>NC_140590.1:229397852-230690565 GCF_964204655.1 Triturus cristatus
TATGTAAGTTAGCATTCGTGGCACCATTTTCTGGTTGGGCGCCATTATGGGCTATTCTAAACTGATCTAGTTCAAGTCCGAGAAATGCTCCCCTGTGAGTTTCATTTCTTCTCTTGTGTTCTATTTTAGTAACAAGCATAGCGTTCATGTTAGCACATAGCCTTCTCACTAGATAGAGGTCCTCTCCCCCTTGTCTGGTGGCGGACTCTGAACGACCTTGGACTATGATACTTTGTGTAAGATATTAGTGCTGAAAACTTTTTTTCTGTATTTTGGTGTTTAACTGCACCTGCCTAGAAAATTCCACTGTGGGCGTGTTTTCGCCGGGTTACGAAATGTACATAAAGTATCTTTATGCTTGTCGATTTCAGTTCCCTCTGCAGCACTCCTAGCGACTGGGCAGATGGGGCTCTGCTCTGAGGGTATATGAATAAACAGTTATTGGTTTGTATTCTCTACTATCTGACCGACTCTTCATTTAGTACGTAAGGCTGAGAGGTGGTTATTAGTGACCTGGGTGGCCCTAACCGGGTTACTTCCTTCATTGTTATTCCATTGATGAATCACCACGCTCACACCATTACAGCAGTGAGATACTCTGAGGGGGTGAGCCTTTCAGAGCAGTTTAAATGTACAAGGGTGTCTGCCAAGGATGTATACTTCCTCCCTTTTTGTTTACTATTTATATTAACGGTCTAGAAGTCACTCTCTCGCTACTACAGTCTTACTGCCCTAGAGTCAGCAAGAAATCATTGCCAGATCTATTATACACAGAGAGCCCTGTGCTTATGGCACGCACAGCAAGGGGCCTGCAGGTTTTAATTGACAGGTTTGTCTCTTTTATGGTCAGACTGGACCTGATGGTCAACTTTACAAAATCTTACGTTTTAGAAGTTGGCCCCCAGTCCATTAGGCCCAAAACATTTAAGGTGGGTGCTGTACTCTAGCAAAGGTTCTGGCTTTTTCATACCTGGCAACTTTGTTTGATGCAAAATGTTACTGGAAACCGCTGATAGAGGGAACGCTGGATGACATAATAAATCAATAGAAGCCATTACTAGCTATGCCCAGAGGTTAGGATTGTGGTCGACAGGCGTGCTTTTAAAGATTTACCAGTACTAATGTATCTCCAAGGTTTTATATGGAAGTGAAGTATGGGGGTACACCTCTGTGCACAAGTTACAACTTGCCTAACACAAGTCCTTGAGATGGATTTTGAAGGTCTCCCAGAGTACCCCTTTATTTTACAAACATGAAGAACTTGGAGTAAATTATATGGTTGATCTGATGGCAGTGAAGCCCCGATTGTGCTGGGGGAAGTTATGGTCCAGGGAAGGTGCCGAGCTAAACCGCCTGATTATGTCAGATTGTTTGTCATTAGATCATGCGCTCACAATTCCTTGGATATCATATGTAAAGGAGTCCCTCAGCAGGTTAGGCAGGGGTGATATTCTTTTCAAACATGTCTGTCCTCAAGAGCTCAATACATTAAAGGACTTATTTTGTAAGCATGCTTCTGCCCATCAGGAAAATATTGAACTCTTGAAACCCGCAGTGAGGGGGCATGTGTTGTTGCACTCAGTACAGGGCACGGAGAATGATCTTTTCAGCCCCACCAGTGCACGTTAAAGGTTTCTGGTGGCCTGATTTAGGTTAAATCAGCTTCACCACCTGTTGGCCACCCCGTTGGAATATATTCATTCAAACCCGAGAGGGCCCTGTGGCTGCAACTGTAGGTCTCCCAAGGATGCCCTACATTTTGTATTTTTATGTAAATATTTTAGCTACCCAAGGAGGCAGTTTCTTCATCCCCTTTTGAAATTCCTGAAGTTTAGCCCACCTACTGCCAAATGGTTCAGTAGAGTAATTGTATCTGTCACACAAGCTTCTTTTGTCTTTGACGCAACCAATAGGTCATCAATATATTGAACCAGGACCAAATTATTAGGAATTATTAAAGATTGCAAACATTTATTCAATATCTGATTGAAGATTAAGGGGTTGTTTGTATACCCTTGAGGAACTCGGAACCTTGCCAAAACACAGTTCCCGAACCGGAACGCAAGTAAATGTTGGCTCTCCAGATGCAAAGGTATCAAGAAAAAAGCTTGACATAGATCAATCACTGAAACCCATTCAGTTTCACAGGGAATTTGATAAAGAATCACAGCTGGATTTGGCACTATTGGACAACAAGGTATTACTATCTGATTCACCTTTCGCAACTCATGAACTATCCTATATTTCCCGTTAGGTTTGCGAATTCCCATAATAGGTGAATTACATGGACTCCCTAGAATCTCTTTTAGGATACCTCGCTCAATCAACATTCCAATCACAGGAGTTACTCCTGCAATTGTTTCAGGACTCATTTTGTAAGCTGGTGTTCTTGGAAATTCTGTATTTGGTTTAACTGTAATCTGAATTGGGGCTACTTCTTTCATCATTCCAATGTCTTTCCCTGAAAAATCCCCCACATCAATCAACACTGTATCTCTCAATTCAACAGGCAAAGTATTCGCTTTAAACAAAGGATATACATCTTTCACTTCTGTTCTCTTTCTTGCCATTCTAAAAATAACATCCTCGTCTTTTGTATGAAATTATATTCCATCCGGTCAACAATTCATCTTGCAAAGCAAGTCCCTTCCCAAAAAGATTAGCCGGACTTGTGTGCCACACCACAAATTAATGTAAATCTTGGAATCCTCCAATTTGCACTTTCATTGGTTTAGTCACTGGGGTCTAAATCAATTTGTTTGAAACTCCTACAACTTGGATACTTTCTACCGAGAGGGGCAGGTTTGGAATTTCCACAGTTAAACGGTAGCACAGTATCTACGAGGAACGTAATTGAATTTCCGTCAACCTCGCGATCCACTTAGGGATCTCACTGATCTACCTCTAAGGATGCGCCAAGCAGGCACTCCTCCTGCCCCCTCAGGAACCGTCATTGAGATGTATCTGAATCATTTTCTTCCCACTGCATCAAATATTGAGAAGCCACTGGCACATTTGAATTTACTTGACCATTTGTTTGGAAATCCACATTTGCATTGTATTTCTGCACTTGACCATTCACAACTTGATTCTGCATAGGAGCTTGAGGTATCTATTGACCCTGCCTCTACCAACTGACATTTGCTGAGTCTGATTCTGTTGATTCATCTGCATCTGATTCATTTCATTTACTCCTATAATACCCGTGCTTACTTGTAGACTTCTACACTCGCGTTTCTTGCCGCACACATGACAAGGAAACTTCTTTTTTAATTCATCTTTCTTACCTCTACCTCTCCCTTGTTGAATAGGTATCATTTGTGTAACAGTATTTCCATTTGATACTACACTTCTCATACCAGTAGTAGTTTGACCATTTCCTTGGTAATCTTCTATAAGTTCTGTAGTCATAAATCCTCTTTTCTTCACTGGTTTCATTTCAGCCAACATTAGTTTTTCTTTTACCTTTTTGTGTCTTGTGTCAAGGTCCTCACCCGCAATACTTTGCATAACGAAGAATTTCATCAGTTGTCTCACTCTGCCAACCAATCAAATGCTGCTGAATCATAGCATTAATTTCTGGTCTCAACCTATACACAAACCCATTCACAAAATGTCCCATATTTTTCTCTGTGATATTTTCAATACCACTGTACTGTTTAAACACCTGTAGAACCCTTTCATAATAAGCATGTACTGACTCTTCAATTCTTGAGTAGTTCTGTCTAGTCTTACCCAATCTGTTTCCTTTGGTGACATTTTCCCTTTCAGATATGTAATAACCTGATTATATTTTTTCATAACCTTTTCAGAAGGTGCTCCTGTTTTAGGATCTCTCGGATATTCTTCTTTTGGCCAATGTATAGCAATTTTATATTCAACCCACAAATCAGCAGGAACTAACAGATCAAACAAATCCTTCCACAAAACTTTTGAAACCTTTACAAACCTTTCTACTTGTTTGTACAATTCCACTGGATTTTGTCTTTACCTCGGGAAATGATTTGTAAATGATAATATATCCTGTCTTGACCAAGGAACATGAACATACCCACCTACTGGTACCTCTCTCAAAGGATATATCATCACATCAACTGCTTCTCCTCCTGTTTCTGTCACAGGAAACAATGGTAAAGCCATTGAAGTCACTGTTGTATCTTCCTTCCTTTTAGCCCATCTTCCTTTCCACCGATCTAATTCTCCCGATTGTTTTAATGTACTAATATACTCTTTAATTTGTAACTGCTTTCCTGAAATATTCAAGCTCTCTAAATCTTTGTCCCTAAAATCTAGACTATATGTTTTTCTTTCTGAAATGTTAATTAATGATTCTCATTCCCCTGAAACTACACTCACATTTACTCCACAATTTTCTTTTAATCCTTGATTAGTTTAATTTATTCTTCTGTAATCTGTATGAACTCCATTTGTATTTCTATCTGGTATTGTTAATGCACGCACTCGAGAAATTCCTTGTCCATCATTGTGTAATGGAACAATTGGACCAATAGTCACTGGAACTGACAAAACATATGGGTTCACTTGTGTTATTATTCTTATTATTCTTGGCATCTCTTCTGTAACTGAATTTTGATTTTGACTCCCACTTACAGGAGTTTTCTCTTGAGGGACTTCTATCTGAATCAATGGAGCACACAGTAAATAATTTGTCTCTACTTCATTCTGTTCTTCTTGATAAGGAGGAGGTATATTCATTTATAATTCTTTTAATATGTCACTCGTCCAAATTTTCTATTGAGTATCCCATTTTGCTTCTGGATGGCTACTCACAGTATTGTTGTATTTATTATGATACCCATCTCTTTCTTTTTGTATGCCTCATGTTCTCATTCTTCAAGAGCTTCATACTGCATAGGTCCAGGATTAGGTCTTAAATCATTCATTTGTCTCCTTAAATTCTCTAACATTCTAGTATTAAAAGTACCAATCTCTGTAAATGCTTAAGTACCATCTTGTTCAGTGTATTTCATCCAATTTTCTAACCAAGTTCACTTATGTTAACCTCTTTCTAATGACATGTATGAAGCGTGAGTTAATAAGGTTAATAGGTATCGGCTCATCTTTACTAAATAACGTTTTCAACAATCTTAATAACTTCATTATTACTCTACGTTAACACTAAACTATATAAGTAAATCTTTGAAAGTTCTTTTTCCATGTTATGATTCTCTGCTACCACTCAAAATTATTCATGCTGTCAAATCCCAGCGCGACTCACAGCAACCACTCTGTGACGTCCGTTTACCTCCTGCGACTGAGCCTCCCTTTACAAAAACAGCATCAGTGTCTTTTCAAAAGTCTTTAACGAAACAAACTACATAAAAACCATAGCTTGTCTGCTCCACTAAACGAAATAAATTGATAGAATCACATGCTCTGAGAATTCTCTCACTTCTAGCAAAATCTCCACCAGCACGATTATACCCTCATTCAAATGGAAACTCTCAGGACTTCCCCAGAGGCGCTTTCTGAAGTGACCCAACTAAATCTCCACTATTCACACTCCAAAGTTCCCTGTGCAGTACTGACAATACCACTATTGCCTAGCACTGCAACAATATCAGACAACACATATTTACTTATTGTATGCCACACACAGGGCCTGATTCACAGAACTAACTTAAGACAAAATCCTAAACTTACTACCATTTTCGTATTCACAGAAGACACTTACTCATTTTGGTATTCACAGAAGTTAGGAGTCCTAACTTTAGGCCTCCTAAATGCCTTCTGTGAATACAGAAAATATTAAAATTAGGATTTTTCTCAGTTTAGGAGTCCTAAAGTTAGGACTCCTAACTTTTCAACTACTAAACTGAGAAAAATCCTAATTTTAAGGCTTTCGGTATTCACAGAAGGCATTTAGGAGTCCTAAAGTTAGGACTCCTAACTTTACTACTACTAAATTGAGAAAAATCCTAATTTTAAGATTTTCGTTATTCACAGAAGGCATTTAGGAGTCCTAAAGTTAGGAGTCCTAACTATACTACTACTAAACTGAGAAAAATCCTAATTTTAAGGCTTTCGGTATTCACAGAAGGCATTTAGGAGTCCTAAAGTTAGGAGTCCTAACTTTACTACTGCTACATTGAGAAAAATCCTAATTTTAAGACTTTCGGTATTCACAGAAGGCATTTAGGAGTCCTAAAGTTAGGAGTCCTAACTATACTACTACTAAATTGAGAAAAATCCTAATTTTAAGACTTTCGGTATTCACAGAAGGCATTTAGGAGTCCTAAAGTTAGAACTCCTAACTTCTGTGAATACCGAAATGAGTAAGTGCCTTCTGTGAATACCAAAATGAGGAAGTGCCTTCTGTGAATACCAAAATGGTAGTAAGTTTAGGATTTTGTCTTAAGTTAGTTCTGTGAATCGGGCCCTAAGACTGCCCTTGGGCTTATTCATGGGATCTTAGGATAATGACGGACCCGTTACATCCATTAAGGTCACCGACGGACCACAACATAAAGGTACTTAGTCAATAAATGTCTGTCCCTGTAAATTCTTTCTTCTTCATTACCCAGTTTATTTAGTCTAAACAAACCATCCTCTGCTACCAGAAACTGATCCAGCGGAAGGGATGTAAAGTTTTTATAATCATTCACAATAACCCTGATTGCCAATAAACAGGATCTTTCTTATAATAAAGCATTTAGACCCATCTAAATTCCTTAAACTTCTTATATTTCCAGGTCCTCCTATGAACCTTTGGTAGAGCTAATAGGGACTCGATAATGAGAGACAGATGCAATTTCCTTCATGAGGACCGATAATGAAGGAAATGTCTGACTGGCAACATAGTTACATAGTTAATATGTCAATACCTCATCAATAAAGACAAACTCTGAATACTTATCAAGATACTTTTAGCTAATATTTCAAAATGTGAATCGTCATTACACGAATACAATATGAAACATCAAAGAATCTTCATTAGTTCAATGTTACAGGTAAATTCAGAGTGAGAGAAATACAGTTCATATCAAATACATCAACAACATGTGCAAAGAGAGAGAGAGAGAGAGAGAGAGAGAGACAAAAGAGATATTTCATTGCGTTTTCAGAATGGTATGCAATTCAGATTTCATACAAACCTAGAACAATGAGAACTAATGCACAGTGTACATTCAGTTAGAAATAACTAACCTTTCAGTCAAAAAGTATAGCTTAATCAACATGACCAGTCAATGAAGTGCAAAGTAATCAGGACAGTCTCAGTCAGGAATTTCAAGGATAGCAGCTAGCCAGAGTAGCACAGAGAATATAGCAGCAAGGTTCTCTTCTCATAGAAAGCTACTACTTAGTTATTTTCTCACGATAATAATCATACTTCAAAATGCTAAAAGTTCAGCAACCTACAGTAAAAAAAATCACAAATCCTCATAATTCTATTGGACAGACATATAAGGTGATCATTGTTCGAGCCAGTTCATATGGATTTTCTAAAAGTTCTTTCTCATACTAATGGAGTCATCGCTCTTCGGGTGTAGGAAACAAATTGTAGTCTCTTTGTGTCCTCACGCTCACTTCCACACTGGTTTTCAACATCGTCAACACAATTTTTCATAGTAGAAAATATTCTATCCGTAGGAAAAAGGATGTCCTAAAGATATGCTTTAGACAACTAAACAAATAAATCAACATTTTAGAAATAATGAAGGACAAAGTACATTCTTCTGAGGCCTACATTAGAAAAGAGAAATACCTTTAGCAGAGTTTGAGGCCTGCTTTGAGTAATTGTACAAGTTTTGCTTTCTTCTAAAGAAATAAAACATAATTCAGTTATATGGTCCCAAAGAAGTACATAAGAAGTAATTACCAGCTGAGAAAGCTGTTCCTCTGATTCCTTATTGCCCTGGTTGACTCTGATGGGGACGGAGGGGATGGAAGAGGACTTCCCGCGAATAGGTAGTATGTGACCAGATTTCAAAATGCAACCAATCACACTTGTCTGAAGTGATCATACCCCAGCTAGAGGCATTATGGTAAATATCTCTAATTAGTCAGTCCATAGGTCTGTTATCTCTCTGTCTCTTCTAGGTCACAGCAATGATCTAGAATTCACATAGCCCCTTTTAAGGGTAGTGCTGCTGAAAGTATTAGGGTAAGGCAGAGAAGGATTGTTGTGCCTGTGAAAACTAAGGGTGGGCGGAATTAGCGAAAGTGCCTTTCGCAAAATATCACGAAATGGCAAAAAATCTCCGCGATCACGCAAAATTTCACTTGATCGTGGAGATTTTGGTGTGCTGATTAATGCGTGACTGAATTTGACCTTCAACTCGGGCACCTGCTTTATTTATAAATATATCTGTAAGACTTACAGATATAAATAAAGCAGGTGTCCAAGTTGAAGGTCAAATAAAAGTGCTTCCTGTTGGGGTTTAATTTTTGTGACAGGAGCATCGTGCCAGAATGAATCCTGCCCTGCATAGTTACCAAAGAAGATGCCACAGTTTTGTGCAATACCTCTACTCAACTGGAGTACTTTCTACTGGCTAATCAGTAAGTGCTACCTCGTTGGGTAAATGTATGTGCTTTTCCTACACTACAGCTGCGTAAAGGGCCAGAAGAGTTGTCTACAGCGACAATGTGTGTCTGTAACGTTGCCACCGCGCCAACGGGCACCCAAGAAGATGCCACCGTTTTGTGCAATACCTCTACTCAACTGGAGTACTTTCTATTGGCTAATCAGTAAGTGCTCTATAACAAAACAGACCCACTCAACTACGTACAGAGGTGTCCTTAATTATTGTGTATCACCAGGAGTCGGGAGGTATCGCAACTGACCTCTTCACATCCACCCCCAATTATTTGTATTCATGGGGTAGATTCCTGATTTACCAATATCTGTACTATATTTTATATAAAAACACAGTGATTTATTGCAAGAACCCTCAGCTTGTAAGCCACTGTTGTCAATTGTGAAAACCTATTTCAAAATTGTGACAACCCACACCATAGAGGTTAGTGAAAAAATGTGCAGAACAAGGTAGCACCTCACGTGTGCAACACCATAGCGGGCTGTCACTGGTTAGGTCAACACCAGTACTGCCACGTTTCTCATCATAGGTTGCCACCTTGTTCAAAGAAAAATTGGGAAACTGTACCAACAAAATTCAGAAAAAAGCAAAAAGGTGAAAAAGGGAGTGATAATTACACACCAAAGTCCTGGTTTAAAATTGATAGAGAGCCATGACTACCACAATTTTATTCTCAGCTCATGGATCAATTCAAAAGTAAAAAGTGCTGTAAATTAACAGTCACAACGTCAAACCGCCGACATGTTTCATTGCCTTACTTGTACGGCAATTTCTTCAGGGCCACAGGACTCCATTCACCATAACAGCATATTTCATGCTGAATTATTTGTGACTACAAAATATAAAAACAGAGGGTTCCTGCAATTACTCACTGAATGCTAGGGCACCGCCACACTCACTCTGTAATCTTTTACTCAGATGTATAGGGAGTACAAGTTTGTCATTACCCGTTGTCAGCCATGGTGTCTCATACCGGCTCGACAGCGTACTATCAAAGGTTGTGATTCCGTATTTCACAAGCCCTTTTGCTCGAGATTCTGGGTATTCTGCAAGACAATTCCAAGTGTATCCTATGTTATGGACCAATAATTCACCCGATTCACAACACCGCATCAAGGTTCAACAGTGTATCTCTAATTATCGACTTTGCCCCATAACTTCAAAGTGACTTGTACTTAGCTACATTGCATACATTACATACACACACACAGTGGCGTAAGACGGAGATCTATACCCAATTGATATAGGAGACTCACACCTACAAATCCCCTACTATCGGGCTCTCTGAATATCGGGGGAAAGTGTCTGAATCCATTCTCACCCCTCACTCATACGTCTCACCGTTAAAAATGGCAACACGAGCTTCGTCTCAGCCGCTCCGTGCACTTCAAACTAAGCCTCTGATAAACCCTTCGCCTACCACGTGACGTTTGCCGGTTCCGATCCCAATCACGTGATGTATCGCGCAAATGCAAGCGCCATTTTGGAAAGGGCAAAACTCAACTTCCCTGTTCAGAGAACATTAATAGCATATTATACGTTCTCTCTCTCTCAGTTGTGTAGCGTAAATCCCCAGGAGTGGGCGTGTAGCTATGTGTCCTGGTTACTCCACCATTACGACGCTGTATGTAAAAGGGGCATATTCACCACACTAACAATAAAGGAAATATTCCTTCTCTCTGCACTAGCACAACTCACATTAGTGGGGACTTGATACCTTCCCATCAGTTCTATTGCACATCGCCTATTTCAACAATGTGCAGTGTCACACAGGTTTTATTTGAAAATTTTGTCCATTACCAGCACCGAGGGTGCTGTTTACTTTCCGCACACAGTGCACACTATGCACTGGATTTATTTATAGTAGATGTCAGGATGTCGGAAATACAAATCAAAACGAAGGGGCATCAAGCACAACTCACATTAATGGGGACTTGATGCCTTCCCATCAGTTCTATCGCACATCGCCTATTTCAACAATGTGCAGTGTCACACGGGTTTTATTTTTTTATTTAAATCCATTACCAGCACCAAAGGTGCTGTTTACTTTCCGCACACAGTGCACACTATGCACTGGATTTATTTATGGTAGATGTCATGATGTCGGAAATACAAATCAAAGAGGAGGGGCATCAAGCACACAGCTCAAGGGACCCACATGATCATTCTTAACTTTAAGATGGAGCGCCATTCCACACAGGCCGCTTTATCCTGCAGTATATCAAGCAAATTTGTTGACACAAGGAACATGCTAAACAGGTTAATAGCTATAGGGAGATTTTATTCCATTCTATCCCGTCATTTAATCCAATTTTATCAGCCTTTTCGGAAAAAATCCAACGGGCCTCCCTATTGATTAACAGTCTCTCGATATTTGAGGCGTCGCCCTTGACTTTTTCTAGCACAGTCCAGGTTAGTGACCTAGGGTCATGTTTCTCAATTACGCAATGTTGGACAAGCTTAGTAGTCAATTTCCCCATTCTGACAGTGCTAAGATGTTCTTGGATTCTTATTTTCACCTTCCTTGATGTAAGGCCTATATAATGTAGACCACATCCACAGGTGATACGATAGATCACGTTCATAGTGTTACAGTTGGTAAATTGGGTTAGATACCATGTTCTACCATCCACTAGGGCCACTCTATCACTTTTGGAAGTAAGGCCACATACAGAGCACGAACCACATGGATAGTGGCCCGCCGGTAATTTCGAAATACCTTTATCAATTCCAGCTCGGGAGTGTACCAACCTATCCTTAAGGTTACCTGCTCTTTTAAAAGCAAACCTAGGAGAAGGCATCTTGAACTCAGCTGTAGACAACAATCCCCAATTCTTTCGCATGACCTGTCTAAGTTTGTTCGCTAATGGGTCAAAAGTCATGACAACAGGGAGGCAGTCACTTTTAGGTTTTTTAGTCGTCTCCAGCAGGGCGCTGCGAGGTGTATTAAGTGCTCTTTTTCTTGCATTTTTGACCACCTTCCTGGGATACTGTCTTTCACTGAGATCCTCTGACTGTTGCATAAAGTCCAAGGTGGAAGAACAGTTCCTCCTATAACGCAGGAACTGACCCACCGGTAGATTGTCTTTAAGGGCTCGTGGATGAAAGGAATCAAACAACAACAACGAGTTCCTATCAGTTGTCTTTTGATGTACCTTAGTTGCCAATTGCCCCTGTTCCGCTCGGATATCAAGATCCAGGTAGGTAGCGGTATTGCGGTTGTAAGTCCAGGTAAATCTCAAGCTTTGATCTAATGTATTCAGTCTGTTCAAGAAGGCCAGCAGATCCTCCTCAGTGCCTCCCCAAATACATAGCACATCATCGATATATCGCCTCCAGAGGGAAATATTCCTCTGGAAGGGATTATCAGGATGGTAGATGTGGGGGGGCGTGGCTTGGCGCCCGTGGGTGACGGCGGCGCTGATGTGAGGCTCCGGGGCAGTGTTGGGAGACGAGCCGGTTCCCGCTCGCTTTTCCTGAAGATATTTGGCTGCAGATGTGTCGGAAGATGCCCTGACTCTGCGCGTCGTCGATGAAGTGTTTTTTATGGCTCCATACCGCTGCACTGGCTTCCATAAGTCCTGACTGGAATTTTTCCGGTGCGGCCGCCATCTTGGGCCGCCAAATGACGCGCGCTACGCTGTGGTTTCTCCACTCATTATTCAGCGCTTTGTTGCCTGACGTCCATCAACCATAATGGCTCATGTTTCACTCGTCCTCTCATTTTTTCATTCTCGTGTGAGGCCTTGGCATTATTAAACGCTCATCCTCTCAAAAAAAAAAAAAAACACAGTTTATATCCCAGATGAAGTGCCTTTGCTTGTACTTTACTGCTTATATGCCATTTTTCAAGACATAACCTCGCCTGCATGGATTTCTTTTTGGCTTTCCTTTCATTTAGCGCCTAGTTCCATTGAGATTTGCCAGGTGGCTCTCTGCTGTTAGCATAACCATTAACTGTGGTTTCTTCAATTTAACTGACTCACTTCATGCTGTGCAATAAGCGGTTGCCGCTTTTCTGCATTATAATATTATTTGAAGAGGCGCTTGATGTCTGTCATCTGAGATGCTGTGAAGTTGGCTACATTCCCTCCATGAAGTAGTCAGATATCAGCGTGCTCCTGTCTCGCCTCATCATATATTGCCCTCATCCTTGCTTCTTGTGGCCTGCACTTTGTCAATATTCCACGGCTCTGCTACCTGAGTAGACTTAAATCATCGCCACGCATGCCTCGCCCTACCAAGCCTCAGATTGTGAAAAATTCCAGAGTTTTTTCTGCTTTCTCACAACTGGAAGTTTCTCTTAATTCATCTAGTTCAGAGGCATCAATGGATCCACCCAGGAACCCACATGATAATTCTAAATCTAACACGAAAAGACTCAAGTCAAGTTCTCTTTCACCTCCAAAGCATTCCGGGCCAGTTTCCATGGAATTATTGTTAGACGAAATAAGATCCTTACGTCCTTTCATGGAAGAGACCAATACCAAACTCCAGGTTCTTACGGATAACTGGTCGCAAATGGAAACGAGGGTAACGTCGATTGAAAAATCTGTTCAGTCGTTCCAAGAGACATCCTCTGCAGTCTCCCACCTGAAGTCACAAGTCTCAGATCTTCAACAGCAAGTGGAGCAGTTAGATAACAGGAATCGACGCAACAACCTTCGTATTTATGGCCTGGCTGAAGGGCTTGAAGGGTCTGACCCAATCGCCTTCTTCAAGTCGTTCCTTCCCAAACTCTTACACTTGGCACAAGATAAGACCCTTAACATTCAACGTGCTCATAGGTTGGGCCGACCGCCTTCTTCTACATCCCCCTCTCAGAGACCCAGAGGGGTTATCATCTATTTTCTGGAGTACACTGATCTTCTGCTGGTCCTAATGGCGGCCAAATCTTTTCCGAATTTAACCTGGTCTGGTTCGTCCCTGTTCTTTGCACAGGATTATGCTAAGGCAACTGCTGCTCGACGAAAGGCTTTTCTGAATTTAAGAGCTGATCTGCGGGCGATGGGGGCGCGATACGGCCTCTATCACCCGTGCCTATTCAAGGTCACCCACAATAACAAGACTACAACCTATGAGGACCCAGTGCGCCTACAAAGTTTCATCAATGCGCACCATTCCTCTGCTATGGATGCTTCCAGACCGTCATCCTCTGCTTTCGGATGAATATTGTTTTTTATAATTCTTATATGGCTTTGCATGTTATGCTGTATTTCTTTAGAATTATCTCATTGCTATAGTTCGCCTGTCTTTCTCTGCTCCTTCAGATGGCGACGTTAAGGTTTCTTTTATTGTTTAACATTATGGCTGTTCCTTGTTCTGCGTGTTCAGTCATAGTTCCATCTTGACTTCCTGGCACATTTTAACCCTTTGTTTTCCTTTTTTCGTCTTACAGGAGTTTGTCCCCGTGTTTTGATGATGTCTCCCGACCCCAGCCTCGCTGCTCCTCGATGTGCTGCCTCACCTCTGTGGTTCCTTCCTCCCTCCACCCTTTCTCGTATCTTCCCTCTGTAGGTATGTTTTTCCCCCATCTCCTTATTTACCCTCCTGGCATATCTGTTGGTTTTTCTCCTTTCCCTTCCCCTTTATCTTCTCTTATGTCTGTGTTTTTGTCCACATATTTTCACGTTGATTTATTATTATTGATCGACACTCGTTGCTCTTATGAGGATTGCATTCTTCTTTTCTCTTGCTATACTCGCTTTTCAATCTACTTCTCCTTTCTAGTTCCTTACTCCAGTGTCTTTATTTTCCTTTTATACTCTTTGCCTTCTGCTACTGCTTTTGCACTTGTCTTTTATAGGAATTGCATCTCTTGTCCTCCTGATTCCATGTTTCTCTCTACCTCCTCCTTACTTCTAGCTTTCTGGGTCACGTACGACGCTGTTGCATTTTTTTTTTTCCTCCTTTTCTGGGTATGGTTCATACTTATGGTCACTTGTTCGCTTCCCTTCTCTTCACTATGTTTCTACAACTCTTCTTTTTTTCTCCTTCTGTACTTTCTACTCTTTATGGGCTTATCTATCATTGGATTTGTCACGTACATTTTTTATAAATAAGTTGATAACATGTCATTGAATATATTGTCATGGAATGTGAAGGGTATTAACTCTCAGATTAAGCGTCAACAGATTCTGTCACATCTTGCCAAATTGAATGTCGATATTGCATTCCTCCAAGAAACGCATTTAACTGACGCTGAATCTGTTAAGCTTAAGCGTGGTTAGGTGGGTGAATTGTTTTTTTCACAAGGTGATGGCAAACGCAATGGTGTGGCAGTCCTTTGTCGCAAGTCTCTTCCCCTACAGGTTATCACCCATGAGTCGGATACTTCTGGTCGTTGGGTCTATGCTAAGTTGTCACTTAGAGGTGTTCAAGTTTCTCTTCTCAATGTATATGGTCCTACCACAGGCGAACCTTCTTTTTGGGCTGATTTTTCTCCACTTTTAACTAAATTTATGGATCATAATTTTATCCTGGCGGGGGATTGTAATCAACCCCTTGATCCCTTCATCGATAGAGAGTCCAAAGCCCCTTATGTCCCCAACAAGCCCCACAAGCTGTTTAGTCATGCAATTTCACAACATAAACTAGTAGATTCCTGGCGCCTCTCCAATCCAAAGTTGCGGGAGTATACTTTTTATTCTCCCTGTCATCGTTCCCAGTCACGACTTGACTACATCTTTCTTTCCCACAACCTCGCTCAGTCACTCCTACACTCTGAGATAGGCCCGATATTGCTCTCTGACCATGCCCCCGTCCTTACTAGTGTTGATGTACTCCCTAAAACTGTTGGCCCTAGGAGATGGCGTTTCAATAATTCCCTCCTCACAGATCCCAAATTTACAGCCACCTTTACTTCCTTTTTTGATGAATTTTTCCTCCTCAACGATGATGACACCCTCCCTGACCATACTATCTGGGATGCCTTTAAGGCGGCAGCACGTGACTTTATTATAAGTTATGTCGCGAACAAGCGTAAGAACGCCCGAAGGTTTACCAAAAATCTCCTTTCTGACATTAAAACACTGGAACATGCGTATTATACTTCACACTCTCCTGATAGCTTGACAGCCCTCATTGCAGCAAAAATGAAGTTTAATGAGAAGTCTACAGAAGATGCCTCCTTGTACCTGCTGAAATCTACTGCTAAATTCTATGGGGGTAGGAACAAGGCTGGAAAGCTCCTAGCTAATTATTTGAAGATTAAACACAATAAGTTAAATATTTAATCTATTTATGACTCTGATGATAATTTAAAGCATACAGATGTTGATATTCTTGCTGAATTTTCACGTTTCTATGAAACCTTGTATACCTCTGAAACCCAATCTACCCCTAGTTCCCTTGACCGTTTCTTTTCCACCATTCATACACCAGCTGACTTTCCTCCAGATCTTTCCTCCTTAGAATCAGAAGTCACACAACAGGAACTACTTACTGCATTGCAGCACCTCAAACCCAACAAAGCACCCGGGCCTGACGGCTTTACTGTCGAATTCTACCTTCACTTTTCTAAACTGCTAATCCCACGACTTCACTCTCTATTGCGTACTTTTATTTCTTGTGGTGCCTCCTCAGGAACTTTCTCCGATGCCCATATTTGCCTCATACCTAAACCCGGAAAGGATGCACAATACTGCAAAAATTACAGGCCCATATCTCTAGTCAATATTGATTACAAACTCTTCGCTAAAACATTGGCGATTCGACTGGACCACCTTCTCCCCGACCTACTGGGAGAGGAGCAATCTGGGTTTGTTAAGGGCCGGTATATTACGGACAATACTAGACTCTTATTTAATATCCTATCAAAGTCCTCCCGCTATCAGCACTCACTTGCAGCGATTGCCCTTGACGCCAAAAAGGCTTTTGATCGTGTTGAATGGTACTATCTCTTCCATACCCTCACTTGGTTTGGTTTCGGTCCTAGATTTATCTCTTTAGTTTCCCCTTTATATTCTCATCCTAAAGCGGCAGTTTTTGCTAATGGTCAAATCTCACCCTATTTTGACCTAGGCAGAGGCGTTCGCCAGGGCTGCCCTTTATCCCCTTTTCTTTTCAACCTTGCTTTGGAGCCCTTCCTTTCCAGGTTGCGTCAAAACCCTGCCATTCATGGCTTCCAGATTGCGGATTCACATGTTAAACTCGCTGCATATGCAGATGATATATTACTCTTTCTTTCCAAACCTGCAGAATCCATCCCTGCTTTCATGACTGAAGTAAGAATGTTTTCCTCTATCTCTGGATATAAACTTAATCATGATAAATGTGAGATCCTTCCCCTAACTAAATTTACTTTCAAGCAAGAATTTATTGAATCTCGGTTTACTTGGAGTCCGTCCCACATTAAATATCTAGGTTTATATATTACTCCCTCAATTTCAGACACTATCTCTATGTGTATATCCAAATGCTCACAGAAAATTGCAGACCTCACGACAAGATGGCATCCTTTATACCTATCCTGGTGGGGACGTCTCAACACTATCAAAATGATGATATCCCCTATTATTCTATACACACTCTCCAATATTCCACTCCCCATTCCAGTGAAATTCTTTACCAAGATTAACTCAACGTTATCTTCGTTTTTATGGAATTCCAAAAAACCAAGAATGTCTCGGGCTAGGCTCATACGTCCGGCTTCTGAAGGTGGTGTCAATTTTCCTGACTTCCCTGCATACCAGAAGGCCTTTTTATTGCATCAAGCTTCCCTTTGGTTACAAGATTCCACCTCCCCTTGCCCCTTGTGGCTTAAGGTTGAGCGTACTTTACTTTCCCCCTTCTCTTTTGCAGAATATCTTGCTTTTTCTCGTAAGCCTTCGTTGACTCCCACTCCTATCCACAAGTATACTCTTAAGCTTTTATTGTCAGCTGCTCCCGGCCCCCCTGTGACCGTGGCTGATTTCATCTCTTCCACTATCTGGCATAATAAATATCTCCTAATTGGTAATAAGCCCTTTTACTGGAAATCATGGAGATCCCGTGGTTTGATTTGGATTTCGCAACTCTTTTCTGGTTCCACTTTTGTTCCTTTCTCTGACCTTTGTTCCTCCTTTGGCTTACCCAAATCCTTTCTCTCCAAGTATGTTCTCCTCAAGGCTGCTGTTTTGGAGATTTATCTACCCCTTTCGGCTTCTTCTCCTCCTCCCCCTATTCCTACCACCCCTGCTGTCCGACTTCATTCTCTCCTCCGCACTGCCCCCAAGGCATCTCTTCTTTATAAACACCTTCATACACCCGAGCCACTCAGGCCTAAATCCAAGGTTGAACTTCAATGGGAAGATGACCTTGGGATAGATTGGCCGATTTCCTTATGGGACAAAATTTGGATAAAACTGCGCAAAGCTTCCAGAGCGGCTTCGTTGACACAATCCCTATTTTTTATTTATAACAGGCTACTTCACACTCCTTCTACATTACATAAGCGATTTCCTATTACTCCAGACAAGTGTTGGTCATGTGCGGCTTCCAATGCTACCCTACCACACATGCTATTTCTTTGCAAGCATGTACATGACTTTTGGTTACAGGTGTGGGCCCAAATCAATGTTATTTTTCATACCAGCATCCCCTTTTCCCTTGTTCACCTTTTCCTAGGCAGTTTGTCTACTAGCTGGAATAATGTAGATATGTCTGCTCGCATTGTTGATCTGCTATTGGCTGTTGCTTTTCAACAGATTACTGTCAATTGGAAAAATGCATCCAACATTTCTTTTAAAGCGTGGTGGTACAATGTCTGCTATAATCATAGACTTGATAATGCATTTGTCTTCCCTGTTCACTTGGCAGTTAAACGTGCAGACTTATGGCTCCCCATTACGCTATATTTAGATAATTGTGCTGCTCGCTCTTCCCTTCCATTGCCTGCCCAACAAGAAGTTCCCAAGCCCCCATGATACCCTTTTCATGTTTTGCATATTTTACCTTGCTGTTTCATTTTTAGGCTCTTTGTAATTTATTGTTTAATCAGGATTGACACAATTTCTTTATTTCTTTTCAATGCCCATGTTCACTGTTTTTGTATGCAATTTCTCTTATATGTATCATTTGCAATCCCACTTCCCTCCCCCTTCCTACCCCTTTTATCCCTCCCTATCTCCCCAATTGATATCTTGTATTACATTTACCTGTTCCTTGTTTAATAAAACTCTTTTGAACTCAAAAAGGATGGTAGATGTGCTGTTCTTCAAACTGGCCTACATAAATGCAGGCCAGACTAGGCGCAAAAGTTGCGCCCATCGAGGTACCCGATACCTGCAGGAACAAGTCATTTTTGTAGCTAAAGTAGTTCCTGGTCAGAGCAATTTCGATACATTGCATGACGAAAGACTGTGGTGTATCATAAAACCACTCCTGCTCCGCCAGGGCGCGCGCTGCTGCCACCAGCGTCGCGTCCTGGGGGATACAGGTGTAGAGAGACTCAATGTCGATCGTCACGAGAAATTGAGAATTGACGTCAAAATTTACATTCTCTAATATATTTAGGATGTCTCTGGTGTCCTGAACAAAGGACGCCTGTCTGATGACTGATTCTCTTAGGAAAAAATCCGTAAACTGCGAAAGAGGTTCAAGAACCGATTGAATGCCCAATACTATCGGGCGGCCCGGAAGTGGCCTGGCGGCCTTGTGAATCTTTGGAAGTATGTAGAACACCGGTGTCCTGGACTTAGTGTTCACAAGGAATTCAGCCTCCTTCGCAGTAATCCACTTCTTTTCTTTAGCTAAAGACACAATATGCTCAATAAGACCCAAAAGTTCACTGCGTGGGTCACGTGTGAGAGGATGATAATTCTCACGGTTGTTCAGGAGCTTAAGGACCTCAACCTCATAGTCCTTGGTATTCATTAGGACTATAGCCCCACCCTTATCTGCAGATTTTATCGTAATAAGGGGGTTGTCCTGGAGACTTTTGACCGCTAGCCAGTCCCTTTTACTCATATTGTTGAAAGTGTGTTTCTCATTATTCCTCTCAAGGGCATCAATCTCCTGAAGGATTTTATTTTCAAAGACCAAAACCTCAGGCCCCAAACTAGTTGAAACCGGACAGAACCCTGAAGGACGACGTAAATCAGAGGAAAACACTGAGGGGGGATCCTGTGTTTTATTGGCAAATTATTTTTTAATTTTTATCTTTCTCATAGTTTCATGGAACTCACTGCGGCACTTAAATTTGTCATGTGCTGGAGTTGGCACAAATCCCAGCCCTTTATTTAGAACCAATCTTTCATCATCTGACAAGTTGTGATCCGATAGGTTCACTACTATATCATTTACTGCTGGTTGTGTCCGCGACTCCGAGTTATTCGCGGTGAGAAGCCCTGCCAAGTTTGATCCTGGTTTTGTCGAGTTTGTCCTCTGCCCCTCTGGCCTCCTCGACCTCTGCAGCCCATCTGATTCTGTCCTAAAAAAGACCTCAATAGTGAGCCTAGATCTTCATTAGAATGTTCGGGTTGATTAAACCTAACCCTGCTGCTCTTATCAATCTGCCCACCTGGTCCACTAACCTCATCTTCCTCTGAGGAGGTGTTATCAAAGGTCCAATTATAGGGTGCTCTTTTAAGGAGTTGTCTCTCCACCTCTATTAGCCCCACCCCGAGGTCTAACTTCGGTTCTCTGTTGATAATAGCTATCTTCCACATATGGGAAAGCCCACTCATGTGTAAAACGTTCTAAATTGCGTTTCAAACCCTTTATCTTTTGGTTAATCATGTAGTTTTTATAATCGGAGAGATCTTCCTGGATTCTGGATAGCTGTTCCTTTGTGTCAACAAGTGTGGTATGTCTCTTAATGTTCTCTTCTAATTCCAGAATCTCTTTTAAGAGATCCTCACTTAATCTCTTGGCCGTGTTGATAATCAAAATTAACCAATCACGGGTACATTTGTTTGCAATATAACTCCAATCAATTCTAAATTGATTATCTTCCAAAAAGATTCGGGGTTCAATACGTACAAGCAGACTGGCGGGGGCAGCCCCTGCTCTCAAATATTCGGTCATTAGAGCCCCATGAAGGGCTATTCTAACCTGTTTCTTTTTAAGGGTGCTCAACTTTTCCCATTCTTCCCTTGCAGTGGTGGAATTACCAAGAGGTGTATCTGGGAACAATGAAGGACCTGCTAAGATGGCAGCAATCTGTTCATCTGTGAACGCTAGGCAGTGTCTATCCATCTTGAGAAAAGGGTTGGAGCCTAACACTCAAAGATCCCAAACCAAACTTAAGAGACTACTTTCTATAAACAGGTCTCACCACGGGTAACTAACCAAAATCAAGTCACAGAGCTATGAGCAAAGCACCCCTCACTCAGTGAAACACACAACAACCAGGCACTGATTAATTTTCAGAGGCCCGTAAACGCTCTCACGGCTGAGCCGCCGTACTGCATGTCTCATAACATTAGGGAGCGCCAGGGGAAGGAACGAGTGGGTCGTCCCCCACTCAACGCAACTTTATAACAAAACAGACTAACTCAACTACGTACAGAGGTGTCCTTAATTATTGTGTATCACCAGGAGTCGGGAGGTATCGGAACTGACCTCTTCACATCCACCCCCAATTATTTGTATTCATGGGGTAGATTCCTGATTTACCAATATCTGTACTATATTTTATATAAAAACACAGTGATTTATTGCAAGAACCCTCAGCTTGTAAGCCACTGTTGTCAATTGTGAAAACCTATTTCAAAATTGTGACAACCCACACCATAGAGGTTAGTGAAAAAATGTGCAGAACAAGGTAGCACCTCACGTGCGCAACACCATAGCGGGCTGTCACTGGTTAGGTCAACACCAGTACTGCCACGTTTCTCATCATAGGTTGCCACTTTGTTCAAAGAAAAATTGGGAAACTGTACCAACAAAATTCAGAAAAAAGCAAAAAGGTGAAAAAGGGAGTGATAATTACACACCAAAGTCCTGGTTTAAAATTGATAGAGAGCCATGACTACCACAATTTTATTCTCAGCTCATGGATCAATTCAAAAGTAAAAAGTGCTGTAAATTAACAGTCACAACGTCAAACCGCCGACATGTTTCATTGCCTTACTTGTACGGCAATTTCTTCAGGGCCACAGGACTCCATTCACCATAACAGCATATTTCATGCTGAATTATTTGTGACTACAAAATATAAAAACAGAGGGTTCCTGCAATTACTCACTGAATGCTAGGGCACCGCCACACTCACTCTTTAATCTTTTACTCAGATGTATAGGGAGTACAAGTTTGACATTACCCGTTTTCAGCCATGGTGTCTCATACCGGCTCGACAGCGTACTATCAAAGGTTGTGATTCCGTATTTCACAAGCCCTTTTGCTCGAGCTTCTGGGTATTCTGCAAGACAATTCCAAGTGTATCCTATGTTATGGACCAATAATTCACCCGATTCACAACACCGCATCAAGGTTCAACAGTGTATCTCTAATTATCGACTTTGCCCCATAACTTCAAAGTGACTTGTACTTAGCTACATTGCATACATTACATACACACACACAGTGGCGTAAGACGGAGATCTATACCCAATTGATATAGGAGACTCACACCTACAAATCCTCTACTATCGGGCTCTCTGAATATCGGGGGAAAGTGTCTGAATCCATTCTCACCCCTCACTCATACGTCTCACCGTTAAAAATGGCAACACGAGCTTCGTCTCAGCCGCTCCGTGCACTTCAAACTAAGCCTCTGATAAACCCTTCGCCTACCACGTGAAGTTTGCCGGTTCCGATCCCAATCACGTAATGTATCGCGCAAATGCAAGCGCCATTTTGGAAAGGGCAAAACTCAACTTCCCTGTTCAGAGAACATTAATAGCATATTATACGTTCTCTCTCTCTCAGTTGTGTAGCGTAAATCCCCAGGAGTGGACGTGTAGCTATGTGTCCTGGTTACTCCACCATTACGACGCTGTATGTAAAAGGGGCATATTCACCACACTAACAATAAAGGAAATATTCCTTCTCTCTGCACTAGCACAACTCACATTAGTGGGGACTTGATACCTTCCCATCAGTTCTATTGCACATCGCCTATTTCAACAATGTGCAGTGTCACACGGGTTTTATTTGAACATTTTGTCCATTTCCAGCACCGAGGGTGCTGTTTACTTTCCGCACACAGTGCACACTATGCACTGGATTTATTTATAGTAGAAGTCAGGATGTCGGAAATAAAAATCAAAACGAAGACGCATCAAGCACAACTCACATTAATGGGGACTTGATGCCTTCCCGTCAGTTCTATCGCACAGCGCCTATTTCAACAATGTGCAGTGTCACACGGGTTTTATTTTTTTATTTAAATCCATTACCAGCACCAAAGGTGCTGTTTACTTTCCGCACACAGTGCACACTATGCACTGGATTTATTTATGGTAGATGTCATGATGTCGGAAATACAAATCAAAGAGGAGGGGCATCACTACACAGCTCAAGGGACCCACATGATCATTCTTAACTTTAAGAAGGAGCGCCATTCCACACAGGCCGCTTTATCCTGCAGTATATCAAGCAAATTTGTTGACACAAGGAACATGCTAAACAGGTTAATAGCTATAGGGAGATTTTATTCCATTCTATCCCGTCATTTAATCCAATTTTGTCAGCCTTTTCGGAAAAAATCCAACGGGCCTCCCTATTGATTAACAGTCTCTCGATATTTGAGGCGTCGCCCTTGACTTTTTCTAGCACAGTCCAGGTTAGTGATCTAGGGTCATGTTTCTCAATTACGCAATGTTGGACAAGCTTAGTAGTCAATTTCCCCATTCTGACAGTGCTAAGATGTTCTTGGATTCTTATTTTCACCTTCCTTGATGTAAGGCCTATATAATGTAGACCACATCCACAGGTGATACGAAAGATCACGTTCATAGTGTTACAGTTGGTAAATTGGGTTAGATACCATGTTCTACCATCCACTAGGGCCCCTCTATCACTTTTGGAAGTAAGGCCACATACAGAGCACGAGCCACATGGATAGTGGCCCGCCGGTAATTTCGAAATACCTTTATCAATTCCAGCTCGGGAGTGTACCAACCTATCCTTAAGGTTACCTGCTCTTTTAAAAGCAAATCAGCAAATCTTGAACTCAGCTGTAGACAACAATCCCCAATTCTTTCGCATGACCTGTCTAAGTTTGTTCGCTAATGGGTCAAAAGTCATGACAACAGGGAGGCAGTCACTTTTAAGTTTTTTAGTCGTCTCCAGCAGGGCGCTGCGAGGTGTATTAAGTGCTCTTTTTCTTGCATTTTTGACCACCTTCCTGGGATACTGTCTTTGGATGAGTCTATCACTGAGATCCTCTGACTGTTGCATAAAGTCCACGGTGGAAGAACAGTTCCTCCTATAACGCAGGAACTGACCCACCGGTAGATTGTCTTTAAGGGCTCATGGATGAAAGGAATCAAACGACAACAACGAGTTCCTATCAGTTGTCTTTTGATGTACCTTAGTTGCCAATTGCCCCTGTTCCGCTTGGATATCAAAATCCAGGTAGGTAGCGGTATTGCGGTTGTAAGTCCAGGTAAATCTCAAGCTTTGATCTAATGTATTCAGTCTGTTCAAGAAGGCCAATAGATCCTCCTCAGTGCCTCCCCAAATATATAGCACATCATCGATATATCGCCTCCAGAGGGAAATATTCCTCTAGAAGGGATTATCAGGATGGTAGATGTGCTGTTCTTCAAACTGGCCTACATAAATGCAGGCCAGACTAGGCGCAAAAGTTGCGCCCATCGAGGTACCCGATACCTGCAGGAACAAGTAATTTTTGTAGCTAAAGTAGTTCCTGGTCAGAGCAATTTCGATACATTGCATGACGAAAGACTGTGGTGTATCATAAAACCACTCCTACTCCGCCAGGGCGCGCGCTGCTGCCTCCAGCGTCGCGTCCTGGGGGATACAGGTGTAGAGAGACTCAAAGTCGATCGTCATGAGAAATTGAGAATTGACGTCAAAATTTACATTCTCTAATATATTTAGGATGTCTCTGGTGTCCTGAACAAAGGACGCCTGTCTGATGACTGATTCTCTTAGGAAAAAATCCGCAAACTGCGAAAGAGGTTCAAGAACCGATTGAATGCCCGATACTATCGGGCAGCCCGGAGGTGGCCTGGCGGCCTTGTGAATCTTTGGAAGTATGTAGAACACCGGTGTCCTGGACTTAGTGTTCACAAGGAATTCAGCCTCCTTCGCATTAATCCACTTCTTTTCTTTAGCTAAAGACACAATATGCTCAATAAGACCCAAAAGTTCACTGCCTGGGTCACGTGTGAGAGGATGATAATTATCACAGATGTTCAGGAGCTTATGGACCTCAACCTCATAGTCCTTGGTATTCATTAGGACTATAGCCCCACCCTTATCTGCAGATTTTATCGTAATAAGGGGGTTGTCCTGGAGACTTTCGACCGCTAGCCAGTCCCTTTTACTCATATTGTTGAAAGTGTGTTTCTCATTATTCCTCTCAAGGGCATCAATCTCCTGAAGGATTTTATTTTCAAAGACCAAAACCTCAGGCCCCAAACTAGTTGAAACCGGACAGAACCCTGAAGGACGACGTAAATCAGAGGAAAACACTGAGGGGGGATCCTGTGTTTTAATGGCAATTTTTTTAAAAATTTTTATCTGTCTCATAGTTTCATGGAACTCACTGCGGCACTTAAATTTGTCATGTGCTGGAGTTGGCACAAATCCCAGCCCTTTATTTAGAACCAATCTTTCATCATCTGACAAGTTGTGATCCGAAAGGTTCACTACTATATCATTTACTGCTGGTTGCGTCCGCGACTCCGAGTTATTCGCGGTGAGAAGCCCTGCCAAGTTTGATCCTGGTTTTGTCGAGTTTGTCCTCTGCCCCTCCCCCTCCGACCCACTCGTTCCTTCCCCTGGAGCTCCCTAATGTTATGAGACATGCAGTACGGCGGTAATAAATCCAAGGAAGCGGCTGTTCACAGGAAGACTTTATTATTTCCAACCACCGACAGGACTTGCCAACAGGTCCGCACTCCAGTGTCTCCTGAGTCAGAATGCCAGTCTGTCATAGAACCATCAGACTCACATTCTGTCACCAGGACAACCACTGACATAGCACAGAACACAGAAATACAAGCAGATTACAACACATCCCCTTTACCAACAACAAAAAGAAACAAACCTCCAGAAAACAAAATGAATGAACTAGGAAAGAAAAACAATATACCAAGCATATACACAAACAACTAAAATTCAAGAAACACAAGAAAAATAGCACTAATACAAAACATAATCTCTAAACTTTGAAGGCAAGTGCCCTCGTCTATGCAACCTCCCAAAACCCTCATTTCCCCCTACAGTAACAGGACCATGAGCACTGGCTGCACCCGGAACTGGGGCATCAGACTTAATCAATCTAGACATACTCCAAGTGCAACCATTGTCCAAGGTCACCACATTTTTTTTAATTGCAATAATTACAAAAGGACCAGATAGATTAGACACCCCTTTGTAACAACGTTTCACACCCTTCACCCAAACTTTATCCCCAACATTCCACACCCTTTCCTTCACAGACTTCTTGTCATCATAACGCTCCTTGTATCGTGCCTGATACTCAGAAAGCCTAGTTTTCCTCTCCTCCTCACACACACCCTTACTCACCCATTTAGGCAGCCAACCCGGATTCAACTTAGAAACTGCTAACCTCCCCCTTAAAGCTTCAAAAGGAGATTTCCGAGAAATCGCATTGGGAACAGTACGATGAGCCCACCAGGTTTCCCTCAACACATCATTCAAAGAGACCTTGGAATCAAGCGCCCTCTGAACACAACTCTTGACAACCCTGTTCATCCTCTCCGTGAGACCATTAGCCTGTGGAAAATATAATGCAGTCTTCTGATGAACTATCCCTAGCCCATCAAGAAAAATTTGCATCTCTTGGGAGACGAACTGCACACCATTGTCAGTAACCAGAAACTTGGGCACCCCTTCAGAAATAAAAACATCCTTAAGAAACTCAATTATAGACTTGGAATTGACCGTGGCCATGCACTTGGTAATAACCCATTTTGATGTATAATCTACCAAAAGCACAACAAACCTCTCGTGAGACGGCATTAATTCCAACGGACCCATGATGTCCAACCCCAACTTAGTCCACACTGCATCTGGTACATCCACAGGTGAAAGAGGAACCTGATTGGCCACATGAGACTTGTCATTAATAGCACACAAATGACAATCTTTAACAACAGCTTCCACCACTCGATCCATCCCTGGCCACCAGTACCTTTCCCTAACACGTGCTTTTGTGAGACTTCTCCCAAGATGTCCCTCATGGGCCAAATTAACCACCTTATCCCTGAGGACACCAGGCGGAACCAATCTATCCCCCTCATCAATTTGCCTCCACAAAAAGATAATTCATCCCTTACACTCCAAAATGGTTCCACAACAGGATTAAGATCTTTGTAACTTGGCCAGCCCTTAGCTACAAACTCTTTCAAGGAAACAAAAACCTCGTCTTCATCAGCACCAGCCAACCACTCTTTCTCTGAGAGCGGATCTTCCATCACCCAATTCACATACTCAGACACATCACCAATATCTTCACCACACACTGGCAACCTTGACAAACAATCAGCTGATTTGTTACTCAAACCAGAAATGTAGTGCACACGAAAATTAAACTCCTGCAACCCCTCACTCCATCTCTTAAGCCTAGGAGTCAAATGGTCACTGTGATGACACGAGAAAATTTGAACCAGAGGGCGATGATCAGATTTTACATCAAAAGGAATCCCCCATAAATAAAACTTAAAATGATGTATGGCCCAAAACACACTCAATGCCTCCCTCTCAATACAGGAATAGTTAACCTCTGCATCTCTGAGAGCCCTGGAGGCAAAAGCCACAACCTTCTCTACGCCATCCTCCACCTGCGAAAGCACTGCCCCCAGACCCTTGAGACTCGCATCTGTTGTAAGGATGGTTCTTAATTTTGCATCAAAATGACCCAAAGTGGGCATTTTTCCAATTTCTGATTTAACTGACTCAAAAGCTCTCTCACACTCAGGTGTCCAGACAAAATGCACCCCTTTCTTCAGTAAAACCCTAATTGGTTCAACCACACTGGCAAACCCCCTCACAAATTTGGAGTAAAACTCCGCCATGCCCAGAAAAGACCTAACCTGCTCCTTGTCCTGCGGGGCAGGGGCCAACACAATACTCTCTGCCAACTTGAGTTTGGGTTGTATACCCTCTCCAGAAATAACGTGTCCCAGATATGTCACAGATTTCAACCCTATACGACACTTGTCTCTTTTAAGAGTGAGCCCTCTTTCCCTCAACTTGCATAACACAGATCTCAAAACCCTTTCATGCTCACTCTCACACTTCCCATAAGCTAAGATATCGTCTTGAAAGAACAAGACATTAGGAAGATCTCCCAGTACCATCTTCATAATTCTTTGGAAACACGCTGCGGCTGAAGCCAGCCCAAAAGGCATCCTCAAAAACTGGTAAGCTCCCAAAGGAGTGACAAAAGATGTTAGATGTCTAGAACTTTTGTGAAGTTTAACCTGATGATACGCGGAGGACAAGTCCAACACGCTAAAAACTTTGGCCCCCTTCAGCAAACTGATGCATTCAGAAATGTTAGGAAGAGGTTGTCGATCAACCCAAATCCACTCATTTAATCCGCGCAAGTCCACACACATCCTCACCGCTGCTCCCCCATCCTTGGGTGCCAAAACCACTGGGGCCAACCACTCTGACGCCTCAATCTCCTCAATCACCTTCAGATCCAGCAATCTTTTGAGTTCCATCTTCAGTGGTTCCATCATTAAATTTGGTACCCTACGTACCTTATGTACACAAGGCTTAGCCGAGCTCTTCAAAATAATCCGATGCTCAAAACCATTCAAACAACCAAGATTATCCGAAAACACTTCCGGGAAATCTTTGACATATTTTTCATCACCAACCACATCATCAACCTTCGAAATTCTCCCACTCAACCTCTCACACAATTCATCCATCAACATTACTTGATCTCTCAGGTCACTGGCATTGGGATTTAAAATTATACCCAAGTCACGTTGATGCCTCCACCCCAGCAGATTGTCACCCCTCACAGCAACATAAACTTTCCCAGTTATCACCCTCTGTTTAAATCCAATCTTGGCAGTTACATATCCAACAATGTCCACACGGGAACCACCATAACTAAAAGGAGCAATATCCGGAGGTTGTAACATCATGCTATCCAACCCAACCACCTCATCCCAAATCTTGTTCCCAATCAGGGTGAAAGGCGAGCCAGAATCAGCCATGACCGTGAAGTTGTTGCCATCAACAGAAATGTCACAAAAAGGCATGGTGACCCTACCCGAGTCCACCTTGTCACCTACTTCAGAAATGTTGGATATAACTAACGTACGAATCATATCAGAAGGATTTTCTACATTATGACTCTTCTTGGATGATTTACAAACCCGGGCATAATGCCCCTTGATACCACAGTTTAAACATATTGAGTCTCTGGCATAACAGTTAGGAAAACTGGAGGAATGTGAAAAACTTCCACATCTGTAACAGCGCATCCTCCTACTGTCATTGCTATTCTTCTCCCTATCACAAACACGCTGTTGTCGAGGGTCACGCTCATTTTTTTGTTGAATGTCTTTGTCTTTACCGCCAGCAACATGTGACTGCGTGATCTTCAAAGTGTTCTTATTCCTCGTACCCAAAGATACTTTAGCAATCCCCTCAGGAAAATCAGTCTCATCGTCACACTCTGCCATGGAGTGGACACTACCTTGACCTCTCTTCATACTGTCATTATGAGCTAGATTACCATCCTCTTTGTCTTTCCTAATTTCTTTCACCCAGGAAGAAGTGTTTTCAACACCTTCTACTATTGCGATTGCCTCAGTCAGAGAGGGATTTTTAGACAGTAACTTCCCTTGTACCCTTGAACTATTTGTGCACCGCACAAGTTGATCCCTTACTAAGGAGTCTGATAATTCGCCAAAGTCACAGGTGCGTGCTAAAGTTTTTAAAGAAGCAATATAAGTTCCAACTCTTTCTGTAGGACCCTGAATCCTTGTGAAAAATCTATGGCGTTCTAAAACCACATTTATACGTGGACCAAAATATGTCTCTAACATTGTCATAGACATTTCATAGACATCTGATGGCTCTCCATCACCACTACCAATAGTCAGAGGATCCATGCTGTCGTAGGTGTTCCTGCCTTCAACACCTAAATTGTGTAATAATATGGCTTGTTTCCGTACAGCAGAGAATTTTTCTCCCCCAATTGCTACCAAATAGGAATCAAATAGGTTCCGCCACCTCTTCCAGGGAAGAAGGGGTTCACCCTTTTCAGATAAAAATGCTGGGGGTTGGGACATGCTGGTGGAAGTGGCCATATTTCAAACAATGTCCAACTAATTTAGATAATCAGAAAAACGACAAAAATCCAGATAACTGTCTCACCTCAAAGTTTCCTCGCAACTACAATGCTAGAATGCGAAGCGATTGAAAAAAAACGATTGCGAAGAATATCCCAATCCAAAATGGCCGTCACGCACACTGACGTGAGGTGTGGAAACAGCCCAATCTAAAATGGCCGCTACGTTTGATGACGCTGTCCCAATCCAAAATGGCCGTCACGCTCACTGACGTGAAGTGTGGAAACAGCCCAATCTAAAATGGCCTCCACGCTTGATGACGCTTCACGCTTCACGCTTCACCCTTCGTAACGTGAGCGTCGATGTCACCACGTTGGAACTCCAGCCTGAGTTACAGAACGAAGGACGAGACGCGAGCGAAGAGGGTTGCCATGGAGACAGCAGCGCGCAGAAATGGCCTCGTGAGACGTTTGAAAGTAAGTAATGTTGAACGTTGGCAGTAACGTTTCCCAATACTTTTGGAGAGTCAAGAAAAATCCATTTACGATCCAAGTCTCTATGCAAATTGTATCTCAGTAGAGTAGATCGGCAAGTCCATCCAGTAGCCAATGAATATTCGAGGCAAATCCGTTAAATCTAATCCGTTTAAGCCAAGGTTAGACCAAAACCAATCAATCCAGCGTAGGTTCGCAGGGGAATCGGTGGTTGCAGCTTGTCCCCAATCAAGCAACTCGTCGCCAGTAATAAATCCAAGGAAGCGGCTGTTCACAGGAAGACTTTATTATTTCCAACCACCGACAGGACTTGCCAACAGGTCCGCACTCCAGTGTCTCCTGAGTCAGAATGCCAGTCTGTCATAGAACCATCAGACTCACATTCTGTCACCAGGACAACCACTGACATAGCACAGAACACAGAAATACAAGCAGATTACAACAGGCGGCTCAGCCGTGAGAGCGTTTACAGGCCTCTGAAAATTAATCAGTGCCTGGTTGTTGTGTGTTTTGAATTATACATGTGACCCACGCAGTGAACTTTTGGGTCTTATTGAGCATATTGTGTCTTTAGCTAAAGAAAAGAAGTGGATTACTGCGAAGGAGGCTGAATTCCTTGTGAACACTAAGTCCAGGACACCGGTGTTCTACATACTTCCAAAGATTCACAAGGCCGCCAGGCCACCTCCGGGCCGCCCGATAGTATCGGGCATTCAATCGGTTCTTGAACCTCTTTGGCAGCAGCGCGCGCCCTGGCGGAGCAGGAGTGGTTTTATGATACACCACAGTCTTTCGTCATGCAATGTATCGAAATTGCTCTGACCAGGAACTACTTTAGCTACAAAAATGACTTGTTCCTGCAGGTATCGGGTACCTCGATGGGCGCATCTTTTGCGCCTAGTCTGGCCTGCATTTATGTAGGCCAGTTTGAAGAACAGCACATCTACCATCCTGATAATCCCTTCCAGAGGAATATTTCCCTCTGGAGGCGATATATCGATGATGTGCTATGTATTTGGGGAGGCACTGAGGAGGATTTGTTGGCCTTCTTGAACAGACTGAATACATTAGATCAAAGCTTGAGATTTACCTGGACTTACAACCGCAATACCGCTACCTACCTGGATCTTGATATCCGAGCGGAACAGGGGCAATTGGCAACTAAGGTACATCAAAAGACAACTGATAGGAACTCGTTGTTGTCGTTTGATTCCTTTCATCCACGAGCCCTTAAAGACAATCTACCGGTGGGTCAGTTCCTGCATTATAGGAGGAACTGTTTTTCCACCGTGGACTTTATGCAACAGTCAGAGGATCTCAGTGATAGACTCATCCAAAGACAGTATCCCAGGAAGGTGGTCAAAAATGCAAGAAAAAGAGCACTTAATACACCTCGCAGCGCCCTGCTGGAGACGACTAAAAAACCTAAAAGTGACTGCCTCCCTGTTGTCATGACTTTTGACCCATTAGCGAACAAACTTAGACAGGTCATGCGAAAGAATTGGGGATTGTTGTCTACAGCTGAGTTCAAGATGCCTTCTCCTAGGTTTGCTTTTAAAAGAGCAGGTAACCTTAAGGATAGGTTGGTACACTCCCGAGCTGGAATTGATAAAGGTATTTCGAAATTACCGGCGGTCCACTATCCTTTGGCTCGTGCTCTGTATGTGGCCTTACTTCCAAAAGGGATAGAGTGGCCCTAGTGGATGGTAGAACATGGTATCTAACCCAATTTACCAACTGTAACACTATGAACGTGATCTATCGTATCACCTGTGGTTGTGGTCTACATTATATAGGCCTTACATCAAGGAAGGTGAAAATAAGAATCCAAGAACATCTTAGCACTGTCAGAATAGGGAAATTGACTACTAAGCTTGTCCAACATTGCGTAATTGAGAAACATGATCCTAGATCACTAACCTGGACTGTGCTAGAAAAAGTCAAGGGCGACGCCTCAAATATCGAGAGACTGTTAATCAATAGGGAGGCCTGTTGGATGTTTTCCGAAAATGCTGACAAAATTGGAGTAAATGACGGGATAGAATGGAATAAAATCTCCCTATAGCTATTAACCTGTTTAGCATGTTCCTTGTGTCAACAAATTTGCTTGATATACTGCAGGATAAAGCGGCCTGTGTGGAATGGCGCTCCATCTTAAAGTTAAGAATGATCATGTGGGTCCCTTGAGCTGTGTGCTTGATGCCCCTCCTCTTTGATTTGTATTTCTGACATCATGACAACTACCATAAATAAATCCAGTGCATAGTGTGCACTGTGTGCGGAAAGTAAACAGCACCTTTGGTGCTGGTAATGGATTTAAATAAAAAAATAAAACCCGTGTGACACTGCACATTGTTGAAATAGGCGATGTGCGATAGAACTGATGGGAAGGCATCAAGTCCCCATTAATGTGAGTTGTGCTTGATGCCCCTTCGTTTTGATTTGTATTTCCGACATCCTGACATCTACTATAAATAAATCCAGTGCATAGTGTGCACTGTGTGCGGAAAGTAAACAGCACCCTCGGTGCTGGTAATGGACAAAATTTTCAAATAGAACCCGTGTGACACTGCACATTGTTGAAATAGGCGATGTGCAATAGAACTGATGGGAAGGTATCAAGTCCCCACTAATGTGAGTTGTGCTAGTGCAGAGAGAAGGAATATTTCCTTTATTGTTAGTGTGGTGAATATGCCCCTATTACATATAGCGTCGTAATGGTGGAGTAACCAGGACACATAGCTACACGTCCACTCCTGGGGATTTACGCTACACAACTGAGAGAGAGAGAACGTATAATATGCTATTAATGTTCTCTGAACAGGGAAGTTGAGTTTTGCCCTTTCCAAAATGGCGCTTGCATTTGCGCGATACATCACGTGATTGGGATCGGAACCGGCAAACGTCACGTGGTAGGCGAAGGGTTTATCAGAGGCTTAGTTTGAAGTGCACGGAGCGGCTGAAACGAAGCTCGTGTTGCCATTTTTAACGGTGAGACGTATGAGTGAGGGGATAGAAGGGATTCAGATACTTTCCCCCGATATTCAGAGAGCCCGATAGTAGGGGATTTGTAGGTGTGAGTCTCCTATATCAATTGGGTATAGATCTCCGTCTTACGCCACTGTGTGTGTGTATGTAATGTATGCAATGTAGCTAAGTACAAGTCACTTTGAAGTTATGGGGCAAAGTCGATAATTAGAGATACACTGTTGAACCTTAATGCGGTGTTGTGAATCGTGTGAATTATTGGTCCATAACATAGGATACACTTGGAATTGTCTTGCAGAATACCCAGAAGCTCGAGCAAAAGGGCTTGTGAAATACGGAATCACAACCTTTGATAGTACGCTGTCGAGCCGGTATGAGACACCATGGCTGACAACGGGTAATGACAAACTTGTACTCCCTATACATCTGAGTAAAAGATTACAGAGTGAGTGTGGCGGTGCCCTAGCATTGAGTGAGTAATTGCAGGAACCCTCTGTTTTTATATTTTGTAGTCACAAATAATTCAGCATGAAATATGCTGTTATGGTGAATGGAGTCCTGTGGCCCTGAAGAAATTGCCGTACAAGTAAGGCAATGAAACATGTCGGCGGTTTGACGTTGTGACTGTTAATTTACAGCACTTTTTACTTTTGAATTGATCCATGAGCTGAGAATAAAATTGTGGTAGTCATGGCTCTCTATCAATTTTAAACCAGGACTTTGGTGTGTAATTATCACTCCCTTTCTCACCTTTTTGCTTTTTTCTGAATTTTGTTGGTACAGTTTCCCAATTTTTCTTTGAATAAGGTGGCAACCTATGATGAGAAACGTGGCAGTACTGGTGTTGACCTAACCAGTGACAGCCCGCTATGGTGTTGCGCACGTGAGGTGCTACCTTGTTCTGCACATTTTTTCACTAACCTCTATGGTGTGGGTTGTTACAATTTTGCAATAGGTTTTCACAATTGACAACAGTGGCTTACAAGCTGAGAGTTCTTGCAATAAATCACTGTGTTTTTATATAAAATATAGTACAGATATTGGTAAATCAGGAATCTACCCCATGAATACAAATAATTGGGGGTGGATGTGAAGAGGTCAGTTGCGATACCTCCCGACTCCTGGTGATACACAATAATTAAGGTAACCTCTGTACGTAGGTGAGTGGGTCTATTTTGTTATAAAGTTGCATTGAGTGGGGGACGACCCACTCGTTCCTTCCCCTGGAGCTCCCTAATGTTATGAGACATGCAGTACGGCGGCTCAGCCGTGAGAGCGTTTACGGGCCTCTGAAAATTAATCAATGCCTGGTTGTTGTGTGTTTCACTGAGTGAGGGGTGCTTTGCTCATAGCTCTGTGACTTGAGTTTGGTTAGTTACCCGTGGTGAGACCTGTTTATAGAAAGGAGTCTCTTAAGTTTGGTTTGGGATCTTTGAGTGTTAGGCTCCAACCCTTTTCTCAAGAAGGATAGACACTGCCTAGCGTTCCCAGATGAACAGATTGCTGCCATCTTAGCAGGTCCTTCATTGTTCCCAGATACACCTCTTGGTAATTCCACCACTGCAAGGGAAGAATGGGAAAAGTTGAGCACCCTTAAAAAGAAACAGGTTAGAATAGCCCTTCATGGGGCTCTAATGACCGAATATTTGAGAGCAGGGGCTGCCCCCGCCAGTCTGCTTGTACGTATTGAACCCCGAATCTTTTTGGAAGATAATCAATTTCGAATTGATTGGAGTTATATTGCAAACAAATGTAATCGTGATTGGTTAATTTTGATTATCAACACGGCCAAGAGATTAAGTGAAGATCTCTTAAAAGAGATTCTGGAATTAGAAGAGAACATTAAGAGAGATACCACACTTGTTGACACAAAGGAACAGCTATCCAGAATCCAGGAAGATCTCTCCGATTATAAAAACTACATGAATAACCAAAAGATAAAGGTTTTGAAACGCAATTTAGAACGTTTTACACATGAGTGGGCTTTCCCATATGTGGAAGATAGCTATTATCAACAGAGAACCGAAGTTAGACCTCGGGGTGGGGCTAATAGAGGTGGGATACAACTCCTTAAAAGAGCATCCTATAATTGGACCTTTGATAACACCTCCTCAGAGGAAGATGAGGTTAGTGGACCAGGTGGGCAGATTGATAAGAGCAGCAGGGTTAGGTTTAATCAACCCGAACATTCTAATGAAGATCTAGCCTCACTATTGAGGTCCTTTTTAGGACAGAATCAGAGGGGCTACAGAGGTCGAGGAGGCCAGAGGGGCAGAGGACAAACTCGACAAAACCAGGATCAAACTTGGCAGGGCTTCTCACCGCGAATAACTCGGAGTCGCAGACGCAACCAGCAGTAAATGATATAGTAGTGAACCTATCGGATCACAACTTGTCAGATGATGACAGATTGGTTCTAAATAAAGGGCTGGGATTTGTGCCAACTCCAGCACATGACAAATTTAAGTGCCGCAGTGAGTTCCATGAAACTATGAGAAAGATAAAAATTTAAAAAAAATTGCCAATAAAACACAGGATCCCCCCTCAGTGTTTTCCTCTGATTTACGTTGTCCTTCAGGGTTCTGTCCGGTTTCAACTAGTTTGGGGCATGAGGTTTTGGTCTTTGAAAATAAAATCCTTCAGAAGATTGATGCCCTTGAGAGGAATAATGAGAAACACACTTTCAACAATATGAGTAAAAGGGACTGGCTAGCGGTCAAAAGTCTCCAGGACAACCCCCTTATTACGATAAAATCTGCAGATAAGGGTGGGGCTATAGTCCTAATGAATACCAAGGACTATGAGGTTGAGGTCCTTAAGCTCCTGAACAACCGTGAGAATTATCATCCTCTCACACGTGACCCAGGCAGTGAACTTTTGGGTCTTATTGAGCATATTGTGTCTTTAGCTAAAGAAAAGAAGTGGATTACTGCGAAGGAGGCTGAATTCCAAGTGAACACTAAGTCCAGGACACCGGTGTTCTACATACTTCCAAAGATTCACAAGGCCGCCAGGCCACCTCCGGGCCGCCCGATAGTATCGGGCATTCAATCGGTTCTTGAACCTCTTTCGCAGTTTGCGGATTTTTTCCTAAGAGAATCAGTCATCAGACAGGCGTCCTTTGTTCAGGACACCAGAGACATCCTAAATATATTAGAGAATGTAAATTTTGACGTCAATTCTCAATTTCTCGTGACGATCGACATTGAGTCTCTCTACACCTGTATCCCCCAGGACGCGACGCTGGTGGCAGCAGCGCGCGCCCTGGCGGAGCAGGAGTGGTTTTATGATACACCACAGTCTTTCGTCATGCAATGTATCGAAATTGCTCTGACCAGGAACTACTTTAGCTACAAAAATGACTTGTTCCTGCAGGTGTCGGGTACCTCGATGGGCGCAACTTTTGTGCCTAGTCTGGCCTGCATTTATGTAGGCCAGTTTGACGAACAGCACATCTACCATCCTGATAATCCCTTCCAGAGGAATATTTCCCTCTGGAGGCGATATATCGATGATGTGCTATGTATTTGGGGAGGCACTGAGGAGGATCTGTTGGCCTTCTTGAACAGACTGAATACATTAGATCAAAGCTTGAGATTTACCTGGACTTACAACCGCAATACCGCTACCTAACTGGATCTTGATATCCGAGCGGAACAGGGGCAATTGGCAACTAAGGTACATCAAAAGACAACTGATAGGAACTCGTTGTTGTCGTTTGATTCCTTTCATCCACGAGCCCTTAAAGACAATCTACCGGTGGGTCAGTTACTGCATTATAGGAGGAACTGTTCTTCCACCGTGGACTTTATGCAACAGTCAGAGGATCTCAGTGATAGACTCATCCAAAGACAGTATCCCAGGAAGGTGGTCAAAAATGCAAGAAAAAGAGCACTTAATACACCTCGCAGCGCCCTGCTGGAGACGACTAAAAAACCTAAAAGTGACTGCCTCCCTGTTGTCATGACTTTTGACCCATTAGCGAACAAACTTAGACAGGTCATGCGAAAGAATTGGGGATTGTTGTCTACAGCTGAGTTCAAGATGCCTTCTCCTAGGTTTGCTTTTAAAAGAGCAGGTAACCTTAAGGATAGGTTGGTACACTCCTGAGCTGGAATAGATAAAGGTATTTCGAAATTACCGGCGGGCCACTATCCATGTGGCTCGTGCTCTGTATGTGGCCTTACTTCCAAAAGTGATAGAGTGGCCATAGTGGATGGTAGAACATGGTTTCTAACCCAATTTACCAACTGTAACACTATGAACGTGATCTATCGTATCACCTGTGGATGTGGTCTACATTATATAGGCCTTACATCAAGGAAGGTGAAAATAAGAATCCAAGAACATCATAGCACTGTCAGAATGGGGAAATTGACTACTAAGCTTGTCCAACATTGCGTAATTGAGAAACATGACCCTAGATCACTAACCTGGACTGTGCTAGAAAAAGTCAAGGGCGACGCCTCAAATATCGAGAGACTGTTAATCAATAGGGAGGCCCATTGGATTTTTTCCGAAAAGGCTGACAAAATTGGATCAAATGACGGGATAGAATGGAATAAAATCTCCCTATAGCTATTAACCTGTTTAGCATGTTCCTTGTGTCAACAAATTTGCTTGATATACTGCAGGATAAAGCGGCCTGTGTGGAATGGCGCTCCATCTTAAAGTTAAGAATGATCATGTGGGTCCCTTGAGCTGTGTGCTTGATGCCCCTCCTCTTTGATTTGTATTTCCGACATCATGACATCTACCATAAATAAATCCAGTGCATAGTGTGCACTGTGTGCGGAAAGTAAACAGCACCTTTGGTGCTGGTAATGGATTTAAATAAAAAAATAAAACCCGTGTGACACTGCACATTGTTGAAATAGGCGATGTGCGATAGAACTGATGGGAAGGCATCAAGTCCCCATTAATGTGAGTTGTGCTTGATGCCCCTTCGTTTTGATTTGTATTTCCGACATCCTGACATCTACTATAAATAAATCCAGTGCATAGTGTGCACTGTGTGCGGAAAGTAAACAGCACCCTCGGTGCTGGTAATGGACAAAATTTTCAAATAAAACCCGTGTGACACTGCACATTGTTGAAATAGGCGATGTGCAATAGAACTGATGGGAAGGTATCAAGTCCCCACTAATGTGAGTTGTGCTAGTGCAGAGAGAAGGAATATTTCCTTTATTGTTAGTGTGGTGAATATGCCCCTTTTACATACAGCGTCATAATGGTGGAGTAACCAGGACACATAGCTACACGTCCACTCCTGGGGATTTACGCTACACAACTGAGAGAGAGAGAACGTATAATATGCTATTAATGTTCTCTGAACAGGGAAGTTGAGTTTTGCCCTTTCGAAAATGGCGCTTGCATTTGCGCGATACATCACGTGATTGGGATCGGAACCGGCAAACGTCACGTGGTAGGCGAAGGGTTTATCAGAGGCTTAGTTTGAAGTGCACGGAGCGGCTGAGACGAAGCTCGTGTTGCCATTTTTAACGGTGAGACGTATGAGTGAGGGGTGAGAATGGATTCAGACACTTTCCCCCGATATTCAGAGAGCCAGATAGTAGGGGATTTGTAGGTGTGAGTCTCCTATATCAATTGGGTATAGATCTCCGTCTTACGCCACTGTGTGTGTGCATGTAATGTATGCAATGTATCTAAGTACAAGTCACTTTGAAGTTATGGGGCAAAGTCGATAATTAGAGATACACTGTTGAACCTTGATGCGGTGTTGTGAATCGGGTGAATTATTGGTCCATAACATAGGATACACTTGGAATTGTCTTGCAGAATACCCAGAAGCTCGAGCAAAAGGGCTTGTGAAATACGGAATCACAACCTTTGATAGTACGCTGTCGAGCCGGTATGAGACACCATGGCTGACAACGGGTAATGACAAACTTGTACTCCCTATACATCTGAGTAAAAGATTACAGAGTGAGTGTGGCGGTGCCCTAGCATTCAGTGAGTAATTGCAGGAACCCTCTGTTTTTATATTTTGTAGTCACAAATAATTCAGCATGAAATATGCTGTTATGGTGAATGGAGTCCTGTGGCCCTGAAGAAATTGCCGTACAAGTAAGGCAATGAAACATGTCGGCGGTTTGACGTTGTGAATGTTAATTGACAGCACTTTTTACTTTTGAATTGATCCATGAGCTGAGAATAAAATTGTGGTAGTCATGGCTCTCTATCAATTTTAAACCAGGACTTTGGTGTGTAATTATCACTCCCTTTTTCACCTTTTTGCTTTTTTCTGAATTTTGTTGGTACAGTTTCCCAATTTTTCTTTGAACAAGGTGGCAACCTATGATGAGAAACGTGGCAGTACTGGTGTTGACCTAACCAGTGACAGCCCGCTATGGTGTTGCGCACGTGAGGTGCTACCTTGTTCTGCACATTTTTTCACTAACCTCTATGGTGTGGGTTGTCACAATTTTGAAATAGGTTTTCACAATTGACAACAGTGGCTTACAAGCTGAGGGTTCTTGCAATAAATCACTGTGTTTTTATATAAAATATAGTACAGATATTGGTAAATCAGGAATCTACCCCATGAATACAGATAATTGGGGGTGGATGTGAAGAGGTCAGTTGCGATACCTCCCGACTCCTGGTGATACACAATTATTAAGGACACCTCTGTACGTAGTTGAGTGGGTCTGTTTTGTTATAAAGTTGCGTTGAGTGGGGGACGACCCACTCGTTCCTTCCCCTGGAGCTCCCTAATGTTATGAGATAATCAGTAAGTGCTACCTCGTTGGGTAAATGTATGTGCTTTTCCTACATTACAGCTGCGTAAAGGACCAGAAGAGTTGTCTACAGCGGCCATGTGTGTCTGTAACGTTGCCGCCGTGCCAACGGGCGCCGGGGTCCCTCGAGTGAGCTGTCCATCATAGTGGGGGAAAGGGCGGGAAGACGTTGCACACCACTGGTGTGTGGGGTGGTGGCAAACGGGCAGGGCTTCCATGCAGTTCACATGCCTCTTGTTTATAAAGGGCCAGAGATGGATCAGAGCAGCACATGAGAAGACAGAACCTCCTGGTGTCAGGAACAACACAGGGATTGCGCTCGAGAAACTCATGGATGCACAGAGCTCCATCAAGGATGACAGCAAATTGCTGACGATAGATATGGGGAGACAGCAGCACACCTGCCTAGGCGACAATTTCCGTTCCCTCGCGGATCACGGAAGTTTCGACATTTTCACGTTCCGCGCGGAACGCGAAAATGTCGAATTTTCGCAATTTCCGCGAGCGGAACGGAAATTGTCACCCACCCTTATTGAAAACCTTTGCAATTGTGTTCATCTTCTTCATTGTCACTGAAAGGGGAGACAGTCAACTCATCAACAGTGCCCCAATAGGCTATGCCATGTCAGTGTCAACCTGGATGACCTCATTGACCTCTTATGCAGATAATTAATTGCCAATAAATGACATGTGCATTACCTTGGCCCATACCTTTAGTCAGACAGGGGTACCAGAGGACCTGTCCATTGCACATAATATGGAAACCCATGGCCACTATTGTCAGGAATGCCTTCATAACATACTTTGAGGCCAATCAACCCATCGACAGGATGGCCCCGGTTTCTTCTTGCTAGTTAGCCAGAAGGAATTGAAGCAGCTTTGTCTGGCTTTCCAACAGGTCCTTGTGAAATGTAATGAGCGGTACAGTCATATTGACTGCTCCTCATTGATTGAAGCTGTCTATCTCCAGGGCAATGCTAGAACAGTGATATGCAGCTACAGTCACCAGTCTCTAGCTTACTTCAGCTCGCATGCATTTTTGGGCAAGCCTGCAGCTCAATATTTCTTATCTTGCTGTCTCTGAACCATATATTCAGCCATTACTGATCCCCGTTTCTTAAAGTGGATATTCTAATTTTCCTAACTTTAGTCCAGCAGAAACAGGGCCAGAAATATGTTTGCCAGTTCTTTTTTCCAGCACAAAGAGGATTATATGCTCCGGAGTACTGCCCATCGCTGCCATATTAGCGTACTGTGTCTATGGCTGATGATGATTCCTGGTGTGAGACTATGAAGCCATACCAGGCAAGGGTCTCCTGCTAAGGTGAGTCCTGCAGTGGCCTCATTTACCCATACATAGTCATGTGTGGAAGGACAGTATATTCCCCATATATATCATCCTCATAGGCCTCCTACAAGGGGCTGTATCGTACCCGACAGCCTTAGAGTGGTGTTCCTCCAAATATTTTGACTTCACCTGACCTTAGGACTCTGTGAGCTTTACCAGTGCCAACAATTGCTAAAGTACATGCGCTCTCTCCCCACAACACTGTAAAATCGGGCCACATTTGATTGGCATATTTAATTTACTTATAAGTACCTAATAAAGTGGTAAACCATATACCCAGGGCCTGTACATTCAGGGCTACTAGTGAGCATGCATCACATATTGTGCCACCCACTTAAGCAGCCCGTTGAAACATGTCCCAGGTCTGCCATTGAAGCCTGTATGCAAATTGACTTGGCAAAATACCACCCTTGACAAGTCTTTAACTCCCTTTTTATTACATATAATTCACCCCTAAGGTAGGCGCTAGGTAGCCCATAGGCCAGGGTGCATTTCACATAAAATGTTGCGTACTTTTAGTTTTACATGTTCTGGTAGTTAAAAACTCCTACATTTGTTTTTCAGTACTCTAAGGCCTACCTGCCCCATAGGATAATGAGCATTTCATGTTAGGTAAAGCTGGATTTTAAATTAAAATTTGCCACCTTTGGAAAGTTAGCATTTCCCTGCCCTCGCTATTTTGTGCCTGCAGCCTGTTACTGGGTCACATGAGTGTGTTTGGCAATTGGACTTTCAATCAATCAATCAGGATTTATATAGCTCTGCTAATCATCAGGTCCCTGAATCTCATTCGAACAGTCAGGTCTTGGGGGCCCTTCAGAATTCTGGAAGCGAGGTGGTGGTTCCAAGCGGTAAGGGGAGGCTGTTCCAGGTCTTTGCTGCAATGTATGAGGTGGATACAGCTTTGTGTGAGGCTGCCTCAGTCCATTCAGGTGCAAGCGACAACTCCTCCCACTACTCTAAATGCAGCCAGGCCTATTCAGCCTGGCCATGAGTCACTCAGGAAAGGCAGGAGACAATTCAACCCCCCTCCCTTGTGTCTGTCTAGTGTGAATACACATCCCCTGCTCCTGTCACTCTAAACCCAGACAGGGAATACACAAAAGGCAGAGAGAGGTACTCATGATGGTTAAGCAAGAAAAGGACCACACTCTAAAAGTGGCATTTTCGAACACACAACATAAAAATCATCTTCACTAAAAGATGTTTTTTTAAATTCTGAGTTCAGGCATACTAAACTCCATTTCTATATTTTATCCCAGTGGAGAGTTATACTTGTAAAATGTTTAAAGGCAACTCCAATTGTTAAGCCTAAGGGACAGACAGTCTTTCTATAGTGAAAAACAAAATACACAGTATTTCACTATCAGGACATGGCAACACACCCGTACATGACCTATCTTTCACATATACTGCACCTTGCCCATGGGAGTACCTTCGGCCTACCTGAGGGATGCCTTGCGTGTAAGAGAAGGGAAGGTTAGGGTCTGGCAAGTGGGTGCACTTGCCAGATCGACATAGAAGTAAAAACTGACCGCAGACACTGCAGTGGCAGGTCTAAGAACTCTTTGAAAGGCTACATGGGTGGGTGGCACAATATGTCCTCTACCTCCACTGTCTCACTCATCCCAAACCTATATCACTACTATGATCCCCAAAATAACCCTTAGTGTACAGTCCCACTAGCAGCATTTGATTTACAGGTCCTGGGCAAAATAACCCTTTCTAGGCTCTTACCTCTTCTGCCCCTCCTTGCATCATCACATACCTCTTTTACTATTCATATCTATCAAACAAACCTCCCTAAACCCTTCCCTCTGACTCTTCCCCTCCACCTCCCCTTTACGCATCCCAGACCCCCTCCAAATGCTATGAACTCCCCCAAAAAATCAAGACCCTTCCCTCTTCTATCACTCCACCAAAATTGCAATTCTGTCAAAAAGAAGTTCTTTTTTTGGGTCAGAAAATTGATAAAGGAATCAGGAAAGTGTCTTAAGATCGAATCAATGCATTTTGCTCACAAATCCGCCATAAACACAGAAAGTAGTTTGAATGTTTTTGGGAATGGTTGGACATTGCAAACAGTGGATCAATAGTTTTTCACTGATAGCCAAGCCATTACAAAGACTGATGGACAAAGGTGTGTCAGATCCTGTACATCAATCAATCAATCATGCATTTGTTAAGCGCGACTACTCACCTGTACGGGTCTCAAGGTGCTGGGGAGGAGGGGAGATGCAGGTTCCAATCCATAAAGGAGTGGGCCTTTCGAAGAGCCAAGTTTTGAGGTTTCTCCTGAAGATGGGGAGTGATGTTGACTATCTGAGGTGGAGCGGCAGGGCGTTCCAAGCTCAGGCCGTGAGAAAGGAGAAGGAGCGGCCTCCCGATCTGGTCTTTCTGGCGTGGAGGACCACGGCGTAGGAGAGCTGGGCTGATCGTAGGGTCCTTTGGGGTGCGTGGAATTTGAGTCAGCTGTTCAGGTATGCTGGTCCGGTGTTGTGAAGGGCTTTGTGTGCGTGGGTGAGAATCTTCAAGGTGATTCTAGCCTCAATGGGGAGCCAGTGGAGTGTGCGCAGGTGCTGGGAGATATGGCAGTGTCTTGGCAGGTTGAGGAACAGTATTGCGGCAGCGTTCTGGATGTTTTGTAACTTGCGGGTGAGGTTTTTGTTTATTCCGGTGTAGAGTGCGTTGTGGTAGTCGAGTCTGCTGGTGACGAGGGCATGACTGACGGTCATTCTGCACTTGAGGGGGATCCATTTGAAAGTCTTACTTAGGAGGCGGAGGGTGTGGAAGCAAGAGGATGCAACGGAGTTGATCTGGAAGTCCATTTTGAACTTGGAGTCCAGGATGATTCCAAGGTTGCGTGCGTGGTCTGTGGGGGTGGGTGGGCTTCCAAGGGCGGAGGGCCACCAGGTGTCGTTCCAGGCATCGGGGTGTCGGCCCATGATGAGTACTTCTGTTCAGTCAGTGTTGAGTTATAGGCAGCTGCTTTTCATCCATATGGCGACGGCTTCCATGCCTTTTTCAAAGTTGTGTTTTGCTGCGTTGGGTTTGTTAGATAGGGAGAGGATGAGTTGGGTGTCGTCCTCGTATGAAACAATGTTGAGTCTGTGGGTTCTGACGATGGGGGTGAGCGGAGCCATGTAGATGTTGAAGAGCGCGGGGCTGAGAGAGGACCCCTGGAGGACTCTGCAGGTGGTTGGTGTAGGGTCCAAGAGGAAAGGAGAGCGTCTGACCCGCTGTGTTCTGCTGGAGAGGAAAGAGTGGCTCTAATCGAGGGCCTTGTCCCAGATCCCTGCGTCGTGGAGTCTGCGTGTTAGGGTGCAGTGGGAGACTGTGTCAAAGGCCGCTGAGAGGTCGAGGAGGATGAGGGCTACTGTTTCTACTCTGTCCAGAAGGGAGTGGATGTCATCTGTTGATGTGAGGAGGGCGGTTTCTGTGCTGTGGTTTTTTCCGAAGCTGGATTGGGAGGAGTCGAGGATGTTGTGCTCTTCGATGAAGGTGCCAAGTTGGCTGCTGATGGCTTTCTCAATGACTTTCACTGGGAACGGGAGCAGGGAGATGGGTCTGGAGTTTTTTAGGTTGGTGGGGTCCGCCAAGGGCTTCTTTAGGAGGGGGTTGATCTCGGAGTGTTTCCAGTCATCAGGGAAGGAGGTGTTTGCCAGGGAGCAGTTGATGGTGTGGCGAAGCTTGGGTGCAATGGTGTTGGTGGCTCTGTTGAAGAAGTGGTGGGGGCAGAGGTCTGTGGGGGCGCAAGGTGGATTGATTTCATCATCTTCAGTGTGTCTTCAGTGGTGAGGGCTGTCCAGCTGTCAATCGTTGGCTTCAGGGTGTCGGGGGTGGTTGGTGAGGGTTCAGTGTGTTGGTTGTCTTCTTTGAAGTTGTCGTAGATGTTCTAGATTTTGTGGTGGAAGAAGGTGCAGAGTTTGTTGCAGAGGTCTTGTGAGGAAGGATTGTAAGTAGACTTGCTGGTGGGTTGGGCGTACTACTTGATGATGCTGAAGAGTTCTTTGCTGTTGTGCGCGTATGTGGAGATTTTGTCTTCGATCGCTGTTTTTCTCGTGTTTCTGATGAGTTGGTGGTGGGCGTTGGTGGCGGCTCTGAACTTGTTGTGGGCTCATGTGGATTTGGAGTTCCTCCAGGCCTTTTTGAGGTGGCGGCATGTGCATCTGGACTCTCGAATTTCGCTGGTAAACTATCTGGCTTTCTTGGCATGTGTGTTGTTGTTCTTCTTCAGGGGAGCTATGGTGTGTGTGCTTTCGGAGATCCATCTGTGCAGAGTTCAGGCTGCGGTGTTGTGGTCGTCATCTTCTGCGGTGGTTGGGGGTGGAGTTGCTGAGTGAGGAGGTGAGCTGGTCGTTGGTCATTTTGGTCCAGTTTCTTCTTGGGAGCAGGTGCTGGTGTCTGTGGATGGTGGGTGTTCTAAAGGTGAAGTGGATGCATCGATGGTCTGTCCACTGGAGTTCAGTGGTGTGGCTGAAGGTGATGGAGTTTCCTGTTGTGAAGAGGGGGTCGAGGGTGTGTCCTGCTGAGTGCGTGGGTTCGGTCACAATCAGGCGGAGTCCAATGTTGTGGAGGTTGTCCAGGAGGGATGTGGTGTTGGGGTCTAGTTGGTTGTCGAGGTGGAAGTTGAGGTCTCCCAGCAGGGTTTAGTTGGTGGATGCAATGGCTTGCGGGGAGATGATGTCCGTGATTGAGTTGGTGAAAGGTCCACGGGATCCAGGGGGTCGGTAGATGAGAGTTCCTCGGAGGGTGGTGGCAGGGCTGGGCTGTGTCTTGAAGTGTAGGTGTTCCTTCAGGTCTGTGGGCTTGTTGGGGAGTGTGCTCAGCCAGAGGGTGGATTTGTGGATGATGGCGATTCCTTCTCCCGTGCGGGTGGGGCGGTCCTTCCGGGAGATCTTGTATCCTTGGGGAATGGCGATGGTGATGTCCGGTCCCGAGGTGGTGTTGGTCCAGGTTTCAGTGAAGAATGCCACGTCCGGGGAGGTGCTATCGAGGAGATCCCCAGATTTCGGTGGCGTGTTTGTGAAGTGATCGGACGTTGAGAAGGATGCATTGCAGGGTCTTTGGTTCGGTTGTGTTCTTGCGGGCTTGTTGTGCTGGGTCCATGTTCCTGGTGGTGCTGCAGGTGTGCCGGCAGTGCAGACAGCTGAAGGGTCCGTGGGTGTTAGCTGGTGATGCTAGCTTGCAGTTGTTGTAGCAGCCTGGGCTGAGTGCGTGGAGTGCTGCTGGGTTGTAGCGTTAGTAGTGCGGAGGTCCAGGGTTCCTGGTGCTGGTCACGGTCAGGTCGCGGATGGGCTTGCCTTTGGCATTAAGGAGGGGTCAGGGAGGGCTGGACAACTGGGAGGCGGGATTGGGGAGGGGAACTGGCTTGGGCTGGTCACGCTGGGGGAAGGGGCCGCAGGTGCAGCAGCGGCGGGAAAAACAGGGGAAACAAGCAAAGAAGAGGAAAAAAAGTAAGGAGTGAAAGGGTGAAAAAAGAAAAGAAAAAGATATAAAGAGTAAAATGGTGAAAAGAATAAAGGGTGAAACGGACCAGAAGCAGAAGAAAAATGCTATAGAGAGTGAAAAGGTGAAAAAACGCTAAAGGGTGAAAACGGAGCAGAAAGCAGAAAAAAATGCTTTAAAGAGTGAAAGGGTGAAAAAAAACGCTAAAGAAGCTAAAGGGTGAAAAACGGAGCAGAAAGCAGAAGAAAAATGCTTTAAGGAGTGAAAGGGTGAAAAAACGCTAAAGAAGCTAAAGGGTGAAAACGAGCAGAAAGGAGAGTATAAAGGGGCAGAAAGCAGAGCAAGAGTAAGGAGTCAGGGGTCCACTGGACCACAAGGGGTGAGGCGCAGTTATAACCTGCGGGTGGAGGAGGGCCTCGAACACCAACACTAAGAGAGTGCAGGGGCTCAGGAGAGGCTTCACTTAATAGTGGAGATGCGAGGGTGGGAGAGCAATTTCACTGACAATGATGAATGCTGTTGTAATAACTTTATTTCGGTCAATCGACCATTAAAAGTACAGATACATAAAATGAGAATAAAAAACATTTAAAACCATTAAGTTAAAAAAAAGTTCTGCCTAATGCGCCACATGTACAACAAATAACGGGAAACAGCAAACACAATGGGAGGATGGGTATCATAAGTCAATATCCTACAAGCATATGTTTAATGCGAAAAACCGAGAATCCTACAAATAGGAATCAACCAACGTTTTCTGGGTACAGAGTAGGCGGGACAAAAAAATAAAACGTGGGAAATATTCTCAGTATGGTAAGAACATGCAGGGCAGGCTAAAATATTTGACTTAGTCCACTTAGAGGTAAAAGATCTAATAGGAAGGGTGCCATAACGTAGCTGAACATACAGCTTGCGGGCCACTGGGGGTTCAATTAGGTCCATAAATGCCTCAGCCCTGGGCTCTGTCTTTATTAAAAGGAACTCAGATGATAACCTCCCCACAGAAGATTAATTCATTAACGTCTGGAGATTTGACGTATAAATGTAGGAGAGGAGTGTTTTCTTGGGTAACCCAGCGCAATTAATCTCCGGTGTATCCCATAGTCCAAGGAAACCAAGCCGGATGCAAAGTGCTTTAATATGACTGAGCCAGGGAATCATTTTGGATCTAAGAACCGACCAAATCTCAATAAATTCAGCTCTATAATCAGCCAATTCGGGGACAGACCATAGCCTCTTCCAGTACATGATTGGCCTTGCGCCTATCAACTCCTCTATTGGAATAAGTTCAAGATCAAATCTCAAAGGGATCAGCGGAGTACTAGACGGTAGACCAATCAAGTTTCTAACAAAAGACTGCTCCACCCTCTTGAGATCAGCAGACTGGGACTGCATATGCCCCCAAAAGTTCAGCCCCATATACTGCTGACATCCTTGCTTGACGACTATATATAGTAAGGGCAGGGGAGACCGGCCTATATGTGGATTCCTTAAAAACTTTGGTTAGTCCACCTGCTAACTGGGTGAGCCTGAGTGTTGATCTAACAATATGTTTGTGCCATTCAAATTTTTCTGTAAGGGTAACGCCCAGATAAATGAACGTTTTAACCCTTTCCAGAGGGCTGCCAAAGAGCACAGGATTAGGACGGGTACGTTTTGGTGGGTTGAAAATCATAAATTTTGTTTTTCCTATGTTGATTTCCAGCCCCCGAAGATGACAAAACTCTACAAATGCGTCAAGGATGTTTTGAATGCCCGATGATGTTTTGGACAACAAAAGAGTGTCGTCCGCAAACATCAGAGCGGGCACTCTGCCTGTAACCAGTCTAGGGGCATCGATGTTAGGTGCACCCTTCAGATGTTCAATAAGGCCATTAATGTAAAGGCTGAAAAGAGTAGGAGCCAAGACGCACCCATGGCGAACTCCTTTCAAGACTGGAAATTGATTTGTGAGTTCTCCGTTCCTTCCAGACCTAACCTGAGCAAAGTTGTTTTGATGTAATTTTATGAGAATGGCTAACAGGTACGGCAGGAGACCCAATTCCGCAAGGACTTTCCAAAGTTTCCCACGCGGGACCAGGTCACAAATACAAGGTAGAGGCTGCCACCCTCGACCTTGGCTGTTTTCCAGTACAGGACCTGCAGGCGAAATATCTGATCTAAGGTGGAAATGCCGGACCTGAATCCTGCCTGGAGAGTGGATAAAATCCCCTTTTCCTTAATCCACCCGAGGATCCTATCCAAAATAACCCTCCCCATCAGTTTTTGAGAAGTATCAATTAAACTGATGGGTCTGTAATTTGAGGGGATTAGAGGACAACCCTTTTTAAGGATCGGCACAATTTCGGCTCCTAACCAGGTGGGCGGTAAATCATTACCCAACAAAATCCCATTAAAAAGGGTAACTAGGTAAGGAGCCCAAATTTTTGGTTGTGTCCCAAAAAGGTCCCCAGGAGCTTTTTCAGGGAGTAAATTTCCCAGGGCAGTCTCAACCTCCCGTAAGGTAAATAATTCATCATGGGCAAAACATTGGCTAGCAACACTTGACCGGGTAAGTTCTTCAGGCATATTAAAGGTATGGAGTTGCTGGGATTCAATATCATTGTTGGCCGTATCACCAGACTCAGAAGTGCCATAGAGGGCACAAAAATGGCTTTCCCAGGCAGAAGGGGCAATGTTAGGGGCAGGGGCCAAACTATGGCCGCTGAGTCCAGAGGCTACAATAGTCCAAAAAAGTTTCCAGTTGTTGGTGCCAAGTGCAGAGCCCAGATTCTCCCACTTGGCAGCTTCCCAGTCCTTTTTAGCATCGTTAAGCACCTTCTTGTACGCGGAGCGATGTAGCTTAATGGCTTCCCTATTTCTGGTTTTTATGGCACTAAAAAGAGCCTTCCTGGAGGCTCGACAGGAAGCATTGAACCACTGAGGGGACGAAGTCCTTAATGGATTGGCCCTCCTCACAGGGCAGAGAATATCCTTAATTGCTGCCACCAGATTAACATGGATATCCGATGCCCTGTCTAGGTGTCCAACTTTTGCCATTGCTTCAATATAAGGGATAATGATTTTATATAGGGCAGCTAACTTTACATCGGACGACTGGAAGACCGGCCACTTAACTCTTCGCCTACAGTTTGAGATAATTAAAGGCACGGTGGCAGAATGTTCAGCCACAGTTTGGCATTTAAGCCCAAAGCTCCCTATCCTAAGTGAAAGTACCAAGGCATTATGGTCGCTATCAGTTCTTTCAATAACTCTAAATTCATGCGCCTTGTCCCAATGCCTAGCCTCTATAAATAAATAATCAATTATAGAGGATTGGTTGTGCCGATTAAATGTCACATTTCCCGGTCTATCAGGTTCCACCCTTCCATTGCAGGCACGAAGTGAAGTTGTTAATACAAATGACTGCAGTTGTAGAAATAGCGGTGACCAAACCTTGACCCTGGAGACCAATGGACAGGGAATCGCCCACAGTGAATCAATGTCATCTGGATCGTCAAAGGAGTAATCCATAAGTGGCTCAAAGTGGCAATTGAAGTCGCCGCCCACAATTAACACAGTAGATGGATCCATTGTGTGGATTAGGGTCAACAGAGTCTCAATGGCCACTGAGACAAAGCCCCGCCTAACTGGCCTTGAATATACATTAAACAATGCAATATTTTGCCCGTCCAGTGTAGTCAGCAATACACACTGGACGTCCTGCGAGTTAGTGCTTATTTGTGACGCAGTTACTCCTAAGTGCGTACCGACCCAGATAGACAAACCCCCTATCGGTCTACCCCTCTCACCCTTGCTAGCCACGATATCAAATGTAGCAAAACCCTGGGTTTGATTACTTTTTAATGCCCAAGTTTCTTGCAGCATACAAATGTCGTGGAGGGCCATGAAAGAGCCCCATTCATAAATTGGCAATTTGCTCTTAAGGCCCGCCACATTCCAAGAAAGAATTTTTACATGGCCAGTCAAAGGAACTTGGTTAGCTTGATCGTGGGGCGAAGAGCCACAGGGGTCAATAATTGTAGCTGGTCCCTCTGCTGACACAGAAACATGTTCATGGGGCAATACGTAGGGATCAGATGAAAATGGAGCTAACCCAGAGGGAGTAGATTTTTGCGGGGAAGAAATCTGCGGTAGGGGAATCAGGTCAGTGTCCACAACCTGGTACTCCAGAGTACTAGGCCCGTTAATAGAAAGACTCCTCTGTCAATCGCAATCATCAAAGCCTGATAGGGCATCGAATCTATTTGCGACTTCCAGGGGGGTAAATGGTGGTCTGAAATCGACCCTCCTAGGGCCGTGTCGATGGCTCCCGAACGGCACTGTAACCCAATCTGGTACGCTTTCGTGGATCGCGGGAATGGGTGCGTAAGTATAATGATGATTGTCAAAGGGTATAGAAAATGCAAGGGGGTATGTCTGCATTCGGGCCGGGGCCCTGGGATATGCCTTATGAAAGACTGGGGGTCTTGGATAAAAGTATGACAGTTCGTGGGGCTTAATGGACCCACAAGTATTACCCAGAGGGTAATCAAGAATGTGGGTAACTGCTCTGGGGTCTCTGAAATTAATAATAATTATATCCCCCTCAATATCCTTAGTTCTACAACCCATCCAAGGGAGTCTCCGAACATGGAGTATCTCCCCGTTAACATTAAGGGGAAGGGACCTGTTTAGCATGAGCCAGTGCATAGTTTTATTTTTAAGCTCATAAAAGCCTTCCTTTTTACCGTTTTCCAAAGGCGGGACTCTCGTGAGCACTACCACATATGGGACTGCTTCTGGGGGTAAGTCAACTTGATGCCTTGGTCGGTCTATTGCCCTAACTAGAGGATCAATACCACCCCTCACATTTGGAATATTTCCTAGAGTAGGGTCTGGCACTTCCTTTATCGTTTCACCCACATCATTTTGTACTTGGTGGTAATGGGCTATATTGGAAGATTTGGCCATAAGCTGGCTATCAGAACCAACCTTATCGTTTTTCCTGGTGTAAATAGAGGGTGACACTGGTACCACGGGGGGGGGGGGCAAAACTGGATGTACGTAGTCTTTAAGTACCCCCGCGTGTTTAGTGATAGCCAATTCTAAATCCCCCAAACGTTGCTCAATATTTTTTAATCTTTCAATTATAGGTAAAACGAATGACCTTAACAATTGTTCGATGCCCTCAAGAGGGGCTACAAACGAACCTTCGTTAGTTGGGCAATGCGGGGGACAAATCGGATCAGAGGAGGAAGGTACCAATAGAGTAGAGGTACTTGTGGCCATGGTGTGTACTGTAGATAAAATAGGTGTTGCTTTTGGCAAGGATACAGATTCTAAAGTGTGAATGGGTCCTTTGCCAAAGTCAGAATGATTAATCTTATTCCTTGAAGGATCACCTAGCCTCTTTCTTCTTTTAGTGGGAGGGGGCCTTGGAGCTTTAGACACTACAACCCTCCCCACCTTCTTTTTAGTGGCTTTAACCTCGGGTTGAGAAGAGACAATGATCGTATCAGTTTCCTTAATAAAAGTGCTAGAGGGAAGTAGATCAATGGGAACATACGGACAATTAATTTTATCAGGTGGAGAATGGGTGTCTCGAAGCAACATAGGAACATTGTCAGTGGCTAATGCCTCCTGAGTAAGAGTGAGAGAACTTAGCTCAAAAGGGGTAGTAGAAAGCAAGCTATCCATGGGCATCCTATTTTTAATACATTCTATGGACCGACGTCGCTCAGCCCTCCGTTCAGCTAACATGGTCTCCTTCCCAATGGCCACAGCAACCTTAGTAAAATAATCGTCCAATGTACCTTTATTTGTACCACCTGTAATTATGGGCCTATTTGTGGACAAAGTCTCGGCCATGATTAACAATACAATCGTCTGGATCAGAACTCACGATTAAAGGCAGGAAGAAGGGGTTCCCCCGGTCCGGTCTCCTCGTGCCTCTGAGGGCCTCAGAGGGCCCGCTCTTTGCCCGGTCTTCGCTCCGGGCGCGTTCCGCTGGCGCGTAGAGGCGGGACTCTTATGCTGTACAAATGTATAGAAAGGGGGAGGGGCCGGGAAGAGGTCACAGGTGTGCTCGATCAGAGCAACAACGAGCACCCTGGTCCTCGCAGTCCCGGGATAGCGATGTTAAGCAGCAGCCTCCCCGAGTACAAAGTCCGTAGAGTACAGCAGTCCCAGCAGTCTCAGGCAAGGGCAAACAGCAGCTTCCTAGTGTCCAGCAGCCTTGTGCGACGAGCGGCTCCCGCGGAGCGGGGGCCGCGAGCGATAAAGAACTAGATGGGGGAGGGGTCGGGAAGAGGTCACAGGTGTGCTCGATCAGAGCAACAACGAGCACCCTGGTCCTCGCAGTCCCGGGATAGCGATGTTAAGCAGCAGCCTCCCCGAGTACAAAGTCCGTAAAGTACAGCAGTCCCAGCAGTCTCAGGCAAGGGCAAACAGCAGCTTCCTAGTGTCCAGCAGCCTTGTGCGACGAGCGGCTCCCGCGGAGCGGGGGCCGCGAGCGGTAAAGAACTAGATGGGGTAGGGGCCGGGAAGAGGTCACAGGTGTGCTCGATCAGAGCAACAACGAGCACCCTGGTCCTCGCAGTCCCGGCATAGCGATGTTAAGCAGCAGCCTCCCCGAGTACAAAGTCCGTAGAGTACAGCAGTCCCAGCAGTCTCAGGCAAGGGCAAACAGCAGCTTCCTAGTGTCCAGCAGCCTTGTGCGACGAGCGGCACCCCAATGATGAATGCATGAAAGCATTTGTTGAACTGCGAGACAGTTTATGTTGAGTACCCGCATTAGGAACGCCAGATTTCAATAAGAATTTAGCATTGTCCTGCAGTGAACGCTACAGATGTGCATTTTCAGTTCTAACAGAAATGCATGAAACAGCACGCCGTCCAGTGACATATTTCTCTGCCACACTTGATCACGTGGCTGCAGCTTTGCCGGGTTGTCTAAAAGCATTTGCTGCTACTTTTATGAGTTTGGAGTAGAGTGAAACAATTGTAATGGGACATCTTTTGAAAGTGTATGTGCCACCTTTCAGTTGAGATTTTGTTAACACTAACTCACACCACAACACCTTACAAGTAGTCAGTTAACAAAATATGAACGGTGATATTGGGAGCTGAAAACGTGGCAGTGATAAGATGTACGGATTTGAATCTAGCTACTGTACTGCCAGGTACAAGTTTTGAAGTGGTGGTGGATGTAGCAGACCATGATTGTGTGGATGTTACTGAGATGTGTACAAAACCATGACCTGACATACAGAATACTCCTTTGCCTGAATCTATTTTTGCACTGTTTGTGGATGGATCATGCTTGAGAGATCAAGAAGGTACCTTGCGAGCTGCATATGCAATTTGCACGGTGGCAAGTGTTATTGAAGCATCATGGTTGAAAGGAGTGAGTTCAGAACAAGTAGCTGAGTTGATGGCATTAACTAGGGCATGTTGGTTTGCAAAACACATGAGAGTAACCATATTAATGGATAGTCAATATGGTTTCTGAGTTGTGCACGATTTCAGGCAGTTGTGGTCCCAGCGTGGATTTTTTACCTCTTCGGGTTCACCAATACGAAACGGAGAGTGTGTGAAAGGTCTATTGATGGCATTACAATTGCCAGCACAAATTGGGGTGGTGAAATGTTCAGCACACAAATCTGGCTGTGATTATGATACTGTGGGAAATAAATATGCAGATGAATTTGCACGATATTATGCTAAAAATTAATTTCCAATCAATGGGGAACAATTGAAAGAACGATCTGATCAAGCAAAATGTAGTCTAATGTTTTCAATTGTTGAAACACGGGAAGAAATTAGAGAATTACGAGAGGCAGCTGGTGAAGCAGAAAGAGAAGGGTGGGTCAAAGCAGGTTGTGCACACAGGGCAAATGATGAAGTGCGGATTTACACTGATGGAAGACCAATATTGCCAGATAGTCTGTTATCCCAGATGGCACAAGTTTGTCATGAACCTATACATGTGGTTAGAGATGCTATTATAAGTGTCTTCAATCAAACTTGGTTTAACCCCAAATTTAGAGTCATTGCAGAAATTCTATATCAGAGGTACATAACTTGTCAACAACAAAATGCAGGGAGGAAAACAGTTGTCAGTTTGGGTTAAATTGGAAAAGCAGCAGGTCCGCTTACGCGCATGGGCGTTGATTTCATAGAAATGCCTCCTTGCCATGGTCTAAAATATGTACTAGTGATTGTATGTCAGTTTTCTCATTGGGTTGAGGTATATCCAACAAGACGTAATGACAGCCTAACTGTTGCTAAATTGCTTCTTAGAGAAATTATTCCTAGGTTTGGATTTCCAGTCTCATTAGAAAGTGATAGAGGGACAATAATGAGATAATTCAGATAATTTGTGCAGCTTTTCAAATAGAACAAAAATTGCGTTGTGCCTATCAACCGTAGGAATCTGGAGTGGTCGAGCAAGTAAATGGCACAATAAAGTCTAGGCTTGCTATGGTTTGTGCATCCACAACACTGACATGGCCTGATGCATTACCATTGATATTGATGAGTTTGAGAAGTATCCCTGGCAGAAGCACTGGACTGTCCCCAAATGCAATTGTGATGGAAAGGAATATGAGACAGCCAACAGTCCCAGCAAATCAAGTTATGAACATAACTGATGATTTTTTGCTCGATTATTGCAAAGGATTGGCTGATGTAGTGCGTTCTGTGTCTCACTAGGTTGGAGAAGTCGTAACTACAGGACAACAAGGACAAGTGCATGATTTGAGCACTGGAGAGTGGGTGCTCATCAAGAAACAAGTGAGGAAGATATGTTTGGAACCTCGTTGGCATGGGCCATATCAAGTGATTCTTGTGACAACAAAAGCATTTAAATGTGGTGGCTTGCTTAATTGGATTCACGCAAGTAATACACGTTGAGTCCCATGTCCACTTGAAAGCGCAAAGTCAGCTGAGGGTGAACAAAGAGAAAGAAAAGGACCTGAACAGACTGAGAATCAAGTAAAGTGGGCACAAGCTACTGGGTCTCAAAGCACTGTCATTGCAGATTCTGAAAGAGAGTTGGTCCCTGAAACAGACTTAAAAAAAGAAAAAAGGGAATCAGCTAAGCGATCTCTTGAATCGAATGAAGTAGATAATGTTTCCAGGAAACGAACAAGAAATGGTGACAAATGGCCAAAGGAGTAAAGAAAGTGAACTATACCTTGAATGAGAAGATTCCAGAGACTGTATTTGAAAGGTCTAGCCAATCTGAACAAAGTGATACTGAAGGAGAAGAAAATACAGTACGCAGAACAAAAAGACCGAAAATCCCAAACAAGAGGTATACAGCACCTGAATGGACATATCTGGCGGCTGCAACAAACGATTGGGATAAAGAAATCTTTGAGTTCTGTTCCAGAGACAACTCATCATATGAGCCACCCTAAATGATCTGCGCTAAAGAAAAAGGGGTGTTGAAATAGAGAGAGGAGATTTGAAAACAAATCGTGACTTGAAGCTCTGAGGCTCGAAAAATGTGGGGTACACAAACCTTATCAAATTTATAGTTTTTCATTTTCTTATAGAATGGCTAGAAGTTAGACTGATAATCAAAATCAAAGTCTAACTAGGCAAAGTCTTAATGCTTGCTTTAAATGTGTTCTTATAATTCTGTTTGTCTAGTTAATACTAATTTTGATAGTGCCTTATTTTATGTATCATGTTAACGCTAATTCTACTTATAATTATGTAAGTACAACAATTATTGTAAGGAAAGATCTTAAAGAAGATCCAGTGACTAATATTAAAAGACTAACAGGGAATGACATACATCAAGAAAATTCTATTCATAATTTTTCGTTAAATGTTTTTACAATATTGCTGTATGAATACTTGGACACTATTGATGTAGGAGATTGCTATGTGTGCATGGAATTACCCTCGTCTGTGTCAGAAGAGGTGACTTATTACCACTTTCCATTAACATATGGAATATCGTGTAGTGCACTAACAAGTTTATTCTAAGGCAAAGATCAATTTGAGTATTTTCACTAAGCCTGGGCGCAGTGCTCCGCTTCGGCCACGGAGTGTGCGTAGTTTTGCCTACTTCGCGCTCCGCGAAGTAGGTGTAGGGCAGGCAGGCTACGCACACCCATGGCGGAGCGTATTGCCCACCACCCGCCTCCCTCCCGCCAGCTTTTAAAATGCATTGAGAATAATCCACAACTTTAAAAAGCAAGCTTAAAGTAATTAAATTAACTTACCTGAGCTGCGGCGTCCCGGGGCTGCCTCTTCCTTCTCTATCGCCGACTTCTTCCTCACAAATGCACATGCCCGGGCGCCCACGCATGCCCATTTGTGAGGAAGAAGTTTTTCTTTTCTCAATAGCAAAGAAACATGAATCATTAGTAGTTAATAAGATTAGAACTATGCAATTTAATAAGAATAATGACTCTCTAAAATAATGACTTCTTATGTATTTCTTTGTGATCCATTAACTGAATTATGTTTTATTTCTTTAGAAGAAAGCTAAACATTTACAGTTACTCCAAGAAGGCCTCAAACGCTGCTAAAGTTATTTCTCTTTTCTAATGTAATCCGCAGAAGAAAGTACTTTGTCCTTCATTATTTCTAAAATGCAGATTTATTTGAGTAATTGTGTAAAGCATATCTTTATAACATCCTTTTTCTTACAGACAGAAGTTTTTCTTCTGTGAAAATTGGTGTTGACTATGTTGCAGACCGTTGTGGAAGTGAGAGCAAGGACACAAAGAGACTACACTTTGTTTTCTACTTCCGAAGAGCAATGACGTCATTAGAATAACAAAGAACTTTTAGAAAATCTGGATGAACTGGCTCAAACGATGATCACCTTATATGTCTGACCAATAGAATTATGAGGAGTTCTGAATGTGTTACTATAGGGGGCTGAACATTTTACATTTTGAAGTATAATTATTATCGTGAGAAAATAACTAAGTAGTAGCTTCCTATGAGAAGAGAGCCTTGCTGCTATATTCTCTGTGCTACTCTGGCTAGCTGGTATCCTTGAAGTTCCTGACTGAGACTGTCCTGATTACTTTGCACTTGATCAGCTGGTGATGTTGCTTAAGCTATACCTTTTCGGCCGAAGGGTTGGCTATTTCTAATTCATTGATTTAGGTACGTATGAAATCTAAATTGCACACCATTCTGAAAATGCAATTAAATATTTATTTTGTTTATCTCTCTCTCTCTCTCTTCTTTCACATGTTGTTGATGTATTTGATATAAACTGTATTTCTCTCGCTGTGAATTTACCTGTAACATTGAACTAATAAAGACTCTTTGATCTTTCCTATTGTATTCGTATAATGACAATTCACATTTTGAGATATTAGATAAAAGTATCTTGATAAGTATTCAGAGTTTGTTTTTATTGATGAGTTATTAACATTTTAAATGTTGTTAATATGTTGCCAATTAGGCATTTCCTTAATTATAGGTCCTCATGAAGGAAATTGCATCTATCTCTCATTATCGAGTCCCTATTAGCTCTACCAAAGGTTCATAGGAAGACCTGGAAATATAAGTAGTATATTGAATTTAGATGGGTCCAAATGCTTTGTTATAAAAAAGATCATGTTTATTGGCAATCAGGGTTATTGTGAATCACTATAAAAACTTTACATCCCTTCCGCTGGATCAGTTTCTGATACCAGGGGATAGATTGTTTAGACTAAATAAACTGGGTAATGAAGAAGAAAGAATTTACAGGGACAGACGTTTATTGACTAAGTACCTTTATGTTGTGGTCCGTCGTTGACCTTAATGGATGTAATGGGTCAGTCGTTAGCCTAAGATCCCGGGATAAGCCCAAGGGCAGTCTTAGTGTGGCATTCACTAAGTAAATATGTGTTGTCTGATGTTGTTGCAGTGCTAGGCAATAGTGGTATTGTCAGTACTGCACAGGGAACTTTGAAGTGTGAATAGTGGAGATTTAGTTGGGTCACTTCAGAAAGCGCATCTGGGGAAGTCCTGAGATTTTCCATTTGAATGCGGGTAAAATAGCGCTGGTGGAGATTTTGCTAGAAGTGAGAGAATTCTCAGAGCATGTGATTCTATCAATTTATTTCGTTTAGTGGAGCAGACAAGCTATAGTTTTTATGCAGTTTATTTTGTTAAAGTCTTTTGAAAAGATGCTGATGCTAATTTTGTAAAGGGAGGTTCAGTCGCAGGAGGTAAACTGACGTCACAGAGTGCCGTGCTGATATTGGCAATCAGGGGTATTGTGAATGATTATAAAAATGTTACATTGCTTCCACTGGATCGGTTTCTGGTAGCAGAGGATGGTTTGTTTAGACTAAATATGCTGGGTAATGAAGAAGATAGAATTTACAGAGACAGATGTCTATTGACTAAGTACCTTTATGTTTTATGTTGTGGTCCGTCTTTGACCTTAATGGAAGTAACAGGTCAGTCGTTGGCCTAAGATCCCGGGTAAACCCAAGGGCAGTCTTAGTGTGGCACACTAAGTAAATGTGAATTGTCTGCTGTTGATGCAGTGCTAGGCAATGGTATTATTTTCAGTACTGCAAAGGGAACTTTGAAGTGTGAATAGTGGAGATTTAGTTGGGTCACTTCAGAAAGCGCATCTGGGGAAGTCCCAAGAGTTTCCATTTGAGTGAGGGTAAAATCGCGCTGATTGAGAGAGAATTCTCACAATATATGTGATTCTATTGATTTATTTCTTTTAGTGGACCAGACAAGCTATGTTTTTTATGCAGTTTGATTTGTTAAAGACTTTTGAAAAAACGCTGATGCTGATTTTGTAAAGGGAGGGTCAGTCGCAGGAGTTAAACGTACGTCACAGAGTGCCACGCTTGTATTGGTCAGCTGCATGATAACGTCACTAAGAGTGTCACACTGGTATTGGTTGGTTGCTGTAAGTCGCATTGGGATTCGACAGCATGAATATTTTTGATAGGTAGCAGAGAATCATAACATGGAAAAAAGAACTTTTGAAGATTTACTTATATAGTTTAGTGTTAGCATAGAGCAATAATGAAGTTATTAAAATTGTTGAAAGCTTTATTTAGTAAAGATGAGCCGATACCCATTAGAGAAGGGATTCCTGTAGCTCTTGAAGGAACTCCCGCTTCGTACATGTCATTAGAAAGAGGTTATCATACGTGTACTTGCTTAGAAAATTTGATCAAATACACTGAGTAAATGGTACTAAGCATTTCCCAAGAATGATACTTTTAATACTAGAATTTTAGAGAAATAAAAATCTCTCTCGTTCTCTCTCTGTCTCTCTCTCTCTTTTTGCACATGTTGTTGATGTATTTGATATGAACTGTATTTCTCTCGTTGTGAACTTACCTGTAACATTGAACTAATGAAGATTCTTTGATATTTCTTATTGTATTCGTGTAATTACCATTCACATTTTGAAATATTAGATAAAAGTATCTTGATAAGGATGCAGGGAAAATGGCAGCAGGCTGACGCCAGTTGCGCAAGCTCCCGGACCAAGGAGACAAAGTAGATGGAAAAGCAGCTTGAAAAGGGATTTAAAACATGATATAACGGTGGACTTACTCTTTTGAAGATGACGGTTTACAGGGTCCCATGGGATTTGAGGCGATACGGCAGGGAGAGACCTGGATGCGTGCTGCAGCTTCTTGGCAGTGGACTTGTGCAGCAACGATACTAGCCGGCTTCCGGGCCCGGGTCACTCAGGGTTGCGGCAGCACAAGTCGGCGGCTCTCGTGGATGGATGCGGCCACAGTAGTGCGGAGGAGCAGTGCAAGAGGAAGATCGAGGAAGGTGGCACTCCATGCACACGTTAGGGGGGCAAAGAGAGCTCGTGGACACATTGTTCACCCATTAAGGAGAGTCTCCAGACACTATTGATGCTGATGGAAAGGGACACCCACCCTAAGGTATCTCTGATAGAAACTTTTAGAGGGGGAGTTGAGTGTGCAATTGAGCAGGCTGGATTGGGGCTGAGCTCTGTGAGTGCAGCAAGCAGAGTCAACATACCGGGTCCCGGGGGAGTACTGCTGTCAGCACGCCGGCTGGGAGATGGGCGCCAATTAGAAATCAATACAAACTGCGGTCAGCATTAGAGGAGAGAGGCAAGGGGGGGAGAACCAGGGAGCAGGCTACTCGGCAGGTCGTCACGGTCTCCCCAAAGAGAAAAGTGGTAAAGACAGGGGAGAAACGTTGTGGCCCTAAGGACGTATGACCACTAGCAAAACCCTTACCATCCCTCAGCTCCTATTTTAAGATAATGGAGCAGGTAACTACTTCACAGGGGGTGAGGCGTAAGGTGTGGGATAAGATGACTTCGATGACTCAGTCTGCACCACTTCCTTTGGAAAATCATTTCTCCATCTTGAATGAGGACCCTCAAGTTGAGTGTGGGATCAGTACGAACTTAAGTACAATCTCAAGGCCGATTTAAGCCCCAGTCCTAACATTAGCCAGAGGCCCCTCAGGATAATGCTGATAATGCTGAGTCATTTGTTGCGGAGGATCCAAGTCTAAGAGACAACAGCCGTCAAGCTGGGGAGAGGGAGTTGGCCTAATGGCTGGGGCGCTCGACCTTGGACCTGGGGAACTGAGTTCGAGTCTCTGCAATGACGCTGAACATCCTGTGATTCTGGGCAAATCACTTAATCTCCCTGTGCCTAACAAAAAACAAAAAAAAAATGAATGTGTGTCCTCCTGTAACTTAACTGGTGCTATGTAAAGCGCTCTGAAACCTGACTGGATTCGGGTCAAGTTTGCTCTATATAAAAACTCTGCAAAAAAAAAAAAAAAAGAAAAAGAAAAGCTGCAGGAGGAACTATGAACCAATTAGAAAAGATGATTCTGAGTCTTTGGCAGGACATCTTTACGAAATTTGAAATTTCAGAAAGCAATCAGAAAGATGTTCAAGAGAAATGCGAGGTCCTGGAAGGAAAATTAGATGACATTGTCCAACGTACAGTAATTTTGGAAGAGGAGGTTAGGGAACTGTCTGTGATGGTTTCTGAGAACTCTAGAGATGTAAAGGACCTGAAAGTGCAGAATAAGTCTTTACAGGAAGACCTGGAGAGGCTTGAAATACAGTCCAGACGCAATAACTTGAGAGTCTTAAATATCCCGGAGGGCTCTGAAAATGGGGATATTAAGACCTTCATCTGCAATTTATTGAAAGAAGGAATTCTCCACGATAGGCAGGACCTTGATCTGGAGAAAGAGATGCAAAGAGTCCATAGGGACCCTTTTAATTTAAACCCCGCAAGAAAGACACCTAGGAAAGTCTTGATCAATTTTCTTACATATGCTGTGAAGGAGTTGGTATTGGGTTGTGCCCTGAAAGAAGGCTCTCTGAAACATGGGGACTCTAACTATCAAATAAGATCCGACCTAGGCAAGAGAACCGCTCAAAGGCAATGGGAGCTAGGTACCAGGATGAATAAACTGAGGAGTAAAGGTGCTCAGGTTCAGATGAAGTTCCTAGCGATGCTTAAAACTATGTGGAGAAATAAGAGGTTTAATATAAGTAATCCTCGGGAGGTTGATACCTTCATAGCACGGATGGAGGGATAAGCTTATAGCTCCTAAGTATCTGTAAGCGGTCCAAGTCCAGTGCAATTAGGGCAGGTGCTAACATAGAATTAGTATAAGCAGTAAAGCTGTTCTTTTCTTTCTTACCTTTAAGTATATGCGTTACAACTTTTTGGAAAGGGAGGTCACAAAGGGTGGAGTATATCGCCCAGGGAGAAACAAGGGGGTTTCCCAGGGGGTGGGATTGAGGGGCATAGGGTGTGGGGAGCATAGGGAAAAAGTTAAAAAATTAGTCCTCTTTCTGCTATCCTCTAATTTAGCTGAGGTTATGTATGGTTTTCTTTTGGCTGGGAAGTTTAACCAAGAGTGCATGTCCAAGATGGTGAAGATAATGAAGAAGCTGAATAGGGGTAGAGTTTGGGAGTTTAAGAATGGATAGGTTAAACTTGGTAAATTTTCTAACATGGAACGTCAATGGTTTGAGATCAAGGAGGAAAGTGGCTCAGGTAGTAGAACATCTTAAGAATAGTGAGGCGCAAATTATACTGCTTCAAGTGACCCATTTGGAATGGAGGGAGTGTGGCTTATGTTTCAATCAGCTACGATGGGTCCAAGAGGTAGTGTGCTCAGACCAGAGAGGGAATACCAGAGGAGTGGCTCTCATTATTAGGAAGGATTCAGGAATAAGATTAATTAAATATGAATCAGATCTTTCTGGTAGATGGTTAATGGCCTCCCACGCGATCCAAGGGAGGCTGGTAGTATGTGCAGTATACTATGGTCCAAACAATGATAACCCTGATGCCTTAATGAAACTGGAATCTTGCATCTTGCTTGCTGGAAATATCAGCCCCGATTGTATTAGGAGGAGATTTCAATCTAGTTTTGAATAAAGAGTTGGACCGGACCTCAAGAGTTAAATATATCAATCCCCCTAAAACATCTGCCAGGTTGAAAAGTATGATGGCTGGATTCAATCTGGTTGATATCTGGCGCAAAAAAATGGGGGCTGTAAGGGGTTTTACCTTTTACAGTAAAAAGTATCGTCACCATTCTAGGATTGGTTATTTTTTGGTAGCTCAGGAGCTATATGATGAAGTAGAGGCAGTGTCTCTTTTGCCGGCGGTGCGCTCAGGCCACTCCTCAGTAGTCCTATCTTTGAGGTTAAATCAAAAAGTGGGACAGAGAAGGTGGGTGTTGGACAGGACTATCCTATTGGATGAGGAGGTGGCACTTAATCTAGTGGAAAGAACGGTCGACTTCTTCCTGTTTAATGAGGGTTCTGCAAAACGCAGAATGGTTTGGGATGCTTTTAAAAAAGTGTAAGGCAAAGCAGGAAGGTGAGAACCAAATAAGAGAAATTAAGGTTAGAGAAAGTGATCTTCAGAGGGCCTTGATGGAAGGATCAGATAGAGTACCCTTGCTTAGTGAAGAATTGGAGGGACTTCAGGCAAAATATCAGGCACAGGTGGATAAGAGGATACTAGACAAATGGATAGTTAGCAAACTCCAACACTTTGTATATGGGAAAAGGTGTAGTTCATTGCTAGCCTGAAAGTCTAGAACAGATAGAGCCAGGAATACAATTCAGAATTTGATCAGTAGAGAGTCAGGGGAATTATTGCACTCAAATGCGTATATCAGTGAGGAAGCCCTAAGCTATATGAGTAGTCTCTATAGGGAAGATACTCAACCTACGGGGGATTGTATAGAGGCATGGTTAAAAAATACTGAGCTTCCAAAACTCTCTATTTAACAGAAGAACGGGCTAGAGTGTGAGATTACAGAAGAAGAGATCAAGGTGCAGTGCAGGAGTATGTTTGGGGGTAAGGCAGCCGGGCCGGATGGGCTTCTGACTGAGGTGTATATCTGTATCATAGACAAAATAACCCCAGCTTTAAAAGACCTATTTAACGAGATATATATTAATGGGGAGATGGTTCCTAGTTCCTGGTTGGAGGCCATGATAACCTTGATAGTGAAACCGAATAAAGACCCGTAGAAAGTGGAGTCGTATAGACCAATATCTCTTTTGAACTCGGACTATAAGATCTTCTCAGGGATTATTGCATCTAGAGTGGCAAGGGTTATAAAGGAAGTCATTTACCCTGATCAAAAAGGATTTATCCCTGGGAGGCAGCTGAATTATCTCATGTTTTTGATGATGGGGGCTATAGATCTGGCTGAGGTTCAAAATCTACCCTTGACCATAGTAGCGGTGGATGCAGCAAAAGGTTTTGATCATGTGCACTGGGCGCATCTCTGGAAAGCATTAAGTAGTTTTGCATTTTTGCAGAATATTGTGAGGACTATTCAAAATCTTTACTAGCTTCCCAGGGCCAAAGTGTTAGTTAACGGAGAATTGTCAGACTGGTTTACTATCTCAAGGGGCACCAGACAAGGTTGCCCCCTTTCCCCTCCCTTTTTTAACCTGTATATCAAGCCTTTTGCCAATTTGATCAGGCAAGATCATACCATCATACCTTTTAAATCCGGTGCGGTTAAGGCTAAATTGGCCCTTTATGCAGATGACTTGATCCTATACACTACCAACCCACATGAGGTAATCTCTAATTTGATGGAGAAGACAGAGAGTTTTGGTTTAATTTCTGCATATAAGATAAATGCGGAAAAAACTGAAATAATGGAGTGGAATCAGAGCATGAGGAGCCCGGGGGCTAGATCTCAAATACGCTATTTAGGAATACAGATTGCACAGAAATTAGAAGATGGTCCTAAAACTAACTGGAAGAAAATCAGTCGTGAGATTGGAAATCTGCTGTTAAAATGGGCTAACCTACCTTTAAACATCTATGGTTGGGTGAATCTCATAAAAATGATTAACCTCCTCCAAGTCACTTTTCTTTTCAATTCAATCCCACTAACCTTTCAGAAAGAGGATATAGCGAAGCTCGAGGGAAAAATTTTGACTTTTATTTGGGCTTCAAAATGTCCGAGGATAGCATGGAAAAAGTTAAGGAGGAGGCTAGAGGCGGGAGGATTGGCGCTACCTGATTTATTGGTGTTTTGTTAAGCCTTCCATTTTAAGAATGTTCGTATGCTTGTGAATAAGATAGACGGGTCATCAATGGGCCTGCTTTTTGAGGCAATGTTGGCAGATGTTTCTCAAGGCCAACAACATTTTATTTTTAAGTATGGAGACCCGAAATTCTTTACAAAAGTGAGGCTGAAGATTCTGAGGTCTGCCTTAGGAACGTGGGTTTATCTGCGGAAAAGGCTGGGAGTCCCTTATCATTCAACACGGGCACCAATATGGGAGTTCCTGGGACCCCCCGGAATGTCTGAGAGATCAACTCAGTCAGCCTTTAAAATCTGGGGGGCTACACTATTGGGCAGGTTTTAAAGCAGGATCAAGTCTAGTGAGCTGGGAAGTGCTAAGCAACTGCACTAGGGGACAGTTGACAAGATTTAAGTATTATCAACTACAGTCTTGGTGGGCAACACAGGACTGGGCAGGAGAGGAAGATGACTCGGGGCTTGATCAGATTATGAGAACTGATCGATGGGCAAAGGAAGTCTCTTATTGGTATTGGGTTTTCTTGGAGGCGGATGAGAACATGGAAAGTGAAATTTCAAACTCATGGGCAGATGAGTTTGGGGATACCGACGTGAAGCAAATCTGGCTTGATTCCTTTCCATTCTATGATCAGTTGTGAAACCTGCCTCGCTTAAACGTTAAAACAACAGTTGATGGACAGAATGCAGAACAATGTCATACATTCACCCCAGTACAGAGATCTGTGCCTAAATCCATCGTTTTTTTGCTCACCATGCCATTCCAGTTTGAACCCAGCCATATGCAAGTCAGTCTTGACCCTGTGCCTCATGGGAACAGTCCAACCCGAACTGCCAAGCCAGGTCCTCCCTGGACTGGAAAAAAGCATCCTAGGCAGTTCGGACTGGACTGTTCCCATGAGGCACAGGGTCAGACTGATTTGTATAAGGCCATGTCCGAACTGGGGTGGCGGAGTGAGCTAAAGAATGATGATGGATTAAACCCAGATCAGTTGACTGGGGGTGAGTGCTTGCAATGTTCTACACTCCGTCCATCATCCCCTTTGGTTTTGCTTTGTTAGCCCTAAGTTGGCAGGGTATGCCCAGACGTGGGTCCCTTGCTCACTTTGCCACTGAATTCAAGCTAGCCTGGCTGATGACGGCTGATTAGCCAGAAACCGGTCCCAGGATGCTTGTTTCCGGTCCAGGGAAGACATGGCTTGGCAGTTCGGGCTGGGCTGTTCCCATGAGGCACAGTGTCAGACTGATTTGCATATGGCCATGTCCGAACTGGGGTGGCAGAGTGAGCTAAAGAATGATGATGGATTAAACCCAGATCACTTGACTGGGGGTGAGTGCTTGCAATATTCAACACTCTGTCCATCATCCCCTTTGGGTTTTTTTTGTTCGCTTAAACGTAACCAAATTTTTACCACTTATAGGGTTTATTGGTCTCTAGCAAAGTTATCAAAAATCACATGCAATATCAACTACTGCCCAAGGTTTAGGCTCCCTTCATCATTTGATTTACATTTGTTTTTGTGGTGCCTGAAGATCGCCTCTTACTGGACCTCGGTATGTGACTTTCTTGGCAAGGTGATTGGTAAACAGATCAAGGTAAGCCTGAGCCTTGTATTTGTTGGGATAAATCAAGATGTCGCTGTGTGGACAAACTCACTTACAGCCAAGTTTATCTTCTATGTGACTCTACTGGCGAGGCGGGAGATCTGTAGCTTTGGAAAGCCGAAAGTCCTCCGTGCTTTGCTGAGTGTCTTAAAAGTATTATATATACGAGTCTGTCCGATATGGCGTGTGACCCTAGGAGTCAAGATAAGGTCTGGACAAAGTTGATTGACTGGAGAGAGAAAGCGAGCGGGTCCGATGATTAAGCCAAACATGCTGTTGGTTCCGGCCTCTCCTCGGTTGATGGTCCCCTTGGTTTCCATGGGATAAGAGCTATCCTAGCAAGAGAGTTGGCAGAATGAGGAGAAAAAAGAAAGAAAAGTATCTAGATAAGTATTCAGAGTTTGTCTTTATTGATGAGTTATTGACATTTTAAATATTGTGACTATGTTGCTAGTGAGACAGTTCCTTCATTATAGGTCCTCATGAAGAAAATTGCTTCCGTCTCTCATTATCGTAGCCCCTATTAGCTCTTCCAAAGGTTCATCGGAGGACCTGGAAATATAAGTGGTTTATTTAATTTATATGGGCCCAAATGCTTTGTTATAAGAAATATCCTGGTTATTGGAAATCAGGGTTATTGTGAATGATTATAAACATTTTACATTGCTTCGGCTGGATTACCCTTGCTGGCCACCACTGTTGTGGTACCAAGAAAAGCAGCTTTGGTGTTTCGTAGTGTGCATCAACTGATGGAGAGGCCGTGGGCAGCAAGAGGAGCCAGAGACTTACCAGGGAACTCCAAAGGCCATGTCTTTTATATGTTGCAGCCCTGTTCACTATCACAATGGCACCAACAATAGACACTTTAGGCTTTGAGAATGTCGTTCTTTTTTTATAGAGTCTAGGGACAGCAATTAGAACCAGAGACATGTCTGCCAGACTCATATGTTGGCCAGTTTCAGCAGTACTAATGCCCCTGCTTCTTTGCTCAAAGGTGAACAGGAACATATTTCCTCTATAATAGAGGATAAGGGTGAGCCAACATTATTCATGTTTAGCAGATCAGAGGATTACTATGGTCCTCAAACCAGTTTTTCATAGAGTTTTTTCTCTCCCTTGTGTAAAAGTCTTTCTCTGAATCCAATACTTTTTTCTGTAAAAGAATAAGAGCTAATGTCAAATGTAGTATAACCCTGGGCGGAGCAGGCATAGTGCCACTATGCAGAGTTCCACGGAGTTGGGAAACAACTCCGTGGAACTTCGCTCCGCACTCTGCCCCCTCCCAAAGTAATTAAAAGTCACTAAAAAGGCACTTACTTGCTGTGGCTGCCTCCTCCTTGTCATGGCCACTCTCCTGCCTCCCAGCTCGCCTTCCTTCTTCACTGATAACCCCTATGTTGAACGTCCTGCGCGAGCGTCAGCAATTTCTTTTACATAACTGTCCCTTCAACACATCCTCACCAGCGTACAAGCTCCCAAGTATCCTATGCATTTGCAGATTTCCCTTTACATTTGCACCTTAACTCGTAGAGAACATTTGCTTTTTTTTCAGGCAAGTAGGCACCCTAGCAGGAAGGCTTGTTCAGCTGTCTGCTTGGCTTCTGTTTCACAGCACAGACTAATTGAATTATACTTAAGCTGAAGCATTTTGACTATCGAAATTAACCGTCTGGGGACTGTTGTCCTTTTCCAAAACAAAGAGCAAGAATTTGGGATTTCAGGCAGAAGTTAGGCTGGGGAATGCGTGCCCCCCTTCCCATGACTCCATGGCCCCCCTGGTGGTTTCGCCCCACAGATTGCAGACCTCTTCATTAAATTCATTAAACCCTGTCAATCATGGGATGTTAAAATTGTTCTGTAATTGTTCTAAACATGGTTGTTCCAAACATGGCCTGACAATGTCTTGAATTATAGCATTTCTGGTATTTCTGCAAGATGTTCTACTTCAGTGGTTTTGTTTTATTTTACCAAAAACGCAACAAAATGCCTCCACTGGTGTTGAGTACATTTATTTTCCTTCTCATTCAAAGTATGTGTAGTGTATGGCCTTGAGGGATATGAAATATGAAAATATGAAATAAAGACTTTTGATTTAAGAATGTCCTCTTCTCAATTTCTAATCTCTTTTAAAGAACCAAAGAACCTTATATTTTCTCATGCTTTGGCCAAATGGGCTAAAGCTACAAGTGGGAAAATGCTGCTTTCTGTATGATCACCCCCATTTTTCTGGACTGTTGCTGCTATTATTTTTTACTGTGTTCTCTGGGACTCTGCTATCTAGGCCTCAGTGCATGGTGTCTGACAACATGTCAACGTTTGCTATATTCCTAATTGACATAATGGGATTACTTATATGTCACTAGTATATGGTACAAAATGTGCCCAGAGCCTTTTAGTTAAATTCCACTAGTGCACTGTAGCACAAATTGTGCCACCACTAAAGAAACAGTACAAAACATGACTGCATGCCTGCCACCAGTCACCTGTCTGAAACCCTCTCTTTAAATATTAATAAGTCACCCTTAAGTAAGCCTGGGCAAAGCACAACGCTACGCTCGCGTAGTTTGCGAAGTTCGCGCTACTTCGCACTACACGAACTGCACGTAGCACAGTGCGAACACGCGTAGCGTAGTGTTGCGTAGTGCTGCGGTCATTTTTTGCTTGCTCGCGGTCCTCAACGTCAAGTTGGCGACCGCGAGCAAGCAAAATGACATCCCGGCGAGACTTTTTCCTTGTTCGCGATCAGCAACTTCAAGTTGGCGATCGCGAGCATGGAAAATAAACCTCCCGGCAAGATTCCTAACGCGAGGAAGTCAGGTTTCTCATTGCGAGTGGTCGCGTATGCTCGCGACTGCTCGCGATGAGAAACTACCAGTTCGCGTTGAGAAAGCTGAAGCTCGAGTAAAAATCTACTCGAGCAGCAGAAAACTACAGCTCGCACTGTGCAAGATGCCATTTTCAATGATTGCACAGTGCCGGTTGCTTGTCCGCACTGTGCAATCATTGAAAACGACATCTGGCACAGTGCGAACAAGGTACTATGCAGTTCGCGAAGTGCTAGGCGTAGCTCGCGTAGTGCGAACTTCACTTTGCGTAGCTTCGTGAAGTACTACTTCGCGAACTACGCCCAGGCCTACCCTTAAGGAGGCCCATGATGCAGGACGCATGATAGTTAAAAGTAGGTCATGTAAAAGGTTAATGTTAAACATGTCCTTACAGTGACAATGCCCTAAATGCTATTTTCACTGCCGCAGGGTTGATGTTTCATAGCAAAGCATCGAAATACATTATTAAAGTTAAAAAATTGATCTCCACCTAGAAACCAGATAAGATAAGATAATTCTTAGACTTTTTAAAATATTTATTACATATCCAATCATTGGTAAAGTGGGACTTGTAACAAATATTGTGCAAACGATACCTTGAAAAAGTCACTTTTACCTGTATAGAGCATCTAGAAGCCCACTTGCATGAGCTTCCAACTGTCACCCAGAAGCTGAGTAGCTCCTTGATAAGGTGTGATTTGTCTCTTAGATATATGGCATGGGGGCCCCCAGACCTTCAGGCGGTCCCATTCAGCCCAAGACCAATGAATATTTATGAGATATGTGAAAATTAGGGGCCCCTCATCACATTCTGAAAGGGGGGCATCATATTACATTACAACACTGTCCCAGAGTTGAGTCAAATGGCTTGGGTGTGGGGAGGTGTCCTGTTTCTCTCACAGGATGACCATCTGGACAGTGTCATCATCCTCAAAGGGCCTACCCTGTCACAGGCAGATGTATCTCATACCTAGAACTGGTTTTGAGTGACCACTGGGGAGAGTATGGTCATTTCCCTGGCACACCTCTATAGTTGGCACAGAAGCGCTGCAAAAGGGAGGAAAGGTTTTGCCATGTTGGCTTTAGGTAGAGAGATGCACTGTGGAATTGGCTACAGTAGGACACACAGGAACTGCTGCAAACGTAGGTGGGTTTACCCCTGGGAACTTTTTCCGTATTGGTTGGAGAGAGGCCAAGAGTCACCAAAACCATATGGCACTCCTGGGAACCTTCGTCAGAAAATACTGAACCTCGGACAGACTGCACCTGCTATTGTGAACTGTAATGACACTTGAGAGGCTGGACATGCTCCCACTTGTACCCAGGACTAAGGAGCGGACCCCAAGGGTTAGTTGGCTCTCCTGTTAAGTTACAGGGACACAAAAGCTGCAAGACAACCACTATCCTGAAAGAGCACAGCTGAACTGTTTCAACTGGACCCGTCCTGGGCCCTGCTGGTGGCTTCTGTTGAAGTGTGTCTTGACCCCTTACATGATGTTAGAGTGAACTCCTTCTACCTAAAATGCAGAATCCTTTAGCCAACTTTCTGCCTGGAGAACTGATAAAGAACGGGATCATTGATGTGGAATTGTTGGTTGGCCTCAGCTTGCTGATTTGCCTAGCTGAAAGAATTCTGACTTCCAGACAAGTCCAAATGTAGAGGGCTTCACCAGGACCAATACTGAGCTTCATGTGATTGGTGTCAAGGCCTTCCTGGGAACAAATTTCTCAAATTGCCTGCTTCGTTGACGACCTCACCAGGACCCCGTGCTTCAGCAACCCGCCATCGCCAAGTCCTGCTTAGTATCCAGCTTGCACACCGACGACTCGTCAACAACAACTTTTTCTCCAAAAAGCTTTCTAAGTCAGAAGGTAAACTTCCACGGGGACAACCCTGGTCCTTGTATCCGTCCGGCGATCCATCAGGGTTGGCTTTAACTTTTGACTTTAACCCGGTCTAGGGTGACCAGATACTAGCGGTTTGTGCCTAGGGTTTTTTGGTGCTGTTATCATTTAAATTTTTAAAAATTCATATCTCCAGTTTCCTTATTGGATTTGTGTTGTTTTGATGTCATTTTGTTCATTAAAATATTCTCTATGTTTATAAACTAAAGTGGGATTTTTGTTGTGTATTTTAGACTATTTAACTTATTGATACTTATAAATGCTTTACACATTTTCTTAAGTTAAGCCTGTCTACACTGTGCCATATCCATCAGGGGTTGAGATCAACTAATAACCCACTCTGCCCACTATTTGCATTATTATGAGTTTTACGGTCCAACTGCCGTAGAATCGCGTCCACCCCCGCCAGCAGCCCGAGGTGCTGACAGCCCAAAGACCGCCATATTACTAGTTGACCACTGGGCCGGCGATGCGGAGGCAGGGATCTTGTAGCGATGGTGAGTATTTTACACAAATATATCTATGCCTGTGTGTGTATTTTAACTGCAGATGTGTCGGATGCACACATATGCATGATATATGTGGAAAAATACTATATACTCATTACCAGGATTCAGCCCATATGTGTGCAGTCCTGGCAATGGGTATAGCGTTCGAAAAGGACTCACCTGAAGCTCATCGCAAACAGGGTCATAATGCACTGGGTTAAGATCCTGCTGAGAAAGAAGGACCTGGAGAAAGGGATCCATGTCAGAATCTGCCTGGAAGAAGAAGAAAGGGGTAAGTACGCACCCCAAATCCTTTGTCACCATCACCACAACCTTGAAGTAGGCAGTAGGATTGCTGGGGTCCGCTCGTGGAACAGGCAACTTGTTATATGGACGGTGGTGCAGCTTCCCACTACCGCCCTATGGAGGCTGCCTTTCCCTGACTGCGAACCAGGCAGTCTACTGGAGGTCTTGGTGATCTTCGCAAAGCCAATCTGCACAACTTGCAATACGGCGGATGGACCGCTGAGCTCAGCGCACTCGGACCGCCAGCGCCAATACCGCAGTCCACCGGACCGCCACACTTTCATTAAGGCCCTATGTCTTTGGCTGGGATACAAAGCTTCAGGGCTCATTCCACTAAAGGAAACATGCCCATCAAAGCATTTTGCCCTGAAGCAAAGATTCTTAGATCAGCTGGCCCAGAGTAGCAACCTGCGGGATATTTTATTGCAAACTGTTGGGTCACACCTATTTGGAAGCAGTGAATATACTTTAAGCAAGCAATATGTGAGCTTTTGGGCTCGCTATAAAATGCATATTTTCCTAACTAAAGTAGCAAGCTTTTTTGTTCAGCATATACCCTCAAAGCCTAATTGACTCCACCACTCACCAGTCTAGTTGCACACTATTAAACCACACACACATCACAGCATTACAGCTATCCCTTGTGAAAACTAAGGAGCTCAGTTATGGAGAAGCTATCCAGGCAAGAGCCAGGAAGCATATTACACATAAACATCCATGCCAAGATGATGCCACCACCACGAGTCACCGATTAGCCTGAGTTGTAAGGGCATTACCGGATCTCACATACAAGTGAGTATAGTTTGGGTATCCCTCTGACTTAGCAGCCCAGTTTTGATCTGGACAAAAACAATACAAGGGAAAACCTCCAATGAGGATACATGATTGTTGAGCTTAGTGTATGAAAAACATGTAATAATGTTCAGGAAAAGTACAAGGGCACAGAGGCATAGCAGATCCAAGCCATGCAAAGGACGTTCATCCCAGCAGGGCAGCATAGTTATAACCACTGCCCCTAATCATACCCCTACAGTGTATACTCTCTTTCTTCTGCTGAACCCTTCTCCTTATAATTATCTACCAAGTGTCATAGAAATAACATCCTACTGCTATCAGAACACTACATCCATAACTAACTTAAAAGTATTTTTTAATTAAAATCTAAAGAAGTTTGTATGGGGCTTATGGTTTTAGACCATTCCACCGAAGAGATGATTAGAGATGATTTAATATGACTTCTTTTTTTTTTTTGTTTAAAAGAGCTTTATTAAAGCAAATACAAATATAGGTGCAACACTACATTAACATTGTAGAGAAATTGCAAAAAGTATCAAACAAAGTATATAAACGAGGCAAAATGGGAATTTAAGCGAGCAACAATACCTGAAACTAGAACCAAAGAATGAAAGCAATGATAGTCAGTTATGCACCTCAACAGATAGCATTTAAAAATGTTCCGTGTGGGAGGAAAGAGAGAGAGAGAGGGGGGAAGAAGAAGAAAAGAAAAGTCGGGCAGAACGAGGCAAAAGAAAAACACCGTCTTTACCAGATATCGTAAGTTGGAAAATCTAAATAAAATCACTACACAGTTAGTAATACAGAATACAAACCAAATATTGACTTATAAGGCCTAAATAATAAAAATAAAGCAAAATATTCAGGATGGCTGAAAGACAAAGGATCTGTCCTTATTACGCAATGCAGAGGAGGATAAATAGTGAGTGGAGACCACAAGGCATCCTTTCGAAGGAATTGCTGAGATGTGGTGGCAGAGGCTCTATCCAACCTGTAATGATAGCAGAGATGGTTCCACCAAGCAGAAAAATATACCTTAATGTCATCCTTCCAATCAGAGGTGATTACCTGAAAAGCAATAGCAATTAACAAATCTTCAAACAAGCCCATCTTGTGAGTGCCAAACCAATTAACAGAATTGCTACCCAGAAAAATGGAGTAGATATCAAAGAGCAAATTGACTGAACAGATGGCGGAAATTGATTTACAGACATTGGTCCAAAACTAGGTGATATTAGGACAAAGAAAAAAGGAGTGTAGGAATGTGCCAGGGGTATTATTACAAGACCAGCAATCTTGAGACAGGTCCAAGCTGTATTTGGAAAGAGACACTGGAGTTAAATACAACATCTGATAAAAAATAATAAAGAGTTTGGGTGGTACTGGCAGTACAAGAGGTGTGGTGAATCTGTGCCCAAATGGAATTCCATGTATGAAAAGAAAAGGTACGCTGCAAATCCGATTCCCATAGAAGTTAAATTTTACTTTTAGAGCGGATGGTGGAAGAGAAATGAAGATATCTGTAAATATGAGAGACCTGGAGAAGAGGAGAAGGAGGCAGTGGATCAAAAAGAGGTTCTGATGAGGAGGAAGGCGATCCAGAGAGGATAGAAAACTGGTGGGTTAAAAGCGATCGCAAGGAGTCATACTTAAGAAGAGAAGGGGCAGGCAGGTGAAATTTAGTCTGGAATTCCTGTGAAGAGAGAAAATGCAAACCTTATAATAAATGTTTAACCTGAATGATCCCTTTAGCCGTCCAAATCTTCCAAAAAATAGTATGGTTAGAGAGTTTAATAGATTTATTATGCCAAAGAGATGAATCAAGGAACAATTGTAAAGGTGTATGAGATTTGCTAATGATAGGATTATGAGTAAGAATAAATTGTGGAATAGTTGGAGAGTTGAAGGAATGAGGGGGATGAGAGAAATTAGCTAGCGAAGAATAGGGAAAAGGATGAATCAGAGATTCCTCCAATGTATGCCCAATGTCAATATAGGGAGTTCTTCAGAAGAGGAAAGAAAGGGTAACATTTGGTGAATTAAAAAAGAAGAGTGATATTGGTGAAAATTGGGAAAGTGGACCCCGCCCCAATCCTTAGGAGCAGACAGGGAGGACAAAGAGATATGAGCCTTCCGATTAATCCAAAGAAATTTACTTAAAATACCATTAAGAGATTGGAAAATTTTCAATGGATGTTTTTCTGGTAACATGGACAAATAAAAATTGATCACAGGAAGCATCATCATTTTGTATGAGTCAAGTCTACCCCACCATGACATAAAATAAGGGGAACCATTTTCCTGCCATACTGTTCACTTTTGATAGAATATCTTCTAAATTAAGTTGGACTGTTCGGGCAATGGGGGAAGAATACTTGATTCCCAAGCAAGTAATACTGTTGGTGCTCCATTTGAAACCAGTTCCGTCAAACATACTTTTTAAACAGTATTTATTTAATGGAAGTACTTCAGATTTGGAGAAATCTAACTTCTAACCAGACAAAGCGGCAAAGGAAGATAAAAGGTCTGGGAAAGTGGGCAAAGAGGTAAGGGGATCGGATACATATAACAGAATGTCATCAGCATAAGCAGTAAGTTTGATTTCAATTGTCTTATGTTTAAAATCTTGAAAAGTTGAGGAGTGGAGAAAAAAAAGGTTCAAGAGAAAGGATAATGAGCATGGGGAGAACGAGAGCAGCCTTGGCGAGTACCTCATTGTAAAGTGAAATAGGGAGATTGGGATCCATTAACAAAGACTGAGGTAGTTGGAGAGGAATACAGCAGATTGATAAAAGACAAGATAGAGGGACCGAAACCGTACCATTTAAGGGCTCGCATCATAAAAAGCCAATGAATGCGGTCAAAAGCTTTCTCCACATCAAGGGTTATGGCCGCAACAGGAGAGGAACTCTTAGAGGAAAGATGAATGATATTATGAAATGTTCTGGCGTCGTCTGCCAACGTCCTTCCTTTATCTATGCTCAATTATGTGTTTCTTGAGAGTGCATAGTCATACATATACAGACACACGCGTCCCATGAATAAAATAAAGACAGACAAAAATATGAATTTGTTTTTGGCATCACAACGTTTCCTGGACGAGAACTCACAAATTACTTTACAGTGTAGATGTATTTTTGCTTTGGAATAGTCATGTCTTTGATGTAGCTGCATTTCAACGAGACTGTAGAGCCTGTATACAGTACATTGGAAAAATCCAATACTTGTATGAAATGACTTCAAAAACGAAAGCTGTAAATTACAGTGGGGTGAGAGAAGTGACCCAGTCACAACCCAGACATGTTTACTTACTTCATGTGCCTGGCAGCGTAGGCATGCGACACTGCGCTGGAGGCAGTCAGTCCTCGCTGTGCTTGGGTGCAACACACAGATTGGAGTCAAGCTGCCATGCTGAATGGGCAGTGTGAGCTGATGTGATTGTCTAGAACCGGGGATATGACAGAAGGGTGGCATATAGGCCTGGGCTAAATTTCCGTTCCGCTAGCGGAAATTGCGCTAATTTGACATTTTCGCGTTCCGCGGACAGCGCGAAAATGTCAAAATTTCCGCATTCCGCAGCTTAGCGATAATTTGGTTCTTGCTCGCGCTGTAAAATAATACATTCTCGCGCGCGCGCGATCGCCTTACCTGAATCCCCGCGTTCGCCGACAAGTTTTCCCGATCCAGTCGCGTTCTCCACGAGATGTTGGATTGTTGGTAGCCCTTTGCGCTGTCTGGCGACAGTTCACGCCCGCAGTAACGTCATGCGTCGTGCGATCACGTCTTTCTTCTCGCGATCATGCACCGTGAGAAGAGTGAAAACAAGATGGCCGTGCCCGCGAGCATCCGCATGGGTAAGTTGGCGAGCCGTGACCACGCAGAAAATACCACGAACGGGCGGGAAAAAAACTTCCGCATCTTCGTGATATTTCCGCGTGTTTTCGGAGATTTTGAACATTTTCGCGATAATTTGCGAAAGTCGCTTTCGCAAATTCCGCCCACTCCTAGTGGCATAGGGTGGGTCCTGTGCAAAAGAGGGAGTCTCATGAAATCAATATGTGTGTTTTTTTTATCTTTGTAGCTAAAATAATTGAATACTTAAGTATTGGTTTGTCACATTGAAAACAGTATGCCACCCAACTATGAAGAGGTAAACCAGATTGTGAATGATGCATAATGTGGGAGCTTAATGGTGGAAAAGAGACACGTCTGTTTATGCTCTAGGGATCAAACGTCAGTCTCAGCCTTGATGAGATTGGGACAAGTAGTTGCTTAGGGTAATTGAAGGGATGGTACCTGTTTGACAGACATATCACATACAAAATCCAGTGTGGCGTTGCAATACATAATGTGCATATCTGCTAAGCTCAAAAACATAAGCGTCAGACTTGAAGTTGTTAGCCTAAAACAATCATACATTAAAATAACAGGCAATTTTAGAATTCTGCAGGTGCACGAATTGTGTTTCTTGTACCTTGCATTCTCAGCCTTTGAGGCCCGGCTTGCCGTCACACACTGATAGGATATTAAACGCTAAAGATGGTAAAGCATGCAAGAGTATTTTAAACTATAAAACGTAAGGAGAATTTCTCCTTACTTTTTATAGTTTAAAATACACGATGAAAAGTTTGCATGCTTCACCATTTTCAGCTTTTAATATCCTATCAGTGTGCGCCGGCTGGCAGGGCTCAAAGGCTGCCCAAACCAACAACGTATGCCCCCATGGCAGGGGCTCAAAGCCACCCCCCAACTACTGCCACGGGCCGGCACGGTACATTCATCACTAACACTTCTAATTACACTGCTGGTGCATGCGTGGGATCTTTTATTTCAGCAACGCTACTACTACTGATCATCAGGGCACATGGACACTCTGTAAACGTCTCTGCAGTGCTTTAGTGCATGGCTTTGTTTAAAACATGTTACATCACGACTCACCTATAGTAAATTATTACCGTTGAGTTACTCATGATATCGCAATGCTGCTGAGAGAGCCAGCGGACAGTCTGAAAATGGCCCTCAATGAGTGCTCACAGCAGTGCCTGCTGAGCTCAACACGACCCCAATATTGTGCAGGGCAGTGCAGACTACATTGGGGTGTGGGACCCGGGACCTTTGCACCTGCGGACAAATCCCTGAAGCACCCGAGATGGGGGCACCATTGGCCTAGTGGATCACTCGGCTGGAGGCCTACAGAGTGAACTGGAGAGCGAGTGGGTGTCTGTACTGGGACTGGGGGTCTTGATGCGCCCTGTGCTGTGAGCTGCAATCCTACCTTGTTGGACTTCGAGGTGGACTTGTGGGATTGCCGGTTCTTGTTGGGTGGGTCGCTTACCTTTGTTGTCACCTGAACGTTCTCGAGCCGAGCTCCAGGACTTCAGTGCATAGTTGCAGACAGCGTGGCAATAGCAACGATGAGCACGCAGGCACAAACCAAACTCGAAAATTCTGGATTTGGTCTTTGGACTCCTCCCCGAGACCCCAGCAAACCAATCACTTGTAAAACAAGCAACTGTTGATGGGTCTCGTGGAAGAGAAAAAGGCCACTGCCACCCCCCCACTTCTATAGCTCTAAGCTGGACTGCCCCGCCCCCAGCCATTGTAATTAATGGAAGGTCTCCGACTCCTCCCTGGGCCAAGCCAATAACGCCCAAAATCAAAATGCTATTCTGGCAGTGAGACACAGGCTGCGCCCACCAGTGCGTCGTCACTGCCCTGCTTTCTGGCTGCAGGTCGAAGAAATCTTTGCCCAGCCAAAAAAGCATGTGCAGAGCAAGGGCCATCCTCCCGCCTTTGCCCCCCATTAAAGAAAAACCCAGTTTTGCATATGTTTGTTTACCGAGCACGAGCAGCCAGCACAATTTATTGCTAGCTGCTCAGTGTTCCATCAGGCATTTTTCTTTTAATCCCACAGGGTAGCAGGGCGACGCCCATCTCACCCGTGTACACTAGCCGCCACGGCCACATAGTCAATGATAAAACCTGTAGCTGTTGCTTTGAAGGCATCCCAAACGGCGTGAAAAGTGTGAATCCTGTTTGACATTAAAAAGAAAAAATTCTGACACAAAATCTTTGAAACACACAAGTAGGATCTTTGAGGACATAATTGTTGAAATGCCATCTACGCGATTTGGAAGGTGTTGAAGGAAGTTCCAAGTTAATAAAGACAGGCGCATGATCGGAAATAAGTATTAATCCAATTTCAGCATGGTAAAGATTTGGGAGAGGATGAGGACTTAGAAAAATATAATCAATTCTGGAAGTAGAATTATGGGAAGAGGAATAAAAAGTAAATTGCATTTTGTTTGGAATGTTCCTGGAAGCGGATTTCCTGTCGGTGAAAGGGTCCATGACTTGATTGCAAGTGAATGAAGTGTATGTGACATGGAGTGCCAAAACTGTGAGTCAATACCGGTGGAACCATAAATGTTGTGGAGAGAGATAGGGGAACCATTTATGAGTGTATGGAGGAGAATCCATCATCCATCTGTATCTTTCTCTTCCCTCTCCATAGTAAGGTAAAGGGATTTATGAAATAATATCACCAATCCATTTTTCCTATCCTTAGCTGGGGAACAATACACCTGACCAACCCATTGTTTCTTAAGGGAATTAATATAATTGTCAGTAAGATGGGTCTCTTGTAACATCGCAATTTTACAACGTAATGTTTGATAGATAGTTAAGTACCATCTGCTTCTTGAAGGGGTTACGTAAACCCTTTACATTCCAGGAAACAATGCGCATATTATCAGTCATCACAAAAGGGAAAAGGCATTAAACAGCACCGAGAAATTTAAAAAATTTGGTAAAAGCGATAAATACAGCATGCAAAAATTGAACTCAATAAATAAGTAACTGTGCAATGAAAACAAGCATGAAAAAGGGATATGAGGATGGGAGCTATAAGACAAAGAAAAAGGAACAGGGAAAAAAAACAAGGATAGAATAGAAAAAGAAGGAAAAAAGAGAAGAGGGTAAAAAAGATAAAAAGAGAGAAGCTGCCAGGAAGCTAGAAGACTTCAGTCAAGGTGAGTAGAATACATTTACAGAATTAAAGGGATAGCATGGGGATGCGGGGAGCCGCGAAGGGAAGACAGACAGCGGAATCAGCAAGGTCAGTGAGAAACATGGAGGACCGTGAGATTCAGTAGGAAAAAGGAGAATATGGAATGGAGCAGCAACTAGGGAAGTATAGTGAACACATTTGTATAAGGAAATAAATATTAAAAACACACAAATACGAACTGACTTAATAGAAGGAGTGACACTTACCACAGGAGAGGAAGAACTATGAAAACTAAGAGCGGGAAGGAAGGAACGGGAAGGAGGAAACATCGAGGAGAGGTATCTGTACTGAACAAGAGACATCTGTGAAGGGAAACCCCATAGTTAATGAGGAATAACTTCCTGAGAAGGCAAACACACAGCAAACACTAGTGAAATAAATGGATAACAACAACTGGCAAGAAGCATCCCAAAACCTGCAAACTGAGCGAAGATATGCCAAAAAGGAACTAAAATGTATTGGAAAAGACAATATACAGGTTTCCCGGAAGCCCAATTTTTCTCCTTTACGGAGAGTAGTAAACCATCATAAGACCTCAGGTAGAAAAAACAGAACATGTCAGGTCTCTCCTCTCTCTCTGGAATACTGTAACTTCTAAGGTTGTTGCGTCTATTACAGTTTTCTAAATCCTCCGTCTGTTGTCTGAGAAGGGCTATTTATTTAGACATAGCTTCAACCTTAGGGAGCACATCCTGATCGTCACTGATCTTATGCTCCACCGCCGAAACCCTTGAATCTAGGTTGAACCATTTCTCTTCAAGCCTCTGAAGAGTAGTGTTGGTCTCAATAATAAAGGGTTTCATAAGCTTAATCCTCCAACGTGATGGGTAATGGAGATTTTGTCGGGGAGCTGGGATCATTCTTGTGATGCATTGAGGCAGCAGTATTAGGTTCTTTGTGGAGGCAAGACATGGTTGTGGAGGCACCCTTTTGATTAAAAGGGGGAGAAGACTCCATTACTGTGTGGAAGGGATATATCACTATTGATAAAACAACCGCAATAATTGCTAGTCGAGCAGTGTGATAACTACTTCCCTTAATAATTATTTATACACGTCTCCCCTCAGCTTGGCAGGTGAGAAACACTAGCAATAAAGTACAACTGAAATGCCTTGAGAATTGAAGAGGTTAAGCCACTGAATGCCCAGTACGCAGTGAGGAGCAATTGTAGGTCAGAACAAAAATAGTCCAAGATGCCAGGGAAATTCCTGCCATTCACCGCAGCCTCCCGCTGCATAAATAAACGCGGCTGGAACTGGCATTTGTGAAGGGAACACGACGTGGCCGGAACTGGCATTTGTGAAGGGAACACGACGCGGGGGAAAACAAGGCCAAAAACGGAACATAAAATGGAAAAAACAACATCTACCTATGCCCCCGCGTCATCGCTTCAATATTCCTCACTCAATAAGGATGGATAAGGGAAACTGCCGCTCCAAGAAGAAAACGGCCCCACCTGATGCACGGAGCCTCACGGAGTCGCCGCCATCTTGCGGCGGCTCAAGGCTCGCCCTTAATATGACTTCTTGTCCAATGTGATTGTTATCCATTTTCTGTTCTATTAATTCCACAAATTATGCCGGGTTTTATTAACCCATTTGCTGAACTTTCTAGTCCACATCCTCTCCAACCAAAAGCATTCCTTAAATTTCATCTGGGCTGTGGTTCCAGAAGACCTTAGGGCCTCACTGGTTCAAACTATTTAGGGTGATGGCCTTCAAAATTTTACTTGCCCACTCACTATGGCGAGTCAGATTTTATCAGGTCGAGCTATATTTAGGACCTACTCACCGGTTTTCGCTAGTTGACCAAGTGCAGGTGTTCTGTTCAGTCAGAAAGTGAAAGAGCTATAAAGATGCCTTTAAATCTTGTTTTTATTTTGTCAGAGACAGAGGTCATAAGTCAGTTTACAATTACTTTTCTTTCTCTGATTGCAGGGTGAACTGTCTGACCGGCTGTATGAAGAGTGAGATAAAAGGCTGCATGGTATCAGGTTTTTCCCAAAACACATTTAAATACCTAATAAGTCAACTGTTAAAACATTAAAAATTGTATTTCAGTAGTTGTGAATGCCCACATTTTGTACTTCTGTGTAATGAAAACAATATTTATTTAGGATACAAAACAAATCAGAACACTTTACTTAGTGGTGTGCAAATGATAAATATGTTTTCTGCAACATATTTTTCACATATTATTGTTAATACACTACACAGTTTTATCAGTAAAGCTGACTAGGTAGAGGAAAGGTTTTTGGCCTTTTCTTGATAATTTACTGTCTGTAAATAACAATGTGCTACCACAGTATGCTGTAGTAATATATTTATTAAAAGTGAGTGTTTAAACATGAACTGAAAAACACTACTGCCCCTGCCCTGATGGCAATACTATTAGAAAACTAAAAAGCAACTCAGTGATCACGTGTACCCTATATGTTAGCTAGATGCTGATTACACATGGAGAAAACATTTAGTCTGTTTTGTTTTGTACAGCATGAATGCTAAACTCACATATTTTAAGGTGCACTCAAGTGAGAATGAAGAAAAAGATGATTCTGCAAAATAAAATATTTGCCAGTGATCACACAATTTGAGACCAGTTTATGTGAAAGTATATGCCATATATATTACAGTTAGGTCGAGTAGATTATTCAAGTATCTCTACCTGCAGGTCAAGTAACATTTTTATGATTTTTTGAGGCTTGAAGATGATCAAGAGGTGGCCAAATATGTGATTCATGCTGTCAAGGGCAGTAGGCATCAGTTTGGAGCTCCGCTCCATGTGTGAATGGGGACCACAGAATGTTGCGGACGCGTGAGGGCCTCGCTCATGGATATTCCTTTCAATATCTCCTCACTGCTTAGTGAAAAAGCTGATTCTGGTTTGGACCTTGTCAAAGAAAGTAGATCCACCGCATGCTGCCCGGGTCTTATGACCCCTGTCCAAAAACTTTCCACACCAGTTCGATAATTCCGAGGCTACCATAAGTGGTTGGCATGTAGGTAGTGTTAGTGTCCTCAGCCACTACTGCAATCACCCCAGGCCTTTTGAGACCAGGTATGTGGATCTGGCAGGCAACTTGCTGTCCATAAACGGCATTGGTCCTCCCAGTCCCCTTCCCCTTTGGGAACAGCCACAAATCTCATTTAGCTTGCCAATATTAATTCAGAACCCACTTCGGGAGGCAGATGGGTCTTTCAAATCATGTAGCATCGGTCTGCCCTAACTTTTATTTCTGTTGTGCCAGTGCTTCTGCCCACATCAGAGTGAGTTTCTGCCCATTCTATTGCAAGAACAGCTTAATGAAGAAGCTATTGAGAGGGTTCCACACTTGGAAATAATAGAGGGCTATTACTCTCACTATTTCCTTATGTCGAGACAGGATGAGGACCTTCAGCTCACTTTAGACCTCTGAATGTCTTCCTGTGGGAAGATGCATTAAAAATGCTCACATTGGTATAGATCTTGCCTGCCCATGAACCCAAGTGACTTGTTGTCCTTGGACCTGCAGGGGACATATTTTCATATACCTGTCCTCCAGTTCCACAGACTTTACCTGCAGTTCTGAGTAGGTAAGGATTTTTTTTATTTTGCTATGCTCTCAATCTGCCTCACCAGTGCCCCTTTGATGTTCACAAAAGTGATGGCAGTGGTCGCTGCCCATCTTCGGAGCTCAAGGATACCAATTTCCTCCTACCTCGGTTAAGTTGAAGAGGGACTTACTACAGTCAGTCGTAGACAATCTTCTGACATAGTTGGGGTTCATGATCAATGAGCTGAAGTCTCCGTTGCAATGGATGACATTTGGGCTATAATCCATATATTTCTGCCTCAACCCTGGATCTCGGTTAAAGCAGCTCTGACGCTTCTTAGCCTTTTAGTCTCCTGAAGCCTCCTTGTGAAATTTGCCAGGTGGCCTAAGCAGGCTCTGCAATTAAATCTAAAGTTTCAGTTGCCCCAGCACCGAGCAACCTATTGGATACCATTCATATCTCAAAGAAACTGCATGCTGATTATCTGTACTGCCCTTCCAGACTGTTAAGATCCGCAGGACTTAAAAACATGACCGTCCCGGGGTTCAGGAAAGCCAGATGGGGTGAACGAGCATTCTCAGTGGCAGTAGCCAGGGGATGGAATACCCTCTCTGAATATATTACTAGTCTAAATTCTTATTCCGTGTTTCACAGGCATGTGAAAACTTGGTTATTTTTGCCACCTTAATGCTCCTGCTAGCTTCCCCTCGTATGCTCCTTCCGTAGACAGCGCTTTGATGCCTTCTGGTTTTTTGAAGTCTATAAAATTCAAATTAGGTGGTGGCTACTCAATCACAATTGGACCAGAGACAGGCACATTTCCCTTCCAACCCAGTATTAAGAGTGGTCACTGCTGGGTCGGCGAGGTCATCTAGGGGAGGTGGAGATCAGAGGATTCTGGTGTTTGATTGAATCCTGACTTCATGTTTACTCTCTGGAGATCTGAGCCATTTGTTTGGCAACAAAGGCCTTCCTACAATCCATCAAAGGGACAAGAGTGCAGGTTCTCACAGACAACACCACTGACATGTATGTGCTATTACAGCAAGCGGGGCAGAGTGGGGTCCCGAATCATGTGCCTCTGCGGTTGGTTGGAGTGTCATGGCATCTTCCTGGTCTATCAAGGTCTTCGAATGCCAGAGTTGGCAAGCATAGCAGACAATTTCTTGCAGACCACGAATGGGGACTGCATCCTGAGGTGGTGGAGGACATTTTTCGGCAGTGGCGGAACCCTTTCTAGATTTTTTTGCCATCCTTCAAGAACATGCAATGTCAAACGTTTTGCACTCTGGCATTTCCAAGAGAACACTCACTAGAAGATGCGTTCTGGCTGGAACAGAACTCTGAACTTTTGTAAATCACCTCTTTTCCACAACTGGGGCACTTTGCTCAGTGCTTTCTTATCTGCTCAAACCACAATGTGGAAATCCATGTCCGCGGTGAACTTTCGGTGCCCTGGAACTCCACAGGTACAGAGGCTTGGACTAAACAAGCATCCGTGTAATTTCTTTCATGTATTTCTTGAGTTAAGTTCCCTCAATTTGATGGGTGCTGAAACCAGTGGCGGCTGCCTCTGAACGGGGGTGTAATGGCAGGGGGATGAAAAGATGAAAAAATAAAAATAAACTCACATGCTTTGCCACCGCCTCTGCCTCCACCGCACACCGCACACCTCTCCTCTGTTTCTTCTTCCCGGCGGTTGCCTGCAGCCTGCACCGGAAGCACCCAAGCTTCCTGTTCCTGCGTGGGGAGGCTGGACATGTTCTCCATGGGGCTATGTAACACAGCACAATGGAGAACATGCCAACTATGCATGACTGTGTCAAAGCCTCATGCGCATTTAGGGAGTGAGTGCAAACCACTCCTGCTCCTTCTGTAGCGAGTCAGACCCGCCCTGCCCTTAGTCGCAAACAAAAATAAAATGATAATAAATTGTTATTATCATTTAATTTTTATTTTCCACTTCTCAACGAGCAGTAGGGTGATGCTCCTCCACTTTAGCGGAGGAGCCACCACTGGCAGAAACATAAATCAGGTGCCACATTTGGCTGGAACAGAACTCTGAACTTTTGTAAATCACCTCTTTTCCACAACTGGGGCACTTTGCTCTGTGCTTTCTTATCTGCTCAAACCACAATGTGAAAATCCATGTCCGCGGTGAACTTTCGGTGCCCTGGAACTCCACAGGTACAGAGGCTTGGACTAAACAAGCATCCGTGTAATTTCTTTTATGCATTTCTTGAGTTAAGTTCCCTCAATTTGATGGGTGCTGAAACCAGTGGCGGCTGCCTCTGAACGGGGGTGTAATGGCAGGGGGATAAAAAGATGAAAAAATTAAAATAAACTCACCTGCTTTGCCACCGCCTCTGCCTCCACCGCACACCTCTCCTCTGTTTCTTCTTCCCGGCGGTTGCCTGCAGCCTGCACCGGAAGCACCCAAGCTTCCTGTTCCTGCGTGGGGAGGCTGGACATGTTCTCCATGGGGCTATGTAACACAGCGCAATGGAGAACATGCCAACTATGCATGACTGTGTCAAAGCGTCATGCGCATTTAGGGAGTGAGTGCAAACCACTCCTGCTCCCTCTGCAGCGAGTCAGACCCGCCCTGCCCTTAGTCGCAAACAAAAATAAAATGATAATAAATTGTTATTATCATTTAATTTTTATTTTCCACTTCTCAACGAGCAGTAGGGTGATGCTCCTCCACCTTAGCGGAGGAGCCACCACTGGCAGAAACATAAATCAGGTGCCACATTTCTATTTTGTTTCCCATTTGTTTCTGCTTCTTAAATCTGGGTTATAGATGTATTCTTACAATAGTTTTTCTTAGAAAGTGCGTGTACTGACTCCTGTGAAGCACTCCTTGGTTGACAGCTCATGACCGCTTCACCGGTTCAAGATAGAGGCCATCGTGGACTGGAAAGGTCCTCTGATTGACCAGCCAGTCCTTATTAGGAAATTTCAGTTCAAACTGGCATTCTTTGTCTGGTATTGTGTCATTGGTATCCATATCAGAATGAAACAATGCACAGGCATCATTGGTTGCCTGTACTGGATGTGTGAAAGAGGAGCAGCATTCGCCTACATACAATAATATTGATATGTGCTAAACGTCACTTTAACCCGTACTTTGGTTAACATAGCGAAGAAATATAGAGGGTTTAATTTTCTTATAAGAGATTGTGAGTAATTTACTAACTTAGCCTTGTTTTTCCTGAAATCCTGCAAACAATAATTTCCTTTCATGTAGCTAATCTTGTGACTTTTGTAATGCAATGTTTGGCGGTAGTGCGTGGTGAAGGGTCGATTCATATAGATGAATGCTAGCGATTGACCCAGTTCATCATTATTAAAATGTGGTACTGCCCTGTTTCGGTAAATTTAACAACCCCTGCAGTCTTACTTCTGTTTCCCGTCTGCAACAACAGAGCTGGACGTGTTGCATAGCTGTATGTATTTATTTACTTTCTTGGCATTTTGTATTGCTCGAATGAGACACAAAAGCTTTAGAGCTCTTTCCATAGAACACTCTACAGAGTAGAAAACATGGAGTACAACAAAGATCAAAATATAAAATAGATAAAGATATTGTATCAAAGCTATGGGCCCTATTAGGATGGCCGGCAGACTTTAGTCCGTCCGCCACCATAGCGGTGCTGTGACCTCCCGTCAGCGGTGCGGCGGTCCCGCACCGCCAATTAGGATGCGACCGCCACCCTAGCGGTCGCATTCCGCATCTTCAAGATTGCGGCGGGTGCTGCTGCCAAAGAGGCATGCTGTGTATTGCCATGCACAACATGGCAGGCACCGCGCGGTGCCTGCCACCTTGTGCATGGCAATCAAGGGGGGTACCATAGGTACCCCCAAGTGCAGCCCCCAACATCCGCAACGGGCCCCCAAAGCAATTTCCGCCGCCTTTGCCGCCATGGAAAGGCCTTTACCACCGGGCATCATAATACGGATGGCAGTGCCTTCCAGGCACCCCCACCATATTATGCCCGAGCTCCACCCGGGAGGCAATCGTAACGATTACCGACCGGCAGACAGACTTTCTGTCCGCCGCGGTACCCCTGCCATGTTAGTATGGTGGGGTAAATGTGGTTGTGATGGCCCGGCCGGCGGTGGCGATCCGCCCATCATCATAATCACCCCCCTATGTGTAACAAAGTGAGATCCGTTTTCACCTGTGAAACTAAAGGTGTGTCATTTAACAAAGAGCAGCTGGTGTGGGTAGAGTCCAACTACATTGTAGTTTTGGGGGGAAAAAGTGAACAATTTAAGTGGCGCCTGGGAAGTAGGAAGGTGGAGGAGTTACCTCTTACAAGTACCTATTGACTATCTGAGGTCTGGTGCGATTTAAGAACTCTTCTGGTGGTCCTTCATGGACCTAACTTCTGCTGATGGTTCTTTAATTAATTAGGATATAGCCTAGTTTTAACACATTTTCTAAACTTGGCCTCATCTGACTCAGTTCTTAAACTGATTGGAAATGCATTCCACAGTTTGCTGGAAAGAAAGGAGAAAGATCTTCCTCCCCATCTGGCCTTATGAAGGCATGGAACTTGGAGGATCTTAAAGTCCTGCTTGGAATGTAGACAGTCAGTAGGGCTCTAATCATGCGAAGACCCTTCCAAATGTTTTTCCCTGTGGGTCAGACAGAGTTCTTTGAATGTGTTTTTATGTTCCACCTGTTAATGTTAATGTTAATGTTAATGTTATTGGGGATTTGTAAAGCGCACGTACGCCGGTTGGCTTCATGGCGCTGATGCTCAAGGTAGACGAAAGGGCCAAGGCTAGCACTGTGAGAATAACCAGGTTTTCAGGAGCTTCCTGAATTGGAGGAGGTCAGCACAGGATCGAATTTCCAGCGGAAAGGAGTTCCACAGTTTAGGGGCATGACTGGCTAATCTGCGGCCTCCTAGCCGTGCCCGTTTAAAGTCCGGGATGGAGAGAAGAGAAAGATGAGCGGACCTTAGATTACGTGTAGGGGAGTACCTAAAAATCAAGTTATTGATAAACTCTGGACTGTTGCCATGCAAAGATTTAAAGATAAGGCAACCAGTTTTAAAGATGCAGCGCTGTAATATTGGAAGCCAATGTAGTTTCCTCAACAGTGGGGAGGCAGAATGCCATTTAGGTTGGTGATAGATCAGTCGCGCCGCTTGATTCTGAACTAACTGGAGGCGCTTCAACAAGTAGTGGGGCATTCCCAAATAGACAGAATTGGAATAATCCAAGTGAGAAAGAACCGCAGATATCACGGCTTGGTTCAGGGTGTCATGGGTAAGGAACCAATGGATTTTCCTGATTTTGCGCATTTGAAAGAAGCACTTAGATACCACAGCACAGCTCCAACCTGGGTTTTCAGAGACTGGTCACTGTCCAAAAGCACTCCTAGCGTTTTGGCTGAGGATGAAGGGGTGGGGGGGGGAGCCGAGTTCTAAGGGCCAATAATGGGGGCCCCAGTGCTTATGGCTGTCACCAGTGAGGATTATTTCCGTTTTTCCGGGATTCAATTTAAGATGGTTGACATCCATCCAAGTTTGGATGTACATCATAGTGTCCTGAAATTCCGTGATAGAGTTGTAGGAACTATCAACCCTAAGAAGGAGCTGGAGGTCGTCAGCATAATTGCGGACCAACACATTTCTGTCTTTAAGTGACTTGATTAGGGGCGCCATATAGATATTAAAAAGATGGGGGGAAAGAGCCGAGCCCTGGGGTACCCCACAGGTGGTAGTATGTGAGTGTGAGATATACTGATCCAGGCGAACAGCTTGTGACCGATCCTCCAAAAAGGAGGTGAGCCAACGAGCCGCGGTCCCCTGGACACCCGCCATCCCCACACGGTCAACCAGAATATTATGGTCGACCGTGTTGAAAGCCGCGGAGAGATCCAATAGGACCAGGGCTCGGGGACGACCTCCATCAGCATTGTCCCGCAGGCTGTCCACAACTGTTAGGATCACAGCTTCGGTGGAGTGGGCGGGATGAAAGCCAGCCTGATGAGGGTCCAAGTATTTAGATGACTCTAAGAAATTAGAGAGACATTTTGCTATGTATCCCTCCAGAACCTTGGCCAAGAAGGGTAGCAGCGAAGTCGGACGGTAGTTGGAGAGAAGCGCAGGGTCAGCTCCCACCTTTTTCAAGAGAGGGACCACTATAGCCTTTTTAAAAGCCAAGGGAACTGTACCAGACGTGATGGATTCATTCAATAGTGCAAGTGCAGGATCGGAGTGAAATGAAATGAAATGAAATGAAAAGTTAATTTATAACAGCGCGAATTGTTGCCCTGAGGCGTCCAAGCGCTAAAAAGGAACCAGATGGTAGGGTAAGTGAGGTTGTAGACCGGTAGGGAAGGCGAACTAGGATTATTGAGAAGAATTGAACAGGTGTGTTTTTAGTTGTTTACGGAAAGAGGCGAGGTCAGGGTTGGATCTCAAATGGGAGGGGAGGGAGTGAATAGCGAGGCACTCTTTCAGGATATGAGGGGGACAACAGTCAGAGGGAGAACCAGATTTGATTTCCACCAATAGATCTTGAAATGCCTTGTCACTAATAGTAGGGAAGAAACTAAGGGTTCTGTTGTTACAATGTGATACAGGGGAATCCAGGAGAGAAAGGTGAGTAGGAATGCTAGCTTTTATTGAAACAATCTTATCTCTAAAATAATCATTTAATGAGTTGCATAGGCCTTGAGAGGGGACAGCCTTCAAAAGGGTACGCTCAGGATTGGAGAGTTCATCTATTATAGAGAAAATCACTTTGGAATTTCTGTTAGATTTCAATATACGGTCCGAAAAGAATGCTGCTTTGGCGGTCAGAACACTTTTCTGATACTCTTTCTGGGCAGTAAGATACCGAGATCTTTTTTCTAAGGAATATTGCAGACTCCATTGTCTCTCCAATTGACGCAATGCCAGTTTCTGGGCCTTGAGGTCATCCGAGAACCATCTGTTAGCCTCCGCTCTACGAACTAATTTTACTCTTTTAAATGGGGCATGTTTATCACTGGCGTCAAGAAGCCATTTAGATACTTTATTTTCCGAGATGTTTACATCATAGTCGGATAGTGGGACAGTGTCAGCTAGTGTATTAAGAAAGTCTTCTTTGTTGATGAGATTCCATATCCTAGCCAGATTTCCTTCTGTCGCATTGACTTTCTGAGGAAATGATCGTGTGAGTTTGAATTTTATCAGATAGTGATCAGACCAGATACAGGGTGAAGCAGTCGTGATGGAAGTAGTCACGCCGATTGCCCAAATTTGATCTAAAATCCGGCCTTTAGAGTGAGTTGGAGATGAAACTATCTGGGAGAGATTTAAGTTTCTGAGCAAATCAGACATTTCAGCTGATTGGGGCCCCTCATTAGGATCGCCGTACCAATAATTAAAATCACCCACCAGAAGAACCTTGGCATGTTCCGTCACCAGTTTGGCTATCTGTTCAATAAGAGCCAACGGGAAAAGAGGCATCTGCTTGGGAGGTCTATATAACAAAACACATACCATGGAGTCATTAGCTGATTCAAGTTTTATCACTAAATTCTCAGTGTCTATAAGAGGAAGGTATGTCAAAGAGCAGAACCTGAAGTCAGTGCGAATGATAGCCGCTACTCCCCCACCTGACTTGCCCGAGCATCTATTGGCAGACATGATGTAATAGTCAGGGGGAAGTGCCGCAAGTATATCTGGGGCGGAGTCAGCAGTAAGCCAGGTCTCGGTCAGTAGCAAGACATCCGGTTTATCGGTAGTCAGAAGGAAAAAAATCTCCAACTGATGCTTGACCATGGAACGGGTATTAAGGTAATATATGGACATGGGAGGGGTCCTGTTTGTCACCTGGGGCGGGGGTCTTTGATTATAATCAGCACTAGTCTGTATTTCCGGAAAACTACTCCTGTTATGAAGTAGATTGTGAGCCACTATAGAGGACAAAGTCTCTTTTGAAGGTTGCCTGTTTAAGGTGTGCATCTCCTTCAGAATGGCAGATGAATAAGTGAGAAAATGGCCATAACGGCTGGCCCCTGGGCCCGGAAAGGCGCGGACGGGCGCAGACGGGCTTGCCTTTAGCGCGCCTTCGGCACGCTGTCGGCGCGCCCGCTGCGCGCCCGTGTAATCATCGCTTTTTATCCCCACAAGCAGTGATCGTCTAGAGCGCTGTCCAGGCTCCCACCCAATATGTCTGCCAAAGTGAGCCTGCCTGCCTATTCCTCCTGCACCGCTAGAGTAGAGGCGATGCAGGATCCGGAATACGGCGAAGGACAGAAAGAGGTGAGCCCTAGATGATGCAGGGGTGAAGGAAAAAGCGCTACAGAATGGCAGATGAATAAGTGAGAAAATGGCCATAACGGCTGGCCCCTGGGCCCGGAAAGGCGCGGACGGGCGCAGACGGGCTTGCCTTTAGCGCGCCTTCGGCACGCTGTCGGCGCGCCCGCTGCGCGCCCGTGTAATCATCGCTTTTTATCCCCACAAGCAGTGATCGTCTAGAGCGCTGTCCAGGCTCCCACCCAATATGTCTGCCAAAGTGAGCCTGCCTGCCTATTCCTCCTGCACCGCTAGAGTAGAGGCGATGCAGGATCCGGAATACGGCGAAGGACAGAAAGAGGTGAGCCCTAGATGATGCAGGGGTGAAGGAAAAAGCGCTACTAGATATGGCAAGCAAGCAGATAAGCAATCACATAAAATTACCAATGTTAAAACAAAAAGCTCCCGGCTTCCGCCTCAGGAGTCGACCTCAATGCTGCGCACCCGTGTAATCATCACTTTTTATCCCCACAAGCAGTGATCATCTAGAGCGCTGTCCAGGCTCCCACCCAATGACCTGGAGTCAGTGTAATGATGTCAGGGCTTTCTTGGCTGGAGAACCTTTAGGTATCTTATAAATAGTTCTGACCGCAGCCTTCTGCAGCACTTGTAGCCTTTTTTGGACTTCTTTTTGGGAGCCGAGGTATAGAGAGTATAGAGAGTTACTGTAGTCCAAGCGTGAGGAAATCAATGCCTGGACTACCACTCTTCTGCAGTGGATAGGCAGTAGATCCATAATTTTCCAGGGTTCTCAATATGGTGAAACAGAAACTGGTCAGTTTTATTTGGCTTGGACTTCGATCAATAGGGCACTGTCCAGCCACAGTCCCAAACTTTTTATAGGGGAGGATGGAATGGGTAGTATTCCTAGACTGTTTAGCCAACCCAACAGTGTCCCTGGGGGTAGATTATTTCCCTGTAGCATCAGTTTGATCTTGTTTCTAGTTAGTTTCAACGAGCAGGTTGCCATCCAGTGGCCCACTTTCTCAAGTCATGGGCCTAACTGAAGTTGAGAACCCTCGTTTGGGGCTGGGGAGACAAGCTGCGTATCGTCAGCATAGGAGCCGAATTCCTTGACAATGGAGGTCAGTGGTCTGACATATATGTTAAAAAGGTTAGGGCTGAGTGCGGACCCCTGCGGGACCCCACACTTCAGAGGGACGACCTCCGAGTAACAATGAGATTCCAAGTTCTGGAACAATCTTTCTGTTAGAAATAATCAAAAGCCATTTAATAGCGGTACCTCCTATGCCAATTTCCCTCAGTCTGAGTGCCAGTGTATGATGGTCGACCATGTAGAAAGCTGCACTCAGGTCATGGAGGATGAAGACTGCAGCTCCCCCCTTGTTATTTGACTTCCTCCATAACTATTAGTAGCACCGACTACTTACTATGCCTGTTGGACGGAATCCGTTTTACCAGTCAGCCAGAGGCAAGTTGTCCTTTAGATGCTTAGAGGTATGGTGGTTGATGTGTTTCTCTAGAACTTTCTCTTGAATGTTTGAAAAGATTGTTCAGTCTGCCAAAAAGTGCAATGGCCCTGGCAATAAGATTAGAAGGGGAATTGCAAGCTTGGAATTACCTGGCCTTCAAATTAATCCTTCGATTCTGGGATAAACTGTGGACACTGGAAGCTCAAGAGGTATTGCTCCTCCGTGCAAGGGAAATTGCGAGGAGTGAACTAAGCTGGGCAGGGCTGGCCAGGGCTAGATCAGGGAAAATTGCAGCAGCTCTCCAAATGGAAAGTTTGAAGTTGGCGGAGGCCGCCTATCTATGGTAAGGTGAATTAAAAAAGACATGTAGAAGGGAATCAAGGCTGTCAGACGTCGGGTACCTAAAGAACAAACCCTCTACAATCTACATGCTGGAATCATGGGAGAACCAGAGAGCGTTCCGTATATATTTGCCCTGCCAAATGCCCAGTTACGCTTATCACGTTTAAAATTTCGAGTTGCTCTGACTGTGCGCTGTTTAAAGCCAGAGAAGTTTAATGCCCTTTTGAACATTGAGAATAATTGTACGTGTGTTCTAGGTTACCAAAATGTTAATGTTACGTTTTTTACTAGATTGTCTACATTTTTATAGGATTTACTTTGAGATTTTAAAACTGTTTTTTTATAAAATATAATATTGCTCATCGGACTGAAGCACTTGCACTTTTGACCAACATGGAATATTTAAATGTTCCTTGTGCCCTCGCAAAGTTTGTGAAAGCAAGTATGGACTAGAAAATTGTGTTCTCAAAATGGTGGACTCCAAGTCGTGTTAAATGGGTTGACTGGCATAGCACCATATGGAGTTACATTGGAACTTAGTAGACTGTGCTGAACGGTCATGACAGGCAGGGCCGGACTGGCCGTGGCGGGCATGTGGCATTTTCCCAGGAGGCTGGAAGGGTGTAATGCCGGTTGTGGTGCTGTGGGGGCCTGTTTTACAGTGGTGCTGCAATATCGGCCCCCAGTAACAGATGTAGTTGTGCACCCTCCCCACCTGCCCACAGGAGGGCTGGTCTGACACAATTGCCAGGGTTGCTTTGGGATCGCAGTCGAGCCTCAATGACAGGGTTCTTTGGGTTGCTGGGGTTGGGAAGAGGATGGGTGGTAAGGGGTTGGTGGGTGTAATATATTATCCATGCGTGTTTTTATTGTTTTAAAGATATTTCTCCTTGTAATGCCTCTCCTGGGGAGGCGTATTTTTTGGCACATTCCCAGGATTACAAGTCCTTGTAACTCTGGGAATTTGCCAAAATCCACGGGAGTTGGTTGGAACGCATCTCTTGCGCAGAGCAAGGCAACGCAGTGATTTGCACTACATTGCCTTACTTCAGATTTTTTAAGCAATTGAAAGCCACGCAAAGTGGCTTTGCGCAGCTTCATAAATCTGACTTAGAGGTTTGAATAACTTTTATACCATGTTGCATGGGGCAAACATTACGCAAAGCTCTCACAAATATGCCCCTAAATGTGTCTGTAAGTTTCTTCGTGTTCAGTGTGCAAAACAAATTTCCACCTAAAAAGAATGAAATGTTTGTCAGGTCTGACAAGACAGGCAACATTACAGCACTAGGTGTGTCAGCCCTTCCATCTCAAAGTTAATTATAGTGTAGAGGCAAAGTGCTAGACTCACTTAGAAGAATCACCAGTTTGGCCCTGCGACAATAGGCGTTGCCTTTGAGTCGGATGCTGTGGCTATGACTACTGCACGGCGCATCTATCAGAGCCACCATTACAAAAGTGTGACGCAGACATGTCCATATTTTGGATGCATCCAAAGGTCAGAAGAGCCAGCAGATAGGGCTTAAGTGGTTGCAAGTTGTGGGCAGCCTGCACTTTTTTAGAGATCAGGACTCATTTTTCATCATCAGCCTCTGACCGAGAGCAGGAGAGAAAGGCAGAAAAGAGAGAAAAATATAGAGCAGTGACACATGGGGAAAGTAGGGATGAAATACAACCTGCAGGAGGGAGAGAACGCGACAGGATAGATAGGGTGGTGAAAGGGGCATGTGGTGGGTGTTGTGTCTTTCTTTTATTATTATTCTTACTTGCATGTTAGTATTCCACGGATTACATCATCGATGACACGTGGAATCCCCAGGTGTCATCAATGATCAGTTGGAGACTTCTAGCCGAGTACAGCTGTGCGCGTTGTGAATGCTGTGTTGGCTTTTATCCAGATTACTTAATAAATTCATGATCAACTACAACATTCCTGGTGATTCTTACTTAACAAAGTTGGCGATAACAGTGGGATTAAGGGTTGCATTCAGCAACCCCAGCACTTGATAATGACAGTGACGGGCTCCTAGGAAAACGTTTATTTCTCTGCACTTATTTATTCATGTTTTTACAGATTAATCATTGGAGGTAAGTGTTCCTGCGTTCTTACAATTTTGTGTAAAATTCGATTTTGCCAACGTTCACTAAAATGTTTACTTTTCAGAAGTCTCTTGCACTTTCAAACCAATCCACAGAATCTTATCACTACAGTTTATTAATAGGCACTTGTGCTCAGTTCGTGAAAGCCACCCATGCATCTCTAGTGCACTAACATCCACATGCACTGGGAGAATGGGTTGATAGACCCTTACAAGCAGAGTTGCAACCTGCACAGGCTTGCTTTACGTTATCAATCGCTAAATATTAAAAATGGTCCTGACTCAAAGAAGTTATTTTTCTATAGTTCTGTCTTAGATATATCTTCGTATCTTCGTTCATTGCTATGCTTCACCGTCTTCTGCAGTCAAATCCTCTGTTCTGCAATAAACTCAATCTTATGGCTTCTGAACTGTTAAAGCCCTTGGCCTCAGCTCATTTAACTTTGAGATTCCACTTTGACCATTTACAACACATGATGCAATCACAGATTGTTGCTGCTCGCTAAAACAAAATGCCCCAGAGATGAAAAATATAATGGTAATAAAGTTAATTTATTACCATTTTTTCCCCACTACTCTTTCCCGAACCCATTATCAGGGCAGGGCCAATGCTGCTGAGTGGCAGCAGCAGGTAGGAGATGTGGGCTGGGCAGTTAAGTTTAAAGTACGCTTGTCACTTGTCTTGCGACGGCCAGCCAGACATGCACATTTTAAACCTCTTGGGTGGAGAGCAAGCACAGGCCTTCAGTGCCTTTGTGAGCACTGAGAAAGCCCGCTCCATCCAATCCTGGTGCTTCTTTCATGCTGGTTAACAGAATGAGAGAAGCACCTGGAGTGGTTGGGGATGTGACGAAAGAGGCAAGTTATGCCACACACGGGTAAGTCTTTTGTGTGTATATGAGTCTATGTATTGGGCAGTCTAAACATATTAAGGAGTTAAATGTCACCAGTCAGCTTGTATGGCAGTTTTAGAATATGGGAGTTGTAATATATGCTGCATATGGGTGATTTTCAGGGTTCAACACATGGCCGGACACAGAGCGGTCAAAACGCACTGAGCACTTTAAGGTACTAGCCAGCATGTTCGTACGTGTCTATGTATTGAGTGGTTGAAAACTACTGAGCGCCTTAGTACCATCGGCCAGCATATATGACAGCTTTAAAAATGTATGAGCCGTGACACATGCAGTACACAGGTGAGTTTTCTATTTCAACATGGGTTTGGGCATTGGGCACGGAGTGGTACTAATCAGCGGGTACGTATTTATGACCAGAGTGTTTAAAATGCAATGAGCACTCTAATGCTACTAACCAGCGTGTATGGACAATTTATTTGTCTGTTTTTTTGTAAATTGACATTTTGAAAATGTGGCAGCTGTTAATCATGCTGTACACGGGTCAACATCCACAGATTGCATGTTCCCTTGATTCTCTCCCACATTATTATTTACAAGGGGTCAAGACGCATGGTGTGAACTGAGCACTTTAAGTTTTTGTCTCTACATCAGAATAAGAGATCAGTTAGGTATTAGCATGAGGCCACTCACTTTTGGGTTGGTAGGCGTGATACATCTTCATGTTATGGGTTGCCGGAGATGGGTGACATTTATGCTCTTCTTCTTCTATGACGTCAGCTCTTGTAAAATAATGTGGTAGTGTGATGTATTTTTTGTGCTCAGTATGGAGTCGCAGACTTTGGTCTCAACATCCATTTGCCCGTCACCAATGTTAGTAGTTGGCAGCTGCCACTGTCCTATTCCCAACCTCGGTCAATTTGCCACCTAATATTGGAACCACAAACAGCTTTGCAAATCTTTTTTTAGCTATCAGCCAATACCCACATGTGCAGCATGTATATGTGGCCACACTACATTCCCTTAAACACTGTGAGCACTGGAAATGCCCCATGCTATATAAGTGTCTTAACTTAACTGTTGCCATTTGCCTTTTTTATATATATGTGGGACTGTTTATGACTTACATATACCTGACATCACATTTGTGTGTCCTGCCTGAAAAATGCTTAAAATCTGCCTATGTCATCCTGGAATGTTGAGGATGTAGGCTTGTGTGAGTAGAGTCTGATGGAAGTAGTTGGTCAGCTTTCCTGGACCAGGTGGGGCTATTCTTTGTCTGTTTGTACTTATATCAATAAATCCTAGTTACACCTTGTACCAGGGTCTGCATGCTACATAATTCCAGAGAGACTGCTTTTTAAGTCTCGCCTACGCAGCGCGCAGGTGCTGCTTAGGAAAAGGCCTTTAGAAATCGATTCTGTTTTGCTGCCAAAAACAGCATGCATCGCATTGCATTGCTTTGAATGGCACGTTTGGGAATTCCCTTGTGGGAGCGAGCTTTCAGACCATCTGTTTGTAATTAACAGATGGTTTCTGCTCGCTCCCGCAAGGGAAACAGGCGCAGGCCCCCTCCTCTCTTCCCTCCGCCTGCTTCCTCCTCCTCAAACTTGTTTCTTTTTACTTTCATCGCGAGGTGCCCGCGCTTGTTTGGTTCCCTTCTTGCCAGTTTCCTCGTTTTCATGTGCTCGTCTGTGGCCCAAGTTCTTTGCCAAATGCCTGTCAGTCTGGGAGATTTTGTCGGTGAAACCGCAGGCTGAAAAGTGCCAGCGGTGCAGATGGAAAATCGGTTAGTGCCGGAAGCACCTCTCAGCCATTTTCCGTGCGTCTCCTCTTCCCCTGCAGCGCCTCGGCTTCGAGCGGATTCTTCCGCAACGGAGAGCGGTGCTCCCCGGAGTTATGGGGTAGCTTCAGTGACCTGCCCGGGAGGGAGCGGCCAAGATTCAAGAAGAAAGTTCCTTGCATGGGGGCAAGGTTTTGTGAAGAATGCCTTTCAAGCTCTGCCTTGTCTGCTGAAAATTCAGTGTTCCGCTTTAATGTGGTAATATTGTTTGGGGACATAATATGATTTTTGACAAATTATGACACCGGCACCCCAAACACATACATACATGATTACGTCTATTGGGACCAGCCACATCTGACAGAGGCAACACTGAGCAATGTATATAGTACACATAACCTATCCGCACAGTATATTTTGTTTCAATGTGTGGACAGGGCAGGATTTTCTGATTATAGTTTCAAACTATCCTCTTTTATGGATATGTCTTTTCCTACCAGTCTGTCTCTTTTGCTTTCCCTCTTTCCCTCTCTTCATCTTTTTTCTTTCTCCTACGTTCTACTGCTCCGCCTCTTTCATGCCCTCCCACTACCTCTCTCACCCTCTCTGTATCACTCTTTCTTTCTCTCCTGCTCGCCCTATTTTCCTTTCTATTTGTTTCTCTCTTTCTCTCTCTTCCTCTTTCCTGATTTGTCTTTCTATATATTTTGTCTAGCATAGACCCTTCCGTTCCTTCCCCTTCCCCCCACTTACAGTCATACTCTCTCATTTTACCCCTTCCTCCCTCCCTCCCTCCCTCCCCTCTCATGTGCTCTCATTTCACCCCCTTCTGCCTCCCTCTCTCCCTGTGCACACTCATACTCTCCCATTGTACCCCTCCTGCCTCCCTCCCTCCACTCTCCTTTTTTTTTTTTAAAACAGACTTTTATTAATTTTCATGTAAAATCAATCACATCCCCGCCACCCAATGCCTGGGCAATAACAAGGATAAAAAATAAAAAAAAATACCATCAGCTGTCCAACAATCGCAGCCTAGACCCATATCTAACATTCCATAAGATATCCACATTACCCTGCCGCCCACCATACATGTACCCTCCAATACAACATAGTGGAAAATCAGTCCCCCCACCCTCTCCCCTCTCTTACTCAAAAACATCCCCAACAATACCCCCCCAACCACCCACCCAAGCATGTCGCCAGCTACTAAATTATTCACTAAACCAGATGTACCTCGCAGTCCACTTCCCATGCTCTCTATCATACACAGCAATGAGTCGGACAAGAACATCGGAAAAAATCATCCCTCCTGATCCCATGAGCCAGGCATCTCCCAGCGTTCCACCCTCTCCCCTGCGGTGAAGGGTCGCTCAAGTGGCCCCTGCCACATCCCTCCCCTCCGAACCCTCCGCACCATCATCCGGAGGGTTTTTGAGCAACTCCAGAAGTGCCACCCATGCTTGCGCCATTTCCTGAGACTTCTCACTGCCACTACGCCGGGCCATCTGTAACCTATAGTTCCCTTCACTCTCAGCCCACTTCACCATCTCTCTGTTCCACCTCACCAAACTAGGATTCTGCCTCGCCTTCCAATGGGAGGTAAGTTCTCGCTTAGCCAGGATCAACCCCAGATCTATAAACCGGCTAGTAACCTTGGTCTTAGTGGTGTGCGGAAACCAATGTAACAAGCAGAGTCCAGGCGACATCACTAGCTCTCTCTCTGTCACAGTCAGCAGGGCAGTCATCACCTCCCGCCAAAAGTCTCCCACCCGCGGGCAGTCCCAGAGCATGTGCAGAAGGTTCGCCCCACTCTGAGCGCAACGGGGGCAATCACCCGACCCCCCAAAGTACTCAGCAATTTTACCGGGGTGAGATAGGCCCTATAAAAGATATAGAATTGGATGAGTTGGAACCTTGCATTCCAAGAACATTTCCACGGCCGCTCCACAATCGCCTCCCAAGTCTTTTCTGCAATGGGTTCCCCTAGATCCGCCTCCCACTTGAGACGCAGCACCGTCAGCGGTTTGCGCATGTCGCTCGTGATCCGACGGTAAAGGCAGGTCACCGCTTTAAAAGTACCCGCCGCCATCACCACATATTGGCAAGCGAGAGACGTATCTGGCTCCCCCAGCCCACTGCACCAATGCTTCCTGATGGCTGCAGACAGTGCAGCATGCAAAAGAAAGTCCCCCCGCGGTAGATCATGGCGCTCACAGAGGTCTTGAAAGGGATGTATGTCGTTACAACGCATACTTTTACAACGTATGCACTTACAACGCATTTTTTACAACGCAACATCCACTACAACGCATTCCATTACATCGCATGACACTACAACGCATTTTTTAAAACTACCTAAACAACGCATTCCATTACATCGCATGCTACCTTTACAACGCATACCATTACAACGCATAATATTACATTGCATTTAAGGTAAGTATTGGATAGTATAGGGGTAAAAATTACTATTCTTACTCCAGGGGGTGCAACAGTAGGGTAAGTGTTGGATAGTATAGGGGTAAAAATTACTATTCTAACTCCAGGGGGTGCAACAGTAGGGTAAGTGTTGGATAGTATAGGGGTAAAAATTATTATTCTTACTCCAGGGGGTGCAACAGTAGGGTAAGTGTTGGATAGTATGGGGGTAAAAATTACTATTCTTACTCCAGGGGGTGCAACAGTAGGGTAAGTGTTGGATAGTATGGGGGTAAAAATTACTATTCTAACTCCAGGGGGTGCAACAGTAGGGTAAGTGTTGGATAGTATAGGGGTAAAAATTACTATTCTAACTCCAGGGGGTGCAACAGTAGGGTAAGTGTTGGATAGTATAGGGGTAAAAATTACTATTCTAACTCCAGGGGGTGCAACAGTAGGGTAAGTGTTGGATAGTATGGGGGTAAAAATTACTATTCTAACTCCAGGGGGTGCAACAGTAGGGTAAGTGTTGGATAGTGTAGGGGTTTTAATGTAATATTATGCGTTGTAATGGTATGTGTTGTGAAGGTAGTATGCGATGTAATGGAATGCGTTGTAAAGGTAGTTTTTAAAAATGCGTTGTAGTGTCATGCGATGTAATGGAATGCGTTGTAGTGGATGATGCGTTGTAAAAATTGTGTTGTAAGTGTAGTGCGTTGTAATAGTTGCGTTGTAAAGGTTGTTCCCTCTTGAAAGGGAAGAAGACCACCGTCCTCATAGAGATCACCTATGGCCGTGACTCCCGCTTCCTCCCAGGCCAGCAGCTGACTCCAGTCTCCCCCATGTAGCAGCGCCTCCCACATCCGCAACGGGATCTCAGGAGCATAAGGGGTCCCCCCATGTGTCCTCCTAATCAAACGCGCCCAACACTGGCGGACCGTTCCCAACTCCGGCGACAGGAGGGTACCTCTCAGCGGCGCCCGTAGCAGCACGCAGGACAGAGGGTGCCAACTTGGGTCCCACCCGTCTTGTTCCCCCGGTCGCCTAATGTGACCCGCCACCCATTTCGTGAACCACTGAAGTTGCGCAGCATGATAGTAAGCCTCAAAGTCCGGCAGCGCGAGGCCCCCCTCCGCCCTAGGCCTTTGCAGAGTGGCTAACGCCACCCTCCGTCGGCCAGTTACCCAGAGAAACCCCGTAATCAAAGTGTTCAGTTGTGCAAAGAGCCTGCTCGGAATCCAAACGGGGAGGGTCACAAAATAATAAAGAAACCGAGGCAAGATGATCATTTTCACCAAAGCAACCCTACCAGCCACCGACAGCGGAAGGGTCCACCAAAACTCAAAGTAGGCCTTTGCTCCCCGCACTGCCCGCCCCACATTACCCTCCAGCAGGTCAGCGGGGTCATGATAAATCTGTGTCCCCAAATATGGTAAACACCGGGGTTCCCATAAGACATCCCCCACCCGACTGATCCTGCGCCCCCGGCCTGGTGGGGAACAGACAGGACTTATTCCAATTCACTCTGAGGCCCGCCACCCTCCCCAAGGTCTCCAGCAAAACTTGCGCTCCCCGTAACGCATCCCCAGTATCCGGCAGAAACATAAGGAGATCATCTGCATACAGCGCTATGTGGTGTACTCTTCACTACGCGCCCTGGGAAATACTGCCCCGATCTGGCGTGTGCAGCCATGGGTTCTATTGCTAGGGCAAACAATAGGGGGGATAGTGGGCAGCCCTGTCGTGTTCCCCGAGCAACCGTGCAGGCACCAGAAATCAGACCCCCCGTTTTCTCTCAATCCAAACTCTCACAAAACATTAAAAAGGTAGGGCCACTCCAGGCTATCGAAAGCTTTCTCGATATCAACCGCGAAAACACAGTCTTCTTCCTTGTCGTAGGAGTTAGAACCCAAAATGCGCAGGAGTCTGCGGACATTCATCACAGTATTGCGAGAGGGAATAAACCCAGCTTGGTCCACATGAACCAACGCCGTCATATAAGGCATCAGACGACTGGCCAAGATGCTGCTTAAAATCTTGTAGTCGAGATTGAGCATCGCTAGGGGCCTATAGGATGAACGATCCCAGGTAGGCTTGCCCGGCTTGAGGAGGGGGACTATGAGTGCCTCTCGCGTGGAGGCAGGGAGAACACCCTCCCGACGCGCCGTGTTATAGAGTGTCACCAACTGGGGAGCAATAGCATCCGTATAAGCTGCATAAAATTCGACGGGGATCTCGTCTGTCCCCGGCGTTTTGTTCCTGGCCATGTGCTTTATGGCACTACGGACTTCACCCACTTCAATATCCCGGCCCAGCCCCTCAGACGCATCAGCCTCCAAGCGTGGCAACTCCGCTTTGGACAAGAAATCCTCATCACCCGGCATCCCAGATCCCAACCTGCTTCGATATAACTCCGCATAATAATGCAGGAAACAAGTATTGATGCGCTTATGGGTGAGAAATGTCTCCCCTCCCGGTCCCCTCAGCTCCAGTATCTGTGTGCCCCTACGCGCCGGGTTACCCAGCCAAGCTAGCAGCGCCCCGCCTTATCCCGCTCTACATGCGCCTTGTCTGTGTATGCCTTGAAATCAAAGCATCTCAGCCTCTCAAGTTGGACTGCAAAAGCCCCTAGTGCCTCAAGCAGCCCTGTATGTCTGTCCGGGCGTTCCGGGCGCTCCCTCTCCTCCTCCTGCAGTCGTTACTCCGCTTTCTGCACCTCATCAAGCAACACTCTGCGGGTTCCCACCACCTCGCCTATGCATCGCCCCCAAATCACTGCCTTGAACGCATCCCACTCCACCCCCCTAGACGATGCTGTTCCTGCGTTAAGTTGAAAATAGTCATTAATAGCCATCCTAATAGTATCCCGGAACACTTGGTTCTCTAAAGTGTCCGGACGCAGTCGCAAGGTGGGGATGGCGGGACGATCCCGCACCCAATGCAAGATTGTCAACAGAGGATTATGATCCGATGCCGTCCTAGCTAAATATTCACTATGGACCATTGCCCCGTGGACATCTGGGAGCTAAGGATCGAGTCCAACCGGACATGTAAGCCATGCAACGACGAGAAGTAGGAATAATCCCTATCAGCCGGGTGATGCGCTCTCCAGGTGTCCGTCAGCCCCCACTGTTGCTGCCACTCCTGTCGCACCTTAGCCAACTGATGGACTGGAGAATCCGGTAGAGGAGGGTGTGAACAATCCAGCGAGACATCAGTAATACAATTAAAGTCGCCACCCAGTAGCACTGAGCCCGTCAGCCATGGAGCCAGTTTGCCAGAGAGGCACGCATAAAAGGAGGACTGGTCGGAGTTCAGAGCATAGATACTACCTAAAACAATATCCCTACCATCTAGCCGCCCCGCAACCACCACATAGCGACCATCCGGGTCTATCATCTGCCCAGTGCACTGAAACGGCACCTCTGCTCGGATCCAAACCAACACACCCTGTGCATATGCCAAATATGTGGTACAGAACATCTGTCCTCTCCAACACCGCTGCAATGCTAGCCCCTCCTGCGTTTCCTGCAACAAGGCTATCTACACCCCCCGCCGCCGGAGGTAAGCATGAATCATATGTCGTCGAGTCATGGTGTGCATCCACCTAATGTTCCACGTTATACACTTTATTCCTACGGTGGCCGCCATAACACAGCACCATAATCACTGCTCAACCCACCTCTAGCTGCGACATGCTTGGTCCCACTCCCCTCCCCCTACCCCAGTATCCTAACTCCCCAAGCTCCAACACCCCAGGACAGGCACCCTAAAACTAGTCCCCATCCAAACAAGCATAACAGTCAACCTTACCATCATGGATAGTGAAGCGTGAGCCGGCACAAGAGACCCAAAGCCCTCTCAGCTCTCCCCCGTCAAGTATGAGCAACCCAACAGGAACCCCTCAAGAGACCCCCCAGTGCCATTCCAGTAAAAGCAACCCCTCTCCTCCCCTCCCACGCCACACCCCGCCAGCAAATGGATCCGGGCAACAGTAAAAGCACGTCCCATCCCCCCCGGGCAGGTCTCGATCAGCCAAACAAGTCCACTGTTTGCGGAGTAACCTCGGGCAGTTCAGTGTCTGAGTCCCCATTCTGCTGGTAGCCGGGGAAGATCCGGACCTCTCCAACCCTTGGCTAGAAGCAGCAGAGGCCGGCCTGGAGCCATTCTGACTAATCGCCACTACCGCCTGTACCGCTTTGTCGCGCTCAAGGCGGCTATTCGGTGGGGACAGGGATCCAGGCAAACCCACGGCAACAGTGGCCCTCCTCTCCCCGACATTCCCCGATGGACTCCGCGGCAAGCCCGTCTGCCGCGTCTCAAGCCAGTGCCACGCGCCCTACGGGGTGGTGAATAAGAGGGTGCTGGAGCCGTCTACCACCCGCAGTCGCGCCGAGAAGAGCATCGCACAGGGAATATGGAGTTGTCGTAGTTTCCGCTTGAGGGTGATGAAAGAGGCGTGCTGCTTCTGGACCTCCCGGGTGTAATCCGGGAAGAGCATCACCCTGGAGTTAGCAATCTGCAGGTGCTGTTTCTCTCGAGCTTGCTGCAGGAGGTGGTCCCTGTCCCGATAATGCAGCAATCGTGCCACCATGGGCTTAGGAGGCCTAGCCGGGACTCTGTGGGCTCTCTCCAGGACAAAAAATGGGGATAACCCCTCCGGTGCTACCTCAGATCAGAGCCAGTCTTCCAGGTACCGGACTGCATCCTTCCCCTCTGCCCATTCCGGAACACCTACGATGCGGAGGTTATTCCTGGGGGAGCGCCCCTCACTGTCTTCCGCTCTCAGCTCCAGCACTCGCACCCTATTCGCCATCTGGTCCAAGGAGTGCTGCAAGGTGGTCACCCTGTCCGGTACGTCCGCCATCGTCCGCTCATTTGTCGCCACCCGTTCCTTCAGCTTCCTGTGGTCATCTTTAAGTAAAGCCAGGTCCACCCCAATAGTGTCTATCTTGGTCTCGAGCGCCTCTCGGGAGGCCGTGATGGCCTGCATTATGTCCCCCAAGGTAGGACCACACGAAGTCTCTGCCCCGGGGGTGTTCGGCACAGTGTCCTCGCCTCCAGACTGGTGTCCCCCGTCTTCGTCCTGTAGGACAGAAAATCCCCGCCTCCGTGATGTTCGACCCATCGCAACCGCACGTCCAGTGCCCCGGGCTGCCAGACGTCCTCCTCTCCAGCCACTCCCAGCTACCAAAAGCAGGGGTACCTTCAGCACCACGGTTCGGGTGGCACCAGCAGTCCCGAAGCGTCCAGCGGCAAAACCCCACACCCTCCAGCCATATGGGTGAACAGGGGCACTCCGCACAACTCACACTTCACAGGGAGCAGTCAGTATTCCGTCCGTGCTCCCCAGATCTTCTCTCCTCCTCGACCCCCTGCAGCGCCGCAGTGCCCCCCGTGGGGAGCCAACAGCCAACTCGCAGCCCTCCTAGTCACAACCGCCCCGGGGAAGGCGCCTCTAAACCACAGTTCATAGGCTCGAAGTATCCCGCCAGTCTTCCAGCGCCTGCCGTCTCCACGAGCACCCTCACAGTGGTCCCACTCTCACCCCCAGGCAGGTCAGTGCGCCCCAAAGGTAAATTGGAGAGACAGCCAAGGTAGATACCAAGATCCCAGGCACCAGCAGTTCTAGTGGGCCCGCAGGCACATTCCGCACCAACAGCTAGGCCTGCTTCCAGTTACGGGATCTTCTCACTGCCAGCCGGCTCTCGACACCCCCAATTTGCCATGTCCTCCACTTCTGAAAGCTTCCCCCAGCACAGCAAAGCAAAGGAAGGCAGGGGGCAGGCAACAGTCTCGCTCCGCCGGCTCACCAGTAGTGCCGCCACCTCAAGCACCCACGCCGTGCAGATCTCCGCACCCGGCCGTCACCAGGCTGCCACCTCAAAGGCCAATCATCAGCCCCCGGCCGTGGCTCCTTGTCCGTGGAACTCACCTCTGGGTCTGCTTCGTCGTCAGCCGCCCCCCGCCTTTGTCTCTGCAGAGGACGCACTCCCCAGCTTCCAGCGCTGGCAAGCGCATAGTCCGGCCCTCAAGGAGCGACGGGCCACAACACTCTCGACAGCCAGCCTCCGCCGCCCTCCTGCGCCACCGGAAAGAGGAAGCCACTCCCCGTCGCCAGCAGCCTGGTGGCCTCCCGGGAAAATTCCGCCATCAACAGCGATGCCCTCGCTCAAAGAAGGGATCCTCTCGCCGCCCATCAGCCATCAGCGCCGCCAGTCGGTCGTGCCCCCCTCGTCTGTAAGCGTCCACCAGCACAGTAGGGCAAAGCGGGAGGCAGGCAGCAGGTCCGCTCCGCTGGCTCGCCAACAGCACCCTTACCGCTGCCGCCGCCACTCCATACAAGTCTCTTCTCCCAGCCGTTACCAGGCCGCCATCTTGAAACCAGGCAGCAGCCCCCGGTCGCGGCGCCTCCGCTGTAGAAATCGCCGCTGGGCAACTCCGCCGTCGTCCGCCACCCGCTTCGACCGAGGGCTCACTCGTGGGCCCCCAGCGCTGCGCAGAGCAAAGTCCGGCCCTCACAGGACTCCGGGCCGCAGCACTTTCACTGCCCGGGTTCCCCCGCCATCTTTGCAGCGCCGATGTCAGGAACGCGGCGGAGAGAAGGAGGGAGCCGCTCACGATCTCCAGCAGGCCTCCGACACCGAAGGAGCACCCACCAGCTCAGCAAACGTTCCCCAGCACTCTGGGAGGTAAGGGGCCCCCCAAAATCTTCAGGACCACTTATAACAGGGGGAGGCTGCCGAGGAGCTCCGGGATCCTCGCCCTCCTACATCGGCGCCAGGCCACGCCCCATCCTCCCTCCACACTCATACTCTCTCATTTCACCCCTCCTGCCTCCCTCCCACCCCGTGCACACTCATACTCTCTCATTTCACCCCCTCCTGCCTCCCTCCCTCCCCGTGCACACTCATACTCTCCCATTTTACCCCTCCAGCCTCCCTCCCTCCCCACTTAACTCTCTCATTTCACCGCCTCCTGCCTCCCTCTTCCCATTCTCTCTCATTTTACCCCTCCTGCCTCCCTCCCCACTCATACTCTCTCATTTTACACCCTCCTGCCTCCCTTTCTCCCTGTGTACACTCATACTCTCTCATTTTACCCCCCTGTCTCCCTCCCTCCCCATGTACACTCATACGCTCTAATTTTACCCCTCCTGCCTCCCTCCCCGTGGACACTCATACTCTCTCATGTTGCCCCCTCCTGTCTCCCTCCCTTCCCACGTACACTCATACTCTCTCATTTTACTCCGTACCCCCCTCTCCCCTCGTACACTCTCATTTCCCGCCCTCTTGCCCCTCCCATTCTCCGGTCCTCCGCTCCCCGGGTACCAGTTGAGTTTGTTTGCGCAGGGAGCGCTCTCTCCTCTCTAGCCTCCTGCAGTGATTGTCCCATCACAGCCAGAACAGGGTCCAAGAAGCGAGCCCGTTGTATGGTGGAGGTGAGCCGACGCTAGCTCCCCCAGTCCACGTGTCACCGAATATTCATGGAAACCATATGGCCGCATTCTCAGCCGTTCGGGAATAAAAACAACTTTTTGGGAACCAGAGATGAGAGCAAGTGAGAGGTAGACTGCCTTAATGGCGTTTGTTTTCTTTCACACTTATTTCCATCCTTCTCTTTAGACCTTTGTGCTGCCCTCCTTTTCAGTTTTATATTTCTTTCCCTTTTCTCTGGCATTCTTTTTGCATCACATAATAAGACAATTTCCAGTTTGCAGCGCTTAGAAAGCTTTGGGGGCATATTATCAAGCACGGCGTTAAAATTATCACCGCTTTAGCGGCTGAAAACTGCAGCTAAAGCGGCAATAATAGATTCCAATAGAAGCCCATGTTGACACCAGAACATGCGCTTCTATGGGAGTTCTCAAGGGCAAATATGTCAAGCCCATTATCGCCGCTTTAGCGACAGTTTTCTGTCTCTAAAGCGGCGATAATTTTAACGCCGTTTCTTGATAATATGCCCCTAAGTTTCTTGAGCATGTTCTGTGTATTTGTATAGCGCACAACACTCAAGGGGGTCACCCAGGCGCTGAATGGTAATGCGCACATTCCTTAATCCCTGAAAGATAAGGAGGTGAGCTGCAGCAAGTTGTAACAACCATTTGCAATGCAACAGGTCTCGCATTTACGCGAGTTTGAGCTATCGGCATTGTAAATGAGAATGATTTTTATTTATGTTTGTTTTTTGAAGCATAAATAAAACGCATTGTCATTTACAATGCCAATAGCTCAAACGCGCATAAATGCGAGACCTATTGCATTGCAAATGCTTGTTTCTGTTTACTATTTCCTGCTTTTCATATGTTCCTCAAATTGTTGCGGTTCAATCTTTGGGCACCACTGCACTCCAAACTTCCTTCCAGCTAGCCAAGCCCTTCAATCTTTCATAACCCTGGACACTGGTCAGCACTTCTCCTTGTATGCTTCTATTTCTCACTGAGTGTTTTGGCCCCATTCTCTGGCTACCTTTCGGGCGGCTGGTGTTAATGGGCACGGCCTTGCCACCGTGGGGGTAGACAGAAGAGGATGAAAAGAAGACCAAGCGGCTGGAAGCAAGTTGTACTTGCTGCTCGGCCACAAACCAATTTCAGTCCGCGTTCTTTTGTGGGGAAGAGGAGAGGGTAGAAAATGCCCCAAGGCTGCTATCTTCACATGTCATGGCTGGTCGAGGTCTTCCTCGCCCTGGAGGCATAATCCGGGCCAGTGACGACAAGTTGCGGGCGTGGTGGATTTGATTTTTGAGGCACAGGCTTTCATATGGGCATTATTCATGATGACCCGGGTAGGAGGGTAACACTTCCATTAAACTAAATAGGCATAGGGCTGGCTCATGGCACCAGTGAAGGAGTGGGTGTGTATCTGACTTTTGCCTTCTTCATTCCCATCCAGCAACTGCTGCTGTTCTTCCCAGCTAGGATTGTGATGGGTGGGCTGGGGCAGAGGCAAGAGTCTATCGAGGCTCTGGCTTAGTGCAGAGTTTACTTTTGTTGAGATTGCAGGTTCAGCCGGGGAGCAGCTGCACTACTTGACTTAAGAGGCCTCACTCTCCCTCCCATGTGGTTTGCGTGTCTAGTGTCTCCCCCTTCCCCCCTCCACGCGGGTCTTGTCAAGGACTCTAAAAGCCTGAGCCTAAGGCCATGTGGCAAAAACAGCAGTCTGGATGAGCAAGCAAGTCTGCTTCGAATCATTTATAACTTTGCTGCAGATGTGACTGCTACCGACCTGGACTGACCCTGCTGCTCTCTGGCAGGACAGGTCTGCCTCTCACCAGCCTGAGCATGGGCTTAGCAAGCGTGGGGGGCACGGGGGATATATCCCTCCTAGATTTTGGAGTAGGGGCAAATGGGGGGAGGGAGGGAAACAAAGGTGGGGGGGCGAGGGGACACAATTATTTTCCCACTCTCTTTGGTGATTCGCAGGGCCATTCGCGTGCAAAAGCGCTACCTATGATGGCCCTGCTCTTGACCAGTGACCTGTGACCTGTGACCTGCTCTTTGCTATGCTGCGCCTCTCCAAGAAATCTTTCCCACCTCGCCACCACCGCTATCTGTGGTCTGCACTGCACTGTGGATTGCTATCTGACCCTGCCACATCTCAGCGCGACCCTATCTTGTAGACTGAGCCATAAGGACAGCGGGCAGATTTGAATAACAAGCAAGATAAGGAGGTTTGGGGATTGGGAATACATTATTGGTCTAGGCCCTCCTTTACTACTCATGCAGCGAGCGCTGGTTGCCTTTCATGCCCTTCGACTGGCAACCTACCTCATCCCTAGCATTTTTGTTTCTCCTTCACCTGTTGATGTTTTTCTGCATTGTCCGTGCGTTTAATGTCCTTATGGTAATGGGTGTTTTTCATCATCCAAGTGTCGGCTCTTTACCGATGCTCCCCCTTTTATCCTTTGATCCCGCCAGTGATTGAAGTGGGCGGGATCAGCAGGACACAACATGCCCCTACTTTTTACATTTAATATAATCTGTTATCCTACTTTAAAAACAGAAAATGCGTCCCAGGATGGCAGAAATAGCTAAGGCCTACAGATAAGGCTCAGCCATTCTGGAATGGGCAGAGAAGGAAAAAACTCCGTCTCTTTTCCTTTCTTCCCAGAGAAGGCAAGGACAGTGTCCACTTCTGTTCTGCTGCTGGCAGCTTCCCTCCTCCCCACTCTCTCTCTCTTTATTCCTTCCTCTCTTTCTGTCTCTGTTTTGTTCGTCCTCACTTGCATGATTTAAAGACAGCTCTTACCCTCTCTTGCCTCTCCTTTCCTTCATTTGTTTCACTGTGAAATGGATCCAAAAAAAGAACAAAACACTTTGGCTGTAAATATCATCATTTTATGACCTTTTTCTGCTCCAAAGTGCTTCCTCTGGACGGAGAAAAAAAAGGATCAAAATACGAAACAAATAAATGAATAACTAAATAAAGTAATAGAGAGTGGTCGGAGACAGGCACAATTGGTGTTATTCACGCGCCACTTGTTTGCCAGTGAAGAGCTACTTTCTTTTTATCTTCTTTCTTTGAACAACATTGTTTTCCCAGGGTGGAGAAGTGCACCATTCCTGGAGGGACTGCAATACCTGGTTGATGGGTGATGTGGAAAACATTTAATGTGATCCTTTTCAACTGATTTCATTATTTTAGCTTATAAAATGTGTACCACGGGTCTGTGTTCAGGGATGTGGTCTTTTTAAACCAAACTGCTTACGTTTTGTAAGGATATAAGCAATGGACATTGAAACTGGTCCCTTCCGGGTCCTGCAGTCATGTCCTGAACTTTTCATACAAAATCATTCACTGATTTCCGAATAATGAGTGTAAAAGTGTTAAGGTAACCAGGTTGTTCCTGCTTGCATTCAACATGCTTTACTTATTCTTGCATTCCATATGAGTGTTTGATTTTTCCAGGGTGTTATTACTTTTTTTCAGGCAGGATATTACTCTTGTCTGGTGCATAATTTTAATTAAGTCACGGCACAATTTGGTTGTAGCTGAAGCCAGTGCGAGTTTCTCTAAGTGGGACAGTGTGGTGTTTAGTGGGGGAGAGGATGTAGCACTCTGGCCAGAGCTGCCAAATTTGGAATTGGAGAACCAGGTTCAGCCTTCATGACCAGTCCACCAGACCACTCTCCTGATGGAGCATATTCCCATGCTACACCTTAGGATGCCCAGATAGATCCTAGAAGCCCTGATGTCTTAACACCAACAGGTGGACCCTAGCGGTGGCTAGTGTGGGTTAACCTTGAAGGCCTGTCCACCACAATCCATACTGAAGTTCACCTCCAGTCTTGTGGGCAGGCAAACGAAGAAGCAACTCTGTCACTGAGGTCACAAGACCCTTGAGGCCAGTCCACCTCATCCATTGGTACCTCCATTGACCTTTTTCACCAGTAGTAGTGCAACTCACCAGGGATCGGCAATTCAGGATTTGCATGCACACCAAACTAAGTTCACAAACTTCATGGTCTTTCTGCTTCATGTAAAAGCACTTTTAACATGTGCTGCCTGCTTTCGGGCCACTGGAATTATGCAGCAATGAAGGACAAAATTATGTCGCAGTGTTACCAAATTATGCAGCATAAAAAAGGCTGCAGCTTAATGCTATACATTTTATGACACTTTATTATTTTGACATTTATATACATACTAACAGACACTGCAAAGATTTTGCCCCATTAATACCTGTGTAACATACAAATACCATAAAGAAAACAAAAGGAATCCAATTTGGATAGAGTGAAATGAAGATATCCTTCCAAAGTGTTATTATCACTGCTTGTGAATTGTGTGTCCCTACGGATGTCTAGGGGAGCACACTGCTTAATTCTCACCCACCAAAAGGACCCTTGGTGGCATGCTTTATCATCCGGTTCTTCCTGCCCGCTGCAGGACGGGGCGTGCTATGACCAATGATGACCTGGGAGCACTTGGTAGTGAATATACCATATACTATGTGTGATGCAGGAGTGAGAGTGGAAGGGTCAAATGTGTAGATAGTGGAGTACGCTAAAAAACACCTGACTATGTGGAAAAATAAATTTTAATGTTCTTTCTAGCTGGTATTATTAAAAGTGGGGAATGGAGGTACTGTGCTGCAACGGGCTACCACCTCCTGTTTCGAAGCCATCCCCCTGGCTTCTCATCAGGACCTAAGAAGATCCCTATACCACTCTTATGCAAACACAATGTGGTCTGCTAATCAATCAATAAGAAATAATGCATATAGAATGACATGCACTTTATACTATACCCTGATAGGTTTGGTTCCTTTAATAAGTCTGGAAGGATAAAAAAAACATCGCTATTCTAAAATAAATTAGAGCAGTCTCTGGATCACACCACCCTTTAGTGGAAATCTGTAAGAGAAGTGATATATTTTTCTCTAAATGAACCACAGTTGTTATGTTAAGTGGGTGCTGTGCTGCCCATGAGGAACACACAAGGACAATGCTAGACATCACAACAAAAAACATAAAACACACTCTATTGTGATCAAGCGTGATCTTGATCTGACTCCATGCAAATATCGTCATGGCCATACATGTAGGGCGTGATGTCTCATATTGCCTCTACAAATGATAAGTAACAGAATTAAACGTACATTTATAAAACCAAACTATTGCCACATGAGCATTTTCATGGGAGGAGAGGAGCGCTTGTAGTTACACACTGTTGACAAAGAGAGGTAAGGTAAAATGTCAGAGCTGGGAAGAAAAGCCCTTTGTTAAAAGCTTCGAAAAGCTAAAAAAATGCTCGTTGTCTCAGGGGGGAGAACAAACGGCTGTGTCGTACTCACGTTGTCAAGGTCGCTCACTCGCTTAGGAATACTGCCTCGTCATGGTTCTGTTGAACGTGGAGTCAGTATTCAGAACCTGGTTAAGTATGGTGAAACTTCCGCGTTTGCGCACGTAAAGTTTCTGCCAAATGAAGACTAGACCGGCTACTCACCCAAGATGGCCGCCTCTGCCGGGACAATCTTGGCCTCAAAAAGGATCAACTTCAGACTAAATATCACCTATGTGTTCTATTTATTTACAATAGGAAAGGTGCATCGGTCAATGCTATCTGTGACTGAATGTACCGCTCAATGTACGTTCTGGCCAGCAGAGGACCCCTTTCTTCCGGTTTGCGTATAATCTCTTCAAATTTAAAGAAATAGTACTGAGGTCAATGTTACACATATTCTATTTTCTTACGCATGATAGGCCTATAAGGGCAAAGGACTCAGCGATCGCGGTCGGCATAGTGGCGACTGACAAACTCTCACACTTGGTTTGAAAGAGCTGAGGTCACCTTTCATTTGCCATGCTGTGTTCAGATGTAATTATAACCACCTAACGTGAAATATAATAACTGCCTCTGCTCGTATCTCTACAAAACAACATAATGGGTAAGTCAAAGGGGGTTCTGCTCGTATGTCTACAATCCAACATAATGGCTAAGCCAAAGGGGGTTCACCAGGACGCCAGTTGTAGTGCTCAGGCCATCATTACCCATCTTTTTATATCCAGATATAGTTACTGAGGAGTTTCATCTAGGTTATACTACCTGTGTGGCGGTGGTCACGCACATGGCCTTCACTAGTAGATTGTTCCTTAAGTCAAACAGGTGGCAGGTGGCCCTGGGTGTGTCTGGCGTGGCACCTGTGTGCCCATCGTGAATGCGCTCATACCTCTCAGGTCAGGTATTGCTGGGTTTATATATGTAAATATCCTGGGACGGAGGGGTCTCAATTCAGTTGTCCCCAGGGTATGTCGTCATTTAAACCTGTGGTGTGTCTACCCAGCGTTGATCCTTTTCGAAAAGGAAAGCCTTATTATTCACTTGTTCTATGACTGTCCAGTTTAAGTCTTATGTGGAGTGATTTAACTCAAGATAGTGGAGGCCATTTTTGTGGTTGCTATTTTGCATCTCACATTGCTTCTGTGTTCAACTATGTGTGTTCTGACTTGGCGTGTTGTCATTCCGATGTACTCCATTGCACACGGACATGTTATCATATATACAACATTTTTGCTGTTATAATTAGTAAAATGGCATTGTTCCCAACCTGAACCGTTACTAAACTTGATGTTTTTACTTTTCTTAGTTAGATGGCATATGTTGCTATTGCCACAAGGGTAATGACCCTTGACGGGTGGTAACATGGTTTTAGTCACTTCAGTTAGTGGGGTATTGCGTGGTCGAGTATGTACAACCATTTTGCGTGGACTCTTGCCTCTCTTGTGGGAAAACATTGTTTTTTGGTAGGTCCAGATGACCACAGTTCAGTAGCCACCAGTGTTTATTTACAATTTTTGTGACTTGGTTGGAGCCCGTGTTGAAGGTGGTGACACATATGGGTCTTTCCTCTTGTTGTTTCTGTGCTCTAGGTTCCAGCAGTGCATCCCTTTTGGTATTTCTTGCCCGTTTAAAGGCTTGTCCCACTATCTTAGGTGGGTACTTCCGTATCTCTAACTTTTTTTGTAGGTCCCCTGCTTGTGATTTTAAATCACTAATCTCTGTGCAATTCCTCCTCAAGCGGAGGAATTGTTCATATGGAGGTTATCACGCAGGTGTAGCGGATGGAAGCTGTCTTAGAGTAAGAGGCAGTTTTTGGTAGTTGCTTTAAAGTGTGTAGTTTTTAGTGTGCCGTCTTCTGGGTAGATATTCAGATCTAGAAAGACCAGTTTCTTCTTGGAGATGGTGCTCATGAATTTCAGGTAGTCGTTTTGGCAATTCAGCCAGGTCATAAATCTTTTAGCAGTTGTTTAATCTCCCTCCAATATGACCAGCACATCATCTATGTACCGTTTCCATTTCTTGATGTGTGTCAGGAAGGGGTTACTGCTATGTAAGATTTTCTGTGTTTCAAGGTGGTGGACATATAGACCAGCTTTACTATGGGCAAACTCCCCATGCTGGTCCCATGTTTCTGGAGGTACAATGTTTATTTGTATGTGAAGAAATTTCTGTTACGTGCCAAGTTGCAGCACTCCATGACGATGTTGCGGGGAGTTTGGTAACACCAGTCTATACCAAAAAGGCGTCCTCCATGATGGTTAGGATCTCATCATTGGGCAGGCTTGCGTAGAGGCTTTCAATGTTTAATCCCATTAGTAGTCCTTTTGTTGGGTCGAATTCGACTTCGTGCAAAAGCCGTAGGAAAACTTTGGCGTCCTTGAGGTATGTGTCGGTCTTCTGTACTAGTGGGCTAATTTAGACAGGGGTTCTAGTATGGATCCTATGCCCGATACTATTGGGCGACCCAGTGGTTTTACCAGGTACTTATGTATCTTGAGGATGGTGTAAAAGTATGGAGTCCTTGGTGATTTATTAGTGAGAAATTCTCCTTCCTTTTTGGAGATCCAGTCATGCGTGAGGGCTTCCTCTACCATGTTGGCAATCTGGATTCTGAGTGATTCTGTTGGGTCCTGTTGTAATAACTCATAATTCCTTTGGTCCTGTAGAAGGCGTTGACATTCTTGGTCATCTGCTATTGCTATTTGTGTAGTTCTGAACTTTCTACCTTCGGCGGGATTGCCTAAAAATGAAACAAGGTTTCTGTCACCTACACTGTAAACTCATCCTTCAGTAGGTTAAAAAAAGCATTATCTTTGATGTCAAGAAGAGATAAGCATATGATGGCTGAACTGTGAAATCTAAAACAGGAAAATCAACTCTCAATCCTGGCTTACCTGCTAGACTATATTGTGTGATTCTAGACATAGGCAATACTTTGTTTCGCCGTCTCCTACTTGTTCATTATCACATATAGGAGCACCTTCAAATATGTGAAATAAGCCAATAGGTCGAGCCTATGTGAGATCTTTTGGCTTTGCCAATTTTTTTTGGTTATGTTGTATGGTATGGTACGGCTGTCATTGTGGGGTATTGTATGATGTGGTGTGCCCTGTCATATAGTATGGTATGGTGTGGCATGTCATTGTATAGCATATGATATAATATATAGATTTCAGGCTCGCTCGCTACACTCTTGTATTATAGTCCGTTCCCAAATTTGTGCCCCACCACTTTTAAAATCCACAAACCACCACTGATATCATTGCTTGGGGCCTCTGACTAGCTCTTACACAGTGAAGAAGATAGGGGTTATGTGACCCGCAACACCACCCTAGAGCTCTCCTTCATGTAGCCCCCACCTTAAAACCATCCACTAGGGCATTAAGACAAAGGTTAGAGAGGACAAATGTGAAGAAATTTCCTTCAAAAGCAAACATTAAACCAATCCCAATGCATTTCGGGCTTGGTGTATTGTTTGCTTTTGAAGGGAATTTCTTCACAAATATGAACAAAATTAACATGAATTACTAATAACAGCGAAGCGCTGGAACGCCCTGCCTCTTAATCTCCGCCTAGACCCATCGGAATCCAGCTTCCGGAAGAACTTAAAAACACACCTATTTTCAAGATAATCGGGCTCACTCCTCACTACTGCTCTGAGTTTTTCAGTTGTAGCGCGGGGACACGCTTCCTAGCGTAACCAAGTGCTTTATAAGCCTTCCTTAATAATAATAATAACATATAGTTGCGGTGGATAAAGATTACCCAACATATGGATCTGATGATCTTGAATAAACCATTTAATTGAAAGTTGGTATACGTATTTGGATTATTGAGTATCTTATTACCACCCATTTCTTTGGGAACTTAGGCAGTGCAAGAAGGGGACGTTCCCCAATTTGGGGAGCGCTGTCTGTGATATTGGCAACTTACACTCTTGTGATCAGAGAGTGACACCCTGCTACACGCCACAACTTGAATACGTTGTCAAAGCATTTTTCAGTTAATTTAGGAGTGTGTGATCCATTTCTTGTGTTAGGCTCCTGGGTTTGGCCATTAAGCTGTCAGTGTGAGATAATCCTAAATTGTAATAAAACCCTGTCTTCAATAGAAAACTCTACATTTTTCACTCTTGAGCTATAATTTCAATTTCAATTGAATATGTTTTCATACACGCAGGCTACATCTCTCCCTATCTTTCTCACAACACCTCTATGCACACTCTCACTTTCATACCCAACTTATTCCCAATCACTTATACTTTATAACCATATTAATCTCCCAAGACCGACACACTCGCTTCCCCCACCAACAACTATCTATTACAACTCTTCCACCCACTAACCCCTATCTACTCTATATACTAATTTCACCCTATGCTCCACCGCCCACAATAATCTTTCATACCCTCTTCTTCCATCATTTTCACCCCCACTTAAGCATGCTAATCCTCTCAGTATAGCATCACTGTCCCCTCTAACCCTACTATTCCCACTCCCAGCTATCATCGCGAAACCTCCTCCCCAATCAGCACCTTCCACACATTTTCAGAATGCTATCCCTGCCTATTATCTACTACTGACAACCTCCTTATCTACTCTCAACCACTTGAACTATAAACTGCATTTCCTTCCCCTTCACAAGAGGAAGGAAGTTTCCTCAGACAATAAAATTAGGCCAATGGAGAGCAGAAAGACAACATCAACGGCAACCAATAAATAAAACCTTCTTTTCACAAAGTCCTACTGTTCTTCTTAAATTGCTTGCTATTTAACACCCCACTCGATGAGAAAAAAATAATTTAAATTTTTCCGTTGATTGACAGACACAAAATTGGATATACTATTTAACACAGAAACTTGGCTAAGAAATTATATGGCACTAGAACATCATGAAGCAATGGCATCTAGATATTGAGCCTTCACCCACAACCAACAAGGAGAAAGGCTTGTGGATTGGCCCCCATCTTTAAGCTTATTGTGGATTGATACCACTGTGCATATGAGAAAATTGCTATGACAAAGAATGAATTTGTGTGAGATGAAGACTGCCAACAGGAGTTTCATTCTGTGAAATATCACCTCAGGAATGCGCCATGTTTACAAGCATTCATTCAAGGGGAAGAAACAATAGTGGTTAGTAATGCAAGTGCAAAAGGTGTTGGAGCAGTGTTAATTCAAAAGGAAACAGGAAAAGAGAAATTGATTGTGTGCTCTTCTAGGTGTCTAAGGTTTCTGAATTAAAACATTCAGTTATTGAAAAAGAAGCTTTAGACATCTGGTGGGTGTTAGTAAAATTCAGGAACATGATATAGGGAATGAAATTTCTGGTCGGGTCCCATCCTTTGAGATCATTTTTTCAGAAAAGGGGTTTGGATGCTTTTTTGTCACACATAAGGAGATGGGTGGTGTCACTACAGGAGTATGGTTTTGGTGTGGAGTACATACCTGGAGTAAACAACTGGTCAGCAGACTGTTTGTCCCATTTGGTAGGTATTGGAGAAATCGATGAAAATGAAGATTTTGTAATGAATGATGATGATGTGAAAGTGTGTGAGGTAACAATGGGTATCGTACAGGAAGAGGAGTGAAGAGATGAAACAGTGAAAGACCAGCAGTTGACCAAGGTAACTGAAGCTGTGTTGACAGGCCAGTGTAAGTTTCTGGAAAAACCTTGGTCTTTGATTTTAGGTGAACTATCAGTGTTTCGGGGAAACAAAACTAGTACCATCTAATGGTGTACGTAGGAAACTCCTTGATTTATCACACAAGGGTTACATGGGAATTGTCAAGACAAAGGAAAGACTTAGACTAGATTTCTGGTGGCCTAGAATGGATAAAGAAGTAGAACGCATAGTGAGAGAGTGCATGCAATGCAATCTTAGTGACAAAATCTTAGTTAACAGACAAATGCCCATGGTGTGTCAAAGGTTACCAAAAACATGTCCGTGGGATGAGATTGCAATTGACATTTTGGGACTGTTGCAAGGTGAACATCACACCCCATATTTGTTTGTGGTTTTAAACGTATATACAAGCTGGATAAAGTAGTTGTTGTGTACGAGACAGAACTACTTCCATTGTGGTGAGATTTCTGAAAGAGATTTTCAAGAGAGAGAGTTATCGAAATTCATTACTATCAGGCAATGGTCCACAATTTTGTTAGAAAGAAATGGAAGATTATTTAGAAAAATGTAGCATATTACACAAAAAGTGTTCTGTGTATCATCCAGAAACCAATGGTGGTATTGAAAGAGTTATTTAAACTCTAAAAGAAAGTATATAATTGGCAAGAGCAAATGGTATTGAGTGGAAAGGAGTGTTGCAAGACAGAATTACGGCGTATTGCATGTTATTTAAAAGAAAGTCATCCAATACAAAGTTGTGTCCAGCATGGATGCTGTGGAACAAAGTCTGGTTCTTTTTTGTCTTTTTCTTCTTTGTTGCAATCACAAGCTTAAATAAAAAAAAAAATTGTATTCTAAAAAAAAAAAAAAAGGATGCTGTGGAACAAAGGCTTAACAGACAATAAGATAGGAGAATAGAGGACAGAGAAATGTGTTTGTGAAAAATGTTTGATGAAAGAAAACGTTGAGAAAATCAAAGTTGCAATTGGGGACACAGTAAGAATAAGAGTTCCTGCAGGATGTCAGCAGGGGTCAAAATTTTCAAAGGACAGAAACGTGGTGAAGCTGTTTAAAAATGCTATTAAGACTGAGGGGGTTAGGATTTGGAACAAAAGTTGAGTGGTAATTTTGTCTCAAGATAAATCACTGGGAGAAGTAGTGAATGGTACTAAGGTTGGATCTCAATATTCACAGGCTGATTTAACTGCAAATCAAAAGTCTGCAACAAGAGAAAGCATCAGAGTATGCATGCCAGCTGGGTATATGAAAGACTATGGGTTTGATTTTCAAACATTTTGTGCTGGGTTAACATCACAAAAGTGACGCTAATCAGCACAATTATTTTTTTACCTATTTACTTTCCAGCGTAAAACTTGTTTTGCACTGGAAAGTACCTTGAAAGTAATGCAAAGCAGTGCGAAGCACTACTTTGTGTTACTTAGCACCGAGGGGGTGTTACATGAGTGGTTGTTCTGCTTGGGTTTTCGGATCAGATAGAACTCGCTCATCAGAGCCTCACTAACCCAGCCAGAACGTTACCCCCCTCCCTAGAACCTATTTACAATCCTACAACCACATATATCTATCACCTAAGGACAGGGGATTCCTACTATGCATACCAAGATCTCACAATCGGCGGCCTCGCGATCCCATACGGATCCAGACCTTTCTGCCCATACGACAGTATCAGCACAATCGGCGGCCTCGCGGTCCCATACGAACCCAGACCTCTCTGCCCATACGACAGTATCAGCACAATCGGCGGCCTCGCGATCCCCTACGAATCCAGACCTCTCTGCCCATAAGACAGTATCAGCACAATCGGCGGCCTCGCGATCCCCTACGAATCCAGACCTCTCTGCCCATACGACAGTATCACAAGTGGCGGCCTCGCGGTCCCATACGAACCCAGACCTCTCTGCCCATACGACAGTATCAGCACAATCGGCGGCCTCGCGATCCCCTACGAATCCAGACCTCTCTGCCCATACGACAGTATCACAAGTGGCGGCCTCGCGGTCCCATACGAACCCAGACCTCTCTGCCCATACGACAGTATCAGCACAATCGGCGGCCTCGCGGTCCCATACGAACCCAGACCTCTCTGCCCATACGACAGTATCAGCACAATCGGCGGCCTCACGATCCCCTACGAATCCAGACCTCTCTGCCCATACGACAGTATCACAAGTGGCGGCCTCGCGGTCCCATACGAACCCAGACCTCTCTGCCCATACGACAGTATCAGCACAATCGGCGGCCTCGCGATCCCCTACGAATCCAGACCTCTCTGCCCATACGACAGTATCACAAGTGGCGGCCTCGCGGTCCCATACGAACCCAGACCTCTCTGCCCATACGACAGTATCAGCACAATCGGCGGCCTCGCGATCCCCTACGAATCCAGACCTCTCTGCCCATACGACAGTATCACAAGTGGCGGCCTCGCGGTCCCATACGAACCCAGACCTCTCTGCCCATACGACAGTATCAGCACAATCGGCGGCCTCGCGGTCCCATACGAACCCAGACCTCTCTGCCCATACGACAGTATCAGCACAATCGGCGGCCTCACGATCCCCTACGAATCCAGACCTCTCTGCCCATACGACAGTATCACAAGTGGCGGCCTCGCGGTCCCATACGAACCCAGACCTCTCTGCCCATACGACAGTATCAGCACAATCGGCGGCCTCGCGATCCCCTACGAATCCAGACCTCTCTGCCCATACGACAGTATCACAAGTGGCGGCCTCGCGGTCCCATACGAACCCAGACCTCTCTGCCCATACGACAGTATCAGCACAATCGGCGGCCTCGCGATCCCCTACGAATCCAGACCTCTCTGCCCATACGACAGTATCACAAGTGGCGGCCTCGCGGTCCCATACGAACCCAGACCTCTCTGCCCATACGACAGTTCATCCTATGATCACCATAACATACAAAAAGGGAATCAGTCTCACTATTCATCAGATCACACAAGGATTGCCAGTTCGGGCATAGCCTGTTCTCAGGTTTGAGGGGCTCCTCTTTCCCTTATTCAGTTACCACTTACCTGATCAGGGTTAGCATCTGTTCATGTAGCCGCAGCTGACTAGAAGAATAGGCTACCCTCTTATACAAGAACACACAGCACATGTTGGTTCACTACAAACTGGATACTTTATTACTCATTGCATATACAATCACATAACATTACGATATAACACATAACCTGCAAAGAAAAGTGAAAGATTAAGTTGTACACTCTAATAAGAAAGGGTCGACATCACCTTAGTAGTATGTAGCCTGCACTCAGTGGTCATCTAGGCTCCCTTCTCGTCTGTGCCTCGGCTCGCCTGGAATCACCCTTCTCCGAGTCACTGGGACCTCTTCCTTATCGGCTACTCTCTCCTCTCTGGCTATTCTGTTTAGGAAAGCATCTGTCTCTCAGTTCTTCTCCGCCTTCAAGATGGCGTCTGTCTTCCCTGGAATAAGTAGTAGCTTTACTGCTAACGGCTAGATGCCGCCTACGGACTGAACATGTAACTGCCTCCGACTTTCACTAATATAGAGGTGCATTTCCTCATGGAAAATTCCGGCCCGTAACCTGCCGCCCACCAAATTCTTGTACCTCCCCGTACCAAGGACACGTTCCCAGCCGGCCGGCCTGATGTAGTGTCTTCGGCATGAAGAAAAATACAATCCTTCGATAAGGGCCGGCCTGAACCGGTTCTCTCCAAGCGAATAACACCTCATAACTAAAACATTACTCTTGACCTAGAAGAATCCCAAGCTGCCGGAGCAGAAAGAAAGATGGAGTCTCTCCCGTTTGAGGCCTACCAGGCCTGAATTCAGCACGGCTCCATGAAATACCCTCACTACAGGACAGGTTATCCCTAATACTAACGAATCTATCCCCTAGGCTATGTGTGCAAGCCCTGATCTATGGGAAGAGCGCAGATTCATGTCGAAGTGCCTAGTAAATAGGCTCCATTCACTACTCTAACCCTTAGGCTTGAATGGTAAGAGACTGAAGTCACATTCAATCACTTGTTAACACAAGAAGGCCAGGAAAATCGAGCAGAACATTTCACCCTTGACTTCAGTCTATTATACATTCATTAAACAGAACTAACATCTGTGGAAGAATAATATGAAACAAAACTAACTGATCTATGTCTAGTACCAGGTGTGCAGAATTGAAGTAGTGAAGGAATACACTGAATAAAGCAACAGATGGAAATCAAAATGGCGATAGTAATCAGAATACCTCCTAATATTTGACGTAAGAAATGCAAATCAGGTAACCAATTAAAGAGCCAGTCAAACCAGCCCTGGTCAATGTGTTTTCTAACTTCTTCTGTCAAGTCATGTAGCTTATTAATGTGAGCTCGAATGGATTGTGTATGATCAGACAAGTTAAAACAACAAAGACCCTCAAAATCAGAACAATCGTGTCCATGTTTAAGCAAAAGATAATCAATGGCCGCTCGATTTTGCAAGATAGCCTTTCGTTCACCCTGGGCGTCTAATAGCATGTTCGACAGGACTGTAGAAGTATTATTAATGGATTTCACCATCCAGCAGGCCATTTTCTCAATAGATTTTGCATTATAAACTGCCAAAGCAGGAACACCAATAATTGAAATAGCCAGGCTAAGGTATTCGGACTTAGAATATAAATGCAAAGATGAGTCACAATCCTCCTGTAACCTCACTGTATCTCGAATCACACGAGAGTTGGCATTCGGATGTGATGAAAACATGAGCAAGCTTAGTCTAATAATGGCACAAGGGCCTCCAGAAATATTTGCGGGGACATATGGCCAGGAAGTATTACCACATGAGAAAAGCCATCCGGCAGGTAGTAACATCGTGCGATAATGACTGGGGGCAACTACCATACTCTTGCAAGTCATGTTATTCTGAACAGAAGTACATATTTTCGGTGTCCTTTGAAGGCACAAAGTTCGTTCATGAGTGGTGAATGAGGTGGCACCTTTCAATTTTAAACGCATACATTCCGAAATTGCACTAGGATTACACGTAAGGAAAAAACACAAATCACCTTGTGTGATATTATAGGTAACTATTTGGGACTGGATGGGGGGCATTCTTAAACGACCAACCCGTACAGGCCTGGACGATATATAATGTTTAGTTCCAAATTGGTAACATCCATCATCTAAGTGCAAAGTCATTCCTTTCAAAATATCAATTCCAATTATGAATTCTAAGAGTGGCACCACTAATACAGAGTATTCTTTTCTAGGAATTCTACCTATTCTCATTTCAAGTAAGGTTTGAACTGCGGGAGTTTCCTTTCCACCTAATCCGGTAATTGTAAAAGGCTGACCTTTAAACTTCTTTGATTTTCCATGAATAAGAGTGGCCTCCGCTCCTGTATCTACCAATGCTCGGGCCCTTTGGATATTACGATGTCTCCAATAAATATCAATATCTACATAGGGTCTATTATCTCTGTGAGCCCATCTGTGTACTGGAGCTTGACCTATTTCCTAGTCCTTTTTATTGTGTTCTGTGTACCAGGATAAATCAGGATAAAGACTCTCACGGTTCCTAGGTATCGATACCTCCTGTTCATATCCATCTCCATTACGAAATGGATTACTGTTCCCTGCATTGTACTGCGGGTTTCGATCGGCCAATATGTGTCGATCCTCTCTCCTTCTCAACTCAGGGGATTGATCCCTATCATCTCTACGTCTGCTGTTAACATAATCATCTCTCCCCCTCTCTCTTTCCCCCTCTCTCTCCCTGTCTCTCTCACGACGGGGGGACAAATCGCGCAGATAACGTCGATCATCACGACGATCAGAGCGCCCACGGCGGTCGTCATCACCGCTACCGTCAGAAAAACCACGATCACACTCAGTTGTCCGAACACGCCGGGCACCCTCCTTTCGATCCAAGCCACGTTTGCGAAACATTTCCCACAAACGAGAAGTAGTCTCACCATCAATGTCCTCCTTCCGCACACCATCGGCCATAAGAGCAAAAAACATATCACGTCTAGTAAATTTATTTTCACCAGGAGTACGAGTGTCAGGCCGGGACTGCCGTTCAGGTTTAAACCACTCACCCAACTCACCGAGTTGGCGTACCGATTCCAGCACCACAGATAACATGTTACCAGTCTGATTAATCAATAAAGTCATCATGACCTGCTTATAAGCAACAGGGGAAGAACGAATAATACGATTCCGCACAGAAGATGTCAAGAAAGCATCAAGCAACCGGTCAGCAGTATTCAGAAAAATTGCCGTTTTCATCACCTCCTCTTTGAGACGTTGCGCAGCATCGCGCAAAGTATACCACGGTTTGTCATTCACAGGCCAGTCAGACTCAGTAGGATATTTTTGATTACAACCCTCAGTCGCCAATTGAAGCAAAGAAATTTGACCACCACCATTAAAGTTACGAAAATGATCCTGTACAGTAGAATCCGAACTCAAGGAACAAAACTTCAAACAATCGCCAGCATCCAACATAATACCAGCAGCGCCCAGTTCATAAAGGCGCACCATCCATGTGAGCAAGGGCTCACAAACTCGCTGCCGAAATCGCTGCAAAATATCACTAATTTCTTGTTGAGTAAAATCCTCCAAAGAGTCTAAAGCAATACCATTCGGAGCACCGGGAGCCTGCTGCACCTTCCGTCGAAAAACTGGATGCGCCGAGACCGCGGGATGAGCATCACAAGTAGCTCGACCAGTACACGTAGAGGAACAATCAGTGGAAGAAGCATCGACCCCGCTCGAAGGACGAGCGGAATCACGGGGTGCACCATCAGAGGCGCAAGAAGCAGATTTACAAGCACGGCCGGAGCGAGAGGACTCGCGCTTGGCAGTCTCCTCACCCGAGGAAGGAGAATCACTCGAGTTCCAGATATTACCATCCCATTCATCAGGATTCCAATCCAGTCCGGCTTTCGCCACGACCAGACGCACCTTCCGCGTCGAAACTCGACCACGCCGATTCTTGTATTTATAACGAGCAATTCGCACAGCCGCCCTCTCGGCAATAGTTTGGTACGTCTCAAGTTTATCAGCAAGCAACTTATTTTGACACCGCAACAAAGTATGAGCATTCTGAATCTCAACAAAGTTCGCTTCCAAATCCTTATGCAAGTTCTGCAACTTCAACAACCTCTCATGGAGAATCCTGTACGCAGACAGAACAATCCAACCTCTGCGCCCTAAAACGGGAAGCTCATCACCCTTAGATACCGGCGCCTTCTGTAAACAAGTAATCACATTAGCCGGCTCCGCCAGCTCCAAAAAAGAATTCCAATTCTCACTCAAACCAGTAGAATCAGCCCACTCACGGGCTAAGGCTTCATAAGGCGTTGAATCCCAGCCGGGAATATCAACGGGCAACTTAAAAGTAGATTTCGACTTTCTAGAAAACATTTTTGAAAAGAAAGAAAAAGAGAAAAAGAAAAAGAAGAAAGAGAAAAGAAAACTACACGCAGGTAGATACAAATAATATACAAACAAAACCACGCACGCGCCGAAGGCAAACACAATGCAACCACAACGCACACAGGTTTCGTAAACGGTTCGTGACGCCAAATGTTCTGCTTGGGTTTTCGGATCAGATAGAACTCGCTCATCAGAGCCTCACTAACCCAGCCAGAACGTTACCCCCCTCCCTAGAACCTATTTACAATCCTACAACCACATATATCTATCACCTAAGGACAGGGGATTCCTACTATGCATACCAAGATCTCACAATTGGCGGCCTCGCGATCCCATACGGATCCAGACCTTTCTGCCCATACGACAGTATCAGCACAATCGGCGGCCTCGCGGTCCCATACGAACCCAGACCTCTCTGCCCATACGACAGTATCAGCACAATCGGCGGCCTCGCGATCCCCTACGAATCCAGACCTCTCTGCCCATAAGACAGTATCAGCACAATCGGCGGCCTCGCGATCCCCTACGAATCCAGACCTCTCTGCCCATACGACAGTATCACAAGTGGCGGCCTCGCGGTCCCATACGAACCCAGACCTCTCTGCCCATACGACAGTATCAGCACAATCGGCGGCCTCGCGATCCCCTACGAATCCAGACCTCTCTGCCCATACGACAGTATCACAAGTGGCGGCCTCGCGGTCCCATACGAACCCAGACCTCTCTGCCCTTACGACAGTATCAGCACAATCGGCGGCCTCGCGGTCCCATACGAACCCAGACCTCTCTGCCCATATGACAGTATCAGCACAATCGGCGGCCTCACGATCCCCTACGAATCCAGACCTCTCTGCCCATACGACAGTATCACAAGTGGCGGCCTCGCGGTCCCATACAAACCCAGACCTCTCTGCCCATACGACAGTATCAGCACAATCGGCGGCCTCGCGATCCCCTACGAATCCAGACCTCTCTGCCCATACGACAGTATCACAAGTGGCGGCCTCGCGGTCCCATACGAACCCAGACCTCTCTGCCCATACGACAGTATCAGCACAATCGGCGGCCTCGCGATCCCCTACGAATCCAGACCTCTCTGCCCATACGACAGTATCACAAGTGGCGGCCTCGCGGTCCCATACGAACCCAGACCTCTCTGCCCATACGACAGTTCATCATATGATCACCATAACATACAAAAAGGGAATCAGTCTCACTATTCATCAGATCACACAAGGATTGCCAGTTCGGGCATAGCCTGTTCTCAGGTTTGAGGGGCTCCTCTTTCCCTTATTCAGTTACCACTTACCTGATCAGGGTTAGCATCTGTTTATGTAGCCGCAGCTGACTAGAAGAATAGGCTACCCTCTTATACAAGAACACACAGCACATGTTGGTTCACTACAAACTGGATACTTTATTACTCATTGCATATACAATCACATAACATTACGATATAACACATAACCTGCAAAGAAAAGTGAAAGATTAAGTTGTACACTCTAATAAGAAAGGGTCGACATCACCTTAGTAGTATGTAGCCTGCACTCAGTGGTCATCTAGGCTCCCTTCTCGTCTGTGCCTCGGCTCGCCTGGAATCACCCTTCTCCGAGTCACTGGGACCTCTTCCTTATCGGCTACTCTCTCCTCTCTGGCTATTCTGTTTAGGAAAGCATCTGTCTCTCAGTTCTTCTCCGCCTTCAAGATGGCGTCTGTCTTCCCTGGAATAAGTAGTAGCTTTACTGCTAACGGCTAGATGCCGCCTACGGACTGAACATGTAACTGCCTCCGACTTTCACTAATATAGAGGTGCATTTCCTCATGGAAAATGCCGGCCCGTAACCTGCCGCCCACCAAATTCTTGTACCTCCCCGTACCAAGGACACGTTCCCAGCCGGCCGGCCTGATGTAGTGTCTTCGGCATGAAGAAAAATACAATCCTTCGATAAGGGCCGGCCTGAACCGGTTCTCTCCAAGCGAATAACACCTCATAACTAAAACATTACTCTTGACCTAGAAGAATCCCAAGCTGCCGGAGCAGAAAGAAAGATGGAGTCTCTCCCGTTTGAGGCCTACCAGGCCTGAATTCAGCACGGCTCCATGAAATACCCTCACTACAGGACAGGTTATCCCTAATACTAACGAATCTATCCCCTAGGCTATGTGTGCAAGCCCTGATCTATGGGAAGAGCGCAGAATCATGTCGAAGTGCCTAGTAAATAGGCTCCATTCACTACTCTAACCCTTAGGCTTGAATGGTAAGAGACTGAAGTCACATTCAATCACTTGTTAACACAAGAAGGCCAGGAAAATCGAGCAGAACAGTGGTACATGGGCGTTATCATGCTACCACCCATGCCTTTTGAAGGAAAACCCTTTCTACAAACAATTATAGACAGGGTATAGTGCCAAAAGTTAACGCCACTTCATAGGAGGCGTTAGCAGGAAAAAAAAATTAATTTCTCCTTTCTTTTCCTACTATGCCTGTGTGCTGCGCTGTGCAGCACTCATACAAGGTGGAAACAGTGTTGGAAATTGTCTAGGCATAGTATTTTGTACAGGAAGGATGCCCTTTCTGTACAAAACCTATCCTAGACTCTGGCACGCGCCATGGGCTACGGTGCTAAGGTGTGTGCATGGCACATGATAGCAGAAATCAGTTCTAGCGCTAGGGAAAGGGGAGGAGAGAGCCATATCTCTGTAGATATGGCACTCTCCTGTTCCCTCCCTGTCACGCAACTCAGCACAACCTCTTTGGGGGCTGCTCTACCTGGGACTTTATTTGTTAAACTTGAATGCTAATGTTAATAATGCTGTTTTTGAATAGATGTTGTTCTGAGAAAAAAAAATTGGTATTAGCATGATTGTAATATAGTTAATTCTGTATTTGTTCAAAAGAAAAAAGTGTTGGAAAAAGGTGAGAAGTGTGGGGGTGATGACATGGCGGGATTCTAAGGGAACACTCCACCTTGAGGATTCCACTTTTATTATGATGTCTGCACCCAGAGTTCTGAGGGTGGGCAGTAGGGGACAACAGAAGATTGATGAGGTGCAATAAACGGTCTCTCTAGCCTACAAACCAACATGTATGTATAATGTGTTTGTATGACACCAGGTACTACACTTATCATAACAACTGCTGAAATGGAACATGTGTTAGTAGAAGATTGGGAAAAGCTGCTAAGTAAATGCAACCTGAATCTCATTTTCTTTGCAGTTTTTTACTACTCTACAGAGCCCCGCCTAAATGGATCTTTTACAGATGCATTCCTGGTCAGTCTCAGATCTGACAGTCACATACTCTAATCCATGTACACCTCATGATCTAAATGTGTGATTCAACAAACTAAACATGCTTCAGCTCAATACCATTATCTTTAGTCGAGACAAGAACAACCAACAGCAGAATGTTTCCCGACCAACCACATAGCAGGTCAAACTTTTAATGTCATCTTCTCCAATCTGGAACCAATCACCTTTTAAGGAGATACTCCAATCTAATGGACCAATCATTTCATCATCACCTTTTCACTCAAGATCCCAAAGAATAGATCACCATACTGCAACAACTGAGAGACTTTAGCACATATAATTTAACCATGGAAGAGTTGCAATCTCGGCTATCTGCAAATAGTCAACTGGAGACAAACGACTTGGTGGAGAATCTTTTTATACATAGACCCAACAGGATTTACAAAGTGTACATAAAAAGACAAAAAAAATCTATTACGTTTGCAGGATCTACAATGCCAAATACCCAGCCTAGTAACTAAACAGAATTCTATCAGAATACAGGGGCATATTATCAAGAATGACGTTAAAATTATCGCCGCTTCAACGATAATGGGCTTGATAATATGCCCGTGAGAATTCCAATAGAAGCCCAGGTTCACACCAGAACATGGGCTTCTATTGGAATTCACGAGGTCATATTATCAAGCCCATTATCGCCGCTTTAGCGGCAGTTTCCTGCCGCTAAACCGGCGATAATTTTAACACCGTTCTTGATAATATGCCCCTTAGAAACGAAGAAAGTAGTCAAATTTCCACTCCAATCTTTCAAAATGTCCACAACAGGTTAGTGGCACATTACACCACCAAAGTGAGCATGTTGGAGAGCATCTTGCAAACAACAAATACAGCTGGTCCCTGGATTTGAGAACTAAAATACACATAGACATAAAAGCACTGTCATCAACCTAATCCTTCTAAAATATTACATATCAAGCATTACCGGACCTGGTAAACGTCAGCAGCCCTCTTGGCAGCCTATCAAACTCCAGCCCTTCATACATTTTTTTAAAGATTTTCCTACAAATATCTGCATCTATGCCAAATAATTTGAACAATTACTTCAAAACAGGATTTTTTTTCCAGAGGAAGTAAAGAAGGCATACACATTCCCATTAATTACAAAGAATAACATGAGGACATCTTTTGTACAGATATCGTAATACATAGAACAAAATCATATATTCTCAGACTGCCAAATTGGATTCTGTACAGAATCAGACACTGAACAAGCCTTAATTACAGTTTTGAACAACCTAAAAAATTCTGTCAGTAAACTAGTGTAGCTGTATTACTGCTCTAGAATTTGACAGAGAACTTTGACACTGTACAGAAGACTTTAACACCTAGATTTGGAGAGGTGGATGTAGACAACATGATTCTTGCCTGGTTTTCTTCTACCTGCACACAGGCTCTTAATTGATTCATGTACCCGATTTCTCATCTGACTCTTAGAACATAAAAACTGCATTTCTGAAAGGATCCATCATGAAAAGCTCGTCCAGTTTCAGTAACAGTTTTGGACTTACATGCTATAGATATGTGGACAATATGCAGATCGTTCTCAAAATGGAAGGCAAATCATCAACAGCCTCATAACTGTAGATGAATTGATGACACGGAAGCTTCTCAAATGAAATGCTACCTCAACAGAAATACCGGCATGCAGCAAATGGAAAACGAACGATCCACTATTTTTCTGCCCACATGAACTGGGGCCTACATCAAGAATAACTTAAGAGGTGTGGAATTCTGTATTCGCTCTATGAAAGTCCCACGATATACATTGTCTATATGGACCTACAACATGATAAAAATACTCAGGTGAATTTTTGCACATATTGTATTCCCTTGACAGTCTCTGCAAATACATTACTTTTTTGTTTTAAAGTTTAAAAAGCTTTATTGAAGCAAAAAAAGAACATAGGAACAACATGACAGCAATAATTGTAGAGAAATGGCAAAAACTAGACAGCAAAAAGTATAATATGAAAGAATGAAAACATTAAGATGACTACCATTGTCAAGTGAATAAAACCAAAAACCAAGGCAATAGCGAAAGGTTGCACCTTGAAACCAAATAGCATTTTTCATTTTTCAGAGTAAAGAGAAAGTTAGAAGAAGGGAAAAGAAGAAAGGAGGGAAAAGAAAGAAAAAGAAGGAAAAAGAAAAGAAAACAACATCCTTATCAGAAATCATATGTAAAACTACTGAGGTTCAATCCTTATATTATTTTGTGAAGACAAGGTAGGAGCCATACATTAACTTATATGAAGTATATAAGAGAAAAGAAACAAAATACTCATGGTGGTTGATAAGCGAAAGACCTGTCTTTGTTGCATAATGCAGATGCAAATAGATAGTTGGTGAGTGGAGACCACAAGGCTTCCTTTCGGAGAAGGTATTGAGATGTGATGGCAGAAGCTCTATCCAGTCTGTGGTGATAGCAGAGAAGGTTCCCCCACGCAGAAAAAGAGACCTTGATGGCATCCTTCCAAATGGATGTAATCACTGGAAAGGCAATAGCAATTAACAAATCCACAAAAATGCCCACCCTGCGGGATCCAAACCAATTTGCAGAATTACTTTCCAGGAATATGGAGTAAATGTCAAAGGGAAAATTAATGGAATGAGGAGATGGATTCACAAACCTTAGTCCAAAACAAAGCGATGCTGGGGCAAAGAAAAAATGAGTATATAAAGGGTTTTTACAGGCCCAGCAATTCGGAGATAAATATGAACTATACTTGGAAATAGATAATGGAGTTAAAAATAACCTCTGATAGAAATAATAGAGGGTCTGAGTAGTGCTGGCAGTGTAGGAAGTGCAGTGTATGCAAGCCTAAATAGAGTTCCATGTATCATGTATGAATAGAGAGGGTACGCTGCAAATTGTATTCCCATAAAAGTTAAACTTTATTCTTGGGGCTGTTAGGAGAGAAGAAATTAAGATATTTGTAAATATGAGAGGCCCGAAGGGAAGCTGAGGTGGACAGAGGTTTAAAAATGGGGTCTTAAAGCGGAGGGGGGAGATCCGGAGAAGAGAGAATACTGATTAGTTAAAAGCAATCTTAAAGATTCATACCTAAGGAGTGAGGAGACAGGTAAGCCTAACTTAGATTGAACTTCCTGGGGAGAGAGAAAAAATGGACCATGTATTAAATGTTTAACAATGAAGATCCCTTTAGCCGCGCAGCTTTTCCAGAAAATAGTACGATTAGACAGTTTAATGGATTTATTATGCCAAAGAGGTGAGTCTAAAAATATTTGTAGAGGAGTATGAGATTTGCACTTAACCGGTTGAAAGGTTAAAACAAATTGTGAAATTGTCGGGTAGTTAAAAGAACGAGGAGGATGGGTGAAATTGGTTAATGAGTAAAAAGGGAAAGGGTGAATCAAGGATGTCTCCAATTTATGCCAAACAGATGCAGAAATGTCTTCCGAAGAGGAAAAATAAGGTAACACTTGACGAATTAAAAAGGAGGAGTGATATTGTCAAAAATTGGGAAAATGGACGCCTCCCCGATCCTTAGGAGCAGAAAGAAAAGATAAAGAATTACAGGCTTTCCGAACACTCCAAAGAAATTAACTCAAAACACCATTCTGGGTCTTAAATAATTGTAATGGAAGATTCACTGGTAGCATGGACAGATTAAAGATGATGACAGGGAGCATCATCATTTTGATTACCTCCAGTCTACCCCACCATGACAAAACAAGCATTTGCAATGCAATAGGTCTCGCATTTGCAAGATTTTGAGCTATTGGCATTATAAATGACAATGCCTTTAATTTATGTGTTTAAAAAACCTGCAATAATAAAAGTCATTGCCATTAACAATACAAATAGGTCAAAGTTTGTGAAGGTGGTGAAGTCTGGCTTTGTGCAAAGTAGGGACGCTTGTAGAGTGAGGGGGTTGATATTATCCTAGTCCTGACATTTGACTAAAACTGGGGGGTTTTAAAGAGTTAACGCTGGCAGCAGCATCTGTATGTGTACTGCAGGGTGCCATTGTCAATCTTTAAGTTGATAAATTACTATCATTAATTTTTTTAATGGTAACAACCTGTTTTGATGAGAAGAAACATCAAACGGCAGCATTTTGTGATATAAAATAAAATACAAGGTCCTGATCTTATTATAACTTCTCCCTTTCGATAAACTAAACTTTTGAAGCTGCCATACATTTGGGTACACTCTTATCAATTATGTGATCACACATGAGCCTGTGCCAGTCCCAGCAACCACCCTCCGACTACTGGACCTCAAGTGACGATTCGCCCCCACCCTTATCTCTGTTCTCCCCATCACCACCTGCTCCAGCGTTGTACTCTGACCTGAGAGGAGGCACACACACAGCCAAGGGCCAGGGAAGCCCTTTTTTTCATAGCAGCACTTTTTCTTTAAAACCAATTTTAGAGGCACGGCATGTTAGAGGCACTTTCTTCTTCATCTTACTCCTCTTCCTTTCGCTACCCTTTTGCTGAATTAGTCTATTAAAGATTTGAAAGTCTGTTGCCAGGTGATGGTCGGTGGCATGGCAACAATCCCACGTAGGGCACATGGCACAGTATTTATCAGGGGTTGGCCATTAATGTGGCCACTATGCATCCTGCTACCTGCAGGTCACAATTTCTCTTTGTTGTGGAAAATCTCCTAGTGTATCTATTCCAGCCATTGCTTATCTCTGGAGCGATTTCTTGACACCAGTGTTTCACAGCCTCTACGGGGGATCAGATGAGCCAATCTTGTGGCCGTGTATTGTCCACACGCTGCCTCCTCAGTCCAGGCAGCTGCACCTGCAGCAGGCGGGAACTGTATATGTGCGCGTGCTGGTCTTTATATGATGAGACACACTACTAGGGAAGCAAAGGACTTTTCGGCGAAAGAGTAGGAAGGGAATGAGAAATCCGAGAACAGTAAAGGGAGGTGTAGGGAAGGAATGTCTCGTGAATGTCGTGTGGGCCAAGTATTCAAGGGCGCTGTCAGCGGAGGTCGTGTTTCCCTAGAAACGGAGTGGTCACCCCACGTTTGAATACGCAGCTCTTGTTTGGCACGCAGTAGATAGGACGACCACAACACAACTTACCCTGAGATGGTACATGTAGAATCTGTCTGCGTACATGTGTGTGGCACTCCGTGTTCTCACATAACAATGGAGCATGAAAAATTATAACTCGGACACATTAATCAGTGATACACGTACACTGAAACAAAAAAATGAACGCCGAGAATGCTTCCTGAAAAGCGCGAGCACTGAAAAGCGCGTGCAAGTACAGAACGCCGAGATTGCTTCCTGCAAAGCGCGAGCAAGTCTGAGCAGTGTGGGTGGGGCCTAATGCCGACAGGGCGGACACCAACCCTGCTTCCACAGGCCCCAGACACAGAAGCAACAACAATAGATCTCGCCGAGGCGAAGCAGCGCATGCGCTGCATTCGCAGGCGAGACCTAAAAAGGGGAGACCATCTTCCTGCCATGTTATTTACTTTTAACAGAACATCTTCCAAATTAAGCTGAATTGTTCTCATAATTGAAGAAGAATATTTAATTCCCAGGCAAGAGATACTATTGATATTCCATTTGAAATCAGTCCCATCGAACATGCCTTTTAAACAATATTTGTTTAATGGAAGCCCTTCGGATTTATAAATGTTTTAGTTTTAACCAGACAAGGTGGCGTAAGAAGATAGGAGATCTGTGAAGGCAGGCAAAGAGGTAGAGGGATCAGAAATGTATAGCATGATATCATCCGCATAAGCGGGGAATTTGACTTCAATTGCCTTGTGTTTGAAACCACGAAAAGCGGATGAATGACGCAGAGAATTAAGAGAAAGTTCAAGAGAGAGGATAAAAAGCAAGGGAGAAAAAGGACAGCCTTGACGGGTACCTCGTTGCAAAGTAAAATAAGAAGATTGAGATCTGTTAACAAAAACCGAAGTAATTGGGGAGGAATATAGCAAATTGATAAGGGACAGGATAGAAGGGCCAAAATCATGCCATTTGAGGGCGCGCATCATGAAAAGCCAATGAATACGATCAAAATATTTCTCCGCGTCGAGAGTTATGGCTGCAACCGGGGAGGAATTCTTAGATGCTAGGTGAATAATATTGAGAAACGTTCTAAAATTATCAGCCAAAGTTCTTACCTTAATGAATCCCGTCTATTCAGAACCAATCAACTCTGGGAGCACCTGATTGATACGGAGGGCCAGTATTTTAGTGAAAATTTTACAGTCTAAATTGATCAATGAAATGGGGTGATAATTGGCACACAGTGAGGGATCCTTGTCTTTTTTTGGAATTAAACAAATCATAGCCTGGAGAAAAGAGCCTCAAGCCTCATTATAAGAAACAAAATATTGAAAATGAGACAAAAGATGAGGCAAAAGGATCTGAGAGAAACAAGAATACAATTCGGCAGTGAAGCCGTCTGGGCCAGGGTCCTTATATTTAGGTAACTTAGCCAAAGCTGACTTAGTCTCAGAAAGAGACATATCTATATCCAATATAGAACAATCAGGGGGAGGGGAAGAGCGGGGGTAAAGAATCAAAAAAAGAATCCAAGGGGAGGATTCAGGAATATACAGGGTCTTATAAAAGTCCTTAAAGCATTTCAGTATCTCCTCATCTTTAAAGCGATTAACACCACTATCGCCGGTAATTTTAACTATTCTAGATTTTAGGGACTTGATCTTCAAATAATTAGGCAGCAGTTTACCAGCTCTATTGCGACCGCCATAAAATGTGGAATTAATTTTTAGTAACGTCCCAGAAACTTCCTCAGTGGATTTTCTATTAAAGTTTAGTTTTGCTTGGATCAAATTCTTAAGAGTAACTTCATCATTGATAGAAAAATATAAGTGTGTTCAAATTTCTTATTGGAAGAGAGAATGGAGGCAGACTCCTTATGATATTTTTTATAGCAACATAATCAATGATAAAGCCCCTGGCTGTTGCCTTAAAAGCATCCCAAATATTATGGAAAGACATATCTGGGCTTGCGTTAAAGAGAACAAATTCTGACACAAAATCTTTGAAGCGCTCAATGAAAGGAGAATCTTTGAGAAGATAATTATTAAAGCGCCAACAGCGGGATTCGAAATGTAGGGAAGGGAGATCCAAATTAATCAAGACGGGAGCGTGATCGGAAATAAGAATGGATCCAAACTCAGTATGTTGCAAATTGGGAAGGAGTTGTGGCCTCAGAAAAATGTAGTTAATTCTAGATCAGGATTTATGGGTGGGAGAATAAAAAGTAAATTCTAAACAGTCCGGATTATACAACCTCCAAGCATCAACCAGGCCTCTTGAAAGTATAGTGCTAGCAAAGGTCTTTTGCATTTTATTAGAAATATATCTAAAGGAGGATTTCCTATCAGTAAAAGGGTCCATGACCTGATTGCAGTCTCCACCCACTATGAGATTAGAGTCAGAAAATGAATAAAGGATGTGTGACATGGACTGCCAAAACTGTGAGTCAATGCCTGTGGGACCGGAAATGTTGAGGAGAGAGATACAGGATCCATTTATGAGAGTATGTAGCAGAAGCTATCGTTCGTCTGCATCTTTTTCCTCACTCTCTATATTAAGGGAAAGAGATTTATGAAATAGTACCACCACTCCTTTTTTCCTATCCTTAGCTGGGGAATTATAAACATAGCCAACCCATTGTTTTTTTTAAGGGAATTAACGTAATTCTTATTAAGGTGTGTTTCTCTTAACATTGCAATCTTACATTGTAATTTGGAGAGATGAGTAAGCACCCTTTGCTTCTTGACAGGATTACGTAAACCTTTTACATTCCAAGAGATAACATTGTCAGTCATTGCAAGGGGGAAAAAACATTAAACAGCACCAGAAGTATTGTAAAATTGAAAAAAGTTGAAAAACTGATTATGCAACACTATAAGTATTATAAAATTGAGGAAAAAAAGAACTCAAAATGCAAATATTTAAAGTCAACACGGTTATAACATTGAAGTAAAAACAAATAAGAAAAAGAATATGAAAGAGATAAAAAGTAGGGGTTACAAAAAGGTAGAGAAGAATAGGAAATGGTGAAACTAAGGTAGAGAAAGAAGAAAAGGGATCAGAAAACAAAGAGGGAAAAACAGAAAAAGGAAAACAAGAAAGGAGGAGAAGAGGAAAGGAGAGAGGGTGAAAGAGATAAATGATAGATAAAGAGAGGTTGATAGGAAGCCGGAGGACTTCAGTCAAGAATTACTGAATACGTATCCAGAATAAAGAGAATATCATGAGGAGGCGGGGAGCTGCAAGAGGCAGACAGATTGCAACGACAGCGAGGACACCGGGTAAATGACAGGAGCCAATAGATAGAAAAAATAAAACACAGGGTGCCAATTAAGAAGTAACAAAGAAAACATAAATTGAGAAATGTTAAACAGGCAAAACGACTGTAAAACAGATATATGATGAAGGCATTAACACTTACCAAACATGAGGAGTAATAATGAACAATAGGAGTGGGATGGGAAGGCAGGAAGAGAGGCGACATCAGGGAAATAAATCTGTACGGGAAGGAAGACATCTGTGGAGAAAAACCAAAGAAATTATAAGAAATGGCCTCCGGGGAAAGCGGACAAACAACAACAGTCAGCAACAGCACCAACAGGCCACAGCTAACAACAACAAAAGAAGATGGAGGTCTTCAAAACATTGGAATGAGAAAAGGTAATTCAGAGGACTTAAGACAAATCAAGAGGAGACATTGCTCAGGACCCGCCAAAGGCCATCTCATCTCCTTTATGGCAAGAAATAAATTGTCTTCAGGACGATCAAAAGAGTCGGACCATTCTTTATGGGTGACTTTAAAGAAGGAAGGATGGACCAGGCCATATCAGGCATTCATGGATCGAAGAGCCAGGTGAAAAGAGAGGAATTACTTGCGACGAGCAGCAGTGGTCGGGCCACATCCTGAGAGAAGAAAACTTTTTCACCAGACCCTAACATCTGCTTTCTTAGCTTTGCAGCCGAGAGAACCATTAACAGCTCAGTGTACTCCAGAAATAGAACGATTATCCCTCTGGGCTGTTTGACTGGCGAGGTAGAAGATGAACCGCCGGATTTTGGACCGATGCAATGGGCACGTTGCAAGTTAAGAGTGGTGCCATCCTTGAGACAAACAATTTTAGGGATGTGAGTTTTTAAAAAGGATGTCAGACCTCTCCTCTCCCTCAGGAATACCATAGATTCGAAGGTTGTTGCACCTGTTGCAATTTTCCCAGTCCTCCGTTTGCGATTTAAGGAGTGCAATCTCTTTAGACATAGCTGCAACTTGAGGAATCACATCTTGAGTATCGCTGATCCTCTGTTCCACCACAGACACTCTCGAGTCTAATTTAGACCACTTCTCTTCTAGCCTCTGAAGGGTAGCGTTTGTGTAGATCACAAAAGGTTTAATGAGCTTTATCTCTTCCATGAGGTCGTCCAATGTTATAGGGAGAGGAGATTTAGTAGGAGAGTTTGGTTCCTTCTTTTGGCGTTTGGAAGAAGCAGCAGTGCTAGAGTCCTTGCGAAGGAAAGATATACTTGCAGGGGTACTCTTCTGACCATATAGAAGAGTGCATTAGGGTGTTGAAGACTTGAGAGACAGAAAAAACTAGACACATATTTATCATATGATCTCGCTGTAACAACGTACAGAACAGTCTCCAATGATCAAATTGGTACTGGAAGGTTTTAAGGTCAGACCAGAAGAGTCAACACCAGTTAAAATGTGTCATTTAAGCATTACTAGCTGGCAGCTAATACAGTTTGAAGCATATAAAAAATCATGCAGAAAGCACATTCTACGAAACACGGCCACAGACCACTGGGAAGAGAGTGTGTAATGTTGCTGGAACAAAAATGGAGAGCACATTTAGTGCGTGACAACCAGACACAATTTCAACAGTCTCACAGGAGAGGCAAACCAATTCAAAGAGCGAAGGTTCAATTAAAAGTGGTCACCTTGTGATGAATCAAGCTGCTCCCAATGCTAGATTAAGCTTCAATCCCATCAGGCGAATCCAGGTTATTATAAATGACTGTACTGAAAGTTTCTCCTCATAGAATTGCAGGTGGGAGAAAGTACTGTAATAGTTAATAATTTTGCCGGAAACATGAAGCTCTCAAAAACACACAGCAGCGTTGCCCCCAGGATGTACCTCAAGCGGTAAAGGAAAAGCCATAAATCAGAATGGCGTCCCGCCGCAGGCAAAATGGTGGGCGCAGCCAGGAATTCTGAAGAGAGCGAGGCGCGGACGAAACAGGGCGAAAAACAGCTGAAGATGCAGAAAAAAAGATAGCTACCTGTACCTCCGCACCCGCTCCTCAAGAGGAATTAGTCCATTGCACTGAAAATCGGCACAAACAACTTTCTAATAAGAGAAGGTCCCGCGCGAAACGCAGAGCCTCAGCTGGACGCGGCCATCTTGTGTCAGCTCAAGCTACACCCCTCCTGCAACTACATTACTGACATGTGGATTATGACACAACCTTGAAAAGACTCTAAAGAATTGAGAATTCAGCAGCAAGGTTGCTTCTGCATGCTAATATACAAAACACATCACCCCCTATCCTAAAGGCTGTCCACTTGTTGCCCGTTGCAGAAAGACCTTCCTTCTAACTATTATGCATTACCCACTGGAGGGATAAACGGTAAAGGATCGAAATTAGGAAGTTATATATTCCAGGATGGCACCACATCTGTTAATTCCAGCGGACATCAAGAAAAATGTCAGTGTTAGCACTTTCTCAATTGAAGCTGACAAATTATTACTACCTGCAAAGATTAGAGTAACTGAGTATCACCTAAAAATTAAAATGACGGCTAAGAGTTGTTTGTTTTCAATATTACTCATCAGAGAAGAGCTACATGATTTCCTTTCTCAAAACACCAATACTCGTATGACAACAAATGCTGACGTCTTGGTCTACCAACAGATGCCCATATTAACACAGAGAGAATCAGTTCAAGACCACTGAAGGACACCAAGCTCCATGAATCCTTCTTTTTGACATACGAGCAAAGGAAGAATGTATACAATCTTTCATGATGACCCACACTACTTTATTTTCTTGAATGTGAAACCCAGATTCAACAAATTTGGTCATAATACCTATAACTGTACCTCTCACTTGAAAAGGTGCCAAATAGGAAATAAAAAAGTAACCGGATCAATTTTATTATATAGATAATAAAATTGAAAGATGTTGCAACTGAACACCAGGAACTGTCAAACTGACTACAGGTGATGTTTCCCATGTATTATTCCTCATCAAATAATGTCTATCTCCCATCTCCCTGTGTAAAATTCATCTGGCTTCTTTACATCACTGTCTATCCCACCTCTATCTATTTTCTGTCTCTGGTACCCTTCACCACCCAGTACTAATTAAAATGCCATTTCTAGCCCTGATACTCTCTCCTATTTAGAACACAACATTTACTTACCTTACACTAATTCTCTATTCACTTGCATGTTTGCACAAAACTACTACCTGCATTGATCTGTTCTCCTTCTCCTCTAACCTAATCAATTAATCACCCACTTCCTATTTCTGGCATATCCAAGAACCTAGACTAATGCATGTCTGTGCCTTATCTCAAGAAGACAATACCAAACACATTTTAACTTCAACTATAAGGGTAAACACTAAACGAAATAACAGTGAACTAACCATTAAAACTAGGTTTGTGGAGTAGAGGACTACTTACCAAAAAAGTACTTCAATGCCTCATCAGGGGGTAGTAAGCACTATGTAAATGCATTTACAAAACAACTCCTCAGCTTTGAAGCAAAACAGCACCAGCCCCCACTCTATCACTTGTAACATACACCACTTTCCCCTGCTTTCTTCGGCTCAGGCAGCCTCTGCTGCATTGCTCATGTGCAGGACATGTGCAAAGTGCAGCAAGCAGTTTAAATCAGAGTACGCAGACAGCTACTTTTTCTTCTGTCTAGGGAACAACTATCTGGTGGGGCCCTGTACTCTCTATGTGACTTACTGACGAGATCTCTCAAGAGTCAACTGGTGCATAGGAAGGATAAAGAGAACCGCAAGTGTTAAGAGATGGTTCACTTCGTAAGAGGAGTTTTGAGGCAAGTAAATTTTCCTGAAAAGTGGTCGTGCTAGGTCAACACCTAACTGCAGGTGACTTCTCTTCCATGTGAAGATCAGCCTTACTAGGCAAGCACAACAACTGCTAGTAACCCCTCACTATATTGCCTTTGCTACCGTATGACTTGTTCTGACTGGATCTCGATGTCACCCACTAGTAAAAGGCACTTTGATTGCAAAATTGTGTTGAGCCCATATCATTGTCTAGCAGTGAGGCCACAGTTATAGGTTGCGCCCCAGGCTAAAGCTTGTCCATCCTTCTAAATATGGTTGTACTACAACTCGTCCCTCAGGTGTGGTTGGACTAGAATGCTGCATCAACAGGTTAATCCCTCCTTTATTTTGGAGACCAGGTGTCTGTCAACTCTTTTGAGAGGCATGCAAGGAAAACTCTTCCAGGTCCTGACTCCTCCTCCACTCCACATCTAGAATCTAGTATTGATGAGTAAGGCTATTCAGTCAGCCATCAGGGGCACCACAAAAAATGAGGAAGTAGAGTACTACATCTCTTCAGCCTCTTGCCACAGCTCCTTGATGTGCTGCAAGTATAGGACGATTTGCAAACCCCAGATGGAATTATCAGTGACTGAGACCACTTCTGAAGCATGCCACCTGCATCAGTTTGCCTAGATTGTTACTCTGGCCTCTGATTCACATTTTATACTAAGTTGGGAATGGATCTGCTGACAAGAAGACCTGTCCTGAAAAAGGGACACCCACAGAGATCAAGACGAGCCACCTGCCCGCCAAGTCCTGAACTTGAAGCAAGACGATTACCTCGGGAGTCAGGACTCCTCGCTGTACCTATCCCATGAGCGGGATCTGATGACACTGTTGCTCACTGTGGCCTCCAAAAGAGTAAAAGCTTCCCAACTAAAGTAAAGCTCTGCAAATAAAAGTATTTATTGGGATGCCAGATTAATGTTATTTTGCTGGTCTTTGGGGGTGGAGGGGAGTTCCACTGCATGCTACCTTCTGTAGACAATACAATTGTGAGCCGGTTGGAGAAGGCCATGGCTCCGCTGTCTGTAGTTGGAGCAGATTAGTAGATGTTATGGACACTTTTACCATGCATGTGGAAGGTAGTCAAGCTCTAACCTTGCTAGCGCACTGTATTCCGAATTGTTTTTGTAGGATCTCTGTTGTATCTTTAGTGAGCTCTCTCTGGTGCTTTTCTTTTCAACAGTGTTGTCGGCTGTACTACCTTCAGTTCCTTTTAAAGTAATGAGAGGTTTTTTCCTCCAAATCGGCTCTTGTTTCTGTCTGCATCGTTTCTTCCTGTCTACATGGTTTCTTCCTGTTTTTGGATTCTAGGTTGAAGTCTATCATTGGATCTGCGCATGAACTTTGTTATGGCAGAAACACTGTGGGGGGTGACTCCTAGATTTACTCTTTCTATGTCTTTTCCTTCTATTATATTTCCATTGCCTTGGATTACTTTTTGGTTTGAGGTTTATTTCCGTTTTACTTATATTATTGCCTGATTTTCTTGTCAACTCGTTGGGCTAGAGATGAACTGGCATGTGACTGAATGCACTTTAAGTATGGTCATCACCTTGGAAATGCTATATGCCGAGGGGATGTTCGACAGCTTTAGTTCAGTTCGACAGCTTTATTTCGACAGTTTTGTCATAAAAGCACAACAATACAACACATATCGCACAATAAATAACAAATAATACATTACTATTACAAGGTAAAAGCTTATTAAATTCCATATACTGTCTAATATTTAAAAGTTATAAGAAGAACACATTACTGTAACAAATGTTTCCTTGCAGTTCTTATCCTCCAAGCCCAACCCAAAAATTTAGCCATACAACAGGCAAAAAAGGGACAGGCATCTGAGCGCAATATGCGTAGAGCTTCCAAATGTGATCTTGTGCCTAGTCTCCTACATAGAGGCTTCAACCATCTCGACCTGGGCGCAGAGTAAGCATGGCACTCAAACAACAAATGAGCTATAGACTCCACCCTTGAGTCACAGAAGGAGCAATAAGGAATGGTTTGGAATGGAGGTTTCCAAGTAGACGTGAAGAATCCTAGAGGAAGAACACCCACCCTGAATTTAAAGTATAGTGCTCTGTCACCCGGGTTAAGGATTGAATCCAGGTAAGGTTCTCTAAAAGGGATCTCCTTAACTAGCAGAAACTGGGCGACAGATTTGCAATGATTAGGGTTACGCAACCTCTCATTATCCACCCAGAGCCAATAAATCTTCTTAAGCATTTGTTTTGAGGGTGCTGTTCTGTTGACCCAAGCCTCTCCTAAGCCCAGCTCATAAAGAAGTCGCTTAACCTCCCTGAGCCAGATTACCTTATACCAGCCAGATAAGGATAAAATTTCGCTGAGGGCATCTGCATAGCTACTCAATTCAGGGACGTTCCATATCCTGGCCCATAATAAAAGGGGACGTAGCCTAGCTTGCTCGGAAAATGGGCGTGTGCCTGCATCTAGCAAGAGAGGAATTGTGGGGGTGCTGTGGGGTAACTTCATAAGATCTTTATGGAAATTATTTTCAAGGTGTGTCAAGATGTCAACTCTTTGTGTACCCCACAATTCCGCACCATACAATACTGCACTCACCACCCTTGCCCTGTAGATATCAAGTGGTGCCCCAATAGGTTTTAAAGCGGAGGCACGTTGTTCCTTGAGCAGGGCCCCTGCGACCCTCTTATGGGTCAAAAACACCTTTTGGTGGTGCGCCTTCCAACTCATATTAACACACAGTCGAATACCTAGGTAGTCGAATTCGTTGACTCTATCAAGAGAGACAGAGTCCAGGGTAGGAGGAACAACCGCTTTCCTGGGAGGGTTAAGAACAAGGAATTTGGTCTTGCTTATGTTTATAGACAGGCCCTTGGTATCACAAAAGGCCTTAAAGCTAGAAAGCAACTTTTGGATACCTACTGGTGACTTTGAAATTAGGAGGGTATCATCCGCAAAAAGGAGCGTAGGAACTTTCCTACCAGCCAGGGATGGTGCATCTGACGGCTGTTGAAGCAGATGGTCCACCACTCCGTTAACATAGAGAGAGAACAGAGTGGGGGCATGCACACATCCCTGGCGGACGCCCCTATCTACGGAAATACGAGATGTCTTCTCCCCCTGGGTACCCCATCTAATCTGGGCAAAGTTGCTATCATGGAACTTTATGAGCAAGGCCAACAAATAGGGAGGTAAACCCAACCCACCTAAGACATTCCACAATTGGACTCGAGGGACCAGGTCGAAGGCAGTTCGCAAGTCTATGAAGACTAAATACAAGCTGCCCCCGCCCAGCACGACCACTTTCCAGTATATCATTAAAAGGCGAAACGTCTGTTCAATGGTGCCCATCCCTGATCTAAAACCTGCCTGGAAATCTGACAGAACCTGATTTTCTTCGACCCATTGCAGGATCCTGCCTAGTATCACTTTGCCCGCAACCTTTTAAGATGAGTCAAGCAGGCTAATAGGGCGATAATTGGCTGGGTCGTCCCGACAGCCTTTTTTAAAAATAGGGACGACCTCAGCGCCCCTCCATGAGTCAGGGAGAGAACCTCCCAACACAGCCTCATTCAGAAGTGTGGCAATTAATCTACTCCACAGTAATGGATATTTTTTCAGCAAGTCGCCCGGAATACCATCCGGTCCAGCAGCCTTATTAGATACAATACAACTGATTGCCCTTGCAACTTCCTCAGTGCTGAAGGGACAGGCAATGATGGGAATCTCGGCTGGTAAGCTGGCGAGAGGGCCCATGTTTAGGTGGGATTCCCCACTATGGACAGAGTACAGTTTGGAGAAGTGGGCAAACCAGAGATCACCCAGAATGTTACAAGTAAACTGGGAATCAAGAGTTTGTCCCTAGCTCTCAACAGATCCCAAAACCCCTTGGAGTCCTTCCTGGCGCTTGCCTCCACTAAGTCCCACCAAAAACTGTAATCGTGGGCCTCCCTCGCCTCCGCCACAACTTTTTTATAGAATTTCCTCGCCAATCTAATATTGCCTGGAACCTTACTTTTCACTGCGGAAATGAGTTCCCCCTTGGCAGCCCGACATTTAGAAGAATACCACTTATTTCTTGCCCTAGGAGCACCCTTCGCGGAAACCTTCACGCTGGCTTGGGGTATAATAAACAAATCACTTAACACCGCAATGGTTTCTGTGAATAATGGTAAAACAGTTTGACTGGTGACACCCAGGGCATCAAGGCGCGGCCCCACCGCTACCATAGTGGTCCCTGCCTGTGCCAACCTTTCCTCATCCGCTACTACTTTAGCCCACTTTAAACGCCTGCCACAGCACGAGGGAAGAAGCTCATGGGAAGTTTTCCACTTATAGGGGATCTTAACTGAATTCCCAACCTGCCAGGGCGAAATCAATGTTAGGGAGAGAGGATTGTGGTCACTATCACAAGACGCAATAACCTCCATATCATAGTGAAGTGGCCACAAATTGTAATTCAACACAACATAATCTATTCTGGAAGTGTGTCCCATCCTGTTGTAGGTGTGCGCACCCAAGGGATCCGATTTAGATCGACCATTAGTTGGTCTTAGGTCATGTTCCATACAGAGTGCATTGATGTCTACTGCACTCTGAGACCATTTAGGAATCGGATCTATGGTCAGGGTGGGAATACCTCTCCTTGTATCCTCATCCCAAGTGTTCAGGATATCCTCCCTAGCCAATGGCTCAAAGCAGCAATTAAAGTCGCCTGCAAGAAGAACATAGGAATCAATACTGCAGGCGGCTAGATCGCTGCTTAATCCTGTAGAGGATAGAGTGGATAACCCGCCCCTGGCCCCTCTTGAATAAAGGTTAAAAACTTCCAGCTTCCTACCCCCTGGGCATAGAATGGTTATCCACTGGAGATCGGGGGAGTGCGTAGACTTTTGGCTTACGCTTAAACCTAAAGCTATATTAACCCATATAAGAAGGCCACCTGACGGGCGACCTTTACATCCATATTGATGGGAAGCTGGAACAAAGTAGGTCGTAAAGCCCACTCTATGCCTAGGTTCGAGGCACCACGTTTCCTGCAAAAGACAGATGTTATAGGAGGCTAAAAAAGCATTCCATTCAGGAATTTCAAAATTACGAGCGAGACCTGCCACATTCCAGCTTATAATCTTTAGCACGGGGTCGTCTGCGGTAATCTGCCTTGGAGGGTTATCTAATGTAACCAAATTGGACACAGGTCCTGCCCTCCCCGCAACAGATCTATTTAGCTTAGGCAGTGGGTCAAGCTGGTGGTGATGGGGAGCCATTTCTACATCAGTCAACTTCCTAATTGGTGGAACGTTCTGAATTGGAGGCAGGGGAATCATACAAGATGGGTCCAGTTGATCCGTTGCTACTAGGGGGTCAAAAGTACATAACGTGTTCAAACCCGCCTCTATAGGTAAAGGAGGAAACGTTCCCTCTAGACTTGGAAGGCTAACAACCGGAGGTTCAATCGGCATAAGAAAAGATTCATTGTGCCCCGGAACCTGTGGTAAAGGAACTTGGGGAACAGGATGGCGTGCGAGTCAATCTACCTCCTCAAGCCCCGCAAACCGATTCGAAGTGGGGAAGCCATTCCAGATTGTGGAGGAATCTTGAAATTTTTTGGGATGGCTCCTCCAGTTATGGTGGTAAACTAAGGACCAGTCTTCTTCGCTTGTATATCTAGGGCGCGGTGGGTAGAAAAAGGACAATGGCCTAGATGTAACAGGAGATCCTTCACTAATGGGGCAGGAGCAGATATAATGTGCCGTATGTGGGTCCTCAAAGGTCACCACTATACAGTCCCCGGGACTAGATTTCCTTGAAGGGCCTACCCAGGGGGTTCTGCGTACCATCAGAATTTTGCTTCTCTGTCCGATAGGAATTGGTCTGTTCGCATTAAGCCAATGAATTGTCTTATTCTTCAAGGACCAATGGTTCTCATGTTGGCCGTTTCCTAGCTGGGGGACACCCGTCAACACAACCACATAATCATTGGCCTCTGGAGGGAGATCAATATAACCCCCTCTAAAATTATTCTTAATAGGTGGGCTCTTAGTTGGGTGTAGCACCACTTCACTAGGAGGGGGACTATGCGGAACACCTGCATTGGGTTTAACTGGTGGCTGAGGGATGAAACACTTAGGAGCCTTGAGTATGGAGGTGGTGGTACTATGATCCACACCCACAGACCCCAATGTAGAAACCGATCGTGTGGTAGCTGGTACTAGAGGGGAGGCTTGCGGGACTTGAGGAATTAAAACATGGGGTGGTGGCTCGACAACAGGAGAGCCCTGATTTTCAAGACTTCTCAGGCCGAGAGTGGCCAGAGCAATAATGCTCTTTTCCATCTCGAGCAAATTGTTCTCAATACGCGAGAGTCTGAGATCGAGAGGGGAAAGAAGTTTCTTAAGGGTTTCCCAAACTAAACCTATAAATTCCCCATCATTCCTATCCACGCTCCCTGCATGTGAGCCCTCAACCTCTGTCTCAGTGGCCGTATGGTCAGTCGAGAGAGCAGAAACTAACCCCTCTTTGACTCCCTCACAATGTGGTTGTTCCCTGGACACACACCCTCCAATAGGATTTAAAACCGGAACACTAGTCGAATTTAGGTGTTGTGCATTCGCAATTTTGGCCTTCTTACGACAGTAAGCAGACCGAGAGGTGCATTTTCTTTTAGAATGGTAATCTTTACTAGTAGTGCACCTAGATGGAAACATTGTAGGGATGGAATTATTAGAACTAGCGTCGTGCCTGGGAGGAATAGTGGGGGGATTCACTACGCTATCCTGAATCAATGGCTCTAAGGTGGGGGGTAGTGAAGGAAAACTCGGGGAATGATGAACATCAACTTGTGTAACTACACAATGGGGGATTACTGAACGCACCGGGGTAACCGCAGTGGCTATATGACCCAGGGAGGATTTTTTTGACAAATCAATTACCTGGGACAGTCTCCTGGCAGATGCCAATTCCAGGGAAACACGAGTCTGAAGTTTGGAAATTTCATGGTCTATAGCTGTGTTGGTACGAGTAATAAAATCGTCCATAGGACCATTGATTAGAGGGCCGCCGTTTGCGGCCTTACTCCGTGTTAACCTGGTAGACATAGCTTACCAACCACAACAACGACAACCCCCTGACTTAGCTGTGGGAATCAAATAATAAATAGTATGGCAATTAGGCTCAACACAGAACTGTTGGAATACAAAACGAAAGAGGGTAGCCCCGACCAGACCTCGCAGACCTCGAACGGCCCGCTCTTTGCCCGGTCTTCGCCCTGGGCGCGTCCCGCTGGCGCGTCAGAGCGGGAGTCTTATGCTGTCGTGAGAGCAAGGAGAGAGGCGGGGCAGGGAAGAGGAGTCAGGTGTGCAAAATCAACTAGCCAGCAGGCAGGCACCCTGGTCCTCGCAGTCCCGGTCTTCAGAGCCTCTCCAGCGTCCTCCCTGAATGCAGCAGAGCGTCCGCGCCACTCGGGGGAAATCAAGCAGGGATCAGGGCAGTTCCAGAGTCCACAGGTCAGTGGCAACGAGCGGCTCCCGCGCAGCGGGGGCCGCGAGAAGTTATATAGTGGCAGGAGGCGGGGCAGGGAAGAGGAGTCAGGTGTGCAAAATCAACTAGCCAGCAGGCAGGCACCCTGGTCCTCGCAGTCCCGGTCTTCAGAGCCTCTCCAGCGTCCTCCCTGAATGCAGCAGAGCGTCCGCGCCACTCGGGGGAAATCAAGCAGGGATCAGGGCAGTTCCAGAGTCCACAGGTCAGTGGCAACGAGCGGCACCCCAGGGGGATGTATGATGCTATTGTATAAGTATAGCACACGTTGCTGCTGTATGTCCGTCCGCCATACGCGCTGCAACTCATGCTACATAATGAAAAGATCATGTCATGGATTGTCAAACAAAAAAATACAGATACTTTTGATCACTCCACAAAGAGATATATGCATTTAAACTACTTGTTGGGGTAGCCTGTATCAGCTCTGTAAAGAAAGCCTGCTTTAAGATAATGTCTCTGTAGTGGGTGTTTAAAGGAAGGATGCCTAGAAACAAAATTTCCATTATTGAAGTTATTTTTCAACTTTTACAAGAAGAATATACCTTTTTATTATGGAATAATCAATAATGAAGTAAGAAAATCAAGGAATGAACTGTAATAATAATGAGTAAAACTAGAACGGTTGTTCAGTCGAACTATTACTGTTATCTTTTCAAATCAATTTCTACATAAAAACATTGACATTTTTGTTTTTCATTCATTTGAATTGGTGTAGATGGAACCTAGATATTCATATTTCCCTGGTGGTAATGCACAGGAACAAAAACCCTATCACTCACCGTCTGCTCTAACAGTGGTCCCTACTCCAATGGGTATTCAGTGTAAGCTTTCCACCGATGGAGCCAAAGAGGTTCCTCCTTCGGAAAGACTATTCTATGCCTGTCACTAAATGTGGCGGGCGGACCTACATTTTGGCCCAAAGGGTACTTTGTCAGGTTTGGGATAGACTAACGTACCTACCAAACTCTAAATCAACCCCTAAGTTATTTTTGGAAAAGGCTGAAGACATAGATATGCTCTAACAGGCTCCCTGCCTACCAAGGAGCTGTTTGCACTGGCTTAAATTCCTCTTAATGGACGAGATCCGACTGTATAGTTTCCTATATCCTCTGTTGCTACTTCAGCATAGTCAATTACCAAAGAAACCTATGACCCAGCCCACCAAAGTGAGAGGCGTCAGATATGTCTTTTGTGAAATGCACAATTTCCAGATATTTGCATGGATACTAGCTGGAGATCAGGTCTCTAAACGGTACTGCATGAACTCACGTAAAGTTAGTCATTGGGGATCAGGCCTTCCTGCATGGTCTGTTTGCACAGATACTTTTTATAGAACAGACGCTGTCTTTCTTATTGCACAGAGGAAGACGACTAAGCTACTGTTTATGATAATGAAGAGACTTTCACAATGAAGTAGAAAATTTCACTTATATGCAATCCTAGGCCTCCATCACAGGTTTTGTCCCAAAAATCATAAACCTCTCCCTCGTCTTCCTATTGACTAGAAAAATAGTTTGGTTATGCATCTCAAAAGACACATTTTCTAAGCAGCCTAGAAAACCCAGCTGTCTGGCTTCCCTTTTCCTGGGTGATCAGACAGTGCAGCCTCAATAATCCATTAAGCGGATTTGTCTGCTCTCTCACCTGGTCACATATAGGAGCACCTGTTGCAGCGTCATTCTTCAGTTTAAAATACATTTGTGGACTGGTGTTTTCAGTAGAATGCACTCTGTCACTCCTGATTTTGTTTGATTGGTTCCAATTTTAAAAGATATAAAATGATGCCTTCAATACTGCTGCCATTTTCATAATAATGTATTTGTATATTTAGGATTACATTTGCAAGTCACTTCCTTCTCTTGCTTGACAATCGTTTTACATTGTGTCTCAAAATGGATTTTGTTGTCCTTTTGACATAGTGCTCTGCTAAAACTTCACTGTGCCTACTAGTAGGGGTGTTACCTGTTGATCACTTGCTACTTCGTCTTCCCCTTGCACCTACATCCACTTTTTATGTCTTCTTCCTGTATTGTACTCGTGCTGTTTACTCATGCCAACGTTTGTTACTTTGTACAGCTCTCTGATACCTGTTTGAGTCCTGTTTGCGCTTTATGAAACGTTTCAAATAAATAAATAAATAAATAAGGACCTCACACATGCACAAAGATGTTCTACTGTTTGACTATCCAAGAGATTTTATAGAATGAAAAACTAGGATTACAGTTAAGAAACCTTTCCTCTTCACATACTACTGGTAAGGTGATCAGAATCATCACTGTGTGCTTTTTCTTCACCAGTACTGTACCCTTTACACTTTTGGGTAGCCCAGAGTTTCATGGCTTTCCTTAAAAGTATGCCCTGCCATCAAGACTCCACTAAGAATTCCATTCGGCTTCTTTAAAGATGGGGGATTTCTCAGTTAGTCACTGCAGGGACAACTTGTGTCCCTTCAGGCTCCTCTCTCAACGTTACCGGTTCTTGGGCTATGATCTATTCACCAATTAAAACTTTCTTACTTGAGGTACCTGTCCCAGATCCTCCGAAGGATGAAAAGGCTGAACTGGCCTTATCGGGCATCGGGTAATTCCTCTGGAGGCTGGAAGGGTGGGGCTCGGTTTTGCTACTGGGGGCCTTTTTTGTAGCAGTGCAGCAGTTTTGAAAGCACCTGCTGTAGAGATTCTTGTGTTTCCAGTAGTTTTCAGACAACAATAATAGTGTCAAGATAACCCTAGTGATTAATGTATCTGCTTGAGAGAGATCCCTGCTCTGTCTAGTGGCAGTTTTAACTCATCTAAACTAGCCCAGAGGGTTAACAGGCGGGCTGGACAGGATGTGTACCATGCAGATCACTGAACAGTATTTTATGTGCATAGCTTAGTGAGTTGCTGATTTTGTTACAGAGACTCTTTTGTTACTGTGCAGTTCATAAGTTACAATTATAATCTAGCACAGTGAGCTATGAAGTGTCATCAAAAAGCTAAATGCAAACCACATGGTACAGATAAGAATCGCTTTTTCTCGAGTCTTTCATTTTCCTAATGTTGCTGCAAAGGGTTTATTTCGATAGAAATACATTTATATTAGTATACCAACCCTAACCACTGTGTTATGTTCTGAATCCTGGATTTGTGCTTCCCCACACCCAGTATTTCCCTTTGTTGTTGTAACATGCCCTATACGCTAATTCACACATGTATTATTCATTGTCTCTCTATTTGTGTGCTGTTAAGTGCTCCCACACCCTACACTGGTATTAGAGGCACTATAAAACATATGAAATACATGTGAGAGAGTGGCTATGGAGAGATAAGAGGAACTGGTGAAGGGTGATAGTGAGGGAATAATTGAAGATCCCCAACAAAGATTGTTATATCCTGGTGTACTGTAAGTTCATCATTTACTATGCTTTAAAAGCTAACACAATTGAATATATAATGAAAAATGTTTTGTAGAATGCTCCATTTTTACCCACATTGTCTTGGGGGGACAATCGCCCAAACCCTCCTTGTAGTGGTCAGGCTCACTCGCTGCACTAACAATCCATCACACGGGGGCTGGTCTGACGATCTTTTCCAGGGCTGCTTTGGATTCCAGTCTGGCCATGGAATTATGGTATTATCATTTTCAAATGTTCTCCAAAGGAAGACCTCCAAATATCACTTAATGCAAATAGTAAATTATGGAACAATGCAGGCATAGGCTCAAAGCACGGTCTAGAATGACACCCTCTAGATAATCATAAAGGGCACAGTGTTGTGCTTTTCTTTCTCGACTTATCCACCGATGTGACAGCAGCTGGGATTGATTGTCCATCCCTCTTTCAACTCCATTAAGTTATTTTCATCCACCTCCAGTTTCACAGACAGTAGAAGGTGCAAGCAGAGGAAATTATTTTTGGTCCTTGGACAAGCACTCCTGTTGTTTTAATAGTTAAACATCATAGATTAAATTCTGGTCCCTTGGTATATGACCTACTCCATTCCATAACTAGTTTTATGAATGAGAAACTAAAGAGTGGTACCCACATCTTCTCTCAACCTCCCTGCTCCGATATGATACAACCCCTGTTGCCTGTCTGTCCCATTTCAGTCATCTTCCACCGACAGATACCCTGAAAGGCATCCAACCCAGGAGCCCCAAAATGCAGATATTCCGGAGTTTAGAGAGATATCTTCTGTTTTTAAATCAAGTAATTAATAACCTAGAACAAATAGCCCCATACCAACCTCCAATTTGTAATTATTTCCAAAGAAAGGAAGGAACTCAGCCTGTTACTCAAGATTTCACAGACAAACTGTCAAATCATTACACGGACAAAGCAGACACATTGGACTCGTACTTAAAACTGAAACAAAGTACCAGCACTAAACCTTGTACAAAACAACAATCCAAGAATACTCTAACCCAGCCTCTCCGTTCCTTCCAACACATCTCACATGAGGAATTTATGGACCTGGTCAAAGAAAGCAGGCCTGCCTGTAGCCCTTCTGACCCCTGTCCACCACAAACTTTCAAGACAATTCTTTTAACAACCTCTGCTGCCACTCCAGTAAGAAGAATCATCGATGATTCCTTAACTACCGGAATATTTCCAGAAGAACTCAAAAGGTCACACATACGCCCTTTACTGAAGATAACAAACTTAGACCCGCTGAACACTGACAACTACAGACCCATTACAAATGGACCTTTCCGGGGCAAACTGATAGAAAGAGAAGCGTTCACCCAGATGTCACAATTCATTGAAGAGAACGACATACTTTCAGACTTCTAAACAGGCCGTCCGGGAAGAGGCACTGAATCTGTCCTCTTTGTCATCTGGTATGACCTGAAGAATACAGTAGACCGCAACGGGGTTGCTATGCTACTCCTCTTGGACCTCTTGGCTGCCTTTGACACGGTTGAGCATAACAATCTGAAACAATGACTCTATGAAGCCGGCGTAGAGGGAACTGCTCTAGACTGGATTGCGTCCTACCTTCGAAACAGAACTAATGTCATCCATACCCCACCTTTCTTGTCCAAACCCTACTCCACAAAAGCAGGGGCCCTCAAGGCTCTATCATCTTGCCCATGCTTTTCAACATGTACATGAAGTCATTACCGGAACTGATCAATCAATTTCACCTCATGTACTATATCTATGTAGATGACACACAAATACTCCTTCAACTGGAATGCCCCAAAGACATTGGAAAATCCCCAATTTTCAGTTGTCTCAGAGCCACGGATCAGTGGATGACTTGGAGCCATCTCTAACTGAATGCTTCCAAAACAGAAATACTCATGTGTTGCGATTGGAAACATTATGACCCGCTTGCCACCTGGCCTGATGAACTGGGATCACTGCCTAAAGTATCGAAGGAAGTCAGAAACCTCTGATTGACCATGGACTCCAAGCTGTTGATGAATGCTCAAGTGGACAAACTAGCAAGATCAAGCTTTGTCACTACAAAAAGGCTGCGACAAATTTTCCCTCATTTGGGATTTCCACACAAAGTCCAAGCTACCATCTCCCTTGTTATGCCCAAACTCGATTACGTCAATAGCCTCTACCATGGATCCCCTCTAACGACCATGAAAAGACTACAACGGATTCCAGAAGATCCACGTTCAAGCTACTTTGCATAACCCACAAAGCAATACATGGAATGGGACTGCTCTTCATCCGGAATAAAATCACCAAACACATTCAACAAAGGAACCTTCGCTCTAAAGGGGCATCTCGCCTCAAAATCCCAAGATACAAGAAAAAAAACATGGATGGTACATCCTTCTCTGTTCAAGCAGCCAAACTCTGGAACTCTTTACCCCCCAACATAAGATCCACCGACAACCACCTTATCTTCAGAAAACTACTCAAGAATTGGCTCTTCCCCACATAAGCACCATACGCAAACAGAAATTTACAGCATATCCCTCTGTATATAAGCATTTATTTTCACTATAGAAATGTACCTATCTTTGTGTATTGCTTTATATAAACATGTAGAATAATTATGTTGTTAAAAACAAAAAAAACAAAAATCAAATTTGGTCTACATGTACTTGCTTCCATTGTGCATCTATGTACCTCCATGTACTTGGATCTGTGTGTCTATTACTTTTCTCCTGAAAAAGCATATCCAATGCACTACCCTATTTCTCATCCTGTACCTCTATCAATATCTTTAATCTACATATACTTACCTCCTTTATGCATCTATATACTTTCAATGCACTTATGGATCTATATATTTATCACTTTCTTCTAATTTGGCATTTCCAATGCACTACCCTATTTCTCAACCTATACTTCTCTCAATATATCTTCTAGCCCAACTTTCTGACTCATCTCATACTACTTTCGACTACTATTTCCAATGCACTGCCCTATCTCTAACCATATACATCTATCAATATATCCTCTACATCCACTCTCTCATTTATCCCAATCCCCATACCACTTCTATGATCCCCAAAATAACCCTTTCTAGACTCTCTCCTACTCTACCCCTCCTTGCATCATCTGACACCTCTTTTACTATACAGATCCCCCAAAACAAACCTCCCTAAACTCTTCCCTCTGAATCTTCCCCTCCAAAAACCATTTTTACTCATCCAAAAGCCTCCTCCTACTGCTATGACCTAAAAAAAGAAATAAAAAAAAAATCCTTCACTCTTCTATCCCTCCACTATCCTTTTCAATCAAAATAACAGACTAACATGTTCACTTCTCAAATTCCACATTCCACTATACTAACTCACCACTAATCCTTTATGGGTTCCAGAGTACAGTGCTACTTGCAAATAAAGCGTTTCAACACCCCATCAGGGTTGCAAGCACTATATAAATGCAAACCTTTTTTCCCTTTTCTACCCCTCCCCAACCCTTCTCAATCCAAATAACCGACTAACATATCCACCACTTAAATTAATTTCATGTTTCACCATACTAATTCAACACTAATCCTTATGGGTTCCAGAGTAGCGTACTACTTGCTGAAAAAAAGCGCTTCAAAACCCCATCAGGGGTAGCAAGCGCTATATAAATACAACCTCTTTCCCTCTTCTATCCCACCACCTACCCTTCTCTATCCAAATAACTGAATTACATATCCACCACTCAAATTACTTCATGTTCCACTATACAAATTTTCAACACTAATCCTTTATGGGTTCCGGAGTAGCGTGCTACTCACCAGAAAAGCACTTCAACACCCATCAGGGGTAACAGCGCTATATAAATACAAACCTTTTTTCCTCTTCTATCCTTCTGCTATCCTTCCGAATCCAAATAATTGACTAACCTATCCACCACTTAAAATTTACTTGCATGTTTCACTATACTAACTCAACACTAATCCTCTATGGGTCCCGAAGTAGCATGCTACTCGCCGAAACAAGCGCTTAGACGGCTCATCAGAAGTAGGAAGCGCTATAAAAATGCAATTACAATACAAGCCTAAAATTCCGATTACTTCTTCCTGCCTCTTGAGACTCTTCTTCTCCCAGTCACCACATCTTTTGATTCTCCCTGGACCGTGTACGTGAAAGTGCTCCCAGTCGTAGTGGAAGGGGATATTCAGCCTCAAATGTTTTCAATTGATCAAGCTTGGTTTCTTATCATTAAATATACAGAATATTTCAGTCTGATTATCATGCATTGTTTTTGGGGAGTTTTTACTTGTATCTTGAAAGCAGTTACAAATCCAAATGGCTTCCTTTCTTACTGGTTACACGGATATCCGTGAATAAACAAATTGGACAAGTCCTTGGTAGGTGTAAAGGTCGTGGTTCGTGACCTGTACCTACGCAGGAGGAGCGAAAACAACTGTTTTTTGTTTTAAGAAACCCCTCACCCACCTACCTGGTAGGTGGCATGCTTCATCATCGGGGTCCAGCTGGATTACCGAGTGTAATCCAGCTGTGCTTCCACGCCTGAACTACAGCGGAGCAGGTTTTTTTGTGTGAAGTGTACATTGCTATGTGCAGTAGAATTATATGCTAAAAATGTCTCTAGGAGGTTCCCTTGTGAAAGTTTTATTAGAAGGGTCCTAGGACATGAGTTAAAAATTATATTCACGATATATTGAAGGTTTTTAATTTGAACCTCTATATCTTAATTATTTTAAAAAGGGGGGTGTAGGTCTACTAGTTTCAGCCTTCAAAAAATGTTCAAGAGGCTTTCGTCAGGACCAGAGGTGCGCGACCCAAAAAGAGGGCACGTAAGTGTGAGTCTCAACGCACGCCCTACAGTGCGTTGTGAGTGTAGTGGGATCTTGTTACTTACAGATCCTATGCAGCGTATACCTGTGAAGGAGAAAATACATAGTAACGCTTGTATTGTCACATTTTAATTTTTTGGTATATCATGCATGTCTTACTTGTGGTGCGCTCCTATGTGCGTAGAGTAGTGGGGACTGGTTTGTAGGAAGCATCATGCATGTGACTTGGTGGTAGCATGCATGATGGCTATTGGTAAATAACCAAGCGTGGCTACAATGTGCCCCGGTAGTTTTAGGTAGATAACACAACTACCAAACTGGTATATGAGCGTGATGTGTTGTGTAGTTGTGAACTGTGGATACATTTCTTACTAATGTACTCAGGATGCATTAAGTTTTTTGCTCCGAGAAACAATACGCGTTATGGCACCTCATGTGGTGTTTTTAAGGAAATACGTAACTCGTGATGGCGCATTATAAACCCCTGGAAAACATACAACATGGAGAGACATACAGGACGTGTTAACTGACAACAAACATAGGAATGGCCTCACTTTAGTTCAGTAAGTTAACTGCATCATGGATCCGGTTTACAAAGGTACGCCCGGTATTTAGACCCTGAAAAAAACAACTAAGTGCCCGGGAAAAATATTTGCGGGAAATATTACGGGCGTTTGAAAATGAAGAAAGTTAGCCGAGGACGGACTTGTGTCCTTTCGGGGGGTGATGCCTTTGATTACTCACATTTGTCTCCGAGCTGTGGGACCTCTACACCTACGTTGTGGTCCGGATCCCGCCGTTGTGGGATGCGGAAGTTGTGGATTGTACAAGTAGGAGGTGGCAATCACGTGAGGACGTGAATGCGTATGTGAAGCTAGAGCACTCACCTACGGCATTAGTGGCGCACAGCACATGCGCATTTTGGGGTGCTCAACAGATGCCGCTGGTGAATTCTTATTTCCTCGCTAGATTCCGCTGCCCTCCCTGAGTTGGAAATGTAATTTAGAAGGACAATCGCACTGATGTTTAAAGAAAAAAAGTGATGGGGTCTGAATAAGAATTCTTTTGAAACTAGTTATAGGGTCAGATTGACCAACAAAGGGGCATCACACTGAATGCGGTGAAATTCTTGTTTTGGGCAATATAGATGCATGAACACTTGTAGAATCTAATATTAAAATTTGTTCGGACAGGTGACAGGTGCTTCTAGAGTTATTGTCCAAAACCTCCGTCAAGTGTGTTACAAAAGGGGTAATCTGAGGTTTATACAGATAATTGAGTGAGTTTCATTTAGCCGGAGAAAAAGAGACTTGTAGAATAAACAGCATCGCCTGACTATTTTCGTTGTATGCTATTCCATGGTACATTATCGTTCAGCCCATTGATATGGGAAGTTGAATGGAAGGACAGAAGTTCATTTGCAGATTTGAGAGTTCACCTTTCTAAAATAAACAGTGATGCTACAGGGAGGTTTGTCTAACTAAGATGAAGCGAAAGGATTGAATAGAAGGGTACATGTAGCCTAAAGATTTGGTGCATTCACATCTGCTTAGATCTCCCTACTTGAAGAGTCCTGGCCAGGCCAATACACCTGAGTTTTAGCCATGCCTGAGCTATGTGTGAGACCCAGTACTGGAAAAGCAAGAGATGCTCGGCAGCTTTATTAAGCTCTCCCCAACAGATAACCTGTTAATGGTGACCAGTCAGGAGAAGAGGCAAGAAAGCTGTATTTTGGCTCACAGAAAATAATGTACCAGTTATGCTAAATTTAACAGTGGCAAGTTGTTGGATTCATCAGGTCCATATATTCATTCACCCTCATCTTCTCATTTGTAAACAACAGCAGGTCGCCACCCAAGGGTTATCCAATCCTCATACATGGTAAAACTACATCGCTGATCGCTAAACATGTGTCGGACGAGAGAGGATTAAACCCTACCATCTTCTCACCAACCTCCGTCATGCCAGCTTGCCCTGTCCTAACATTTCTCGCCACCAGAACCCTTTCTGACTTCCCACGTGTTTAAACCATGATGCTTTTTCACCATCATGTCCCCAGATATGCTGACTTCTTCATCCTGCACCGCATTTGACTTCCCCTTCCCTAACTATCTCTTCCATGATTTTGACTACACTCTCTGCATGCACTTGTATTCACTCCCTCCTCCCCAAATCGTCTTCCGTATCATCTCTCCCACCCCATTCCTTGCTTCGCTTTGTGTCATCCACCCTTTATATGTCCGCCCTGTCTTTTTCATACTCATGGCTGCATCCCCCCTACTGTGTGTCCCCAACCCTCCTCTCTTCCCTCAGTACTGTCTCTACTCATCAGATCGCCAGTTTCGCTGTGTCTTTTATGAGAGGGCTGTCACGTTTGCTCAGGCCACCTTCCCTACTGTCTGTGACACCCTTTCTCCCTCTGAGTCCCTCATAGCTTGACTTCCACTTTGGCCCGCTGCCCTGCTTCCGTCTTTTGACCAGTCTCTCTCAGGTATGAGTCTTCATCTCTGTCATTGCCAGACTCCTCACCACTGGTGTTGTGCACCTCCAATCCCAGGGTCTTGCCCGTGCCACTCAGTGCCCAGTGCTGCACCCACCCCTGGCTTTTACCAGAACTTTTACTTTCACACCACAGATCTGGGAGCAGCTCTGTGTTCCATCACAACTGCGACTAGTACCTTAGTTGTCGGGTCCTCGTCTGCTGTCCTTCTGAGGCCCCCAGGCCTAAGACCCTCCTGTCGCTTGAAAGTTAGCACCATATCCAGTGACAATGTCCACCCTCAAAGCCTCAGAAGTTCCTTTACCAGAGAGTGAGCCTGCCCTAGGACCCTTACTCTATAGTACTAGAATTCTTGAAGTGTCTCCCGTGGTGTTTTGATGATCCCGCTCTCCCCATCTCTTGCATAGCCACTTGCTGCCACTGTCACTCTTGACTTTTGTCCCATGTGAGATCTCCGCAGGTCCACGACCTACCCTTCTCCTCCATGACATTAGACACCCGGAACTTATGAGGGGGTCATATCCAAGCATTGAGTCACTTTGCTACCCCTCCGCTTGGGGTGTGTAACAAGGTGCATTTGTAGTGAAGCACAGGATACTCTGAGTTGAAACAGAAGCAGTTAAAACTCTATAAGAAAGGTCCCATCTAGTCACTCCAACTGCTGTCCAGCCCTCACTCAGTCCACTGCCTCCCCACATTCCTTGCTGACCTAGCAACATTACAAACCACTATACTAGAATGTCTATGATACCTGTACATGCAAACATATATTACACACCTCCCATTCTACAAAATAGATATTTTCTCTAGGGATTGATAACAAACCGAAAAGAAAAGAAATATTCAAGAAACAACATCTGAAACAAAAGCAATTTTAAATGAATTGTCACAAGTCGGAGAAGAATTCACCACTTATTATATACAAAAGCAACCTGAAAGTGAAAGTACGTTTTAGAAATTCAAGTTATCTTTTATAATCTTTTAAATAATTACGAACTTTGATTTCTCTGTGAAATCTTCCCACCGTGGGTTTACTACTTTTCCCCACTTCATGTTCTTCACCATGCAATACTTTGTCATGAGCTGGTTTTCCTTTGAAAACAACAACCCTCTTAAGATTGCATATGTGAGAATCTTTTGTTTTAACCACATTTGTGAACATTTTTATAATGTTTTGGGTCTCGACAGCTTCAACCTCCCCTCCTTACTGACTGGCTTCTTAATCATAACCCAGTCAACTCTCATACAAACCTCCTCTTTCCAAACCAAACCATCGTCTATAGCCATATGTGTGTTTTCCTTGAAAACTCTGTTGAAACACTCCACCGGTCCATTGGTGGCAGGGTGATATAGTGTGCACTGCTTATGTTTTGTGCCACACTTCCCTGATACCCTTTCTATTTATTTGAGCCAGAGCACACTCATTTTCCTTCTATATTCAGTGTTCTCTTCTTGGGCACCATCCCATGCCTCTAGACTCACTCTTGCAAGATCTGCTACTCTTTCAGAGTCATCTATCTGCATGCATCAATTCAGTCAGCACAGACTGAGTGTGACACTATAGTGGTTTCACTGCAGACAACCCACAGTAAACAGTATCACTGGTTTGTTATACTTGCCCAGTATTGCCATTCCAGTATTGTAGCCTTACAATGTAATGTCACATCAATATATGGGATTTTGTTCTCGAGTTGCTGCTGGTCAGAGACAGTGCCACGGCGATGGAACTCCACTGGCTCCTATTGTCAGTCTGCACCATATTTAAAACTGGCTGTATCATCTACAAATCCTTCACCACCTGCATCCACACCAAGTTGGCTGACAAGTTTCTCATCCCAGGTGGTTCTCAGCACTCTCACAGCCAGAACACTACGAGATTGAAAACAAAAAAGTGCACAAAAGAAAGCAAAACAAACTTAGAGACCATTTCCATCTAGGTATATAGGATTTGGATTGAAATCTCTATATGGATTAGGTCTGCCTCAACCCTGTTCTGCTTTAGAACAGAGTTGAAGACACACCTCTTTAAAGAATACTACATGTTAGAAATGGGGGGTCTCTAGTTTGCAGAGGTAGGTACCTTTGTCCAAATAAGGGCCCTTGCTTCTAGTCAGGGTAAGGGGGATACACTCCTAAAATAACCCATGCTCACCCCCTTGGTAGCTTGGCACGAGCAGACAGGCTTATCTCAGAGGCAGTGTGTAAAGCATTTGCGAACACATACAGCAATACAGTGAAAACACTTATAATGGAAACCACACCAGTTTAGAAAAATAAGTACTCTTTATCTAGACTTAACACAAGACAAAACGACAAAAATCCACAGTACAGTATTCAAAATATCCTTAAAAATAGGTTATTCGCTTAAATGCAGTCCTAGGGCCAGTTATATTTATAAGATTTTATAAACTAACTGCCCATTCTGGCCTATGGGAACAGATAGCCTTTCAATAGTGACAAACAAAATTGGCAGTATTTCACTATAAGGACATGCGACACACATCAAGGCATGTCCTACCTTTCACATACAATACACCCTGCCCGCAGGTGTACCTTGGGCCTACCTTAGGGTGACTACCATGCAGAAAAGGGAAGGTTTGGGGATTGGTAAGTGTGTGCACTTGCCAAGTCGACATGGCAGTCCCAGACTGCACACAGGCTCTGCAATGGCAGGCCTGAGCCAATTTTACAAGCTGCTTCTGGGCGTGGCACAATCAGTGCTGCAAGCCCACCAGCAGCATTTGATTTACAGGCCCTGGGCACACATGGTGCACTGTACTAGGGTCTGACAAGTAAATCAAATCAGCCAATCAAGGAATCGCTAACCCATTACATCAATTTACAACAGGGAGCACTTGCACTTTCGCACTGAACAGCAGTGGCAAAGTGCCCAAAGCATCTAGACCAGCAAAAACAGAAGAGGCAACAGCAAAAAAATGGAAGGGATACCCACGCCAATGGTGCCAGGTCTAACACTACATTTAACAGTTTGCTTCCTTTCTAAGAACCTAGCTACCTCTCCAACCTCTTACTGACTGTATGCTTGCTTTGACCAATTGCAATACAATAAACCATATAAGCATGAATGGATATATTAACTAATTATTTTTTTATGTTGTTCCCAGTTTCAGTTTTTGGAATGATCTGTCTTAATTTTCCCTCTACGATTAGGCCTTTACTTACGCTCTCATTAGGGGGAGGCATGAGTACATTGTATAGTTTTCCTGCCTTTGACTGTATGTTACTTCCACATTTAATGTATGGTAGAGTGCATTGTGATGAGAAAAAAAGATTATAAAAGTCCTCATTATTACTAAGCCCCCTATGTTTACTCTTCTTACAAGGGGCTCTAGGGTTGCCCTTCATGTGGTATGGTCTGCAGTGTGGTGGTTGGTTGCTGCTGCTTTGTGACCCTTTGCTCAGACTCTGCCTCCCAGTGCCCTCCTTTTAACAAGGGAGAGTGGTGTTGTGATTTGTTGCTGCTGCATTGTGACCCTTTGCCCAGACTCTGCCTCCCAGTGCCCCCTGCTTTTAACAAGGGAAAGTGGTGTTGTGGTTTGTCGCTGCTGCCTTTGCTCAGACTCTGCCTCCCAGTACCCTGCTTTTGACAAGGGAGAGTGGTGTTGTGGTTTGTCGCTGCTGCTGTGTGCCCCTTTTCTCAGACTCTGCCTCCCAGTGCCCTGCTTTTAACGAGGAAGAGTGGTGTTGTGGTTGGTCGCTGCTGCTGTGTGCCCCTTTTCTCAGACTCTGCCTCCCAGTGCCCTGCTTTTAACGAGGAAGAGTGGTGTTGTGGTTGGTCGCTGCTGCTTTGTGTCCCTTTGTTCAGACTCTGCCTCCCAGTGCCCCACTTTTAACAAGGGAAAGTGGTGGTGTGGTTTGTCGCTGCTCCTTTGTGCCCCTTTGTTCAGACTCTGCCTCCCAGTGCCCGGCTTTTAACAAGGGAAAGTGGTGGTGTGATTTGTCGCTGCTCCTTTGTGCCCCTTTGTTCAGAATCTGCCTCCCAGTGCCCTGCTTTTAACAAGGGAACCTGCTTTTAATAAGGGAAAGTCGTGTTGTTGTTTGTCGCTGCTCCTTTGTGCTTCTTTACTCGGACTCTGCCTCCCAGTGTCCTTCTTTTAACAAGGGAGAGTAGTGTTGTGGTTTGTTGCTGCTAAGCTGTGCTCCTTTGTTTAGACTGCCTCCATGGTGCATTCTTTTTAACACAGCAGGATAGGGGTACACCTCATGTCTTCACTGACTGTTTAGAATAATCATACTCAAAGTATGGCCCGGGGGTCACATGCAGCCCCCTGAGCAGCAGCAGCACTGGGCTGCTGTTTACTCGACTCAGCACTAACATTAACATTTCATTTCTTTTTAAACATACAGCAAACGCTTACTTAAAGGTTATTTGCAGTTAAACAAAAGGAAGTAAATACGCCCTTAATTTTTGGAACACCTTCATTTTTAAAGACAGCAAACATGTAAAAATACAATAGTCTTTTGAAAATGTCAAAAAATCTATTTCATTGACTTGTAGAATCTTTTCACCTTAGTAAATCAAACTATAGCAGTGCATTCAGAAGTATTTCTTTTAAGTGTTGGTCTTCAAACGTGAATTTAGAAACATTCATGCATTAAATCTAGCCCCCCCCCCCCATAAGAATGCCATTAGTGATTACATCCAAGCACGGGAGATGGTTTTGTACAGCACGCATCCTGAAGTCATCTATTTCAAGCTCCTTTTATATGTGATAATAAAGAAAAAAGAGGGAAATGAAACTAAAGCAATTCCCCAAAGTCACACAATTTGGTCAAGTGGAGAAACCAGGATTTATCTCAGGATTTCTGGTTGCACATTGCGCAATTGAATTCAGCCAGTAGATATACATGCTTCGCTTCCACTACACCCACTTTACAACCCCACTGCCCCCGCTGGCATCAGTGCGGCCCTCGGTCACACCAAAGACCAAACATTGCGGCCCCGGGAAAATGTTTGTGAGTACCCATGGTACAGCAGGAGGTGTTTATCAGAAACCTTGGTCTGCAGTGTGCTGGTTGGTCACTTCTGCGTTGTGCCTCTTTGCTCAGCCAGAGACTAGTCCTGCCGAGAGTTGTTTGCCACTTTCAGTTTTTTTTGCTGCTAGTCCCTCATACCCTATTTTTTCTCATTATGTTAAAGCACATGAGCAACAGTCTCCGTGTTTTCTAGAAGGAAAGAGAGACCTGGCTATTTCCCTAAACCTAGATATTCTGTTTTGTGTATCCCACCCTCACACTCTTCCGCATGCATTTCATGCCTAAGAAACCGGTACACGCTGCCGCAGCACGTTTGGAGGAAACATTTAAGCTCCAGCCAGGCATGCATGACAGCCAAGTATACAACTCAAAGGCCACACCCCAATCAACATTTCCGTGGGCACCCACCACAGACTAGAGAGAGCTTTGCAGTTTTGCATGGGATAAAGTGTGCTCACTGAAGTTGGCGGGTGAGCCGTTTCACCTTTTGGTGTAGTTTGTCCTTCCCACGTCCATTTATGTTTGCCGTGTGGACAGCGAGATGACACATTGTTTAGCAGGGAGCTGGTTTGGGCTGGCCTTTGCTTTGGGTCCTCTGGCGATAGCTTGACGCGGTTGTAGATGGCTGTTGACCTCACCGCTGCAGGCTTCCTCTTTCACAGCGGCCCGAGTTATCTGCACCCTCGCATTCCTCACGTTTCTGTCCGGCTTGCTAAACTAGTTTGTAACCTGTAGTGCTTTGTTTTGTGTACATTTCAAACAGGAAATGATCACACACGAAAAAGACTCGAGGCTCTCTTGGTTGGGAAACTTCCAAAAGAATCCTCTGGGCAGTCCGCCATTTTGTGAAGGACGCATGTATCCTCCTGCCTTAGGAACACGTTATTGCCTAAATTAAACCTCAGCAGAATAAAACCAGGCTGGCATCCTTTGCTCGCAGCGAGATTATGCAGGCCCAGCACCGCCCATGCTAGCTAACGGCCCCAACAGATGGAAGACAGCCCTTGCGAGAGACCGCAATCAATAAACCATGGGCGCGGCCAGACTGACAGAACCGCTGGACCTTGGGCAGGGCGTCAAGCCACATGTTGTCTGGATGCGCAGTTGGAACACAGGCTTCCTCTGAATCCGAGAAGTCTTGGGCAAAGGTTCGAAATTCGAATAGAGCTCACCTACTGTCGCTGTGGAGGAGCGTGAGTATTTCTGCCATCAGTAACAGATCATGACAGGAAGACGAGAGAAGCTACATGTCACGAAATGGTGCTGCCTTCAAACAACCTCACAGACATATCATACCAGTCCTTTCATAATGCAGTCTTGAAGGGTGCCGGTGAGTGTAGGCACATTTTTGCTATTTCCAGAGGCTAATACTTGGTCAGTCACACTGGAAATCCCTTGACATGGAGGACAACATTAGTTCCATGTTTGTTCCTCGCGTTTTTCATAATATTTTATACGCACCACTATCTGATCCGCACTGACTTTCGTGTTTAAATGTAAGCTAAAAAGTGCAAGTTTGTAAACAGCCTGTGTGTGTGGTCCGCCGAGTTTAGAGTTCTAATTAGTAAAGCTTTGAATATTTGATTATCCGAGTTGCAGGAGTACCATGTCTGTCTCTTTCCAATGACTTTCTATTGGCCTTTATTTTTTGCTGCACGCGCGTGTTGATTCTTGTGTGACCGCGTGAAATGCCGCTGACCGCGGCCCCCGCAGGGGGCCAATTGGCGGTCGGCGCCTTAGTACCCCCGGGGCACGGGTCACCCCTCCTCACCCCCTCCTACAGGGGGGGGGGCGGAGTCGCTGTGTCTATCGCGATGAGTGTCAATGGCGGTGAGCGCGTTCGTGGTGCGATTGAAGGGCCATGGGGGCGCGCGGGAAACAGCGCGAAATTGGTGGCGGGATTTGAATGTGGGAGCGGCAAGGCCACGGCGGCCGGCTTGCAGGTTAGGGGTATGGAACTCTTGCCAGACGGGGCCATCCCTTCATCCCACTCCCGCCAGATTGAACTGGGCTTCGGGGGGTTTCGCGGGCTCGTTTAAATTATTCCCTGCCCAAGCGTCGCCGCAGCGTGATACTGACAGAAACACTGTGGCCAAATGGTGAAGGTTACCGGTTTAATCCCCATCGATGCTCCATTGAAAGCTCCATTAGGGTCATGGGGTCTATTTCTCGATGGCGGCGGACCTCGCGCAAGCAAGTTTGTATGGGTGCGGCCGGCCGGTGGGAGCCGCCCCACAAGGTTGCGAGCTGCCTGGGTTCCCGCGGATCGCGGGCGGTGCAAACCCGTGGCGCTCCAGGGATCAGTCGCCCCCCCCTACGGTGGCTACGATGCCGCGAGGGTGGGGGGAGACATGCATTGGCCGGCGTGCATAGGGGCAGCCAGTGCGTTGTCGTGGGGGTGCTGGGGGGAACGGTCCCTAGTGGTAGCCGGGTAATTTGCGAGTGGGACACGGGTCGGAGGTATCAGGTCCCGGCCCGCGAGGTCGCGCTCGCATTCGCAGGGCAGAGCTTGCGTGATCTGGGACATCCGAGCATGTAATATGGTGTCTTAGCTTCACGAGCCGGGATGTTAATTTAATTACGGGGCTCAAGATCTGGGCCATTCGAGCAGGTAATAAGGTACTGAGCTCCCCGTAAGCACGGTGCTCAAGATCTGGGACATTCGAGCAGGTAATAGGGTACTGAGCTCCCCGTGTCGGGTGTAATGTTAATACGGTGCTCATGTAAGGCGCTCCACCACCTTGGGTCGGTTGCGCGCGATAGTATGCAACAGGTATTGGTTAGCTGCCTATATGGGCAGATGCGAACTGCATAGATTGCATGGCCACAAGAATTTGGCGCCAATTCCTTTGGGTCGTGTTGGCGCTAGATGAATATGCAAGCTGTGATGGCTGGTGGCCTATAAGCAGATACATGTGTCATGTGTACGCATTGTTCGCAAGAATTCGGTCGTGCCCATATTCGCGCGCATTAGGCGGTTCTGGACATTACGACACCCCTCGGCACCTCAAGTAATTTAGCACGGCGCTTGTGTCCGGCGCTCCACTTCGCTGGCGCGCATTACTGTTTTAAGGAACTTCGTCGTTCCCCATGAATGCATGTTGGCATGTAGCGGGCGTCCAGCGCTCCAGTACATGCGCGTCACCTGATATGAGTTAGGTGGTACGGTGCTCGCGTCTAGGCTCAGCTGCCTTGGCGCGCCTCTTGTCATTTGATCGGTCGCAGTCTCCGGCATCATCGGTCGTCGTACTCGCCGCGTCGCTGCGATCCCGGCCCCACCGTCAACTTACGGTTCTCAGGATCAACGGTGAGTCTTGCCCTACCCGCCCCGGCCCTGTCCCTGGGCAGTACCAGGTCGACAGGGCCCTGTTGCTCGGATGGCCACGGGCGGGGGGGGGCGCAAGTTGGGCCATGGTGGCTCGATAGGATGCTGCGTCCTGTCGTAATGAGCGTTAGTTTCGGTTGAGTAGGGACGTGGCGCGATTAAGGGGGCCCTTTGCGCGCTGGAAAGGGCGCAAAATTTGTGGCGTGTTTTGAATGTGGGAGCTTCAAAGCTACGGTGGCTTGCAAGTTATGGGAATGGAACTCTTGCCAGCCGGGGCCATCCCTTCATCCAACCCCCGCCACATCGATCTGGGCTTCGGGGGGTTTCGCGGGCTCGGTCTAAGCTATCCCCTGCCCACCGCAGCATGATTCAGTGTGGGGTAAAGCTCCATTAAGGTCCTGTCGGGCACACACCAAATCAATCGGGTGTCCGTCGGCCTTTCGTCCCCTGGGGTGTATTTGGCAGCGCACTTCGCGCAAGTAAGTGTATATGGGAGCGGCCGGCCAATAAGCCTCGCACCCGGTGGGAGCCGTTAGGAGAGTGGGTACTCGGACCCTTCCCCCCCCACCCCCCCACCCCCCCACCAGCACTACAAGGTTGGGAGCTGCCTGGGTTCCCGCGGATCGCGGGCGGTGCAGACCCGTGGCGCTCCCGGGATCAGTCGCCCCCCCCCCCTCCGGTATCTTCGATGCAGTGAGGGCGTTGGGGGGGCATGCATTGGGCTGCGTGCTGAGGGGCAGCGAGTGCGTTGTCGTGGGGGTGCTGAGAGGAACGGGGCGGGGCGGTGTAACCTGCGAGCGGGACACGGGTTTGGAGGAATCAGGTACCGGCCCGCGAGGTCGCTTCCGCATTCGCGGGTGCGGAGCTCGCGGGATCTGGGACATTTGAGCATGTAATGTTGTACTTAAGCTCCTCGTGCCTGATGTGTAATGTAAATATGGTGCTCAAGATCTGGGACAGTCTAGCATGTAATATTGTACTAAGCTCCCCGGGCCTGGATGTCTAATGTAAATACGGTGCTCATGTAGAGCGCTCCAATACCTTCGGTTCGATTTCGCTCTATATAATATGCAACATGTATTGGCTGGCTGCCTATATGGGCAGATGCTGATGCAGGGATTGCATTGTTCACAAGAATTTTGCGCCAATACCTTCGAGTCGAATTTGCGCTATATAAATATGCAAGCTGTAATTCCTGGCTGCCGAAGAATGCAGATACATGATACATGTGTATGCATTGTTCACAAGATTTCGCTCGTGCCCATATTTGCGCGCATTAGACGATTCCGGACATTATGACACCCCCCTGCACCTCAATGTGAATTTGGCACGGCGCTCGTGTCCGGTGCTCCAATACGTTAGCGCGCATTAATGTTTTAATGTCGTGGCCGAGCGGTTAAGGCGATAGACTAGAAATCTATTGGGGTTTCCCCGTGCAGTTTCAGATCCTGCCGACTACGAAAATCCGCTCCCACATATGCGGGTCTGACTCCGCCCCTCGCCTTTGCGCCGCGTACCCTGCTCTCCCCGAGTATGTGTCTCTGATGTCAACGGCGCTGGGAACGGATTGGGCGGCTAGCACCCCATCGCCCCACCCGGCCAGGTCTGGTCCTTCCGGCTGGGTCTGGCTGGCGTAGGGCTGGCTGGCGTAGGGCTGACTGGCGTAGGGCTGAACAAATCTCTCTGTTCCACATCTTGAGTCCGAGTCCCCGACTACGAATGGCTGGGGGGCGCTCTCTGCCACGCGAGGCGGACAGACACGCGCTGGGACAGATCGGGCTCAGCTGCATCGCGGAAAGGACACCGGTGGCTGCGTGGGTCTGGTCACGTCCTGCAAGCTGGCAGTGCATGGCTCCTTGGTTGATTGGTCGGTATCACGGCGATGCACACACTGACAGCCCGTGCCCAGTTAGCGAACTGGGCCTGATAAATGAGGTTGCGTTGTAGTGAAGGGTGTCCATTCGCGCGCATTATGTGATTCTGGGCATTACGGCACCCCTTACACCAGAATGGGTTATTTGGTCGGTGCTCGTGTCCGGTGCTCTAATACTTTCGCGCGCATTACGGTTTAAAGGAATTTCGACATTCCACGCGCATGAATGTGTGACACGTTGCTCGTGTCCGGCGCTCAAATGCATGCGCGCTCATTTCGTGATCCCGGGCATGACTACATCTCCCGCACCTGAACTGATTAATGTGGTACGGTGCTCGTGTCCGGTGCTCAGTTACTTTGGCGCGCAGTTGCGCTATGGACAGATGCTTCTTCCCCCCTCAACCGGTGTCTCAAGAAGGCATCGCCGGTGTGCGCACACGGGTTCCCGTGGGTCGCAGACCTGGCGGCTCATGATCTCACTCCCGTGCCCGAATATTTGTGTAAATATGGTGCTCATGCACAGCGCTGCTATACCTTCGGGTCGAGTTCGCGCGATATAAAAGTGCTGTTTACAGCAATGGTCGCGCAGTCCGATCCTGACCACACCACAGGAACTGCACGCGGTGAGTGTGTGCATGCATAGTTTCTGCCTTTTCAGCTCATGCAACCATTGACAATCATTGACAATCAAAGAGTGCTAATTGACGTAGGTCCGACGTTACGTTTTTCATATGGCTGGATGCAATGTCAGAAACAGCATTATTCAAGGCGGCCGGCTCCCTATGGTTTGGGGCCTAATGGGGTAGTGGGAAAAGCGCGTAGGCATGTTACTGGTTCTATCCGGAGGTCGGAAGGAACAGCGACATACAGGTCAGGAGGCCCACCACTCTAAACTAAGTAAGCAAGCACATGTGTTAAGCCTCGTCCTTATTTTTTTTGCCCTCGCCCCCCCCTCGCTCAGCCAACTCGAGGCCCGGGGCGGCGCACCTGCATGTCTCCTCGAGTGGCATGTGCAGGCAGAGCCCGAGGATGCTTGGCAGCCGGGAGATAATTATGTGGGAGTAATTGAACTGGTGCTTATGCGGAATATCCCGGCCGATTGTGCGCCAAGCAAATAACAAATATATATTCATTATATATTCGGGCCACCGCCACATCTTTGCCTAGCAAGCGCGGCTTTGGTGCTGGTAACCAGGGTAGAGCCTCGGGGTTGCGTCCTGTGATTTTGAGAAAATCGCTTAATCTCCCCGTGCCTGGATAGGAAATGAAAATACTGACCATGTGCAGTCGCCGACATTAGTGCAGGAAACCAGGGTTAGGGCCTCGAGGTCGCGTCCTGTGATCCTGGGGAAAGCTCTTATCTTCCTGTGCCTGCATATGTATTACAAATATGGTACTCATGTGCAGCCGTCTACTCTGGCGCAAGAAACCAGGGTTCGAGCCTCGAGGTCGTGTCCTGTGATTTTGGGCAAATCACTTAATCTCCCCCTGTGCCTGAGTATGCAATGTAAAGGCAGTTCTCATGTACAGCTCTCCAATACCTTCGGGTCGAGTCCGCATGCTTTGCGGACTGAATGTCGAATCTAGAAGGTGTCGCTCCTAGTACACATGACAGACACTAGTTTCAGGATTGCCCATGTTGCAAATGGTACGCCACCGGTTGGCACCGTGGCGATGCTGTACCAGCACTAAGCCTGAAAGTAGTGGTAAACACCACGTAGAGCCTCATGGCGTCAGGGCATTATTGACCATGCAGCATTCGCAACATTCAGAATAGGGTCGGTAGTTGCACCAAAGTTTACGGTTGGTTCCCACAGACTTGTCTGCCCCCAAGGTTATCCTCTAGGGGTTAGAACTCGAGACTAAGGGGGCATCTCCTGCTTCGGCGTCACAAATAAGCGACAGCTACACTGGGGTGGAGTTACCATGCAGGTCCTGCCACCACTGGGTTCCCCCCAGGCGATGGGATCAATCTAAGTGGGAACACAAAGTCTACGGTCTTGGGAAACTTCCAGCGGTAGGGCATTTAGCAACAGATAAAGTATCAGCGTGTAGGTAACAGACATCTGCTCTCCAGCAGCACCGTGCCCTGGGAGCACGCGCGTTGCCCTAACTCTGAGGCCTACCCATAGGGGGGCCGAGTAGCAAAACAAGTAAATAGGTTCCATAGCTGGGTGAAACCACCATCATTTGGAGATAGGCCCAGGTAAAATAGGGTTTCTTCATGTCTAGAGGACCATTGCGGTTGGGGGTATCCCCCAACGGAATCACTGGTCGCGTACTGCAGCTGCAGGAGACTGGGATCCTGGTTTACGGACACTTTTACAGCGCTCAGGGAGTGCTGCCAGCCTACATATGGTGCTGCTGTCCCAATAACTGGGGTGTCAGCGGGGCAAACACAAGGGGACATTATGTCAATAGAACATTTGTCACGCACAGGGTGCACTAAATCTCTACTTCAACGGAGCAGGAATTTGGCACCGCTGGGGATGCTCTGGGTTTGTGGGGGGGGCACCCCCCCTGCCACCCTAGTACTAGGGAGCATGATGGGAGGGGCGAAGTAGGACTTAGTCAATCCTCAATGCTTGAACTTTACAGACAGCGTGCAATGCTTAAGCCAGACAGATTCCCGAAGCTGGTATGCCTAGGGGGTTTCATCACTGAGGGATCTGTAGGGGCATAACCCCCATAAGGAATAAGGGATGGTGGGCAGGGGCAAGAGTTGCCCCTTGCCCATGGTCACGCGCGGGCAGCAAGGAGCACTCCTGTGCTCCAGGTTTAGCAATCAGAGGGGACTGGCCAAAGGTTAAGTAAAACCCTTCTCGCCTTAATAGTCAAAGAGGGCAGGCCCAGAATTGTGAAGAGGTGTAACCTTCCCGCAGGGGGGCGAATAGTTCTTGGCACATCTTCGCAGACCCAACGGGTCCTTTATTTCAGCAGACCCTATCCGACTGGGATGGCGTCTCGGGCTTTGGGGACATAGATGGGGCCATCTACAACACCAGGAGCTATAGATCACTGGTAAGTCTTGGGCCTGTGGATATAAGGGATCTCACAGGGTTTGAGTCCCGCTAGCGCTGTCACACTGTCATGAGGTGGCAGAATTTCAAACTCTTCTTTCTGCTAGGATGGTTCCCTTCCAGCTAGTTGCAGGAAGCCCTAGATAGGAGAGGTTGCAGGTAAGACTATAGAGGGTTGGTGGGGGGCCCTGGCTGCGACGGTGATCCGCCTCCAGGGCTGTGGCAGAGTGACAGGGCGACCTGGAAGCAGGCCGGTACAAAGGGTACCTCTGCGCGGCACCATAGGGGGTGCCTGTGCCAAAACCGAGGAGCCTCAGGGGAGGTCCCGGAAGCCGTGTTGGCGCCCCGCTAGTCCTGCGGGCGGTTGTGGGCCTGAACAACCGGGGGCTTGCTAAGCAACGCTCCGCCCCAAGAGGGGGGGGCGTGAGTAGAAGTTACCAACGGCACGTGATCCTAGAAAGAATCACCTGGATGGCAGCAACGGCGGGCATCGCTCCCGCGCTGCCCGGCTCATCAGGCGGGTAGGCGACCCAGTTGGTTGCCTGCCCTTGGATCGCCCGTAAGATAACCCACCCATTACATATTCTGGAATTATGTAATAAACCTGCAGCATTGTTACCCAACACCAACTGTCTTGTGTGTGTCATTTGGATAACCTACTATGGGGGAGGGGGAACAGCGGGGTGTCCCTGGGGGTACTATGCTGCTGACCGCAGCCCCTGCAGGGGGCCTATTGGCAGTCGGCACCTTAGTGCCCCCGGGGCACCGGTCACCCCCCCCCACCCCCTCCCACAGGGGGGGGCGGGGACGCCGACCGGAGCCCCCCTCCTCGGGCTGGCCGGAAGTGACGCGCAATGCGTGTCACTTCCTGGCCCTGGTGTGAGGGGGAGGCTATTTAGCCTTCCCCCACCCTCCTGGTGACCTCTTTGTCACCCACCTCGCCATTTCCCTCCCTACCGCTTACCCGGTGTAGGCGTTGGATGGGGGGGGGTTTCTGAGCGTTGTAATGTTTTCTTTTTTCATTGCAGGCGGAGTTACAGGGCGATCTGGAAGCAGGCCGGTACAAAGGGTACCTCTGCGCGGCACCATAGGGGTGCCTGAGCCAAAACCGAGGAGCCTCAGGGGAGGTCCTGGAAGCCTTGTCGGCGCCCCGCTAGTCCTGCGGGCGGTTGTGGGCCTGAACAAACGGGGGCTTGCTAAGCGACGCTCCGCCACTAGAGGGGGGGCGTGAGTAGAAGTTACCAACGGCACGTGATCGTAGAAAGAATCACCTGGATGGCAGCAACGGCAGGCATCGCTCCCGCGCTGCCCGGCTCATCAGGCGGGCAGGCGACCCAGTTGTTTGCCTGCCCTTGGATCGCCCGTAAGATAACCCACCCATTACATATTCTGGAATTATGTAATAAACCTGCAGCATTGTTACCCAACACCAACTGTCTTGTGTGTGTCATTTGGGTAACCTACTATGGGGGAGGGGGACAGCGGGGTGCCCCTGGGGGTACTATGAATGGCATTACGTTATTATTGCAATCCCTTTTCCTGTTTCACGCTTAACACTTATGATTCTGCTTAGTCCCTTTTCTACCTTTATTTGCGAGATTGCATTGAATGGGGGTGACGCCTGGGTGTCAAGGTTCTAGGGATGATAGAGAAGCAGTGGCGTAACGCAGACCACACCAGTCCATGCAGTTCCGCCCGCCCCCTCCCCCCAACCTCATAGATTCTTAAACAAGAGTTATTGTCAAAGTCTGACTAAAACCAGTAAGCACAAATCACCTGCGGGAGCATACCTCCTGGAGGGGGGTCCCCAACATTGAAAACCTTTGATTATTGTTCACCGGCAGTCATTGAGCTGTCATACAGTATTGGTAATAGGTCTCACCTGTTGGTTTTGCCAATGGTTTTCAGCAAATTGGTACTGTATCTACTTGGCATATGTTACATAGGCAAAGGTTTTGAATTTTTTAACATTTGTAAACCCTCTTTGCTATAGTGAAATTTCATATTGTAATTTGAATGTACTTTACTAAGTAAAGGCAAAGCCAAGAGGTCTCAGATCTGAGAAGGCTGATCTGTAGGGTCTTCCAATGCTCGTCACATGTTAGCGGAGTCGCATGTAGGTGCCCTAGTGAGGTCTGGTTGTCAGAGGGTGTTCATAATGGGGAATGATTAAGAGAGATCTGGAGTTAGGTGTTAGAGGGCAATAATAGTGTTCAGATGACATGTTCATTCAATCCTTGGCCTCTCACCAAGCAAAAATAGAGCAACATTGGCCCAGAGACAGGAACATGGAGCCGAGGGGCAATGGGGAAGCAATATGGAGGTTGGGGGCCAGAATCACAGAGGATGGAGCAGAGGAAGCAACTGGAGGGTGTGGGAAGCAACACAGAAGGTGGCATGGAAGTAATACAGGGGTGTGGGTGGGGGGTAGTAACATAGAGGATGCATAGAGAGAAACAAACTAACAGGGAGAGAACACAAAGTGGATCGTGGTCGGGAGGAAAAGTAAACTGTCAAGAGAGCAACAAGAGCGTGCACAGAAAAAGCGCATGGACAAGAGAGAGTGCAATACAGTGTATAGGGAGAGAAAGAGAAGCGCACTACGGAGACAGTAGGAAAACACGTACTTTTGAGGAGTATTTAAACAAAAAGAAAAATGCACTTGACAAATGAGCAGTAGAAGGACACAAGTGATGTGTTCATGTTCCAGGGAAGGGACAAACAAAAGACGAAGAAAAGCCCACACAAGTTACTGAATAAGAAGCAGCCATAAGAGACCCATAATAAAGTCAACCAATGGTAAGCAGTGGGCAGACTCCAAGCACACTGTAATCTAAAAATATGTTTCACAATGGACAGCACACATCTAGGGACTCTTCTCTGTAAACAAAAACTAATTCAGAATTCAGAATTCCAATGCCCAAAATTGTGCGACTACATGAAGTTGGCATAATTAGGAGAAATATGTGAATTTTTCTTTGTTACTTCTTTTTTTAGGTCGAGCCCCGATCCAGCGCGCAAGCGCTGCTCTGGTGTTGATCTGGGGTAGTTGAGTACGGGAGAGAAGCCATGCCCACTCCCCCGCCCATCTTTTTCATTGGCTTTTGTCTTTATCCTTTCTAAATGCTGCCTTCCGATTGGTTTATAGGATTGTTAGTCCCTCCTTATGACAGCCATGTCATCATTTGTATCCTTCCATGGTTACTGGCCCCTTTACTTCGAGTGTTGCATGAGCACTATTTTCTTCCCATGCCTCTCCTCCCGCTGTCCGTGCCTTCTCTACACCCCACTTCCGTTGTTCATGCCTTCTCACCCCCCTAGACCCCGGCCCCCACACTCCAGTTTGCAATGTAATAGGTCTCGCGTAAATGCGAGTCCTATTGCATTGCATTATGTGCTGCATTCTACAGCAAACATGGGCAGAAGAATATGCCTGTGAGGATTGATTTTATGCAGGAAGTTATCTCTTCCTGCACAACAACAATCCTGACCACAACGTGGTATCCTTACAATATGACACCAGGGTGCCTGTGTTGGCACTAGACAGCCACAAGTGTGCCAGCACAGTTATAAAGGTGAACAGCACCACATCTTTGTAAATATGGCACTGTTTATCTTATTTCCATTCTCGCAACGCAGAGCAGCAACTTGCCTTGCTGCTTTGCATGACTGTTTAGTAAATCTGCCCTTTAGTGTTTATATAAATTTGAAAGTAATTGTTAATATGAAAAGATATGCGTGTATTACGTATATGCCTCTGTATGATATGGTATGTTGTTCTGTGTATATTCTGCTAAAAGATGTGAAAATCCCTTCCAAAAATAATTAAAGATGTAAACATACATACACTCACAAATATTCATATTCAAATTTTGATTAAACGCCCAGGGGTCGTTTCTCTATGAGGGTGGAAGAGAGTTGACCCCCTGTATTTATTGCCCTCGGGCACAGTATTAAATGTAAAAAAAGGTGTGAGCCCATGCAGCAGCAGTGCTTTTATTTTAGACTTGTGGATGTGTTGCAGGGTGACTAAAAACCTTTAAAAATGAAAAACATACAGACTCCTCTTTGGCAATGTAGAGACAGCTCTTCACTGTCGCGACAGGGAGACTGACCCTCCTTACACAAGCAGGCAGCTGATCTCATTTTGACACATCACTAACAGCTTCTTCTATACATAGTTGAACAATGATTGTTCCAAAAGTTCAGAGGAGGATCATTTCATCAGATTAATACATGCTGATCTTAAGAAACATGAAGTCACCTGTGACCCTTGACTTTAGCCTAATTCAATATATGTCCTTTATTGCAGCTTATAACAATGCTTAACAACTTAGCCATCCTTGTATGAGTGTGCATGTGTATTTGTAGTAAATGAAATTTTTAACGGAGTGTGTGCTTTTATCATTGTGCACCTAAGACCTCCAAGTGCACTGAGCTTATTGGATTTCCTACACCCATTGTCTTATCAGGTTACAATTTATTTGGAAACACGAAGTGCATGCCGATTAACCAGTGTGCTAAAACGATAAATATTTTCAAGCTTGCTATGCATGAGCTGGCCTTTAACTAAAACCTTTCAAGTTACTTATTCCATTGTGTCATCATGTGACCACTTCACCTTTCTCTTGCTAGCACTACACTGTTCTTTAACCACATACAGCTGTGGGTGTTCTGCTGGTTTTTGTTTTACACCTTCTACTGTGTGTTTTATTTTATATTTCCCGCAACATTCCCCCCTCTAGTTGATATTTGAAGTGCTGGATCTAAACCTTGGTGTACATTTGATATAAAATGCCCTGGGAATCCATTACTTGTGTTGGTGTCCTAACTGGAAACATCTCTTCGGCTTAGCACCTACTCTTCTACAACATGCTAGGATCAACTGTACAACACAGTATATTAGTAGTCAAACCACAATAGTTGGCAAGAAGGCTAGCAACAGTCCCAACATCCAGGATAACAGTAATGATAACCACACACTAAGCCAATTATCTTGGGCACTTCCTTCATCTACCATCTTCTTTTGTAAATCATGCAGTGTCTTTATGGCCTCTGATAAAGTTCCATTATCTGCATCATTCACTAAGATGAAAGTACAGCATGCAGTACCAATTTTCTTGCTTACCCATCCTTGCATAGTCGTCATCATGTAAAATACACAGCGGTGCTGCATTACCATAATTATTATAGCATGCAGCTCTTCCTTTATGGTGTTAAATCCTTTGTTTGTAGTGTTGATAATCTTAAGAAGTTCCCATCGAGTAATCTGAACAATCGGCAGAAGGCTCCCAAAGAACACTTGCGCATCACTAAACAGGCAGTACTCTTGGAGAACATCATTCCATGTGCTTATACCATAGTACTCTGCAGTCCTCTTCCTTCGACTATGATGTAGGAAGATCGTTGGATGGCTCATGGGGTGTTAATGCAAAGCTGAAAGATTAATTCCTGGAATTACCAAAACTGGAGCATGCAAGGTCACAAAGGAGGTAGATTCCACCCCCGTTTGGTGGTAACTGGGTATGCAGTTCTTCGCATTGCCAGTAATAAGTACATGCTGGTAAATACAACTGATCAAGAGCTATTGTATGTAAAGCCTTGGGCATCACTGGTTTACCTGTAGATAGAAGTCTATGCATTAGGTCATCCCCTGACTGGGTGCATCCTCTATCCTCCAATAACAGTTTTTCATATAGAGGAGTAGCTTCCTGCAGTTCTCACAGATGTAAGCGTGTTGTCGCAGCATAATGAGGTGTGTGATTGTCTGTGGTAGGATTGGATTCATGTGGCAAGGCAGTTTGTGCCACCAGAACAGGGACATATTGCGAACCTCATGGCACAGGTAGGGGCGTGTGCCTAGCTGCATCTTTAGCTGCCCAATCTGCTAGTGCATTACCCTGAGACACACAATTCTGTCCACTTTTATGTGCTGCGCATTTCACAACGGCCACTGCCTGTGGTAATGCTAGTGATGCAGCGCGGAGTGCAAAATCCCTCTCTACCGCCACGGAGCAAAAGATCTCACACACGCACACTATCCATACATTCGCTGGTGGGGCCCATAACACCAACACACACTCACCATCAGTCCGTGCGAGAGGCGATTATCCTTCCAAGCGCTGAATAATGAGGGAGGAAGATACCACTTTACCCTAATGAGTAACAAACCTACCCTTCTTATACTCATTTGGCCCTAGATTCCACATTTGGTATTCCCCTCATAACCGGGACGGATCCGTTAGTTGTAGATTTAAGTGAATTTCTAATACTCTAATTAACCTTTTCATTAACACATTTCAATGAATAAACAACCCAACTCATTTCTGTAGATGCTCAAATCCAAATGTATATTATTATTGCAGATTAAATCATTCATTTGATCAAGTTGCCATTCATATTTACCTATTCTGGCTAAAGTCGTCCTCTATGTCAAATTTTGCAGTCTCGCAAATCTATGCCCATCAATTTTAGCAGATTCAGTTCATCAGGAGTTTGGGCATTAATTCAGTCTGTCAAAGATTCAGGCTAACAGCTGTCCTGCAGTGTCACCGTCCTCTCCGTCAGCATATCATCAGGAAATCAAAGGAGCGACTCTCGACCTCTCTATTCTATGGGTTTTTATAATAATTTCAATAACAAAATGTAACAAAATTGAGTTTTAAACTGTTCTGATTGGCTGATCAGGGGTCAACCTCTCCGTTCCCATAAGGTTTAGTCCATGGTGTCAGCATACTTGCTGGTTCCGGTTCTTTAATAAAGTCATTTGTTTGTAGCGTTGGCACCATTCCCAGTGGCCTTAATAAGTACAGCTTGCCTGGGGTCAGGATAGGGCCATTGTTGCTCATCTTAGCGCAGGCGCACTTCATGCAAGCCTGGTTCACCGTTGGCAGTCAGGTTAGGCACCAAAAGCAGCCATCATTCGATAGGCCAGAATAGTCAACTTAAGCAAAGAAACACAAAAACATAATTAATACATAAAAATGATTAATTAAATGTTATGCCCTCGCTAATACCCATATGTGTGTATATTTATCTAGCCAAAAGCAACACTCAATGCGGTTTATACTTACTAAATAAAGCACGAATCACAATGACATCACCAAAGCGACATATTTCATGCAATGTTCTAATTATCTATCATTAGTATGCGTACGAAATTTAGTTCACGTCATTAATTAGGCCATGCAGATGCAAATCTCACGTATATTTTGGTCATTAATAAGGTTGATTAGTTATTTCCACATCACTCCAAACCATTAGTACGATTATAATTAATTAATTAATCTAATTAATAAAACGACATGCAAAATGGAGTGGGTAAACAAAATTAAGCATTACCCGCTCCAGCACTAGTGCATCTAGTAGAGTCTCTAGGAAGTTCCTATGCATAACAGGCCTTCTGACTGACTTCAGGAAACCTCTCCTGCTCCAGCTCATAATGCTGGATGGCCCAATGGTTGTCACATAAGCTGTGTTTGAATAGATTGTAATGACTACTACTGCTTCTTGATTAAGAGCCCTATTAGTGCTGTCAATTCTGCTGCTTGAGCGGAATAAGGCACTGGTAATGTCAACTGCTCTAGTATATGGAGGGTAGCAGAAGAACCATGCTGTTATGCTTTGACTACTGCTGCACCTGTGTGTCTAATTCCTATGCCCTGGTCAATAGTAGACGAACCGTCAACAAAATAGACAATGTTAACAGGTATAGGATGCTCTGTTGCTTGACTGGATTCATAGGGAGTATAGGTTGCACAGTCATGCGCATCACCTCAGAGTCTAATATTGGATGGGCAAAGAATGTCACAGGATTCACTGTATGACACTTCACAACCATCAAAGTTAGCAGTGACAGTTTCACCTCATATCCTGACACTCTCTCTCTAGTTGGAGTAGTTTTAGCTTTCTGAATAATAGCAAATACTTCATGCTCTGCATTGAGCATGTGACCCCATAACAATGAGTGTGCTCATCTGCACTGCAAAGGCTGCAGTGGTGATAGCTTGCTCACAGGGATAATGTTCTTTCATCACTGCATCCAGCAGTCCGCTTAAATATGCAATAGGGTTATGTCCTAAGGGATATTTCTGACCATTTCAACGGCAAAATAAATAAAACTTCTTGATATAATCAGGAGTTCCCAAAACTGGAGCATTTTCTATTTCAGTCTTCAGTTTCTGGAAAGTCTCCTCATTTCTGGTGTTCATGTTATCTTGTAATGTCTGCCTTTTGCTTGCTTAATAGAAGCTAACAAGGGCACTATTAACATGCTATAATCAAAAATGTGTTGTCTCACATAATTACAGAGACCAAGAAACTCCTGCATTCTTTTGATAATTTCTGGCTCTGTCATTTGGCAGATGGATGCTGCTCCTTCATGTGTTACTCGTCCACCAGAAGCTGACAACAATTTACCTAAATAATGGACCTCCTCTTGATAGGACTGATTTTTTTCTCTCTCTCTGCTTTGTATCCTTTTTGGGGAAGAGCTACTAGAAGAGATATAGAGGAGAGATTTTCAAAAAAGTTGTGCAATGCAGCCCAGGCCAACCGACCGCGAGGCTGTGTTGCAGCGTGGAATGTCAAATCCTCCCTTCGTCACAGACCAAATATCGCAATACCACATTAACTCAAATACATTCATTGGTGGGGCCCATAACACCAACTCTCACACTAACATTGATCTGCTTTCCTGGGAGTGATAAGTTTCCATACGCTGACATGAAAGGAATATCTTTTCACCTAAACCCTAATATGCATTGAATGCCTTTATTAGCTTCAAACCTCATGATATTACCCTCATTTGGCGATGAATCAGTTAGTTGATTTTGTAATTTGGTAATTCAATTCTTTTATTTATGCTCTTCTCTTAATCTAATTTCTTCAAATAATTGACGCAACACATTTGTCTATTAATCAAAGCATCGTTTATCTAAATTGCAAATTTTTAGAAAATCATCGTCCAAACCGCAGAACATCATATTTACCTAATCTGGCTATTAGTCGTCCTCTAAGTCAGTCAAGTCGTGGAAAAATCTTTACATTCATCAAAGTCAGGCCGCAATTCAGTCTCTCAAAGATTCAGGATAACAGCTGTCCAGCAGTGTCACCATCCTCTCCGTCAGCATAACGTCAGGAAAATGAAAGTTCGCTCAAAAGAAGGACTCAGGATGGAAGGAGATTCTAATTCACTTTGTCTACCTACTTTTATAATGAAACTCACGTCAAAATGTAACAAAAATCAGTTTTAGACAGTCCTGATTGGTGGATTTGGGGTCACTCGGTAAAGTTCTCACATAGTCTGTTAGATTAAGTCATTGCACTTGCTGGTTCCGGTTTTAAAGACAGTTCTTTGTTTTGTAGTCCTGGCAACTCTCCCAGTACGACCTTGGTTGGTACATCTTTCCTGGGGTCAGGACGAGGCCATTGTTGCTGGCGGTGGCGCAGGCGCACTTCACCCAAAACCTCGTGGGACTGTAGCAGTCACGTCGTGTGTCTCAGTCGGCCATCTTTACGAAGGCCTAAATGGTCAACTTAAGTAAAACAAACACAAAACTTAATTAAAACATTGAATTGGCTAATAAAATTTTAAACCCTCACTAATTCCCCTATGTGTAAGTAATTATCTTGCATAATAGCAACATTCAAAGCATTTATATTCACCCAGTGATGTCATCTGGTGCAATTTACAATTACGTCACAAAAGCAACATATATCATGCAATATTCTAATTTTCTACCATTAGTATGCTTACATATATTAGTATACAATTAATTTAGCCATGCAAAATGCAAATCCCACGTGTAATTCTTTTATTAATATAATTGGTGAGTTATCACTTCAAACGGATTAATAATATTACAATTAATTGATTATTCGGATTAATATAAACATGCAGAATGGGGGGGGGTATACAAAATTTTTTACTACCCGCTCCAGCAATCCCCCCTTTGGTGATTATATCACCACACCACACCAACAAAATTTTGTATCCATTTTACGGAATTTCAAAGTGATTTCTTGTTTTTATTCATATTTCAGTTTCCCCTGTTTCTTCTCTTTTTGCTGATTTATGCATACTCTCCTTAATTTCCTCCAATTCTATTTCTTCAAATTCTCTTCCTTGTTTCTTATCTCTTCTCCTTAAATTTTCTCTTCTTAACTTTTTCTGATTTTTATCCTTTTTATGACAGATACACCCTAATCTAATTATTAATACTATGAAAATCACACGTTAATGGAAATAATATCTTACCTAAAAACGTACTACCTAGTTTTACTACAATATCTTTAATAACTGATAATTTCTTTCCAATCTTTTCCCACACACCTTCAACCTCCAGTGGTGCAATTTCGTCATGCAATTCTGTAATATTTTTTATAAAAATTTTCAAATATTTACTTTCGTCAGGAATGTAAGTGCAACAGTGTTGAACTTTCAGCATTCCACAGACTCCACCCTCTTTTGCCAATAAGATATCAAGGGCAAGTCGATTTTGCATTACCATAGCACGCATGCCAACCATTTAAGTATTTACTAATAAAAATCCTCCAGCGGTGCTTGTTGACAAGCGATCCACTACTGTTGAAAGTCTTCTAATTTTGTTTGCATTCAGAGATATTCCCACTGCTGGTATCAATGCTCCAAAAAGTGTCACCCACAATTTCTGTCCAAGATTCTCTCTTAATACGTGCTAAATAACTACCTAAACCATGTACACCATCTTCTCCTCCATCCATATGAAAAATCTTTGGAAAAATCAAGCCTACATAACATGTGCCATACCAATGGTCTGGCAAACGATAATATGCCCTGTTCCCACAAATGAAATATAGTCCAAGAAAAACTGGATCTTTTCCACCTTTAAATCCCCATCCACCCATGATTCGGCATGTATTATGGCACTCACTAATACCTACAAAATAATTATCATATGCAGTTTGATTCCTTCTAATACACACTTTCCCTTTCTGAGGCCAATCTAAAGCCATAGTTGGACTCGTTTCCCCTTTCAAATGTTTTTCTATTTCTACATCCCAGACTGTCTTCTCCACTTTTCCTTCAGATGCTTTTCTTTGCATTTTCAGTCTCCTTTCTTCAACCATATCTAAATATGTCTTTTCCTCTTTTTTTAAACTGCAAGTCAAATTATTCCTAAATATGTATTCTAATGTTAGTTCTTTAGTTTCTAAGAAAAATTCACCTAATACCTTTGCAGGTTTTACCTTGTTTAGCTTGTTAATTGATGGTACTTGTGAAAATATAGTATCTACATCTGAAAAATAATACTCTAATTTACCGGTTTGATCAAATAAACTAGCTATTACACTACATGTTATTCCATAAGTTACTGGAAGGTGGTGATAAGTCACTCCCTCCGATACAGAGGCAGGCAACTGCATGCAGACAACAATTTTGAAAACACATTATTAGAGAAATCAGTTATAGACCTGTCTTTATGTAAATAAGTTGTATCTATTCTAGTCGGAACTACCTTTTGAATCTTCCCTATATTAGTTATGTTTTCACTATGTCCTTCTAATGTATCTATAGTAACTTTAAATGAGATCAGTAGAGCAAGTATACTCCATAGAAGCATTAGTAATCCTGTACAACAGAAACACATTTTACACCATCTCCTCAAAAATGTACATCTACCTTTGCTACTATCTATGTTTGCCATCTTTGCTAAAATGGACCGTGTCTTTTGACTTAGCCTCTTCTACTTCACAACTAGTTTTTCTAACCCAAGGCTCTAAGCACCTACTTGGTTCTACCAGTTTTTGTCTTTTTCGGTATTTAATTGTCTTTCTCTCAGTTGGTTTCTTGTCTTATTCAGTTTGGCATTTCATCATTTTTCACTTTTCCTTCGCTTTCGGTATACAGAATGTCCAGAACATCCGCTTCTTCTCCAATATCGGACAAGATAACTCTCAGGATTTCCGATTCTTCGTCTTCCTCAACCACTTCCGGTACAACCACCTACGGATTTCCCTGGCTATCCGCCTCTTCTTTTACTTCAGGCAGGGCCACATACGTCCATTCTGGTGATTTATACTTCTGGTTAGGTTTCCTTGTTCTTCTGCTTTCTTTAACTACAATTGTTTCTTCTTCTTTTGATTTCTCCTGACTCGCTACTTCATTCACCTGTTCAGCCCTTGGTGAATTTACTTGTGTTAGTCGATATCTCAATCTTTTTATTTTATTCGGCGAAACGTCGTCTTTTGCAGTTCTTTTCAATTTACTCCCTTTATCGTTCTTTTCAGTTCTCCAAGCTCTCTTTCTTAGAACTCAACCTTCAGGTATTTCATCTTCGCATTTCTCTGACTCTGTTTCGACTTGCTTTTTACTCTCAACAGTTTCTTTTTCCACCACCTCTTTTGTTTTCCCTACTTCTGTCCCTCCTCGAATCTCCGACACGCAATCTTTCTGCTGATTACTTGTCCCTGCTTCTAACTGTATGTTGGAGTTCCGTACACCTCCTCGCGGGTCTTCCGCAATAATCTTTCCCTCTCTCTTTGTATCTGGCACCTGTCCATCTAAATGTGTTGTTTCAGGTGGAATTTCTCTTAATCTTTCATTCCTTCTCATGAATCTTTTTTATCGTCTCTTCACTGTCTTTTTCTTTGTTCTTTCCTTGTTCTTTCCTGGAAGACTGTGCTCCTTGTTCTGTTTCTGAGTCTGAACTGGTATCAGAAATCTGTAACCTTCTCCTCAGGGAACTACTTCTGGGGACAAAAGTTAAACTTGGTTCTGTTTCCCCCCTTTCAGGGTTTTCTTTGTCTTTTGGCTCTCCGTCATCTGACTCAGTACTGGATTCTGATTCATTAAAATACTCCTTTTCTGTGCTGTCTTCTGGATTTGGAATTCTCAAAGTATGACTTGCATGGATCCAGTTTTTCAATCCGGCACACTTCACAGCTGTTCTTGCGGTCAAGATGACTTGTCTTGGTTTTCTCCACCTTGAACCAAACAGTTTATTCTTCTGTGGACTTTTATCCTTACCCAGTCCCCTGGGCTTAGATCATGGGCTGGCTTCTTTTCAAGGGTGGTTGCATCCGCTCCAACGTGATGAATCACAGAATGAACTGCGTCAGCCAGGCTTTTACAGTATTCCAACACCATGTCATCAGTTATAGTCATCAGCTTGTTGACTGGTATAAACACGTGGCGCATGGCTCATCCCATGATGATTTCATGGGGGCTTAACCCTGTAGTTCTGTCTGGAATTGATCTAATAGTCATGAGTACCAGAGGCAAGACATCAGGCCATTTCATACCTGTGGCTAAACACATTTTCCCTATCCTGTTTTTGATAGTACCATTCATCCGTTCCACCACACCACAAGCCTCTGGTCGGTAGGCACAATGTAGTTTTTGTCGTACATTCAACGCTTCACAAATCAGTTTTATGATCTCATTATGAAAATGTCCTCCTCGGTCTGATTCAATTGTCACTAGGAACCCAAATCTAGGGATACATTCCCTCAAAAGTAATGTTGCCACTGTCATCCCATCATTTCTTCTTGTTGGAAATGCCTCTACCCATCTGGTAAATAGACAGACCATAACCAAAACATACCTCAACCTGTTACATGGAGGCATTTCAATGAAATCCACTTGCATTCTGGTAAAAGGCCCTCCTTCTCGACCTATTGTTCCTAGACCCACTACTGTCTTTCTTCCTGGATTGTATTGCTGATATAGTAGGCATCTCTGACAAAGACTTTCTGCTACAAGTCTGAATTTTGCATACCAGGTTTGTTTAAAGGACCTGATCATAGCGTCTCTCCCTATATGTCCCTGTCCATGATACATCCGTGCCATGGCAGACATCATGCTATCAGGCATGACTTGTCTTCCATCTCGATAGACCCACACATGATCTTTCTCTCTGGGTGCACATCCTGCTTTTACCCACTGCTTCATTTCCTCCTCTCCTGCTTCTTCCTGCAATTGTCTTACTTCCTCCCATGTTCCCACAGTGTTAGTAAACATCAAAGAGCAAGAAATCACCTCTTTTTCCTTAGCCCGATTAATTGAATTCTGATTTCGTGCACAGTATTGTGCCATGTCATTCGCAAATTTATTTCCAGTAGCGATATAATCACCACTGCGACTATGGGCAGCACACTTTACAACAGCCAATTACGTAGGCAGCTGTATCGTCTCAAGCAACTTTCCAACCACTTCAGCATTCTTAATGGGAGTTCCACTTGAGGTTAAGAATTCTCTCTGCAGCCATATCTGGCCGAAGTCGTGGACAACTCCATAGCCATACTGGCTATCAATTATCACAGTCACTCTCACACTTTTCCCAATCTTGCATGCTCTCGTTAAAGCAACAAGTTCAGCTACTTGGGCCGATTTTACTCCTTTCAAATAGGATGCTTCCATTACTGCTGCAACTGTGCATGCCGCATATGCTGCACTTAACACTCCATCATCTGTCCTCAAACAAGACCCATCAACAAACATAACAAAATCACTTTCTGGCAAAGGTTGATCTTTTATGTCAGGTCGTGGTTTTGTACAGAAATCAAGTACATCAAGACAGTCATGATCTGCTTCATCTCTTACTTCCACATTCTCAGCATCATGCAACAATGTTGAAGGATTCACATTCAAGTATCTCACAAGACTTACATTTGTTGCACCTAATATGACCTTTTCATGCTGTCAGCCGACTATGTGTCATATACTGAGTACGACTCCTTGTTAAAAGGATCGCCACATCATGAGGTACAAACACTTTCACAGGATATCCCATCACAAATCCCTCACTCTGTTCCAAACTCCGACATGTAGCAGCTATACTTTCAAACACCCAGGTAAAGCTAAAGCTACTGGGTCCAACATTGATGAAAAATATGCAACTGGTCTCCTCAGTTTTCCATGCTTCTGTACTAGAACAGAGAGTGCACATCCATTTCTCTCACTGCAATACAACTCAAATTCTTTCTCATAATCAGGCATACCCAATGCAGGTGCTTCACACAACCCATCTCTCAATCTTTTGAATGCTGCCAATTCCTCTTTGTTCAAATCAATGGGATCTTTCACATCACTTCTTGTCGGTCGTACCAAAAAATTGCTGATCCACTGACAACAATATCCAACCATTCCCAGAAACATTCTCACTTCTCTTTGGGTCATAGGTGACTCATTCTTTTTATGATCCTGATTCTGTCTATTGTTATTCTTCTCAGTCCTTTTTCAATGTTATGTCCTAAATATTGTGCTTCCTTCTTACAAAATTGTAATTTCGATGGTGATACCTTTAGTCCTCCATCTGCCAAATGATTTAGCAAGGCTATCGTGTCTACCTCATAAGCTTCTCGGGTTTTCGATGGCACAAGTAGGTCATCGATGTATTGAACTAACACTGAATTTTCTGGCATTTCTAGATTTTCCAAGGACTTCTTCAATAGCTGATTAAATATTGAGGGGCTTTCTGTATAGCCCTGTGGAATTTGGCACCAAGCCAAAATATGTTCGCCGAAACGAGATGCAAAAATTTGCTGACTGTCATGGTGCAATGGGATGGAAAAGAAAGCTTGGCATAGATCAATCACTGTATACCATTCTGCGTCATGGGGAATCTGATATAAAATCACAGATGGATTTGATACAATGGGACAGCATGACACAACAATTTTGTTTATCTTTCTCACATCTTGTACTATCCTGAACTTCCCACTAGGCTTTTTCAGTCCCATTATTGGTGAATTACATGGACTACTCATTATTTCTCTCAAAATTCCTTGTTTTATCATTTTCTCAATCACAGGTGTCACTCCTTCGGTTATTTCAGGTGTCAATTTATATTGAGGGACATTTGGATAACTTACTCCTTCTTTTACTGTTATTTTACTGGATCTACATTTCTCATTAATCCTACGTCTTCTCCGGTGAAATCCCAAACTTCTGCTTTAACAGATTGTTTTAATTCTTTAGGTAATTTGTCAGGGTTAAATACAGCATAGGTTTCAGTAACCTCCTTCTCCCTATTTGCCATTGTCATTTAGAACAGCACATCATCATCTGGTGTTTCAAATGCTATTCCATCTGGGGTACAAAATATCGTGCAGTTCATCTTGGACAACAAATCTCTACCTTACAAATTCACAGGACTGGTGTCGCACACGACAAAGCGGTGCATTTCAGAAAATTTCCCTATGCTAACCTTCACCGGATCTGTAAGGTAAGTTTTAATCTGCCTGTTGGATACACCAACTACTTGGATCGTTTCATCCGAGAGAGGAAGATTCTTAACATCAGCTGATCTAACAGTTGATCGAGTAGCACCAGTATCAACTAGGAAAGTACTATTTTCATTATTAACTTTTCCATCTACAAATGGGCCTGTCTGGTCTACTTCTAGAGTTGCGCCAAGTACGCACTCTTCTTCCTCCCTTCGGGACCGTCAATAACCCTCTTCTGAATCACTCTCATCCCGTTGCAGCCAATACTGTGAAGCAGCGCTAGCGCGCGGCGGTTTATTTACCTCTTCTCCGTTGTAGAATCCCGTTTCATTACTATACTTCTGGGAATTTTTGCTCTGTGGAAAAGGTGGTTTTGGGCACCTGATTCTGTTGTGTTACAACCTGCTGCTGTCGCTGCGGTTGACCACTCACCTCATTCTGCACCTGTGGATTCAATGATGCATTTTCATTGTTAGTACTCGGGGGAAATTTACACTCGGATTTCCAATGCCCTATCCTACCGCAATTATGACACGGAAATTTCTTCTGTGCTTCCTCTATATTTCCTTTACCTTTCCCAGGACTAATTTTTTGTCTTGATCCTGTATTATTCGCTTGTTCTGCTAATTGAGCTTCCTGTCTCTCCGCTACCTTTACTTGTGCCCACATAGCCTTTTCTTTCAATTTTCGCTGTTTTGCTTCAATCACATCACTGAAATATTTAGCATGTCTCAGTATTTTGTCTATTTTCTTATTTTGCCAGTCTACAGTATGCTGTTTTATCATCTCACTAATTTCTGGACGAAGACCATATACAAACCTGTATACAAAATGACTTAGATCTTTTTCACTCAGATTTTCGTCTCCACAAAATTGTTTAAAGGCCAAAATTAACCTCTCATAATATGCATGTACTGACTCTTTGCTTTCCTGATGTGTTCTGTCAATTTTTAACCAATCTGTTTCTTTAGGAGGTACTTTGTTTTTCAGAAACGCAATAACCTGTTCGTATTTCTTCATTACCTCAGGGTCAGGAGCTCCTGTTTTTGGATCCCTTGGGTATTCTTGTGTTGGCCAATCTATCATGATTTTGCACTCTGTCCATAGATCTGCTGGTACTATTATGTCAAACAGGCTGTTTAGATCTATCCACAAAACTTTGGACAATTTTACAAATCTGTCCACCAGTCTATACCACTCGACGGGTTTTTCACTCAGTCGAGGTAAGTCATTTGTAAATGACAAAATATCTTGCCTAGTCCATGGGACATGTACATATCCTCCTCCTGGAATTTCTTTCATATGGCAGTCTGTCACTACCTTCTCTTTTTCTCTAACAGGGAAAGCTGAAAAGGTTTTATCTGAAACATCATCTCGTTTTCGATACCATCTACTTTTCCATTTGTCCAGATCTCCCCATTTTCTCAACAAAATAATTATTTCCTTAATCTGACTCATTCGTCCTGTGGTATTCATATTTTCAATATCCTTTTCAGTGAAATCTACTCTATATGGTTTCTGTAGGGCTTTTAACTTTTCAATATCTATACCCATTTCATTTGCCACTTCTTCTAATCTTTCATGGAGACTTTTTGCTCTCCACGTTATGCTTTTACACAGAAATACCAACTCCTCATCTTGGTAGGTTTTTAACTTCTCCGAAGGGATAGTTCCTACTATTAACTCTTCCAGTACCATTCGTAATTTGGCCACATCTATTGACTGAGATTCTTTGTCTTTCTTCAGCAAGCTTCTCAACCATTCACTTAATTCCTCTGTAGATGGTCCTACTGACTTCTCTGCATTTCCTTGTCCAAAATCCTTTTGTGTTTCTAATATTGACTCCACTGTCGGTATACGCCTTTCTGCACAATTCTGACCTACAAACGGATTATTTGAAACATTTGGTTCAATCATACTTATTGTCTGTCTCCATGGATTATTATTTTGATTCAGGTTTGATTGTTCAACCTGTTTATTGCTTTTATAAGGGACCGTCAAACAATGTTCGTTATCTTTCTGTTTATCAAAAATAGGCATTACTGGACCTATCGTTACGGCAACCGTTACAACTTCTAGATTTTTGGTCAATTCTCTTATTTTCTCTGTTAATTCTAGGGTTGTCTTTGCTAGTTCTGCTGAATTTTTATCATTTATGTTACCTCCGGACTTCTTCTCTACCTCTCTAATGACATTTTTTTTCCCAAATCTTGGAACTCTGGTTCCGATTTTATGATTCTTACAGTTTCTTTCATTGGGGCACTTGGGGTTAATATTTCTGGTTCTGGCCGATATGGGGTGGATTTTTATAGAGCATGTCATCAAGAACATCATCCTTGATTCATTCACTCCATACCCTCTCGATTCCACATTATGTCTCTTTTCTACGCATTTTCTTCCTTCATTTTCTCCTGCAGTTCTTACGGGAAACAAACCCTGTCATACTCGCATTCCGCCACCTTCTCATTCGATTATCATGATTCTCATGTCCATATGACCTACCAAACATGTACCTATACCTTCCGCCACTTCTCTGTATTTCTCGGTCGTGCATCTCATCTTCCCATTCTGTCAATGCTTCAAATTGTGTCGGTCTAGGTCTTGGTTCTAAATTCATAATTTTCTCTCTTAAATTTCTCAAAACTGCCAAATTAAATGAACCGTGTTCAGGAAAAGCCAACACTCCGTCTTTTTCAGTATACTTGACCCAATTGTCTAACCAAATACAGGTGTGATATCCATATTTCGCAACCATAAAGGATGCAGTGGTTTTCGGTGGAGGAAGTAACTGTCCTTCCCTAGTTACAATCGGTTTGTCCTTCTTAAACCACTTTTTAATTCTACCAAACCAGGACTTTTTCTCCTTTTCTGGTGGATCGTAATACATTTTCCTGTCTTCCGTGTATCGCTAGTCTCTCCTTACAACTGTACCGCTATTCTGTCCAATCGTAGCGCGACTCACACTAACGCACCAATCTGGAGCGTTTACGTCACCTTTGCAATCCTCCAATCCCAATGCGACTCACACTAACACACCAATCCGGAGCGTCTACGTCACCCTGTGCTTCTCCACTCCTAGCGCGGCGTACACTAACGCACCAATCCGGAGCGTTCTACGTTTCCGACTGACTGGCCAATCCCAGCACGGTCGTTCTGACGTCAGCAGCCGCTGCCGCAGCTCCTGCTCCTGTCTACCCCTCCTTTACAAAATCCACTCGGTAAGTTTTGTTTCAAATTTACAATTCTGTTAGTAACAACACAAAAACACCACCATTGTAAGCATCGCTAACCAAGGAATAGCAATAGACCTTTCTCACGAGAATTCCGTCTTTCCCAAGAGCAGCGCTTACCTCTGCCCTACTACGGAATCGTTACTTCCGTTGATAAAGTAGCACATCCCTCTACCTTACCCTTCTAACAAGCATTAGCTAACCGTTTCTCCAGAATTAAGATACATAGTTGGAGACCCAATGCTCCTGAGAAATAAAACTGAAGGTTCACAATTAACCCGAATGCCTTCACATTCACACACTTTCATACGAGAAAATGTAGTACATTCACACAGAATCCTGTCTTTCCCGAGAACAGCGAACAGTCTGTCCTACTACAGAATTATGACATACGTTAACAAAGTAGCACTTCCCTCTACTTTATCCTTCTAGCAAGTTCAGAGATCACCTGTTACCTTTCCAGAGATAAGCGTTATCGGAATGCCATTTGGACTCCTGGTACCTAAGACCAAAATTTCACACACAGGTGACCTTCGTTATCATACACACATCTCTCACACAGAAAAAGTGTGTCTAATGGCAACACACGACGATGTCACTGAATCGAACCCAGACAATGCGTCATGCAACTTCAATCGTTACACGTTTCTCCCTGTGTACCGACAGGGCAACAACAATTCCGTCTTTCCCGAGAGCAGCGCTTACCTCTGCTCTACTACGGAACCGTTACAAACTTCCGACTTCCTACATCCCAGAAGCCGTGCAAACAACATAGAACTCGACGTGACTCAACATAGAGTGTTAATACATAAACCAATATCAATCAATAACCAATAATCGATAAGCAATGTACAAGCTATATTCACCAAACCAAAACAATAACAACCATCATTCTGCTACCAGAAAAACTGTTGCACCGTGGAATGTCAAATCCTCCCTTCGTCACAGACCAAATATCGCAATACCACATTAACTCAAATACATTAATTGGTGGGGCCCATAACACCAACACTCACACTAACATTGATCTGCTTTCCCGGGAGGGATACGTTTCCATACGCTGACATGAAAGGAATATCTTTTCACCTAAACCCTAATATGCATTGAATGCCTTTATTAGCTTCAAACCTCGTGATATTCCCCTCATTTAGCGATGAATCAGTTAGCTGATTTTGTAATTTGGTAATTCAATTCTTTTATTTATGCTCTTCTCTTAATCTAATTTCTTCAAATAATTGACACTACACAGTTGTCTATTATTCAAAGCATCGTTTATCTAATTAAATTGCAAATTTTTAGAAAATCATCGTCCAAACTGCAGAACATCATGTTTACCTAATCTGGCTATTTGTCGACCTCTAAGTCAGTCAAGTCATGGAAAAATCTTTAAATTCATCAAAGTCAGGCCGCAATTCAGTCTCTCAAAGATTCAGGATAACAGCTGTCCAGCAGTGTCACCGTCCTCTCCGTCAGCATAACGTCAGGAAAATGAAAGATCGCTCAAAAGAAGGACTCAGGATGGAAGGAGATTTTAATTTACTTTGTCTACCTACTTTTATAATGAAACTAACATCAAAATGTAACAAAAATCAGTTTTAGACAGTCCTGATTGGTGGATTTGGGGTCACTCGGTAAAGTTCTCACATACTCCGTTAGATTAAGTCATCGCACGTGCTGGTTCCGGTTTTAAAGACAGTTCTTTGTTTTGTAGTCCTGGAAACTCTCCCAGTACGACCTTGGTTGGTACATCTTTCCTGGGGTCAGGATGAGGCCATTGTTGCTGGCTGTGGCGCAGACGCACTTCACCCAAAACCTCGTGGGACTGTAGCAGTCACGTCGCGTGTCTCAGTCGGCCATCTTTACGAAGGCCCAAATGGTCAACTTAAGTAAAACAAACACAAAACGTAATTAAAACTTTGAATTGGCTAATAAAATGTTAAACCCTCACTAATTCCCCTATGTGTAAGTAATTATCTAGCATAATAGCAACATTCAAAGCGTTTATATTCACCCAGTGATGTCATCTGGTGCAACTTACAATTACGTCACAAAAGCGACATATATCATGCAATATTCAAATTTTCTACCATTAGTATGCGTACATATATTAGTATACAATTAATTTAGCCATGCAAAATGCAAATCCCACATGTAATTCTTTTGTTAATATAATTGGTGAGTTATCACTTCAAACGGATTAATAATATTACAATTAATTGATTATTCGGATTAATATTAACATGCAGAATGGGGGGGTATACAACATTTTGTACTACTCGCTCCAGCAGCTGAGACGCATTGCGCGACAGCGAGGGAGCAGGAGAGGGCCATAACTTCAGAGATATGGCTCTATCCTCCCCTTTCCCTTGCGCCAGTGCTGATTTCATCTGCCATGCGCCATACACACACCTTAGCGCCGCAGTGCTAGGGTGTGTGCATGAGTGTAGCATAGGTTTTGTACAGGAAGGCTACCCTTCCTGTACGAAATACTATGCAAGGCACGATGCACAGCTTTTCCCTCTTTGCATATGTGCTGCACAGTGCAGCACGCATGGAAAGTCGGAAAAGAACAGAGAAATTAAAGCATTTCTCCTGTCAGGGCCATCTTTGAAGGGGTGTTAACTTTTGGCGCAGAACCATGTTTACAAATGTTTGTAAATATAGTTTTACGTCAAAAGGCATGGGTGGTTGCATGGGAACGCCCATGTACCATCCATGTAACGCCCCCTCGGCGCAAAGTAACTCAAAAGTTGGAAAGAAAATAGCTGGAAAGAAAATAGCAAAAATAAATTAGCGCTGGTTAACATCACTTTTGTGATGCTAATCCAGCGCAAAAGTTTTGAAAATCTGCCCCACAGTGTCTTTTTTACACTGCTGCTATAAGCTGGAACCTTTGACAAGTCATTCTTTACCATTCTGTTAAAAACGCAAGGAAACTCACTATATCCTTGGGGCAAACTTGAGTACAAGTATTGAGTCCCGCAACAGGAGAATGCTCTCAGATGATGGCTGTCTGGATGGAAAGGGATGCTAAAGAAGGCGTTCTTCAAATTAATAACAGAAAAATACTTGTCATCCTAGCGAATATTTGTCAAGATGATGGAGTAGTCAGGAACAATTGAAAATTCTGGTTCCACTACATTGTTCAAGAAGCTCTGGTCTTGAACCATACACCAAGTATTGCCTTTAGACTTCCTGACTTGGTAAACTGGGGTATTACAAGGAGATACTCCAGAGTAAATTACTCCTTGCTCTAGCAACACCTGTATCATAGGGGCGATGCCCTAATCTGCTTCTTTTGACAGAGGATATCGCCTTACTCTGGGGAAGACAGCACCTTTCTTTAATGTAATTCAGAACGGTGTAGCAGTACGAATAAGGCCTACATAATGTGTACCATTAGTCCACAAGGTGTCTGGTACTCAGGACAGTTCTGGTTCCCTAACAGAATCGCTCTACCTGATGTGGGATTTCTTACTTCTAACACTGTCCTCAATGGTATGTCATCTTGAAAAACGGCAACAGTTTTCTTGGGATCATCATCAAACAGTTGGCCATCCAATATCTCCCTAACCATTTTTCCTGGCTCAATGAAGACAACACATGCCTACAGCCATGAATATGGTCACTGGCTATCAGAGTGCCATAGGTTTGTGCTACTTCTAAAGCCTCCATTTGCAGTATTAATTCAGTATTAGGCATCCAAGAGTCTTGCCCTTGTTGCCAAAAAAGGAATTCTTTGGGTAACTAGACCTCCTTTCTCAATAACTCTCGTGTCTCTGCTATAATTGTATACACCACTGTAGTGAATGCTTCCATATCAGTAGGTCATGCTCTAGTCAGATATCCGGTAAAGGAATCTACTGTTAATGCCATGATCCTGGAAAGTAAAACTCCAGGGGTGGAACATATCATTGTACCATCCAATTCAAAATGAATAGTCATATTTAATTTGGCCATCAGATCTCTTCCGAATAGATTAGCTTGGTCAGCTGTAGAAACAAGTAAACAGCCATCAATGTACCTCCCTCCTACTTCCATCTCCACTGGTTTAGTAAAAGGAACCCTCATCTCTTCCCCAGAGAATCCTTTATTGGCAGACACAAGAAGGGCGTTGCAGTAATCGAGGCGGCTGCTTATCAAGGCTTGAATCAGGATCCTGCAGGTAGGGGAAGGAGATGGAACACCCCACGGAGAAGACTCAACGTGTGGAAACAAGTACCTGAGGTGGCCATGACTCGGTCTTTCATAGTTAGAGTGGTCCAGTTGGACACCCAGGATTTTTGCCACAATTTTAGGGGTAGGGGCTAAGCCCAACTCCACGGGACACCAGTCGGGGGACCACAGAGTTTGAGCGCTGCCGAAAAACAAAATTTCAGTTTTAGCAGCATTAAGCTGGAGGCAGCTTTCAGTCAACCATCTGGAGATTGCTCGCATACCATCAGCGAAGAGAGATTTGGCCGAGACTTTGTTGTTATCAAAAGATAAGAGGAGTTGGGTATCGTTCGCATAGGAGTAGGGAGTGAACCCTTGATCTCTGATGATCTTAGTGAGAGGGGCAATATACACATTGAACAGGGTAGGGCTGAGGCAGGAGCCCTGTGGTACCCCCTTAGTGAGCTCCATGGTGCGTGGTCGGAAAGAACCCAAGTTAACAGTTGGGTATGCTGGTCCAGAAAACTCATGAGCCATTTTAGTGCCAGTCCCTGTATACCAATCTCGTTCAATCTATAGAGTAGCTTCTGGTAGGACACAGCATCAAAAGCTGTAAACAAGTCCAGCAGCACTAGTAGCACCGCCTTATTGTTATCCAAGGCCAGTTTGATGTAGTCTGTGACACCTATGAGGGTGGTTTCCGTAGAGGAATTTGGTCTGAAACCAGACTGAGAGGGATCGAGGTTGTCTTGAGATTCCAAATACTTCATAAGCTTAGTATTGATATGTTCTTCCAGGAGGTTATTCATGAGTGGGAGGAGTGAGATAGGAGGTAGTTTGACAACTCTGTTGAGGGTACATGTGCCGTTTTTCATATCAGAAGCACTTGCACCGCCTTCCATTCCGGTGGAAATATCCCTTTGTTAAGAGTGATATTTAGGGGGGGGCGTGGCTTCGGAGCCTTCGAAGACGGCCGCTGTTCCCGGGAGCTCTGCCGAGACGTGAGGGAGCGCGACCTCTGCAGGCAACGCTTCTACACTAAAAACACCGGAATTGTTTGTTTCGGCATTCGGAACTGCCGCTCATCAGAATGCTACCTCTATTTTTCCACAGGGTGAGACTGGCACGCTTAATTTAATGTTTTTTCTGTTGCCTCATCGTCGCGGCCGCCATTTTGTTTTTTCAACGATCTTAGGCTTCCCACCTGAGGCTGTGTGACGATGCTGGTTAACAGTTAACTGCTTTTTCTGTTATTATCACGTTCTTCCTTCATTTTTTGAGCAGCACTTATATTATTTGTCCTCGGTGCCTGCAGTTACTTTTCAACATTATCTCCTGATATTAGCTTGGACTGCTGTTTTCCACTTTCTTTGCATTTTTTCCAATTTTGCTCACTTTTGACGGACTCTGAGTATCTTCTCACATACCATCACGCCTCGCGGCAATTGTAATGCTGCTCGTTCCTCCACCGAGGCGAATTTAGAGACCTATAATCCCTTTGATATTTTACAAGATCATACTGAGGAGGCTATCAAGGACTCTGTTGGCGCCAAATCTACTATACCGCTCACCCCTCGTTTAAATGCTAAACAAAGCTCCAAGATACCTTCTGCGTCACCATCTACTTCTGGTAAACGGATTAAAGCTAACCCACCTTCTCCCACCAATTCATCATCCTCAATATCTATGGAGCTCCTGCTCGATGAAATTCGTGCCCTAAAACCACATATGGAGGAAACTAACGCCAGACTTCAGAATCTAGAAGCCAACTGGTCTCTCACCGAAAAAAGAGTTGGTGATCTGGAATTACGTGTTGACTCTGTCCAAAGTCTCACGGCTCAAGTTCCTCTTATTTCTAAGGAGGTTGTTCAACTTAAGCAACAGATTGAAAATTTGGAAAATCGTAATAGGCGCAATAAACTGCGCATTTACGGATTAATTGAAGGACTTGAAGGTGCTAATCCGATATCTTTTTTCAAATCTTTTTTGCCAACTCTTTTGGGTCTTCCTGAAACTTCTTCGTTAAATATTCAAAGAGCGCATCGTTTAGGTACATTATCCCGTTCTTCTCCATCATCATCTACTAAACCGAGAGGAGTCATTTTGTACTCTTTGGAGTATACGGATCTACTCAGAGTCCTTCAGGCTGCCAAACAACGAGGGAAAATTGCTTGGCATGGTTCTAATCTTTTCTTTGCCCAGGATTACGCTAAAATGACTGCTGACCGTCGGAAAAAATTCTTGGACATGAAACCTGCGTTACGCAGCATAAACGCACGCTACGGTTTATTTCATCCATGTCTTTTTAAGGTGACTTATAATAACAAAACTACCAGTTATGAAGATCCAGCGCTGCTCCAACAATTTCTGAACAGTTGCAGAACGGAGTCCATGGAAGTGCCTCAGTCATGATGGATTTATTTATTTTAGTAGTATCTGTTTGTTTCATCCTTAGTGCTGTTTAATTTCTCCCTTAATGTATTGTATACCGTGATGTTGGGTTAATTTGTTCCTTCTTCTTCCCCCTATCAGGTAGCGACTTTGTGGTCCTTCATTGTTCCTGGTTATCCTCAACTTGCCTAGCAGATATCCCTTCCTTACCGTCGTCCTGGAGTCTCCCGTCTCAGTGTCCCATCTTCCTCATGTGGCTCCACCAACCCCGTTCTTCATTCTTTCTGGTGGTATGTTTATTTGTTATCGTACTTTTTCGTCACTTGTGTCTGTCGTTTTGTACTTTTCTTTTTTGTAATACACGTTTCTTCTCACCTTTCTCCTTTACCTTTTATTCTCTTTCCTTCTCTTTCTGGCCCTTTTTCTATCCTTGTTATTTCTTTTCTTACTTATTTCTGATCCTCAATCTTTTTGTTTCATGCCTTTCTGCTTACAATCTTTCTTCTCCAAGACTTTCTCCTATTTCATATTTCCCTATATTAGTCTTTCAATACTTCTTTAAGTGCAATGTCATTTTTTCTCAAGTTTTTTATAAGTTGCTTTATATTTTATTACCTTTGTATATTTTTGACTTTCACATAGTTTTTCTAGTATAAGTTATATTCTTAGATGTCGATAACTATACTTACTTGGAATGTTAAAGGATTGGGTTCTCCCATTAAACGGCAACGTGTGTTATCCCATTTAGCGCGTTTGAAAGGGGATATTGTATTATTACAAGAAATTCATATAAAAGAGGTTGAAATTACCAAATTACGTCGTAATTGGGTAGGTCATGTTTTTGCATCTCCTGGTTCAGGGAGGCGTAATGGTGTTGCTATTCTCTGTCATAAGCGGTTAAATATCAAAGTTATAAACCAAGCCAATGACTCTGAGGGTAGGTGGGTGACTGTATCTTTGTTGATTGATAACATTCCTATAACCATTGTTAATGTGTATGCTCCTACCACACAGGATACATTATTTTGGCCCCAGATGCTCAACTCATTGATGCAGTTCTCTGATGATTACCTTGTTTTGGGGGGAGATTGTAACACAGTGGTGGATCCTCTTATAGATCGACGGTCCAACTCCCATTTCTTGCCCTCTCTCATGCACACTCAATTTAATTCCACTATTTCCCAACGTTCTCTTGTTGACTCCTGGAGGCTTTGTCATCCTACACTTAGGGAATACACGTATTATTCACCAGCCCATTCTTCCCAATCCCGGATTGACTACATTTTTATTTCTAAAGCCTTGACTCAACATATTACTCATTCTGAAATAGGTTCTATTTTAATTTCTGATCATGCTCCGGTTTCCTTGCAACTAGATTTACTCCCTCCCATAAAAGATACATGGATATGGAGGTTTAATAATTCTCTCCTATTAGATCCCAAATTTACCCCAGCTTTTCTTGAGTTTTCATCCCTATTTTTTACGGAAAATGAATCTCCTCTGATATCCCCTCAGGTGTTATGGGACCCTTTTAAAGCTGCTTCTAGAGATTTCATTATTTCATTTGTCTCTCGTAAGAGGCGTGCTGCCTCTCAATCCTTACAATCGATTAACCTGCAAATTAAACAATTGGAGCATTCTTACTACTTAACTAAATCCCATTCTGACTTGGATAAGCTTCTTAAAGCTAAATTCTCTTTCAATAAACTCTCCACTGAATCTGCAAACTTATTTTTACTTAAATCTAGTGCCAAGTATTATACTGCTCAGAATAAGGCAGGTAATCTTCTTGACAAATATCTTAAAGTTAAAAGAGAACGTACAAGAATCGAATCCATTGTCTCCTCATCAAATGTCACACTCCATAAGGATGAGGATATTCTGATGGAATTCACTAATTTTTATCAAAAACTTTATACTCCGGAGTCTCCTCCCCTGTTAACTGACATTGATCAATATTTATCCTCTATTCCCTCCCCTTCCTTTCCAGAAATTGATTTTGCCCCCTTAGAAGCGGATATAGGTCCTAAAGACATTCTGGATTATATTCACGTGCTTAAAAAAGGCAAAGCTCCTGGGCCAGATGGATTCACGATCGAATTCTATCTACATTTTTCCAAATTACTTGTTCCTAAACTTCATCAACTATTTTCATTCTTTATATCGTCCAAAAAATCTGAGGGCTCTTTTCAAGAAGCCTTAATTTGTCTCCTTCCTAAAGAGAATAAGGACCATACCCTATGTAAAAATTATAGACCCATTTCTCTAATCAATCTGGATTACAAAATATTTGCAAAAATTCTAGCGCGTCGTCTCGAAATTTTTTTACCTAAATTAATTGGGAAGGAACAGTGTGGTTTCATTAAGGGCCGTCACCTCTCTGACAATACTCGACTCTTTTTTAATGTATTAAGTAAGTCTCACTCTTACCAACACTCTTTAGCTGCTATTGCATTAGATGCTGAAAAAGCATTTGATAGGGTTAACTGGCAATTTATGTTCGCAGTTCTTGTTTGGTTTGGTTTTGGCCCGAAATTTCTTGCGTACGTCTTTTTACTATACTCCTTCCCTAGATCCTTTATATTAGCTAATGGCCTTGTCTCATCTTCTTTTCCCCTCTTTAGGGGTGTCCGACAAGGATGTCCCCTCTCTCCTCTTCTTTTTATTTTAGCATTGGAACCCTTTTTGATAAAAATTCGAGAAAATAAAGATATCGCCGGTTTCCCTTATGGAGATAAATATTTGAAACTTTCGGCATATGCGGATGATATACTTTTATTTATTTCCAACCCCCAATCCTCTATTCCATCATTTTTATCTGAAGTCTCTGAGTTTGCGAAGGTATCGGGTTATAAACTTAATGTAGATAAATGTGAAATCCTTCCTCTAAATAAGTTTTGCTTCCATATAGATTTTTTGGCCTCTCCTTTTCATTGGAGCCCGACTAAGATCAAATACTTAGGTTTGTGGTTTAAACCTTCTATTAAAGACGCTGTAGCGCTAAATCTTAACAACCTACTAACAACTTTAAAAGACTCTACAACTCGATGGCATCCCTTGTTTTTATCTTGGTGGGGTAGATTAGATTCTATTAAAATGATGTTAGTTCCAATAATTTTGTTCTATCTTTCCAATCTTCCAATTAACATCCCTAAATCCTGTTATAAAAATATTTACTCCATCTTATCAAAATTCTTATTGCATCATAAAAAATCTAGGATGTCCTTTGCCAAACTCAAATGCCCTAAACAATTTGGTGGAGTTAACTTTCCTGATTTTGCTACTTATCATATTTCATTTTTTCTTCAGCATTCTGTTCCCCTATTATCTGATCATATTTCTGATAGCACCTCTCAGCCTCTATGGGTAGACGTTGAATCATCTTTCTTTCATCCTTTTAATTTTGAAGAATTTGTGTCACTGTCCCATATTCCCAAGAGATTCTCTCTTCCCATTCTTAAAAACTCTCGGAAAATATTTTCTCCTCTTTTGCTGGACGGTTCCGATGATCGCTCATGTTTCTTGCAGTCCTCCTTGTGGTATAATCCTCTTATTAAAATAAGAAATAAGATGCTTTTTTGGAGGGACTGGAGGGATTTTGGTCTTCGTTGGACTCATCAACTTTTTCATGCAGGGACTTGTGTCTCTTTCGATACTCTTCAATCTTGTTTTTCTTTACCAGTATCCTTTGAATCTAACTATAGTTTATTACGTGCGGCTGCACAAACTAGCTATGATTCCCTCTCTTCCTCCATCACTCACACCAATTCTTCTCCTCTTCCTCTCCCTTCTTTACTTGCTTCTTCTTCCGCTTCCCAAGTCTACAAAATGTTAAGAGATACTTCTAATACTCGGGATAAATCCAAAGTGGAAAGAGATTGGGAATCAGATTTAGAGGATTCTTTTTCTGCTCCCACATGGCAAAAAATTTGGATCAAAATAAGGAAATCGTCTAGAGCAGCTAATACAACCCAAACGTTATTTTTTATATACAATAGACTTTTAATCACTCCTGCTAAACTAAATATGATTGATCCCTCTATTCCCTCTACTTGCTGGACCTGTTCCGCTTCACCGGCAGATCTTAAACATATGTTATTTACATGCCCAGTGATTTATACATTTTGGAATGACGTGTGACGACAGATCAACAAAATTTTTTCCACTCATTTCCCCTTTACCTTTTCACATATTTTCTTAGGTAGTCTCTCAGACATATAGTCTTCTTCCACTACTAATACCTCCATTATTGATTTACTTATAGCTGTAGCGTTTCATCAAATCACTAAATCTTGGAAGGATGCCTCAAAAGTTTCTTTTCAAGCTTGGTGGTATGGGGTCTGTTATCATCACAGGTTAGACAGGGCCTATGTTTATCCCATTACACTTGCTATTAAACGAGATTTATTATGGGTACCAATTACACATTTTTTAAATATGGTTGCACGCTCTCTACCCTTGCATACTCCTTGTGCAGAAGAAGTTCCCAAGCCTCCATGAAACTATTCCTGTTGGTTTCAAGCATATATGCATATAGAATGTTTTATATTATTTCTGCATTACTATTGGAGAAGTCTTTGTACATTTAATGTATCTGTATACTCCTTTTGCATACTTTTATATGCCAATGATTATGTTTTTAATGTATATGTTTTGCTCTATTAATTGATAATCTTTTTTCCTTTTCCTTTCTTTCTCCCTCCCTTATTTCTTTATTTCTTCCCCTCACATGTGATAATATTACATTTTAGTTGATTTTATACATGTTGGTTTTATTATAACTCTGTTGTACTCAAATTTCAATAAACTTTCCTTTAAACTAAAAAAAGAGTAACGTACACATATAAATTCGTACTAACACCATTCTTCTCAATAAAAGTGCAATGTTATCTTGCAATTGGTAGTGCTCTTATAAATGTGCTCAACGGTGTATGGATTATTGAAATTTGACTTGGCATTGTTAATGAAGTTGCGGCATCCTATTGCTGATGACCCTGAACCTGTTGCAAAAAACACTTGTTTTTTCAGAATTGGATGTTTTTAATATGTTACCTTAAGAAAATTGGAAATGCACTGAATATTCGTCTGGCATTATGACGCCTGAATAGAATGACTAGGTACTGTATATTTATCACTTGATTTAGGCATCACTCTTAAAAGGCATGCCTTGACCTTGCATGAACCATTTAATACTGCATGCTAAGACCTCCTGCAGATCACACCATTAATGAGATTAATAGAATAAGGCCTATACCACTCTATTTCCATTATTATTTTTAGACCTATGTCATCGTAACGCCCCGTTGACACTCATAATGTTGCTAATACACTTCTGCCAGCACCAGACTCTATTTTTCTCTTTTTTCTTTCCTCTCTGAAGCAAATGCATGTGTAAACAACCCCTGGTGTGTTCTTTCACACTCTTTTTCACATATGTTTTGTCCAAGGTAACGCTTTTTATATTTGTTTAGGTAAAAATTCAATAAATAACATTTTAAACCCTAAAAAAAAAAAAAAAAAAAAGAGAGACATTTAATATGGCGCAGATGGAGGGGACTAGTTGTGTGGCTAGTGAGGCAATAGATTGACTGGCAAAATGTCAAGGGTTAAACCAGATTTAGCTGTTCTCAGCATCTCTTCTACTTGAGGTACTTGCAGAGCAGGAAAACTCTCTAAGCAAGCATCTTTCTGTCTCATAGATGTAGACAGTAGGACAGAGATATCCAGAGTTATAGAGTCACTGGGAAATTGATCATGTATAATATTATATTCATTTTTTCCTCAAAATAATTGGCAATATTATCACATAATGCCTGAGAGGGGGCGATCTGATTGGTACAGGCTGTGGGGTTGGTAAAAGAATTGAGAACTTTGTAGAGTGGGGTTGGTAAAAGATTTGAGAACTTTGTAGAGTTCTTTAGTAGAGTTGCCAGCTTGATTTAGCCCAGAGGTAATATGGACTTTCCATGTCTTTTTAATATTCCTATGGTAGAGTGCAAGGGCCGTTGTATAAATTGTTTTCTCCTTCACAGGTGGTGTTTTTCGCCACATTTTTTTCCAATTTTTTACAGTTAGATTGTGAAATAGCAGGGCCTGCTTTATGTAACATTTTAAACACCTGTCACACTTTTTTCTTTCATTACTAACTGAACCCTTTTTCATAATCATTATTACTTCCCTAATCCTTTTCTGATTTTTTTTAATTGTTCATTCTTTTATTTCGATATTTCTCCCGATTATTTTTGTCTTCAGAAATGTAATTTCAGATTTAGTCACATCACGGTGAGCATGACAGAGTGACACTCAAATGCCAAATCCAGTTTAACTCACTGAATCATCTGTGCCGCCCTCCAAGATCCCTAACAACTTGCTGAAATTATGTAAACTATTTGAGACAATTTGCTGATAAATAGCAGTGTCTTGTCTCTTTTTGATTTTCATACGATTTGCTCTCTTCAGGAAAACAGGGACATTTTAATTTTACAGCTCTCCATGGAGTCTCTAGATTTTTCCCAGTGGGTAGAACAAAGGGTGTTAGACACAATGCTCCTCATATAGATTGTTCCGCAGGGAATACCCTTTCACCTGGGTCAGGACTGTGCTGCAGCAACAGCCAGATGGGTATTCTAACTATGTAATAAAAAATCCCAAGAGGATTCATATCCTGCTTGACAATGGGTAATAAGGAAGCTTTGATGGTGGTATTAGCAAATATGTCTCCAAAGAGGAAACAATGTTCTCACACAAGCCAACATGTTAACATGTCTTGCAAGCAGGTCAATTACCATCCATCTGTCTGCCACTAAGTTCTTTACATGCTAAGATACCCTGTGGCCGACCGATTCATTGTGGGACTGGACATGGAACAAATTTAATACAGGAAGATATAGGGTAGTTTTAATTTGATCAAATATTTAAAGACTACATGTTCACAATTCCTTGATAAACCATTTTGGTTTCTCAAATTTGCATTTTCTTCAAAATGCACCATTTTGCACTGTGTTTTTCAAAATTTTCTTTTAGGTCCCCTCCCCCCAAACAATGCCCCCTTTTGTCAGTTGGGTTTGTGTGCGACGTGACTCATCCCCGGCATTTACGCCCACCAATTTCAAAGCTCACCAGCTGCCACTGTAAACGCCACGTAAAAAATCTTTAAACAAGCATACTCACAACAAAATAAAACGTGTACACTTTTGAATATTTTACTGGCACCTTTAAAGCCAACATTGATTACCGTGAAAATAATTGGTAGTAATTTTATTTTTTTATTTTTTTATTTTAACTTAAGCTCTCTATTGCACAGAAAACCCAATCTACTCCAAGCACTATCTTCATTGAATACAAATAATGTCGAAATAGCTTGGTGGTAATACAGGACAACAATGCAGTAATTGTTCTACACTAAAGGGCGGTTATAAACCTTTCAACAATATGTAAAGCATTTTAAGTGCTTCATGTCGTAGCTGCAAAACACTTTTTAATTTATAAGAACAGATTGTTCTCAAGTTTAAAATTCATTTGCATGTGAAAGGTGCATTGACGTTCACTTCCTTTTAGTCACCGTATATTTGTTTTCTTTTACTTCCTGGTTCATTTTCCCACAATACCTGTTCCATAGCACACACCTGAACTGAACAGAGACACCTGGATGCTAGAATGTGGGCAGATATTGGTGGGGGAGCACTGTTGAGAATACTCCTTACTAATCTCACAAGAAAGGCTGACTGTGATTAACACTTTAAACTGCAGCTGCCTTTCTGAGCAGCTAAGCCAAGCAGTTTAACCTAGCAGTTCAACCTGGCAGTTCAGGCCAAGGGCACGTAGAAAGCTATGTATTCAGAACTATAGCCAGTTGCTAGGTTTAATTCAAGCATTTCCACCCATCACTTATTGTCTGTCACAGTGAGCTCTCCTTTGTGGCACATATATTCCAGGTTTGGATCGGTGCCATAAGGACTGAAGTTGCACCTCTTTAATAAATCTCACTAGCCAAAACATGTCTGTGGTTGCTGATGCTCCTGTTGATATGGGACATGGCAGCCGAGTGATTCCAACTGCAAAACGACTGTGCTGGCTAGAAAGATCAAGCTGGTCCCACTCAGAGCTTTTGGCATCAAAACTGATTGCAACACAGGGATCCCTAATATAGAGTATCTGGCCTTCTGGAGCCCTCTTTGCTCACAGAGTTCTTCCTTGCCTACTAAGACCTCTGACTTCCATCTGAGAGACTAAGGGCCATATTTATGACCTTAGTGGCACAGGGCAGCATAGCAAGTGCATCACAAGGAAAGGGCAGGAATGCACAGTATTTATCCAATATTGCACATTCCTGTCCTTTCCCCTGAAGCTGATGTGCTTTCGGTAGCCTAGCGTCAACACGGGCACCCTCGCACCATGGTGCAATGGTGCCTGTTTTGTACGTTTTTCCTCTTCTGCAGCACACATAGATAGAGTGAGTAACAAAGAGAAATAAAGACATTTCTCCGCTTATGCCTCTCCTGGGGAGGCGTATCTCTTTGGCGCATTCCTAGGTTTACAAGGTCTTGTAAATCTAGGAATGCTGAAACACCCAAGGGAGTTGTGTGGGAACACCCACACCGTACCCATGGAATACCTATGCAGGGCAGAGTAACGCAATGCAACGATTTCCACTGTGTTGCATTGCTCCACATTGCTCTACTTTTTTGGAGCCACTCAAAGCCATGCAAAGTAACTTTACATGGCATCAAAAATATGGCTTAAGATTTGCGACGCAAACCGGGTCATAAATTGTTCACTGGGAATACTGCAGACCTCAGATACAGGTTTCAACCAACGGAACTTACTACCATTTCCAGAAAGGCAGAGTATCATAGAAAAAAAACAAGTACATAGCTTGTTTAAAATGTTACCCAGTTTCTTTTCCATAAGAAATTCTATACTGTGCCTTTCTGTCAGTTACTGACTCTGCAGCTTCCACTTGATGCAGGAAGTCCTGTCATTCTCATGCTCTTGGACCTCTCTGCAGCCTTCCCCATGTCAGGATGCTGGAGAGTCTGCGAAAGATTGGAAGACAAGGCATGCGCTCAAATGTCTGCACCATTTCTTGGAAGACAGATACCAAACTGTTACCCTTGGCCCCTATACTTGTGCAAAATGCGACTGGACAGGGGTGTCCCACAGGACTCTTGTTTGAGCCCTACTTTATTTAACACTTATGAGGTACTCCTTGCTAACATTGTAGAGCCTTATGGCTTTGAAATAATCTCTTATGCTGATGACACCCAGTTGTTCACATTGAAATCAGACCTTTCAGCTACTAAAAATTGATTTTCTATGGGTATGTTAGCCATCTCCAACTGGATGAATGACAATTATCTACAACTGAATGTAGATAAGACATAGATTGTGCTGTTTGGCAAGGCCACCTCTATCTGGTCCGATGAGTGGTGGCCTCTCCAGCTGGGGTCAATCCCTGTGCCCAAACAAGCAGTGAAGAAACTTTGTATAAAAATTGACCAAGCCCTTACAATGAAAGTTTATATTTTGTCTACCACTGGATTATGCTATCAGAATATGCAACTTCTGCGCAGAATATTTCCTTATCTCCCTGCACCTGCCAGAAGAACACTAGTGCAAGCCCTGGTAGTAAGCAGATTAGACTACAGCAAAGCTCTTCTGGTGGCAGCAAATGAGATGCTGGTAGCCAAACTACGGGTAGTCTAAAACACGGCAGCCAGGCTCGTTCTCAATCTTCCTCCCAGCACTTCTTCTGCCCCTTTGTTTTAGGATTTGCACTGGCTGACAGTGAAAAAAAGAGCATTTTTAAGTTCTGCCCTCTAACTTATATCGCCCTAAGGGGCAAAGACCCCAGATATCTTTAATTATAATATTATACCGTACATACCTAGCAGGAGTTTAAGATCTTGTGATAAAGTCCTGCTGTGTGTCCCCCGCATCCGTTTAGCGAGAGGCGATAGGAATTCTTTCTCTTACCTGGCCTCCTCCTACTGGAATAATATCTCCCTGCATGTTCACACCTGCTCAAACGACATCAAATGTAGGATATTGTTGAAAGCCCACCTATTTTAAAAAATCTACGACCAAATATTTGCTGATACTTAATGACAGCGCCGAGATGCCCATGAGTGAGTCATGCGCTATACTGAATATAATTACCATAACATAACATGGTCAAAAGCTTTGACTCTAGCTTTTTCTTTCATGCTCACATGTTTTTTTGCTTTAGGCCTGTTACAAATACTTTACAAATTATACAGTGTTATGAATATATGTTCATGTCCATTTGCCTCTCACAATCCTATCTATGATGTGATGTCGAAGTCGAATATTTCTTTATGCGATCAACATACACCGTAAACGTACATATGAAGCATATAAAGTACATATAAAACAACATAAAATAGGAATGAATTAAAATCAGACCAATCACAACATAAAATGCATAGCAGCAAATTCGAAGCACAGCACAAAGTGGTGATAACAATATGCACTTGGGTGAGGACTCCCTCAACCAATACCTGGCAACAAAAACCTCAGTAAAAGAGTCGGCTATGTAAACCGGGGTATTTGGGGCCACCTTGGCATCATCAAATTTATTCAAATTGTAGAGGTAATCATGCAACCTGTGTCATAAAGATGCTAAAAAGCAGAAAAAATCTTTCCATGCAAACAACGATAAAGTGCATATAGCCTGTGCAAACACATGTATAAAAGACAACTTTGTCACGATAAAACAGACGTCCTCTACTATATGGCACGCTGGATATACATTGCATTTAAAAAAGCAAATCATTGCTGTTGGAGGTGACTGTAAGAAAACTAAGCCAGCCCTGCCACATCTAATATTAGCCTGTTTGAAAGAGGTCAAAATAAACAATCTCCTTAGTGATGCATAATAATTGCAGGAGAACATAAAGTGCAGTTTGCATTGCTTGGAGCGACCGCCACATGGGCACAGCGGTAGATTAGCAAAATAGGTGCCCTGCATGGTATAAGCCGCTAGAAAGTGGACAATATCCAGTCTTAACCTCACCAGCAGGAACCTGTGATGCACATTAATAACCCAGGTTAGGTTTGGCTCAATACCATTACAAGTACAAATTTCTTCATATGCCCGTACCATGGATCTATCAGCTTCTGACCATAATCTCATGTCATTACATTTGGCCAGGAACATGCGTTTTAGAGTATTCTGGAAGCTGGCCTGATATGTTCGTCTGGTCTCAAAATGACCTCTCAGGTCCAAGCTCAAGCAGGTATGTTGAATATACCTAATCCAGGGAATTTTCAAACAGTGATCTAATCTTATGTAGTCGGTAAGAACCACCTGATTAAAAGATGTTTTGATCTTTGTCCAAATCTTATGTCATAAAATGAGTGGCTGCAACTCTATTTTGTCACTAATAAACCCTATCCTAGTTTCAGAGTGACGGATAAAAGAGCCGGTAGATTTTGAGACTGCTAATAAGCATTTCATTAAGCCATTTTTTGATCAGTGTAACCCTAGACACCTGCCTTGTAGGTGGCATTTATACAGCACTTAGCTTTATATATGGTGGGTAGCTCTTTGATGGGCATGTTTCCTATTCTGGTGGCACAGGTAAAAACCGCCTCAGTAGTTTTTGCGAGAGCAGCAGCCCTCTTCGCCTTTAGTGGGCCCAAGTCAGTCATTTTATCGATTGCTACACAGACATAGGGGAACGATGGAACGATACTAAGTCTATTGTTGTTTACCCTGAAGGCGAATTCTTCCTTCTTGCTGGATCCAAAAACCATAACATGAGTTTTAGTTGTGATTGATGACCAGATGCAATGTAGTCATGAGAGAACAAAATCGATCAAGCAATCGTAAAACGATGGCCATCCTAGCCATTAACACAGTGTTGTCAGCATAAATCAATGCAGGAATGCTGCGATTACCTATTCGCGGACAACAGCGTTAAGATCCAGCAGTTGTTCTTCTAGGCCATTTATGTACAGAGAAAAAAATAAAGGGAGCCAGGACACAGCCGTGGGCATACGCCTCTGGCAAGTTTGAAGGGTTCAGTTGTCTCCCCCTACCATACCGGACGTTGAATGTCACGTCAATATGGAGTACTCTCAGATAGGAAAGCATATTCAACTCCATTCCGAGATCCAACATGATGGTCCACAGCTACGCTCTATCCATCAAAAGCTGTACTTGGGTCCATGAATGCAAGGTACAGCTTGCCCCTCTTAGCTACAGTATATTTACTTAGCAGTAGGTGTAAGTTGAGACATTGCTCAACTGTCCCTAAGCCAGGGTGAGAGCCAAATTGAATGTCTGATAGCGCGTTGTGCTTATTGGCCCGGGTTTGCAGACGCTCTAGCAGGATTCTTCCCATTATCTTGACTGTGGAATTGATCAATGATATTGGGCAATAACACTGCAGGTTATCCTTAGAGCCTTTTTTTTATAATGGGAATCATGGTCCGTGGGACAAAACCTTTGGGGACCTACTACTGAGATGGCATTGAGGACATTAGTCAAAAGTGGTGCCCACAATAGTAGATGTGCCTTATTAAGGTCAACTGGTATCCCATCCCGTCCAGAAGCTTTCCCCACAGGGGAACGGCCTATTGCTTCTACCACCTCGCTCAACTCATTTTCCAACCTGAGAGATGGCATGATTACGGGTAGAACGGTAGAAGAAAGTCTGGTGTTGCTTGGGTAAATTACTATTATCAGGGGTAGACCTTCCATGGAGATAGATTTGTAAAATAAGTAACCCAATTTTACTCGGGGGGATCATTGGTAGCCCCACTGTGCGATATTCCTCAAGAACAGGTTCCTGCCTTTTCTCAAAATATCTGCGAATGACCACCACCCAAAAGGCTTTTCTATCCTTTAGTTTACTAGCACGCAATAAAGAATGATAGACTTCCTCACTAATGGCTTAAGAGCCTTTTTATACGTGGCCCAGTGCTTAATTTGAGCCGGTGGTTTCCGGTGCTCAGCACTGGAACTTAACTGTCAGCACCAGCTCTAGTGACAGTCCACCACATGGTGGCACGGTCTGAGATGAGCACAACAGCTGTGTTTATTAATGCAGATGCCATAGAAAATGAATAATACCAGCCTCTCACGACATTATTATAGTTTTGTGTGGCCTGAAATAGTTTGAATTGTCACACTTGTAGGAGTGTGATGGCTAGGTGTTATGTTAGAACTGTCATTGGCAGTACTAGCTGGGGCATTGTGTGGTGCAGGCATCAGTGGCATACCAAGAAGTGCCCTGGCACTTCATTTTTTACAAATTAAGCACTGCATGGTCCTATTGCTGCCAACAGTCTCAGGGTTCCTAGGAACTTTTTTAAATTCTGCTAGCAGTTCGTTATGGGCCTTGTTGCAGTCGGTATTGAGCAATTTAGGTTGCCTCTTGATGTTGGGTACAATTGAGAGCTTGAGCATATTACCTGCAATATCGCAGATTATGTTAAACCCAGTTAGTAATGCAGACCCTCCCCCAGAGTTATCCCTATCACTCAAGCAAGTTATATAGTCAGGAAATGTTGAACAAAGAAGCATAGCCAGAAAGGAATCATTGTCCCCCTTTGCCCAGTTCATAACCACCCCTTTAGTCTTAGAATAAAGCACTGGTAGGGGATTGACCTTCAGCTGACTCTTAGCAAAAATGGAATCACTAATTAAGATAGCCAAGAACCTGTTGTCACTGAGGAGAGGGTCTGCTAGTCTATAATCTACTGCTCGCTCTTTTAAATCCCTTGAAAATATAATAATCAATCAATCAGTATTTGTAAAGAGCAACTAATCGCCCTGTGAGGGTATCCGGTCAATTAAACTGTGGCTGTCTCTCCCAATGAAGGGGGGGGATTTCTGGGTCCGCTCACAAGGAATTAAAAGCAAATACTAGATTCTACTTCATATTCCTCAGGTTAAATTCCTCGCCAAACAAGTTGTGGGAAAAACGGGTAATGGGGTTCCCTACATCTTCCACTAGCCCTCAAGACTTGGTAGGGGCAATTGGCAATGCTCTGTATTAAAATCCCCCATAAACACAATCACATAGCTGCCTTTTAGGTTGCCAATACAACTATCAATGTCCTCAAACAATGATCCTGCTACTTTAATACTGCTAGAGGCAAAGATATTTATCAATAACATTTGCTTGGTTAGACACTGTAACAAAATTAGTTGGTAATATGCAGAACAAAGGATCAATCATATAACTTGAGCAGGTAGCGCAAGGGGAAATTGAGTAATGAGCCCTCCCTTTGCCCTGGTCATTGAGCCTGGGATTGCCGGGGTGAAATAAGTGGCATAGTCGTCAAAAGACACAGTGTCAGTAAGCCAAGTCTCCTGGAGGCAGAGTAAAGCATAGTAGTCAATGAATTTGCACAATCTGGATTTTCCAATTTATATGCCAAGCCGGGCATATTCCATAATGCTACCATTGACCTTTTATCAATGTTATTGCAAGATTCATTGTCCAAGATGTTGCCATTGTCAAGGAAGGGAGGAGTTATTAGAACTGCTCTGGTTAAGAGCATCCCATGGCCATCATTTGAACAAATCCGTCCGGAGGTGGAAACTTAAACAGTCTATCTATCTGATCTAGCTGAGAAATAGGCATGAATCTATTTGAAATGGTAGTCGGGTAGTAAGGATTCGTATGGATAAGTTCTACTGTTGAAGAGATGGATTCAGAGAAGCTGAGTCTGGTCAGAATATCTTTAGCTACCATTCTATCCTTAACATTGATGATGATACAGTCATTTTTATTGGGCTTCCTTGTGTTTCCTACCCAGACAACTCTCAGAACAAGGTTTCTCTACGTATGGCATAACACAACTGCTCCGAAGTCTTCTCTTGACCCAATGCACCACCTTGTTCAGCAACTGATCATGGTCTTTCAGTGCATCATGCCTCTTAAAATCACAATGAAAGGGGTGTCTTGAGAGGCAGTTGTGGTGTGGAAAGTTGTGGGGATGAGGGCTCATGGGGGTAATCAGCACTGTTGCTTGTTGTGCCAGGAGGTTCATTAGACCACATGGGAGATTTTTCCTTCCTAACTAGCCTGGTCAAGAGCTAGGCCGTCTTTCTCCCAGATCGTGCACCATCCCACCGGGGTGGTCAGCTTGCCCAGACAGCATGTTGGTCTGTTTAGCTGTTGCATCAGATGGAATAGACATTGCTTGGTTCTAGGGAAGCCCCCCCAGAACTAGAACCGAACAGAGGTAGCCCCACTGTGCGATATTCCTCAGCTGCAGAGTTTTCCAGTGCTTCCTCGACTTGCTCACGGTGAGCTAGAATTGGTCCTAGGGCATCTGAAACAGATATTAGGACACCCCTACAGATCTCTTCAACTAGATTGGATATCTTCTCCACTGGTTTACAAATGCCTGGACCTGGCCTCAGAAATAACATTGTGGCTTTGGGCCACAGTCTCTTAGTTTTTCCACCCGCTACTCTCTTTCTCTTTCTCCTTCCCTCCCTTGTCTCTTTGGTTTAATCCCACTGGGAGTTGCTTGGTCTCGGAGTTGCATCCCCTCAGGATGGTCAATGGGCTCAATATTGGCTGTGCAGTCAAAACCAGTAGGATCAATGAAAGCATTTGGTGGAACTAGATCAGAACCTTCATTGGCCGCAATTACTTCAAGCGATGGCTGTGAGAAAGTGCCATCTTTCTTGCATAGTATGCCCCCCACTTTTTGCTGAATTGCTGATGTACTTTGACTGAGTGTGCCCTGGGCACCTGCCAATCGGGTACCCAGGGCCTGTGTTCCTTTCCTAAAACCGCATGATAACCTAAACGCAATTGGCATCTCTTGCTACAGGTCATCCCCTGGTAAATGGTACCATAGGCACCCAGGGCACTGTGACCAGAGAAGGCCCCTAAGGGCTGCAGCACTTATTGTGCCACCCTTAGGGGCCCTGTACCCTTACACACACACCCCTGTGTGCCATGCCCACAACACACACTGCCCTGGCATACATCAGCCACCCCTCTAGCTGGGTGCCCTATGCCAGTGGTGTGGGCACAGGTGCATGAGCCCTGTGCCCCTACAGTACCCAGGTCCATTCCTGGGCACTGTAAGTGCAGTGCTGCAATTTAAGAGTATATGGTGCTGGGAGATCGTCAACATGAACTCCACAGCACCTTGATGGCTGCACTGAAGACTGAGAAGTTTGATATCAAACTTCTCAGCACATTAAACCCGCACTGATGCCAGTGTGGGATTTAATGTACAATGCACAACAGAGGGCATCTTAGAGATGCCCCCTGAACCTAACCTACAATCCACGTCTTATCTGAGGGGCTGCCTAGGCTGCCACACAGCAGACATGTTGTTGGACCCCTGGGTAGAGAGCCATCCGCTCTCCTGGGCCTGCAACAATGCACATCCTGGGTGAGGTGCTAGGTCTCCGCCCCCAGGATGGGCAGGGGAAGCTTCAAAGGCATTTTCGCCTTTGTGAGCTTCTCCAGGCCACTTGCTGTACTCAGCAACTGGCCCCTACCGGTTCTGACCCACCCTATGGCAAGAAGACTGGCAGGAAACCCCAAGGAAGGAAAGGGGGTGAGCCAGCCTCTGCCAACCCCACCCCTCAGGTGGGGGAGGCGAGGTGAAGCACATCTCCGGGCACTCGCCATCTTGAAGATGGGAAGCCCTGCCCAATAAGGACTAGGCTACTGCACCCCTCCCACAGGAGAGTGGCAGGATAGGGGGTGTACCCACCCCAGGGCAGGGACCCATTGGTCCCTGCCCTTTACCTTGCTGTAACGCCCCTAAATCTAGTATTTAGGGGCACCCTGAACCTTCCTTTCTTAGTTCCAGATTCCAAAACAGCAAAGAAGACCCACCGTCCAGCTGCTAACAAGAGGAAGACACCAAGTGCTTTGGCCCCAGCCCTGCCGGCCTGTCGATCCTCGAACCTGCTCCTGCTAAACCCTGGCATCTCCAGTGGCCAGCAACCTCCCAAACCCCGGAGGACCTGGCTACCTCGTGACTCTGAGCAACTGGGACTCCCATGAGCAGTGGTACTGCTCAAGTAACTGACCCCTGGCATCAGCCAGGAACCGCAAACCCTGCACACACTGCACCTGCCAAGCCTGGCCTGTGCCGGAGTTGACCAAGACCACGAGGACATAACACCGGTGACTGTGACCCCACCTCGATGCTCCTGACGACACCTGCAGCCTCAGAACCAGGGACCCCTCCAACCGCGACCAGCAGAGGGTAAGATTCCCCGACGCCAAAAGGCACCTCTGCACCTGGCGCCCTGCGACCCCCTGTGCCCCACTCTTGGGTGCCTACCTATCCTCCAACTACCCAACTTACCTCTCAAAGTGGTGGTCGCACCTGAAGAATCTTCGTCCCCGAGCTTGCAACCTTTGTTCGTTCTTGAGCTTCTCCATTCCAATCCATTGAGCACCCAACGGCTCAAAAGCACCCTGCACCCAGCCGCCCGAGTGGCCCTGGCAGTGCAACTTCTACTCCAACCTACTTTCCCATTTGCCCTGAGCAAGTGACCAGGAGCCCAGCTCCCACAGCCGCGTGGCCTGCTAGCCAGCAGCCACCAACCACAGGCCCCCTGCCTCCCGTAGGATAACATTGGGCCTAACTCACTCTGCACCCGGCAGCCCCTGTGCCGCTGAGGGTGTAACAACTGTACTTACCTGACCCTGGGAGACCCCTGAGTCTATGCCCAGAACCTTAACTCTGCCAGTCGAGTACTTACCCAAAAGCCGATAACTCACTTTTCTTCCATAGGGTAACATTGACTGGTTTCACTTGAAAATTCAAAAGTGTGGAGTTTCTAAACTTTAAAATATTCACCTAAAATCAACCGAGTAACGAAAACGAAAATACTCACCTGCTATCAGGAGAGATCCCAGTGCTGGATCTCGGTGGCCAGCACTGACCCTGAAAAGTAATTACAAACATACCTACTGCTAACTCAATGTTCTACCATAGGAAACCATTGACTGTTTTTCTGTGAAATTTCTTCTGTGTTGATTTTTACAAACTACAAATATTCTTAAAAAATCGCACCAACTGTTAAAACGTAATTACTTACCTGTTTTAGATAGATGTCCCAGTGCTGAACCTAGGAGCCCAGCACTCGATTACAAAAGCAACAAGAACATACTTTACCTGTAACTTGAATTTTCTTCCATAGGAAACCACTGACTGTTTTTCTGTGAAATTTCTTCTGTCGATTTTGCACACTTACAAATATTCGTTAAAAATTGTCTGTATAACCTAAACGCATTCTCTCAACTGCTTACAGGTGGTACACTAGTGCTGGTTTAAGGATCCAACACTGAACTAGAAAAAGTAACAATAACCCCACTTACCTGCTAAGTGAATTTCCTCCCATAGGATAACATTGGTGATTCTATTAGAAAAAGTTTCTGTGTCAACTTTTAAAATACCAAAATATTGCTTAAAAATCGCAACAGTAACTAAAACGTATTTACTCACCTGTTTCGAGGAACTGTCCCAGGACTGAATCTAGGATCCAGTCCTGGAGTTGGAAAAGTAATCCTTAAAGTAACTAATTGCATTTAACTTGAAATTCCCATTGAGCTCAATGTATTATTGTGTTTGAAATTGTGTTGCCTATTGCAACTACTGTAACTATTATATTCAAAAGTCCATTGCCTATTGAAAAGTATTTATCTAAAGCATCTCAATCTGAGAAAGTATATTTTGATACCTATTGTTGGTTCTAAAATAAAACAACTACCTATTTTTATACAAAAACCATTGGCCTAGAGTTCAGTTCTTGAGTGTGTGAGACCACTTGCTGACTGAGTGTGTGCAACAAATGCTTTACACTGTCCTCTGATACTGCCTTACTGCTCGACCAAGCTACCACTTTAGAGAGTAAGGTTATATCTAACTTTAGCCTCTGCCAAACCTCTGGGGACTGTGGACTCCGTACACACTGTACCTATTTGGGAACAGTATATACAGAGCCACTTTCCTACAATGGCCACAAATTGTGAAGAACAGGTGGGGAACACAAGCATGAGTGCCGTTCGGCCATGGCAATTTCTTCATCAATTTTCCCCATAGCCCTCTCAAAAAAGCCATCCAGAGTGGTACAAGGCATGGAAATTGTGGCAGTAACTTTCTGTTTCCCATTTGTCTAAAAAGATTTGAGGGCCCTTAATAGATCCCCAAATGCAAAAAGTTTACTATTACAGTACCTTGAATCGAGGACTAAAGAGAAATGGCCGAGCCCAAACTCTTCCGGTCGATGACGGGCCAGCCTTGGCCTGGGAGCAAGTGCAGGCGTGTTGGGCACGCATCCCACGCTGCAGGATGGGACCCACACTGAAAAGTGCGCAGATAGTCTTTGGTCCCGCCTCAGGCCTCAATGCATGTGGGAGGGCGAAGTCCCACCCCAGCCCCAGGAAAAATGCAGGAGGAAATGCGGGCAGAAAAATGCTTACAAGAGGGACCCGCACTGCGGGATACAACTCACGCTAAAGAACACACCAGTAGTTCTTGGCCGCACCTCAGTGTATGCTTGGGAATCAAGTCCCACCACAGTGCCGGGAGAAGTGCTGCAGGGAGTGTGGGCAGGTAAACACTGACTAGAGGGACCCACGCTGCGGGATGAGATCCACGCTCAAGAGGGCGCCAGTAGTCCTTGGGCCCGCCTCAGACCTCAGTGCACCCTGGGGGATGAAGTCCCAACCCAGTGCTGGGAGAAATGCTGCAGGGAGTACAGGCAGGGAACCGCTAACAAGATGTCATTTGTTTTTACTGTGATTTGTGTAGTCCAATGCACACCACAATTTCGGGTGCAATAATACTCAGCCATTACATAACAATGGGGTAACCCAGTAGTCCATAGGACCTGGGTAAAAAGTGATACAAACAACAATTAATCCTAACGAATATTGCAAAGAAGTATCAATTGAATTGGCCTATCCTAACGCTATGACAGTAGTCATAAAGATCTAATTCAAAAGAATAGGGGAATGTACCATTCCTGAGTAAACGGAAGAGTCTACAACACACAAAACCACAAATTAATTGAAAAAAAATCTGAACTGTATTAAAATTAAATCATATACATAAATTATCTACTGGCGGTCGCCAGTAGATAGTTATAGTTAGGACCGTGTTTCCATAGGAAATCTGAAAATTCTATTTAGAATAACTTTGGCGCCGGTTGACGGATCCTCGCGAAATTTTCAAAACTAATGGGGCTCTCCGCTCAGCTCCTGCCCTGGAAGTCTCGGGGTGATTCGTCATGCGGGGGCTGAGAAAAACGGGGGAATTTCTAGGGTTTTGTACGAGGGAAATGTCCAGCTAACTATAACGCCCCTGAAACCTATGGTTTTTTCAGTGAATTTCTAAGGTTTTTTAAATGCCAATTCCTAACTATAACGCCCCTGAAACCTATGGTTTTTTTCAGTGAATTTCAAAGGTTTTTTAAATTCTTATTCCTAACTATATCAGGCCTGAAACCTATGGTTTTTTCAGTGAATTTCAAAGGTTTTGTAAATGACAATTTTGAATGTATTAATTGTTATACTGATTTTTTTTATACTGATTTATTAAATTTTTTAAACTATTTATTTTTAGATATATTTTTTTAATTACATTATACATTACAATACAAAATATACTTTCTCAGAATTAATTACTTTAGTTTAAATACTTGGCAAATAGGCAACAGACTTTTAAGTACAGTAGTTACAGTTGTTGAAATGGGCAACACAATTTCAAACATAAAGCAACATTGAGCTCAATGTGAATTTCTAGTTAAATGCAATTAGTTACTTTATGGATTACTTTTCTAACCACAGGACTGGATCCTAGATTCAGTCCTTGGACATCTCCTGTAAACAGTTGAGTAAAAGCGCTTTGGTTACAGTAGTAATTTTTAAGGAATATTATTGTATTTTAAAAGTTGACACTTAGAAACTTTTTCCCATAGAATCACCAATGTTATCCTATGGCAGAAAATTCACTTAGCAGGTAAGTAGTGTTATCGTTACTTTTTCTTACTCAGTGGAATATTTTTAGTTTGTGAAAATAGACACTTAGAAACTTTTCTGGTGAAAACCACACAATGGATTCCTACGGAAGGAAATACAAGTTACTGGTAAGTACGCTTAGAATTACTTTTCAGGGTCAGTGCTGGGCTAAAAGATACAGCCCTGGGTTCTCTCCTGATAGCAGGTGAGTAAATAGGAATTCGTTGTTCGGCTGATTTTAGAGGAATATTTGTACGTTTCAAAAATGGACACTTAGAAAATTTTCTGGTGAAAACCACACAATGGATTCCTATGGAAGGAAATACAAGTTACTGGTAAGTACGCTTACAATTACTTTTTCAGGGTCTGTGCTGGGCTAAAAAATGCAGCACTGGGTTCTTTCCTGATTACAGGTGAGTAAATCGGAATTCGTAGTTCGGCTGATTTTAGAGGAATATTTGTACGTTTCAAAAATGGACACTTAGAAAATTTTCTGGTGAAAACCACACAATGGATTCCTATGCAAGGAAATACAAGTTACTGGTAAGTACGCTTAGAATTACTTTTCAGGGTCAGTGCTGGGCTAAACATGCAGCCCTGGGTTCTCTCCTGATAACAGGTGAGTAAATTGGAATTCGTAGTTCGGCTGATTTTAGAGGAATATTTGTACCTTTCAGAAATGGACACTGAAAATGTTCTGGTGAAAACCACACAATGGATTCCTATGGAAGGAAATACAAGTTACTGGTAAGTACGCTTCGAGTTACTTTTCAGGGTCAGTGCTGGGCTAAAAGATGCAGCACTGGGTTCTCTCCTGATTACAGGTGAGTTAATCGGAATTCGTAGTTCGGCTGCTTTTAGAGGAATATTTGTACAATGGTGAAGGAAGGGGGAGGGGCCTGAGGTGACATGTGCAAACACGCCCTCTGGCACGTTTTGAGTTGGGGAATTAATTCCTCTTCAATCCTGAGGTCCCCTGGGGGCCAACTAGCCCACCAGGTACCTCCAGTATGCGCCAGGGAGCTGCATTGCAGAGAGGTATTCAGAGGCCACGCCCCTTTTTACAACACTCTGCAACACAGCTCCGTGGCCCTTACTGGAGGTACCTGGTGGGCTAGTTGGTCCCCAGGAACCCTCAGGATTGAAGAGGAATTAATTCCCCAACTTAAAACGCGCCACAGTGCGTGTTTGCACAAATCTCACCTCAGGCCCCGCCCCTACCTTCACCACTGTGCAAACGCGCCCCGTGGGGTGTTTTAAGTTTGGGGATTAAGTCCCCTTGAATCCTGAGGTCCCCTGGTGGCCAACTAGCCCACCAGGTACCTCCAGTATGCGCCAGAGAGCTGCGTTGCAGAGAGGTGTTCAGAAGCCACACCCCTTTTTACAACACTCTGCAACGCAGCTCCGTGGCGCTTAGTGGAGGTACCTGGTGGGCTAGTTGTCCCCTAGGGGACCTCAGGATTGAAGAGGAATTAATTCCCCTCCCAGGACACTACTGGCCCCGGGGACCCCCATTCCCCGGGGCCTGGCCATCTCGTTGGGGACCATGGGGGGTCCCAATCCCCCCACGGTCCCAGCCAGCTCCCCGCTTCCTGCGGGAGCCGGCATTGCTTTTCCACATGGGGAGCAGCTAACATGCTGCAATGAAGCAAAGCAGTTTGCAATGGCAGGGTGGGAGCCGCGAGGCTCCCGCCCTGCCATTGCAAACAGCAGTGTCCCGGGGGTGGGCACCCCGGGACACTGCATGGGACACCCTGGGGGGTGGCGGTCTCCAGGGACATCTTTGGCTCCAGGAGGGGGGCCGCACGGCCCCCCTCCCACTTAATTTTAAAGCCCCGGGGGTGGTGGTCCCCGGGGCTTGGGGGTTCATAACGGACCCCCTATTTTAAATAATTAGTGCCCCGGGGAGGTGGCGGTCCCCAGGCATGTGGGGGGGGGCTCGAGCCCCCCCCCCCACACAGGTTTTTAAAAAAAATTTCTTAAACAAACAAGCCCTGGGGGTGGCGGTCCCGGGGGCTGCGGGGGGGCTCATGGCCCCCCATTATGATAAAGATATTGCCCCCGGGACTTGGCCCCCCCGGGGTCTAAATAAAAACGAAGCGCGGGAGGCCACGCTTTGTTTTTTTTTTCGTCCGCGTGATGCGCGGACCCTACGCGCATCCCGCGATTTTGAATTTTTTTTGGGGGCCTTGGGGGTCCTTGTGGGACCCCCTGAGCAGGCCTAGGGGTCAGGGTGTTTCTACCCTGCCCCCTTGTCGCGTTTTGCGCCTTTTTATTCGGTTTTATTGTGCCTCGGTTCTACCGAGGCACAAGATGGCTGCCAACACTTCCTTATTCAGAGTGTTGGCAGCCAATTACCATTCAGCTCGTGTTCGGGAGGGTTCGGGGAGGGTGCGGGGAGGGTGCGCGGATTCTCCCTGGCCATAGATATCACTAACTTTTTTACCCTAATTTTCTCAGGAACTACTGAATGGATTTACACCATTTAAGCAAAAGGCACGAGTCTGAACAGAGGACTACCTCTTTGCCAAATTTGGTGTAATTCCGTTCAGGAGTTCGGGTTGTAGCTGCGGCAACAGATCCTATGGGAAATTGCATGGGGAAAACGCGTTTTGGGACCACCCTTTTTTCTCGGCCCCCGCTTGACGACTCACCACGAAACTTTCAGGGTAGGAGCGGAGCGGAGCTGGCCAAAAGTTTGGAAAATTTCGCAAAGATTCGTCAATCACCGCCAGACTATATATATATATACATATATATATATATATATATATATATATATTCACTGAAAAAACCATAGGTTTCACACATGTTATAGTTAGCGGAAATTTTACTGATAAAAAACCAATGAAATTCCCCCGTTATAGTTAGTGCAGGCAACTATAACTCACGCGACCGCAATCCTCTGCTGATGCTAATACTGTATTCAGACACTTATTTGCCCATGTCTTCTTCCATACATTTTTAGCTATACATATATTACAAATATTTTTTTTTCATAAAGACACATATGTCATCAGCAGAAGATTGCGGTCGCTTGAGTTATAGTTGCCTGCACTAACTATAACGGGGGAATTTCATTGGTTTTTTTATCAGTAAAATTTCCGCTAACTATAACATGTGTGAAACCTATGGTTTTTTCAGTGAATTTGCAAGGTTTTTTAAATGCTAATTCCTAACTATAACGTGTGTGAAACCTATGGTTTTTTCAGTGAATTTGTACGGTTTTTTAAATGCTAAGTTACTTTACGCCATTCGTGTCGTGTGCGCCCACTTAACGCAGTTCGTTCCGTGCGCGCACGGTGCGCTTCGCGCACCGTGCGCGCACAGTGAGCACGCGGTGCACTTCGCGCACCGTGCGCTTCGCGCACCGTGCGCCCACTTTACGCAGTTAGTGCCGTGCACGCACGGTGGGCCCACGTTACGCTAGATGGGCCATGTACGCAGGATGCGCTTCGCGCACCGTGCGCACATGGAGGACATATGATGCACTTCGTTTTGAAAGGTAATATTTTAATTTTTCGTATATTTTATAAGCCATGCACAAATGGTGCCCTTCGGGCACCATTTGCACACGGGGTGGAGAGAGTGTGGATAATTTTTTTTTTTATTATTTTTTTTTTAAATATTTTAGTTTATCTCATCTCTAATAAGCCATGCACAATTGGTGCACTGCGGGCACCCATTGCACACGGGGTGGAGAGAGTATGGATAATTTTTTTTTTTTTTTTTAATTTTTTACCGTACGCGTACGGTAAGCGTAATCGGCGAAATTACCGAAAAAATAAAAATTCCGTTTTTGGCCTTGGGGGATCTTTGGGGACTCCCCCAACATGGCTATGTGTGTGGGAGCTGTCTAAACAGCCCCTTTACATGTTTTTGGGCTTTATATTTTAGAAATCACTCTCAGTGCGAGAGAGAAAATGGCGGCCGCCGCTTCCTGGTTTCGGCCGATTCGAATGTTTACTAAGATCTAAGAGCCAATCAGAATCGCGCTCGCGCACGCCACCGTACGCGTACGGTAAGCGTACCGTAAGCGCACCGTAAGCTGGCTCAGATATATATATTGATTTAAAGGCTATTTTCTCAGAATCTACTGAACAGATTTACACCAAACCTACAAAAGGCACTTCCTTGAACTGAGGACTACCTCTCTGCCAAATTTCTAGTAATTCTGTTCAGCCGTTCGGGCTGTAGCCCTGTCTAAAGGTCCTATGGAAAAATACATGGGAAAAACGCGTTTTGGGACCCCCCTTTTATCTCAGCCCCCGCTTGACGAATCCCCCCGAGACTTTCAGGGTAGGAGCGGAGCGTAGCGCCCCACCTATTTTGAAAAATTCGCGAGGATTCGTCGACCGGCGCCAAAGTTATTCAAAATAGAATGTTGCGGATTTCCTATGGAAACGTGGTCCTAACTATAACTACCTACTGGCGACCGCCAGTAGGTAATATATATATATATATATATATATATATATATATATATATATATGTATTTATATTTATATATATACATGTAGTGTTTGCTCCACTGAGTAGAGTACAAGTTCTTAGAAAAAGTGCTCGTACAAAGGTGTAAAGAGAGAATGGAAAACAATACAATATAAATTCAACAATTTAAAACAAATATGTAACGTTGAGCCCGTCTGGTACTCATTCTTTAGAACAAATCAAATTCAATCCATGATATATGGGTACAGTGTATGAATCAAGGCTGTTTCTTGGAGGACCATTTAGTCAGTCCAGGCTGTAGAAGTTAGGGTTGTCGATGATTTGACCAGACATAGAAGAAGACCAATTAAGACCTTAACGGCGTGTCTTCATCAGGACATAATGGTGTTTGATGGGAACAACCTTTAATGAAGAGGAGGCACACCCATCAATTAATGATTTAAGGTGTTTGAAACATAAGAATACAACTCTTCCCTAGTGACCACAATGCTCACCTGGAATCAGAAATAATTCAGTGTTGAGTAATTAGGAAGAATCTTGTACAAAGTGAAGGCCCACCAGTTCTTCATCTGTTAGGGCACCAATGTGTTCCTAAACCTGATGATTCAAATGAAATCGGCCTTGGAAAGGTCCAATAATCATCTGGACTGTGAAAAATGCGCAAGGATTAATCACCTAATGATAAGCATCACCTTGGAAGTATTCAATGTTGCCCCACAAAATTGTGTATTCACCCTCCCCATGGGGGCACTTCAATTCTCATTAAGTTTTTAAATGGAGCCATCTGGTTCAATCAAGTATTTGGCACTAAAATAAGGAAACAGTGATTGTACGAATTAAAAACTGAACACAGACTTAAATCAATAGTCAGACACAAGAGGAATTACCCCAACAGCTAAACCAGGTCCTTTACCTTCACATCCTCGGCTATGCAGGCATTCGAAGAGGAAGATTACATAGGTGAACTTGAGGGCAGCGGGCATGTGGAACGTCTCGCATCAGAGAAGTTGGCTCGAAGGGCTTCCTTGCTACCTAGGTTTTTCACATGAGCATCCCACAGCCTCCGTGGTCTCCAAGCGCTGTGATATTACTCAAAAGGGTAATGCTGTGTTATTTTAACACGTCTGTTCAAAATTGTGAACCAGCGGCTGTGTGCAATTAAATAAATCCACAATTGAGCACATAGTCATTCTCCAATTCATATTCACTTCCCTCATTGATTAAGGAAACACATACTGAAAGTCATGTATGTCACTCCAAATTTTGTGATAATGGAAAGTTGCAAGGTCTTTAAATTGATCAGAATGAGTGCATCATGGTTAAGGATGGAAAATAACTATCAGTAGTGAAAAGAGGCTACACAATTGAATATATATCTGCATCGATTTTCAATGTAATTTAGAGAAGACTTTCAACCTCACACTGCTGGAACACACTGTCGATATTCACACAAAATTATACAATCAATCCTTATCAACTTTAATCCAATGTATGTACCGGAGTGCCACAAAAAATATACATTGACTTCTGTTACTACCAATACATTAAATTGTGTTAGCATCATCCTGTATCGGAAAACCCCAGGATTAACAGTATGACAGACACATGAAAATAGCACAGTCAATGCAAAGTTAACATAATTACATCGCAGAACTTAACTGTTTCCCGCATTGGTTAACCGGCCACCCTACTGATAGTGACTTATTACTGGGTTACCAACTCAAAAGGGCCACTCAATGGAAGATCTTATATTCATTGAGCCCACCTTATCCAGGAGATGGATCCACTTGCATTCACTCAAGTTCAAGATATTGACCAATCTGCAACCCCTTGGGTTCAAACGGATCTTCTCCACTACTAACTATCTCAGGCAACCTACTGGGTGGTTGAAAGTATTGAAATGTTCGACAAGGGGCACCCCTTGCACCTTAAACCTAATTCTGCTTCAATGTTGTAGTATTCTCACTTTCAGCTTTTGGTGAGCTTAACGTATAAGGTCCTTATCACCTAAATGACATCTAAGCTATTACAATTGATGTGCCCCTTCAGTGTAAAGGTGTGTTCATTGTGGCTAAAAGTCTTGGTCTCTAAAGTCATATCACAAGCCTTGCAGTTCCCACATTTAAAATGACCTGTAACCTGAGGTAGGTCCTACAGCGTGAGTATAGAGGGTTTGAGGGGGGGCTTAGGTATGAACTCACTACATGATCTTTTGTTTATTTATGACCTGTTGAATTACTGTGGGTGCAGAACGTAGTTTTACAGATCATCATGTTCTGTGTGTTATCATCCCACTATTTGGGTTCAAATAAGACTTACTTTGGTCAGACTAAGACCTCTTATGAATCTTTTTCAGTAGGTGTTACATTTTGCAAAAACTGTATTTGGCATTATACCGTCAAAGTTCATAAACATTCCTATAGTAAATCATTTTTAACAGCGACAAAGTTAAATATTCGAATTCAGATAAAATACATAAAGTATTAAACATACATATGCCAGATGAAACAAGTAATACAAATGTAGCATTAATGCTAAAAGAGCTATCTGACTAAGCGGGCTAGTTATATCATTAGCATTGGACATTGCTCCCCAGGATGCTTTTTTGTTTAATCCTCCACATGGCTAGCAAAAACCATGAGACTGAAAAGATCACGTGTTGTCTGACATCACGGATTTCTAGCAATTGTGGGCTCAATTTAATCTAATCTAAAAGCTGTTCTTGCTTAAATCCTTCCTTGTGCTGAAGTAATAGCAAGGTCAGAGAACCAAGATTGGACTGACTGTACTTTAAGCTCAATTTGTATTACCATTATGCACTCTTCATTTGGACCTTAGGGATCACACAAGTCTCTAAGGGAGCATCCCATAGCTGCATCAATCCAGTATTTGTGAGGGTTATCTTCACATAGTTTAGCCAGACGCAATATCTCAAACAGGCCTGACTGGTAGGCAGACAGTTCAGGGGATACCCAGAGCCTCTTCCAAAAATGATTGACCTTAAGCCAACTACATCTACTATATTTCTTTGCCCATGTCCCACCCCAAGGACAGAGGCTGGTGCTAATGGGAAGGCTGGTTATTTTTCACAGGAAGTGATTTTCCACAAAGCCAAGAGTGGACCCATCTCTATGTCCAATAGCTCAGCACCACAAAGAGATGAGCCTCATGCCTAATAGTTATAGACTTGTAAAGCTGGAGAGATGGGGCGAAAAGGTGAGTCCATATGCAACTTTACTATGCCCCCTGAGTACGCTTTACATAGTGAGTGTGCAAATTAAAGTGTTCAGTAAGGGTAACTCCCAGATAATCGAAGATGTGGACGTGTTCCAAGGGAGACCTCCTAAGTGCAGGATTTGGGCACGTGGTGCTGCAATGATCAAAAATCATACATTTATTTTTGGCAATATTGATGTGTAGGCCTCTTAGGCTGCAAAAGGAGTGAAATCTATCAAGAGTTTTTTGGAGGTCCATTGGAGATTTTGAAAGGAGCACCGTGTCATCAGCAAACATCAGGGCCGGCACCCTGGTGTTTGCAAGAGATGGCACGTCAGACTCACTATGACCCACATAGGTCACCAAATCATTGACGAGGAGGTTGAAGAGGGTTGGTGTGAGAACGCACCCCTGCCTGACTCCCCTGTTGACTGGGAATGGGTTTGTCATTTCTTCCTTCTGGCCGCATCTAACTTGGACAAAATTGCTATCATGCAGCCGCATTATTATCTTTAGCAGATAGTGTGGAACCCCTACATCGGCTAAAATCTGCCACAGGTTGGGACGAGATATAAGGTGAAAGCCTGACCTGAGATCAACAAACACCACATAGAGGCATCCCAGCCCTACAAGAATGAACTTCCAGTATAGTAACTGGAGATGAAGCACCTGACCTAACATGCTGGTTCGTTCATTGTATCCAGCTTTTAGGGGGTGAGTATCTGTGTGGCAGTCATCCAGTCTTGTAACCTTGCAAAAAGCTTTCAGGTTCAGTCACTTAGACTTAAGGGCCTATAGTTTGTTGGGAGATCACAAGGCCCCTTCATGAAGATAGGGATGTTCTTGGCCCCAGCCCAAGGAGGGGGTAGTGGGGCTCCCTTTATTATAGCACTGAGACTTATTGCAAAGTAGGGACTCCACACAGTGGACAGGCCCACAGTTTGGGCCTGTCCATAAGAAGGTCAACTGGGACCTTGGCCATCCCGGGGGCTTTTTGGGGCACAATTTTACATATTCCTTGCTTTAACTTCCTCGGGGCTAATAGCTAGGCATTCAAGTTGGTCACCAGCCAGGGCTTGGAGCACCACCTTATGTTTGGTCCCTACAGTAGCCATATGGCATGGTCTGCAGGGGCCAATGTCAGGCAATTTGTAGTGTTCAGGCCTAGAGTATGGATTGGAAAAATGGGCAACCTAGCCTGACAAAGGTATGTGATTTTACGATCCTACTTGAACCCTCCATATTACCCATTGTGTAAGCCTGTCTAGACATCTTGAACGTTGGGCGGTCTTGCTGTTTAATAGCGCTGGGTAGCACCACTCGTGCTGAGCTACACTTATTTATATACCAAGTGTGAGGTTTCTGCCTCTTAACTAGGCGGTGGGTTTCTACATAAAAAAACACTCTCAGGTTTTGGAAAAGCTGTGCAGGAATGTTTGAGAAATTGACTAAGATTTCCCCCTCCACCTTAATCCATTCATAAATTGGGAACACCAGAGATTATACATTGGAAATGAATTCCCAATTTATGGATGGAGCAAACTAAATCCTGACCCTACTAAAGAGATAACAGACCTTATCAGACCTTATCTAGAGGGTGTTAAATGGAGGACTGGAAGAAGGTTTTGTTAATGAACTGCAACATGATTTCTTGATTAAAAAACAACCCAGTGTACCTACAATTTACACCCTTCCAAAGGTTCACAAGAACCACCCGGGGATACTCCAGGAACCAGGATCCCTACACCCGGGAGCCCAAGGGCAAAGGCATTAACTGGTGTCGGAAGCGCCTGTAGATGCCAATGGAGGTTCGTGGAAGATCAGCAGCTACAGCGTCTTTTGGACCAGGCTGGCAGATGCTGGACATGGAATCCAGATGAGAAGAACCTGAAAGCAGAGGGGACAGAGTCCAAACCACCCGTATGTGGCCAGGAGCCTTTGTCTTTGGAACTTGCTGTAGTACTGTGAGGTTGAAGCTGCAGCTGTGGAGCCCAGGCAATGATGCAGGAGCACTGGAGCCTTCCACTAGCTGTCTCACGCCGGTCGATGAGTGCAGGAGAGTCGGTGGCTGGCAGGACCACCATCAAGCCTTGGCAGAAGCAAACAACAGATTGCAGGTTAAGATGCTGTGTTGCAGACAAGCAAAGTCTGTGGGACTAGCCAAGCAAGGGCAAGTCAGGCCCAGCCCTCAGCACCCTGGAGAGCCAGCAGGAATCGCCCCTCAAGGACCCTCTGGCAGCAGGCCTAGGGAGTCGCAGGAAAGCATCAGCAGCACATACGAGATGAAAGCCCACAATGCCAAGGATTCAGGCAAGATTTAGTTCCTGGGGCTTTGCAATGCTGGAGGCTGGGACTTCTCGGAGCTTGAAGTTTGTTCGTGTAGAGAGCCAACAATCCTTGGCAACGGCAAACAGACTGGTTACCCAAGGAGGCGGTTCACGTTGGCTGGAGAGGGATTAAAGTCACCCCAGTTGCAGGAAAGACTGTTCAGGCCTCTGGAAAACCAGCAAACCACCCCTTGTGTTGCAGAGTTGGGCAATGCCCATGGGACCACATGATCAACAAACCGGTCTTCATCATAGAGATGCCTGCGGATACAGGGAAGTGACTCATTCACTTTAAGGGAGATTCCTTCTGGCTGGAATGCCGGCTGAGTCGTTTGTGACTCGTAGGATGCACCGCCACGGGGTTGCAGAACTTGAAGAAGCACAGAAACGAAAATGCAGCAGGAATCTTCCCACTGAAGCAGTCTTGTCTTTGGTCCTGGCTCAAAGAACAGCAGAGTTCCAGTGTCCACCAACAGAAGAGTCTTTGGACAATCTTCAGACAACAGGCAGTCAGATATTGCAGTTGTTGCTGGGACAAATCTAATACCCTACTCTAAGGGGAGCCCTTAGGTAACCCTAAAAAAGGTAAGTATCTCTTCTGTAGTGACACGCCTATCAGAGGGGGTCAGGTATTGCTAGGGGCCAAGATTCAACATGACAGAAACAAGTGGCCTCCTTACAGTGCTCTGGGCACCTCCCTGGGGAGGAATGCAATAGTGGTTGGACACTTCCCTGTCCACTGTGTAGTTTCACACTGGGGCAGGAACCAAGGGCTTCTGATTTGGGCAAAAATGGCTCGTGCAAGGTTAGCACCAAATGTGCCCTTCAATGCAGAGTGGTGGCATTCGGAAGTACCCCCACACTACCTAATTCCAAAGGAGAGGTAGTCACTCCTCTCCTTCACAGGAAATCCTTTGTTCAGCTATCCCTGCCCTAGTAAAGCTCATCAGCAAGGGGCAGCACTCTGTCTAGGGTCAGCAGAAGCACTGGCTGGCAGTCAGACTCTTTAAGGCTACACAGGTAGGTAGTGGACGGTCCTCTTTGGAGCCCCCACTGTACATGGTATCATGAAACTAACACTGTAATCGGTGTAGTGCCAGGATTCCAATATGTTTGATACCAAGGTTCAGGGTAGCCAATATTTAATTGGAATTCTCGACTTGTCAGTGTCCATTGCATATCTTATTATGGCTGTCCCGCACTTACAAAGCCCATTGAATGGAGTCTGGTGTTTGTAGGGGTGCCTCTGCTCATGCAGGAGAATTCACACACTTTAGAACCATGCATCCTATCTTTGGGCTGGAGGGCCTACCTTAGGGGTGACTTATAGGTTAAAAGTGCAGTGACCGGGATATAAGGGAAACCTTATACCTAAAGTCAATCAATCAATCAATCAATCAATCAATCAGGTGTTTATATAATGCGGCTAATCATCTGTAAGGGTCTCAGGGCACTGAGGGGGGCACTGTTTCATACAGAGTACAATCATAGCTCTGAAGATACAGTTTGCATTGGTTCCCAGGGGGGCATAGTACATGCTGCAGCCCATGTGAGACCTCTGGTGTACCAATGCCCTGGGTACCTCAGTACCATATACTAGGGACTTACAATGGTACCCCAGTATGCCAATTGTAGAGTGTACAAAGTTCTTAGCAAAAACCAAAGGAATTGATGGACGGAGTGTTGAACATTGCAAGCACTCACCCCCAGTCAACTGATCTGGGTTTAATCCATCACCGTTCTTTAGCCCACTCTGCCACCCCAGTTCAGACATGGCCATATGCAAATCAGTCTGACCCTGTGCCTCATGGGAACAGTCCAGCCCGAACTACCAAGCCATGTCTTCCCTGGACCGGAAACAAGCTTCCTAGGACCGGTTTCTGGCATTTCAGCCGTCTTCAGCCAGGCTTGCTTGAATCCAGTGGCAAAGTGAGCAAGGGACTCACGTCTGAGCATACCCTGCCAACTTATGGCGAACAAAGCAAAAACCAAAGGAAATGATGGACGGAGTGTTGAACATTGCAAGCAATCACCCCCAATCAACTGATCTGGGTTTAATCCATCACCGTTCTTTAGCCCACTCTGCCACCCCAGTTCAGACATGGCCATATGCAAATCAGTCTTGACCCTGTTCCTTGTGGAAACAGTCCAGCCCGAACTCCCAAACCAGGCACTCCCTGGACCGGATTAAGCTGACAAGGCGACCCCCTAAAAAAAATTCTGTGAAGGTCAGGGAGAAAGGGGGAAAAAACAATCAAAAGTACAAGAACACACTCCCTCTTGACCTATATTTCTTTGTTATTGGCTCTCACAAGCTCAAATACGGGGCATTAATCATGTTCTTCTCCACACAATATTTATTTGTTACTAACATTTCATGTTTTATTTAGTTTTTACTTTTTTTCATATGTATCAAACTTTGCATATAATCATTTCATTTCTTTTTTCAACACTCTGCATGTACATTGCTATAAATTTCATCGTTATTTAAAAAGCTAATATGATCTATATATTCCATCTAATTTCAACACTTGTATAGCAACAACTGAAATTGTATGATTAAACAATTAAACAGTCCCCCACATACTCACACCTCTCTCATTTACAACCAAATCACTGACACACTACACACTGTCACTCCACATCCCAGAACAATACTGCATGCACAGATGGAAAAAACGGGGTGATAACATCAACCCTCGGTTGCTGTGTTGGTAACTGGGGTGTCACACTCTCTGGACGACATACGTTTCAATGGACTAAGTGATTGTTCTCCATCTTCTTCAGGACCTATTATTTTATAATTTATAATGGGTGAAGGAAGGGGGAATCTGTGACTGCTATATCTGTCACCCTGCTAAAGACACTCCATTCTGGGTGTCCTATAAGGAGTAGTTAGCGGAGCATACCAGCAAGAATACTGAAGTATTTTGTAGCTTTCACAGAGCAGTCAGGCTTATCTAAAGAGACAATGTGTAAAGCATTTGTGCAACATGCACACACACAATGACACAATGAAATACTCCACACAGGGTTAGATAAATAGAGAATAATTGTATGACTAAAGCAAAACCAAAATGAAAAAAATCCAATAGGTAGAACCAGAGTTATTAATTGTTAAAGAATAAACCCAAAATAGTCATTAGGAGTAAATAGCGCCAAGGGGTTGCTTGAGTTAGTCCTAGATTGCGGGAAATTCAACCTTCAGTTCGACGCGATGGAAAAAAGACCAGTTACATGACCCAGACAGGTTCGGCTGACAAATTACCTTGAATTGGAGCAAGTGTTGATGTTGAGGACTCGATGCAAGGAGTCAACAAGGTGCTGCGTTGTCGTCGATCCCGTGGATGGAGACAAAGCATCGGCGCTGATCAGCCCAGTGGATGAAGACTTCGGCGTCAAATTCCCTTTACGATGCAGGCACTGGGTCGTCGTTGTCGAGCTGCGCTGTCTGTGGTCATTGAGCCTCTCTGCCTGTCGTGGTGATGTCTTCGATCGGCTCTTGCATCGGTGTCGATGGGCAACATGTCAGTTCCGATTGGTGCAAAGATGTCACTGCTTCAGTTTTGATAGTTTTGGACAGCAGAAATCACCTTTCAAGGACGAGTGGATTGGCACCACTCGTCAGGGTAGGACACATTGATGGCAGAGTCCAGGTGCTGTTGCAGAGTTGAAGGATGTCTTTGATGGCCCTGAGTCTTCAGAACAGGTGGCAAGCCAGCAAGCCCTTTGAGTCACTCTGGGTTCAAGTGAGATGGGTCCAGTCCTTGTCCTGATCAGGGCAGAGATCAGCAGTAGCATGGCAGATCAGCAAAGTAGAAAGCAGTTTCTTCAGAGCAGTAGTCTGGCAAAGTGGCAATCCTTGTGGCACAGCAATCTTTACTCCTGGCAAAGGTCTTCACAGGTTCAAGAGTGTACTTTCTTGGTAGGGTCAGAGCCTCAGTATTTATCCTCAAATGCTCCTTTGAAGTGGAGGTGACTTCTAAGAAATCCCTTAAAGTGCCCAGGCCCCCTTCCATCCTATTTCTGTCTGCCAGGCTATCTGTGGGGGGTTATCAGCCCTTTGTGTTGGAAAATGACACTGCCTATTCAGGTGTAAGTGTCAGCTCCCCTTCCTCTTCCTGCCCAGGATGAGCTATCTGAATGCAGAATGCTGATGAATGCAGATGCGTTCTCTGTCACACCCACCCTTTCTGTGTTTATGGCTGTCAAGAGGGAATGCACAAAGAGTAGCTGTCACCCATTCCAGACGTATACAGAAGACATGCAGTAAGAACAAAGAAATTTCCACTTTCTTAGAATATTTGTAGGCCTGAAATTTTATAACATGGGTTCTATGGGAAAAAAGTGTTAGCGGTTTCTGCGGTAAGTACATGACTTATGAGGGGGAGCTTTGGGGGTTAGGACCAAGGTTTTCCAAGGTCTATATGTTGCACCACCAGCTGCACTAGGGCAGCCGGGTGCAGAGTGCAGGGGCCAAATGTTAGCCAAAGGGGCTAAGAGGGCTTTCGGTTAGGGACTGCTTACAAGCAGGACACTTGGGTGTGGGAGCAAAGCTCCTGGGGTTAAGGCCAGCATTGCAGGAGCCAGCAATCAGCAAAGGTATGGCACTACCAGTGGCACAGGGGTGGCTGGCTGCAGGGTGCCAAGGAGACATTGGGGACCCTGAGATTCTCAATGGAGACCTTTGGTTCAGCAAAGTTGCTGCAGGCTCAGGCAGGGAGCCTTTCTGATGGCAACCACTGGCTGGGAAGGTAAGTTGGGTTCTTAGGGGATGCCTAGACACCGTCGATTGGGCCACCCAAGGCCGTAGGGTGTCGGTGCTGGGGTGTCTTCTAGCGTGGGAGTTTCTTACCAGCTCCTGTCGCAGTCGTGGGACCCTGCAGGCGTCGCCTCAGAGCTTGAGGGAGGTTGAGGATCACCAGATCTCATGTCAGGATTACTGGGGAGACCTCCTTGTGGTGTAGAGCCACTCGAACTCAGGCTGGGGCATGGGTGCAGAGTGGTGCAGAATTGTGGAGTCGCCGTAATCCGGATTCTGTGGGTGAGTCTTTGATTGAGCAAATCCAGTGCTCATGGGAGACAGAGTCTGTAAGATGGTTGCAGAGCAGGTCCTCTTGGCTCTGGAGGTTGCTGGCTGCTGGACTTGCCAGGGTTCCTGCTGTAAGCAGGTCATACACGGGACTGGCCAGTAGCGCTGGGACAAAAGCAGTTGGTGTCCTCCTCTTCTTCCTGGGTCAGCATGTCTCTTTGGTCCTTCTTCAGGGTTGCCCCGAAATACTAAATATAGGGACTTTAAAAATGGTGTGCATATCAGGACCAATGATTCCCTTCCTTGGGGTGGTTACACCCCCTATTATGCCACCCTCCAGTGGGAGGGTGCATGATCCCCTCCCTAATTGGCTGAATCCCCCCATTTTCAGTATGGAGGGGACTAAGATGTGTGCTTCACCTCGCCTCCCACACATAAGGGGTGGGGTTGGCAAAGATGGGCACACCCCTCTTCCTAGCTTGGTTTTCCTGTTGATTCTCCCGCCCAAAGTGGGGGCCAGAACCGGTGGGAGCTAGATGCTGGGGGCTGCAAAAGGCAGGGACAGCTTCCAAAGGCGGCAGGACGTAGAAGCCTCTGCTTTCGTGGACCCAGCCCGTCTTGAGGGTGGAGTCATGACACCTCTGCCTAGGATTGGATTTGTTCTTGGAACCAGAGAGCGGAGGCTCCCTACCCAGGGTTCCAGAAACCTGGCTGGTGGTTGCAAATGGATGGCAGCCATTCAGGAACCACTCCAGGGTTGGTGGATTTTCAGTGGGCATCTCTAAGTTTGCTAACAAGCTTTCTAGTTTTCAGTACAGCCATTATGGAGCTATGGACTTCGCAATGACCAACTCCCGACCATATACTCTTTATGACTCTACTACATTTACAATGTCTAAGAATGAGCTAGACATTGCATGAGCCCTGTACCCTCGCCTTAGGGCTGGTGCACCCTGCGAGAGGAGTGACTTACCGAGGCCCTAGGCAGTGGGTTACAGGCATAGCACTCAGGGATGTGGCCAGAGATGTGCCAATTGTGGGTACAAAGGTACAGTTTTGGGAAATAACACACGCCCTGCAAACCTGATTGGCAGGGATCAAGGGTACATCAAGTCTGGTTGCATCAGGTGTCAGGCAAATAGTGGGGGGTTACCATGCAAAAAGGGGCCCTTTCCTACAACAACTATGCTCATAGATTCTCAACAGCAACCACAACAACGGCCACAACAGATGTCACAACAGTTACAATCTCTGCTACCACAACAGCGACAGCAAATGTAACCACAGCAACAATAAAAGCTATGACAAGTGCAAGGATACACGGAGGGACCAACGCTGCTACCACATCAGTAGTCACAGCTACCACAGCAGCAGACGAAGGAGCTGCAAATACAGAAGCTATTAAAGCTCCTACAACAGCTGTTGCCATAGCAGCAACAAAGGGACTTTATCAGGAACCCCATTAGAACATAGTTATCACAACAGCAGGGACCACAGCAACAACAACAGCAGTGACAAAGCTGTAACCACAGGAAAAACAAGAAAGGCTTGGGCCCTGTCACTACCTGGCCTGGACCACTCAAATCTTATGCAACAAAAATATGACCAGATAGGTTATTACTGATTACTTGTGTATCAGTTAGGATTTCACGAAGGTCAAAATGGAAATCATGGAATTATTCTGCAAGATGCGACTGAGAGCATATTTTATGGACAGAGTAAACAACATGCAACCTGAAGCTTCAGGATTACGCAATAAATCCAGTTTTTGCCCTCCTCCTTATAGTATTCCCAGGGACATTATCTCTTTAGAACACACTGTACTGTCATCCCTCAATGCCTTTGAAAAGAAGTGAGTACATATAAAACAAAACATCTTGCAGGCCCACAAAGAAGCCATAAAGAAACCAACAAGCTGCGGTTATTAATCCAGCGGACAAGGGCGGGGCTGTCGTCTTCTGGTCCAAAGAAGCCTACCAGACATAAGGCAGAAGCCATGTGTACAACTAACAATGGTACCGGCCTATTTCACAAGACCCCTCTAAAGAGATCATGCATGAAGTTCGGATGCAGTTACAGAAGCAGCTGAACAAGGGAACCTCGGACCAAAAGAATCAGAGTATTTGATTAAGAAACATCCTCAAATACCTCAATTTTACTTCTTACCCAAGGTTCATAAAGATGCATCAAATCCACCAGGATGTCCCGTTTCCAGGTGTGATTCCATACTGGAACCAGTGTCCAAGTTTGTGGACGTGTTTCTAAAACCATTTCTGCCTGAGGTTCCCTCCTATTTAAGTGACACCATGGATTTTATTAACAAAATCGATGGTTTTCCTTCTGACCCTGACACTCAAATTCTAGTGACAATGGATGTAGCATCCGTGTATACACAAATTCCACAGTAAGATGGGCTCGATGCTATTGAAGTTTATCTAGAATCAAGACCCAGACCACATTGGGTTCCTACGGAATTCATCTTGAAGCTTGCCTCATTTGTTTCTATAAATTTGAAGATGAATTCTTCGTGCAAATAAAAGGAACTGGCACAAGGTGTCCTTTCGCACCGGAAATGGCTGTGTTATATATGGTCCAATATGAACAACCATTCGTGCATCAAAATAATCCATACAGTGCCCACATTAAACAATGGTACAGGTACATTGACGACGTGTGGTGTATCTGGGAAGGTCCAGTACCAGTGTTGAAGGAGTTCCGTGGATGGCTTAACAATCGCAGCCCTGACATCAAACTCAGTCTAACGTACAGCACTAAAAGCCTGGCATTCCTTGGCGTACAGGTTAAATCAACGACCGACGGATTAATAATGACCCTTCCCACGAAACCCACAGACAAGAACAATGCCCTCCACTAACGGAGTTATCACCCTAGGAGTCTTAAAAACAATTTGCCATATGGGCAGTTTTTAAGAATTAGGCGCAACTGCTCCAGAAAAGAAGACTTTGAACTCCACTCAGAAGTCCTGGTCAAGAAACTCATGGAGAGAGGTTACCCTCGCAAGCTTCTGAGTCATTCATTAAATAGAGATTGTGGACCCCGAGGGAACATCTTTTGACAAAGAAGTTCAAACCACCTATGCAACGCATTGTCTGCGTGTCTACATTTGGACCCCATACTCAGCCAATTAAGAAGATAATTTGTAACAACTGGCACTTGATTGAGGGCGCCAATCCCAGAAATTGGCACTGTTTGCTCTTAAGAAGAATCGCAGCATTGTCCAACAAATGATCAGCTCTGCCTCGCTCCCCTCAAAAAAAGACAACCTGCGTACTATGTTCAACCTCCAACCAATACAAGGCCACCACAAATGTGGCATATGTTCTGTGTGTGGTTCCACGATGGAAGGAACGCTATTTACTGATGAACATAAATACTGGCGTCATAACGACTTTACACCTTGTAAATCGAAACATTTTGTATACGCCATTATTTGCCCTTGCAAAAAAGTGTACATCGGAAAAACGAGTCAAGAGGTGCGACAATGAATAGTGCAACGTGGCTCCAGGCTGAAAAACAAGTCAGCGTCCTCACCATTGGTGGACCATTTCGTCGCGATGAATCACACACAACACGACTTCAAGTGGACGGTATTGGCAGCCATCAAAACTTCTCCCAGGGGTGGTGACCCGGCTATCCAACAACCACGAAAGGAGGCCTTTTTGATAATGAAATTTGATACTGCTATCCGTGGGCTCAATGAACTCTCTGAAATCACCCACTTGCAAATCTAAAACTACAGGGACCAGCATGCATTGGGGCTGGAATTCCATTACATGTTTTGCAGTTATATTGAAAGACTTGCAGGCTCCTCCTCACTCGAGTTGTTGCGGTTTGGGAGCAATCCGGCACTCGAAAGGAACCTTTCTCATCAGAAAACAGAAGGCAAGTCGTTACTGTGGTGCTAGCACCGTCAGCCACCTTTTTGGAAGCGCAACCGCTTTATCGATGTGTGAGTGCCCCACGCAATACAATATGGAACCTATGCGCTAATTAACATCCGCGCTTTACAGATTAGCGCGGAGAGCCCGTCCCTTTGATCGTCTTTTCAGACTGATTGTTCGAACTATACAGGCCAGATGCCATTTACAACGTTAGTGCGCTCCCTTCAGGGCCTCCGTTGGCATTATTAAAGGCGGGTTTTGTCTCCTACAGGGAACTTCTTAAAAATAAATACTTTGAAGCCTTCCTTGCAAGTGCAGCCCTTTATTTATTTGTATGATGACATTATGGACATTGTAAATAACCCCAGAGACTCGTACAAGGTACGATCGTCTTATTTCATATTTGTTTCATTCAACCCTCCTTGTACCACACTCCTCCATTGTTGAGTTTCCGCAATCTACTCTTGTGCCCACAGCTTCTGTAAATAACGAACAGTTTCATCGTTGGCGCCACGACATACAAGAGTCTGGGCACCACAATAACAGGTACTTTCTAATTAGAACAGTCCACACTCTTGCAACCTAGAAACAGGGGCCCCCAATTTTATTGACGCCTCACTTTGTCATTTTTAGGTCTCGCCTGAGACAGCGCTTTAGCGCTGTTCTGGCGAGACTTATAGTAGGCACTTTTGGAAGTGGAAACAAGTGCATTTCAGGCCGCCAACTACAGTGCATGTGCTCCGGGCGCGCGCACCATTTGGCAGCCTGAAAGCATTCGTTTTCTTTCACTTTCGCGGCTGCACGGCCGCCCGCGAAAAGTGCTCACCATTTGCCAGCCTGCATTGCCTCTCTCCCCTACCCCCTCCCTTATCCTCTCTTTTATCACACTCTGTAGTGTTCCAAAGAATGTAAACAGGACCCCGCTTTCCGGAGCCTAATTGAAGTCATGCCGATTTTTAGTGCACTACTTCAAATAGCTGTTAGCAAAATATGTTAAAGCATGGCTTGCCGCAGTTACGGACCTCTTCATTCCCAAACTTAACTCCAACCCCTCCCTCTCTTACACTCGCTAACTCCCACACAGCTCAACATTACAACGTTGCCTGGTGATGGACTTATTTTCCATGGTTAATGTCCCCGAGCCCATGCTGGGTGAGCCTCTGAGCTCAATATTTCAACATTCTCTGATGATGGATTTCCTTTCCAATGTTAATGTCTCCGAGCCCATGATGTGCGAGTCTCGCAACTCCACATTTCAACGTTCACCGAGCAGGCCCTTATCTCCCCACCCTGCCAGTCTGTGGCTGCACCCTGAAGCCCCGCGCCACAGAGTGATCCCCGAACGCGGATATTAATCATGCTAACGACCCCCTCTTTAATCTGAAAGGCGACCCGTCCCAGCCTCCACCTTCTATGTTTCTTCCCTCAGCCACTTCTGAGTTGCGCTCCTTGTTCGCTAATTACATTTCTTTCTTTGCTGATGACTTCTAATAGGCTCGGACGGGAATAATTATGCGGAGACATTTCATGGCCTGCCGGATCAGGAATTCCCAGTGAGTTAGTGACAGGCCTTTCAGTCGCCGGCAGCCTTCCCCCGGCACCGAACAAGGCCCGAGCAGCGGCCCCGGGGGAGCCCAGCCTGCTCCCACTGTCACTCACACCCCGGCCTCCTCCTCTGCAGCACCCCCACCCCTCCACTCCCCTTCGCTCCTCTTCTCTTCACACCCACCCACCCACTCACTCCCCTCCTCCGAATTCCGCCGCCACTCCCTCCTTCACGCAGCCGATTCTACCCCTTCCCGCCCCCTTCTCGCTCCTGGCAGTCGCTGCGGGGGACCTCCAGCCCTCCACACAGAATGAGCTTCTCTTGAAGGGCAGCCATCGACGCCCCTTGATCTCTGATCCCCAAACAAGTTACTTTATTTTTGATTTTTACAACCGCAGTAGTTTGGTCTGGCCTGTTTTGACTGTATCCCCACTGTCTTTCACATTAGGTCGCCTCCGCATTTTATCCTTCCTGGCCCACCACTGACCGCACACCCACCAGGTTAGCCCCGCCCTTTCGTCCATGTGTGGTCTCGCGCGGCACTCTTTCATGTTAATGAAAGTTTTATCACACTCGGTGTGCGTCTCAAGGGAGGCCAACGATTGTTTAAATTGTCATGTAAGCCCCTTTCATGTGAACCTGTAGCACTCCGAGTAGGGACAGCATCGGGGGCCAGGTTCCTGCCCAGACCAGCCATCTCATCGGAGCAAGCTCATCCCCTGCAGCCCCACCCCCAGTGAAAACATCGGGTGTCTGCTCTATGTGAACACGTAGAATATAATAATTTCCTAGTGGTAAAGCAATAGAGTCCTCTCCTGAAGTGTGGCATTTGCTATCCAGGTACTTTAGATAGTAGTACCGTAGGAGTTTGATAACCACTCATTTCCTTGACCTGGTCCAGGTGCTGCAGTGGTATTGGTAGCTGGTTAATGGCCAGACTAACAGTGGCAGAAACGGGGAGAGGCCGTTATATTGACATGGAGAGAAAGGGAGAAAATTGAGGTAGGCAGACATAAACAAGCATTTGCAATGCAATAGGTCTCGCATTTATACGAGTTTGAGCTATTGGCATTGTAAATGACAGTGCCTTTTATTTATGTTTTAAAAAAAAAAAAACTTAAATAAAAAGCATTGTCATTTACAATGCCAATAGCTCAAACTCGTATAAATGCGAGACCTATTGCATTGCAAATGCTTGTTTTGTTTTGTAGTCACTGATCCCCAGTCTGAGTCCTGAGGAGAACCCTAGAACCATTCAGGGTTTGAAACGCGTTGACATCTGGGCAAAGGCAAATAATCTTTGGGGGTGCTGAATGGGAATTGATCAAAAGAAATTTCTTTCCCAGTGGGCAGACAACCCTAATGACAACTGTGTAGCCCTTTGCCCTTCACACAGGCAGGACCTCTGGAACTGTCAATGGTCCGCCTGTTATTTGTGTGTTAAACATGGACTGGCTGTTTGTAGGACATTTCTAGGACACTTATAATTGTATTGGTGTTTATGTTTCTCTTTATGTTTATTAATTGTGTGTTTTCTTTGTATTGTTGATTTTTGTTATGTTTTCATAAGCATGGCATACTGAATGATGTTTTATCCATCTTATGACATTAATGAATGTTTTAATCTACAGGTGCATGAAATAAGTCACAAGTGATGTGAAATAAATCACATGAACTTAGAATTGTTTGTCTACGCTCATACACAAGTAATCAGTAGTAACCTATCTGGTCATCTTTTTGTTGCATAAAAAAAAGCTGTAACCACAGCAGAGACAACGGCAATAACGTTGGCCTCAGCAGCAGGGGCATGTGCAGCAACAACAGTTGTCATAACATTGTTGACCATGGCAAGGACCACATCTGCAATCACAGAATAAGCCATAGAAACCACCATGGACGGTAGTGATCACAAAAGTCCTAAAAGTATGAACCACAGCAGTATAAACCATAACGGAATCAACAACTGGTGGAAAAGGGTAAATCACAAGATCAATTAATGTAAAACAACCATATGCTCCTGCTTGCAATGGTTATCAGTAATTCTCGGATATGATTTTTTTTTTTAAATCAAATCAGTTGTGATAAATTATTAACAAAACTGTCAGTCTCAAAAAGATATATTTCATTTATACTACAAAGTGACTAGTGATCCAGTGACCACAAAGTGTAAAAACAAACATAACATGGAGAAACGTTTTACACCATATTTAAGGGAGCAATGTAGAGAGAAATTGCACTTAGTTTGAACAGAAATCCATATAAAAAACATAGTTGGAATGCATCTATCACTAAAGGTTCAATGGCTGCCGGAGCAATGGTGTTTCGACCTGTTACTAATGTAGGGTCATCATCAGTACAGAAAATGTTATAGATCATATGTGCATGAAGAAGTCAGTTGGGCAACTGTTCCATAATGTGATGCTGAATAACAGCAGTCAAGTCAATTCATTGTCGAAAGGGGTGAGGTGTCCAGAATAATGAAATTGATAAATTACACTGGATATCTCAAGGGAACTGGAAACAACACCGCAACCATTAGTGTGCAATGCCGGGAGATGTGTCCAGGCAACACAGCATGACTGGTAACAGCAATAGTTATCACAGTAGCAATAACCACAGAATGCAACAAATCAAGCCTACAGCAAGGACCAAGGGTACCACCACAGTCGACTCCACAGCTACGACCAACGTGTGACAGCAGCAACCACAGCAGCAACAATAGATATTACCACAGCTGTGGCAGATGTGGGGACAAGGGTTGTAGCATTAATCACTTCAGCAGTGATTACTGCTCCAACCACAGCAACAACTACTGCTGCCATCATGGAATGGAGTTGGACAACTGTGGCATCAACAGTTGGCTCAGCGGGTTCAGAGAACTGACCACAGATTCAACCACAGCTTTAAACACGGCCACTATTGCTGTGAAAAAAGCATCAATAGCAGTTACCACAGTTGTATCCACATCTGTGGACACTACTGCCACCCTAGATCCGTTTCCCCCTTAGAGAGGTTGTGGCCCTGTGTTATGGTCAGATATGCTTTCCACTTTCTGGCCTCCATGATCCATTAGGATCCAAGACCATCCTCCCAGGCAGTCACACTTGTGCTTCTATATAATGCCTCTGCATTTATTTCGCACACTGTAGCTCATAGGACTGCATGGCTACCTAGGGGTAACTGAGAACATGCATCCCGGGAACTCCCACGCTCCAAACACATACATTCACCTGTGGCCTGGTATGACATGCATCCTCCCACTCTCTTGCTATTTGCCCAGAAAGGGTGAGAGTATCATCTATATTTTAGGTTATCTATGTTTAATTAGAACATTGGAATGTTGAGCGCTCCATTGAAGCAGATGGAGTGCTTTGGGCTTTTAATGGCTGGTAGAAGTCTGCAGCATCAACATTCAAAGGTTTGTGCACAGCAAAAGCTGTGAACAATGGCCAAACGGAGCCCAGGGGATTTCAACTCCCTCAGGCTCTGTGAGGCATTTGGTTTACAAATTAGAACATTCTGCCCACTAGGGGCGGAATGTTCTAATAGCCTTAGATCCTTCCGTAGTGGGCTCTACCAGCCATTAAAAGGCCTGCTCCCTTGCTAAAGGCCCTCGCCTTGGGCTCGGGCCTTTAACGCTGGAGTGGGCCTTTAATGGATGGTAGAGCCTGCTATGGTGGGCTCTAAGGCTATAATACATACACTTACCATCCAAAATGTTCTATAGATTAATTAGGATGCTTATAAAGGTCAGGGTAGAACAAAAAAATACCATCATATGTCATAAACCATATCTGCAAGCTTTGCCGGTTCTTGGTTACTCGATATCTGCCCTTTAGCACTCTGCATAACTCTGCTGCACCAGTCTTTGAAGCCTCTGTATTTGTAGAGCTGAATAGGGCAGGCATAGCTCTTTCCCATAACTAAAACAATTTCTATCTTTTGAATGATTGCATACCTATTTTTAGTTCTGGCCTTTGAGACAGCTTTAACTACTGTGCCAGCCTATTTTTTATTCAAGAAATACACATGTAATATTCCTAGTTAGTAGGGCTTTCGGTCAGAGGGTTTTATCCACTGTTCTGTTAAAATTAAATGACATTTAGCTTCAGACCACCATAGCGTATAGCATGAGGCAGTGGGTCAGCCTACTTCACCCATTGACGCCCTTTGAGTAACTGCCCAAAGCCTGTGCATATTGTTCAACCTCTGCTAAAAATAGTTCCTTTCTCTTCAGTTCCAGAGTTTGCTTAGAGTGTTCTTTTGATTTGATCTATTTGTTATATTAACTCGAAATAACCACAATTTAATTTTACTTGGGGTTTTTTGTACCCTGTTAGGTGATTTCTTTTCCGTCATCTTTGTAACGTGATAAAGTGTTTAATTAACATTATAGTGGCCTGTAATTTGAGTGCTTGTTATGTGGTGATTTATTCTTTATTCCTTCACAAATAATAATAAAATATATGTTATAGCTGAAAGGCTGTGGCCAGATTTACAAAGGTAAACGTACACTTTTGTGTAGGTTTAAGATTTGTTCCGATTCACAGAGGTATTTTACGAGTAGCATCTTTAAGGCTGCTATGTCTTCACACTTAAGCTGGAGATTCCGCACATTAAAAGATAGGGCAGTCCTATCTTTTATTTAGGGTTGCATGCTTGCAACATTAAATAGAAGGCAACCACTTCACAGATTGCCATGGGCAGTCCCGTTGGCTTAGCAACACTTACAGCGTGTCTTAGTAACTTCAGCACCCGGTGCTACCTCGGTGAGTTCATCCTTCTGAAGTCGATAAATTGAATAACACTATAATGAGTAAATATTTCATGTTATTTGGAGAGAAGTATATAAAAGAGAAGTTGTTATTATTATTCTAGAGAGTCTTGTTATGAATTTCGCAGCCTTTCTTCTGGAAAATTTAATGATGTATTTGTGTGTTTTCTACGATACAAGAATATTACCATTGTGGTCTAACAAGTTCATTACATGGAAAGGATCCCCACAATAATAATAGACTCAGGCAAAGAGGAAAAAGTATGCCTGTGTCATTGTTCCTTTTTAGATGTATCATGTTTACTCTAACCCTCTTTGGACACGCATTTGCTCAGAGCATACAAACTCCAACACTGTTTGCCTTCTCTCTGTGTATATGCACAAAAAACACTGCCAGAACAACTTGCTCTAATGGAACGGATTTCAAAGTTCTGGGCACTTGTTCAAGTGAGCGAAGAATTAAAATACATTAGTGTCAAGTTGTTTGTATAGCGCTGCGCCGTGCCAAAGATCCCATTTCGCCTCATCCACAGCTCGTTTTCAGTTCAATACTGCCTCTAGTGTCTCATTCATGCTTCTTTGTACATACAAGTGCATTGAGATGCCCCTACATAGAATCCACTGAATTGTGATTACCACTGTAAAAATACCCTACACTGAACACTCTAAGCACCAGGGTAAGGGTAGTAACTGTCAAGCTCACCCTAATCCTTAAACAATAACCTTACTCAAACCCTAAAAGTTACAGTGTGCATCATGTGTTAAAAATGCTTGTAAAATACTGGTGGGAGACTGGTTTACAACAGGCCTGTCGACATAAGTATATTTTTAGGGGGGCATGGCCCTCAGACATATATTGTTTAGGGGGGGCATGGCCCTCAGCCACGACCAAGCAACAAAGCTGTGCTCTGTGAGTACACTTGTTCCTAAACAATTGTAGAGAAAAAGGTACAGTATGGCAGGTTTTGAAGCACACAATGCTTTTGGGTGTTTTTGTTTAATTATTGATGATTAGTGATTGGGGGTTCTACTAAATATCGATTCCCAGAATACTGTGATACAAGAATATTGAGACCAGAATATTTAAAGGTAAGGGCATATAGAGATGTATAGGTTTACAATTTTTAACTCCACATCTACATACTTTGAAGATATATATATATTGAGTAGGTACATATATCGGAGTAAGATATAGAATATCTATACTTTCCTGTCAATATTTTGGATTTGATATTCTGTGCCTTAGTGGTGGATGTCGCACCTCCGCACTCAACATTTTTTGCTGGACGAAGTCTCTCCTGGGATATTTTGCAATTTGCATCATGAAATCATCACACCTAGAAGGTCTGACGTGATAAACTGTACCTCAAGTAAAGTTTGGAAACTTCATCTGCTCCTTAAATGTTTGGAGTTCACTAATTCCATCCAACTTTATGAGTGAAGTTTCAATGTAACTTGCCACTAACTTACACATACCTTGGGGCATTTCCATCAAGAACATTTTGGGAACGAAAGTATGAAAGCATATCAAGTGTACTAGAAATTGAAAATATTTCCTTGCAGAGGGATTGTTCGGCATTACTGCAGGTGAAGATAAAATTTGAGCTTCACAGTATGAAACAGTTAAAAGAGTGCCATATTTAAATGTACTCTAGAAAGCCAAACCCCCTCCAAAATTGAACCTGGGCATTCCAAGCAAGTAAGTTGTACTTTCCAGTAACTGTACCTGCAAATGTAGGCATGGTTGATATGCATTAAAAGGAAAGGCGTTGGCACTTCTCCCCTCACCAAGAGCATGTAGTAACAAATACCAAGGGGGTACACTTGTAAAGCATTTTGTGAAAAGCAATGTGGATCAAGTACCAATGATTAGATCATGATAGGATTTCAAAGAACTCTATCCAAGGTGATGTTTGGATCTTATGCAACATCTTTTGTTTCAGAAAATAATTAAAAAATTGTGCATTGAAATTAAATTTGGCCAGGTGTATCGGCCAAAACATGAAAAGTTATAAATTCCACTTCAAATATCCAAACACCTTTTCTCCTTGTGTATCTAGCTGTCATTTTGCTACTGGAGGATCTATGTTTCTTTCTCTCTTCTATCCTCATCTCCTAATCTCTGTCCTCACTGCCTCTATCACCCTTCTCCACACTGCCCTTTCCTGTTTGCCGCTTGTTAGATCTGGGGGTCTCTAGTTGGCAGGGTAGGTACCACTGTCCAAGTAGGGACCCTTGCTTCTAGTCAGGGAAAGGGGGAAACACTGTTAAGATAACCCCTGCTCACCCTCTAGGTAGCTTGGCCTGAGCAGCCTAGGCTATCGAAGGCAATGTGTAAAGTATTTGTACCAACACTCACAGTAACACAGTGAAAACACCACAGATTTACTCCACACCAGTTTTAGAAAAATAAGGTATCTTTACTAAAAACTTCACAAGACCAAATACTACAGACAAACCAACATATAATTCAAAAAGGTTACTTTAAAGATAGTTCAGAGTTTGCAGAAAGTACTCCAGGATGTAAAAGTCAGTGTCCTGCACAATGCGACTCTCAACGCACAAAATGCGACACTTTCGTGCCCAACAGTACCTGTAGTTGCGATAAGGTTCCCAAAAGCTATAACAAGGAAGCTTGCAAAGGCGATGCGATACTCCTGAGATCCTGGGGAGGCTTTGCAGCAGCCCTGCTTCACGCAGCAGAGGTGGATGCGCCGGCTCCGATCTGTAAGGGGAGGATGCGATGACTTTGGCCTTCGTTGCGTAGGTTTCTTAGGGGGAAGCTTCACGCACAGGTTCGATGCGACACTATTCGATGTGGTGCGATGCGTGGCGCAGCGTTGCCTTCCGGCGCCGCAACTCTCGATGCGCCACGGAACGGGACTCTGCGTCGACGCACGCAGCGACTGGAGACTTTCACGCACCGGCAGTGGTGCGGTTCGCAACTGGTTCTGCGACGACCCTCGCAATGCCAGGAATCTTCACGCTTCGGGACGATGCTCGACGCACTCAGCGATGCGGGGACCCTGCGTGTTGCGATGGTGCCGCGATGAAATTTTCCACACACTCTCGTTCTTGCGACACGCAATTGGATGATGCGTTGGGTACCAGTCACTCTTGTTCACGCTTCTGCTTCCCAGCTCCCAAACACAGCAAAACGACCTCCTGAGGCCCCAAGACTGGGCAAGCACTCCAAGGCAGGTCAGAACTCTCTCAGCAGAGTTCCAGGGGAGCTAGTGGTGAAGTCCTTTTGTTCCTGGGACTTCTTAACAGGGAGCCAGCTCTTCTCAGGCCCTTGGAGATCAGAATCAACAGAAGGGGACACAGCAAAGTCCTTCCCCTCTCCTTGGCAGCAAAGCAAAACAGCAAGCAGGCAGTCTTCTCCTCTTCAGTCCTTTCAGCTTTCTCCTTGGCAGAGGTTCCTTCTTAGTTCCAAAGTGATCTAAAGTTTTAGGTGTCTGGGGTCCTCTTCTTATACCCCTCCAAGTCTTTGTCTCTCTTTGTTCCAGTGGGGGGATTCCCCTGCTCAAACCGGTTCCTGGGTGTGCTCTGCTCTGGAGCACCTGGTTCCTTTCAGAGTGAGGGGCAGGGTCGTTAGACGCACTGCAGGAGGTGGAGCCTTCTTTGTGCCAGCAGAGGCAGAGTCCTCAGCCTGGCCAGCAGGGGGTGGAGCCAGCTTTGTGTTTGTCAGGGGCAGCCCTATTCAAACCCAGGGACTACTCCTCCCACCCATCTAAAGCAGATCTCCCTATTCACCCTGCTGCTGACTCATCCAGGCTCCTGGAGCCACCTAGCACATCACCTGACACCAGTCAGCCAACCAGCACACAGGCACACAGGAAGGTTAAACAGGAGAATAGCTACTTTCTAAAAAGTGCTATTCCCACACAGTGAATTTAAAAACCATCTTGCTAAAAAGATGTATAATTAAATTCTGAACACAGAGATACCAAACTTGGATTTTCTATCTTGCCCCTATGGGAAGATAGGCATGTAAACAGCCTTCCCCATTCTATCCTATGGGCAAGATAGCCTCTCAGCAGTGAAAAACGAAAATGGCTGTAATTCACTACCAGGGCATGTTACACACCTCAGTACATGCCCTACCTTTCAGATACACTGCACCCAGCCCAGGGGGGTACCTAGGGCCACCATAGGGATGCCTGACATGTACAGAAAGGGAAGGATAAGGCCTGGTCAGTGGGTGCACTGGCCAGGTCGACATGGCAGTCCTGGACTGCACATAGGCACTGCAAGCAGGCCTAAGACATCATTTTAGCGCTACTCCTGTGGGTGGCACAATCAGTGCTGCAGCCCACTAGTAGCATTTGAATCACCAGCCCTGGCACACGCAGTGCACTTTACTAGGGGCTAACAGGTGAAACAAATATACCAATCATGGATAACCAATCAATACAACAATTTACCAAGGGAGCACTTGCACTTTGACACTGATCAGCAGTGGCAAAGTGCCCAAAGCATCTAAACCAGCAAAAACGAAATCCAGCATAGCATCAAAAAATACAGGAGGTAGAGGCATAAAGTCAGGGGAACCACGCCAAAGATGCCAGGTCTAACACGTGTCCCCTCCAGCTGAAAGTGGGGAGAACTACCCACCCTCTTGGGAGTTCTCATCGCTAAGGCGGAAAAACCTGGACAGACCATCAGCGTTGGCTTGTTCTGTACCGGGGCGGTGTTCCACCGTAAAGTCCATCCCCTGTAGGGAAATGGACCACCTCAACAGCTTAGGATTCTAACCCCTCATCTGCATCAACCATCTGAGGGGCCTGTGGTCCGTCTGAACCCGGAAGTGAGTCCCAAACAAGTAGGGTCTCAGCTTCTTCAGCGCCCAGACCACAGCAAAAGCTTCCCTTTCAATCGCACTCCACCTCTGTTCCCTGGGAAGTAGCCTCCTACTAATGAAAGCTACAGGTTGATCCAAGTCCTCATCATTTAGTTGTGAGAGCACCGCTCCCACTCCATGCTCAGAAGCGTCTGTCTGCACTATGAATTCCTTGGAGAAGTCAGGCGCCTTGAGTACAGGTGCTGTACACATGGCCTCCTTCAGGGCATCAAAAGCTTCTTGGCAGGCACTGGTCCAAATCACTTTCTTCGGTAACTTCTTGGAAGTTAGTTCTGTCAAGGGAGCCACCATGGTGCCATACCCCTTGACAAAACGGCGATAGTACCCGGTGAGTCCTAAGAAGGCTCTCACCGCTGTCTGGGTTTTGGGGGGTTCCCAAGCCCGGATGGTATCTATCTTGGCTTGTAGGGGCGCCACCTGGCCGCTTCCTACCTGGTGTCCCAAATACACCACCGAACCCTGCCCTATCTGACACTTACTGGCCTTGATAGTGAGGCCTGCACTATGCAGAGCCTTCAACACTGCGCAGAGGTGTTGCAAGTGTTCTTCCCAAGTGGAGCTGAACACAGCGATGTCATCCAGATATGCGGCGCTGAATTGCTCCAGCCCGGACAGTACCTGGTTGACCAGTCTCTGGAATGTGGCAGGGGCGTTCTTCAACCCAAAGGGCATGACACGGAACTGGAAGTGCCCCTCTGGCGTTGAAAACGCAGACCTCTCCTTGGCCCCATCAGTTAAGGCAATCTGCCAGTACCCAGAAGTTAAATCAAACGTACTGAGGTAGCTGGCAGCTCCCAACCGATCCACGAGCTCATCAGCTCTGGGGATGGGGTGTGCGTCTGTCTTCGTGACAGCATTGAGCCCACGGTAGTCCACACAAAACCTAAGTTCTGGAGTGGCACCTGGCGCAGCAGCTTTCGGTACGAGTACCACTGGGCTAGCCCAGGGGCTGCTGGAGGGCTCAATCACCCCTAGCTCCAACATCTTAGAAACTCCTTCTTGATGCTGGCCCTGACCTTGTCAGCCACCCGATAAAACTTCTGTTTCACAGGCATGTTATCTCCCGTGTCCACGTCATGGACACACCAGTTGGTGATACCGGGGATCAGGGAGAACAGAGATGCAAACTGACCCAGCACATGGCGACAGTCCCTCTGCTGTTCTGGGGTCAGGGTGGGCGAGAGGACCACTCCATCCACTGACCCATCTTGCTCCTTAGCTTCCAGGAGGTCAGGAAGAGGATCGCTATCCTCCTCCATCCCTGCATCTGTAGCAAGTAGCATTGTTATTTCAGACCTCTCAAAATGGGGTTTGAGGCGGTTCACGTGTAGGACCCTCATGGGGTTCCTGGGAGATCGCAAGTTGACCAGGTAGGTCACCTCACTCTTGCGCTCCACCACCTCATATGGCCCAGTCCACTTGTCTTGGAGCGCGCAAGGCTCCACTGGCGCCATCACCCACACCATCTGCCCAGGGTGAAATTCCATCAGAGTGGTATGCTGGTCATACCACCTCTTCATCTCATCCTGGCTGGCTTCCAGGTTCACCTGAGCGAGGGCCCGGAAGCTCTGTGTCTGGTTGCGGATGGCCAGCACATAGCTGAACACATCCTGGGGGGTTTTCCCAGGGGATTTCTCCCAACCCTCCTTCACCAGACTGAGAGGTCCTCTAACAGGGTGCCCGTACAAAAGCTCAAAGGGACTGAACCCTAGAGACTTTTGTGGTACCTCCCTGTAGGGAAATAACAGGCATGGCAAAAAGACGTCCCACTTCCGTCTCATGGGCTCCGTCAGCCCCATGATCATGCCCTTCAGGGTCCGGTTGAACCTTTCAACCAACCCATTTCCTTGAGGGTGGTAAGGAGTGGTGAACTTATAAGTTACTCCACACTCCTCCCACACAGACTTCATATACCTGGAGATGAAGTTGGTACCCCGGTCAGATACCACCTCTTTGGGGAAACCCACACGGGAAAAGATCCCCATCAACGCACGGCCCACCACCGGGGCTGTGGTTGTCCTGAGAGGGATAGCCTCCGGGTACCGGGTGGCATGATCCACCAGGACCAGGATGAACCTCTTGCCTAAGGCGGTCCTGGGGTCCAGTGGCCCCACAATATCTATCCCCACCCGCTCGAAAGGGGTGCTCACTACAGGAAAAGGCTGGAGAGGGCCTTTGCATTTTCCTCCAGCCTTGCCACTTGCCTGGCAAGTCTGGCATGATTTACAGAAGGAAGCGACGTCCGTCTTCATCCCGGGCCAGTAAAAGTGGGTGGCAAGCCTTTGTCGGGTCTTGTCCTGCCCGAGATGTCCTGCAAGCGGCACGTCGTGAGCCAGACCCAGTAGGAAGTCTCTGAACCCTGCGGGTACCACCAGGGTACGTGATCCACTGGGCTCAGCAAACCTAGGCTCACTGTACAACAAGTCATTCTCCCAGTAGAGAAAAAAGTTCTTCGGATCAGCACCTGCTGCCTGGTCTGCAGCCTGGTGCCGCAGACCTTCAAGAGTAGGGCAAGTCTTCTGCGCACGGCAGAACTCCTCTCTGGAGGGACCACCCTCTTGCTGCCAATGGGTCAGCTCAGGTATGTCTCCCAGCTCAGCTACCTGTTCCCCTGTAGGCTCCAGGGCATCCCCCGTAGGTTCTGCTCCTTCCTGGACCGTGGAAACAGTGGGGGTGGACGCACCACGCCCCTTGCCCTTCCTCTTTCTGGCAGGGACCTGGGCCACTGTTTCAGGCTCCAGGTCTGCTTCACAACCCTGTCTGGCTGCCATGGACCGAGTGGTCACACAGACCCACTCAGGCAAACCCAACATCTCCAAATGAGCCTGGCGTTCCACCTCCTTCCATGGGGAACTCTCCAGGTCATTACCTAGCAGACAGTCTACCGGCATGGATGGACTCACAACAACTCTGAGAGGACCTGAGACCCCCCCCCACTCAAAGGGAACATATGCTACCTTGCAAAGGCGCACAGAGTTGTCAGCTGACACTACTGGGTGAAGTACGTCTGGAATGATCAGCTCCTCAGGGACCCACTGACACCTGACCGTAGTCACACTGGCTCCAGTGTCCCTGAGAGCCTCCACCCTCCTCCCATTGATGGTCACCCACTGCCTGTACTTCTTAGTGTTATCAGGGACAGGGTTTTCCTGGACCATCTCTGTGTCTCCTAAAGAGACAAGGGACATAACTGCTAAACCCTCCAAATCACTAGAAATTAAATCCCCCCCCAAAAGCTACACTAGCTATACCCGGTGTTGGAGCACCAGTGGGTGCCTGGGATTTCTTGGGACACACAGGAGCTTTGTGACCCAATTCCTGACAGTGATAACACCTAATGGGACCCTTGTTATCCGACCTGCCCTTAGGGGGCCAGGTTGGTTTGGGTTTTGACTTGGGGGGCTGGGACTGGTTACCCTGGGAACTATTTTGGGGCCCTTGTGAGAACTCCTTTTGGTTACCCTTGTCCCCCCCACTCTTCTGCTGGGGACCCTGCCCACCTTTGGCAATGGTACCCACATTTCCTCTGTGGACCCTGGTACTGGTCCAGCGGTCCGCCTCCTTAGCAAGCTCAATGGGGTCCGTCAACTTGCTATCTAAAAGATGCTGGCGCAGCTCTGGAACACATAGACTACTCAAGTGCTCCCAACTAATTAAATGTAACAACCCCTTATAATCAGTTACCTTGCTGCCCTTCATCCAACCTTCCAGTTCCCGCGAGTACAGATTCACACACTCCATCCAAGTCTCAGACTCTTTCTTCTTGGAGTTCCTAAACTGCAGTCTATACTGCTCTGGAGTAAGTCCATACCTGAGACATAGGGCCTCCTTCATATTGGGATAGGTCATGGTACCTGCTAATTCTAAGGGCTCTAGAGCACTCCTCCCAGAAGCCTCAAAATGTTTCCACAGGCCCGCCCCCAATGCTGTTCAGGCACACCATTCATCCTCAATGCAATTTCTTACGATGTGAACCAGGCATAGATACTCCTGTTATAATTCTGCACTAAATCTTTGGGGATATATACTTTACCCCCCTGCACTGGCTGTGCGCTGCCACCATTTGAACCGGACTCCACCTGCTTGGCCTTGATGTCCAGCTCCTTCATGCTCAACTCATGAGCCAAAAGCAATTTTCTTTCCTCAAAAGCAAGGGCATTATTTTTCTCCTCCTTTGCCATTTCCATTTTCATTTTAATTTTTTCCATTTCATGGTCTCTCACCCTTTGATTCTCCTCCAACTCCTCTGGAGTGAGCCCCCTACTGGAATGGGAGCTGCCAGCCCTTGAGACTGTTCTGCCCACGGGCAGATCTTGGGGAACAAAACCATCCTCTTCATCTGCATCATCCTCCTCTTGGGCCTCCCACCAGGCCTTCAAGACTTTTTGGAGCTCATCCTTTCTAGCTCCACTTTTAAAAGGGCAACCACGGTCTTTGCAGAATCGCTTGAGCTCTATAACTCCGTACGAATACAAATCCGCGATGGAAAACTCCAATTCTGCCTTCTCACTTGTTGCCACCTGAGACATGATGCTCTTGAAGAGTTACTCAAAAATAGAATAAAAAATATAGTATGTGGCTGTCTATTGGTCTGCACTTAAACTAGTGATGTACACCAATTACTGTGGGTCAAGTACAAATACAAGTTCAATCCTCACCGCTGACCACCAATGTTAGATCTGGGGGTCTCTAGTTGGCAGGGTAGGTACCACTGTCCAAATAGGGACCCTTGCTTCTAGTCAGGGAAAGGGGGAAACACTGTTAAGATAACCCCTGCTCACCCTCTAGGTAGCTTGGCCTGAGCAGTCTAGGCTATCAAAGGCAATGTGTAAAGTATTTGTACCAACACTCACAGTAACACAGTGAAAACACCACAGATTTACTCCACACCAGTTTTAGAAAAATAAGGTATCTTTACTAAAAACTTCACAAGACCAAATACTACAGACAAACCAACATATAATTCAAAAAGGTTACTTTAAAGATAGTTCAGAGTTTGCAGAAAGTACTCCAGGATGTAAAAGTCAGTGTCCTGCACAATGCGACTCTCAACGCACAAAATGCGACACTTTCGTGCCCAACAGTACCTGTAGTTGCGATAAGGTTCCCAAAAGCTATAACAAGGAAGCTTGCAAAGGCGATGCGATACTCCTGAGATCCTGGGGAGGCTTTGCAGCAGCCCTGCTTCACGCAGCAGAGGTGGATGCGCCGGCTCCGATCTGTAAGGGGAGGATGCGATGACTTTGGCCTTCGTTGCGTAGGTTTCTTAGGGGGAAGCTTCACGCACAGGTTCGATGCGACACTCTTCGATGTGGTGCGATGCGTGGCGCAGCGTTGCCTTCCGGCGCCGCAACTCTCGATGCGCAATGGGACTCTGCGTGGACGCACGCAGCGACTGGAGACTTTCACGCACCGGCAGTGGTGCGGTTCGCAACTGGTTCTGCGACGACCCTCGCAATGCCAGGAATCTTCACGCTTCGGGACGATGCTCGACGCACTCGGCGATGCGGGGACCCTGCGTGTTGCGATGGTGCCGCGATGAAATTTTCCACGCACTCTCGTTCTTGCGACACGCAATTGGATGATGCGTTGGGTACCAGTCACTCTTGTTCGCGCTTCTGCTTCCCAGCTCCCAAACACAGCAAAACGACCTCCTGAGGCCCCAAGACTGGGCAAGCACTCCAAGGCAGGTCAGAACTCTCTCAGCAGAGTTCCAGGGGAGCTAGTGGTGAAGTCCTTTTGTTCCTGGGACTTCTTAACAGGGAGCCAGCTCTTCTCAGGCCCTTGGAGATCAGAATCAACAGAAGGGGACACAGCAAAGTCCTTCCCCTCTCCTTGGCAGCAAAGCAAAACAGCAAGCAGGCAGTCTTCTCCTCTTCAGTCCTTTCAGCTTTCTCCTTGGCAGAGGTTCCTTCTTAGTTCCAAAGTGATCTAAAGTTTTAGGTGTCTGGGGTCTTCTTCTTATACCCCTCCAAGTCTTTGTCTCTCTTTGTTCCAGTGGGGGGATTCCCCTGCTCAAACCAGTTCCTGGGTGTGCTCTGCTCTGGAGCACCTGGTTCCTTTCAGAGTGAGGGGCAGGGTCGTTAGACGCTCAGCAGGAGGTGGAGCCTTCTTTGTGCCAGCAGAGGCAGAGTCCTCAGCCTGGCCAGCAGGGGGTGGAGCCAGCTTTGTGTTTGTCAGGGGCAGCCCTATTCAAACCCAGAGACTTCTCCTCCCACCCATCTAAAGCAGATCTCCCTATTCACCCTGCTGCTGACTCATCCAGGCTCCTGGAGCCACCTAGCACATCACCTGACACCAGTCAGCCAACCAGCACACAGGCACACAGGAAGGTTAAACAGGAGAATAGCTACTTTCTAAAAAGTGCTATTCCCACACAGTGAATTTGAAAAACCATCTTGCTAAAAAGATGTATAATTAAATTCTGAACACAGAGATACCAAACTTGGATGTTCTATCTTGCCCCTATGGGAAGATAGGCATGTAAACAGCCTTCCCCATTCTATCCTATGGGCAAGATAGCCTCTCAGCAGTGAAAAACGAAAATGGCTGTAATTCACTACCAGGGCATGTTACACACCTCAGTACATGCCCTACCTTTCAGATACACTGCACCCAGCCCAGGAGGGTACCTAGGGCCACCATAGGGATGCCTGACATGTACAGAAAGGGAAGGATAAGGCCTGGTCAGTGGGTGCACTGGCCAGGTCGACATGGCAGTCCTGGACTGCACATAGGCACTGCAAGCAGGCCTAAGACATCATTTTAGCGCTACTCCTGTGGGTGGCACAATCAGTGCTGCAGCCCACTAGTAGCATTTGAATCACCAGCCCTGGCACACGCAGTGCACTTTACTAGGGGCTAACAGGTGAAACAAATATACCAATCGTGGATAACCAATCAATACAACAATTTACCAAGGGAGCACTTGCACTTTGACACTGATCAGCAGTGACAAAGTGCCCAAAGCATCTAAACCAGCAAAAACGAAATCCAGCATAGCATCAAAAAACACAGGAGGTAGAGGCAAAAAGTCAGGGGTAACCACGCCAAAGATGCCAGGTCTAACACCGCTGTAATTGTCCACCTTCTCCTGCATGTCTCTCCATATCTCTCCTGATATTTCTACTTACTTTCCTTTCTTTCTCCTCTCCATATGTAGAACCTCTTCTCTCTTTCTTCTCTGTACTATTCATTCATTTCTAATTCCATCTCAAGCCCTCTTCTCCATAGACTATGTATAGCAACTGAAACTTTTTCTAGGCTGTACATGGCCATAAGCAGCCTCTATTATATTTGAATGGTTCATGCACTCCAATTTGGTCACCAAACGTAGTAACCTTATTCAATCTGTATTGATTTTAGGGCATGCAGCAGGGTATCACTTTCTGATCCCTAAGCATGTCCGAAGTATAAAAAATGTAGCGTTCCCCTGCTGTGGAACATCCCCTGAATGCATTGCAAAGATTCCCAAAGCGAAATATTCAGATTAAATCAGAATTCAAAATTATTCAGGTTGTCTTTTATCATTTCATAAATTTCCTGGTTGAATTTCCCTGATCAATTATGACATTACATAATTCCATATTGAATTCAATCAGTGGCTCTATTCATTGAGCAATTCATTCTTGTAGTATGAATAATTCCATGGCATTTAAGGCTGGGGTTGCCCTTCATCCGGGGAAACAATTCTAAAAGGAAACATAACGGAGTGAGGATGAATTCTACTAAGCAGAAATACTTATAAGAGTCACCCTGGGGTTCCTGAATGTAATCGAAATCGTGTAACTGGATGAAAATGACCAGTCTCAATATCGCGGTTCGTGCCTCATCACATGTCCAAAACCAACAGTGTTGATCCCCATAAATAATCTAAACCAGTGTGGGAGAAAAGTAAATGACTGTTTGGAAATGTGTGCATCATGCATTTAGAATGTGCCGTGAACGTTAATGTCAATCCTCGTGAACAATCTCAACACATGTAGTGGAGCAGTCCCAAACAACAACGTTTCTTAGTGCAACCGTTAACTCAAAAACATATTACATATATTTAAAAAGTGACTACAAAAGGAGTGCACGCTTTGCTGAAAATTGAAGATTAGTGTGATAGGAGAGTGAGCGGTCCAAGACAGAAATGTGTGAAACATTCAACGCACACTATAAATGTGCCGTAAAAATAGCTGGCAATGAAATTAAAACAACCATGAGTGCAGTGGTTCTAACTATCAAATGCAGTGGTATCTAGGATAGTCTGGTGTGGTGTGCGTGGTTACCAATACCCTTCCTTACCCAGGATACCCTGAAACCACCAAACCTTGGCTAAATCACTGATTTTCCTCCTATTTGTGTGAAGGTACATACTGGAATCTGCTAGGATCCATAAACGTCCTATCACCCAGTGTTCCCACACTTCTCCCAATAAAAACAGTACCTCAAATAGTCACCAAGTATGGATTTTGTACATTAATTATATATGACCACATAAAAGTAATTTATTTGCTATGACCATACATTTTGTAGATAACACAGAATTTTAAAGGAGGCAATAATTTTCAGAGAGAAGATTCACACTACACAGAGAGATTAAAATATATAAAAATAAAAAAAATGTTAGTCAATGTTGTGCAGCGATGTTTAGTGGTTAATAATAAAACAAATGCTTTCAGCCTCAGATGCCCTGAATATGGTTTCTAAAATATTTGGTTCAAGGAGATAAATCCTCAATGATTTGGCCCTGGCAGTGTCATGTAGATATTAACCTATTTTTGGAAGATAGATAGTATGTTATAGCAGCCCTTTGGCATGCTGTATTGGATTATTTCAGATTCACACTACTGTAAGTTTGTTAGTGTAGTTTCACTAATCAGTAGGAACTGCACGTTTGCAGACAACATAAACGTAGGATGGTGACAGACTGATTCCATGCACCCCTGCAGAATATATTGTCCCATGGACCAGCTAGCTCACAGTGCCACCGTTAGCCCCTCCTAAGCTTTGGCAGGGAGCGAACCGTTCTGGCAACTACTTGAACATAACAGCCCAGTTCCCTCAGGAACAGTGATGACAGATCTAGGACTTTTCGCTCAGTCGCTGTGTGCTCTTTTGCTCAGAGAAATATACAAAGTATGCACGAGGGGGTGTTTTTCAATATTTATTGAATCATAGGATTCTTGTAAATATGTGCTGCAATGATTTACAGACAAAAGCAGACACATGTTATGAGTGTCAAAACAGTGAATAAAATGAACAGTTCCACCATCTTGCTGAGACAACTTATATATGCATACATATATAGTAGGTATAACAATCTAGAGTACTCTTTTATTTCATTTCAGTAGGTATAACAATCTAGAGGACCCCTTGAAGTTGGCAGAAGGATCTCTTTGATTGTATTTAGGAAACAAAAGGATATATAAAGAAAAGGACATCATGAGATTGTGATCAGGCATTCCACAGATAGCTGTGTCGCCATATGGATGTAATAACAAACACATTTTTATCACGCACATGAGAGCCTTGAACATAATGCCAAGGCAGTGTGATAGTGTTCTCAAAAAGTTCTTTATGTCAGTAAGGTTGGTTTTTCATGAAAACTAACCCAAGCATCACGAATGCCAAAGTGTGTCAAAAGTCGATGTGACAAAGGGAAGGCAGCTTTAGGAAGGAACTGTGTAAATGTAAATTGACATTATTTCTTACCAGGCCTAACTTGGACACATGACACCTACTCCTCATACGTAGGTCAGCTAAGAAGCTATTTAACAACAAACAAATTCCGTTACAAAAAATGCCTTAGCATCTATAAAGGAAAATGCTAAAACTCATACAATAAAAGCATAATAAAATTGCCTTAAATATCAGGCACTCATGCTATGTGGAGGCCCAAAGCATAAAGAAAGCCAATGGCTTTTAAAAATAGTAAAAGCAATAAAATGTAAGTTAATTTAAAAGACATTTAGTAGATCAAATAAGGCCAAATAAAAGTTCCTACCACACGTAGAGCCAGATGTTGATATGTTCTGAGTGGTAGACAAAACATTGCTGTTCCCAGTGTGTGCAGACGATTTTCTCAGAGGCACACTTCGGAGTAAACTGAGCAGCCGCTGAGGGAGTAAATACAGCCATTCGATGTTCTGGTGAAACAGAGCCTAGATCCAAACCAGTAGGTGAGAAGGTGACCCAGGGAAGCTCCTAGAATGCAGCTAGGAGCAGAGGTATCTGCAGAGGACAGCTGCACAGATGGACCGTTAGTGGGTCCGCCAGTATGTGTATGTCTGCAGATTCAACCAATTGGGAACCTGAGCACAAGTCCAGGGCACACTCATAAGTGCACAAGAGAAATGAGGAACACAGTGTAGTATTCAAATACTGTGCTCTTATGCTGTGCTCATGTGTTCTTGTTCAGTGCTTGGAGCAGAGAGTTCTTAGTTCTCTCGGATGCATGTATTTGAAGTGAGGTGGGCAGTTGGAGCTGGAGGACAAGCTGGCTCTGATGTGCTGTCTACCGTGTAGCCATTAAGAAATAATCTTGAACTTACCTTCGTCTGGTTCATGACTATATAAATATGGTGAAGCTTTTGCTACACAGCTACAATTCGAACCCGACGCGTGCAGCAACCTTCAAGCCGACACATTTCTATTGAGCTTCCTCTCCCAGGGCCACCTCAATCTCATCATTCGCCACTTCCACAAGGTGTCTCAGGCCTATGATACCGCTGCTTTCCACACGTTGAAACACTGCTACTTTCTTCCATCGAACACCAGCCTCCCATGTCTTCTGCAGTCTCCAGTGGTTTTCGGCACTTCAGCAAGAGTCACACTCATCGCAAAGCCTAAGGGTAGCTGTCGATATTTACTTGATTCTATGTTTGCTAATTTTGGCAGAGCGTTGAGGATCTGTGCGCGAGTATCCCCAGCGATACCTCGTGCTGCATCGCGCGAGTGGCTGTGACACTCAGCGTCTTACGTGTTGCCTGTCCCGTCCGTCCTGCCTATCCTGTGCGCATGATATCATTTGACGCTTGCCTGTCTTGTCTGCTGTGCCTGAGCCGTGCGTCCTACGTCCTTCACTGCTGTTGGCGGCTCGTTTCCTTGGCAACTGTTCCTCTTATGATATCAGCTGCCGAGTGAAGCGGTTCGCGGCAGAGATTCGTGATACCTTGGAGACTCCTCTTTTTGTGACATCAGCTGCTTATTCAAGCAGATCGCAGTGACTGCACACCATTAATTCTTGTCAGTGGATCACGCTGCCTACACACCATTGTTTTGTTTCCTTGACAGTGATCCATACACTTTGTGGAAATCTAGTGGATCACAGCAAATACTTCACGGTGATCCACACACCAGTTGGAGAAAACGTGTGGTTTCCTTATTTTTTTGATGGAACAGATCACTGCAGTTTCTCTCTTTGTTTTTCCTTGCCTCTGTTCCATTCCACGGATCTGTGATTCGCACACTACTGTCCACACTTTCTGAATCTTTTTCCCCCTTAAAACCCTTTTCTTTCTTTGTGGCTCGGACCTACTATTTTAAGCAGTGCTACTAGTGCTTCTTGTTTTCTAGTTTTTTTCCCCTTACTTCTACACCATGTGCACCATGCAAGCAGCTAGACGGCCTCCTTCATTTTTGGACAATCCCTGCGACCTCCTTGTTAGATGGGATATATGGTTCGATGCATTCGAAACTTAACTTGGGGCCATCGGTGCGTCAAGATACAATGATGAACGTAATAAAAATGCTTACTGTTACATTCATTCGGCTTTGAGGGGAGGTCCATATTCAAGAATCTACCTGAAATAACACACCAAGAAGGTGAAATCATTGAGAATATCAAGACACCATTACGAAACTGAAGACTAGATTTGACAAACAACCTAGTATCATGGTCCTTAGACTTACATTCTTCAAAAGAAAACAAGGCAAGAGTGAGGATCTTGATGCTTATATATCGGTGTTACGTAGGCTGGCATCAGTGTGTCAATTTGAGGTTTTCACTGATCAACTGATCAGAGATCAGTTTTTCTGCCAGTGTAAAGTTAAGCAAATCAGGCAAAAATTGTTATTGATGGGAAACCCATCGCTAGATGAAACCATTAAGGTCGCCAAAAGTATTGAAATTTCTCAAATCTCACTGAAGGAATTATACGATAAAGTTCTTGAGCCTGTTAATGCTGTAGTGGGTAGTGGGAAGTTGAAATCTAAAGACTCTCGCAGTGGGATGTCTACCAATGTCAAAAATAACACACCAAGAAGGTGAAATCATTGACGAATATCAAGACACCATTACGAAACTGAAGACTAGATTTGACAAACAACCTAGTATCATGGTCTTTAGACTTACATTCTTCAAAAGAAAACAAGGCAAGAGTGAGGATGTTGATGCTTATATATCGGTGTTAGTGGGTAGTGGGAAGTTGAAATCTAAAGACTCTCACAGTGGGATGTCTACCAATGTCAAAAGCAAGAGTCAAGCTAAGTACATTAATGCGAAATCGATGTGTTTTCATTGTGGGAATTCCCCACATCCCAAGGGAGGGAGATGTCCCGCAGCCAATGTGGTGTGCAACTATTGCAGGAAAATGGGACATTTTGAAAAAGTGTGCTTAAGGGAAAAGAACCAAAAGAAAGTTGTGGCATGTGTGGTAGAGTCTGATGATGATTCTGATTCAGAGGTTGTGTTGTTCATCGAGGGTGATCCTTCAAATTGTGTGGATTCCATTGCTGAGGTGTCTGTTTGGGGTAAAGCGCTTCATCTATTGGTTGATTCTGGTGCCAGAATGGTGCCAGAATTACAATGATTACCCAGAAACTATTCAAGGAAACTTGGGAAAATAAAACACTCTTGCCACCTGACCGTTCGTCAGTCTCATATGAAGGTGGCAAGATTGAATTCCTTGGTTATATTGAGGATGTGGTCACATTTAAAGATAGGAGGGTCAAAGGTAAAGTTTACATTGCCCTTAAAGGTTTGAACATCTTAGGATGGTTCCATCAAGGGTGGTTCTTAGGCCCGGTGCCAAGCAACAGGTTTTAATGGTCGATTGTGATGAGGTAGGACACTCACGAAACCTACTGGGGATGGCACTAGGTCTGGAGCTCTTCCTGATGGAACATCCACAGGAAACACCCACATCCTTTGTTTCACCAGCATTTTCCCTTTTAACAATAACCTTAACAATTTTCCCAGCATTCCACCTATCACCAGATAGGATTACATCCTGATTCATGACCTTTAACAGCTTTCGTTTTCCCTTTGGAAACCTTTCAGTACAAACGGATGCCATTCGGTTTGGCATCTGCTGCGGCTCTGTTTTCAAGAGGGTTTTGCAAGATTTATTAGGGTCTGTGGAAGGTGTGCTAGTCTTCCAAGATGATGTTCTTATTCTTGCTAAGGATGTTAAGTCACATGACCGCATTTTAAACTGGGTTTTAGATATCTTTGAGAAGCATGGTGTGGTGCTCAAAACTAAAAAAATGCAAGTTGTTGTGTGAAGAGGTGGATTACCTGGGTCATCTCATTTCTAAATAAGGGATATGACCTAGGAAAGATCTTTTAGATGCCATTGTTGGGGCCACTACACCTGTTGAAAAGACATGGGTGAAGTCATTGTTGGGTCTCTTCGAATGCTACTATTGTATGCCCCATTAGCAATTTGCTCAGGAAAGGAGTTAAGTTTCAGTGGTCCAAGGATTGTGCTTCAGCTTTCCAGCAGGTCAAGCCGTGCCTGAGTGAGAGTAAAGCTCTCAAGCCTTATGACCCTGATTTTTCATGTTGTATAACTGTTGATGCGAGTCAAGTTGGTCTGGGTGCCGTTTTAAAACAGAATTCTCAAAATGAAGAGAACACAGTAGCGTTTGCTTTGAGAGCACTTAAGGAGGATGAGCTTCAGTATTCTGTCATTGAAAAGGAGCTGTTAGCTTGTCTGTAGGCAGTGGAGAAGTTTCACCCATATGGACGGGGTAGGCGGTTTCTGCTGCGGACTGACCACAAACCGTTGGTCAATATTCTGGGCACAAGTGTTAACAAGTGTTGTACACCAAGGATTTTGAGAATGGTTTCTCGGCTAATACAGCATCAGTTTGATGTTGTTCACATTCCTGGGGATAAAAATGGTAGGGCTGATTTTCTGTCCCGGTTTCCTTTGAGCGGTAATGAAAGTGTGGCTTCAGCTGTGTGAAGAGGATTTGGAGGATTGTTTCGGAGCTGCCCTAGAGCTGTCAGAACTTAACCTCTGCTCAGAGGAGAATTGGATGAATGCATTGAGGGATGATGATGTTTTTCAGCAAGTGTACGATTTAGTCAGTAGTGGTTGGCCCAGGGAGAAAGTCCTATCTCCGCTTCTGCAACCCTATTGGAAGGTTTGAGTAAGAAATATCTATAGACGATGGACTTTTGCTACGCTCAGCTAAACTTGTCCCTCCCACGGCATTAGGAAAGACATCATCAGCAAGGCTCATGAAGGTCATCTAGGCGCAATTCTCACCAAACGTCGCATCCGCGGAACCTTTTGGTGGCTCGGCATGGATGCTTAGATTAGTGACGTAGTAGAGAATTGTGTGGTGTGTGATTCAGCAGATAAAAGCTTGAAAGTGTCCACTCCGCCCCTGTTTTCCATTGATTGCCCTTCAGGACCCTAGGTCAAGGTTGGTGTAGACATTATGGGTCCTTTTGAGTTCTTGCCTGGAGGTTCTCGTTATATTTCTGTGCATGTCGACTATGCATCTAAGTGGCCAGAGGTCAAGATGATCAAGGATCCCAGCGTATACAGTTTGGTATTGTTCCTCAAAGAGATTTGCATGAGGGAGGGTTGTCCTGAGGTGCTAGTTTCAGACAATGGTACACAATCCGTGAGTAGAGAATTTAAATATTTTCTTGATTCTTGCAAAACCAAGAATGTGAAGAGTTCTCTTTATCACCTGCAAAGCAATGGCTTGGTTGAGCGTATGAACAGAGTGGTCGGTGAGTGTGTCAGGTGGGCGAAGTCAGGCAACCATGATGTGGGCAAGTCTTTGGACAACATGCTGTGGTTCTATAGAACCACTCATCATTCCACAACCAATATTTCTCCTTTTGTGGTGTTGCGGGGAAAGAAAGCCAACACCAGTATCAAACTAGGTTGGATCAATAAATGGATCAGGTCTGAGTCTGATATGGAGAGTCTTATGGACATTTTCCAAGAGAATGTGTTTCAAACCCAGTCCAAATAGAAGTGGTAGTTTGATCACAAAAGAGGAGTCAATATCGTTCCTGTGGGGGTGGGTGATTTGGTACCGGCCAAATCACCTAACCATGTGAAAAAGGGTTTGGACAAGTTTGGTGTTCCCACTACTGTGGTAAAGGTTGGGAGAAATGCTGTTCAGGTCAAAGGGGGAAAACGGTGGAGTGTTGGGAAAATTGGTAAGGTTAAGGGGAAGGTTAATCGGGAAAATGCTGGTGAAACGTAGGGTGTGGGTGTTTCCAGTTGATATTCCATCAGGACATTTTGGTTTCTTGCTATTGTTATTTATAAGGAAAGAGAATATGTTGTATCATATACTGTGCTCCTATGCTGTGATCATGTGTTCTTGTTCAGTGCTGGAAGGCAAGAACTCTTAGGTCACTCTTTCCATTCTGTCCCAGTTGGTCTTATGTTGCTAGCTTGCATTCACTGTTGGGGACGTGTGTATTTGAAGTGAGGCGGGGGTTTAGAGTGACAAGCTGGCTGTAATGTGCTGTCTACCATGTAGCTATTAATAAATCATCTTGAACTTACCTTCGTCTGGTTCATCACTACACACAGGCTGTACACAATGAAGCCATACAGGCCAGAAAGACAGGAACCAGTGCTTATCCAGTTCTCAAAGCAATGGTGCACCAAAGAAATGCGCCATGCATTCATGGCACAACCAGGTCCATTTGATCTCAAACTGGGACATCCATTGCGGAGAAAAATAATAAAAGCAATATCCCTGCAATTAAGATCAGAACCAGCCGAAGACCTCCAAAGATGCTCCTAAGGATGGAGAGAATGAATGATAGAATAACTCCAAACACCGTCTGGAAGATGCTGACCAACCCAGTGCCAATGCTCCTGAAAAACTATGCAATTCTAGTTGTACTGGACATGTTAAAAATATGATGGAGCAGCTCCCCAACACGTTATGGGAGGTTAGTGTGGAAAAGAGCTTGTATCTCCGAAAAGGAATGCTCCATCTGAAGATCACACTTCTCCTTGGCTGAAGTTAAGGCCACATCTTCTTGAAATAATAAGGATTTCAGATTGCTCAGGGTGTCAAAGCACATGTTAGCAAGATTAATTGAAGGCCACAGTGTATCCTCCCTAACTACATGGGCAGGCGGAAACAGAACTTGTGTGCAACATGTTACAATGGAAGATACATTCGCCACAAAGGCGACACCTTGCTTCATCCCACAACAACCTTGACTGTTCAACATCTGGAAACTCCTCTTTGAGAGGAATCTGAAAGTCGGATGTATCATGACCTCTGGAAACCCTTTGAAGTGGCAAGACAGGTTTGCCACAACTGCATTACATGCCCCTTATGAGGAAACGTCCTGGCATACTAGGGACCAACTTAAAGTATTCTCGCAGTCCGAGCCGCTGAGAAAGACTTCAGAATCTTTATTTTGGCGCCGGAATGTGAAAGAAAGCTCCCATTGTTCATGTATGAACCTTTTAGCTAACGCTTCATGTCTGCCCACTTGATGGTGTTTAGACAGTATTGAAAGTGGAAAGCCAAGATTGGCAGTGTAATGTACTCATAGATCATCCAATCCGAGGATGCTATCTCAGCAACGTTGAAAGGTAATTTCGCAAGCCTTTTAATGTGTAACATTGTGTATTACGCATCTTTCTGTGCCATAGCTATCTGCGGTCCTGAAAAGTGGTGTGGTGAAAAGAATTAGTGATGTTAATGTGTTGAGATATTTTTATATCTCGTTATAGACAGCATAAAGGAAGCGCTTATAATGTGGTTTCCGAGGAACCACAAAAAAGTCTTGTAAGTTTAGGTCATCAGATAGAAGGGAAAAGCTCTGTTGTACCTGAGACAGCGTCAAAGTTTTTAGATAATCAAGGCACAACTTCTCAACATTATATGTGGTTATTACCCCTGAAAGTTAACTTTGCACATAACGCATGTCAGGTCTGTTAGCTGTAAATCCCTTGATATTACCCAGGAATCTATCCTGACACTTGTTAGTGTCTAGTGGCCACACTAAACATCCCTTCCAATTGGAATCTGATGAGTTATATCTATTCCTACAGACTATAGTATCAATAGTGTTTTAATCATATGGTTTTAACTGCTGCTAGTTGTCAAATCATGTAAGAGTGAGAACCCTCTGTGTATACAAATCTTGTATCATGGGTAAGCCAGAACACGTCTGTTGCACAGGTTTGTTCAGGAAAATCATCTGTTTCGTTATTAAACAGGCTCTGAATAATGCATAAATCCCCTGAACCTGCCAATCTTTAGTCCTCCAGACAGATTTGACATCTACTGGATCCCTCCAAAAGTCAAAACCTTGTACAGAGAGTTGGGAAAGGAAAAAAACAGAGTAAATCAGCTTAGCATCAGTTTACCAATTTTCTTTGCAGGTGACGGTGCATGCCTATAAAAAAATGAGGCTGGGTCAGGTGTGTCATAAGCAGAAAAATAGTCAAATTTCTGTGCAAATGCGTTTGAACTACCCCTTGGTGGTGTAGGGCAATTTTCCCATTGAGTTAAATACTTCATGAGGTGTACTAGACTTGTTTAGGAAATGATGACCGTAATGTTGAAAACAGAACATCCAATAAAAATTAGCCGTACCATCATAAAACTCATCAGAAGAAAATACAGTGAAATGTTCTAAATCCTCTAACATTTGACACTCTGAATCAATATCCCAATCATCAGAAATAGTACTGGGGGTGATAATGTCAATAAACGACATTTTAAACAAATGCAGAAGTTGCAAGAGTTCAGTGGGACCATACACATCAAACGATACCCTGTCCCATGCAAATTCATCTGGAACTGGAACAGCTGAAACGTTCACCAAGGACAAGTCTCTTTGCTCATGATGTGATGATGCGTGTGGTTTTAGAACTAAATTTAGAGTGTGTACTGCAGAGTGTTCTGAGACAAAATGTACATTAATGAGAAGGAAGAACACAGTCACAACACCAATGCAAAGGACTAGGAAAAAAAATGCAATTGCAATCCAAAGGTATTATCAAGGAGAAGCAAGGTATGTTTTTTTCAGCCAACGATAGAAAACGCGCGCCTTTAGTTCAAAAGGCACAGCGGTCAGGGCAGTGGAAGCTCGGATGCATCGTTGGAGAAGTTATCAAATTAGAAGAAGTATCCAGATGCCGTCTGGTCTATCTTGGGCAGCTCAGCATTAAGCAGGCTGGTGTGAATTAAATGAAGGACTGATCTGTGATACATTGACGTAAACCTTGTTCTTCTCAGGATGCCTAATTGAAATCTGTGTTTCTGTACTTGTAGACTGCACAATAGCCGTTGTTTTTGAAACAGGTAGAAGGCATCCCTCATTGTTGTTCATTGTTGTCTCTTGTTGGAAAGAGCACACATTTTTGTAAGAACGCTTCCATCTGAACCTCCTGTATGGCAGCAAGAGGAGATTGGTAGCTACCCAGGAGTCCAAGTGGCTTACTGTTGAAGGTCGGCCACATAATTTGGTTTGATCAGACAAATCATTTGTGTTATTGTCCAACAAGGGGAGGGAGAAGTACAGTTAGTGTACTTTCAACAGCCAGGATGGGCCAAACTCTTTCTTGTCCTCAATCTTTTCGTGGACCAGGTCCCTGATCTTCAGGATACAGCCGGTTCTTGTCAAAACCACCTTTACTTCTCCACTGGCAGTGCATTTTACTTGGATGTTGCTTTGTTCTGCCCGAAAATTGTTCAAACGTTCATTGATGTCAAATGGTGTTTCTGCCGCCACTGCACCAGCATTATCAAGTTCTGGGACCCAGATCTTAACCCCAAACAGGATCTCATAAGGAGTCCGACCACCCAGGGATGTTCTTGGCATATTGTTCTAAGCCCTCTGGACCCCACATAGGTGATGGACCCAACTTTAACTAGAGCCTAATACCTTGCTGTTAAAGACTCCTTTAAGTCCTGATTTATCTCTCCACAACCGCGTTTCCCTCTGAATGGTATGAGGACCAAAAACGCAGGGTCATACCCAAACATCCCATCGTCTCCTCGTAAGCCCAAGAGCTAAATGCCGTATCCTGATAAGAATATAGTGTGCCAACTGCGTATGTCCTGATAAAGACTTGCAGATCCTTTATAACAGTTTGAGCATCAGCTGACCGCTATGGCCATACCCACAGGAATCAAGAACAGGAATTAATTTTCACCAAGATGGACTTGTAGGCCCGTCAGATGACTAGGGGGCCACAGAGGTCCAAATAAACACAGGCCAGAGGCTTGTTTGAAATCAAAAGAGGTGTCTCGGGTGGACGTGCCATGGTGGAACCCTTCATCTGTGTACTGATGTCGCATCTCAGGATAAAGTCCTTGGTCTGTTTGTAAAGACCCAGCCACTAATAACGTCGCTGCAAAAGAGAATTCGTAGCAGCCACCCCTGCGTGTGCAGAAGGCAGACTCTCATGTGCAGCCAGAATTAATCCTAGTTTGCGATCACTGTTTGGTATTACTTTGTCCCCCAATCCTGGCATCTGAGCATTTGGTGTATTTTGTGCATCTGGCTTGTAGGAGCATTTGGACAGGTGTATGTCACTGCACACAGAAGTGACGGCCACCATGATCTCTCTGTCTATTCTCATATTTAATCAAGTTAAAGCACCAATGGCGTCAGTGCGAACTGTCACCTTTGTGGCTTCATCAGCCAGTGAGTTCCCCGCAACGTGAATGGCAACACCTTGTATTCTTTCAGCCTCGTCACCTGTTGCCAAAGTAACTTTTGCTTCATTGTTCATCCTTTCGAATCCCTGAATCTATTCAATAATGAGGATACCTATTATATGATGAGGGAGAGAGGTGGCGCAGCAGCTAGAGTGTCTGACTCAGAGCACAGGGCTCCCGGTTCGATCCCTGGCACAGCAGCCCAGCATAGCATCATGTGACTTTGGGTAATTGCTCACTTAATCTCCTCGATGGCCCCCAGCGCCTTGAGACCCCTAGGGTCGTTAGTTAATTCTTTACAAATACCAGATTATTACGCCTGCACACAATAATACGAATCTAACACTATCAGTGTGGGTAATCCAGCATCCGTATTCCGTTGTGCCAGTACTAGAGCCTTAAGTTCTGCCAGCTGTGCTGTTCAATCACCTAGTGACTGAATGTAGGTTTTTTTCAGGATGGAAGGTTCCATCATGCAAACGGCCTTTCACAACTGTTCATGCAGCTGAATATTGCTGTTTGGTCCCTACAGTAGGCTGAGCAGAACCATCAGTGTAAATGATATAGTCCTAATGTTCTAGAGGCATAATTTCATTAGGCAGAGAATATTCTTGCTCATACTGGAGAAATGCTAGTGTCTGTAATGTTGATAATAACGTCTCAACAGGTATTATTTCAGAAATGTATAAATAAACACGCAAAAAGAGGGAAGCACTCAAATTATGACTGGATTTATATGAAAAACCTCAAAGTATGAAATAATATAAAACCAGCTACAACATTACTTTACGATGAGTGCAGTGAATATAAACAGTGAGCACTTAGTCCTCGTGAATAACACATGTGAGGCACATTGAAATCAAAGCGAAGACAGCATGTGATTAAGAATTTTAAATAAGATCTTAATACATGAACACCACCAAGACAAAACATAAACTTAATAATGTAATAATTCAAAGTAAACACAAATTTGCTGCCTCAATTGTCGATGGAGCTTTGACCCCAATTACTGGGGATCATCATCAGGACAGAAATGCAAAAGATAATTGTTAGAGTCGGGGATCTCTGGTTGGCGCAAGGTTGCCCTTGTGTCAAGCAGGAACCCTCTCCTCCACGTCAGGGCGCAGGATAACCCCTCGCGAATGACCCTTGCTCACCCTCTAGGTGCGTGGCGTGAGCAGCCAAGGCGATTCCTCAGGCGTTGTTGGTTAAGCACTTACAATCGTACACACAGTAAATACATCAATCCCCCCAGAAACGGACACCAGGCTTGGATATATATAAAAATACGCTTCTTTATGTAAAAATACGGTATATATATCTCAACAGACTTATCACAAGACCAATAACGTTTTCGCTAGGCCACCAGGTTATACAGCAGGCAAATGTTCTTGGGTCGTAGTTTCAAATGGATACTTTGTAGTCTCTTTACTTGTAGTTCCAGTACTCACAGGGATCGACTCCTGTGAACGGGGAAATAAGGCGTTGGGGGCCCCGAGCCCGATACTGGAACTTCTTTCGTGATGTGGAGAGTCGGCACAGGTCGGTGCGACTCTCAGCTTGGGAAGTGTTCTTGGGTCCTCAATCAGCAGGTGTGGGCAAGTAGGCAGGCGCGGCCCGCGACCCTTTAGCACGGCGGTGCAGGAGGGTCTCCACAGCGGGGGCGGCGCGGCCTGAGATGTCCGAGGATAGCGAAGCGGGGCCACAGGGCACAGTCAGTGCAGCTGGGTGACCCGGCGTAGATCACAGTCGTCGGACGGCTTCCGGCAGGAGGGGTGATAGCGCGGTCAGCGCGCTCCAGTAGCAGGCGGTGACAGGGATGCAGGCGGCCTGGCCCGGGGACAGAGAGCGGCTCGGGACGGAGCGGGGCTCTCACGGGTTTGAGGCAGGCGAGCTTCTGGGTGTCACGGCCCTAGGAGGGGCGATGAGGGGCGCAGTCTCTTTTCCGGCGGGATGCACACACGGCTCGAATTGGAGGACGAGCAAGAAGCACAGAGAACCCACTGTTCCTGGGGTTCAGTTCAGGGGGCAAGCTCAGATCAAGCCCTTGGAGAATGTTCAAGCACAAAGTAGCAAAGTCTTTTCAGTAAGTCTCTTCCTCTCCTCTCTCAGCAAGGCAAGCAGCAGGCCAGCTCCTCCAGCGTCTTCTTCTCCTTCTAGTCGGGCAGAGGTTCTTTGTGGTAAACAGGATTCTGATTTCTTAGGAGCCAGGCTCCTACTTTTATACACCAATTCTTTTGTTCTTTAGCGCCAGGGGGCCTAGGCCTGGCTCAGTCCAGTTCTGGAGCACTCGGTTATGGTGACTCTGCTCTTTCCTTTCAGCAGCAGGGCAGAGACATCAGCCGCCCCACAGGGGGTGGCGCCGGCTTTGTGGTGGCAGAGCACAGGTCTATTCAAGAGTCAAGGTGTACTCCTCCCACCCATCCAGGTGTAATCTCTCTACCCACCACCTGGCAGCCAACCTGTCTCTGGGGATCCCCCCACCCTGCTCCTTACTGTTGCCAGGCAGAACACATACACACAGCAGAGGCGGACTGAGATGGTCAGGTCAGTAAATACTAACTTTCTAAAAGTAGTATTTACAAACCCAGGATACTAAAATAAACTTGACTACAAGAAGTATTTTATTATTCTGAGTTCAGGCATACCAAACTTGACACTCTACCATGCTCTCTGAGTCCACTGGGGTCACAGCGTTGGCGTGACCCCGGCAGCCCATTCTGGCCTATGGAGAGCAGGTAGCCTTCAATAGTGAAAAACGACAAGGCTGTAATTCACTACTAAGACATGCCACACACATCAGGGCATGTCCTACCTTATGCCTACAATGCACCCTGCCCTCGGGCCTACCAGAGGGGTGGCTAATATGTAGGTAAGGGAAGGTTTAGGGACTGGCAAGTGGGGGCACTTGCGCAGTCAGCGCGACGGTCCCGGACCGCGCACAGGGTCTGCGGTGGCAGACCCTAGACACACTTTACAAGGCCGCTTCCGTGGGTGGCGCAACCAGCGCTGCAAGCCCACCAGCAGCATTGGCATTCACAAGCCCTGGCACCCCTGGTGCACTTTACTGGGGACTGACAGTGAATCCAATAAACCAATCATGGACATCAATTACAGGTACACTTTATCTAGGGAGCACTTGCACTGCGGCACGGATTAGCCGTGGCGCAGTGCCCTGAGCGGACAACACCAGCAAAACAGTCGAGGCACACCATCAAAAAGTGGAAGGGAAACTCACGCCAAGGTGCCAGGTCTAACAATAATATAATACTGTAGTGCTGAAAATCAATCAAGGGAAACGGTATAGTGACCTAAGTCAATTAAAGTGACCAATCTTCAGATAAATGTCCTCTTAGGATGGGACCATTCAGATATAAAGGATCTGTAAATCACAAATGTCTGGTCCGGTCAAAGCCCACTTTGATTCCAATAATTCTTAGTTAGGAAACTAAGGGATTACCATGGTCCACTAACAAGAATTAATCCTTTCCAACAAGCACCAACCCTCTATTCAGATGAAGGAACAGAAGGCCAAGGGAATCCAAACCGACTAGATAAATATGGTCCACTGAAACAATATATGAATTAATCGTAATTACAGAGATGCATCTAAAGTAACGAATCACCTCCCACGTACGGCACAAATCCCCATGTAAGCACCGCAAGTTAAGGGCAGTGTTCCTCCCCGGCATAATGTTGTACTGGTCTGGGTGGACCAGTGTTCGAATGACCTGCGTCAATGTTGTCTCCAGCAATTTTGCTAGTATTTTCACCTCGGCGTTTTGCAATGAGATTCGCCTGTAGGAGGCACAATCGTCCGGTGGTTTACCTTCTTTGTAATTTCCCACTATTTTAGCTATTCCCTGTTCCCCAGGCAATATCGCAGATTAACTGCATTCTTGGCACAGGTAGGGGTAATTTTGTAGCTGTGAGCTGATAGGGTTCAATGGGTAGGGCGTTGGGGCCAGCGGTCTTCTCCGAGTTGAGGATGCAAATGGCCTGCGACAGCTCATTCTCAATGAGCTCCTGCTCCAGGAGATCTCTTTCAGACTGCGAGAGATGCGGCATTCAAAAGTCCAACTGCCACTCTCAAGCCTCTTTGGTCATGGCTGTTAAGGCCAGGGTGTACAAGTGAGTATAGTATGTTGAGAAGGCCTCGGCCACCCTCTATCCATCCCTTACACGAACGCCATCCTCATTCATTACTTTGAATACCTGTTGCAATGCTGCTCCTCGTCTATCCAACCAGGCCAAGAGTTTTTCCGCCCTGTCACCCACCTCATAGAAGCGGTATTGAGTTGTGCGTGTTTGTGCACAGGGCCTATTAACCTCGCAACATCCACTCCTTGTCTGTAAGGTAACAAAAAAGCTTCATATTAAACCTAAAACAAAAGTTTACATTTCTCATGAAAGCCTAAAATATCAAAAACATATTTTCACTTTAATGACAAAGCATAAAAAAGCTAAATTGCATTGAACAGCCTATTTAAAAAATCCACAATGACTATCTGCATAGTAAAAAAATTAATTTGCATTGAAAAGTTGCCGAATGTAAAAGTTCACAAATGTTTCAATGTTCTGAGAGTCAGTTAGAAATGGGGTCTCTAGGTGGCAGAGGTAGGTACCTTTGTCTAAATAGGGACCCTTGCTTCTAGTCAGGGTAAGGGGTATACACTCCGAAAATAAACCCTGCTCACCCCCTTAGTAGCTTGGCAAGAGCAGACAGGCTTATCTCAGAGTCAGTGTGTAAAGCATTTGTGAACACATACAGTAATACAGTGAAAACACTATAAATGGACACCACACCAGTTTAGAAAAATAGGTAATCTTTGTCTAAACCAAAACAAGATACAAATATGACTTTCAGATGGTAGAAATAGTTCAGTTCAAAGCAAATTGCAGATGCAACACTTTTCTTACAAAGTACCTGGGATGCTCCACGCAAACAAACAAAACGGGCTGAAGGGAAGGTGTGGCGTCGGCTCCTTACACTCAGGGAAGGTGATGCGTCGGTTACTTTCTCCGTGGGAGGTGATGCGTCGGTTCCTTACTGCAGCGCAGAGCAGGTGATGCGTTGGTTCCTTACCGGAGATGAGGTGATGCATCAGTTTCTTACTGCGTGGGGAGGCGATGTGTCAGTTTCTTACTGCATCCCCCAACGATGGGACAAACTTGGCACCTTGATGCGATGCCATGATCCGGAATGATGCGTGAACTCTTGCAGCCGCACAGAAGGCCTTGCGCCGAACCCGGTGCGATGAGCTCGGACTTTGGAGATCGGTGCACTCGATGCGGCGTGCAACGATTTCTCAAGCTGCGGGAGGATGCTGCAATGATTTCTTCGGTGATGCGTCGGAAAGAGGCGCAGATGCGTTTTGCTTCTTCGAAGTTGCGTTGGTTTTACAGCTCCCTGCAGAAAACAGTTCTCTAGAGGCCCAAAACAACAGTAGGCACCTCTTTGCAGGTCAGAACGCCCAGCAAAGCAGTTCAGGGGAACTGGTGGTGAAGTCTTTGTGTCCCTGAGACTTCAGAACAGGAGGTAAGCTCAGTTTCAAGCCCTTGGAGACCTTTTCCTCAAGCAGGTGACAAAGCAAACAGTAAAGTAATTTTCTCCTTTCCTTGGCAGCAAGTAGCCACTGCAGGCCAACCCCAGACAGCAAACAGCACACGGGCAGTATTCCTCCTCAGCTTCTCTGGCTCTTCGCCTTGGCAAAGGTTCCTCTCGACAATCTCAGTACCAGACTGCACACAGGCTCTGCAATGGTAGGCCAGAGTTACATTTACAGGCTGCTTCTGTGGGTGACACAATCAGTACTGCAGTTCACTAGCAGCATTTGATTTACAGGCCCTGGGCACACACAGTACTAGGGTATGACTAGTAAATCAAATATGCCAATCATGGAATCACTAATCCATAATAACAATTTACAAAGGGAGCACTTGCACTTTGGCACTGAACAGCAGTGGCAAAGTGCCGTAAGCATCTAGACCAGAAAAACGGAGTCCTACACACAGCAAAAACACAGGAGGCAAAGGTAAAAAATACAGAGGAGACCCACGCCAATGCTGCCGGGTCTAACACATTTTGTTTGTTTCCAGCTTCCACAGATGATATTTCCCTTGGCACCCAGATCAAAAGTCCCAAAGAACAAACAAGGTTGTATCCAATCCAGTCAGCAGCTGCTGAGGGTGTGACAGCCAGTAGTGTATCTGCAGTGGACGAGCCTGGATCCAAAAATCCAAGAGCCAAGGCATCCAGAGAAGGCTCATAACGTGCATTTTGCAGCAACTGCAATTGCACAGAACATCTTTGCAAATGGATTCTGAAACAACCCACTTGCAATTCCACATCCGTAGATTGGACCAATTGCATTTCAAGGCATATATTCAAGGCACACTCAAAAGTGCACAGCAAACAGTGGAACACAGGCTGTCCATACTGTAACCATACAGGTCGAAAGGACAAATACTAGTCGTTTTTCAATTCCTGAAGTAAGGGCGTTCCAAAATATTGCATCATGCATGGACGACAAATTAGCACATGTATTAGTGCCATTCCCATTTGGCTGCGTGGCATAACATCCATTGCAGAGCAGGAAAAATAGAGACAGGATCCCAACAATCAAAAATAGAACAAGTGGTATGCCTTCAAAGACACTGGAAACCAGAGAGTGTATGAAAGATGGAATATCGCTGAAGATATTCTGGAAAGTGCTAACACACTGATACACAATTGCATTAAAAAAATGTACTACTCCCAGAGTATTTGAAGCATTAAATATGCAGTGCACCAGTTCTCCGAAGTGTTGTGGGAGGCTAGTGCCTAGTAGAGATTGCATATCAAAAGAAGAGCTTGTAAGAAGAGCTTGTAACTTGCAGACCAAACGTCTCTTTCTCAGATGTTAAAAAAACCTCACTCTGAAACAAAAAAACAATTCTTTCTGGCCGCTCAGACTATCAAAGTTCACATTAAAACTAGGAATTGAAGGCCACACCATCACCCCTCTAACTGTACGAGCCAGTAGAAAAAACACGTTTGTACAGGTCACAACCCTGGAAGCCGTTACCACATAGGACACTCCTGGTTTCATCCCACAGCAACCTTGGTCATTCAACATCTTCATCCCAGCCCACAAGATTGTAATATAATGCCGCAGCTTCTGCAAGCCCACTTCTTGGCATACACATGTTTAACTGACAGAGAAGGATGGTACCATCCCACTTTCCCCTGGTATGACTTTTCATACAAACTGAGGTGGCCATTTTCTTTCACCCAAGAGAATGTCATACTCAAATGTTAAATCCTCCCAGAAAAGAACTTTAATAGTACAGGGATTATAACATTAAGGGCCATATGTAGGTAAATTACATTTACCGATTCTTAAATACCGAATTTTACCGATTCGGTATTCATGAATCGGTAAATGTAATGTAGGTAAATTATTACCGATTCGGTAAATGTCGGTATTTAAGAATCGGTATTTACCGAATCGGTAATGGCAACTGGCTTCCCATTCATTCCTATGGGCCTGGAGGCCCATAGGAATGAATGGGAAGCCAGTTGCCATTACCGATTCGGTAAATACCGAATCGGTAACAGGGGAGACATCATCATGGGTGGCAGGGTGTCACATTGACACCCTGTTGCACCCCTGATTCGTGCATGTGTGCACATGTGGCGCACATACATGCCCTAAGGGCATGTATGTCTGCCACATTGCACATTTCAAATAGCACAATAATGCTTTTTTACAGGTATTCGTCATTTACCATCAACTTTTAGTTGGTGGTAAATAACGAATCCACACCCCTACATATCATTTCAGGATTCGGTATTTACCGAATCCTGAAATATGCCCCCTACATAGCAAAAGCCTAAATACCGGTCGGTAACGGGATATTTACCGAAAATCGGCCGTTACCGACCGGTATTTGGCTTCCTACATATGGCCCTAAATGTGTATTTGTTAATTATACAATCTGCCTAACTAACTCTCTGCAACCGCCATGGTGGCGGTCACATCGTAATTCAGATTGTGGAGATGTCGCCTCATGGGCGGACGGTCCCAAATCCAAAACGATGGCGGACGTACGGAAGTCTTTCCACCATCGTAATGTGCCCCATTGGGGCAGAGAGTTAGTTCTCCACGTGGTGCAGGGATGTGTAAGGGGGCATGGGGCCCCCCAGTGCCCCTGACCCAGTCCCAGGGATAAAGGGGGCCCGCTACGGGCCCCCAAATCCATTTCCGCCATTCGTTTTGCTGCGGTTTGTCCACCACAACACGAATGGAGGAAAGTTGCACTATGTTTCTGTTCCGACAGGCAGTCGTGGCAGACGGTCTTTATGGCCGCCACGCTTACCCAACGATTCCCCCACCATCATAATATGGCGGGGGGGAAACAGCAGACTGGCTGTCGGTTGCGGGCCTTCCGCCATCGTAATGAGCCCCCAATGTTTCAACCTGAACAAACTCATTAGTTTCTTTCGCCACAAGAAACTCTTGAAGATCCTGGTGAAGTATCATGACCTCTGCCGCGCTGTTTAGCAAAGTTAGAGCCCACTCATTGTTCAGAAGTTCCTCAATATTTGTTACATATTTAACTGCAACACGAGTCACTTTATTCCTCCTAAATGTAGGCTTTTTGCTGCTGAAGTTTCTCTCCCCCTTTTTTGGTGATGTCAGAAGAGCAGTGTGAGTCCTTCCTTGGTTTCATGTACTCCTCCAATCTGCTCTTTGATCATCATTCTCTCTCCGAGCATTTTCCAGATGACTCCTGAAAGGAATGAGAAGGACGTGTATCAGTATACTAATACCTATCAGGCTGTTTCATTATTTCATGGTTGCACAGAATATCATGCTTTGTAGAGGACTCCTGCAGAGGTATTCCACCCCTGGTTTAAACTTTTCTTTATTTTTCTTATTAGCCAAGCATTTTTTTAAAGACTTTTGTGCCTGTTTCAAGTTGGCCTTTTCAAATTTACTCTGAAGTTTTGGTGTATTAGGTCTGGCCCCCAGACTATCTCAACCTAATCATGTATAGGTTTCAGAAATAATTTTAGGTAGTTTACACTCATGGTCTACCAGAGTGACCTGCACAAGGCATTGGTGTACAGCCAGAGCTTCTCCTTCCACTATTTGCCAATTTGCTTCATCCCCAAATCAAGGGCAGGGGCTGCCCCGTATTAATTTTAAATTTGCTGGAGTACTTCAGGCAAAACAGCTATGGGTGGTGTACCATGGGTGGCCTCCCACACCATGGGGCTACCAACCTTTCCAACCTCTCGGCCTAGGACCACAAGGACCCATGATGGGGTTCCAGCCACCTCCACCGCAAGGCTACAACCAGTCTTTTTTAGGGCAGGGCCCAGGATGATCAAGAGGAAGGAGACGACAACAAGTGCATTGGAGCCCACCATCATCTCCACACAACAGGCAGAGTATGAAAAAGACACTAAAACAAACAGGGTCGAACAGGGATCCAACCTAGTAGTAAACCTAAGCCAATGGGAATCGACGGAGGATGAAATACATGTACTCAACCGAGGACTCGTGTTGTACCTACATTTACTGGAGACTTGTTCCAGCTACACCAAGAGGTCCACCAATTCTTTTGCAAAGTGAGGTTACACTTTTTCTTCACAGACAAGACTCCTGACAACACAGGCACAGATACAATCAATACCAATCTCCACCTCAAACCCACATTCAACCCCCCCATTGGACTACTACCTGCAGAAGTAGCTAAGTTTTGAGAAAGCTGTTCTCAATGACCTGGGATCCAGATTGAACACACTGCCCAGCGCCTGCAACAACATCCCCAAGCGGGAACAGGCATTACAAACTCTAAGCAATGATAAAAACATTACCATTAAGCCAGCTGGTAAAGGTGGTGCAACAGTGATAATGGACACTTCCACTTAGAGGGCTGAATATCTACGCCAACTGGGAATGACGACATCCTACCTCTCACTACAGCTAGATCCAACTGAGAGGATCATGAGCACCATTACCACCATGGTTACAGAAGCTTTAGACAACAGATAGATTACACCCAAAGAAGCAGACTTCCTTAGAACCAAGGAACTTACTATTCCATACTTCACCATACTTCCGAAAGTTCACAAATCCCAAAGACCCATCATCTTCGGGATCGGTTCTGCCCTTGAACCATTATCCCAATTTGTGGATTTCTTTCTCAGACCCCTGGTCAAACTCATGCCGACCTACCTACAGGATACAAAGGACGCACTATGCCTACTGAGAGAGACTGCATTAAATAGCAAAACCGATTTCATGGTGTCTGCTAATGTTGAATCACTGTATACGTGTATTCCACAAGACTAGACCATAGACACCATGGAGTGCCTTCTCAATCGCATCCAACAAGACACATTTACACCAAAATCATTCATCATGAAATGCGTCACCCTGGCGATGAAAGAAAACTTCTTTCAGTTCAAAAAACAACTCTATCTACATCCAGCACTTCAATTGGCAGCACCTTAGCCCCCAGTCTGGCGAATCTGTCTTTTTTTGAAGAAGATCTTGCCCTCTCTGAATTCAACCCTTACCTTCCGCATCTCATGCTATGGAAGAGGTACATCGACGACATCCTGGTTGTATGGCGGGGCGACTCCTCCTCCATCACCTCATTCCACCAGTGGCTGAACACGCAGAACACTCACTTACAGTTCACCTGCTATTACAGGAGAGAACATCTCCCTTTCCTGGACCTCCTAATTGTCCCTTGCGATGGTCATCTCGAAACAGAGCTCTACCAAAAAGTGATGGCCCGGCATGCTCTATTACAATACGACAGCCATCATCCTAAATCCTTGCGTGATAACCCACCTTTCGGCCAGTTTCTCAGACTTAGACGGAACTGCTCAAGCGTAGAGAAATACAAAGTACATTCAACCAAGCTATGGAGTAATCTCCTGGATGGACACTACCCTGCATCTCTCACAGGCGCGGTGCGTCCATTGGGGCATTGGGGCGTAGCCCCACTGCCCGCAGCTCCCTCGGCGTCTCTGAACTTAAGTAAACTGAATCAGTTTACTTAAGTTCAAAGACGCCAAGGGAGAACTAACAATCATGTCATTCAGCATGACATTGGACCGCCCACCCCTTCAGAGTCTGAAGGGGGTGGGCAGTCCGGCGTCATGTTGACTGACATGATTGTCAGCCCAGGAGCAACAGGGAAGCAGCACACAAGTGCGCATGAGTGGGGACGGAGGGCGAATTTTTGTACCATGCCCAGTCATGCGCACTAGTGTCTGCTCTGGCTGGCGCATTCCCATTAGGAGAGCGAGAGTTGAGCAAAGGCTCAAACCTCGGTCTCCTAATGGGCAGGCGGGCGAGTAGTAACCGTGCCCTAAGCCAATCAGTGCCAGGATTGGCTGAGAACTTGCCTGTCCACTCCAGTGCCGTTCGTGAAGGCGCCAAGGGGAGCAGAGGTGGCACGGACCAGCTGTGAGGTACGTTTTCTGTTTTATTTAATTCCCCTGCTCATTGCTGTTGCGCGATTTATAGATTTCAAAAGTAAATATAATAATTTGTGTATTTCTGTTTTGATTTGTTTTAATTCTACACGACACTTGCAGCACCACTTACATTTATTTTCCGAGGAGAGGTGCGCGTCAGTCTGTGTGCGCGAATGTATGTGTAAAATACATACAAGCTTTCTTTCACATAACACAGCTTTCTCTTGCCTGCGGGACGGGCGGGTAATAATTCCCCACCCGTGACCCCCCCTCCCTTGAGCATGCCAGTGGCCGCTGCTGTAACTGAGGCACAAACCGTTCCCCCACTGCAATTCATGGGCGTTACATAAGTTTAAAAGCCGCTGTCTAGGTTGGCCTGCATATGCACACACAAAAGTAAAGACTCTGAGAGCCCCCTTAAGGTAACTAATGCTTTCAGAAAAGCGACTACAGATCGTAAACATACATTTGTGTGAATCGGGATGCAAGTCAATGTCAGGTTAAATTGGGTATTTGGACCCTCTGGGCACAACAATTCTCACCTCTAATGCCGAATACAGTAATCGGCAGGTGAAGTTGACGAACATTTTCAGTGTTTGATATTATGCCGATTCCCCCCCCCCCGTGTGCACAGTGTGTACCACCCCTTGAAAGGCCTGAGACTGAAAGTGGGTTTTCTGTGGTTATTAAAGTCCCACATTCAGGAACTCTGGAGATTAAAAAAATCCTGTATTTTGCAGGTCGTCAACATGCTCTTTTTTCCTGGCTATGGCGGCAGCAGGGGAGTAAGTGGCGGAGACTCGCATTGTTTCAGAAGTGCTCCAGCATTTCACGTGGGTGGCATTTCCACCTAAGGCACTCTCCCTCTTGTTAACTGACAGCCCACAGGCAAAGGATGTGACATTACAAACAGCCTTGTTCAAGATGTATTGAAAACCAGAAACAAGGGGGCATGCCGAATAAACAGTTGCTTTCTATCGCCGGCTCATTAGGAAATAACTCCCGAGCCAAGCTCAGTGCTGTCAGGCTGCCCCGGGCCCACGCAGGGGGCCCTCCTAAGAGGGCGGCCAGCCTTAGTGCCACAGGATTGCACTGTCGGCAGCAGTGTAGTGGTCAGGGGACCTAGGTGGGTCCCCTCGGTGAAGCGTCACTACCGGCAGGAGGAGGGGTGGGGGATAGGTATTTAAACTTTTCCCGCCGTCTGAGCGACCTCTTTCGCTGACCGACGGTGCCCCTCCTGCTGGTCTGCCCGGACGCTGTTTGTCGACGCGGTTTCTCCTCCAGCCTGGCTGCCCTCGTGCACCTAGCGGTGAGTCCTCTGCCCACCAACGCTTGCCCCCTTCCCCCCCTCTTTGTGGTGTTTGCGGAGTTTGGAGTGGCGGTGCGGTCGTGAAACCCCCCTCCACCACCACGGCATGGGTCGCCAGCCTATTTCCCTCTGTGTGCTACTGGGGGACTGCTGTTTTGTGTGATTGATTTCTGCTTGAGTTTCTTATCCTTTCTGGGCTGCTTTCTGCCCCTCGCCCCCCCTTCCCCCTCCTGGTCCGGGGCCTTGCTGGCCCCACCGCCGCCTTTGCCCTCTCGCGGGGCCCTCCCACGCCCCGCTCACCTCCTCGCTTTCCTGCCGGCATTGGTGATGCCTCGCTGGGCCGCCGGACCCTCCTCGCAGGGTCGGGTTTGCCGTATTGCTTGGGGCCTTCCGTGGGACGGCCCGGTGGTGGCATCGCAGGCCCTCCCTTGCGGGCCTCCTCCTGCGGGGGGCGTCGGCTGTGGGCCCGGGCATCCTCTGCCGCGGGCTTGCCGCCCCTGCTGCCTTCCGGACATGGCTGATGCCTGGGCTGTGTTTACCGGTCTGGTCACCCCGCCCTGCCGGGCGTGTGCGAATGCGCGGGGGACACCCAGTCGCCGCCGGTCTTGGTTCGCGCCTAATTCACCAATGCTCCGTGCCATCCGGGCGGCGTTGGGTCGCCTGCTGCCTCGGCCTGGACCCGCCGCGGGCCTTACTGGCACCCGCCATTTGGCGCCCTCAACTTTCCCCCCCCCGCTGATGGTCACGCATCGCGCATGCACTTTTACACTGCGCACCGCTCCACCCTTTTGTGCCTTGGCATAATTTAACCCCCTCCATCCCTGTTTTTTATTCCCTCCGCTTCGCCTGTCGCGCCATTATATGCCACCAGGTGGCAACACGCTGTCATCCTTCCCGGCCTTTCTTCCTCCTGCCCGAGGCTGCGGCCGCCTCACGCTGTCCTGGGGCCACTGGTTCTTTCAACACTGGCTTGTCGTCCCGCGCACCCTCGTCTTTTTGGGACTTTCATGCATGCAGGGTCCAATTGCATTTATTTGTGCAACTTGTTTGTTTCTTTTAGCGGAATTAGGAATGTTTTTATGCGTTTGTATTTTCTCCTGCTCTACATCCGGTTTGCCTTGGCAGGGGTTAACATACTGTCATTTTTCTATCCCTGATTTTGCTTCCTTACTGCCTGCCCACCTTGTAATACAATTTCCGTTTGTTTTTCTTTACAGTATGTATGTAAAGCGCTCTGATACCTACGGGTCAAGTTCGCGCTGTATCCCTTTAGCCCTCATGCATAGCTTTTCACCCACTTTTTCCCCTCCTTTTAGCAGTTTGCTTCGCCCACCCACTAACGGAACATGTTGAGCAGGGGACATGCGCTTTTCACTGCCTCCTATGCGTAGGCCCTTCCAGATGGAGGCGGGTGGGGCCACATGTAATTATCAGTAGTGTATGGGAGAGGAGGGTTCAGTGGGGGGGTTTCTCATGTTTAACTCTTATGTCCCTGTGCAGGAACTGCGCCGACCACCGCCCAACTCATCTAGGAACTACCAGTAACATCGACAGCTACAAGGGGCAGAGCACACTGGGGCCAGTGTGCGGTGCGCTGGGGCAACAAGGCAATGAGGCTAACACTTGTTTTCTATTTTCAGAAGTTAATTGAACAGACATTCAAGCGGAAATAAGAGAGGGGCAGACGCGGAACATTGGATCAGGTACAGGCAGGTGGTGCTTCAGGGAGGGTGTGTGTCAGACACGGACCGGGAGGGGTCGCAGAATTTTCAGTGTCCAGCAAGGAAGGTCTCTGGACACTAAGGGGGACTATGCTAACTTGTCTTTTATCTCTCACTTAGAATTTCGCAGTTTTCAGTCTTGGAACGCACACAATCATTCTGACGTCATCTCTGAATTGAGGGACATGGGATCCGACGATCGGTCATGGAGAGCCAAGGGTCACCGCCCCTTTTCATGCAGACGTCGCAGGTGGTCGATTCGTTGCCGGACGCCACGCAGGAAGCACAATGGGCGGTGTTTATTCAGATGGCCAATGGGAAGGGCCTGTCTTGGGCCATGGGAATCCTGAAGGCCATCGAATCGGAGGACTCTGGCATCGTCTGCGAGCCACCTCCTCCTGATCTGGACCTCAACACTGAGGCCGGGCCATCGAGAGCTTCGAAGCGGGTCCGTAAGCCAACGTCAAAGGACTTCCCGGCAGACCCGCTGCCAGCCAAATCCAGGGTCCTGCATGCGCAGAAGGAGATAGGGCCCCAGCAAGCTACCCCCAGCCCTTGGGACCAGCGACCCCGCAAGTCAATCCGGCCGCATCTATGTACGCTACACGAGAGGACCTTGGTAAGCTCACTCACACGCTCAAGAACTTCATGGCAGAGCTAAGAGGGGGACAGGTGAGCCCCTGCCCCCCACCTTTGAACAACAGCACTCCTGCAGGAGGGGGAGGGGCGCAGGCAGCTGCAAGGGTGTGGGTTAGCCAGGCGGATTTTCAGCAAACCCTGCCAGGGGCGCCTGCCCCCGCCATCCCTGGGGGGTCGTCTGGAGTGTCGGCCACGCTTGCGCCAAGCAAGGCTCTTGAGGGAGCGGGTGAGGTTTCCCTTTCCGCAACACCCGCCACCCTCCCAGCGCCTCATCTAAAGGCAGGGAGGAGGAATACAGGTGATTGATTTTATTTAACTTATATGCCTCCTTGCACTGTTTGACCCACAGTAGAGCGCACCTGTACTTAGCATTATTCCCAGTGGGTAGTGCCGGCCATTTAATTAACGATGCTGCAAACTGGCTCGGGTATCTCCAGACTCTCTGTTTAACTCCATCTGAGTTACACGCCTTTTCTTCAATTGAGGATACACTTAACATGTTCCTTGAAGTTTGGGACATATTGGATCAACCAGGTGATCCAATTATTTTGATTTGACTACCTCACTGTTTAAGGACTCTTAATCTAGTAGGACCATTTTCCAAGATGTCCGTAGCACGTGCGCTGCTCTTCTCACCCTAGAGTACCACTTGCACTGATCACCAGGCCGTCACTATTTCAGGACTTACACGTCTGAAGCTTTCTTTAACAGCTGCTGCCCTCACTTCCTGTTAGCCTACAGCTCTGTTCAAACCCAAAACCTTGGTACAGGGGTTGGCGGCTGAGACACCTGTGCATTTCTCTAGGTCTCCTTCCCCGGGGCCCACCATAGCTGGTATCCTTGTTACAAACTACAGGCGCTGTTTTCACATATTTCCATACATTACATCTAGAGCATGCATCTCCATGCTAGTAACCTTGCATGCTGTATTTTCTTGGAGATAGACAGACTGTCACATTCTCTTCCTTTTAAAGAACTAGCAATGTTTACCTTACCCTATAAAAAATAGGTTTCGGTCTCCACTTCCCTCTCTGGTATACTCTATAATTTTTAATGCTTGTCATTTTTAACCTGGGCATCTCTTCTCCTTTTTAACACCACGACCTTTACTTATTAGGTTGGACGGGAGTGTATACCCTAGGCAAGTAGGCAAGGACAGATTTGGCACGGAACCTGACTTGTGTAGGTTAGTGACACTATACATAGGATACGGCATGATACATCCACAGTCACCATATATCCTCTGCTACACAATAAAAAAACAGTTTGTTATATGTTTATTTCTATAATGTTGATCTGTCTAAATGTGGGACAACTGCACAACACTTTACTGTCCACAGGTCCTACCGATGTATCCGTTGAATGCCTGGATCACTGGTCTAGTATTTTACATTTACCACACCGACGCCTTGCTTATTTTACAATTACTTATATTTTTTTCACCCATGCACAGCAGTAGCTTTAATAGAGATCCTGATAAAAGCCACAACACTATCTAGCCCAGGTCTTAGGGTGAAACATGTTGATCACTACTCAGTGCATCTGCATCTAAAGTTGGCGAAGCACTACACGTCATTTGCTTTTAACCCTAGCACAGGTTAACAACAATAAATTGCATCAGGCTAATCTTGTAGCTAGTTTTAACAACTTATCCACCAGCACTGCATGTCTCCCATCATACACACTGCTCACATTGGGTTTTAGGAATACCCCTCTTACTTGAAAACATCCCTAAGCTCCTCCCTCACAGTGAGGGGGTCCCAGCCCACATCATGACTAGGTTTCATGATGCAAGGAGGATTCCCCATGATGGAGCATGACACCTCTGGTGTGTGAGGGAAACCGTCCTTAAAAGGGAATCCCCCCCCTGAATAGTTGTTCCCACTCCTTGACTACCATTTCATTATGTGGACCCGAGGGATCTGTGTGTATTATTGAGCCTTCAATTGGGGAGTGTGCCCTCACTGGTCTATTAAATTGTCTCAGGGACCCTTTGTGTGTATATATACCTTTCCTTCTGTGCCTGACCTGTAGTCAAGCTGTCATTTTCGATTCTGCCCACCCAGCGCTGTAGCTGAAGGGACAACAAAAAACAAGGCCAATTTGCTCAGTTTACCCAGTCCTTGGACAGAATGTTCTACGGTAAGATAATGTGCCTATGGAGAAATGTATTTGTAAGAAGCTCCGCAAAACTGTAAAAAATGTCCGCGAGCACGCAGAAATTCCGCAAACACGCAGAATTGCTTGTTCGGGATGCTTTTTTCCTGTTCACGAACACTGTTTGTGTGCTCAGGGGGAAATATCTCGTGAACACGCATTTTGAGAGCGCGAATAAGCAAAAAATTCCACAAAACCGCCGAATGCAGAATTTTGAGAATTCCGCATTCTCCGCAGAATGCGATATTACCCAAATTCCGCAAATTACACAAGCGGACCGGAATTTACCGCCCAGGCCTACATGTAATATGGATGTGTTTGTGCGCAGGGCCTATTTACCTCACAACTGTAGGATTCTGTTTCAAGAGTAGAGTGGGTTACCGCCATGGGCAAAAATGTAGGCGGTAGTAGATTTGCTACGGAAAGGTGCTAATAGGGAGAGTTGTTTGCCATTGAGTGTGAGCCCTTATTACAAGGTTATGGATACATTTACCACTTGGGACTCTTATGTGGTGGTACGTGGTGATAGATTTGTACCTACCTATGGTGTTAGAAAGAAATTGATTACTTTGTTTCACAAAAGCCATCTTGACCAAACCATGATGAAATAGCATCTCAAGACATGTTTTCCTGCAACCTTTGCCTAAATGGTGCCTTCTCAATATATGGGATGCTACATATCTCAGCCGTAAAGAACAAATCTGGGGACAATGATCGCTAAATTTAATGTGGCCCTGAGATGGGGGGCATCAACAGCACCAACACTATAATGGAAAAAAGACATGAACTGGTGCATGGTGGCTGAGAATGTTGTCAATGAAGGCAGGGGATGGCCTTGGAAATGGGAGCACATTTGGGGAAAATTGAATACTTACTGGGAAAACATATGCATCTCCCCATGGCCGGCCATGAGGAGCTGGAGAGTTAAGCCTGAAATAAGCTGTGGGGTTCAGAGTGGCACAATTGTAATACTCTGCTGTATTGACACTATTTGCAAAAGGCTGCTCAGAAACGATTTTTGCTGAAAGCTCTGTCACATGTTTAATAAAAATATATATATATAATTTTAAAAGAATGGTTTTGGTGCATGGGCCTGGAAGCACAGATTACTATGAGGATCATTAACTGCAGAGCTTGCCTGGAGGGGGAAGAAGAGACTAAAAGTTGGTGGAGGCACTCAGTCTAAGCATGGGAAGGATTCAGGTAAATTTTGGATGAAGGTTTATTTAGACTTCATTGAACTATTTGCTGGTTTGCTGGATACCCAGTGTTTTGCTGCTCTTCTAGTGGCTGCCCATTCCAAAGTGTTAGAATTGGTGCTACATGAGTTCACTAACAACTTCTGGCATAATAGGGATATTTAAAGAGTGTTTTGAAAGAGAAGGTGCACCATAAAGCATAATTATGGCTAATGGTACACAACTGCATTCTTTGACAGGTTCGGTATTAAACATGTCAGGACCTCTTTTTACAATTCCCTTTCAAATGGACCGGTAGAAATGACAAATAAGATGGTAAAGGAGATGATGGAAATGGCTGTGGTTGAGGGGTTGATTAGACAATCTGAAATTTGTTTTGGGTATATCTCACCACTGTAAATGAAAAAAAGCAAAGGTCTCCTTTCTCTAGTATGAGAGGTAGAAAGGCTGGTTCGAAACTTGTGGCTGGTTGATTGAGAAAGTTGTTATGTGGGCATGGACAGAACAACACAGTGCTAGGTAGAGGTGCACCTCATGGAGAGATTGATTAAGGGGATTGGGTCAAGGTACAGCCAGGTAGGATCATAGCTGTTTTTCCAAAGTATGGGGACCATTCAGAGTGAAGCCGAACACAGGTAGTTGGGCAGAAATAGAGAATGGATAAAGATTGAACTTAGCAATGTATTGCTTTGAATAAGAAGAGAGGTTTTGTGAAGTCATTGATGATGAAGACACTTGTGGGTGAATGATAGTGAAGGATTCTGAATTGAGAATAATGGTGAGTTCCATGAAACTGGTTCTGGAGATGGACATGTTGGTGGATGGGGTTGTGGCGCACGCCTAAGGCAAGCCCGTCTGCACCCGGCTGGGGTCAGGGGCCAGAAACCCTGGTCCTTTGCAGCCAGGAGTTAGATCTTACACTTCCACGTTTCTGCATGGTTTAAGGCCAACATATAAAACTCACTGTCAAGTCTTTAACCCGGCCACCCTACCTTCTTCATGTGAATCCTGCCACTTTGTTTGCCCTTAACCACCTATCCTAGGTTTGCTGCTCGTTTGATTGAGTTGCAGGCTAGGGATTTTAAGTGTGAGGTTTACTCGAATCACCGGGCTGAGCTCCTCCCAACTCAGCAATTTCTCTGTTTTAGCCTGAGTTGCCATTCTCTCCCTAAGCACCAGCTGCACTTATTTAACTTTCTTTGTGACGTCAATCTTTTTGCAGTATTTCTCACAGAAACCTGGCGGCATGAAGGTTCCCTACCTGCTTTCATTAAAGCACTTCCTGCTAATTGTTTTTTGATGGGGTTAAATAGACCCCATAGAACTGTTGGAGGTATTGCCATCATTTTTTAAAAAGGAGTTTGAATGTAAAATAGAGGATTTCCAGATCCCTAACTGTGAAGCTTTGCTATATGCTCTTTACTCTGAAATTTACGTTTTCTGGGGCACTGATTTATTGTCCTCCTGGGTACCCCAGTGAATGGTGCTCCGCTTTTCCTGATTTACTGGCCCACCACATTCTGCAGACAGCCAATTTCACTTTGCTTGGCGATATTACTCTGCATCTTGAGGATGCTAACAACAACATACCCTCAGCATTTATCGATAACTTTGGCATTTTCAATTTAGCAGTATCCAACTCTGCACTCACTCACATTGCGGGGCACCTCTTGGACCCCGTTATTTCTTACTAAAAAGCTCTGACAATCACTCCCCTCCTTTAATTCTGTTGTTCGGATCACTTTGCGGTGAGTTTCAGAATTAAGGTCCCCTCCGACCCCTTCTCTCGGCCTGTTTTGAAACCCAGAGCCAGGAACTGGTGTAAACTTAACATTTCAGAGTTAAATGAGCTGCTTCTTAATACGAAGCCCACCTTTATCTTCCAACCTGACTCTGACAAAATTTCTGTTCATCAATGGCTTACTGAGGCCATTGACACCATCTTGTCACCTACTTCAAAACTGACATGTAGAACTCACCCTCCCGCTCCTTTGTTTACTTATACACTTATACTAGAAAAGAAACAATGTCAAATCCTACAAAGACAATGGAGGAAAGTTTATGATATACAGGCCATGTCTTAGTATGTGGTGGTGCTGAATAGATATCATGCCCTCTATAAATCGGTGCATGCCAAGTACTTTACTGAAAATATTGACAACTCTCAACACTTTCAGAGACTCTCTTTAAGGTAGTGAAAGAACTTTCGGCTGTTAGTAACATCCTGCCTCCACTCTCTTTCACCAATTCAGTGCGATGAGTAAGCCAGTTTTTTTTCAGGGAAAAGTTGATACGATTCACTGCCAGTTAGCAGCCGATACTGTAAAGCTACACACATTTCATTACCCCTCTGGGAAGTCACCAGGAAGTCACTCTTCCGGTCAATATGCCAGAGAAGACCTCCGAAATTAAGGCATGGTCCTTCTTGAATATCTGAAATCTATTAAGTCATGCTGGACTTCATCCCCCGTGAAACTCAGACTTTTAGACAATTCCCTTTTAACTGTTATTCTAAAGCTTCTTAATACCTCTCAAAATGAAAGCAATGTACCCTAGAATTGGAAGCATGCTCTTCATCTCCCTCTCCTAAAAAAAGCTGATCTGGACCCTTCCTGCTGGGCAAGTTTCCGTCCTATTTCCCTCCTTCCTTTCTTTTCCAAAATCTTGGACAAGCATGTTAACACCCAACTCTCCACACTCGTTGAGACTCACCGGCTACTCCATCCTTCGCAATCCGGTTTCAGGGCTGTGCACACCACTGAATACACTCTTCTTGGGGCTACTGAATGTCTTAGACAACATCTTGACTCTGGAAGCACAACTGCTCTCATTCTGCTTGACCTGAGCATTGCATTTGACTCAGTGTCTGATTCTATCCTGCCCCGAGTCTTTGGGTGTGGAGGCTTGGCCTTGAAGTGGGTTGTCTCCTTTTTAAAGAACTGCACCTTCAAAGTCTCTTTGGGCAACGCAAGATCTAAGACACTAGCTCTGACCTATGGCGTCCCTCAGGTATCCATTTTGAGCCCCATGCTCTTTAACATTTATGTTTGTCCTTTAGCAGATATAATTGAGAAGTCTGGGTCTACCCTATTTTCATATGCTGACATTCAAATCATCTTTTCGTTATCAGCCCCCTTAACATCATGACCCCTCTTTGCTTCAATTGGTCTGAGGAATATCTCCTTATGGATGAATACAGATGTGCTAAAGCTTAACAGCAAGAAAACCGAGGTCCTGGTTTTGGGAAACAGCCCTGATCGCTGGGGGCCCAGCCATTGGACTCACTTGGGCCATTACGCACCCCGGCTACCAAGGTCAAGAATCTCAGCTTTATTATTGATGATAAGCTTTCCTTGAAACCACAGGTGTCTAAGGTTACTGGTGCCTGTTTTTATGTCCTCAAGTGGATGAAAAAGATCCATTGGTTAAATCCCTTAGCGGTCCAAAGAACGGTTATTCTGGCTCTGGCCATATCCAGATTGGATTATAGCAATTAGCTGTATGTGGGTGCGGAAAACACCTTGATTCATTGTTTACAGGCTATTCAGAATGCGGGGGCCAGTTACTCTTTTGGCTACCGAGGTACGCCTCAGTCTCTACTCTGCTTCAGGAGCTGCTCTGGCTTAAGTTTTTGAAGCGCATCGCATTTAAGGCATTGTGCTATTTGTTCAAGGCCAGACATGGCCTAGCTTCCTTATACATCCATAGACTGATGACTCCCTATGTGTCTACGCATCTGCTGAGATCATAAAGCCTCTCACTGTTCACTACGCCCAGGTTTTGACTAACATGCATGAAGGGATGCTCCTTTGCCTACCTTGGTCCTAAATTGTGGAATTCTCTTCCAGTCACCCTTAGGAACTGCGACTCCTTACTTGCTTTTCGTAAAAATCTGAAGACTTGGCTTTTCAAGCTGTCTGTTAGGGTTACCGTTATATGCCTCTATCCTGTGCCAGAAAACCCCTCAGGGTAGCTGCGCGCACTATAAGACTCTTAAAATTAATAAATCACTGAAGAATAGTGTATCTGACCCAAACTGGGGAACAATTCTTTTGAGGACACCATTTCATTAAAAAGCAAAGTCATACATTGGCTTAGAATCAAAAGGGGTTGCTTATCAATTGGGAGAAATGATTTTGAGTTTGCCAAGAGCTACAGTGCTGACTCCGCCCCCACCGACTACATTGAAGTGGAGCTGAGCGATGAGTGGCCCCTAGGGAAGTTTGAATGACGCACCAGCCATTTGGCAGATTATGGAATCAAGAAATAGAAATTCCCCCCGCCCTTGATGACCTCTAACATCCAACAGCCAGTGTCTCTGTTACCCCCCAGCAACCATCCGAGTGTGCAGAGACCTAGTAACCAAGCAACCGGAGCTGCTAGCTGTTTGGACCCGAATGATTGACTGGGACACACAGATAGAGCTAGCAAAGGCCTAAACCCAGTGAAATATCTCTATGGCAACTCAGAAGCATTGCTCTGTAGTAAAGGAGAAATTAATTCTGCTGTCTCTAAAGCTGTTACCCTGTTACCATGCCTGAATCTATTCCTGTAAGAGTTTCACCCTTGGAGCAGGGGGTGCAGGGGGGTGAAGTTTATGTATATAAAACATGCCCTGCCCAGAAAGAAGGTTTTCGCGTATTTCCTTGAATCTGGCAGGGATTGGTTCCAAGCTTAATGACCATGAATGGTTGCCATTTTTAGGGAGATATGACGTTCGTTTATTTCAGGAATTCTGGGCGACAGATACGTTTTTTGTGAATGGGTTTGTCTTCTTCTGTGTCGAAGCAGCTCCTTCCACGAAATCTGGAGGGCAATTGGGAGAGTGATGATTTTACCGAACATAAATTTGTGTGATTTAATGGGACTTTAGAAAAAATTTCCACCTGGTTTTATATTGGTTTTATACTGCTTATGCCAGGACCATGCCAGTCAATTGCGATTACCCTGTTTTAACTAAACTGGACGACATAATTGTAACTGGAGATTTTAATACCTCCTATGAACCCTCATCTCTTATAAATATGGTAACTGAGAAGGAGGACGAGTTTTGGGGAATCCCCAGTCTTGTTGGTTAACAATCTCACCATTACCCTAATGTCGCCCTGCAAATTGCATTTATTGTGGTGGAATGAAAGTTGCAAGCATGTAAAGGGAGGAGTCGATCTGACCCAGATAGAGCATCCACATTGAAGAGGGGGTGCTTAACCAGTGTTATCGATTATATACTACTCGACATCAAACTCTGGCCATTGCTTCATGATATGGTACTCGTACTGTGTTATGACAGTGACCACAACCCCTCGATTGTTCCTTTTTTTTTCAGTTCAAAAAATAATTTTATTGAGAAAGTGAAAATGACAATACAAGAAATAATGAAACAGCAAATAATCGTACAGGTTGAACTAAAATCCAAGAAAACAAAGAATTATGGTGCAGTTTGACAAAATTTAAGGTAAAAAGAAAATGACATAGGTATGCATAATGATCGGTGCAGATAAAAAATAATTACATTCATATAAATGAAAGAAAAAGTCATAATACAAAATGTAAAGTAATTAGTTAATATAATAATAACATAAGGATAGTCAAGGAGGTTTGGAAACTTCTTGTTGCATTGGAGTCAGGGGGAAAGATCGTCTAGCACTAGCATCAATGAACAGTGTGATAGGTAACCATAACTCCAAGCATTTCATTGCCATGTGGATAGGGTGTACAAGAGTTGTATCCAATCTATGGTTATAGCATATAGCATACCACCATGTTTGATAAGATAGCTTGGTAAAATCTTTCCAATTAATAGTTATTTGTTGAAAGGCAACTGCTAGTAATAGGTCTATTATCTTTGTGTTGGAGCAGTGGTCTATCCAGATAGAAGACAGGCTTCCTAAAAGCACATGGGGCATAGAGAAAGGATAATTGGTACAAATAATTAAGTTAACTTCAGACCAAACTTGCTTCCCAAAATTATGAACAGGTGGGCAAGTGAAAAGTAAGTGATGAAGGTCTGCATTTGGAGAGGAGCATGTCCAACAGGCATCAGAGAGCTCGGCATATCTCGCACTTAAAGAAGCTGGGGATAATTTAAGTCTGTTGTATATAAAGAAAAGTGGCTGTGTGGTGTTCGCTGCTCTAGAGAATGTCCGAATTTTAGTCCATATTTTCTTCTATAACTCTGTGGGCCAACAAACCACCAAATCCTCTTCCCAAGAAAGTTCCACTTTATTTTTTCCCGGTGAACTAGACGAAGTGTGTAAGTAGTTGTATATAGCAGATGCTTTAGGGATTGTGCGTAATAGAATATGTAGCTTGTTAGCCAAAGAGGGAATGGGGTCAGTCAAAGAGGTTGGAAGTGAGCATTGTGCTTGAGCGTCTAAAATGGCTTGCGTTAGAAGGAGATATTTAGGTTGGTATGATATGAGGGGGGCAAACCAAAGAGATTACTAGCCTGAAAAAAGGACATAATCTCATCTTGTACCTATAGTTGATGTATCCCGATTAAGCCCTTTTGTCTCCAGGATTTCCAATACAGAGGCCTACCACGAATCAATATCATATTGTTATGACATATCGTTGATTCAAGGAAGGAAGTCCAATTTATGAGATTTGACGCATCTTTAGGTCTCAGAATTTTTGATGTGTGCTTAAATACAGGAGTGGATAAAGCGGTTTACGAGAAAACAATAAATATTCTTGGAAAGAGAAAGGGGATATAAAGGATCGCTCAAGTTCACCCCAGGGAGGATAATCTGCAGGGGTTTCGGAAAGCCATCTCGATGCCTGTCGGAGTTAAAAGGATTTGTGATATGTGGGTAAATCAGGGAAATTGACACCACCGTCTGATTTTGGATGAGAAAGTTTTGATAAGGATATGCGTGATTTCTTATTACTCCATAGAAAACAGGATAAAATAGAATTAATTTTCTTTAACAATTTCGAGGCAATAAGATACTGGAATGTTAGAAATTGTTTACAGAATTATGGGAGAAAGCATCATCTTTATGGTATCTAAACGACCCCACTAGGATAAGTATAGAGGGTGCCACCTAGTGGTTAAGGAAGATATTCTCTGTAAACAGTTCTCCAACAGGAGACCGTGCCTGAGATAGAGGTGGTAAATTTTATACCTAAATATTTAATGCTTTTAGGGCTCCATGTGAAGCTTGAGATTGCAAAGTCAGCTTTGAAGGTGTGTTTTGTTAAAGGTAAGATTTCACACTTGTCTTTATTCAGTTTATATCCAGAAATTGCCGCAAAAGAATCAACCTCTTGTAGGAATGCAGGGATAGATATTTGAGGTTGGGAAATAAATAATAAAATATCGTCAGCGTAAGCCGCTAATTTGATTTGAGTATCTTTAAAGTCAAATCCATGTATATCTTTGTTCTGGCAAATCCTTGATAAAAAAAGTTCCAGGGCCAGATTGACAAGGAACGGGGACATTGGGCAACCCTGATGGACACCTCTACGTAAATTAAAATATGAAGAGATACTCCCATTTGCACATACTGCAGCTCGTGGGTTTGAGTATAACATTTATATTAAGGAAATAATTCTAGGACCAAAACCAAACCATTCAAGTGTGCGGAAAAGATCTGGCCATTCCACTCTATCAAACGCCTTCTCTGCATCTAAGGCTATTGCTGCCAGAGGATGTGAAACATGGGAAGATTTGGATAAGATGCCAAAAAATAAGCGAGTATTGTCTGTAATAAGGCGACCTTTAACAAAACCAGATTGTTACATACCTAATAGATCAGGTAGATAAGATTCCAAGCGCATGGCCAGGGCTTTTTAAAACATTTTGTAATAAATATTAACTAGAGAAATGGGCCAGTAATTTTTACAATATCGTAGGTCTTTCCCTTCCTTAGGGATGAGACAAATTAGGGCGTCAGAAAAAGAGCCAAGGGATTCGTCTGAGGATAACAATGATTCTAAAAGGTTATGTAATTTTGGGATTAACACATGTGCGAAGTGTATGAAGAACTCAACAGTGAAACCATCTGGTCCCGGGGCTTTGTCTTTCTTAAATGTTTGTAATGCAGCAATGAGCTCCTTTTGGGAGAGGTCTGATTCCAGAACTGAAAAATCTGGTTGATTGTCCAGAGGTTGTTGAATGCCAGATAGAAATTGAGAGATGTGTTGTTCTGAGGGGGAATTTTCTGATGTATATAATGTCTGGTAGAATTGGAGAAATTAATTTAAAATATCTGTATCCTTAAATTTCATAGTCTGAGTATTATCCATAATGGACTCTATGTTGAGCTTGTTCTGTTTAACTTTCAAGTAATTGGCTAGGACCTTCCCAGCTCTATTCTGACCACCGTGAAATTTTGCACTGGATTTTAGTGGAAATGTCGATGCGTTATTGGTGGATTCTCTATTAAACTGAAGTTTGAGTTTTATACGTTTTTATAAACAATCTTTCGACTTAGAAGAGTAACAGGAATGCTCCAACCTCTTTATCTCATTCAGGAGAGTTGCCGTGAGTTCTTTGGATTTTCTACATTTTTTAGAAACATGGCCAATAATAAAGTCTCTAGCTGCTGTTTGAAAGCATCCCACACCACGTGAAGGGGTAAAGTGTCAGATTGATTAAAGGAAAAATATTCATTAAAAAATGAAACAGAGGAAGTTTAAGTTGAATCCAAAAGAAGAGCATTGTTAAAACACCATTTCCGAGGTAAGTTAGGTTTATGTAGGGCATCTAGCTGAATGATATTGGGAGCATGGTCGGAAATTACAATAGAGCCAATGTCCGCCGCCATTAGTGACTGAGAAATATTGTGAGATATAAAAAAATAATCTATTCGTGATTGGGTGTGATGAGCCGGAGAGTAATAAGTATATTCCCTTAAAGTTGAGTTACAGAGTCTCCAAGCATCTATGAGTTTGTATTGTTGAATGGTTTGTACGAAAAGCTTTTGTGCTTTATGAGGAACAAAAGGGGTCTCTGAATTACGGTCTATAAAAGGATCAAAAACTTGATTGCAATCAGCTGTAAGAACGAAGTTGCCATCAATACAATTTGCAATCTGTTGCGCCAGGGACATCCAAAAAGAGGAGTCCCCAGCAGTGGGTGCATAAATATTGAGTAAAGAGATTGGAGCACCTCCCAATATCAATTTAGTGAACAACCATCTACCATCATCATCAGAACATTGTGACACCAATTTAACAGGAAGTGATGTACGACAAAGAGTTAAGACTTCATTAAGTTTGCCATCTACTGGTGAGTAAAAGACTTCTCCCACCCAACCCCTCTTTAACTTTAATGATTCTTCTGACGTTAAGTGAGATTCTTGCAAACAAGGTATATCTGCCCCCAATGTAGCTAAATGAGTTAACATGTTTTGCCTTTTAATAGGTGAATGTAAACCCCTGACGTTCCATGAAATAAGTTTTAATGACATGGGAAAAACATGAAGATAAATATGGGGCACCAAACATAGTAATTTATTGAAGGATGAAGAGCATAACAAAAGACAAACCAACCATGCACATAATGAATCAAGGAAACTAAGAAAAAAGTGAGAAGAGAATAAGAGTACAAGTGTACGTATAGTAATATAAGGATGAGAAAGCAACATAGAAGAATGAGCATAAGAATGATAAGTAGGACAACCAATTGGATTGTAGAAAACAGAAGACATCACAGTGAGCGAAAGTGAATGAGAAAATTCTAAACGAATGCAAAGTAGGGAAAGTTATAATGAAAAGAAAACTACCGAAAAAAGAGAAAAACAGAAACAAGGGGAAAAAAACATACATACATATAGTCCAAAACACATGAAGGGTGAGGGGGGTGAGTCCACATGGAACAATAACACCTCCAGACTTCAAGAGGGAAGGCAAGGGGGATTGCAGGATGCATGACGGGTACAAAGAATGGAATACACGATACAAGGAAGGACCCTGTGAGGAAAGAAGAAGAAGGTTAATAAAATGTAATACATTTTAATAACTAACAAACATATGTATATTCCAAGATAAATTTCCTGAGAAAGATAACCAACAGTAAAACCTGCAAAACAACAAGGTTAACAACTCATTTTCCCAGCGAAGAGGTGTCCATCGTGTCTGCATTATGTGAGTTAAGAAAGCTTTTAAGTCTTACAGGATCTTCAAATGTGGTAGTCTTGTTGTTAAAAGTCACCTTGAAAAGGCACGGGTATAAAAGGCCATACCGTGCCCCCATGGATCTAAGGGTGGGTCTCATCGCCAGGAACTCCTTACGACTGTCAGCAGTAGATTTGGCGTAATCTTGTGAGAAAAACAAAGAGTTGCCCAACCATGTAATACGGTTAATGGATCTTGCTGCCGATAAAACATTTAGGAGATCCGTGTTGTCTAGGAGGTACATGATGACTCCTCTTGGCTTTCTGACGTTAGACGAAGATGCAACTGATGCAGAACCCAATCTGTGAGCTTGTTGAATGTTAAGTATGGTTCCTTCACGCAGATGTAGAAGTTTTTGAAGAAAAGATTTGAAGACGGTGATTGGGTCCGAACCGTCTGAACCCTTCGGCAAGCCATAAACACGGAGGTTGTTTCGTCTATTTCTGTTTTCCAAATTTTCGACCTGCCTCTGAAGCGAAGACACTTGAGCATGAAGAGCTTCTACTTTGTTACTTGACAAGCTCAAATATTCAATGCTTTGTTCCACTGTATTAATTCTTTCCTCCATTCGCGACCATTTATCAGTTAAGATTTGTATTTTAGAATTTGTTTTTTCAACAAGAGGACACAAGGCTCTAATATCTTCTAATGAAAGATCCATTGAGACTGGCAATGGTTGCTTGGGGATGAGGGAGGGTCCCTTTTTAGCCTCTTGCTTGGCGTTTTGTTGGCACCTGAGGATGCATTGTTCGTTGAAGGCGGGATGCCTTTTGGTGGCAGTAATAACGTGTCATCCATTTTGTTAGAAAAAATATTAAAACTTGCACGTGTTGTACGGATATGTGATAAGGGTATCACCTGAGAGCTACCTGTATTAGTGTTGCTCATCTACCAAACAGTAAGTGAGGACATGCACATGTTCCTTTAAGAAGTGTGTTGGTCGATGTGTACATGTAAAATCAAGAAGACGTTTGAAATTCGCATATATGAGATGAGCATGAGAGGAAAAGTCAGTCTTCCATACAATATGTAAGCAGATATGAAAGGAAACAGGTGATTTTCCCTTATAAAACAATTGCCAGCACAAATGGTATCAGTATCGCCGAACTTCAGCTATTTCCTGTAATATTTGAGGCATTAGTTGAAGAAGAGCAGTTTATTGCAGCCTCGTAATTCATGAAGTCATTTTTATTAGGAGGAAAGAAAAAGAGTATACACAGCATGCAGAGCAGAGAAAGAAAAATATAAAATTCCAGAGAAAGCTGCTTACATTCCTTTGTAGAAGCACGTTGTCGGAGGCAGCTGTAATTTCATTGAGAGCCGCTTTTGAAAATAAAGCATGAGGAGAATTCTCGTCAGATGGCTTAAAATGGCGAGTAGCGCTGTGGTGAAGGCATGTAATTGCACGCCATCCCCAAATTCTCGGAACCGAGTGTCCACAACGTGAAGCGCATACATTTTCTGCATCTTCGTATAGAAAGCAGCTTGTGTGCTCTGATTTCAGGCGTCCGTTCGTGCTTGGTGCACCGCCTGCTCGTCGTCCCGGGAGAGTCAAGGAAACGCCACCATTTTCCGCTGGCGCAAACCACGCCCCCCCCTCAATTGTTACTTTAAGTAGGATAGACTTTGTGAAGCAAGCTACATTACAATGATTACAGAACTCAGTTTGGCGAATAACTTTAGGAGAGTGTAATGGCAAATCAAAACCTGTATGCTGAGATGTACTTTTTATTTGTCTAATTGTGAGAGTATTCCTGTTGAAGAAATACCAATTTTGGATTTAAATGGCCGTTTCTTTTCCACATTACAGGGTATTTTCTATAAAGAAAAATGCTGTAAATATACAAATCCCACAAGGGCTCCTGGTTGGTTTACGCCAAAATGTGAATTAGCTAAACAAGAACTGAAAAGAAAACTATTCGGGATACGATTGTTTTGGCATTTGTGCTGCGCCCTTGAGATATTTGTCAGCATTTAATTTTGCCAAAAGAAACCGGGAAGACAAAAATTGGTAGGACATGCTGCAGGCAATGAATGATAGTCAAACTTTTTGGTATATCATCACAAATGGGCGCACCACTAGTGTTACACATAGGCGTAACCACATATAACCCGAGGTATGAGAGGCCCACTTCTCTAAATTGTATGAACCAGATTGTTCCATCAACCAGCCTTGATGGGGGGTGGGTAACTTAATGCTGACTTAGTAAATGTGGTACAAAAGGGGGTGGTGAGGGACGGAGCATCAGAACCAATCAAACACTCACACCCAGTCAACAGATCCGGGTTTGATCCATCACCGTTCTTTAGCCCACTCTGCCACCCCAGTTCAGACATGCCCATATTCAAATCAGTCTGACCCTGTGCCTCATGGGAACAGTCCAGCCCAAACTGCCAAGCCATGCCTTCCCTGGACCGGAAACAAGCTTCCTAGGACCGGTTTCTGGCATTTCAAGCAAGCCTGGCTGAAGACGGCTGAAATGCCAGAAATTGGTCCCAGGAAGCTTGTTTCCGGTCCAGGGAAGGCATGGCTTGGCAGTTCGGGCTGGACTGTTCCCATGAGGCACAGGGTCAGACTGATTTGCATATGGCCATGTCTGAACTGGGGTGGCAGAGTGGGTTAAAGAACGGTGATGGATCAAACCCAGATCTGTTGACTGGGTGTGAGTGTTTGATTGGTTCTGATGCTCCGTCCATCACCACCCCCTTTTGTACCGCTTTGTTCGCCATAAATTGGCAGGGTATGCTCAGACGTTGAGTCCCTTGTTCACTTTGCCACTGGATTCAAGCAAGCCTGGCTGAAGACGGCTGAAATGCCAGAAACCGGTCCCAGGAAGCTTTTTTCCAGTCCTGGGAAGGCATGGCTTGGCAGTTCGGGCTGGACTGTTCCCATGAGGCACAGGGTCAGACTGATTTGCATATGGCCATGTCTGAACTGGGGTGGCAGAGTGGGTTAAAGGACGGTGATGGATCAAACCCAGATCTGTTGACTGGGTGTGAGTGTTTGATTGGTTCTGATGCTCCGTCCATCACCACCCCCTTTTGTACCGCTTTGTTCGCCATAAATTGGCAGGGTATGCTCAGACGTTGAGTCCCTTGCTCACTTTGCCACTGGATTCAAGCAAGCCTGGCTGAAGACGGCTGAAATGCCAGAAACCGGTCCCAGGAAGCTTGTTTCCGGTCCAGGGAAGGCATGGCTTGGCAGTTCTGGCTGGACTGTTCCCATGAGGCACAGGGTCCGACTGATTTGCATATGGCCATGTCTGAACTGGGGTGGCAGAGTGGGTTAAAGAACGGTGATGGATCAAACCCAGATCTGTTGACTGGGTGTGAGTGTTTGATTGGTTCTGATGCTCCGTCCATCACCACCCCCTTTTGTACCGCTTTGTTCGCCATAAATTGGCAGGGTATGCTCAGACGTTGAGTCCCTTGCTCACTTTGCCACTGGATTCAAGCAAGCCTGGCTGAAGACGGCTGAAATGCCAGAAACCAGTCCCAGGAAGCGTGTTTCCGGTCCAGGGAAGGCATGGCTTGGCAGTTCGGGCTGGACTGTTCCCAGCCCGAATCACCCACAGAAACCTTTGAATCATACAAATGTTTGACCAGATTGCTGGAAACATCATACGTGGTTTTGTTTGCGCCCAATTCAGACTCATGGGAACCAAACCAGGCACTGTTCTATGTCCCCACCTTTGAACGCAAACCCCACTTTCTCATCTACGCAGGACACATGTCGAAAGTAGCAATTCTTCCACGCAACAGTTCAAATTGACTTTTTCCCTTGGTTTGGTTGGGAGTTGTGCGGTAGACCCATAACATGTTATGGACAGCTTCCTTGATGTCAACACCATTAGATAAAGCCCATTGCATGCACTCAACCAGGATGCGATTCATGCGCTCAATGAAACCATTGGCCTGGGGATGATAAAGGGCTACATGGCAGTGCAATATGCCAGACTGGGAATGAAACTCCGACATTTCATTAGAAGTAAATTGCACCCCTTTATCGGAGACAAAATCTTGGGCAAAACCTTCCCTAGCAAACAAACTTTGGAAAAAACAAATGACCTCCCTAGTGTTGGGATCAACCATAAAATGTACTTCCCACCACTTGCTATGATAGTCAGCTATAAACAAGGCATACTTGTATCTATGGGGAAGGGCATTAAAGGGCCCTAAAAAATCTACGGCTAACTTCATCCACGGTTCAGTGGGTGGTACAACAACTTGCACAGGAGGAGTGACAATCTTAATGGCCTTGTCACTCGAGCAGCACATGACACACTCCTTAACGACCTCATCAATCTGCCTGTCCATTAAAGGCCACCAGTAAACAGAACAAATTCTTCTCTTGGTGCTGGTTTGTCTCATGATGATATGTGACCTCAAGGATTCTGGTGGTACAAACTTGTCACCACGAAAAATTAACCCACCACCCTCCAAGGTAAGCTCAATGGAAATCTTGGAAAAAGGGGTGAAGTTCAGCATCTAGATGCTTCTCTTTAGGCCTGCCTAAGACGTTGTGTTCTTTCACTTTCCTTAAAACCGAGTCTGTTTGCATAGCATCTAACCACTCCTTCTCTGAGAAACCTCCCACACCACAAACATCAACTGCGGCAATCAAGCATTCTTCCTCATCATCACCCACAAACAACTCCTCTTGCGCAAGAGGAGGAGGTGATCTGGAAAGGATATCTGCCCTGATATTTTTCCCTCCTGGGATGTGCGCAACATTAAAGTTGTACTGCAAAAGTTTTGAACTCAATCTCACTATCCTTGGAGTATGCTCTTTAACAAGGTGACCATCGAGTATGGGAATGAGTGGCTTGTGGTCCGTAAGTAACTTGGACGACTTTCCCCAAAGAAAACACTTAAACCTTTCAACAGCCCAGCAGCAAGCCAATAACTCTCTTTCTATGACAGAGTAGTTTTTTTCACTAGGACGCAAAGCACGAGAGGCAAACCCATTAGTATGCTCCTTACCATGTCTCAATTAGGTAATCATACCCCCCAAACCATCAAGACTAGCATCAACAGAAACAATACACTGTAGAAGTGGGTCAAATGGTGTAAGGAACTTGCACATACCTAACTCTTCCTTAATGCGAAGAAACTCATCCTGGCACACCTTGTCCCACACAAAAACAACCTTTCTTTTAAGAAGCACATGCAAATGGACAGTCTTTTTTTTTTTTTTGAAAATTTTTATTGAACAATAAATCAATTACAAGCATGGGCCTACAACCACCAGGGCCGGCCGCTAGATTCAGAAAGGATCATACAGATGTTAAGGCAGTAGTCGACTCCCGGGGTCCAGCCCCGTACATGACTCCGGATAGTCCTAGGGAAGCAGGATACATAAGTTTAACATAAATAACAAATAAAAACAAAAGGCGAGGCGTAAGGGCAAAAATTGTGGGTCAGGCTACATCCGGGGGACTCTACTTCTGACCTTCAAATAGCTATTAAAAGGAAGGAGTAATGATAGGTCGGGGGGGGGGGTCACGGGAGAGGAACGTCTATATTCGATTCTTCCAAAGTCGCAAGGAACCATCAAGGGTCAGGGGGACAGGGCAATATCGGTGTCCACTAGGGGGGGGTCACAGATACCCCCACGATACGCGTTCCATTGCCCCCAGATTCTACCCCATGCCCCCGGTTTACCACGAGCCACATACACAGTCTTCTCCCTGAACATGCACCAGTCCATGTTCTCCTTCCATACGGACACGGTGGGAGGCCGCTGGGAACCCCAAAGCTGCGCTATATCTCTCTTGGCAATCATGTTACCCAGGGCCGCCCACCGGGTCTGAGCCGCGTTATAATCATTGGGCTCCCACACATTCAGGACACAGCGACGCACCTCCGGCAGCAGCACAACCCCGGTGACTTGTCCCATGACCACATGAACCCGGCGCCAGTATTCCGCCACCTCGCGACACTCCCAAAGGATATGGAGAAAGGTGGCACTGAGTCCACATCCCCGCTTACAGAGCCCGTCTTCAGAAAATCCCATCGAGACCAAACGGGGACCCGTCACATACACCCGGTGGAGAATCTTAAGTTGGACCAGGCGGAGACGGGCTGGAATGGCCACTTCCTTGGGGGACGACAGAGCGGACTGCCAGTCCTCGTCGCCCAGTTCCACCCCATCTCCCGTCCACGCCTCCCGGAGGCGCACCAAGAGGTCAGCCCGATTATTGATAAGTTTTTTATAAATTAATGAAATAGTACTGTCGGGGACATGACCATCGAGTATGCGGTCCTCGAGGGGCGAAGAAGCCGGGATATTGGTCCCCTCCCCAAAAACAGAGAGCAGGGCATGCCGGATCTGGGCGTAGCGGAAGAACTCCCTTTCCGTAAGTTCGTATTCGCTCTGGAGCGCCGCGAATGTTTTAACAGCACCCTTAATCCATAAGTCTCCCACTCTACTAATACCAATCGTGTCCCAACGTTCAAACCCCTTCGTTGTCCAGAGGCTTCCCAGGCGGTCGGAGGCAAACAGAGGAGTAGCACATGTTAATCGCTCACTCCAGCCCAAGGCTACATTGGCCGCCTTCCAGATCCGTACCGCAATCTTAGTAGGGCCCGTAAGGGTCCGTCCAGCCGAGCTGGAGTAAAGTGCCCTGTTATAGTTTCCGCCGGGAAGCAGGAATCTATCCATCTCGTACGCCGGATTCAAGCCAGGCGCATACGTGGCATGGTTAATGGCCGACAGCTGTGAGGCCCAATAATACCTGCGAATGTCGGGAAGCGCGATGCCTCCGTCGTACCAGGGGAGAGTAAGCTTTGCCAGAGCGATACGCGCCCGTCCGTCCCACACCAGTCTCCTCTGCAGGCTCTCCACCTCCCGAAAGTAGGACACAGGAATAACATCGAAGGAGTTCTGAAGTGCATAGAGAAATCTGGGAAGGGACATCATTTTAAACAGTGCTGCCCAACCCAGCGGGGACAAGGGCAGCCTACACCACCGAGCCGTGTCCTCCCTCAAACGACGAAGTGGAAGCAGGAGATTCTGCTCATAGCGAGCCACCGGGTCCATCGAGACGTATATTCCCAGGTATTTAAAGCCGGACAGAGATAATTGGATCGGAAGCCGAGGCGGCAAGAGAGGGGGGTCACCGGAGATAGGATAGACACAGGATTTAGACCAGTTGATCGTTAGACCCGAATTTCTCCCAAAGGAAGTCAGAACATCAAAGAGAACATTAAGCGACTGCCGCGGCGAGGTGAGATACAGGAGAATATCGTCCGCATACAACGAGACCCGATCCTCGAAACCCGGGGCCCACCGGATCCCTCTAAGCGAGGGCTCCCAGCGGAGCCAAGCAGCGAGCGGCTCCAGGGCAAGAGCAAAGAGCAGAGGGGACAACGGGCACCCCTGCCTCGTACCCCTACCGAGAGCGAAGGGCCGAGAGACCCGCCCATTAACTACCACCTGAGCCATGGGTCCCGTGTAAAGAAGCTTCACCCAGCCAAGAAATCCCTCCCCAAAGCCGAATTTGGTCAAGACAGCCCAGAGAAATGGCCACTCGATGGTGTCAAAGGCCATCGTGGCGTCTAAGGAAACCAGCACGGCTGGTTTGGAGAGGTACTCCGCCCTGGCGAGGGCGCCGTGAAGATGCCGCAAGTTAAGAGCGGTGTTACGGTGAGGGATGAAGCCGCATTGATCAGGATGAATCAAATCGCAGATGACGCTCAACAAACGATTGGCAAGGACTTTCGCCAGGATTTTAGGCTCTGCATTTAGCAGCGAAATAGGCCTGTAGGAGGCACAGCGATCTCGTGGCTTACCGTCCTTAGGGATCACGACTATCGTTGCCAGACGTTGGTCGTCAGGAAGGGAGCCTGCCTCAAGGGACTCCTGAAACATACGACGGAGGAAGGGCGCGAGTTTATCCGGGCGCAACTTATATAATTCAATAGGCAGCCCGTTGGGACCCATCGCCTTGCCCGAACGAAGGGACCGAATCGCCGTTGCAATTTCATCTACAGACAAGGGGGCGTCCAGCTGCTCACGGTCTTCGACAGACAGGCCGGGCAAAGCAATATCCCTCAGCAGAAGGCAAGAGTCTTCTTCGTCCCTATCAGTCACCGGGGAGTACACGGCCCGGAGGTGGTCAGCGAAACATTCCACAATCTCACCAGGCTCAGTCACGCACACTCCATCCGAGACACACAGCTCCGGGACCACACGGTTCACTCTCTCCTTCCTATCCAGCCACGCAATCAACTTTCCCGCCTTGTCCCCGGCATCATACAATCGACCCTGCTGCTCCCTATACAACGTTTTGGCGGCGTCAGTGACAAGAGACCTGTATTCAAACTGTTTAAGACTGAGGGCATGGAGCCCGTCCGGAGTGACACCTGTCTCCAAGGCCGACTCCAGCCCCGAAATGTCAGTCTCCAGCTTCACCACTGCCTCACTCTTGAGCTTCTTAGCCACCACTATCTGGGAGAGGGCGTGTCCGCGGATTACGGTTTTAAAGGCTTCCCACAGGGACATTGCGGACGACACCGACCCCTCGTTTTCAAGGAAGTATTGGTCCATAGCCTTAACCAGGCTGTCGCGAGTCATAGGGTCTCGCAGGTACCACGGGTTAATGGGAGCAATCCGCCCTGCAGACCGCGTCTCGGCGTCAAAGAGCAGCCACAGCGGGGAATGATCGGAAATACCCCGCGCCAGGTGCCTAACCTCCCGAATCCGACCAGTCTGTGCCGCGGGCATAAGGAAATAGTCTAACCTAGAAAGACTCCCATGCGCCCCAGAGTGAAAAGTGTACTGACATTGGGTCGGATGCATTAATCTCCAGCTATCTACCAGGCCGAAGGTCTCCAGCAGGCCACCAAGCCATGCCTGGGCAGCGGGGAGGGCCCTGGGTGGGTGACGATCGAGGTCACCCGAAACCACCGAATTGAAATCCCCGCCCATAAGCAAAAGACCATCCGGAAGTTCAAGCAGCATTCGACCCAAGTCAGCGAAGGTGGAGTTCTGGAGGCCCGGGGGGACGTAAACTGAGACCAGGGAAAGGGGCTGCCCCTCCCACCTCCCAGTCAGACACACATAGCGCCCTCTGTCATCCGAGACTACCCTAGTGATATCCAACGGAAGTGAGGATCGCAGGAGAATGCCCGCCCCCCTGGAACCAGTTGTGAAACCAGAGTGGGCCACGAGGCGGTATCCCCCCCTGTTCATTGCATGACAGACATTGCCCACCAGATGCGTCTCCTGGATAAACACCACATCAGGAGTGTGACGACGCAAATACTGCAGTACTATACCCTGTTTGATACGATCCCCCAACCCATTGACGTTCCATGACATCAGTCTCAACCCGTCCCCCCCCATCCCCTCCAATAGATCAAAGGCCCCCCAGTCAGTAGCACAGTTCCCGTATCTGGACAATAATCAATACCTCGCCCTGTGAACAAAAAACACACAGCAAAACAACCCCTCCCTCCCCCCAACCCCCCCCCAAATCCAACTCCCCCCACCCTGCACCCCTGCGGGCCTGAAAACCCCCCCAACTTGCAGTGTGCCTGTCGCCCTACTAACCCCATTCTACGAAAAGACCCCGGAGGAGGAAAGGGACCCGTCCCCGCCCGCCCCCCACACAGGTCCTAGTGAGACAAAATGAATAAAAGAAATAAAACCCAGCTGTCCGGCAGCGAGTCCAGCCAGTCACTCACGGCCACAGGAGAGTCAAAAAAGGCAGTCCGATCCTCATGTTCCACTCGGAGTTTTGCAGGGTAGAGCATAGAGTACTTTAGGCCCAGTTCACGGAGACGGCGCTTCACCCCCTGGAATCCCATCCGCTGTTTCTGGACAAGTTGGGTAAAGTCCGGATAAAAGTTAATGGATGAGTTCTCATGACGCACCGGGCCGTGGACCCGTGAGGCCTGCAGAATCGCATCTCGGTCTCTATAGTGGAACAGTTTGGCCACGATAGGCCTCGGGGGGGCCCCCGGCCGTGGCCGACCGCCCCGAACTCGATGGGCCCGCTCCACGGCAAAGAACTTACTTAGGCCTGCAGGGGCCAACTGTTGGAGGATGAGTTCCTCAACCAGGAGGTCAACCGGGCGGCTGTCGGAGGACTCCGGTACACCTATGACACGGATGTTGTTGCGTCGGGCCCGTCCCTCGAAGTCCTCCAGCCGCCGGGCCATCTGGTCGTTGACCGCCTTAATGTCACCAAGCGCGGCCTGCAGGTCCGACACATCCGTACCAAGGGTGGAGGTCCGCACATCGAGAGCCTGAACCCTCTCATTAGTTTTGGAGAGATCTGCCCGAATTAAGGTGACATCGATTGCCACCGTGTCGATTTTACGGGCCAGGGCCTCGTATTGCGTGGCGATGGTTTCCCTGATGCCATCAATGGCGCCCATGATGTCCTGCAGGGAGAGCTCCGGAGAGACGGTCGTGCCACCACCGACGGCATCCGGGGGGGGGGCCGGTCGCTCCAGGGGACCCTCTGCCCTGAGTGTAGCGGTCCATGTTGTTGGCCTGGACCGGTCCCCCGCGGAGGGAGGCCTTAGTCTTACGCCCCTCAGGGCCCCCCTTGCCCCCCATGTGGTCACGGACACAGAAGGGGACCTCCGATCAAGAGTCGTAGGGGCACCGGCACCGCAGACCAGCTTCTCACAGAGACCACAATGTAACGGTGCGGGGGGACCCGAGGCGACGGGCACTCTAGTAGCAGGTGGAGACAAGGCCTCGCGCAGAGGCCAAGGAAACACCCCGCCACATCAATTGCATTCGCAGGCCAGCCCCCTGAAGTCCGAAAGTGAAACCGAAAGTGGTAGAGCGGCCACTGGCACCGCACTGCAGCCGCTGTTGTTCAATTACGACACGGCTCCACGGTTCACCCTCGCCCCGGGCACCTCCGTCGGGTGGGTCCCAAAAGTTCGAAGAACGACAACTCAGGATTCCCAGGTCCGATTCGAGTTCTGAAAAGAGATACGTGCTCAGCCGGTCTTCATCTGCCAGATTCTACAAACCACATCAGGATATTCTCAGGATAAATTCCGAGGAGCAGCAAGGGTCCGGGGAGCCCTGTGCTCACGCGACCATCTTGGATGCGCGCTAGGCTCCTCTCGCAAATGGACAGTCTTAGCAGCGAACTTGGGGATACATTTGGAATAAAACTCACACACTCCCAGGAATGAGGAAACTTGCTCCTTTGATTTTGGACAGGGAGCATTGCGGATAGCCTCAATCAAGCCTTCCCTTGGTTGAATACCTTGACCTAAAATACGATGTCCCAGGTAATCAATGGACTCCTGTCCAAACACACACTTACGCTTGTTAGCTACAATGCCTCTTTCCTGTAACCTATGAAGGACTTCCGAAAGATGTCTGTCATGAGAAGTTCTGCACCTCCCACCAACCAGAATGTCATCTTGGAAGACAACAGTATCCTCCGAACCCTCTAGAACATTTTCCATAATGCGTTGAAAGGCTGAAGCAGCAGAGGCAAGCCCAAAGGGCATTTTCCTAAATTGAAATGTGCCAATAGGTGAGACAAAAGCAGTCACATGCTTACAACCTGGATCCAATTCCACCTGATGGTAAACAGATGAGAGATCTATTTTAGAAAAAAAACGTGCAACTCAAATTTAGCAAGAATGTCATCGATTCAGGGAAGGGGGTGGGAGTCAACCCAAATCTCTTTATTGAGGCTGCGCAAATCAATGCATACCCTCAAACTTTGATCCTTCTTATGTGCAACGACCAATGGAAACAACCATAAGGAGGACTCCACCGGTTCAATAACTCCAGACTCACATAATCTTTTCAATTCAACTGACAGATCATCTCCCACACTATACAGTACATTGCGCAGTTTGTGCTTCACCAGGGTAGCCTGATCCTTCACTTTAATACAGTGCTTAAATCCTTTTATGCACCCCAAAGTATCAGCGAATACACTCTTGAACTTGTCACACCACTCCGTCAACACTCACCTTGCTGAGACTCATCCACCACCTAGACTTGCTTCTTAGTACCTGGTCTAAGGGTCATTCCAAATAGACCTTGGTGATACCACCCTTATATGTTGAGTCCTTTCTTCACCACATACACTTTCCCTGAAATGCGCCTCCCTTTGAAAATTAAGCTAGTTTCGAAAAAACCTTTTAACTCAATTTTCCTGCCCTCATTGGATACAGGATTCCTGTCGGGTGCTTCTAAAGGCTTTTCGGGCCACACACTTTCAAACAATTCTTCTGTGACCATGGTCATGCTTGCCCCTGAATCAACCAAGAGTTGAATGGGCTTCCCATCCACAACCACTTCCACGACTGGATCAACACACTCATCAGCGTCATCTTTGACAACTACGATTAAATCCGTCAAGGAACTCACCATGTCCCCATTTGTTCACCATTGTCTACATCATCATGAACAGAATTGACAGAGTTGCCCTTTGAGATACACATCTTCGCAAAATGCCCAAACTTCCCGCATTTGTGACACGATGCATTCTTAGCCAGACAAATGAGGGAGTTGGGATAGGGCAAAAAAAAAAACATTTCATGTACATATTCTTTTGTGAAATAAGGCTTCTTGTCAGGCCTGTAAGAAATGTTCTTGTTACCACACATAACATTAGTTTGTTTATCGGTTTGCTCTTTATTCTCTTTCACCGCCCCAACACTCGTCTTATCCGGTTTAAATTCTGTAGACGCTGACTGAGACAGTTCTATACTTTTTACAATAGTGATAGTCTCCTGTAATAATGGATTTTTTACCGTCAATAACCTCTCTTGCACTTTTTTGTCTCATTCAGATGCGAGAATACGTAACGCAGCAACATATAAAACAGTACTTTCATAATTTTCCTGTTCTCTAGTAAAGAATTTGTGTCTCGCTACAACAAGACTGCCTTCTACATCGAATTGCTTCTCTAACATAGCTACTGCTTGGTCAAATTTGTTGAGAGGTTCTTCCCCTTCAGGAACTTCCAAAGGGGGTAAGTTCTCTAAAACAGCTTGACCCTCTAGACCTAGGTTGTTTCCAGAGTGAATTTCCTACATTCCGCACTAAATCTAAAGCCCCCCATAGCTCCTAAATACTGTGAAAGCTCTATACCAAACCTTCCATCTTACCGGAGGGTCTCCTGGAAGCTGTAAAAAGGGAGGGGGTGCTTGGACACTTCTAAAATAGTAGAAATAGTACAATACCTAACAATATACAATGCATACAAAAAAAAATCAGCAAAAATGATTGAACGCTAATGGTGACATGTGGAAGAAAACAGAAAGCCAAGTGTAATACTACTGATTAGTCACCTTAATGCAGTATAGTGTACAAAGCGAGAAAACTAATGTTTAAGGAGAAAATCTGCTGACTTGTGCTCACGGATGAAATATACATTTAGAGAGCACCTAAGGTTATCTTCCTGTTTTTTTTTAAAAAAACAGAAAAAGTACATCACCAATGAAGAAACAAATGAAAGTACTTGAAGGCCGCTGATCCTGCACTGATCGATCTTCCCCAAACAAACGTAACAATTCACGTTGTTGGCAAATGTCCGAGTGCTGTAAACACCTCCGATCTGCATAAAATTGCAAACTGTATAACACTCAAAGTAAAGAGGACACCACACCACAGACGGAACGCTGCTCTTCAGCGCCGAACGATTGACGCTGTAAATTGCAATAAAGGACGCACAGCAAGTCACACGTCAGACGCTGGTTGCCAGGGGAACACAGCACGCCAAATTGAAGTTTCTTCTCCTTTTCCGCATGTCAGACGCTGGTTGCCAGGGAAACACTGCACACCAAACACTCCTCTCCAATGCGCCATGCACGTCACACTTGACTTTGCTAGCACGTGAAAAGATTGCATGTCAGACATCCAACATTCTGACACGTCATCATTTTGAGCTGGCTCCTGGTGGGGAAGATTAAGGATAACGCAGTATCACACAGGACACCAGTAGAAAGAAATAAGAGTACCTAAGTAGTGTCACACTCCTCTCCTACCACCTGAACTCCAGCGACGCTCAGGGGATGGACGTCATATCAAAAGACAACAGCAGCAAGTCTTTTCAGATGCACAGGAGAGGCTGGCTTGGCAGGAATTTTCTGCAAAGACGCAGAAGAAGGTTTAAATCGTTCGCCCCACAACAGGACCGACGTCCCACTGATGTCAAAGCAGAGGTGAACCACCAAAGACGCCACAGGATAGCCTGAGAAGACAAATCTGCCAGCTGTCAATCCTCAGCTGACCTGACAGCTGCAGCACACTGGAACCAGGCAAAACTGCTGCACACGTGGATGGAGATGTCGAACGGTCAAACCAACTCGTCGCCAAATTTGAAGTGACTACCACAAGACAGGTAAGTGTAGGAACGTAGGGGCATATTACTGAGCATTAAAATGTTTATCGCCAGCTATCGCTGATAATTATCGCCATGCTAGCACTGTATTAACAACGCATAGCGCAATGGCGATAATTATCCCAGCGATTTTTTTCCATGGAACATCGCTGGTTTGTCAGAGATTTTCCATTGAAAACAGCGATAACCTTGCTGATACGACCCTGTGGTCATTTCAGCATTATCCACCCCCAATGGTAAGTATACCTAAGTCAGCATTTTAGCAGATGTTAGTTTTTGGCGAAAACCGCGGTTTTCGCCCAAAATTAACGTCTGCAAAAATCCTGAGGGCCACCTTGCAAATATTGCGATGTGTATTTAGCGATAATTTACAAGGTAGTCCGTCAGGGGTACGCCCAGTGATGCCCACTTTGCATCTCATTAGAGATGCGAAGAGAGGCTTCGGGAAAACGGGTGCTAACATGCGCTAATGCATGTTAGCATCCCCTTGTAGATAGGGCGATAATCTTATCTCTGCTTTTTTGGCTTTTAAAGCCATAAAAGCGGAGATAAGGCCCTTGTTAATATGCCCCTCAATGTTTAATGACCGTTCATCTCCCCAGCTTCCAGGGAACTGTCACAGCAGCCCCTTGGATTCAAACAGTAACATTCTAAAGCTCTATAGATGACATCACAGTTTAGTTAAGAAGGTAATAGTTCAGCTGATTACTACAGTAACCCATTGTACAGAGGTTCAGCGAATTTTGAGAACAGATACTTTTGGCCATGTGGTATTTATGGTGAGCCACTATCTGTTTAACATCTGGCACACACAAGATGAGATTTTGAAAAAACTTGCAGTGCCCCTAGAGCAGACGCCTGTGTGAACTAGATTTTTGCACGATAATTACATTTAGGTATAAATACTCAGGCATTTGGGATTATTGTTAGTCTGGAGCCGTGTTTGTACCCCCACTAGTTTTTATATTTGTATAATTAAAAATTGTTTGCATCTAGTTTGCGACTGGTGGGATTTTATACTCTCTTTTTATACTTGTATTCTTTTATTACTTCTTAATTGAGGGTACTTTGCTTTTTATGATGTAGTGTGTTCTTAAATCACATATATTGTTTTTTGTCCAATGATAATGATTACTGGTTTCATGGTTGATTTATTTGTAGACTTTGATGGACAAGAAACCGAATAAAGTAAATAATTATTGAAAGATAATATCTTTCGCTTGAATCTAATGTGCGCCTCATTCTGTAAATGAAAACTTGAGTACACTGTATTTGGAATGAATCTGCAAAAGGTATTTATAAAAAAAGATGTTGCATAATCTATAAGAAAAGTCAGGCAGAGATATACGGTGGCAGACAGGATGGAGAGAAGCTTATTGAGAAACAAACTCTTCTCGAACAGGGCCACAAGATGATACATTTTGTTACTTTGAGGCACTTGTGAGAATGACATCATGACACACAGTGAAACTCAGAGCAAGAGTCCTTCATTTGCATCTCAAACTTCCTCCTTTAACACTTAGGGGCAGATTTATGTTTCCTGGCGCATCCCTGCAAATCAGCAGGGATGCGCCAGGAAAGATGCGTCACGCAAGTTTACCCTTGCGCCACCACAGATGCATCGTGGCGCAAGGATAAACAAATGCGTGAGGTATTTGATGGCGTAAGGGCGGCGCATTGCTGGAGTCGTGTCGCAAGCACGACGCAACTCCAGCAATGTTTAGGGGCTGCCCATACCAACATGCTGCGTCATGCCTTACGCCTGCTTCAAGCAGGCGCATGGTTTTGACGCAGTAGCGTCGGAAAAGTGATTTCACTGCGTCACTTTTCGAAGGCTTTTTCCGATGGAACGCCCACCCTGCATACATTAAACCTGACGCAGGTTTAATGTGGCGCAGGGCTTTACACCGTGACGCATCTTCATAGATGTGTCACGATGTAAATAGGGCGCAACGTGGCGCAAGGTTTACGCCGCCGCTGCGTCACAAAAGTGACGCAACGGCGGCGTAAAAGTGGCGCAAGTCTAACATAAATCTGCCCAATAGTAGTTTGGGAATTTCACACCTCAGATGCCAAGTACAACCCTCATCTCACTATGAGGCCAGGGATTACAGTTAGTACATTACTAAGGCCTAGAAGAAAAGTTGGCTGCTCTTGTTACACGTATCTTAATTTTCTTTTCGCAGTTCAGCTCTGTAAAGATATCCGTGTCGCTTGTGATTTAGCCACTTTGCCTATTCAGTACGTGAGGAAGTAGCTAAACAAATATGTTTTTCCACTTTAAGGATTTGCCATTTGCCATTGAGTAACAATGTACAAAGAGCACTCCGCAGAGGAATTCCTGTTCCTTCCACATTTAACAGCCACCCATACTTCTCATACTCACTTCGTTACATTTGAGAATGGGCTGTTCCACTTCTCTTTAAGAAAGCAACATTTTATTAAAGTGACACAAGAAGTGACGACGACGAACCTTGGCAGCAGACCTGAACCCACACATTATTTCCAAAGAGAACTAAACCAAACATACAGGTTGTAAAAATGCCATTACCCAGAACAATGTGTAACAGCAGCTATGCGTTAGAAACAAGCATTTGCAATGCAATCGGCCTCGCCTTTGGGACCGTATATGTATTTAGCTGTGCAGCACATTAGCCAGGGCGCTGAAACATCTACTTTTCTTTAACATGGAGGGAAAGTAACCACCAACCTGCGTGACACGCCAGGTATGGGAAACCAGGGGGAGAAATATTGCTTTCCAGTGTGAAATAGTATAGTCCAAAGCTCTGTTTTTAATATAAAATCGGGGCCTTCTGTGGTCATATCACTGAAAATACAAGATTTGAAAAAAATATTTTCTACGGGTGCTTGTGGAAGACAATTTCTATGTACTGGAATCTAGAGAATGCTAAAGTGATTCTGGTATTTTACTGACCTCTGCTGGTCGTTTTCTATCAGGAAACCTAAATAGAGGCAATTGTCATAAAAATACACAAAAGAAAGTCCCTCAGTAGAAACCAATTCTAGTATTTTACTGGCCTCTGCTGGTAGTTTTCTATAAAGACAGTTAAATAGAGGCAGTTGAACAGAAAAAAGTCCCTAAGCTGAAGCAGACAAGTCATAGGGCTGATCTCCAGCGCTCACAAAGTACATACACATATAAGTATATAATAAGTATATACTAAAGTATATACAAGAGGTCTAACTCTAAGTAATTCATTAAAAATAGAGGCAATACCTATGGATCTGTATAGGTGTGTCGTAATTTATATAAAAGTCCCTCTGCACTCAACTGTGTGGATCTATTTCAGTGACGCAAAATTCAGCCGTGTCAAGTCCTATCTGAGATAACGTCAGTATTCAAATCGGAAAACAAAACAGAAAGGTATGGAAACCAAAAAGGCATATATCTCCAAACAAGTGTTCCGTAGGCCAGAGATTATGTTGTCATTATACTTAGACCGGTCATCACAATTAAGAGACACAACTTTCCATTTCAAAATATATAAATTTATTAAATACCTTGCTTTTGAGTTCTAGAGGAGCATTACCCTGAAGTTCTTGCATGTAGTGGAAAATGTTGGCAATAAACCATGAGGTCTTATGTACTAGGGCCTCATTTATAAGGTAGCGCTGCAAGGAATTTTGCTGCGCTGCCCGACGTCGAAACAAAAGGACAAGAATGCGCCGTATCTATAAGATACAATGCATTCCAGTCCTTTTCGCCAGTGCCAGCGCACAATGGGAACACCTTCCTGCACAAAATATATCAATTCAGGCAATTTCCTCTTCTTGTGTGTGCTGTGTTGCGCCTCCCTAATGTGGTGTTAAATTCTGATGCATTCCCAGGTTTACTATTACTTGTAAATCTGGGAATGTGTCAGATTCCATGGGCATTGCATGGGAACACCCACAGCAACACCCATGGAAAGTCCCTTTCACGCAGTGTTAGCGGGAAAGGGGCACATATTTACAGTCATGAAAAGCCACTTAAATTGGCTTTACGTGGCCTTGTAAATGTGCCGGGGCACACTGTGAAGATCTGGTGCCGCAAGGGGCCTCATAAATGAGGTCCTAAGAATGTCTTTGGTAAAAGTGCCCAAATTTGCGCACTGACTTTTACCGAATGCATTAGTATTTTGTGAACTGACCCTTATACTCATTGGTCAGTTTGCAAAATAGTGAATTGTAGTGGGCTGCAATTCGATTTATTTCATGAATATTATTGAGTTAGGTAGCAGATTACGACCCACAACAAATCTCTACCAGCACCAGGGATGTCTGTGATTGCTTTTAAAAACAGCAATCTTTTTCATTTTTAGATTTCGCTGGCGTTGCAGCGCGAAGCGCTGCAGCCAACGAGACTTATTGTTGCCGTGTTTGCTCCCAAGGGAGACAGACCAGGGCACGCGCAGCCATCGGGGTCTGTGGACGCGCTTCTGAGACGCGCGGACACAGACGCACAGATACACGTGCGCGCACACACTCCGCCGCTGCCGACCCCCCTCACCGCATCCCCGGCTGCCTAACGCGCGCGCACACACCTCGCCACCGCCGCCTCGTTTTAAAGATCTTATAGGATAGCTTCTAGCCACCAAGGTGGTTAAATAAGTTCAGCAGTAATAGAAAGGTTGTTTTACGCATTGGTTGCTTTTGCCCCTACGTTTAGACATTAGTAAGATATTAGTAAGATCTGCAGTCTGTGACGCCTAAAAGGCACAGAGGAGGCAACGTAATGCAAAATAGGATATTATAACTGTATCTCCTCCCTGGTCTTACGCTGTAATTTATGCGCACCGCTACTACTACCCCTTGAGTTATCCGGTCAGTAAAAAAGAGATGAAGAGAGATGGTTTGTCTGGATCAAGGTTCACGTTTAACCGAAGGCTAATGTTTTTATCGTAGTCAGCTCATTCAAGCAGCACGATTTTTTTGAGCTCTCCTCCTTTTTTCTCTTGAAATATACAGGTTAGTAAGAGTGGTACCGGCTTACTTACAGTCCCAATGCAGTCAATTTCTTCTGACTCCAAATCAGTGACGTGCACAGACAGATCAGCAGTTATTGCTCCAGTGCTAGCTAACTAGTAATCTAGCTAGCGTGTGTAGCAGTATCCCATGTGCTGGGGGTTCTGAAGGAGCTCCTCCGTGCACGGTTTGCAGTGCTTCCTCCCTGAACACTACACCCCCCCCCCCCCCCCTTAGTTGAAGTGCAGGGCCGGGTGCACGGCTGCGCAAGGAACAACGGGAATGTTGTACGCTGAAGCAGGCACGGCCGGCGGACCCTAGACCCACAGCCACAACCGCCCGACAAGACCTAGGACTCCACTGTGCGGTACCTGCTCGGGTCAGAGCCAACACCACGCCACCGACAGACAGCCATCCCACATACTCCACCGGAGAGCCAAAGCCCAGCGTAGCGTTGCGTCACAGCTCCTCAATGCGGCCCAGCTGGAGTTACGGAAGTTGCGTCATTTCTGAGACTCAGGTGAGCAAGTGTGTGTGTGTGTGGGGGGGGGACGAGCATGATGCGCAGGCAAGCGGCAAACGGGGATGACCTCCATTCACTCCAAATCATACTTAATAGCGTATAATAAAAAGCAAAGATGTTTTCATTAGTAACATTAATGAGGGCCTGGTTTAACGTAGTGATACATTAAAGGCTACGAGGCCTAATAACTATTTAGGATTTATTAGTGTATATAAATAGACGAGCACCGATACACATGAAGCTTTATCTTGTAATTGGGCTGGGAACCAACAAGCAGGCAATTAGAACAGTTGTGAGGTTCTATTCTGTGGGCACAACAATTGGCGGGGTTGGTAGGAATAGAGAGAGGGGTAGTAATACATGCCAACATTTTAGAACAGATAAGTGGGAGATTTTGAAAAACAAATCAGGAGAATGAATTGAAGCAGAGGCAATTTCAGACGGGAGAAAGCTAAAATAAAGCCAATTTGGCCTCCGAATATCAGGAGTCTCCAACCTGAATCCGGACTATTTGGCGTGCATGGATAGTGTACAGCACATCTCTCTACTGGATAGGACATCAAACAAAACGATTCTTGGGTGATTCTCGAATATAGTGTTTTAGTACTTGCATATATTTTCTGTCTTGTGGCAAGGCAACCATTACACTCAAAATCATTCTCAACATAGAATGTATCACAATGCTTACTGGAAATGTTCTCGGTAAACTCCCGATTTCCAAGTTTGGGCTACGTTGGTGGCCGGCTCATCTTTCCCCAATGCGTCTCACGTTCATAGAAACTTCCCCATCACATTCATACTCATTCTCACAAGCTTGTACATATTTGGAAATCTTTTACTATTCCAGCACTTTCCATCTTGGATGAAGAACCCTTTGTTATTGCGTTTAACAATTCTGCAAGGGTGGGAGAATGTGTAACTCTCTTTTTTTCTATCCTGACATAGTCACCCATTTAAACAAGCATTTGCAATGCAACAGGTCTCGCATTTACGCGAGTTTAAGCTATTGGCATTGTAAATGACAATGCCTTTTATTTATGTTTTAAAAACCAAAACATAAAAAGGCATTGTCATTTACAATGCCAATAGCTCAAACTCGTGTAAATGCGAGACCTATTGCATTGCAAATGCTTGTTTGTAATGCAACCCATTTTACTTAAAGGAAAACGACAGATGTTAAAAAAAAGTTTCACAAGCTGTTTTTTTTAATTAGAAGTAAGCATTAGTTCCATGGACCATGGCGTACTACTAAGAAATATTTGTGTCAACATTCACAAAGGGGAAGTGTTTCCTTTGGGGCCCCGTTCTGTTTCCAAATGGATTACTACCTTGTTTGAGGTGTTGGTTTCCTATCAAAGGTTTCTGATCACAATTTCTGTCGTAAACCAATGATACATATCTTAACCCCCCCAGCTGTGCGAGTGCCCCACGGGCGCACCCACTGTTCACATTCTCCCATCAATCATGGACACCAAGACCATTATCTGCCGCAGTTTATTCACATTACAGGCTGGTACATAGTTCATCACAATTGATTGCATCAGTCATAAACATGCTCGGCGCTTTGCTTATCCTGTATTTAAATGTAAAGCAATCAGTTCATACTGGCCCTACAGCATACAGTCTTATCTTTATTACATATTAATAACCATAACTTGTATCATCCTTAAAGTCATACTATCTCTTTAATGGCAGTCATAAATCACTGTTTGTCTACTGCTGCGACAGCTTTCCTTTTGACGATTACTTGGTACAGCGGGTCGCAGCTTTGAGGCTTCCCTTGATACTGAATGTCCGGTGTTCTTGGCCTCGTGGCCATGTCAGGGCTACAAGTGCTGTGTCCGCCCAGTGATGACCATTTCTTACCCATTTTGTTTGCCTTCAAGTGTCCTTACAGTGAGGCATCCCATGGACAATATACGGGCAATTGTCCTTTTATGTCCTCGTGAAAAGATATTTTATTGTTAACCCTTGTAGTTCCCTGTCCATGTCTCTTTGCGGCCGCGACGCTGGCATAATCTGGTGTGGGTGGGCTTCAGTTCTTCTCATCAAGGTGACATGATACTGGCCGCCACGCCTGGTCGCCTTTTGTGCCATGCTCAAGCCCATGACCCCTTTGCCCAGATTGGACCATTTGAATCAAAACATGTTTGGCCACTCAGCTGGCCACTGTTCTCCATGTGGTTTTGCCGCCTTGCCACTGCTGTGCCATCTGGGTGCCGCCCACAGGGAGAGGCTCGCCGCTGTCCTTCTAGGGTTATCTGCTCCTCCAGGTCCTGCGAGATTAGGAATTGCAAATTGGAAGCTACGCCATTAACATGCCTCTTCAATTTGCGATTTGGTATGTACTAGGAAACCTAGGTATCGATCCAATAACAAGTTATTGAATCACAAGTTGGCTTTTGTTTCTACTCAAGAGCTTTTTTTGAAGTCACCAAGGCTCCAGTTTTTCAAATCAGAACCTGAAAAAAAGCTTTGTACATAAGGCCTTCAGCTGTGATGTAGCACTTCATACTGCAGTTTGCTTCTAGGTGTTGCACATAACGTGGAATAATTGTCGAATGTCTGCTCAGTCTGTTTACCCTGGAGGGAAGGATGGCTGGCTGAGTTTTCCATCCTAGGATTCATACTGGTGACTTGCAGGGCAGAGCGACTATAACAGAGTGTTTAACTTTCAGAGACACCCTGGTGGCACATTCACTATTTTACAATATTACTTTGAGAGACACTGCTAAGTGATGGAAATTTGATGCAACTGACTATTAAACAGAAACATATGTACACCTTACCAAAAGAGGGTAAAACTGATTTTAAAAAACAGAAGTTGGAAACGGGAGTAAAGTTATCATGTATAAATAAGGTAGAGAGCACGGCAGAACGAATTACCTATGTTGTAATTTTCATAACCCGGGGCCTGATTCATAAAAAAAGATAAATACCTCGGTTTAAACATACTTTTACAGTTTTTTCCTATCCACAGACCTTACCAGGTAGACATCTTTATAAAGCTGTATTATTTGCAGCTTTCCAGGCCGGGTCTTGAAAAATGTAGATTAGTCTTTCTAAACATTTTCTAAAATAGCACATTTTGTTCTTCCATAGGGAAAACATTTTTCTCCTTGTAGAATACACTTTTCCAACCCCTTGCATATGATTTCCAACTGCTTAATTATACACGGTCTTGGCATACAATTACAAATGGGTGAAAGTAATTAAATCTTCTCTCTATCCTTTTCTGAATATCTAGCTTGTGTACTGAAAATCCAAACATCCCGGACATTAAATATGCTCACAGCCTAAAAATACTTTTATGAAACAGGACTTTAGATGGAAAGGCCTTTAACACTGTAGGTGACGACGTCACTCTTTATACTGACCTTAAAAACCAATATAAAGACCACAAACTGAACAGATCATATTATTAAAAAGTATGTGGTCCTGACAAAGTAAAAGAGACACACACCAGGTTATCATATGCTAAGGTGTTCTGAGGGACTTGAAGAGGACTGCCAGCACATCCAAGGCCCTCATTTAGACTGGTGGTAAATACAGCCCAAAAACTGCTCAGCGCAGATAACATTTCCACATGATATACCCTTGCAGAGGTAAACAATTTTAGTTCCATTTTGCATGCATTAGTATCACCTTTTCCTCCATTTTGCATTGTATGGAAACTCCAGGTTCTACCAGATGCTCGCAGACAGTGCAAAATAAATGTTGTTGCATTGGAACTGTAGGAAGCTGGCTCATACTCTATACCATACCAAAGTAAGGTATAGAGTCCAGTGGATCCTCAGAGGTTTACAGCGGCTTAAGTAGATAATACTAGAAAGATCTATTTGTGGTAGTTTGGTAGAGCAGTTAGGCTTATCAGAGGGTAGTGTTAAGAATTTATTGTACACACTCAGGCAGGAAATTATAGCACACACTCAAAGACTGGATTCAGACCAATTGTTTTGTACAAAAATGTATTACTTTGTTATTTTATATCTAGAACCGAGAGGAACTCAGTTGCAGGTAAGTAACAGTTTAAAAGTACAGTAAAACCTTGTAATAGCAACAGATAAACTGTTGTATGCAATGGGTTTTGTAAAGGTAATCAAACCCTATGGAAGGAAAACAGTGTTATGCATTGGCAGGTAAGTAATCGACTTACAATCCCAGTCTTGGGGGGTTTTGATTAAACTGGGCAAGGTTCGGTTTCAGGTTGGTACTGCGCCACCAGTGGCACTGGGAGGGCCAGGTGCAGAGGTCACTGAGCCCAATTTAAATCAATGGAGACTGGGGGTACCACGATGAGGCACGATTTCCAGGTAGGTACCCCCGGTTTTAGGGCCTAGGCCCGGGGGTTAAAATCAGCATGGAGGCACAAAGCAGCACCAAAGCTACACCACCAGCGGCACAGCTGCAGGGTGCAAAATCAGTGTTGGGCGCCCAATGCGTATCCATGGAAGTTGTCGGTCACACAAAGGCTGCAGGCTTGGACCACGAGGCTGGTTGAAGGTCCCGACTGGCAGGGCAGGTATGTTGGGGAAGGTCGTGGCACCATTGGGTGGGCTCCCCAAGGCCGGAGGATGCAGGGGTATCTTTTAGTGTCAGATCTTCTGGGTTGAGCCGGTTGTGGTCGGGGGGACCCTTCATGAAGAGGCTGCAGGTGACTTCGTGGGGTCCAGGAGAGGTCAGCCACTGATGGATACGAGGTCAGGATCACTGGGGAGACTTCACAGGACAGGTGAGCCTCTCGGGCCTTGGGCTTTGGGTGCAGAGTGGGTCGGGATCACAGATCCACCTGGATCCGGTATCCTTGAAGAGAGTTACTTTATGGAGAGGGTCGCTGTCCTCAGTAGATTTGGATTTTATTGAAGGGTGGCAGTCTTCCTGTGGTTCTTGGAAGTCGCTGGCCGCGGAACAGGCATCATATTCTTTGCAGGCCCGAGAAGCAGGAGACAGGCCAGTAGGGCTGGGGCCAAAGCAGTGGGTGTCTTCTTGCTTTGCTGCACGGCATTCTCTTCGTCCGTCTTCTTCTTAGGTGCAGGAATCTAAGGATAAAGGTTCAGGGGGGCCCTCAATACTGAATTTAGGGATGTTACAGGCACTAGCAGATGGTAGCCAGTAGGCTACTTGCCTTTAGGGTGACTACACCCTTAGAATGTCCCCTCCTTTTGGGGATGGGTCATCCCCCTAACTGTTTGGGTCAGGTTCTTCCATTCAAGATGGAGGATTTCCTGAGAAGGGGGTCACCTCGATTCAGGGCACTTTAGGGGTGGGCCTGGCAGAGAGGGGACACACCTCTCCTGACTACTAATTTTTCCACCAACCTGGCTGCCAAAAGTGGGGCCTGGTCATGGGGGCAAGGCATCTCCACCATCTGGAGAGGCCCTGGCTAGCATATCAAAGGGCAGGAAGCCTTTGAGGCTCACCACCCTGAATGCTGTTCTTGCTTGGGGGTGGGTGTGAAGCACCCCAGCAGCCTTTGTCCATGACCCATGAGAGCACCAAGTCTCCCACCTCAGAGGGTCAAAAACATGTCTGTGTATGGCAGGCTGGTGCAGACCAGTCAGCTCGACAGAAGGGTGTTGGTTAATTTTCTCTAAGAAGCCCGCTGAGTGCATTTTGTAATAAATCCATCACTGGCAACAGTGTGGGTTTATTATGCAGAGGAGTTTGATTCCAAAATCCTTAGCATTCAGTAAAGCCATCATGGAGCTGTGGAGTTCGTAATGACAAACTCCCAGCCCATGTACTCAATAGGGCTCAACTGCACTTACAATGTCTTTGAATGGTGCAGACACTCTAGGGGCACGTTGCTCATGCAGCTGTGCCCTCCTCTGTGGTATAGGGCACCCTGTCTTAGGGCTGTGAGGCCTGCCTGTGACTTACCTATGCCACAGGCAGTGGCTGGTGGGCATGGCACGCAAGGATGTGTGCCATGTTGAATCTTACGTTTTGTCCGCACCAAAGCACACAGTCAGCAATGGCAATGTGTACGTGTTTGGTGAGAGGCTTCTGAGGGTGCCACAGTACATGCTGCAGCTCTCAGAGATCTTCTCTGGTTACAAGGCCCTTGGTACCATTGGTATCTTTCGCAAGGGACTTACAGGTGAGCCAGAGGTATGTCAATTGTAGAAACAAAGGTACAGTTTTGGGAAAGAACACAGGCACAGGAAACCTGATTGTCAAGGACCTAGTGCACAGATATCAGACAAAAAGTTGGGGTTTAACCATGCAAAAAGGGGCACTCTCGTACAGGAGCTCATATCTATATGGGTTCAACCCTTAAATTGAGCATATTATGGGCATTGTGATAATCTTTAAATGTGACCTCAAGAGTGACATGTATATATTAAATCCCCCCAGTCCACTAGTGGCATGTCACTCTATCAATGCTTTATTAATTTGGAGGGAATCAAGGAAGCCAGACCTCCAGGGTGGGCTACCAAGCTCCACACACCAAGAGAGGGGTGCTGCCATCTTGGGTGTGGGCACAATATTGCACTCTGGGATAGCTGAATGCTTTACTTTGCAGGAGGTCATCATCAGGTGGAAGGGGGCCTGGTAGCCCATTGACTAGTATTTACCACATCCTCTGAGGGCCAGTTGAGGGCATAAAAGTGGCATCTCTGGCACTCAGACCTCAGATCATGTCTGCACTGGAGAGAGGACCAAAGAAGGACTGGCCTTCTGTTCCATAGACCCGGCAAAGTGAGGCTGCACCAAAGACTGGACTGCACCGGATGATCCTTGGGCGTTCAAAGAGTGAACTGTGCCTGTGATGCCCCGCTTGATGAAAAGTCGTCCCCGAGTCCCAGCCAGAAGAGGTGAATTCCAAGAGTCAGTTAGCTCACTTCCTGTTACAGCTCCAGGGCCACAAAAGCTGAAGAAGCTTGACTTAGCGAGTTGGTAGCCACTGACCGCTAAAGCTCAGCCTGGGAGACTGCTGGACCGGGGAGAGTCCTTGGAGTGCAGGTTAGTCTCCCAAGATGGACACTAGCCTCAGTTCAGGAGAACTGCTGGTTTCACTGTAACCAATGTGGCAATTGGTGTTTTTGGTGGACTTCAACCAGACTTTAAGGGGCATCAACCTCTGTGGCCAAAGTCCCCCCACTAAGGGGCTCATTATGATGCCGTAACGATCGCCACCGCCAGGCTAGGGGTGGTGATCATTCTGCCATCGTCATGAGAATTACCCCTGCCATATTATGATGGCGGTGGGTATTGCAGCAGACGGAAAGTCCATCTGCCGCTTTTCCACCGGTGGCAATCATCACGATTGCCTGCCGGGCGGAGCATGGGCACAAATATGGTGGCAGTGCCTAGCAGGCACCGTCCGCCATATTAGGATGTCGAGTTAGAAAGGCCTTTCCATGGCGGCAACGTCACCATGGAAAGGCTGGCAGGGATTGGTTTTGGGGGCCCTTGTGTCTGGGGGCATTTCGCTGCACCAGGTGGCAGGAACCATGTGGTGCCTGCCATGTGGTGCAGTGAAATGGCAGGCATGCGATTTTAACATTGTGGCGGGTGCTTCTGTCAGCAGCACCCATGCAATGTTAAATTGCAGAATGCGACCGCCATGGTGGCGGTTGCATCCTAAATCCCGGTGCGGGACCGCCGCATGTCTGGCGGCCGGTCCCAACACCGCGGGGATGAGTCCGCCCGACATCCTAATGAGCCCCTAAGTTTAGGGACCAAGAGGTCGCTGCAGAAAGAGCCTTATCAACCAGATCAGCAGCCACAGCAACCTTCAGCATCTTCAGCCTCTTGCATCCCTTGCCTCAGACCACTCCATTGAAGCCAATGGCATGACATAAAGACCATAAGTGCTGACTCCATTTCAAGCAGGCTCTATTTTATGTATGTTTGCAGAATCATTAACATGTCCGCCTTTTACACAGATTTAATCTGTCATTATCCTTCCAAGAACCTGTGAGACATACACATCAACAAGACACCTAATGCAACATCAGCCTGGAACAATGCCTTTTTATCTCTATTTCAAAGTCAAACAAGAACAATGACCAAAACAGTATAGACTAGCATCTTGATGCTCCTTCGTTACACCAGACAATCCTAAGGCGATGTTGGAAATTCCATCTTAGATAAGATACAGTATAAAAGGACTTCCACTTGACCACTTGGCAGGTGAGGTCCTCCGCCCCAGATTATTATGCAAGATACTGCCAGAGAAGATTTTGACTGCCAGAGATGCTGCCGTATCACACTTTCTACTGAGAGCCGGTATCGAGCCTGAGTCGAGGAGGAACTGATGCAATTATGTTTGCCTTTTGGAGGGAAGACGGCCTCCCTGACTACTGATAATGACAGCACTTGGCTGTAAACAGGTGTATAGAGTGCTGATACTCCCTAAGAAACTCTAGCTGCAAGGTATACTACCCCATGCTTCCCTGACACAGAGCATGGCATTAGGTGTTAGAGTGTTAGGTTTATCAATTACATTTTAACCATGGTAGAAATTTTCATTTTATTATCATTGTTCTCAACATGCATTGTACAGATTTAGGCTCGATTCATCAAAAAATTTAGCTAATCTGCATAAGTAGATGTGCTGCTATGAACGTGTGCAGATATGCTCATTCTTACAATTCAGAAATATTTCCAGCAGTACACCTGGAAAATTTCACGTCACAATTTTCTAGGCATACAATTGGGAATGTCTATTTTTACATGTTTGAATACGCAAAGTGCATAATTGTAGGCACAGTACAAGTCCTCACCCGGAAAAGCCATCACCTACAAACATTTGCATATTTTACTGTTCTCTTTTTTTCATAGGGAAACATTTTACCCATAAAGTAACCACTTCATCTACACCCCACTAAGTTTAGGGTGCACCATTCCCCTTTGCACCTCGGAAGCTGTTTATATGAGCAAATCTCTAACCCTTTCCAGATCAAAAAAGGGTTAGAGAGGAGTTTGTGAATTTCCACAAACTACAGAATTTATGGGCATTCACAAACGCACAAGGTATCCTACACTTTGATCCAGCCACTCCCCACCTCTGGCATGGGGTTTACTATATGCAGTCAGGCATTCCTTTTTGCAGGAGTAAATGCATTTATGCCTGCTTTGTATCTTTTTATAAATACCTGGCAAGCATAACTCCTGCCATTTGCTGCAATATACACTTTTATGTCTTACATCTGCTTAATAAATTGAACTCTTAGGGCCATATTCACAAGGAGCTATCGCAGAATTAACAGCACTTTATCGCAGCCAAAGTTGTGATAAATTTACCTCCCCATTCACAAGGTGGTGCTAACAGCCCACAGCACCAGTTTACCCATGATAGCAGCCGCAAAAAACATCACTACAGAGTACCCCCGCAAATATCGCTAATGAGATGCAGAGTGGGCGTTCCCGTGCCAAAATCTGTGACCACTCCTCACCATTCTCAACGACCAGACAGATCAGCGATAAAAACACAAAACAGGCGATAAGGCACGTTAGCACCAGGAAATCTACACCTGCTCTAACCTGGTGTTAAGTCGGATGGCAGCCAGCACCACAGAAGGGAGACTAGCCCAGGGCTACATCGGAAGTGCAACAGATGCCATGGAGTCACACGTCATGCGGCCCGGACACTCAAGAGGGCCACAACACCCACCGACACCACCCCCTGGAGCACCCCTTCCTGGCACCCCCCCAACAAAGCCATGCCACATCAGCTACACAAAAACATGTACAAAATATTCTGCATGATGTCACACAATCACACCAGTTGAAATGCATGTGACGTCACAGAAATGAGCATCACACATTCACTTTTGAAGCAACAAATAAAACTTTATTAAAATGAACACTGAAATTAAATGAAGACACATGGCGGCTCCTCGCGGGACAGTCCGTAGGTCACAGCCTGCAAGACAAAAAACATGATGAGAAGGTGAGTCCTGTGCACAGTAAAGGACAGATAGAGCGAAGGAGAGAGAGCGAGGAAGAGAGAGAGCGAGGAAGAGAGAGAGCGAGGAAGAGAGAGAGAGAGGGAGAAGAAGAGAGGGAGAAAGAGAGAGAGAGAGGGGGAGAAAGAGAGGGAGAAAGAGAGAGAGAGAGAGAGGGAGAAAGAGAGAGAGAGAGAGAGAAAGAGAGAGAGAGAGATAGAGAGATAGAGCGAGAGAGAGAGAGAGAGAGCGAGAGAGCGAGAGAGAGCGAGAGAGAGAGAGCGAGAGAGAGAGAGAGAGAGCGAGAGAGCGAGAGAGAGAGAGAGAGAGAGAGAGAGAGCGAGAGAGAGAGAGAGAGAGAGAGAGAGTGCAATGCAAATCAATTCATATGCTTGAACAGGCTGTAGGTAGTCCCTAATGCAATAGACTAAGCTCAGAAGCAGACTGCTGATTAACCCCGTTCAAAAGTTATCGAGGACTGGAAGTGTAAGAAATTGGGATGTTGGTTGAGTGGTGTGTGAGCCCTCATCAAGCAGCAACCACAATCCTTGTCAGGGTGAGGCACAAGCCAACCATAAATTAACCTGTGCTTGACCCTCTGGTAGAATGGCACAGAGCAGTCAGGCTTAACTTAGAGGCAAAGGGTAAATCCTGCCTCTCAGGAATGTTTTTGAGCAGGAAGGCTCGCCTTCCTGCTCAAAACAATCTGGCATTCAACACAGGTAACCTTGCACTGTAGTGCAAGGGTGCCTGCTTTGGTGCTGGAAAGCCAAAACGGTGCCAGTGCAGGGCCAAAGTCAGGAGCACACCTTATTCTGTTAAATAAAGAGCATTCATGCCCTTTCCCTGTCATTTGGTGCAGCACAGCAAGGTGACTTGCTCCGCGACTTTCCCATTAATATGCCCTTTAGTCTGCAATGGTATTCCTGAGACATGTGTAAAGTGCTATTTAAGAGGGTGGCAGAATCAGGGCTGCAGACCCGTTAGTAGCGTTTAATTTACAGGCCCTGGACACAGGCAGTTCCACCTTACTAGGGACTTATATGTAAATTAAATATGCCAATTGGGTATAAGCCAATTCTACCATATTTTAAGGAAGGAGCAGAAGCACTTCAGCAGTGCAAAAGTGCAGAGTCCTAAAGCCTGCAAAAATGAAGTCAGCAAACAGGTGGGCTGAAGGCAAAAAGTTAGGGGGAAACCAACACTAAGGATGCAGGGTCTAAAAGGGATGTAAGAATGTTCTGTGTCCAACTGGCGGTGGACTGTGTAAGTGGAAGTAATATGTGGCTTGTCCAAGTCAAATACTTTACCTATAGATACATAATAATACTAATCACCAGTAATGCACCAAGATACCCCAAAGAGTGAATGTTTGTTTTAGAATATGTATATCAAGTTAATTTGACATTTCTACAGCTTGTGCATATCTGTGTAAACATTAAACCCAAAGGCTCAAATATGCCAATTAAATTGCCACATTAATGTTCAGCTTCAAGTAAAGGGTCACACAGTTGCAGCTGTTTTACAGGATCCATCAGCAGATATGCCAAATGCCTGATATCCTAGAAAAAAATGCTGATGGAATAAACAGGCAATAGCTTGAATCTGATGCATGGGAAGACCGTCTAAGATGGAGGCTGTATGATTGCAGTGCACGCTGTGGTTTTGTCTTCTTCATTAGTTACAGTTTCCTCGTGAGAGAGACCAGCTAGAATGTCAGGCATTCTTGTATTCAATGTTTGTAGCGGTTTTGATCTTCCATGTATATAGCTTTAGTACAACACAGTCACACCTTTGGGTGCTCCTGGGAATATTATTATTATTATTATTATTATTATTATTATTATTATTATTATTATTATTATTATTATTATTATTATTATTATTGTTATATACATTTGTAAAGAGCATCTTTCACCTTAATGGTATCCTGGCACTAAAAAGCCTCACCAAAAATAGACCAAATAACCGAAAAACTTTAAGTACATACCTGTCCTTCCTTGGTGTGAAGTGGCTATCTGGGGAAAAGCCAGGTTTTAAAATCGTTCCTGAATTGAATAAGGCTACTGCTGGCCCTCAGAGAGTCTGGCACATATTCCATAATTGAGCTGCCTTCACTGAGAAGGCCCGTCCTCCATATCTCACTTTCCAAAATTACAGAACAAATAAGAGACTGTCTGAAAAGGTGCGTAGGATCCTCGGTGGTGTGTAGCGCTTGAATCTTCTTTGTAAAAGCCTGGGTACTGTTTCCTTTATTGCCTTGTGCACTATACATAATGATTTAAACGTGATCCTTTCTTTCACTGGAAGCCAGTGGAGTTCCTTAAGGGTAACAGAAGAAGAGGCATTTCTGAGTTTATTTAGTGCAAGTTTTGCTGCTGCTGCTGGCACTCTTGCACAGTCTTTTTATGAGATAATCTGAGGCTCCGAGTAGCAGCGCATTGCGATAGTCAATTCTGCTTAAATCTTTACTTTGAACCACTAGTTTTCTTTGCTGGCTGTGACACATTTGTTCTTAGGTTCCAGAGTAATGCAAAACACGTGGCTGCTGTCTTATTAACATGTGTTTCCATGGAGAGCTTGTTATCAATGTATACTCCCAGATTATGCACTGACTGTTTGATATCTCTGGGTTGCCTGTGCTTGTCCATGGCCAGAAATTGTTTGGAAGGGTATCGCCTCTTCAACTTCAAACTGCACCCATCTGCATGTAAAAGTAGATCCTGTGATTGCTTGCTGGTCACCAATCACCTCACTGTTAGGACTGACCTAACAAATCTGTACACAGCTGTACCATTGAGCTAACACTACCTATTAAAATATGCACAAAGCATGTTGGGTATGTTCAAACTTTCTGAGGAACTAATCTGTAGAAGCAGACTTAGACGACCTTCCCATAGATCACTCCTCACCTGTCAGTACACACCTATGAGCATTAGTGACTAGACGCTATAGACAATTGCAATCTTGGTGCTTAAGCTCGTCAGACACACGAAACTCCCTATGCACCTCCACAGTTCGCTATGACTCTTGCCCAACAGACCTGAGTGGCCAACCCTTTGATGGCTTGCCAACTCACCTGCTGAAAGCTGAAAGTGAATGCCCATAGAAAAAATTATCTGGGTGCATATAAATACTTAGGAATCACTTCTGTAGAATATCAGGTCTGGAGACGGTAATGCGCGCGATGCAAGATGGCTACTGTGCTCTAACTGCTGCGTCATACCTGTCAAAATGATGATCTTTATGCCAATGAAGAGATGTTTCCGTGGTCTGTATTAATGGGAAATGCCATCCTAACTTCTGGTGCATCTAGTGGTGGGGTGTTTGGCATTTTCTCCTCACTTTCTGCTTCAGGTATAGCCTGCTTTGCTGAAGGGGTGGTGAGGAGGCGGCGAGGAGGCGGCCTTTTCAGCTGTGGCCGTCTCCTTTCTCTCAGCTTATGGACTTCCCTCTTAAAGGGATTTTCGATTTGTGTTAATGCTTCAAAACACGTTTTCCTTCAAATATTAGAGAGGCTTTTCATTTTAAATATGACCTATAACAGTTGCCCTATTTATAATATTCATTTTTCAGAACTACTATTGAATTTGTTCTTTATTTCCTCAAGAACAATACTGCAATACATTCGCTTTGGAAATATATCCAGGCATTATTGTATTCATTATTTGACTCACAATTTATGTAGCTGGCGGTTTTATTACTTTCACCATGGAAAGCAAATCAACAACAGGCCACACAAACAAATAGAAACAAGCTGTCTCACCACCACCCATTAAATCTAAATGTGTAAACTCTCAAGAAACACCATTAAATAAGATTCTGGAAGAAATTCAGGCTATTCATGTAAATACGGATTTTATCTGCTCGGATATTAAACGCATTCAATGAGATATAGCCTCCCTTTCAATGAAGGTAGCACATAATAAAATCAGAATTTATGATGATACTAAAGCCATTTCAGCTATGTCTCCACTTGTGCATCAGATCCATCCCATTCAAACTGCGCTACTTGATCTTGAAAATAGAAACTGTCAATACAACTTGTGAATCTTTAATGTTCCAGAAAATATTGAAGGACAGAGCTGTCATCTCTTCTTAGACATTATTGAAGCTGCTTAGCCTCAAGTTTCCAGATACATTTGAACTTGATAAAGCCCACCGCATTCCTTCTCGTCAAACCAAACCCAGGCAGACTATCTTTCAAGTACTAAGATATAATCATCTTCAAAATCAGAAAGGCTGCACAAGAAATCCCAAATATTCGTCTTTAAGTCAACAAGGTACTCATCTATCAAGATTTTGCAAAGGAGACAGTGAATATACGTCGACAATTCTTGGACTTGCAGGAGATAAGTATGGTCTTTTTGACCCTTCCATAAATCGTATTTGGAAAAATTATATCACTCAGTCTTTTTCCTCCCCCTCAGATCTGACTAAATTTTCAGACCATCACGATCATATTGTCATGGAATTCCAACCTTCAGGCTCTGCTGTATAATTTCTGTTCCTCGTTGTATGTAATTATTATTACTATGGCAGGTACATACAGTGTGTGCAGTCTTGCCTTGTACCGCCTTGAGGTCTTGGTATGTGATCTCCATATGTTGTATGTCATGTTTGTATTGTTTTACATGGGCTACTTTCTTCAAACAACCCCCTTAATCCCTCTCGCTTATTATCTCTCTTTCTTCACCTAAGCTCATCATCACAAACTGGCTGTTTCTCTTAATGTTAAAGGTTCCAGTCAAGAGACAGAAAGTTATAGAATATTGTTAAAAGTTTAATGCTGGCATTTTCTTTTTACAGGAAACTCATATTAATGATAACATTTTACACTTCATGTCTAAAGGATGGGTAGGAGCCGTTGTTTCATCGCCTGATATGGGATGCAAAAATTGAGTGGCTATTCTTTTTTCTCATAAATCCCGCACACATTTATTAACTCATCATCACGATTCTTACGTTTGATTTGTGTATGTCCAAATTAAAGTGGACAAACATATTTTGAACCTTTTTAACATGTACTCTTCCACACTAAATGACCCTTCATTTTGAAAAGATATTACTACTGAAATGGTCAAATTGGATAATATTCCCCTTATTAGTGGGGGGAGATTTTAACCTTATTCATGACCCACTATCAGACCGCTATTAACATTCAAGTTTAGACCCACTAAGTCTTTTCTCCTTTTAAAATCATTTTCTTCTACCACTAAACTGAAAGGTTTTTGGAGACTAGCATACCCAACTGATAAAAAAGGTACTTTCCTTTCCAATGCACATTCCACTTTTGCTAGGATTGATTACCTACTTTCCTCTCGCCACTAATGTCAGATGATTCCTAATCCTACCATAGAACCGCTTACAATCTCTGACCATGCTTTAATCTCTTTGGGCCCGATTCACAGAACTAACTTAAGACAAAATCCTAAACTTACTACTTTTGGTATTCACAGAAGTTAGGATTTTGTCCTAAGTTTGACTTAAGACAAACTTAAGACAGACTTAAGACAAACTTAAGACAAACTTAAGACAAATTTAAGACAGACTTAAGACAGACTTAAGACAGACTTAAGACAGACTTAAGACAGACTTAAGACAGACTTAAGACAGACTTAAGACAAACTTAAGACAAAATCCTAACATAAGTCTGTCTTAAGTTTGTCTTAAGACTGTCTTAAGTCTGTCTTAAGTCTGTCTTAAGTTTGTGAATACCAAAAGTAGTAAGTTTAGGATTTTGTCTTAAATTAGTTCTGTGAATCGGGCCCTTTTATTTTGACCCTGACAAATTTCTGCCCCACTAAACATATGTTTACAACTCGGACATAGCTTTCAACCCAATTGATTCCAAGGAGTTGAATGCTGCCATCAATGAATAATTTTTAAATAATAATCCTGAGGACACATCCAAAATTAACCATTGGGATACATTCAAACACATATCCGAGGTGCTGCTATATCCATTATGGCTCACGAAAATAAACATTTTTATGCTCACTTATCCACGCTAGAGAAGCAGATAACTGATCTTGAAAGACACTTTATCTCGTCAATGGATAATAAATACAAATTTCAGCTTCAGAAAGTAAGATAGGAGTATTAAAATCTATTGAGTTTAAGCGCTGGATTACTTATCTCTAAAGAAAAGTCAAACTTCCATCCCAACTAGGCTAGGCCTGGGCTACAATTCCATTCCGCTCGTGGAAATTGCGATAATTTGACATTTTTGCGTTCTGCGGAGAGTGCGAAAATTTCAAAATTTCCGCAATCCGCATCTTACCGGAATGGTTTTTCCTGCTCGCGCTGTAAAAAAATACATTCTCGCGTGCGCGCGATCCCCTTACCTGAATACCCGCATTCACCGACAAGTTTTCCCGATCCGGTTGCGTTCTCCACGAGATGTTGGATTGTTGGTAGCCATTTGCGCTGTCTCGCAACAGTACGCGCCCGCATTAACGTCATTTGTCACGCGATCACGTCATTCATCGCGTGATCATGTCTTTCTTCTGCATGATCACGAGAGTATGAGATGATTGAGATCTCGCGCCTGTGAGCAACCGCATGGGTAAGTTGGTGAGCCGCGATCACGCAGAAAATACCGCAAACGGGCGGGAAAAAAACTTCCGCGTCTTTGCGATATTTCCACGTGTTTGCGGATATTTTTAACATTTTCACGATAGATTGCGAAAGTGAATTTCACAAATTCCGCCCACCCCTAATCTCAACTCAAATGAATCTGGCTGACTCTTAGCCAACTACTTACGTATTACAAAAGATAAAACTAGAATAGCTATTAAAAAACATGATGGTACTTTGCTCTTTAATACATAAAAGATAACAAGGGAATTTTTAAAGCTTTTTATACCTCTTTGTATCACAAACCTACAGACCTCCAAGATGATGTCATTAATAATGTTTTGGGCACGGCTATTTGCCCCAACTTTATGATATACTCACTTTAGAAAACCCTATTGATATTCATGAGATTAACATAGCAATTAAATCAGTAAACTCAAATAAATCACCTGGACCAGATGGCATCCCGCCTTAATTCCAAAAATGTTTTCAGTCCTAACTGTCCCCATTTTACTTTCATTATTTACTGACTTTCAGATGCCTGGGTCTTTTAAAGGAGCTATCATTGTTTTCATTGTGGAGTGGTGTGGCTCACTGGTTAGAGGCGGCAGACCCGGAAGCAGAAATCGGCCCGGGACAAGGGTTCGATTCCCGACGCGGCAGGGTCATGGACCAAGGTCAGCGGACATGATAATTCTCGCCTCGGTGCCCACTCTAACCATGGATCCCACTCAGCAACTCTGGGCAATAGCTTACTTAATCTACACTTACTGCCCCATCAGTGCCGGGGATGTTTGTCTTCACCTTGGAGATGCCCAGTAGGGACCATTTCACAGGGAAAGCCAGGATGGGTTCCCCAGCAGCACACAGCGCCGGGACACTCTTGGGAGTAGCCGCGCGCTCAACAAATACCCAGTAACATAACATAACAAAACCAAATATAGACTTTGCATTAGTTTCTAATTATCATTAGGCCATGGTGGAGTTTGCTGAGCTCCTCTCTTTTCAGGTCATGCCACTCACGCATATAGTCATGTCACAAAAGTGAAAATGAAAAATAGCAAGCAGTGAGAGACGTGATGATTTTGGGGTCCTTCCTAACCTAGGGAGAGGACCAAGCAGATGCCTTGAACACAAAGAGGACATCATGCTGAAATGATTCGGTGGTGGTCCCATCCTCCTAGGACCACCCCAAGCACAGGTATGGGCAAAAATACAATCCCAACCAAAGGCCCTGCAAAGCATTATGGGACAATATTCTAGAGTGCAGTGAATATTATAGTATCCAATATCAAAACATTCCTCAAGGGGCAGGCTCTCCAGCTCAGCTGAGAGCTAATACTATAATATTCACTAAACTCTAGAATCTCGCCTCATAATGCTTTGTTGGGCCTTTGGTTGGCATTATATTTTTGCCCATAACTTTGCTTGGGGTGGTCCTAGGAGGATGGGACCACCACCGAATCGTTCAGCATGATATGTTCTTTGTGTTCAAGGCATCTGTTTGCCCTCCACCTAGGTAAGGGGTGACCCCAAAATCATCACCTCTCTCATTTACTGATGTTTTTCAAAGTTCCCTTTTGTGAGTTGGTTGTATGCTTTTTAGCATATAATGGTAAAGTTTATTTACCAAAGGGTTGTGGGTACATTAGGTAATTCTATCGCGTAGCGGAGTGGGAATTCTTGCATGAATTCTGTGATTTCGATGAAATGCCTAGTTGTCAAATTTCTGCTACCAGAGCGGAGTTCATTGCCCATAGTTTCTTATTTATGTATTTGGAACACAGATCTGATTTTTCAAGGATTAACAAACAATTGGTTGAGTTCTCATGAAAATTTACAGCACTTGTGGTTTTATGAAAGTAATCACGTAAATGTACATTATGGAGTATTTCAATCAGGTGGGAAATTCGGCAAATGCAACTTTGACACAAATGTTAATTTGCGCATTGACTTCTCTTTTTGTTTCCCTGTGGAGTTTCCATCCCCAAGCTGAATGGAAATGTTCTGTCTTGATTTGGCCATGGAAACTACCTGCGAGGGTGTACGAATACAAAAACCTTGCATTTCTTGGTGGGCAAACCATCTGATCCTACCCTAAATTTGACACTGAGAGTTATGCAAAACTAGTGGAATTTCCACAATATCAAATTACTTTTCAGAGAGTTACATTTTACAGATTCTGGTGCTGTCTTTCGAGATTGAAATTTAACTTTTGCAAAGAAAATGTTAGCACATCTGAGGGAAATGTAACCCTATTATTTCAAACTTGTAATGAGGGCCTTAGAATCAAGCCACGAGAGAACTTGCCGAGCAAAAACATTCTACACTAAGTCCTGCTGATAATAAATCCAAAAGTTATTGCTCACAGATGAAGGAACAATGAATGACTTTATAGGTTCGCTCTATAAGGATTAAGAGAGCTCGAGTTACCTTTAGAGTTTCTTAGGGGCATATTTACAAGCAGGCGATAAAAAATTATCGCCGCTTTTGCGGCCGTTTTTGGCCGAAAAGCGGCGAAAATGTTATCGCCTCATTAGCAAGGCCACGCTAACGCGTGAAACCTTGCTTTAGCGTCAGGATTCCTAACGCCCAGTTTGCATCTCTAATGAGATGCTAAGTGGGCGTTCCTGACCTAACATGACAGGAGAAATGTCGCTAAGCGACATTTCTCCTATCTTCAAGCCCCATGCTATGAAGCATAGCGTCAGGGAAAGTAGCGATAACCCCTGTTAATGCTACTTTCCTTACGCCTGCTTCAGGACTGACTTAGCCATGATATCCTATGGAAGGTGGATATCATGGCCAAGTTTGTGAGTCCCTATCAGCAAGCTAACGCCACATTGCTTGAGATTATCGCTGGGTTTCCAGCGATAATCTCACGTTAGGCAGTTAGCGTGAGGATTTTTATCGCTGAGGAGATAAGCGTTGCTAATAGCACGCTATCTCAGCGATAAAAATCCACGTTACCCGGCGATAATTATCCTCACGCTAAGAGCGCTGACTGCTGAGCGATAATTATCGCCGGGTGTTGCTGATATGCCCCTTTGTCTGTTGTTTTCAGTCACTGGAGACGTTTTTTGCTTCAAAGTCACAGGATGCCTCTCATTATGCTGTTCAGTTCCTTGTGGCTTCATGTTTTCTGCCAGTACTAAAATGGCTGTGTTGATGCTGTCTCCATATCTCTCCCTGTCGTTCTGTCGCTCCGTCTCTCTCTCCAATCATATTTCCATATTTGGGAGAAGCCAGGTTGGCCTTGGTGGACATTTGGAAAGAGGGAGAGTGGGGTGGTGTGTGAGATGTCTGACATCTAGGTTTTCTCTATTGACAGCAACACAGTATTAGATGTAGTTTGAAACAGTCACTAAAGCAGGAACTTGATACTAGCACAAAACAAATTAGGCAGGTGGAAAGTGAAAACTTTAGTTTGCTTTGCACAGAGGTTGTTGTCAAAAATCACAGACTGTTTTGACCTTTTCCAAACCCTTGTATGACCACTTTCAAGCACATAAATAACTGATAACGTTGAAAATAAGATTTTCCTTTGTGGAGCTCAGATATACTACTGAAGGAGAACTGGTGAGAGTCTCTCTAAAGTTTAACTTGATCTCTGTCACCAGTGGCCAGATGTACGACCCACCAATTAGCGAGTCGCAAATTGCATCGGTATTTATGACTCGCGATTTGCGACTTGCTAATTGGGATGCATAACAGTGTCTGAGACACTGTTTGCGATTCCCAATGGGGTTGCAAATTGCATGCCTCATGCATATCAATGAGTCTGTCGCAATTTGAGACCCCATTGGGAATGGCTGGCACTTCTAGGGATGGTGGGCCGCTGGGGTCAGCAGCCCTCCATGTCTGGGACTGCTTTTAAATAAACCCCTTCCTGTTTACAAATGATTTACCACTCTTCTGAGAAGGGTGGTAAACTGCAAGTGTTTTGCGATCCCAATGGCAGTCGCAAAACATTCTTACATAGCTTAAGGAATCACAATTAGGAAGAGACCCCTTCCTAATAGCGAGTCGCTAATTCTATTTTGCGAGTCGCTAATTGGGATTAGTACAAGGGCCACAGGTTTTTTGCGGGCATAAACGGGTCTAAAACGCATTTGCGCATGCAAAAAACATTTGTACATCTGGCCCCAGATCTTTACAACAAGCTTCATTTGAACTCTACTCTTGCTGACCCCAAGGATGGCTACAGAGACTTCCTGTCCCATGGAACCTCTTTCCTAGAGCTGGAGTGTGTCCAATGTCCTAGAGAGAGAAATAGCTGGTGTTCCGTGGAAGGGCAATGTAGCCTGTAACTGGACATTTATTCTGCCTGTTCATGAGGAACGTCCGCCCTGTGCCCAGAGAATGGAGAAAATGCCATGTGCCCAGGAGCTGCTGCAGATAAGCCCAAGGAACGAGTTGTAACTGAACCTCTTGTTGTGGTCCTGAAATGGAGCTTTACTGCAGCATCAACCTAGATCCTGGGAGCACACCATGATGGCCTCTGGTGGCTCAGATGGAGCCAGGCACCTGTTCTTATTCGCTTGCATTGTCTAAAGTTCATTCATTTACCCTGACCATTTCTGTGGACTAGTGGTTTATTTTCAGGCAGTACAGTTCAGAAACAGTGAGCACGGCTTGCATTCTTCTGTTTGTGAGCGATGCTGTCTGAATAAAACACTAACTCAGAAATAGCAGGTTAAATGGATTCACATTACACTCTGGCACTGACCTGAGCCAGCAAGGCCCATCATGATACCGCCCCAGGTGCTGAAGATGCCTTTTCTAAACCATTTGGATAAGTTAAGGTATAGTGAGATCCAATGCATTGCAGTATCTTAAATTCTGAGTTTGTTCAGTCCTCGTAGTAAGGTGGGTTGCTGTACTGTGTCTATGGTGTAAAAGTGGTCCGTAGATGAAGGGTGGTGACATTGGTGGTCTCGAGCTTTCTGTTGTATGTGAATACTGATCTCTAATCTTAACCCAAGAACAAACTGAGACACAAAGATTTCCATAGCAATCTGTTTGGGACATTTCCGTCCACTGTGTTGTTGAAACACCTGAAGCAATCCCTCACATTAGTCATGCACTGATTCTTTTGACTCTTGTGAGCTTTTTTAATCTTTACCTAATAAATATCTGTTGGGAAGTCACCCTTTTGGCCTGTCCTCCCCACTTTTTGTGTGCTGACTGGTACTGATAGTAGCTGACTCTGACTGTGCCCTGAACCCTGCTATTCAGGCCTGGGCCAGAGATACGTTAACCACACACACATGCATTGAGGTGCACTTATAATTGCCATGACCTTACCTATAAGTCCCTAGTAGATAATTGGGCAAGAGGATGAAAAACTAGTTGTACGTGCCTAGTATATAATAGGGCTTGGCAGTTTAGAGACCAGCACCCTTTTTCACATTTGCATGTGTGTACTGCTGAGAGTCTGAGGTCATTTTAAAAGCAGCCCTAAGTTGCAGCACTGTTTTGAAAAAGTACAGTCACTACAAACATGGCTTTGCTGGTAAGGACACTATGAAAGTCATAATCTACATTATTGTTACATATCAGGTCCCACCAAGTTCTCCCATAGGTGTTCCAAAGGTGGGGGGGTCAGGTAACTGTAAGCAGGGTCTCCATAAAAGATGTTTTATCATAACTGTTGAGGACAAACTGCCCATTTTGTGTAGGAAATATCCTGCAAAGACAAATCTGGTGCTGTGGGCACTGTGAAGTATTATTCTACATCATTTCTACATATAAGGCAACACCCAGGTCTCCTCTAGGTGTCCCAGGGGTGGAGAGTTCTGTAATTATTAGCAGGGCCCTTAAACTCTGCGAGGGTGGAATTGCACATTTCATTTTCCCAATTGTTGATACTTAGCCTCAAAGGCCAACATGTCAATATTTTTGGGATGCATAACTATTGCTCTGAAAGTAGGAACTATAATTCAAAAACTTGGGAGAATGGTATTGATAAATCAAACAGATTGCTCTTGTTGAATTTATCCTAACTTAAACAAAAGAAGTTATAACTCTTTCTTGTCTGTAAGCCAAGTCCAGCCTTCCTGCTGTCTTCCCTGATTGGTCAGTGCTAATAGGCTTAGCAAGGCTGCCTTAATTAGGTAATAAGTGGCTTTCAAGGGGAGAGGATATCTGCTGGCCTCTGCAACTACATAGAAATGCCAAGGCAGGGGAGAGTAGTCGTAAAGCATGAGGCTTCAAAGGAGGATGGGACAGGCAGGCAATGCCAGGCCTACCTACCCCCAGTCCCCTGTTCCCCAGCAAGCTAGCACGCTTAAGAAAGGAATCTGCAGATGCTAAGGGGAGGAGAGCTATGTAGATCAGCCACACTGAGAGTTGGTGTAGTTAGCTCTTACTGCTCTGCTGAGATTTCAGCTGTGATAGATTTAGGGTGAATAGTGCTTTCTGGGAGAAGAAGGTGCCACACTTTGGAGGAAGTGGTCATGTTCCTGGATGGCACTCTCCATCCCATTAGTAAGGGGCGCACCGCTCTTGATGCCCAGAAGCTGAGATTAAATATGTGAGTGGTGCATAGCTTCACAGTTCTCTTGCCTGAAACTACAAGAAGAAGGAGGATTGTCCTGCTGGAATCCTGATCTACACCCAAGGGCCTGCCTGGTGAAGACTGCACCTTCTGCACTAGCAGTGCTGAAACAGCGCTGAGGACTTGTTTCAAGAAGGAGTAAGGAGTGGAATACTTGCATCTACAGGTTAGCAGAGCTTAACTGAACCTTCTACAGCCAGGGTCCCCCCTCCTGGATTGCATCCAGTGGAGTTTTATGGGGTCGACCAAGTGCATTGTGGGAAGTGAAGTCCAGGCCTGCCAAGGACCATCTAAGAGATTCCAGACCCTTGGATTTGTGTTTTGGACACTTGGAACCCATGAGGAGACCATCTAGAAGGACCTCCAGAAGTTTGGGAAACTTTGGGAAACTTTTGGAAAAAGCTTCATAAGATGACTGACCCAACCGTGAAAGCCAAGTCGGCCGCCTGCAACTGCAACCCTGCCCGGATTAAATGTTGTTCCCCTGAAGAAGTCTAGAGGTCAGACTTCCAGAGTTTGACTGGATGCTCCCTGAAAGTCAAGCCTGCGAATTTTCTCCAAATCCAAACTGGTAGAGAGCAGCGAGGGCCCTCGGTGGAAAAAGCTCCAGAAACGTTTCTAAATTAGTAGGTACAAATTTGACCCAGGCCTCCCGTGTGGAGTATCCAACCAGGGCTCCATAGTGGTTGACCTCAAACTTTGACTTTGTCTCAGACAAATGTGAGAAGTGGCGCTATTGGGGGCAGATTTACAAGCCCCTTGTGGCACTTTTGCGTCACTTCTAACATGGAAAAAGTGACGCAAAAGTGGCGCAAGGGGCTTGTAAATCTGCCCCTTGGTTTCTAAGCACTAGAAAGTGTTTATTCTTTAAAAAATCATATCTCCGGTTTCCTACTATGGTTTTTAGTTGTTTTAGTTTCATTTTAAAGATAAACATAATTCCTATGTTTATAAATTGGCATGGAATTATTATTGTGTGATGTGTCTTACTTATTTCCTGTATTAGTGTTTTAAAATGCTTTACATGACTGTCTCCAAAGTTAAGCCTTATTGCTCGGTGTCAGCTACCAAGGGATTAGCAAGGGACTAATTCATAGAGACCCTATTTAGGACCCAATAACATGTCTGTGGCCTTGTTTCTGGTGTTCTGCCTACTTACCACTACCAATAAACCACCTTCCAACAATATCCCTTGGAGGAACCTTGCCTTTCAGAAATGGAAACTCTGCATCGTATTTTTCCATTAATTAAGGAGATGGTGTATTAGTGAGAACATCTCTCGTTGGCTCTTCACGTTGTCATTGTACAGCAACCTTACTCTCACCCCACAAACCACTTGCCACTAGAATATCAGAAAATGTTTTCAAATTAGTTGACATCACTTTTTAAATGTTAACAAATCTGTCAACACATATGTACCACTGTTCAGGCTTATTTCTCAATTTTGGAAAATTGTTGGTAAATGCTGCAAGACCGCCTCTGCTCCAGGGTACATGCACATACCCTCCACCTGCTATTGTTCTCAATGGATTAGCTGAAGCTTCTCCCTCATCGTGGGAACCTGATGAAAGACCAATAGCCAGAAGTATATTTTTAAGGGGGGCCCCCAACTGTGAACAAATATCAAAGACATGCTCTATCGGATCATTCTTTCCCAAACACTAGTTAATGTATTAAATGTTGAACTCGAGAATATTGTGGTATAAGATTATTTAGGACAGAATATCAAAAGGTAAGTGCATATAGGAAAGTATAGATTTACTATTCCTAACTCCACATCTACATACCTTGAAAATGTTTATACAGTGTAGGTACATATATGTGGAGTTAGGTAGAGAAAAACTATACTTACCTACCTGTCAACATTTTGGATTTGATAGTCCTTGATAATCTGTCCCATCACCATGTGATTCTAAGTGAAGAAATATATGGATTTTTTAAAGGTACATATTAAAGTGCAATCAATAATCTTTCCACTCCAGCCTTAAATCCTATAAATTCAGGGTGATTTAAACTAGATAGATGTAAGGTTGTAACGTAGGGTAACTTGCAACTTTGTGCTTTTTCTAAACTGTTCAAGCTTTATGAAATGCACTTCTTTTATTAAAAAAATATATATGCGCTGGCGTCAGCTCAGAGCCCTCCCTCCCACACCCCTTACCTCAGGTGGTGCATGTCCATCCTCCACACTCAACATCTATTTGCTGGAGGATGTCCTACCTGAGACATTCTGCATCAGGAAATCATCATCACACCTAAAAGGTCCAAAAAGATAAACCTTACCTCAAATAAAGTTAGGAAACTTCATCTGCTATATAAAGTGGGGAGTTTTCTAATTCTGCCCAACTTTGTTAGGGACGTTTTAATTTGACTTATCACTACTTCAAAATAACATTACAGAGAGCTCGGAGTACCTCCATTAAGAACATTGTGTGAAATCAGTGTTGAAAAGTGTGTTTTAAACATTTTAGGGATGCAACAATGACAAAAACCAAATAGAATTTGGATGCGATTTACAGGCAAACTGGGAACGTGTTGCAGTGAATTTCACTAAAGGGTGGAACAAACAATGGCTAGCTCAAATATATTGGAATCAAAAGCACCAGCCAAAACTGCATGCACTTGAAGTAGGCTCCGGCATTGGCATACACCACTCATAATTACAGGCAGTTTGTGCAAAAGGAGACCTTAGTTGGACATCGACCAGCAAGACAAGTAGGCATGGTAGAGTATAGGTGATTGTGTGAGCCCAGGATGGGTTACTTTTGAGGCCTGCGCCCTGACTGATGACACTAATTCCTCTCCAGCTAGAAGAGCTGTAGATGGGCAGGTGGTATTCAGACAGAATATCGAGTGGGAAATGTCGACTTACACATATTTCGAGAAGGAAATATGGTGACACAGAAATATCGACAGCAAGAATATCGTGGTCAAGAATATTAAATTTAAGGAACGAAATATAGTTTTCAAGAATCTAGAAGTCCTTAATATCATTTGCAAAAACATAGTTGTTTGAAATATCGATTTTTAAATTAGTGTTATGTATTTTAGTTTATATTTTAAATGTATGTAATGTATTTTTTGTATAAGTATTTTTCATGTTTTTAATATATGTGTTACATTTTTAGTAGTTATCAATATGATTCTAATTAAATATTGCGTTTTTTAGTTCCGTAGCGAGTTGTGGGTTAATGGAGAACATGGTGGTAAGTCAAATTGATTTGACTTGGAGAAATTGATTAGCATGTTTCTGTGAGGCAGAGCACTTCAATGCAACTTCCTGCATTTTAATTATTTGTAACTGTTGTGTGTTTTTTAGAACTTGCACAGTCAGGATGGGGAAATTGTTTTTACCTGTTCTGCACACTGACACCAGGCAGCTCTCCAGTCCACCGCAGCCAGTTGGCAGGCTGTTTGAGTGGAGAGGGTCTGCCTGCCTCATTTCTGGCTGGGCACTCACCGTCATTGCAGTGGTTAGCCTTCCAGCTTGAAAGGCTTCCGGGGGTATAAATCCACCGCGTTTGCGGCCGTGCAGCGGGCCCGCCGCCGGCACGCCCAAGGCAAGCTTGTCTGTGCTCGTCCGCGCCTGAACGCTGCCGGCTGCCTGGAGATGCTGCCCATTTTCAACCTGGCCCGTCCTGCCTGCAGGCGAGTATACTCAAGAGAGAGTCTGATGCATTTGCGACAGACGGTCCCCAAATGTTTAGAGAGGAGACTGACGCCTTACACAGTAGAGTCCTTCTTAGAGAGGAATTCGCCTTACTGTAGCCGTCCATCAACTGACATGACCCACACTGCAGGCACTCAGAGGTCCAACCAGTTGGGTCACCAGGTGGGACACTCCCAGGCTGAGGAGTTGGGGAAGCAGTTGGGAGGGGAATTATCAGCCCCCCTGCAAGGACTCTACCTCAATGTCTGATCTCTTCCCAAACACATGGCTGAAATTTGGGAGTTATTGGATGACATCAAACCAGATATATGTCTATTTACAGAAACCTGGCTAAATAATGAGAATACTCCCACGCTAGCAATGGCCTTTCCGGCAGACTACTCTTTCGTGCGTTTAGACAGAGTAGGGAAGAGAGGTGGAGGTCTAGCAATTGCAATATGCCCTCCGTACCATGTCACAATCTTGGACAAGGTCTTTTCCCCCAATCTAGAGCTACTGATTTTCAGAGTGCAGCAAGCAAATATCACTGAATCGACAGGAGCTCTAGTGTACCACCCTCTGGGTAGTGAGAAAAGAGAATTCTGCACATCTCTTTCAGAAAGACTGGCCCCTTTCATACTGCAAGCAACTAAATTCTTATTAGTAGGGGATTTTAACCACCATCTGGAGGTTCATACAAATAGTGATTCAACAAATCTGCTTGCAACTATGGAATCTTTTGAGCTTTTTTCCAGAGTAACTAGCCCAACCCATCAGGCAGGACATGTACTGGACACTATTTTTTCAAATATGCCAGACCTAAGAGTAGACCCTCCATTAGAGGTGGACTGGACAGATCACTCAGCACAACGTTGCTATTGGACCCCGCTGAGGTCATCTGAACGTCTGAAACCTCGCACAGAATCACGTAGAGCCTGGAAAGGAGTAACAGCCTCAGCGTTCAGCAGGCTCTATACCCCCCCCCCCCTGTATTACTCAGTGAGAATGACTGTAATATAGCCTTAGAGCTATTTGAAGCCTCTATTATAGAGGTTCTCGATGTAATTGCACCTGTGAAGAGGGTAAGAATTCAGGCCAGAGTAGGCCCTGCGCCATGGTACACTGCCACACTAAAAAAGGAGAAGGCTGTATGTAGATCATTAGAAAGAAAGTGGAGAAAGTCCAAATCAGCAGCAGACAAACGCTGTTATTGTGAAGCCCATAGACGGTATCTAAATACCTGCAATACTGCCAGGAGAGTCCATCTAGGTATCCGGATTATGGAGGCTAAAGATTCATCACAGGAGCTTTTCACTATTCTAAGAGAATTTACTTGCCCGCTGGCCAATATCCCGCCCCTGCCAGCAACACAGGAGTTTTGTAATCATCTAGCGTCCCATTTCTCCAATAAGATTGACACCATATATTGCTCCTTCGGGACAACAGAGGATATCTACGACAGTCAGGCTGCTAAGGCAATCCCCGGCTCACCCAGCCTAAATGACTTTCCCATTATCACGGGAGACCAGGTTGCCTTACTGGCTAAGGCCAAGTCAGGATCGATTTTAGACCCTCTGCCACCTAGGGCTATGAACGAGCTTACCCCTATCCTGGCAGATACTTTGGGAGACATATGTAATATCTCCCTAGCTACAGCTACAGCTACCTTTCCTCGCAATTGGAAAGTATCGCGTGTTAAACCTCTGCTGAAAAAGGCACTAGCAGATCCTACAAAACTATAGACCTATTTCTCTTCTCCCATGTTGGTCCAAAATCATGGAAACTATAATAAATCGATACCTCTCTAATTATTTAGAAGAGAATAAGATATTGGACCCCTCTCAGTCAGGTTATCATGCATCATATAGCACGGAGGCAGCCTTGCTTGAAGTCACGGATACCCTTAGGATGTCGCTCGATGGGGACTCTCTAGCTATGTTGGTGCTGCTGGACCTGTCGGCGGCTTTCGACACCATCTCCCACAATATCTTGTTAAACAGGCTGAGGGAGATTGGTGTCGGAGGCTCAGCCCTTAAATGGTTTCAGAGTTATCTCTCTGATAGAACCCAATCTGTCCAATTGGGTCCTATATGTCATCTTCAGCTGCAGTGGACAAGGGGGTACTGCAGGGCTCCATATTGAGTCCCACATTATTACTATATGTTGCCCCCCTGGCCTCAATCATCAGGAACTGTGGGTTTGAAACTATATCTTACGCTGATGATACACAGCTGATTGTACATATAGATAAGGATCCTGCCGAAACGAAAGCTAAGTTTTCAAAGTGCATGATCAACATAGCAGATTGGATGAGGAGACATTTTTTACAACTAAGGGGCATATCAACAAGGCGGCGAGAATTTTTATCGCCGCTTTAGCGTCGATAAAGCGTCAATATTTTTATCGCCTTTTCAACAAGACGACGCTAACTGGATTTTTATTGCCTTCCAAGCCAGCGATAATTATCGCTAATGACATGCAAGGTAGGCGTTCCTGACTGAAATTTCACGAAAAAAGTCGCTAACACAGCTGCTCCATATTAACAAGGTTATCTCCAAAACGCTTAGCTACAAAAAAACGCACGCTAACTCCCGCTAACTCCAGTTTCTAACACCTGATAAAAACCTGACTTAAACTGGAGATAAGTGGGTGTATATAAGGGAGAGTTGGCCCGAGCTTCCCAGAACAGTCACAGAAGCCATGGAGATAGTCATCCTGCAGCTCGGACTCCCACCAATGCAGCAACAACAACCACCAACGCCAATGCCACCACCACCAGGGCCACCACCACCCATGCAGTGATGAAGAAGACAGCGCTCACTGCGCAGACGTGTCTACCTCACAGACTTATGGCCAGAGGAAGTCATAGCCCACTACAGGCTCATAAGGACATCCATCCAGCACATCCTGACCCTCATTGCCCACAGGCTGACGCCACCAACACAGCGGACAACCAATATCCCTCCGCAGACAAAACTGCTCGCTGTGCTGCACTTCTTGGCCTCTGGGACATTCCAACCAACAACAGCCAGAGTCGGTGGAGTATCACAGGCATCCTTCTCAACCTTCCTCCCCACTGTCTTGGATGCCATACACAGCCTGATTCCGCAGCACCTATACTTCCCCAACACTGTGCAGGAGCAGACTGCCATCAAGCAAGGATTCCATGCCATTGCCGGCATACCACAGGCGATTGGTGCAATTGACTGCACACATGTACCATTTGTGCCCCCTGCGGACAGCGAACACATCTACCGCAACAGGAAGCACACCCATTCAATGAATGTGCAGGCAATAGTGGACCACCGCAGACTGTTCACAAATGTTGTTGCCAAATTTCCAGGGAGTGTGCATGATGCATTCATCTTCAGACAATGCATCATAAACCAGCGCTTCCAGGATGGCATATATGGAAATGCATTGCTTGTCGGTAAGTACCAACAGAACACACCACATGCACAAAAAACACTATCATGTTGACCCATCTAGAGGGAGGATGTAAATACATTGCCTAGGTACTGATTGGGGGGTGCGCACAAAATGCATGGGCACATGTTGATGTATTGTGTATGAGGATGAGGTATTCAGGCTCCACTGTGTAGAGCATGGCTACTCACAGTATGGCCCACGTGCTGCCAGCGGCCTAGCAAGACTTTCTTGTTGGGCCGTGGACCTTGCAGACATTGTACCTGTGTGCCATGTCTGCAGATTTCAGAAGAGTGCCACCAAACACTGCCGCAACAGCGCGGACTCCGAGAGACTCTGCACCATGGGGGCTGTGCGAGTCCAGCGATAGACAGAGTGGAGATGCATGTGCACCAAGAGGTGAAACACAACAAAAAATAGTTAACAAGTAAATGGTCCATGAAAGACCTGTGAAGTACTGGGGTGTGGCTGTGTGTGTGCCCAGGAAGCTGTCCCAGCCCAGGCTGCCAGGGGGGGAGGTGACAGAAGGTGACAGAGGGAGAGAGAGGCAAAGAGACACAGGGAGGGAGACAGAGAGATGAGGGTGACAGAGAGAGGGAGACCGAGGGTGACCGAGGGAGGGAGACAGAGGGAGGGAGAGATAGAGCAAGGGAGGGAGAGACAGAGCGGGGGAGGGAGACAGAGAGAGGGAGGCAGAAAGAGAGAGAGAGAGAGTGAGAGAGAGAGTGAGAGAGAGAGTGAGAGAGAGAGATGTGTGTATGCCAGGTCTGGTGGCTCAGTGACCAAGGGTGTGCGCACCAGGGGCCTGTGTCCAACCACATGGTCAGTTCCCTTACTCACTAGCCCTGCCCCCTTCCACACTGACCCCGCACCCACCTGTGTGCCACAGGGACACAAACCACACAGCAACTTTGGGACCAGAGAGAAAGGATGTGAGTACCCATGGTGTAGAGTAACCCCCAGTACCTGGCTATCCATTTAACTTATTAAAGTCATCTGGACTGGTATCCCACTCCGGTGTGTGGTCGCATGGTTAATGAAGATGACATGTTGCAGTACTTGTTGCCGGTGACCTATTAGGGTGACCCACCGTTTCACAAGTACTCACACATGTACAATCAGTGTGTCAAGTCTGCGGTCTGTCGTGACCAAGGTTGTAACAATGCACTTTGATTGTTGGAAGTGCAGAGTGGGACAAATATGCATGCATAGGCCGGAAAATTTCTCATTAAACCACCATCCTGCGCCATTGGTGTTGACTGCAGTGTTGTTGGATGCTGCTGTTGATGGTGTCACCTCCTCTCTCACTCTGCCACAAATATTTCTCAGCCTCAACCCTGTCATATGGTGTGTCATGTGGTTGCCCGATGAGTAAGTGGATGTGTATTCGGTCACTACTTGTGTGTAGTAATTGACATTTCAAATGCTAATCCATTACAAATGCTAAGAAGTGTGCAAAGGTGAGCCGTGCCATGTGTATCAGCTTGGGGAAGTGTGTGGACAGTCTGATCTTGTCGAAGAAACCACATATTGAAAATGATTGTGAGAAGTTGTGTCATGTGAGTCTAATGCTCTGCTAGTGACAGATGACGCAGGCCAGTAAGTTCACGTGGTGTCACAAGTCATTGTTAATGGTGTGTGCCAACCTTCACTGTCCCCATTGGGCCCTGAAGGTGAGGTGGCTGTGGTCTGTTCCTCCGTATTACCTTGGGACATACAATTGCGTGGCTTGTGTGGTGTCACAGGTCTGCCATCAGCATGAGATGCATGTCTGAATGTCAGCTGTGCCATGTGTGTCCAAAGTCATTTGAACATTCACATGGCAGTGACTGCAACGAGTGTGGATCAGTGCCATGGCTAGATGTTTGGAGAGCCAGACTGCCTGTCGATGTCTGTGGTTATTGTGCAGGCATCATTCCCATTTTGGACACTTGTAGTGACACTTATGCAACCGTGCAGCAAACACCAGCAAAAAGGATGGTTGGAGAATCAACACTGAGGCAAGGTACTCAGCATTGATGCCGCTAAATAGCTAGAAGCAACACATGTCTCACCTAAGTCAAAAAATAGCAAAAAGAACAATCGCAAAATATGTCAACACTCCCAACATAGTATGCCTAATGAATCATGTACACATCTCCCTATTACATCTCATAGGTGATCAAGGATATGCTCTCTGCCCGTGGATGATGACACCAATCCGAAACCCCACCACCCAGGCACAGAGGAAGTACAATGCTGCACATCGACGCCCACGTGGGATCGTACATTTGGCGTGCTCAAGTCACGTTTCCGGTGCCTGGACATTACAGGTGGCAAACTGCTCTACAGCCCAGAAATGGTCAACAAAATAATAATAGCATGTTGTGTATTGCACAACATTTGTGTCCGCACAAATGCGCCCTGGATCGAAGTGCCTGCAGCACCGGCCAATGACCAAGATGATGAAGAAGATCAAAGAGGTGGCCCACACACCACTGCCAATGCTGCTGGAATTGCCCGAAGGGCGAGGATAATAAACAATTATTTCACTTGAGCACATCACGTTGTGACTGACAAAAACAAAGACATGTATATGGAAAATTGCCTCAAGAACTGTTTGTGACAATAAACAAATTCAACACACATACCCTGTCTGCAAGTTACTTTCCTGCATCAGTATATCACTATGAAATGTTACCATTGTACAATAATTGCAAGAAAGACTCCAAAATGACAATCCTTGTGTGTATGTTTCAGCATCACAGAGAGTTAACAGGGTGTCAATCGTGCACAACTTGACTTTACAAGGAGTAAAATCTGGCACACAATTCCTCAATGGTTGTGTCAAATAGCATGCAAACCATGATTCACAGGGTGTACTTATCATTAAAAATGGAAACTTCATGTGTTTGTAAGTGCCAAATAATTAATTTTATGGTTAATTCGGTGTTAAAGTTTCAGGACAAATCTGAAATTTGGGCATGGAATGTTGCTCAAATCTGAGAAGTGGGTGTTGAATGGTGCTTAATTTGGAAATATGGGTCCTAAAATGGGTGCAAATGTTAAATTTGGGTGTGAAATGGTGCCAAGCATGAAAATATATCTCTGCATGCATCCAAGACATTGAATGAGCCACCAGCAGAGCTCACATGCACACCATCTCTGGACACCTTCAGGAAGACCGTCAAGACCAGTCTCTACTTTGAACAAACAACAGACAAGACTAACTATCTGACCATCTCCCTGCACCTCGTGGTAGACAAAGTCACTGAGAGACCCATGAACACCAAGCTGACACATGCCAGACACCACCACAAGGGGATACAAGGAAAAGCCCTCTCCTGGAGTACATCATGGAGCGTCACTAACACACACGTTTTGCAATATGCACATGTCCCCACTCACTGCCATTGCTAGACAGCACGGGGTAAGCATATCATCTCACACAGACAACACACAGCTCAAGAGCAACACAGAAGACAAAAAAGCCAGCTCCCAGGAATGAATGTCGAAACTAGCAGATTGAATGACACACCTCGGCATAAAGATCAACTGTGAGAAGACTGACCTCCTCATCTCCGCTCCATCCACATCCGCATGGGACACCCTCTGGTGGTTGACAGCCCTTGTGAGCCCGCCCTCACTGACAGACCATGCACGCAAGTTTGGCATCATCCCAAGTACACCATCATCCTGCCCAGCAAGATCTACTCCATTGCATGCTACAGCTACCTACAGACCAAACCTAATCCATCACAACGGATAACCCCAGGAAGCATAAAAATTGGCCAAAATGCACTCATCCACAGCAGACTGGACTACTGCAACAAAATCTATGCAGGGAGATACAAAACACCACTACACAAGTTCTAACACAGCATGAAAGCGGCAGACACACCTGTCTTCAGAAACCCACATCCCAAACACAAGAGGCAACACATACAGAACATCCAATGTAGCACCAAGAAGGAGAAAGTAAGCCGCTAACTTCTCACACACACATTCAATTCACTACACATCATCAGCCACAAAGACATCCATGACAGAGTCAACCTCAACATCCCCAAGAGGAACAGCTGCTCTGACAACCTTGCCCTTGCAGACTCGACCAGGATCGGCAAATCACAAGGCAGAGTGAGAGCTGCCCCCTACGCCGCAAGCAAAGCCATGGATGAGATGAAAGTCAAATTCCCACATTCTCACACCCAGCATGCTAACATGTGGAACAACAAGACATGTCTATTTGGATGAGTTGGAGCTGCACTCCTACACCCCCACAGCGCATTGGGAGCCGCACGTGTGAGTAGGGCACATCATGCACACCCTTATTGTCGGATTCTTATGCACACATACTCATCACCTACAGACCACCCCAGGGGAGTACTACCCTTACAATTCACATCCCTTTTTGTAATGAATGTCTGTGAAATTACACAAAGATGTGGGGATGAGTAATGTCACATGCCATTTTGGGTGTTGACTGTCTGGGAACATAAAAGGTAGTCTGTGTATACCCCTGAGGAAGTGTTGCCTATGGAACAACAATTCCCATTCTGTTGTGTGCAGTGGGATACACAGTACCTGGGCTTTCAACTTGCTCTGACTCTTGCCTGTACAGCGAAGCTCAAATATCCAACACTGTTGGATGAGATGGATATGGCGCTGGACGCCTGCTTAAAAGTGAGCCTCACATGGTTTCGAGTAGGGGTGGGCGGAATTTGCGTAATCGCGTTACGCAAATCTCCGCGAAACGGTAAAAAATCTCCACGAACACGCAGAAATTCCGCGAACACGTGGAATTGCTTGTTCGCGATGCTTTTTTCCTGTTCGCAATCGCTGTTTGCATGCTCAGGGAGAAATATCTTGCGAACACGCATTTTGGGACCGCGAACAAGCAAAAAATTTCACAAAGTCGCGGAAAGCAGAATTTTGGGCAATTTCGCGTTCTCCACGGAACGCGAAATTACCCAAATTCCGCAAATTCTGCGAGCGGAACGGAATTTACCGCCCAGGCCTAGTTTCGAGGCACAGTGGGAGGGTAAATGTTGAGTCTTCCATGCATTTCGAAAGTATGTCAATTTGGACACATGGTGTCGCACCACCGTGCACTCACACAATTGCAAGCCATCATAACTAAGTCTGTCAGGGAGGGCAAGCGGACTTGCCTCCCACATGTGCAGCTTACACGGCCGAAAATTAAAGGCTGCCTGGGATTGCCCCTCATTGGTGGCTACTAACAAGCCACATGCCTCTGATATATAGTTGAATGGAATAGGCTGCTATGGGAGAAGCAATGGAACTTCATGGACCAGTCTGTGGCGGGCAAAATCATCTGGATCTAACTGTGGCTAGCCCATAAGCACTGGCCCTGGGGCTTGTACTCTTTGCCGGTTAGGGCGCCCACCCACAAGGTCTTGGGCAGGGTGACAGTATGGAAGGGGTGGCCCTTTATCCCCTCACCGACAAACTACAGTGTTGATAACCCGGACTTGCCCCCGGGTCAGGAATCTGCGATATTCCATCGCTGTCAAAAACTGGGCTGCAAAAGCATAGGGCCTATCTTTGATCCAGAATAGCATGTGCCATATCTGTGGCACATACAGGATTCTGAATTTCCCGATGCTGTTGTTTACTCAAAATGCCAAATAACACACTGGGTCACTGGACTCTACGTTGGTTACGTCATATGCAAAGTGGTCAGCGCGTAAGGAGGACAAACATTCCCTCATATCTGAGCTGTACGAAATGCTCATCACCACTCTGAGTGGTCAGTGCACAAAAGTGCAGGTTTTGATGGAAATGTAGCTGCGGAGGCCAACATAAGCCAAGGAATGGGAACGTATCCTGTGTTGCGCACACCACACTGTACACAGTGTAGCGGGGGCTGGAACCCCCTACAAGGTTTGCTCTCATTGTTGTCACACACCTGTGCAACTACATGTCTGGTATAACAGCCGGCCAGATTGCTGCTGTTAGGGATGCAGGGTGACTGGTACCCTCGTGCACTTACTCTGGCATTGTCAAAAATTGTAGAGATATTGGGGTGAGTCCTTAGATAACATAGATACAGCGTGCGACATTGCAATGCCCGGCGCACCGGAGTACATTCTCCTTGGCCTCTACATCCGAAGGCCTTCTCACTAACATCCCTCAGGACTAGGCAAGTAGTCCCAGCGTTGCTGGCGGACAGGCCGGTTATCCTAGCACAGTGGGGGACAATGGCAGTTCCAGGGCTCCTGTTCTGGTTACAAAGTCTAAGGAACCTATAAGCTCTTGAGCGCCTGTCTCGGTCTGCAGAGGGAAGGGTGAGAGAGTGTTTTCCCTTTGTGACTTCATTGTCGAGAGATATGAGGGAAGTCACATGCCCAAAGTACTTGCAGGTCTGACGCATACCAACGATGGGGCAATCATCCTCCGCCAGTCACACAGTGGATTGACGAGGGGGCTCCCTTACACACATATTGTGTATGCTTACTCTCATCTAGGTAGGCTGAAACTATTGCAGAAGGTGGGGTTGTGGGAGGGTTATTGAGGGAGGGATGTCTTTTCACCCTTTTTCATGATTGTTCCACTTCTCTGTTTTACATGGTTATTCATTGGAAAACGGAAGACGCTCTTAGTGGCTTCTTTGCTCTTCCGGTATGCGTCCGGCCTCCGGGTGGCGGCTTAAACGCTGTGTAAATGCACACAATGCGTGCATGTCCGACATCCGGATGTAGCCAGCAAGCTGGGTTGCCAACATTAGCCTGCCTTCCTCTAAAAATAGATAACCCTCAAATGGAGTCTGCCGTCATTGTGCAAACCTATCTTCACATTGTATTAATGTGCAGTGACCAGAGTATTGGCCTGAATGTCCATCATTGCCATATAAATTCCAGGATGTGAGATTCTCATCGCAAACACGATGATATAACCCCCGCGCATTTAAAGGCACATGGCTGGACACACTCCCCAATACGGTATCAGCATCAGGCCAGTAGCAGCCTCTTAGCGTGAAGAAACCCATTGAAAGCTATGAAACATGCCGCATACACATTACAGTAAGCATATTGACATTAGCGGGTCCTTAGCGTGCAGATTCTGGTCCCATGTATGCTGCATGATTACATTAGCTGCCCCATAGCGTGCAGATTTTGATTGCTTTTCATTAAACTGTATGCATACACATTACAGTAAGCATATTGACATTAGCGGGCCGTTAGCGTGCAGATTTTCATCGCATGGATGCTGCATGATTACATTAGCAGCTCCTTAGCGTGCAGATTAAGATCACTTTCATTAAACTGTATGCATACACATTACAGTAAGCATATTGACATTAGCGGGCCCTTAGCGTGCAGACTTTGATCGCATGGATGCTGCAGGATTACATTAGCTGCCCCTTAGCGTGCAGATTATGATCGCTTTTCATGAAAACGGGCCGCATACCCATTACAGTATCAGCCAGAGTACAGTAGCGGCCCCTTGGCGTGCAGTTTCTTGTCGCTTTCTTAAAAAAAAATTCTCTAACACACAGGAAGTGATCTATGCCTGCTTCCTGTCTCCATGTGTGTGGCATTCACTTGCACTTTCTCTTTTGAGCACATTGTGTTGGATTTGGATGAGTGAGGAGGTGTTTTTGGTATTGTGCTGGTGGAGAGTGTAGTTTGGAGTGTTGCTGTGTTGCTGTGTCCTGTCTAACGTGTTTTTTGGATTTTTTCACATTTAATTTACTTTCTACTGTCTACTGTTCTGAGTCTTGTTGTGTTTTGTGTGGGGTTTTTTACTATTGTCCTCCTTGGGTTTTCTGTTTTGTATTCTTGGGTTGAGAACTGGGGTGTGTGGAGATGCCGGTGGTGGGCAGGTCAGGGCGGATGTCTGAGGAGGCATTGTGGGGCTTCCTGTAGCTGGTACGGTGCTACCTGCCTCTGATGCTGGAGAGGGGAGGGCGCATCCTCCAGGGGTATGGTGTTGCAGTGCGCAAGTTGTGGTGGGAGCGCGTGCGGGCACAGATGCTCCGCTGCTTTAAGGTGACCCGGACCGTGCGCCAGTGGAAGCACCGCTGGCAGGATATACTGGCGCGGGAGGCGGAAATGCTCGATCACACCGGTGTCCAGCCTGGCATCCAGGGTGGTAAGTGCCAATTCCCTTGTTGTCCACAACTAATGTTACGTTCATATATGAGTGACGTGTATGAGAAGAAGATAAGGGGGCATATGTCTCAAAAACCGGATTTGCGATTCACAAATAGCGATTTTTAGAAAATCGCTATTTGAGAATTGCAAAACGGCATGTATGTAAAAATTTGCACATATTTATCAAATTCTGAATATTCCTTAATTGCAATTAGCAAATTGCAAAATCGCAATTAAGGAACACCTTCCCATTCATTCCTAAGGGCCAGGAGGCCCATAGGAATGAATGGGAAGTCATTCTCAAATCGTGATTCCCAATTTGCTAATCGCAAAATCTGAATAATTTCAAAGGTGCAAGGGTGTCATGATGATACCCTGATGCACCCCTGAAATGAGCATGTGTGCGCATATGGCGCACATACATGCCATAAGGGCATGAATGTGCGCCACATGGCACCTAGAAAAATGCCAAAAAGTGCTTTTTTATAAGAATTTGCAACATACCACCAACTTGACGTTGCTGGTAATTTGGAATTTCTTAAGGAGAAGTCGCACAACTTGGGTGCTTGTTACATAGCATTTAAAGAATCGCAATTTGCGATTCCTTAAATGCTTACGCCAAATTTACGAAAATGCAAAAATAGCGATTCCTTATTAGTGCGATGCGAAAAAGGCTCATACATCCAGTTTTGAGATTTTGGATTCGCAAACTCTGTTTTCTTACGAATCGCAGCGTTTGCGAATACAAAATCGCTTGATACATATGCCCCAAGATGTTTTAATGCTGTTCCAAGACCGTGATACTGTAACAACGTGGTTAATGCAATGCGACTTGCGATAAATACTTGCGCATGATGGCCTTGACCTTGAATTTGCATGACACACTCTTCCCACTACAGTGTGTGCAACAGTACGGAAGGTGTTGGGATAGTCTATCAAAATACTCATTATTGATGTGCGCCATGCAGTGCAAGGTGGAGTGACGATTGGCGTTGCAATGACCGCGTAGAGTAACTGTGCCACTGGAAATACCACATAGGAATGTAGATCCCCGGTGTCAAACATCCCAAAACACACATGCCTAATGTGAGCGAATACTCAGCAGGAAGGGTTGCAGGGGCATGGCGGTGTTTGCATGTTGAAGTATATCAAGGGGTGAATCTGTCGAAGAGCAATGTTCAGAGTTAGTGCTTGGAGATGGGGAGCAACGCTGCCTGTCAGAGGTGTAGCGGAAGTGTGCCACAGGCCATATCTGCAAGGTAGGAAAAGGAGCAGACTCACAATCAGGTCCCTCTGGGGCGGGGAACATGGCACAGGCCAGCTGGTTGGATCGTCGGGTCCTTTGATGTGCCATGAAAATAGAGTTGGATGTTAAGGTATGTTTGGCCAGTGTTGTGGATGACTGTGTGATCCTGGGTGCACATCTTGAATGTGACTCGAGCTTTGATGTGGAGACAGTGGAGTGTGCGCAGGTGGTGGGAGGTGTGACAGGGTCCTGGCAGTATGATGATCAGTCCTGTGGTTGCATTTGAGATGTCCTGCATCTTGCGGTTGTGGTCCATGTTAAATATGTCATGGACTGTGTTGCCATAGTAGGGTGAGCTATTGCACAGGGCATGAGTGAGTGTCTATGAGTGAGTGTCTATGTGTGTCTGAGTAGGAGTCATTTGAGTGTCTGACATAGGAGGCAGAGTGTGTGGAAGCACGATGATGAGACCGGATAGATCTTGCAATTATCTTGGACATCGGAGTCCATGATGGATTACATGTCGGGTGCTTGGGCCGTGTTGGGGTGTGGGTCCCCATGCCATGTGAGGAGCATGTGTAATTACATGCGTGGATGTTTTGGTGCATGATGGGTACTTTTCATTTGTTATTGCTCACTTGTATGCAGCTCTTTGACATTCATCTAGTAAGCTCTGCCATGGATTTGCAATACTTTTGTTTGCTCTAGTTGTGTGGGCTGGATGTGTCGAGGAGGAGTTGGCAGTTGTATGCCTATGATACAATGTTGAGTCCATAGCTAATCACGATTGTGGCGTGCGGAGACATGTAGATGTGAAAGATTGTAGGTCTGAATGAGGATCTCTGGGGGACTCCACGGCTGGTTGTTGGAGGCTCCAAGACAACAGAGGGGTGTCTGACCCACATGTATGTACGTTGAGGAAGGAGCGAATCCAGTTGAGGGCCTTGTCTTGGATCCCTTTCTTGTGGAGTCTGCATATTGGTGGCCTTTGTGAGACAGTGCTGAAAGCCGCTGCGATTGGTCAAGGATGATGAGTAAAATGGTTTATTTGCGCTCCGTGTGGATGAGGTGCCTTGATATTGGGTGAAACAACTCAGATGTGCAGCTCGGCCAGCAGTGATGTTTTGGCTGTGCAGCCTCTGCTTCCACATGTTTGTGTGTGGATGCCATTCAAAGTAGGCCCAGTCATGTCGCCAACATGAAGTCAACACCACAGGGATGTAGCATTGTTTGTCACTGTAACAATTCACATAGTGAATATGCCACGTTTGCTGCGGTTTTAAAACAACACATATTTGCGTTTGTCCTCTCACAGATGGACGCCAACCGATCCGCCAGGGGGACATTGACCGTTTCCGGGACCCACACGCCACTGGTGAGTAGTGGCAAGAAATATTGGCATGTTGCGTGGTCATGAGTGTCTGTGCCAAATGCAGCACGTTGTTGATTAGCAGTATGGGTGTGTATCGCATGTCAATTGCCTATGATGTGCAGAGGTATTCAGCCTTTCCGTACTGTATCTAATATGGTAGTGTAAAGGAGTACAATGCATCTCATTCAGAGTTGTGAGTTTGTCCATCAACATTCATTGATACACGTGTCAATGTATGTGCCTATTTCCGAGCTGATGATACTGCCAACTAGGCATTTACACTGCAGTTGTGATGGCAATGGGCCACTAGCATTTACTCCCATGTTCATTTGCGCAGCCTAAGCAAGATGGCACACTTACATGCGGTAGACATCGTCCAAGGGGCGTGCAGTGGGTGTAGCATTGTGCACAATGAGGCAGTGCTATTATGTCCGTACAAGGTCATACATCTTGCCACAGTGATACCTAAGGTATGCTGCATAGCACAGAAGCAGAAGTGGCAGGGTGTAGCTCAGATCCAATATTGTCAATGGTGTGTTACACAAACACATTCCATAGATGTGTATTTCAATTGAGAATTGATATTTGTGCACTGCAATGGTGTTGACAGGCTATGTCAGTGTGGACATACCAGGCTGGAATCAAGATCATCTGTACCAACTCATCTGACACAATTGGTGACATCACTTAACACACATTTCATAGCCATGCATTAGCTCAGCATCATTTTATGTCACATAGATTATCTAATCAGGACAGCGGCAACAAGATCTGTGTGTACACATTAGCCATAACAATTACACAATCCTCATGACCCCAGGGTGCCATTACAATGTGTAATCCATTGTATCAGTTTGCGTAGTTGAAGCATGCGTGCTCATCTCTACTATGGAGTGCGAAATGGGGGTTACAACACATGCATGACTGGCAGTTGTGCGTCAATGATGTATCCCCCTGGCAGTGGATGACTATCACCAATTGCATTGTTATGGTGGAGTGAGTAAGTGCCTAAGTCCGCATTCATACCCTAAACATGTTTCCATGTGTGCGGCATGATGCAGCATGATTACAAGTGTGAGTAGGGCAGTCCCAGGCCTGTTTTTGTGCATGTAGTGTGAGACTACAATAGGTAGGTATTCACACCTGCACACATACACCCTTGCCTGTCTTGGCACTGACTTGATGTACTGCACACAGTTCCTGGGGGACACACATGGCTGCACATGTGCATTTCAATTCTCATGCAGCTGTCTGTCACAGGGTGGGAGAGGGTTGTGCTGTGCACGTAGGGGTTATGCCTCCCGAATGAAGTCAATTGTACAGGTCACACACAGCCCCATTGTCCAAAGGTGCCATGTTTGTAGCGTATCCTTAGCTTTCAGTTGTGTCAGTGCATGTACCATGCCATGCACTGTCATGTCAGTCTCAACAGCATGTAGTTATTTAATCCTGCTTAGGCATTGTGTTTAACAGGTCAGTGCTTGATTTAACATGTTGTTTTCCACTTGTGATACAGATCTCATGTTGTACGGTTACTTAGTGCAGGGGACAGAAAACTGACATAGATTTTTTTTCTCTCTCAGACAACATGACACCTGAGGAACAGCACCGGTTCCAGGTCACCAAGGACCGGTACCTCCATGTGCGGAAGGTACACAAGGGTTACAGGTTGATGGCACGGAGGTAGCGGGCCGAGAGGAGGGCAGGGACCTGGCCGTCGCTGCCAGAATGTATCACCACTGGCAGCGGCTCTACACCATCCACCTCAGGTGTCGTCGTGGGATCCCGGGATGTCAATCCCCCTGCTGCCACACCCGCACCTGCACCAGCCCTGGCACCAGCACCAGCCCCCGCACCAGCACAAGCACCGGCACTGGCACCAGCCCCCGCACCAGCACCGGCACCGGCACCAGTCCCCGCCCCCACACCAGCACCGGCACCGGCACCAGCACCAGCCCCCATGGACCCTGGAGTTGCACAGATAAGGAAGATTCTCCAGGGCCACACTACCCTCCGACAGGACCTCCGCCATGAGTTCCTCTACTTGAACAGGCAGATCCACGAGATCAGGGCCCACCTCGGACTGCCCTGAACACTGCCCCAGTTCTCACCTCCTCCTCTCTTCTCCCTTCCCACACTGTCCCCCTTTTATTATTATGTTGTGTGATATCCTAGTTGTATGTGTTGTTTAGCATAATTTTAGTGTAGGCTTAGTTAGGGTTAGTTTTAGACTGGTTTTACTAATTGAATGTTATAGGATTTGGGGATAGGTTTCATTTATCTTTGGGTGAGGGGTTGATGTATTTATTCTTTTTCTGTGTTTGTAAATAGTTAGTTAAGATAGTTTTAGGTAGAAATCATATTTGTACTTAGGTTAGGGCTAGAGTTAGGGACATAGATTAGTGTAGGTTATCATTTTATATATATTTGTCTTTGTATAATAAATCTTGTTAACCATAGATTTCTGCTAGCACTTATATCATGGCTGATGCGGGGGAGTGGGTCTTGCACCATCGTGTGCAAATCATGCCATCTTTGGAGTAATCATTGTATGTGTAACTATGGTCGTGACCTGTCACTCAGCAGGATGGATTGAACCCAGATACCTTAGATGTGAGCACAATGACCTTGCATGTCTGATAGATTAGCAATTATGGTTTACGGCCTACTCTGGTGACAGTTCATTGTGACCTCCAACATCTCACATGTTCCTGGCCATGGCCAATCGATCTCCATTCCATGCATGCTGTTGGTCATTTGTGGATCCATTGTTAATGTCACATGGCACAACAGTGTCAGTGAGTCACATAAGTTATATGAGACTGAGTAATGAGTTTGGAATAGAGGTCACTCACAGGTGTATAGGAGTATTAGCACTGTCCGGAATACAGACTTAACTTCGAGTTTCTTGCTTTTGTGACACACTTACTCATTACAGTAATGCCTTGGGACCTAATGATGTTGGTTTGCAGATACACAGTTGTGCTGCACACAAGTGGTGACATGCTGCATTTCTCCATGTACCAACAGTGCCATAGCCACTCATCCAAGCTGTTACTATCGCATTGTCTCATAGTGATGACACCCTCGTAATCTTGACACTGACCCAGACTATATGGTGGGTGCAGTTCAAATGACATCCGTGGGCACATTGGCCAATATGTGTGCACTTCATGGCAGTGCTCAGAAGTAGCTTTTGCATAGGTTTTGCATAGGTAGGAGCTGACTGACGCAATCCACTTTGGAATCAGTAAGTATTGTGGACTCAACTTCAGTGTGGCTTAGTTTGTAGTTCCATATATGTATGTTGGACATGTGCCCTTGGGTCTCATCAGCAATGTGAATCTGTTGTGAACACCTAGAGATGTGACATGCAATGTGCTACATCACAACAATCTTTGGCCAACATGTCCCGTGTTTGGCTATATGCCAGGAGATTATGCTCTGCTATCATTCTTTGCGATACTACTTGTGTCCTGCAACAGACATGTACATGTTGTCACAGATGCATATTGTTAGAAAGTGGCTAGGTATATACTGTTCCCAAATAGGTACGGTGTGCACAGAGTCCAAAGTCACCAGAGTTTGTGCAGAGCTTAAAGTTAGATATAACCTTACTCTACGAAGTGTTAGCTTGGTCAAGCAGTAAGGCAGTATCAGAGGACAGTGTAAAGCCTTTGTTGTACACACTCAGTCAGCAGGTGGTCTCACACACTCAATAACTGAACTCAAGGCCACAGTTTTTGATAGAAAAATATATGCTTGTTTTATTTTGTAACCAACAATAGGTATCAAAAGATACTTAGATTGCGAGGCTTTAGTTACATACTTTGGCAATGTGCCATTGACTTTGGTAGGTAATAGTTACAAGTTGTTGCAATAGGCAACACAATTTCAAACACAATAATACATTGAGCTCAATGTGAGTTTGAAGTGATTTGCTAATGATTACTTCCAGGATAACTTTTGTGGCCTGGATCCCATATTCAGTCCTGTGCAAGGTCTTGGAAACATGTGAGTATATCCGTTGTAGTTGTTGTTGTGATTTTCAGGAAATATGTTGCTATTACTAAACTTGACACTAAGAAGAAATTTTACAGAGTAACTGCCAATGATTTCCTATGGGAGAAAATAGTGTGATTGGTAAGTACGGTTGTGAGTGGTTTTCCGGGTCAGTGCTGGGCAACAAGATCCAGCATTGGGATCTCTCCTAATAGCAGTTGAGTTGTTCCATTTCTGTTTTTAAGCAAAACTTTTAACTTTTAGAATCTCAACACTTACAAGGAATTTCTTATGAAACCAATCAATGTTACCCTATGGAATACATTTGGGTTATCGGCTTTTTGGTAAGTACTCGACTGGCAGAGTTGAGGTTCTGGGCACAGACTCAAGGATCCCCCAGGCTCAGGTTTGTACAGTTGTTACACCCTCTGTGAGACGGTGTCGGACGGGGGCAGAGTGAGTTTGGCACGATGTTATCCCATGGGAGGCAGGGGGTACTTGGTTGCTGGCTGCTGACTAGCAGGCCACACGGCTGTGGGAGCTGGGCTCCTGGTCACTTGCTCAGGGCAAATGTGGGAAGTAGGTAGGAGTAGAAGTTACACTGCCAGGGCCACTCGGGCAGGTGGGTGCAGGGTGCCTTTGACCCTTTGTGCGCTCAATGGATTGCAGTGGGAAAGCTTCTGGGCAAACCAAGGCTGCAAGCTCGGAGTCGCAGTTTTTTCATGTGCCCCCACCACTTAAATTGGGTATTTGGAGGGTGGGTATGTCCCCAGGAGTCGGGCATAGGGGGCCGCAGTGTGCCGGGTGATGGGGTGACTTTTGGTCTTGGTAAATCTTACCCTCTGTTGATTGTGGCCAGGTGGGTCCCTGGTTCTGAGGCTGCAGGCGTCGCAATGAGCATCGTGGTGAGACCTTGGTGGCCAGATCCGGGGTCACGGTTGCCGGGGGGGGGACGTCATCGGGGTCTTTGTCCACTCCGACACAGGCCAGGCTTGTCCAGTGCAGGGTGTGCAGGCTTTGCGGTTCTGTGATGATGCCAGGGGTTAGAAACTTGCTTTGAGCAGAGCTACTGATCATGGGCCTCCCATATGATCAGAGTCACAAGGTAGCCAGGTCCGCAGGGGTTTTTGAGGTTGCTGGCCACAAGTGGGTCTGGGCTGTGGCAGGAACAGGTTCAAGGGTCGACAGGCCGATAGGGCTGGGGCCAAAGCTGTTGGTGTCTTCCTCTTCTTAGCAGCTGCACAGTAGTTTCTTTCTTCTTGCTCTTCCTTGATTTTTCCGAATCAGGCAAAGGAAGCTTCAGGGTGCCTCTAAATACAATATTTATTTGCATTACAGGTAGGTACAGGGCAGGGACCCTCCCTGCCCTGGGGTGGATACACACACTATCCTGCCACTCACCTGTGGGAGTGGGCCAGTAGCCTAGTCCTGATTTTGCAGGGCTTCACATCTTCAAGATGGAGATCGCACGGAGATGGGCTTCACCTCGCCTCCCACACCTGAGGGTTGGTGTGGGCAGGCTGGAACATACCCTGTCCTTATTTTGTGTTTCCGGCCAGTCTTCCCGCAAGAGTGGGTGTCAGAACGGGGTGTTGGGGGCAGTTTTCTGGGTACAGCCCGTGGCCTGTAGAAGCTCACTAAGTCTGCATGCCTTTGAAGGTTCCTCCTGGCCATCCTGGGAAGGAGACCTAGCACCCCGCCCAGCATGTGCATTATTGCAGGCCCAGGGGAGCGGGGCTGTACAACCTGGGGTCCAGCAACATGTCTGATGTGTGGCAGCCTAGGCAGCATCCCAACCAGACGTGGATTGTAGGTTAGTTGTCCATGGTTTGACAATTGGGAATGTTAGTGTTTAGGGAAGGCACATAGGCCCTGGGCACCTGATTGGCAGGAGTCCAGGGCACACTCAGTCAAAGTCCATTCAGCAGTTCTTCAACAAGTGGGTGAATACCATGCATGAAAGATTGTACTTTCTCACACATATGTCATACATGTTGTGTGACCAGAATTGGGATATTGCTAGTTGTGCCATCGGATCAATGTTGTCAGTGCAATTTTGGCCGTGTAATCTTGTGGGGCACCCTGTGGCCCTTCTTCACTATCTGACTCCGGTTGTCTCATCTTAGCCATCATTGCAAGTGTAATTTATTTTGCAACACTGTGCCCCCTTCTGATGGGTTTAGTTGTATTGCTCATTTACATTTCTTAGCCTGTATTTGGACACATGTTTTTCAAACCGCCTCTGCTCTCCCTTCCCGCCACTGTTTTCCCTGCTGAGACGCACAGCAACACCCACTTTCATAACACCCACATGCCAGGCTGATCCGCACACCTCCCCTTCCACTTGCATACATCCACGCTGGGTCCGCGCAAAGTGCAGGAACATCCTGGGTCCGTGAACACAACTACACACATTGCCACTACGATGCTAGCACACTCAACGCCCTCAACATTGGATGATCACACACCTGCTTCCTACCCAGAACAGAACACACACAAGGACACATCTCCACCTGGAACTGCATTGTCACCAGCATTGAATCTGCAAATCCACCCACTGTGTTGTAAGCAAACTACCTCAGATGCATTGTCCCCAACACCTGCTACAGATGCCAACACACAAGTGAACTCTGGGACCTACTCAACTCACCCTCCCAGACATAGTCTCCATGACAGTTACCTAATTGTACCCCTCCTCAGAACACTACCTCGCCATAGCCATCCTGTGCAGCTACAAGATCGACCACAGGGACCGCAGCAACGGAGTAGGACTATGAATTTACATCGTCAACAGGAACACTCGCAGAGTCTCAAACAACCACGACAACATCCTCATCAACGCCGGACACATGCACATCCAGATCCACAACAATCCAAAAACCACCCTCAAAGTAACCCACGTCTACATAGCCTCCAGACACCGAACACAGTTCTGCATCACCATCACCAACTTTGTTGGTACACATGCCCTCACAACCACAGACTACACGTAGAACTTCCACCTTGTGTACATTGACGCCACAGTATACACCACCCTGACCGAAACCCTGGCCACCCTCGGGCTCATACAACTTGTCACAACACCCACCTACCACAACAGCCACACGCTTGATAACATATTATCCACAAGCTCCCACGTCTACTCCAACCACCCAGCCAACCTCCACTGGAACAAACCTCAACGCAGCAAATTCGCATTCCATGTGCTCGATAATATGCTCTATGGAATTCCAATTGAAGCCCATGTTAGATGTCCTTCACATCTAACATGTGCTTCAATTGGATTTCCATAGAGCATATTATCAAGTCCATTATCGCAGTTTAAGCGGCGGTTTTCTGGCGCTAAAGCGGCGATAATTTTATCGCCTGGCATGATAATATGCCCCCAAGTGTCTTGGTCACATCAGGGGTTGTGTGTACATAAGTTTGTGCCAGGGTGTGACATGCTCCCTTGAGGATGAGTTCTACACTCCGCAACATCAGTGAGGTCTCCTGCACCATGTGAATCCCTTTGTCTTGCAGGCATGCTATCCATCATGCCCTATCACATGCCTTATCAGTGTGGCTCAAGGAATTGCAGCTTTGCAGGCGCTTGCACATGTGCATGTGCATGTGTTTAGTGTGCTATTGGTGATGCGTGATGAGTGCCCACTTTTGGCACATTGGCAGTGGGAGCCTACTTGGGGGCATGTTATCATGGACGTCCATGGTGTTATCTGCACTTTAGCAGCAGGAGACTTCTGCTACAAGCGGCAAAGATGTCCTTGGAAATGTGCCACATAGAATTCCAGGAGAACCACATGTTCTGGTGTGAAAATGGGCTTTGATTAGAATTCTCTGCTGCATGTTATCAGGCACATTATCACCGCTTTGGTGTCTGTTTCATGCCGCTGAAGTGGCGATAATTTTAAGAACGTCCTTGATTAAATATGCCGTGTTGTTTCTACAAAGCTTCACTGTGTAGGACACATGTGCCTCTAAGTTACTTTGGCTCCTTGAAATTTGTGTTGTGTGCATTGCGTCTGTCATGTTTAATCATGCTTCCTGCACTTCTTTTTGATTATCCTTTCAGAGTATGGTGCAGCATGTATGGCAAATGTTGTTGCTATCTGAGCAGACAGTGTCCACACACATTACCCACAAATTTTGTCTCACATGTGGAGTGTGTGTGGCAGTGGTGGGCCGTGTTGTGCATCATACCAGGCGCAAACATTTTAGACTCTGCATGAGCAGTTTGATTTTCAAAGGGGGGACTACATACTCCATGCAGCGATCACAGCGGATATTCGTGTGCATTGTAAAGGGGACCAAGCATGACCTGAGCTTTCTTTAGGGTGCCAATACATATTGACAGCAGCTGAAAAGTTTAAGGCAGTCACATGCCTGTACATGCGCATGGGTCTCGTGGAGCTGCCCCCTTTGGACAAACTGAATTGAAATGGGAGGTAGATGTAGTTTGAGAGATCCCTGAAAGGGCTTGTGCAGAGATTGTAGAGTAAGCATGGAGGTGCATCAGGCACACCCGCTTCCAAAGGCTTATTTTAAATGTTTTACATTGCCTTACCTCACACCGGCAGGAAGTCAATGCATGTTTCTACACTGACTCATAGGCATGCACAAGGGTTCAGGGAGAGGGGGCAAACTTTCCTCACATGATTTGGGGGTGACCACTTTAGGCAACTTATTGGACCATAGTGATCACAGTATTGAAGGTGTTGACAGACAGGGAGGTTGATCTGTCGTAGGGGGATTGTATCCTACATTGCTTCCCACACATGGCTCAAAGTGGGCATGCCGCAAGTTTATGGATAGGGTATTATTATTGGCCATGAGGGGATATTACGATGCACTGGAAGGCAAGTGGGGCCACGAGTTTAGATCAATGGGAGTGCCAGTTTACCAAATGGGCAGAGTGTGATGGGATAGTTCGGCTACTACTGGTCAAGGGTACAGTGGGCAAGGGATCACTTGATGCGACTAGGGTATGGGACCATTTATTTGGACCATTTGTGGACAAAGACAGCGAGTGCGATGTCAACACTGAGTCAGGTGAGCTGGTACCAGGCTAGTGCCTTTATAGCGCGTAGATGTGACCATTCCACACCATTGTAGACATGCATGATGGGTGAATCTAAAGCGGCAGCCTGTATATTGTGTTTTTGTGTTTAGCTTCTGGATAACACCGATTACCACAGATTACGCACTGGTAAGGCTATCAAGGAGTACAGAGCAACATGGGTAGTGACATGCCTTGAGGGATTGTGAAATAGACTTTCGTATGGATTAGTGCTGGTGATGTTGGTTTATATGGCCTGTGTTGTTAATTGTTTGGTATGCCCCTTTTTACATGGTTCTTAATATTCAAGGTAGTAGAGGAGACATGTCATAGTAACAATCCAAGGATCCAATGCTCAGAAAAATGAACACCATAGTGAGTGGAGAGGGACTAGGGGCCATATTATCAGGATCAGCGTTAAAATAATTGCGGCTTTAGCGGCAGGTGACTGCCACTATAGCGGCGGTGTTGGACTTGATGATCGGCCCTTGTGAATTCCCATAGGAGTCCATGTTCTGGTGTGAACATGGCCTTCTCTGGGAATTCCCAGGGGCATATTATCAAGCCCATTGCCGACACTTTAGTGGCAGTTTCCTGCCGCTAAGGCAGCAATGATTTTAACACTGATCTTGGTAATATGTCCCTAGGTTTGCACAATTGTTAGATCTGAAGATCTAGCTTACGCAGACATGAGGATTTTAAATTTTTTCTAGTGAAAATAGTACATGCCATGCGTTGACGTGGGGCGGGAGAGGGTTGGTGGGTATTATGGACAGGGATATGTGTGCATGCAGGTGAGTTGCCTTTGGATGACTGAATGGCTTTCATGGTGCGCCCCACATTGCATTTTGCAATGGAGAGCGCACAACTAAGTGCCAAATTATCAGGGACGGCATTACAGATTATCTGCACTTGAGCGGCAGAGAACTGCGGCTTAAGCGGCGATCATGGCCTTGATAATATGCCCTAGGGATTTCCAATAGAAGTCCATGGTCTGGTGTGACCATGGGCTTGTATTGGAATTCTCCAGGGCATTTTTTAAGGGCCATTCTCGCCGCTTTGGTGGCAGTTTGCTGCCGCTCAAGCAGCTATTATTTTAACGCAGTCTTTGGTAATATACCCCATGATCCGTATTTTTGGTGTGACATTGCATGTGTTGTCGGTATGCAGAGTGAGCCAATACTCGCGCGCGCACTAATCTTGAAAGCACCAGCACTTTACTTGTGGACTCAATCTCCCAGGTGGCCACGCTCCCAGGAGGGAGGTGACAGCTTCCGCCATCGTGCTCAAAAGCGCAGAGGAACATCGCGGCGCGGGACGCGCGCACTAATCTTGAAAGCACCAGCACTTTACTTGTGGACTCAATCTCCCAGGTGGCCACGCTCCCAGGAGGGGGGTCACAGCTTCCGCCATCGCGCTCAAAAGCGCAGAGGAACATCGCGGCGCAGGACGTGCGCACTAATTTGAAAGCACCAGCACTTTACTTGTGGACTCAATCTCCTAGGTGGCCACGCTCCCAGGAGGGAGGTGACAGCTTCCGCCATCGCGCTCAAATGCGCAGAGGAACATCGTGGCGCGGGCCACGCACGGGCCGCGCCTGGGCGAAGGGCGGGCCCGTCCTTGCCCGTCCTCGCCAGTAAGAGTCAGAGCAGGGCCACCGCCCTAACTTGCACGCCCCCGCGCTCAAACTCGGATTGACGTGCAAGGTACTGTGGTCATTTTCTTTTCTGTTGTTTCCTCTTCGCGAGCGCTTCTTTACTTATTAGTAGCCAAAGACTGTATCCTGATATATACCGGTTTGATCGGACCAAATTGCAACCTGCAATATAAGAACTCTTGCTGCTAATTTTTTCGGACCCTTTACCCTTTGGGTATACGTATGTCTAAGTGCCTTATCTAACCCGTTTTTAATACTGATACTCTAAGAATGAGTGGAGGTTATTTGTAAATTCTACGGGATATATTAGTATTGTTTCCATCCGGAGTATGTTGATAGTATGTTGATATTTTTACAAAGGATAAAAACTCTGTATTCCACGCTTTAGTAGCGTTGAGCAAGTGCTCAGCCAGTGTACCAGCTGGGCACTTACTTACCGCCTTGAGACTTCTCGAAACCATAACCCTATAAATATTGCAGGCAAATAAATAGATTGCCATAGGGAAAAGGAAGCAGGCTGCGAGTCACTCGCCGAAAGTACCAAGTAAACACAGGAAGGTCAATATGACCCTATTGAATTATTTAACAGGGGCCGTCGGGGACATTGAAAGACCGATTATTTCTGTGGAGGAAACACTAAACATTGATACAATAGACCCATTACTATTACAACAAAAGACAATGGATAATATTGTGTCAGGTGATGTAGGGGTGGCAAAGAAAGATCTCCCTGATAATTCTCTCCATGTCCAACAAAATAATGGGTGTATACAGGAGATTAATGATGTTGTCCTCGAAGAGACTGCAGTTAGTGATCGCCCTCCTCCACTAAATAAAACATGCAAATTACCAAATTCAAAAATAGTAAATGATATCCTAGATGATGTAGTTGTAATTCACCCAATTCCCACCTCCATTCCTAGACAAACCAAAACTCATCCAAAAAAGTGTCAGGGGAAACGGCCATGTGCCAAGCCCAAATTGCAGAAGGAAGTGGGCACTGCAAGCATTCCGAGGGGGAAAAAGCCTTTTAGTGAATCCACATGCGAATTGGTAAATCTATACACAGTCATCAAAGACCTAAAGGAGTTCGTTACGCAATCAATAAACACCCTTTCTAGTAGGCTGGATAAAATGGAAAAATGCCTGGATAAAGTGCTAGCGGCCCAGCTCAATACCATTCAAGTAGTGGGTACGGTAAACCAGAAGTCACTAGGTGTCTGTGGACAAGCAGAAAAGGCAGCTTCAAGAAAAGCAACTCCCCGGTCCGACAGAAGAGTACTAGTAGTTGGAGAACGGGATGGTTGCCCGGATCTGTATCAAAACGTACCTGTGGTTACATCTAGTAGCACTATACTAGATGGTAAGACATCCAGGCACAAAGAGCCGGGCGCGGTAGGTCTTAAATCCTTTGATAAACGGAAGGGTGGGGAAAGTATAAATATGATGGTGGACAGTTTGGTATGAGTTAAAGGGTTTATGATTCAGAATGTTATTAAATCATTTTTATTCAAAGTCATACGTTGTTTTCACATTAATCTCAATAATCAAACGTGAACAGAAATCGATAATCAATATTAGTCAACCAATAAAAGATAATAAATTATTAAAACACATTCTATTAAGGAAAGAATCCCTATTCTAGGAATGGGGTGACATAGGTGTCAGTCAGAACCCATAAAGAGTTCAAGTTCGAGAGAGTGAGAATTCAAGCATATAGCTTCAGCGTATAAAGTCAATGTAACAAATCAAAAATCGGTCAAAGCAGAATTTCCCATAAAGAGAGGTTCAAGAAACTCAGTGAAGTCCCAGAGCAGTGTGGTATAAGGCTAAAATTGCAAGTGATCTGGAAAGTGGCAAAAAAGAAGTGGGTCTGGAAAAATGTCCCAAAGAAATGGTAACCTACTCTAGGAACATGCACTATTATAAACAGTCAGATACCATGTTGTAGTCTTTATTTTTGTTCCTCTCCTCTTGTCCTCCAATAAGCTTTCAATGCTTTCATGGGAAAGCACTCAATCCCCATTTTCTCACAGAAAGTCAATAGTCCATAGACTGTAATCTCTACATTTGCAACTATAATATTTCTAAGTTTTATATGCATTTTCATCCTATTCAGATCTACTTTACCATGTATTAAACTACATCTCTAATTTTCAAAAAAAAAAAGCACACTTTATTCAATGCTAACACTTATCTATTTAAACGCTGAAACATCTATATAACAGAAAAGAAAACATTTTTAAACACCACCATCATTTGGAATAAGAAGTGTGTTAAAAGATGCCAAGTTGAGTTTAAATGCTGCATTTTTATAGGGGTTTTCTCCATTACTTCGTTAAATGACAATTTCTAATCATGTGTTAGTCTTCTTTAGCAAGTAGAACACATTTTCACAGTGAATCAAGAACATGTATGCAACTATTATTTTATATGAAAAAGCATGTTTGTGGAAAGGTCAATAAATTTTTTTTTTTGACATATCTAAGCATTTCTAGTCATGTCACCTTTTCAGGCAATATTTCTCCCATCATTTGAGGACTATTATGGGTAAATATGGCTGTCGAATGCAATTTTTGCATTTAAACACATTTTATTTTTGTTGGAGTCTACAAGCTGAATCTGGGTATTTATCATATACTGTATTATTTTCTCAATATTTTTAAAACTCACCCTCATTGTCAGTGTCCACATTTTGAACCAGTGGATATGACAGTCATTGGCCAATTAGAGTCCCAGTCATGTTGAGTGACAGCATTCTTGACAGCATTCTTTGTCTATATTTTTAGAGTGCTTACAAAGGCTAAAGGATGAATGTCCCTCTTGGAGACTGAACCGGGCCGGTCGCAGTTCTGCCACCACTCAGCTCAACCCAGGCATCATCTGGTTGACTTTCAGAAGAGGACTAGCAGCAATTTTAAGCAACCTCCATACCTGGCATTGTAAAGCGGCACAGCATGAACACACACATACAAGGCACAGAAACTTGTCACATACATGCCAACCCTCCCGATTCAGGGGGGGACAACTGATTTAAAGGCTAGTCTCCCACCTCCTGATTCCTGCATTCAAAAACCCGATTCCTCGGTGGGCTTCTGCCGACCGGGACTGGTCTAGTGAGGCTGGTAGCATTCACTGCCAGTAACCAGCTCCGGCAGGCCAGTGCACAGCATTTTTGTTATGCTCTCTCTGTCTGTCATTGCGCTTTCTCTGTGCTCCTGACAGGTAAGGGAAAAAAAAGTACATGTAAATTCATTTCTGATATCCGGTCCTGCAACAGCACACTTTTATGTCCCATACATGACAACAGACCCGATTCAGGCCTCAATATAGTCAATGGGAGAAATGCATTCTCCAGATTATTCTTCTAAAATCTCTCACTTTACCCTTCTAAAATGTTGGCATTCATGTTGAATCCGACTGCCTCTGTCCTTCAGCCAGAGCAGGCGGGGCTAATTGCTGCTTATGCCATTTCTAGTGGTGTCCCTCTTGTGGGCGACAAGAGGTGGATGATGTGCTCATAGTCACCACCGCAGGAAACTGCTGACACACGCGGCCTGTGCAGGAGCAATAACCCAGATCCCAGTGCAGGTATTTACCCAGCATGTAATTACAAAAAAAATAAAAGATGGTAGTTTCGGTAGAGAGATGTAATTACATCTCTCTACCGAAACTACCATCTTTTATTGCTTCATAAGCCAGTATATGTAGTATTTTATTTATGTCATTATGTATTTATCTTGAAACATTATTCTCTGTCATTATGACTAACTTATGTTGGCTTTGTGTGTATCGTTTCCTTTTACACAATGTCAGATGTTTTTATTGAAAATAAATAAAAAGATTCAAATTTTTTTTATCCATGTGAGAGTACACTGTTTCAACTAACTAGAATTTTGACGTTGATTCACAATTTCATAATTAATGTTTACTGCCTAGATATGTTATTTTGTTCTTGAACCATTTCCCTGTTCTGGGAGTACCCCTTATTTATACATTAGACTAACAAACTCCCATACCACTAACTCACCTGATTTCACTTTTTCATCAATATTCATTTATTTTATTTTATTATTTATTTAGTGTTTTATAGAGCGCGAACTTGACCCGTTAGGGTATCAGAGCGCTTTACAGGAACAAAACAGTATACAATAGGTTTGAAGTCACAAAAGTACACAATAGTATAGGAAGGGGCGTGGTGCTGGGTACATAAGGGATAGAGGGTACGTATGTACATTTTACTTTATACATATTACTTGTGGCGAAGGTCTCAAAAGTGTACAATAGGGTAGGAGGTGACGGGGTGCTGGGTACATGAGGGATAGAGGATACGTATGTACATTTTACATTATACATTTACTCGTAGCGATCATCTCAGATGTCTCTGGGGGGTTGAGGCGAAACTTAAGCGAGGAATTTGCCCATAAGGAAGGTTTTGGCATCCTTTTTGAAGCGTGCCAGTGAGGGGATTCTTCTGATGGCGGGCGGGAGAGAGTTCCATACTCTTGGTGCGGCCCCAGAGAAGGCCCGATTGTAGGTTTTTTTTTTCCGCAAGCGCGCAGGTTGGAGCAAGAGGTCTCTGGCGGACCTGAAGTTTCTGGTTCCTTCAGATACCACAAGTTTCTGTGCAAGATAAGCAGGGAAGTTTGAGTATAGTGCCTTGTGCGTGATGCATGTCAGTTTGAGTTGAATTCTGGCCTCAAGAGGAAGCCAATTCAGACAGAGCTTTCAGAGGAGGTGAAATGTGATCAAATTTCCTTGTGCCAGTAAGACGTCTGGCTGCCCCATTGAGGCAGGCTTTTAAAGGTGCCAGGGAGATCTTGGGTAGCCCGAGAGGGTAGAACAGAGTCTAGAGATGACTAGTGCCTGGACTGCCATGTTTAGGTCAGGAGCGTCAAGGAAGGGTTTCATTTTCCAGAGGTAGCTCAGGTGGAATCTGGCTGATTTAGCCAACAAGTTGATGTGGTCTCGCATGTTCAAGTTGCAGTCAAGGGTTATGCCCAAAGATTTGGCTGAGTCCACAATGGTCGGTGGGCAATTTAGGGCTGTGATAGCCTTAATCCATAACTGAATCTCAGGGTTAGTTTTTGGTGGGGAAATTAGGAGAAATTCTGTTTTATTTGTGTTGAGTTTCAGTTGATTGGAGGCGAGCTATTGGACAGTCGTTTTCAAGGCCTTATTCAGGAATAGAATCTCCTCGAGGGATGAGGTTTTGATGTAGATCTGGGTGTCGTCAGCATACATGTGGTAAGAGATGTTTGCGGAACGTAATACTTTGGCAAGCGGTGCAAGGTAAAGGTTGAAGAGGGTTGGGACAGGGTTGAACCTTGAGGGATTCCAACCGTGACCGGCGAGGGGGCAGACAAGTTACCGTTAATTAGGAATCTTTGTGATCGATTTTGGAGGAAGGACCTAAACCAGTCTAGAACAGAACCATCCAATCCCATCCTAAATTTGAGGCGTTCAAGTAATTTTCCAAGGTTGACCGTTTTGAAGGCCGAGGATAGATCCAGGAGGATTAGGAGACAAGTTTTGCCTTGGTCAAAGGCTTGGAGGGCATCGTCTACGATGTGGAGCATGGTGGTTTCAGTACTGTGCCCAGGTCTGAATCATGATTGGAAGTCGTCAAGTAGATGAAAGTTGTTGATGTGATGGCTTAGCTGCTGTTGCACACACTTTGGCTATGAGAGGGATGTTGGAGATAGGTCTGAAGTTGTCAGGGGAAGCTGGATCCAGAGACGGTTTTTCAAGATGGGGAGAACTTGGCCGACTTTCAGAGAGTCGGGTATCGATCCCTGCCTGAGAGAGGCGTTGATTATTGCAGTCCAGCTAGGAATGATGGATTGGGCGGCGTCAGCTAAGCAGTTGGAGGGGAGCGGGTCATTATAGTGGTTGTTAGAGTTTAAGGTGGATAGGATTTTTGAGACAGAGTCTTCATCATAGAGCTTGAAGTTCAATCAATCAATCAAACATTTGTACAGCCAGGTCTTGAGATTTCTCCTGAAGGTCAGCAGGTCTTGGGTCTGACGTAGGTGGGGAGGGTGTTGCATGTCTTTGCGACGAGGTGGGAGAAAGATCCGCCACCGGTGGTCGTTCAGCGGATGCGTGGGACGGCGGCGAGGGCGAGGTCGGCAGAGCGAAGCTGGCGGTTCGGGGTGTAGAAGGACATTCGTTTGTTGAGGTATGCTGGTCCTGCGTTGTGGAGCGCTTTGTGAGCGTGGGTGAGGAGTTTGAAGGTCATCCTCTTGTTGACCGGGAGCCAGTCTAGATCTCATAGGTGGGCAGTGATGTGGCTGTGGTGAGGGAGTCCGAAGATGAGGCGTGCTGAGGTGTCCTGTATGCGTTGGAGTCTCTTCTGGAGGGTAGACGTGGTTCCTGCGTAGAGGGCGTTGCCGTAGTTCAGCCTGCTGCTGACCAGTGCTTGGGTGACTGTTCTCCTGGTTTAGATGGGGATCCATATGTAGATTTTGAGGAGCATTCGGAGGGTGTTGAAGCAGGAGGAGGAGACAGAGTTTACTTGCTGGGTTGTAGAGAGCGTTGTGTCCAGAATGAACCTCAGATTGCGTGCGTGGTTTGTGGGTGTCGCGGCAGCTCCCAGCGAGGTCGGCCACCAGGAGTCATCCCATGCAGAGGGGGTGGTGCCAAGGATGAGGACCTCTGTTTTGTCTGAGTTAAGTTTCAGTCGGTTGATCTTCATCCAATCTGCGACGGCCTTCATTCCCATGTGGAGGTTGGATTTGGCGATGGCCGGGTCTTTGGTGAGGGAGAGGATCAGCTGTGTGTCGTCGGCGTAAGAGACGATGTTGATGTGGTATGCTCGGACGATGTTGGCGAACGGTGCCATGTAGATGTTGAAAAGGGTCGGGCTGAGGGATGATCCTTGGGGATGCCGTAGGTGATTGTGGTGGCTTCGGATCGGAACGGGGGGAAGTGGACTCTCTGGGTTCTGCCGGTGAGGAAGGAGGTGATCCAGTCCAGGGTTCTGCCTTGGATCCCTGTGTCGCGGAAACGTGTGTGTAGGGTGTAGTGGCAGATGGTGTCGAAGGCGGCTGAGAAGTCCAAGTGGATGAGGGCCACGGTTTTGCCCTTGTCCAGTATGGTCCTGACATTGTCAGTGGCGGCGATGAGGTGGTCTCGGAAGTTAGATCAGCGTGCTTGGTTTTTGGGTGAAGCCTGTGGGGGCAACCCGGAAGGAGGGGGCAGATCCGGAAAGGGTTGAGAATTTGTGGTGGAGCTGAGTTTGTTTCCTAAGGTTATGATTTTGTCAGAGAAAAAGGAGGAGAAATCCCCAGATGATATTAACGACTTGGGGGTTTCTTTCGATATTTTGGCCAGTTTATTAGTTTGGTGTTTGACCAGTTCGAAGAGCTTGAGTGGTCTGTTCTTGGCATTCTCCAGCTCCGATCTGAAGAATTCTTTTTTTGCATTGAGGATGTGCCTGTTGTAGGCATTTCTGGCCTGGCGGAGAAGTTTTATATGTACTGCTGAGGGGTGCTGTCTCCAGGTTCTTTCGGATTGTCGGAGGGATCTCCTATCGTTGCTGAGGGAGCCAGTGAACCAGGGGTTCCTGTCTTTGATTTGGGTTCTTTTTAGTTTTAGCGGGGCTAGGTCATCTAGAATGTTAGTTATAGTTGCGGAGTAGTGGTCATTGAGGTCAGTGGCCATTGTGATATGTGAGGAGGAGGTCAGATTTACAGCGAGCCTTCAGTTCCCTGAGGTCCAGGTTTTTGGTGTCTCTGACTGTTAGAATGGGGAACCTCCGGTTGGCACAGGCAGGTACTTGTGACAAGCAGTGGTCCCTTCTTCTATTCAGGGCGAGAGAATTACCCCCTCAGAACAACCCCTGCTCACCCTATAGGTAGTGTGGCGCGAGCAGTCAGGGCTAAACTTCAGGACGCTAGTCAGTTAAGCATTTATGATCACACACAGTAAACCACAACGATCCCCCACAAACGGACACCAGGCGTAAGTTGTATCGAAAATACGGATGCTTTATATAAAAGATTCTTTGTTACGCAGGCATGTACAAGACCATCAATAACGGTTGCGAAATGGAAGCCACAAGATGATAATTAGGCACTGTTCTTGTCTTTGGTAACTTATTCGATCACGAGCGCTTCCCAGGGCTCGGTTGAGTCGGTCCAGTCACGATGATGCGCAGTGCGCCCGGGATACAGTGATACGGGGAAATCAGAACGCTGCGGACCCCGAGTCCGATAGAGAGTTCACTGTACCTGGGAACGTGCGATGTGCTTGGACGAGTCTTCAGGGGAGATGCTGGTTCTGCACCTCGCGGGTCTTCCGGATCAAGAATTCAGCGGGCGGCTCTCGGTAGACAGGTGCGGCCCAGGGCCTCCGACACGGACTGTGCGGGAGGTCACTGCGGAGGGCGGCACGGTCAGACTCTGGCTGGGAGGTGAAGCGGGGCGGCCGGATACGTTACGACGTACGGGCGGCCGTCCGAGGCTTGATTTCACTTCCCAATTAGAAATCCGGCAGGAGGGCGAGAGGGCACCAGGCACGCTCCAGTGGCAGGCAGGTGACAGGGAAGCGGGGCGGCCAGCCTCGATGGGTCCAGAGCGACTCGGGTAGAGCGGGGCTCTCGGCGAGGGGAGGTGGCCAGGCTTCTGGGTGTCACGGCCCTAGGAGGGGTGGCAAGGTGCGCAGAGCACTCCGGCGGGAGAAAGCACACGGCTCGAGTTCTCAGACGAGCGGAGACACGGTGAACCCACTGGTCCTGGGGTTCAGTTCAGGGGGCAAGCTCTTCTTCCAAGCCCTTGGAGATAGTTGAAGAACAAAGTGCAAAAGTCTCTTTCAGTCTTTTTCCTCTCCTTCCTCAGCAAGGCATCTACTGCAGGCCAGTCCCTCAGGTCAGGGAAAGTTACTCCTCCTTCAGCTTCTTCCAGGTCCTTCTAGTCGGGCAGAGTTCCTTCGTGGTTCAATCTGGATCTGGTTTCTTAGGAGCCAGGCTCCTACTTTTATACAGTGATTCCTTTGTTCTTTAGCGCCAGGGGGCCTGGGCCTGGCTCAGTCCAGTTCTGGAGTACTCTGTTTTGGTGACTCTGCTCTTTCCTTTCAGCAGCAGGGCAGAGACATCAGCCGCTCCACAGGGGGGGCGGAGCCGGCTTTGTGGTGGCAGAGCACCGGTCTATTCAAGAGTCAAGGTGTACTCCTCCCACCCATCCTGGTGTAATCTCTCTACCCACCACCTGGCAGCCAACCTGTCTCCTGGAATCCCCCAGCCCTGCTCCTGTACTGTTGCTAGGCAGAACACACACCCACAGCAGAGGCGGACTGAGATGGTCAGGCACGCAAAGGCTAACTTTCTAAAAGTAGCATTTGCAAACCCAGGATATTAAAATAACCTTTACTAAAAGATGTATTTTATTATCCCGAGTTCAGGCATACTAAACATGACTTTCTACCATGCTCTCTGAGTCCACTGGGGTCACAGCGTGTAGCGATCCCAGCAGCCCATTCTGGCCTATGGAGAGCAGGTAGCCTTCAATAGTGAAAAACGAAAATGGCTGTAATTCACTATTAAGACATGCCACACACATCAGGGCATGTCCTACCTTATGCCTACAATGCACCCTGCGCTTAGGCATACCAGAGGGGTGACTAACATGTAGTTAAGGGAAGGTTTAGGGACTGGCAAATGGGGACACTTGCTCAGTCAGCGCGACGGTACCAGACCGCGCGCAGGTTCTGCAGTGTCAGACCCTAGACACATTTTACCCCGCTGCTTCGGTGGGTGGCACAACCAGTGCTGCAAGCCCACTAGCAGCATTTGGATATACAAGCCCTTGGCACCCCTGGTGCACTCTACTAGGGACTGATAGTAAACCAAATAAACCAAACGTGGAAGTCAATTCACATAATACATTTTACCATAGGGAGCACTTGCACCGTGGCACTGGATGGCAGTGGCACAGTGCCCTGAGCAGCTAACACCAACACAAAACACATTGAGGCACAGACAAAAAATGGAAGGGTGACCCACGCCAATGGTGCCAGGTCTAACACTGACCCAGCGTTTTGGAATCACCGGTTGCGATGCCCTTGTTTTTTGGGTGCCAGGTAATTGGAAGGACATAGCATGGTGGTCTGACCAGTCGCATGGGTCTATTGAGATAAGTTTAACTGTTGACTCCTTGGAGATGATCCAGTCAAGGGTGGCCCCTTTTGAGTGTGTAGGGAGTGTTCAGGCTTGGATCAGGGCTTGATCGGCCAGGAGGTCTTTGATGGCATTGACATGAGGATCCTTAGGATCGTTCCAGTGCAGGTTGAAATCACCAAGGAAAATGTCATTAGAGTTGGAGGAAACCTTGGCTGTGATGATTTCCATGAAGTGGTCAGTGAAGGTGTCGTTCGTGCATGGGGTCGTAAAAGATGTGCAGATTGCCGGAGGTTGGGAAACTAGCGTGATTCACATACATCAGGGGCACACTCTACAGTATAGGCAGAATGAGCATGTGGAGAAACCCATGAGCATCATGTCCTGCAAAAACAAGGAAGGAATTGACTGGGAGCTACAGGGAAGGGAAACTTGCTCACCTACAGGAGAGCTCAGCATTAGGTTATTTAACAGTAACTTTTATGCAAATTTAAGATCATTACTACTTGGAGCCCTTCCTAGAAGAAATACAACCAGCTCTAGCAAAGAAATTATATGTCCAATTAAGGCACTGGTCACTCTCCATGCGCTAATTTTCAAACAAACGGCCAGGCACCACCTTATTAGGGTGTCCGGCTTGCAGTAATACCAAGGAATCCAAACTCCATGTATTTTTAGTTTTTTTGCCCCAGTTACAAAAAAAGCAAGACTACATGGTTGATTCAGCTGTGCAGAAATCTGGGGACCGACCATTGTTCAGAAGCATTTAGGATCCTGAAATACATCACCCAACAGCCGATTGTATTTGCAGTGTCGCGCTTCCTGTTTTCCATGTGGTGTGCACGTATGTCTCTCCAGGGCTCTGATATTTAGATACAAGCCAACGTTATTGTACCGGAGGAAACTTTGCGGCTATACCCTCTCGCCGATCGTGACTAGCATATTACGGTCCGGCTACATTCGTTCAAATATATTTACATATCGGTCGTTTAAACCAATGACAATACATCGAGATCCCGGACACATTTAATCTAGAGAAGATATCCTCATATGGAAGAAAGTCGTAGAGAACACCTTTTTCTCTCACAACTTCTGTCATTCATGAAGCAACCTTTGATCTTGTTATATATTGCCCTGAAGAAGTCCGCTCTCAGGACGAAACGCGTCGGCTGTGTCGTATTGCAATGTTCAATGTTATATGAACACGGAATAAAGAGATAAGATCAAGGAACTCTTATCCGTCTATTGATTGGAATTGGACCACATAATTGTCCCATCTGATTGGCTTTGTTATTGTGTGGTGCACCTGTGCTTTTGGTTTATCTGAATAAGTTCCTGTGGGAACGAGCATTGTAACAGTGGGTGCTGATCGGTGTGCACACACACCCCTGATACATAAAAAAAATATAAAAGGGATATAAATTTGGGAGTGACAATAGGATAGGTGCTGCTAGTAAGAAGGTTCCACTGTTAGTTTCAGAAGTATTTTTACAAGCCAATGTACTATACATTATGGGGTATGACGAGGCTACTTGGGGAGGAGATGTGAGGTGATCAAGCAGATCTATTTGAAATCAGCTAACGACTAGCCTGCTAATGGCGGAGGGCCCTGCCCCTATCCAAGTTGTACATCTTACCAGCCTCTAGGTATGCACAAGCGCTTTCTGAGACTCCGGCTCCCACAACCCAGGTCAATGGTTAACCCTTTGTGGGTGGGCTTTAATCAGAAGGTATCAGGGCTTTGCTATTATCACGGGGGTGGGACATTCCAAAGGCCTGTTTCTTTTCAACCAGAGGCGTTGGAGATCTTTGAGATCCACCCTTGATAAACCGTAACTACAAAGGGTTCAAAAGCCTCCGACTAAAACTCAATGGATCTACACTACAATCAGGGTTTTAACTTATTTAATTTTTGTTAGACCATCGAATAGTTGTAAGAACTTTTAAATAGGGTGTACCACACTTCCTTCAATTTTTAGGTCCGAGGGTGTAAGCTGTGGTGTGAGTCTATGGACCGCTGAGGGCAACACAATATGTAATTAATGATATCCTTGGGATATTTGAATGTGCACTTTTAACAAGGGACATTTTAATGTAATGCACGATTTTATTGCACTTGTACTTTTATGGTCTATTGACCGAAATAAAGTATTCAAAATGAAATGAATATTATTAATATATGTTTTTACGTGGTAAACGTCAATTATTCAGTGAAAATCAGGGATGAAACTCCTCAATATCGGTGGCTCGGTGTGTAGGCTATTTTGTGTAAGTTATGTTTTTTGAGCACTACACAAGCTGAAGTTCACTAGGCACTTGCATCTTTGCCTAACACGTAATACTGATGTGCAGCCTATTACTACAAGCTTCCATTGTTGGCTCAAGAAGGGAACAGAGGTGCAGAGAAGTGAAGTGATGTGTAGAGGATCACACAGTGCTGGTCAGGATATGTCACTGGAATGTATACAGTGCAAAACAATAGGAACCACCACTATTGCGACGTCTGTGAATTACAAGATCATTGGGTGCAAAACGGCTCTCCTCTTTTGTGAGTCAGAAATGCACATCCCACTCGCAAAAGGGGCTTCGAAACTTCTTCCAAATCATACTTAGAAGGGGGCATCAGTGTCGGTGTCTACATTCTGTTCGCAATCACTTTGATCAACGATTGTGGCCGCAAACTATTGATCAGATACTGACACCAAGTTCAAGAGATATCTGATTTGCAAAGGAGAAGCTGTCACTGTGGGGCATCAAAACATACCTCAAGCCACAAAGCATGCTGAAGCCCAGACAGTGGTCAATGCTTCGCACAGTGACAAACTGAGCATCTCTTGACTTTTTATCCACCAGTGCTAAGCTTGCTGGGACTTGTAGTATTACTTTCTGGAAGTATGGGCAACAAGGAAGGCTTATTATTGGTGCAGGAAACTCTCTGAAATCCGCCCTCATGTGACAAGGGCTAGTTGACAACCAATTTATTTAGTGATGTTGCTAGTGGGCAGCCATGGCACTTTCTGCCCACCAGTTAAACGCCTTCTCTGTTGAGTTTAATTCTTATTAAATCTAAAATGTTTTTTCAATAGGTCTATGCTAAAAGAATGTGTTTCAAGTAATACTATTTACGAGTTTTCTTTTTAATTTTATGAATATTTTTGGGCAAATACATTAACATTATTGATCTCTTTGCATATCACATTTTGTATAAACCAGAGTTCCCAAAGTGCTTCATGTCAGGTGGGAGCTTTTCAAAATAGTTCTGGCTTTTTCTGCTCACTTCATTTTGCTTGCAGGTGCGTACAGGTCTCCTGTTTGGTAAGAATGCATTCTACCATTCATGCACTCACCCGTCAATAATCTAATCACGCAGCCCCACATGCTTTCATTCATTCATCCAACCATTGACTCCTCCTCACATTCACGCCTTCATTCACGCAACCCGACTCAAATTCGCAAATAGTTAGGCCTTATTGGCTTTCACAATGCCCGTGTTTTCATTTGCTCAACATACTTTTAAAATTCATATTCAGCGCCTCCTTTTAGTTTTTTCACTGCTAAGGGTTCCAACATTTCCTTTGATCTGCTGCCACCTTCTGCCAGTTGTGTGAATGTACGTTGACAACTTACAGTGACGACGAACAGGTCAATATTCATTCAGCTTATGTATTGCTTGATTTGCCCTAATTATCCACTGCATTTATTTGTATATATGCATTACATATTTTTTCATATAATTTTTTTCAAACGACTCATATGTTGTCTTACAGCGGCTTCAGGACTTGGGTATAAACATTAAATAGCAGCTGTTGCACAGTGCGTTACTGGGTGAAGTGTGATTGTAACATTACATACGATACAAATGAGTAGGCAATTCCAGCTCAGCTCCAGGTGTGCAGAGTAGACTGTGAACATGTCTAATAATTTGCAGCATTTCCACGTAGAGTGTGTACTGTTCACGCAGAGTTGTAGATACCATGATTGCTCCACTGTGGGGAATAACTCTAGTGTTCCCAAAAAAATCGTGGCAGCACTTCCGGCCTATTCCTCACCCTGCACTGTCTTCTCGACCCTGTTTACCCTTAGCAAGTCCTCTCATAACAGAACTATCCCACAGGTTTTACAGAGCGATGCATCTGATTTTAGACAGCAGAGCTACTCCTCAGAAGATAACGAACTTACAGTTATAGAGCGATTATTTGGACAGGGTAGTTTTTTTTTTGTTGTTGCAGTTTTTATGTAGCGTGAAGTCGACCCGAAGGTATCAGAGCGCTTTACATTAGCACCAGTTACATTACAGACGGACACATTCATTTCTAGTCATAGGGAGATTAATTGATTTGCCCAGGATCACAGGATGTTTGAGCCTCCTGCCAGACGTGAACCTTATTCCCCAGCTTCAAAGTCTGCCGCTCTCGCCGTTAAGCCACATCCACCAAGTGCAGCAGATATTTTCTGCGGTAAAATCATAGGTTTAATTTAACAAGCATTGAAGCTAAGAAGTCTAGGGTCTAAAAAGCTAAACCACTAGCTTTGCCAACGGCATGCAAACACCTGTCAAAATGCACGCGCGTGCATAGCCGGTAATCTTAAAATGGGTTTTCTGCATCAGAAAATCCATTCCCCGATGCCACAGATGCTCGTGCATTTGTCTTGCATTGACTTGTTTCACCCATTTTTAGGTTGAGCCTGAGCAGCGCTGCTCGGCGAGCCATGCTGTATTGGAGTGTGTACTTAGACTCTGCCCCCATATTTGTCATTAGCTTGTGTCATTGTCCTTTGTAAATGCTGGCTACTGATTCGCTGTTAGGCTTGTTAGTCCCTCCTTAGTACCACCTTGTCTTCATTTGTAGCCTCCCATGAGGACTGGCCGTTTTACTTCTGTAGTACAGGGTATGTCTTCTTTAGCCTGTAATCACTAAAGGGCATATTATCAAGCACGGAATTAAAATTATTGCCGCTTTATCTTTATATGCCGCAGAGAATTCCCATAGAAGCCCATGTTGACACCAGAACATGGGCTTCTAAGGGAATTCTCAAGGGCATATTATCAAGCTCATTATCGCCGCTTTAGCGGCAGTTTTCTGCCGCTAAAGCGGCAATAATTTTAACGGCGTTTCTTGATAATATGCCCCTATTTTCTTTAATGAGTTTCTCTTACTGCAGGAAAGCCTCTTATGCGCAGTTGTGACCACCGGCTTGTTTATTTAAGTCTCAGCAAACGGGAAGCTCTTCAGAGGCCATGGGGGACAGAAGAGGGCAACTAAGCGATGCCTTCAAGCATTTGGAATGCAATAGGTCTCGCATTTACGAGAGTTTAAGCTTTTGGCATTACAAATGGCAAGGCCTTTTATTTATGTTTTAAAAACCAAAACATGAATAAAAGGCATTGTCATTTACAATTACCTGCGTTAATGCTAGACCTATTGCATTGCAGATGCTTGTTTCTTTACAGTTCTTACATGGTAGACGACCACGCTAAAACGGTACATTAAAAAGTGAATAACGAGTGCACTCAAAGCGCCCAAAACAGTGGAAGTGGCTAGGCAGCACATTGTTGCTGCTGGGCCTTCAAAAATCAATAAATAAAAATAATGCAACATCAGAAGCAGGATGGGGCAGGCAGTGAGGAATGGGGCGGGGAACATTAGGGATAGGGGTGAGCCAAAAGGAATCAATCATGCGGGGCAGAAAAGAGCAAAGTAAGTAACCACATACAATACCATGGAGTGCTCTATATCAATCAAGTATGCAGTGAAAGGATACAAATCATCCAGTCAAAACACTGTGGGGCCGAAATGCTTCCGGCTGGGGCAAACATAAAACAAGCATTGGCATAGCCAATAGGTCTTACTTTTGGGACCTTATAAGTATTTAGTTATGCAACTGTTGCATGGCTAAACACTTATAAGGTCCGAAAGGCGAGACCTATTGGCTATGCCAATGCTTGTTTTCTTTCTAATCGTGGCACCGGTGCTTTACTTTATAGCAAAAGTAAAGAAATAGAGGTTTGTTTCTATTTCTTTACTTTTGCTTTTTGCCTTTAGTAAGGGCTTTAAAAAATGCTACCGCCGGCCACAGCTTGCAGTGCATGTGCGCAAGTGGTGCGCGCTCAGCAGTAATCACGCCATATGGCACCTCTGCTGAAGCGCACGCCCGCGCACATGCACTGCAAGCTGTAGCTGGCGGTAGCATTTTTTAAAGCCCTTACTAAAGTCTCTCCGAGCAGCGCATGCGCGCTGACTCAGCGAGACCTAAACAGGGTGGAATGCCATCTACTAAAGAGAAGCCAACTAAGAGAGACAACAAAGCCATCCAATCTTAACCATGGGGCAACTTGAAGCCCACGCTAAGGTTATGTTAAGTATTGAAATAATGGGTCTGGCTTGAGACATCTAAAGCTGTCTTTAGAGGAGACTAAAAAGGTTTCATGAACAACATGATGTGTGACACAGTGGACCGGATTCACAGGCGGACTTCTAGCTCAATGCCTGAACATACTTCTGCATTTTATTTGGCATTCACATGCCTGCAGAGATTTGCCAGGCGCACTTGGGGTAACGTCACGCAACATTTCCATAAGTCTTGTATTCAAGCCGTGAAAAATAGTGCACTCAGAACATGCAACTCACTGTCCCCCACTGAAACAACTTCCGAGGAGATCAAAAACTGCAATTAGTGTGGTTTGACCAAGGGCATAGCCTTTTATTCACATGGACACATAGGCCCATTGGGAAATCATGAATGATAACCATAGTTAAGGAGATATTGTTATGAGAATACAGGACGTAACAACAGCTAAATCATACATACATTTTATGAGAATGCAGGACATAAGGGGAAATAAGGCAGAAAAACATATCAGAGATTGTGCAAGCAATACAACAATTATGTCCACCTTTCCTTACAGCAACAACATGATGTTTGACACAGTGGACCGGATTCACAGGCAGACGTCTAGCTCTCTGCCTGAACATACATCTGCATTTGTTTGGGCATTCACATGCCTGCAGAGATTTGCCAGGCACAAGTTTCTAGGTATACTTCAGGTACCGTCATGCAACATTTCCAAAAGTTTTGTATTCAAACTGTGTAGAATAGTGCACTCACAATGTGCAACTCACTGTCTCCCACTGAAACAACTCCCAAGGAGATAGACAACTGCAATTAGTGTGGTTTGACCAAGGGTTTAGCCTTTTATTCACATGGACACATAGGCTCATTGGGAAATAATAAATGATAACCATAGTTAATCACATATTGTTATGAGAATACATGACGTAAGATCAGCCAAATCATACATAATTTTTATGAGAATGCAGAACATAAGGGGACATGCAGCAGAAAAACATCTCAGAGATTGTGCAAGCAGTACAACAATTATATCCAACTTCCCTCAGAGCGGAACATTTCAGAATGCCCAGTGCTAGCAGGCCCCTTTTACCTTATCCATTGCCCAAGCCCTCAGCCAAGGGCATACCTTATTAGGAACTTCTCTCCATAACTCTGAGAGATGGTCAGTGCCCGCAGTTCCATTTACCAACACAACCACCAGGGCACCGCATAGCGCTTCGTCCCTGCCGGGGTACCTGTCACCAGGCAAATCTCACCAAACTGTTCAAATCCAGGCATTCCGGGCTAGGGCTGAAAGTCCAGGACCACCAGCCAGTCAGTCCCCATCCTGCCAGCCCAGTGCCCACCCAAATGTACACCCCTCCAAGGGGAAAATTCTGTAATGAGTCCACATTTGGGGTAGCCCCTCTTTCTGCTGCAAGAAATTCCGCCAAATTCCGCCTTCCTCCAGCGTTGGGTGGGTGGGTGCTTGTTCGAATGCAGTATGATGGATCCCGGTGCCCAGGGAAGGGAAAAAGTGGCTGATCCTTCCCCTTGTGATGCCTCATATGCTGCAACCCCCGCTGGGCGCAACTCAATAACGTCAGAGGCGACCCTCCTTTGTGGCAACACAGATGAAGGACTCTCCACCTTAGCTCCTGCCCGTGGAGTGACTAATGGCACCCCTCTGCTGTAAGCCGGAGGTGCCTTCCATAGTGTGCTCACAACATGCAACCCGCTGACCCCCACTGAAACAACTCCCAGGGGGATAGACAACTGCAATTAGTGTGGTTCGACCAAGGGCGTAGCCTTTTATTCACATAGACACAGACTCATCGGGAAATCATAAATGCTATCCATAGTTAAGCAGATATTGTTATGAGAATACTGGACGTAAGATCAGCTAAATCATACATAATTTGTTATGAGAATGCAGGACATAAGGGGACATAAGCCAGAAAAACAGCACAGAGATTGTGCAAGCAATACAACAGTTATGCCCACCGTCCCTTACAGCAGAACATTTCAGAATGCAAAGTGCCAGCAGGCCCCTTTTACCTTATCCATTGCCCATTCCCTTAGCCGAGGTCATACCTGATTAGGAACTTCTCTCCATCACTCTGAGGGATGAGCCAAGCCCACAGTTCCATTTACCAACACATCCTCAAAGGCACCGCATACTGCTTTGTCCCTGCTGCGGTACCTGTCACCAGGCAAATCCCCTCAAACTGTTCAAATCCAGGCATCCCGGTGTAAAGAAGAAAGGTCCAGGACCACCAGCAGGTCAGTCCCCCATCCTGCCTGCCCAGTGCCCACACAAATCAACACCCTTCCAAGGGCAAAGTTCAGTACATCGGTCCACATTTGGAGAAGCCCCCATTTCTGCTGCAAAAAATTCCACCAGAGGGCGAAGAGGTCACTGGCGAACTCGCCCTCCCCCTCAGCTACCACTGAACGGCCTTGTTACCACACTGTATGATTGTGCAGCTGTCCAAAGCAGAGCTTCTGGGCTCTGTATGACAAAATGCACCCCCTCCCTAAGGGTCCTCTCTCCATCCCCGAACCCCCACTCTATGGATACTTAAAGATATGCCTCTGACTCAGATTCCTCAATGGGTACCTATTTGCTACATGTTACAACAGCACCTTATAAACTGAAGGCCGGACCGACTTTATTGTCTGGCGACGGACCACCCAATAAGCGCTGTTCGCTCCATTGTGGTATTGTAAGTATTTCACCCAAGTTCAGGTCCTCCCAAGTAGGAAGCTATTGTAAATCTACACTTGTTGAGCCACTGATGTCTAGGGGTGTATTCTTCCGTGCCCTCATGCCATCTTCATAGCTTACCTAGGATTCTGTATCCCATTAAAGGGTCACCGCCTCTGGCTGATGTGCTCAGCCTCCCTTAGCCCGGAGTCGAGTGCAGTATGATGGATCCCAGTGCACAGTGAAGAGAAAAAGAGGCTGATCTTTCGCCTTGCGAGGCGTTATATGCTGCAACCCCCACCGGGTGCAACTCAATGTCAGAGGCGACCCTCCTTTGTGGCAACACAGAGGAAAGACTCTCTACCCTGGCCCCTGCCTGTGGTGCCCCTCTGCTATATGCCGGGAGCGCCTTCCATTCTCTTTAGCAGTGAACTCCATGCGGAAGAATTAGGAGCTTCCTGCACAAATACACTTTTATTTCTTTTTATTTTTTAAATGTTTTGCCCTTGGATAACTCACTTTTGTTAGTTCCCATCAAACCTGTGGGTGATCTGTTCTCTTTTCAGACTATGCTCCAAGGGTCCCGGTCATGTTTAAGAATGCAAAAATTATAAGTACGCCAGCTATCATGTCTAACAGGCCCCGTTGCCTGAAACCATCAGTGTGAGATGCCAGAATTTATAGAGCCTGAAGAGGATGCAGTTTCCCTATTATCCAAGCCTAAGGAAGCAGCATCTATGGAGCTTCTACTCCAGTCCCTTGCCCGCTCCTGCCCGAAATTATTATTGCTCCTAATGTTCCCTGTCACAATCGATTTGTCCCTCTACAATCTCCTAAGGGCACCAGAGGGATACATGTATTGCAGGAACAATCTGGAGAAAACTTTGCTGATCAAATTGATAACGGCCCACATCAAGAAGCAGGGGTACCTAAGGAGCTAGTTACCTTACTGATATTAAATTCTAAATTGGACAATCTGAGTAGTTTGATCACCTCCCTAATGGACCAAGTTCCTTTGCTATAACAAAAAGGTTCCCTTTGCCTCTGCAATTAAGGATGACTGGCAGGTCCAGCCGGAACGCCTATGAATCCTCAAGCAGATTGAAATTCTTTCAATGTAGAGGTGGACCCAAAAGGAATAGAGTGGACTTTAAGTCCTTCTGTGATTTTAAGTTCTGCCCAAATGGCCAAAATGGCAACAGTAACCAGTCCATTTTTTTTTCTTCAAAAACCTTTATTAAAGGCAACCAATAGTGAACACAGCATGATGCCTACAATCCTGGCCGGGCCGGCAGCGTAGAGACTGACAGAGTCATCATGGAAATCAGTAAATTAATACACAGCAAGTCGCCTACAACCACTTCAGGCTGGCTGCGTAGAGTCAAATATTGAACGCAGGCTAAACAAGCTGCAGAAGGGCCTTACAGCTAAGCGAGGCATGGGATTATGTAGTATGGTCAGGAACATGTAAGTTCAGTGGCCAGGGGTCCCGGGAAGGTGCAAGCAAGAGTGAGGGGCCGAGAAGCATGATCGCACCCCAACAGGTGTATCTGCCCCCAGGCATCCCTGAATAGGCTTGTCAGCCCACGGTGTCAGATGTACTATGCGTTAGAATGCGTGCGTTTTCCTATACTACTGCATAAGTGGGGACCCCCTCTGGGAAATTTTACTTTCAGGCCAGGGAGAAGAGGGGAAAAAGCAAACAGCAATAGAAATGCTCCCTCAAGGCCTATCTTTCTATTATACTAAGGACTGAATCACTAATGGGCTCAATTGTCAGTTAAATCACATTAGTGACACTTAATAAATACACTTTGATTCTTATTTCCTTTATTATTTCATTTCTTTACATAATTTATAAGATTTCATTTTTTCCTTCTTTTTTCCTTTATAAAACTTTTTCTGACAATATATACATTACGATAACAGAGAAACCAATCCTGTTATTACATCAAATACAAATAAACACATATATTGTATTGCTTAACATAAAACCTCCTGGAAAAAACATATAAAAACATACATTTCAGAGAACTCATTCAAACACCTTCAAGCTCACACAACCTGCATACAAACTGCATCTGAACAAGGAGGAGATTGCAGATAACAAAAATCTCCACAACCAGATTTAGATCAATATGTTCAAAAAACGGGTCTGAACATAGGGTCGACGCGCGTTTCGGCTGTGTATGAAGAGTAGTCAAACGACCTTCATCAGGACCTTTCCATACACCCAAATAACTCTCACTACACCCAGGGGACCTGAAACGACATTAAAAAGTCACTATTATGAGCCCATAACTTCTCCTTTAATTTATTGATTGGACCTAGATTCAGAAAACACAAAAGACGTTTGCTCAAAAACATGTTTTGGAAGCGCTTTATTGATGATATTTTTTTTTATTTAGAAAGGAGATGCTGTGACTCTTCAAGAGTATATTCTCTGGCTTAATGCTAGTGACAAGAACTTGAAATTTACTGCCAAGTTCAGTTCCAAGCAGGTGGAATTCCTGGATATTTTAATCTTTGGATCAGATGATATTTTTTAAGTCAGCCTATTCAGGAAACCTACAGCCAAGAATACTATATTACAGTACCAAAGCTTTCATCCAACTTGCCAGAAGGATTCAATCCCTTTTGGGGAATTCCTTTGTGTACGTCGTAATTGCACAAACATGGAGTATTTCCATAAACATGGAGATGCCCTGAAAAAACGTCTATTAGATCGTGGCTACCCACATCGACTTGTGAGACATGCTTATAAAAGAGCTAAATATTATAATCGCGATGCTCTTTTACAAGGCACCAATTGTTCACCATGTGATCAGATCATGTGTGTTATCAACCATTCTTCATTAAATTACAAAATAAGAAATGTAATCAATAAGAATTGGAAGATCTTGACAGAGTCTGGGTCACTAGCCAGTGACCGAGGTCAGGATGGACCAATGCCCACAGATGTCGGGTGCTTCAGGTGAGTTGATGGGTGTCATGACTCTTCAGCCACGAGGCCCAGGAGGCGTTGACGAAGTCCACGAGCTGGAATCGAGCTGTCCCATGAAGTCTGCCGAGTGCTGCGGTGTCGGCGACCAGAATGGACCCAACAAGCCTTGGTAACGGCAAGTCATTGGAATTCAGAGAAAGGACTGAGGTGCAGACCAGCAAGGCCTGAGGGACTTACCCAGTGAGGGTAAGTCGGGGCACGTCTGGAGAAACCAGGTAGCCCAATCAGAAATGAAGTTGCCTTCGTGGGGACCTGCTAGCCACTGGGCTTGTGATCGCGAAGGAGCCTCAAGCAGTCGCACTTGAAGCTGGCCCACGGGTTACTCGTGGAGTGGAGGCCAACAATCTTCGGTGCAGGAGGTGCTCAAGGCTGGGGCTACTCGAAGCCCAAAGCACAACTTCAAGGAGTGTTGCAGGGATTCTGCTTATGCGCAGAACTATGCGCAGGAACCCAGGCCCTCAGTGAATTAAGGTGTACCAAAAACTCACCTCAGAACCCAGAACCCCTTATCCGGCCAGCATCAGTGTCCCATTCGTTATCCGAGTATTATCTCAGCGGTCCCAATGTATAGACAACCCAGAACAAGCAACTTAGTGTATATCTCAGGAATGGTGGGGATCAAAAATACCTGTTCATAATTATTCTCATATCAGTCCACAACAGAATAAACAGAGACATGGTAAAAGTTTAAAGCGTTTATTTTATAAACCTCGTGTCCTAAGATGCAGCAGTTTGGCTAACATTAGCAGACAAACGATTAAAATCAAAACCATCAGCATAGTTACAATACCATAGAAAATGAAAGGAGTGATCATACTAATATGACAGTGGATCTAAGCCACCTTCCTTTCGCTAGCAAACTAATAGTATTATTATTAGACTAGTAGAAGGTCTCTAGGCTTGAATGGGGAACCCCATACCGTAAAGATCAGCTCAGGGCGATCACATCACAGGATCAGCTAGGCTCTGCTCCTGGGAAAGCTCTCTTCTGAATGTCTTGAAAACATGTAACGCTGCAATATTAAAAGCACCCGACTTTCAGGTATTTGCAGCTGCGTGCGTGTTATGGCTAAACTAGTGGGCCGATCAACCTGAACTCAACAACATGCACCGTCTAGCGTCCCAGACTGTTTCTTTACAACGTGTACAGACCAAGGTCGCTGCTCACTGTTTGGGATGTTAACAACATACAGTTCTCATGTGAAGCAAAGTCGAGCAAGCATTTCTCAAATTAATAACATGTGACTACAGTGTCGTGTGCAAAAGCAGCAAAAGCGGCAAGATGGCTTTCTAACATCTAACGTGGCTGTGCTAACTTAGCATTGTACATAGGTAGATAACGATCTTCACTACACCCCCCCTTGATCGGACCACTAACCACTAGGGGCGCACTTGCAAGAACGCAGAGTTCAAGTTTGACACAATGGAACCAAGGGCATGAACTGTAAGTCCATGTAAGGTATGTGAAAAAGTTCGAAGAAATAATTAAAGAATTTTTTTTTAAAAAAGTAATGAAAAAAACATGTAAGGGATTAAAAAAAAAATCATTGATGGACGTATGACGAAACGATGTGGCAAAATAGTCAATCCATCAATGCGTAAGCACAATAAGTTGCGACTGCTTCCAAGAGAAAATCATTGGAACGCTCCGCAAAATTATCTGCCATCCAGTTCAGCACGGGGAAGGAACATACATGCTCCTCAACCACCGGAGCCTCCAGCACCATTTGAGGGCAGCTGTCGTGCTCTTCAAGATAAATTCTCTCCAAGAATTCAATCGCAGCCTTTCCGATATCCCAATTCCCAAGGACTCCATGTGCTGCACCACAGGCCATAATCGCAACTCCCGAACAGTCTAACTCATGAGCCACTAAGGGGCTCATTAGCCGATCATAATCCGGGACAGGAGACGCTGAGTTTGACAGACACAAATCCAGAGCCCATTGGAATGGACAATCTAGGCAATGAAAGACGGGCTGTACACAAGTAAAGTATGGAAACCGGAAGGACAATCCATAGGCTATGCTTAACGTCGCCAGTGGTAAAGTGTCATAGTACTCAAGCATCCGGTCACGAAGATGTACCAGCCGGGACCTGCTGTCGTGAGACACAAGTTGTGCAGCCATAGCGAAGTGCGCAGATCAACAAAAGTATTCCAGCTATGAGGGCAAGAAGTAAAGGGAGACCTCCGAAGACGCTGGAAAAAATAGAATGAAAAAAGGCCGGGATCACACCAAAAATAGTTTGAAAGGAGGTCACGAGGCCGGAGCCCACAATTTTACAAAAATGAGCCATGCCACTTGTTGAAGAGGCATTAAAGATAGTCTGAATCAGGGCCCCAAAATGAAGTGGGAGATCAGTATTCAAAAGCGCCTGCACCTCAGTGCGGGTGTTTGCAACGTGAAGGACAAATGTTTCTCTGGATGAAGTCAACGCGACTTCTTTTTGAGACAATAGAGCCCTTATTCTGCTCATCTTGTTGAACTCTGCTTTCAAGGTCGGAATGGAAGGCCAGATGGGTACATCGAGCCGGCCATGCGGGCGTGGAAAAAGGACGTTATTACAGCAAACCACTCTCTGTGATACAGTCACTATGTAGGGAATTCCCACTAACATCCCGCAGCAAGCTTCATTATTTAAAAGCAAATAACTACTGTTAGCAAGCAGCGTGAAAGACGGTGTTATAACTGGCACAGGAATCCCTTTCAGGATGCAAGCTAAATTAGGGGCGTGCACATTACATGCACCATGCAATTGAATGTGCCTACACACTACAGAGTGATCCGGAGTGGAAGTGCACTCTTCACCTTTTAAGTATACCTCTTTACCGTCTCTCACACATCTATACGTGAAGGGGAGTGACCAAACTTCGTGCAAAAAGGCAGTACCAAGTTGTTCATATCTGCCAAGGGCATAATGTTTCATGCAAGAACTGAATTTAAACAGTGGAAACCGTAAAGTGATCAACCCATGTACAAGCCACACAGCCGAATTCAATTCAGCAACAGAGAAAGGTAAAGGTTCTAATTTTTCAATGTGCAGTAAAGAGTATGTAGCATCTTTCATTGACATGAACTGTTGCTTAGCAGTTAAATTGAAAGGAAGGAACATTGATGAAGTGTTCATGTAATCCCGAGGGACTTTCCCTGCCTTTAACGTCTGCAACGTCCATGCAAACTGCATAACAGAACGCAATTGATTTTGACCATGATACAATACAGACAAATCATCCTGCACAATATCTACTACAGATGATACAATATTATCTAATGTATAAATTCTGGAAGACAGGGTGTTAATGCTATTATCTATTACAGCCAATACTTTTTCCATATTTGCTTGGTCAATAGCGCGTAATCGGGAAGCAGCCTCAATTTGCGACAACTTCCAAACTTCGTTGTAAATAGCATACACCCATCTCTTGGACCTGCCAATTGCAGGACCCTTAACAAAATCATTCAAATCTATTTTGTTGTTTAATTTTGATAAATGAAGTTTAACAGACGCTAAAGTAGAATGTTGCAGCCAAGCTTGGCATAACTTCCCTACTGAGTAGGTAGTCACAGTGTGAGAAGTTTCAAAACGGGGGTCCACACGAACTTGCGTATACCCCGGTCTTAAACCAAGAAACCGATGTTGACAGGAATCTGCACTGGTCTGCCAAACCAACCACCCTTCTGGGTCTAATTCAGAAACATTGAAGGATGTGTTGGAAACGTATGTCTGCAACGTAGCAAGGGACAGATCAGTATGATTAACCCAAGCAGGATAAGCACCCAGATCCAGAGTCGAGGGAGAATTTAATTTTTTAGTAGTAGCCAATCCAAAACAGGTGGTCTGAAAAATTGACGAATTTAAAAATAACATGTGATTTGGGATAAGACAGGCATGATGCAAAGCTTCAGTTCCCTGTACCTGCCACAGTTTAGAACCCCAAACCGATTTAAGATCGATGGTAGCTTTCCACAGATCATATCCACCAATTGCCAACTCATCCATAAAGGACTTGGAATATAATAATTAGGTGTGTGTCAGTCTAACCTTAGAAGCAGACTCAGGCAAAACCTTAAAATAAAAGGAGGCCGGATATGACACAGTAAAATCATAAAAATAAGTGTACTTGTTCACTAACGTGGCGGAGCTGCCCAGCCTAGGGGCCGGACAGTGTTCCCATTGCGTATAATTTACAAAATTTCTAAACGTGTTTGCTCGGTGTAGGAAATGCGTGCCATAATGTTGATAACAAAAATGTTCATCATAATTAGCAGTGTCTAAATACAAATCTTCAGCATCAAATGCAGCATAATATTTCAAATCAGAAAACAGTGCTTCTATGGCTTGAACATCCCAGTCATCTGAGTGGATGTTCTGCTTAACGACATCACCCATAGAAACACGAAATACATTTGGCACATTAATTACTTCAGTGGGGCCACGAATTTGAAATTTAACAGCAACCCAAGCGATTCCATCACGTACAGGCCAGGCAGTAATGTTCACAAAAGTCTGGTCCCTTTTCATGATATGAGAGGAGGAGTGGGGGGCCAAAGTTCCATCAATCAATCGTATTGTAGATCTTTCCTTCAGGTAGTGTCCATTGATAAGTCTAAAAAACACTACTACAAAGCCAATAGACATAAACAAAAAAATACATATGAGCACTAGCCAAATGTAAGTCCAAGGGGGAATTAAAAAATGTCTCTTGAACCAGGCCACATAAATCGAAACCTTGGACGGGGCAATGGAAGTCATTGAAATAGAGTCAAAAGAGTCTCTGGAGTGGGCAACTGTGGTGGATTGTAAAACAGGCAATGTAACATCCGCAGGATAAGCATATTCATTATCTTCAGGTAAACCACCAGCTGTCGGTGGCAACAAAGGACCAGTAACTGTATGCATCTCGACGGCAACATCAGGCAAGGTGTCAGAAGCCGGGGCCACTACAGAATTTCTCAGCATCGAAGGGCAAGAAACTGCCGGTGTCATACTAAGAAGAATCGGCCACTCGCTGTAGCTTGACATTGTCAATAGAGATGTATCTGTTATCCTTGCGACCAGGAAGTGGAGGTAAAATGACTATTCTAGTACCCTGTACTCCAAGCACTGGAACCGGTGCACGATCAGAGGGGCCAAACTCCTTCTTGTTCTCCACCTTCTCACGGACCAGATCACCAACTCGAGGTAGCCAGCCGACTACCGGAATCTGAAGTTCAGCATCAGATGAGGAGGGTACGTGTTCCTTCGATAGACTGTCTCTGGCTTCTTGAAGATTCTGCAATACAGCACAGTGATCATCTACGTCAAAGGGTGCGGCTGACGCCGCCATGTCTAGACCATCAAGGTCCGGGACAAACATTCGTATGCCAAAGAGCATCATGTATGGGGTCCGCCCACCCAGAGACCTTCTAGGGAGATTATTTAATGCACGTTGCATGTCATACAAGTGGGCTAGCCAGTTCCGGCCAGTACCCAAAACTCTGGCTGTCAAAGATTGCTTTAAGTCACGGTTCATCCGCTCCACTACACTATTACCCTCAGGCCGGTATGGAGACGAAAATTTGACTTGGACCCCCAAATTTCTCATGGCTTCTTTGTACGCCTTAGAGGCGAACGCCGGGCCCTGATCAGAATGAAAGGTTCCACATGCAAAACTTCCAACAAAGACACACAAATCTTTTATGACAGTGCGAGAATCAGCACTCCTTTGTGGCCACACCCACAGAAAACGTGTGCATGAATCAACTGCAACCAAGATGTATTTGTACGCAGTATCAGAGGTAAAAAGACCGCAATGATCTAAATAAACACAACCCATTGGTTTATTAGATATGTACAACTGAGTTTGTGGTGGGCGCCCCGCAGATGAAGGTTTAATCTGCTGGCAAATGTCACAATTAAGAACATAAGCTCTGGCTTGTTTATACAAACCGCACCACCAGTACCGTTGTTGTAACAGAGATACAGTAGCTGCAACGCCGGCATGCGCGGACGCCATGCCCTCGTGAGCTGCTAATATCAAAGATGGTCTGCAGTTCGCGTTGGGAATCAATCTGTCACCAACGTCGTTAATCGTCACTAATGGGACTTTATCAGGACTTAAGCGATAATGGTAACGAGCAGGGAAACCTCTCGGTGGCTTCGTTCCCTGCTCTGTCGCAGCAATAGCTGCCAAGATGTCATCATCGATCTTACTTTTGGATCTTGTAACTGCTGCTACTAAATATGTCGCCACTGCTGTTTTTGCTGTCTCGTCAGCTAGGCTGTTGCCGACAGCATGGACACCAACTCGTTGGTGACCAAGAGTGTGAGTTACATTCACGAGGGCCAGATGTTCTTTAAGATCTGCCACTCGAACCCAAAGCAGTTTATGCTTAATCGTGCTACCTTTGGAATCATGGTAGTCATTCTGAGACCAAAAATGTAGATTATCGTTGTATGATTGAACACAATAAAAGGAGTCACTCATTATAAGGGTAGTGACTCGGGGATCAGCAAACTCCAGTGCAAGCACCAGAGCACGAAGCTCCGCCAACTGTGCGGTACAATCACCCAATGACTGCGTATGCACGACATCGGACAGGAATTCACCATTTACGAAAGTACCGACTACAATAGCGCAAGCCGCTGAATAGGCGTGCTTTGATCCAGTTGCGGGTTGCGCAGAACCGTCAGTGTATATGACTCAATGGTAATCCTCGAGCGGGCGCAAGGACAGAGGAGCCGGATGAACGAATTCATACTGCAAAAACTCCTGAGTCTGAAGTGCCGCGTCAAAGATAAAAGTGACGTCCGGCGAGGTCAAGGAAGTGGCCCATTGTATCCACCTTGGATGCAAAGCTTTAGAATTCGGTACACTTGCTATTGTCACCGCCTCAAGGGCAGGATAGGGTGTTACCACCAATAATGCGTTTTCCCAGCGACAGCGCTCGTTCTTTCAGAATCGCCATCTGCACCGCCTTCAGAACTTTCTCGACAGCGGAAAAATGCAGTTCAGCCGCAGTGTACAAGTGAGATTTGTAAGCAATGGGGACGGTGTCGTCCTCATTGAACGTTAAGTATGTGAAACCAACTGCGCCGGGCACTATTCTTATGACCAGGTTAGTGTGGTTATCACGCGTCAGTAAGTATTTAGAAGCAAGAAGATCAGCTTGCAATAACTGCAATATAGCTGAATGCTCTGGCAGCCAACAAGATTTGGAAAAAGTAGGTTGTACCAAGGCATAAAGCGGCTTGATACGCTGGACATAATCCGGGATGTAAGTTCGACCAAAATTAAAAAAAAAACAGCAGGGATTGTAATTTCTTCAGAGAAGTAAGAGCACGGAGGCATGCGCACTTCTCTAGAAAGTGCGGAGCCAAACCTCGACCTTCATTGTTGAGTTCGTACCCCAAGAACACTGTATATTCCGCAATGTGTGACTTCGCAAAGTTAAATTTGTAACCGAAGTCTGCAAACAAAACAATAATGCGATCAACGCGACGGAGATGCGGGTCCAACTCGTCATCTGTGAGATGAATGTCATCCACATACGAGTACGCATCCGGGTCTACACCCTCCAAGAGGGAGACCACGCGAGCGGCAAAGACTCCCGGACTATTCTTATAGCCCATTGGTAATCTTTTGAATTGTTTTTGTTTGCCACCCGAGGTGAACGCCGTCCACTCACTACTAAGAGAGGACAGGTTATGGCTGTAAAAGCCATTGGAAATGTCAAGTGTGGTTTTAAACCTTTTTCTCACGAGACTATCGACGAGAGCCGAACTGTGGGTGTTCTGTATTGCACAGGTCCGGCAATGAGAGTTTAGGTGCAGGTAATCCAAAACTAGGCGGTACGACCCGTCAGGCTTCGTCACAGTGAACAAGGGATTATTCATAGGTGACACACATGTTTCGATTACTCCTTGATATTCCAATTGTTCAAGGATTGCCGCGACGTGAGGTCTAGCTTCACGACGCATGGGGTATTGGGGTTGAGGTTGGGGCGTAGTCCGCAACGGAATCTCATGGCCGGGAGACAATTTATCCCAGCCAACCTGATTTCGATATAACGCAGGTGCTTGCACCTGAGCCCATTCCTCGGCGTACTTTTTAGCTAGGACCTTAGGCACAGTGTGCGCAAAGGACGGGAGGATTATCTCCTCCCCTCTAGGAGCATCTAAAACGAAAGCTGGGGGCCAATCTGCCTCCGCCAACAGAATATCATAGGTAGTGGTCAGATTATCCCAAAAAAAAACTTGAATTGTATGTTGTATGTCACCTTCAATTTGAATGACTATATTATATAGTCTATCAGGGGGAGACACTCGAGTGTCAACAGTTTCAATATTCACGAATCTGTCAGTTGCTGTCGCCACCAGAAATGGACGCAGTGCTTGTCGCACTACTGTAACTTCCGCTGCGCTGTCTAGCAGCGTTAGCGCCCATGTCAAGTTCAGAAGCTGCGTCCGTACCATCTGAGGCATACCTCGCTGTCAGTGCAGCAACTTTCTTCTTCTGAAACGGGGGTCTTTGACGTGCAGATTCTTCCTGCTTGCCTTTGCCGTCAGTCTGTCAGGATTGCTCATGTGCTTGTGGGGCACCCCTACTTTTGCCACCGCCTCCGCCTCCGCCACCGGACTGTGAAGCCGGTGTTTCCTGTGAAGAACGAGGAGAACGTTGTCATCTTTGACGCGGCAATTCGATCAGGTGACTTAATAGTAGCACGATCGCGCAGATCATAAGTGCGTTCACTACCTGACTGTACTGGAGAGGCAGGACGAGACCCCTGTTTCTGTTGCTGCTTCTCCTGTTAATGATAACCTTTTTAATGATCAAGCTTGAAAGAAGCTATTAGTCGAAACACAGGTAGGTTAAACCGTCACTCCCGTTATCCGGAAACCAGAGTGAGGGTGTTGATGACTAATACAAGCACTACTAAGGCGTTTTAAATCTATAGACCAAATGTTAGGTGCGCCATGTTGCAGGGATTCTGCTTAAGCGCAGAACTATGCGCAGGAACCCAGGCCCTCAGTGAATTGCGGTGTACCAAAATCTCACCTCAGAACCCAGAACCCCTTATCCGGCCAGCATCAGTGTCCCATTCGTTATCCGAGTATTATCTCGGCGGTCCCAATGTATAGACTATTATTAGACTAGTAGAAGGTCTTTAGGCTTGAATGGGGAACCCCATACCGTAAAGATCAGCTCAGGGCGATCACATCACAGGATCAGCTAGGCTCTGCTCCTGGGAAAGCTCTTCTTCTGAATGTCTTGCAAACATGTAACGCTGCAATATTAAAAGCACCCGACTTTCAGGTATTTGCAGCTGCGTGCGTGTTATGGCTAAACTAGTGGGCCGATCAACCTGAACTCAACAACATGCACCGTCTAGCGACCCAGACTGTTTCTTTAGACCAAGGTCGCTGCTAACTGTTTGGGGTGTTAACAACTGACAGTTCTCATGTGAAGCAAAGTCGAGCAAGCATTTCTCAAATTAATAACATGTGACTACAGTGTCGTGTGCAAAAGCAGCAAAAGCCGCAAGATGGCTTTCTAACATCTAACGCGGCTGTGCTAACTTAGCATTGTACATAGGTAGATAACGATCTTCACTACAGGAGGACCAGGAAGATAGTGTTGCTGCAAAAGTTCATGGTGTCCAGGGGTCACGGTTCCACGTCACCCACGATAGCCACGGGCCTCAGCTTTGCTGTAGACTCAGAGTAGCCTCGGGGAAGTCTGGAAATCCACCTCTGGGGATGCAGAGACTTTGGCGTCCGGCGGGAGCTTCAGAATTGCAGACCAGTCAGTTGCTTCTTTGGTGCCTGCCATGCAGGGGAGTCACTCCTTGACCCCAAGGGAGATTTCTTCAGTCTTCTAGTTAAAGTAGAACGTCGAAGGTCCAGGATATATGTTGCAGAGTTTCGTCCAGGGTAATCTAAAGTCCTAGGGACTGGATTCCTATACTTATAGTGAGTTTAGGGGATGGACTAACTCTAAGGGCCTACCTATGGGTGGGCCAGGAAAGAAGGGTGGTTACACCCATTTCCTTTGTCCAATTTCGTGCCAGAGAACTGGAGTATGCACAGGGACACCAAGTGTGCCCCCAGTGCAGGACTTCAGAGCACCAGAGAGTGCTCCCGCCCAGCCCCAATACACATGAGCCTGTCTGGGGAGGTTAGGACACCTCCCCTCGACAGGAAACCTATTGTCCAGGCCTCCCCTGACGTAGTTTTGGTCAGCAGCAGGAGGCCAGACCTGTGTCTGTGGCAGAGGCATCCATGATGTGATGCCAGGGCTCAGGAAATTCCTACAGGGTTTAGCCAGTGTGAACATGTCTCTGCCCTCTAGAGGGGTGGAATGCTACCCCCGCTGGCAGAACTGGTGGGGGGGTGGGTAGTATTCCAAAGCGTTTGACACCAAGCACAACATATTGTGATGCATCCATCCCAAAGTTAGCATTTACCGCGAGTTTATAATGCACTTAAGAGTATATGGTATGGCTGTATCACAGAACAGCCATAAGGAAGTATTTGCGAAAGCTGCAGAGGGGCTCAGCTCATGCTTGGGCACCCTCTCACACAAAACCAAGCACTCTGCCTGCAGGATTGTCAAAGCCTGCCACAGGAGTGGCTTATAGGTCTATATGTGTCTGTATAGGGTAGTGATATAGGTAGCCTATGCCACAGTAAGGGGTGCAAGCACACCCTTACCCAGGCTGCAGTAGCAGACCTGTGGTGCCATTTTGGAGTGCTTCCCAGGGGTGGCATAATATATGCTGCAGCCCCTGGTAGGCCTCTGAGGTACCTATGCCCTAGGTACATAGTATACCGTATACTAGGGGCTTATAAGGCACTCCAGAATCCAATTAGATATGTACTTAATGTACATGGAAACCATTTTAGAGAGGAAGCAGCTAGGCTGTGTCCTGATTAGCAGGGCCACAGCCAGACTAAGGTCTAAAAACAGTGAAACACCAGCAAAAAGTGGGGGTACCCATGGGAAGCAGATCCTACTCTCCTACACAACCCCCTCCCCCAAACGCAGGGACATTAAACTAACCTTGACCAGTTGAGTCTTCATGTTCTAAGTGGAAATACCTAGAGAGTCCATCTGCATTGGCATGGTTACTCTCAGGTCTATGTTCCACTGTAAAGTCCATCCCCTGTAGGGAAATGGACCACCTAAGCAGTTTGGGGTTTTCACCCTTCATTTGTTTTAGCCATAAGAGGGGCTTATGGTCTGTCTGAACAAGGAAGTGAGTACCAAACAAGTATGGCCTCAACTTCTTCAGAGCACAAACCACAGCAAAAGCCTCCCTCTCAATGGCTGACCAACATTTCTCTCTAGGGGTCAGCCTTTTGCTTATGAAAGCTACTGGCTGATCCTGACCTTCTTCATTTAATTGTGACAGTACAGCCCCAACCCCCAATTCAGATGCATCAGTTTGAACAATGAACTTCTTGGAGTAGTCAGGACTCTGCAGAATGGGAGCAATACACATGGCCTGCTTCAGGTCATCAAATGCCTATTGACAGCCAGCTGTCCACTGAACCTTTTTGGGCATTTTCTTAGAAGTTAAGTCATTCAAGGGTGTCACTATTGATCCATACCCTTTGAAAAATCTCCTATAGTACCCCTGTCAGGCCTAAGAAGGCTCTCACCTGAGTCTGGGTAGTTGGAGCAGTCCATTCCATTATGGTCTGGATCTTGCTCTGCAATGGTTGAACCTGGCCTCCACCTACAAGGTGACCCAGGTACACAACCTGACTCTGCCCTATCTGGCACTTAGTAGCCTTGATAGTTAGGCCTCTGTTTTGCAGGACCTCCAAAACATTCCTCAGGTGTACCAGGTGATCCTCCCAGGTGGAGCTAAAGACAGCAATATCATCTAGATATGCTGCACTAAAGGCTTCCAGGTCTGTGAGAACTGTATTCACCAACCTTTGGAAAGTGGCAGGTGCATTTTTTAGACCAAAGGGCATTACCACAAATTGATAGTGCCCACTAGGGGTTGAAAATGCTGTTTTTGGCTTTGCATCTTCAGCTAGTCTGATCTGCCAGTAGCGAGCTGTCAAGTCAAATGTGCTGAGGTACTTGGCTGAGGCCAAAGTATCTATGAGCTCATCTGCCCTTGGTATTGGATGGGCCTCAGTCCTAGTGACTGCATTGAGACCCCTGTAGTCCACACAAAACCTCATCTCTCTTTTTCCACCACAGGTGTGAGGTTTTGGCACAAGGGCCACTGGACTAGCCCAAGGGCTATCTGAGGGTTCAATAACTCCCAAATCCAACATTTTCTTGACTTCTGTCCTGATACAGTCCCTGACATGTTCAGGTTGCCTATAAATCTTATTTTTAATAGGCAAACTGCCTCCAGTGTCCACTTCATGAGTGCACCAGGTAGTCTGACTTGGAGTCAGTGAGAACATGTGTCTGAACTGATTGAGAACCTGCCTGCAATCAGTTTGCTGCTGGGCAGTGAGGCTGCCTGCAAAGGCTACACCATCAACTGACCCATCATCAGGGTTCTGTGAGAGGAGGTCAGGGAATGGGTCACTCTCTTTCTCTTGTCCCTCATCAGTTGCCATGAGCAAGAACAATGTCAGCCCTGTCCACATATGGCTTCAGCCTGTTGACATGGAGAACCCTATGGGGACACCTGGGAGTTCCTAGGTCCACTAAATAAGTAACCTCTCCCTTCTGTTCAACAATATTGTGAGGTCCACTCCACTTGTCCTGGAGAGCTGCTGGGGCCACAGGCTCCAACATCCACACTTTCTGTCCTGGCTGGTAAACAGTCAGTACAGCCTTTTGGTCATGCCAGGCTTTTTGCAGTTCCTGGCTAGCCTCAAGGTTTTTGTTTGCCTTTTTCATGTACTCAGCCATCCTGGAGCGGAGACCAAGTACATAGTCCACTATGTCCTGCTTTGGGGGCTTGAGAGGTAACTCCCATCCTTCCTTCACCAAACACAATGGACCCCTGACAGGGTGACCAAACAAAAGTTCAAATGGGCTGTAGCCAACCCCTTTTGAGGCACCTCCCTGTATGCAAATAAAAGGCAAGGGCAAGAGCAGGTCCCATTTTTGCCTAAGCTTCTCTGGGAGTCCTTTGATCATGCCCTTTAAGGTTGCGTTGAATCTCTCAACTAAACCATTGCATTGTGGTTGATAGGGTGTGGTGAATTTTTAATTCACTCCACACTCCTTCCAGATAGCAGTTCAGTAACTTCTGTGACGCAGCGGCGGCGTAAACCATTCGCCATGTTGCGCCTTATTTACAACGTGACGCATCTAGGGAGATGCGTCACGTTGTAAAGTCCTGCGCCACATGAAACCTGCGTCAGGTTTAATGTATGCAGGGTGGGCGTTCCGTCGTAAAAAGCCTCGGAAAAGTGACGCAGTGAAATCTACAAGATTTTACTGAGTCACTTTTCCGACGCTGCTGCGTAAAAACCCTGCGCCTGCTTGAAGCAGGCGTAAGGCATAATGCAGCATGTTAGGTATGGGCAGCCCCTGAGCATTGCTGGAGTTGCGTCACGCTTGCGACACGAGTCTAGCAATGCGCCGCCCTTATGCCATCAGATGCGTCACGCATCTGTTTATCCTTGCGCCATGATCCGCTGCATTGTAAATGCGGCTCATCAGTGGTGGTGCAAGGGTAAACTTGCGTGACGCATCTTTCCTGGCGCATCCCTGCTGATTTGCAGGGATGCACCAGGAAACATACATTTTGTGGTCATCTGTGGTCGCAGAAGGCTGCCGACACCCTCCCAGGCCCGATCACTGACTCTGGACTGCGGTCACAAAATGGCGGTCAGAGTTTACTGCTCCCGCTTCCTGCCGCCAGGACTCCAACCAGCCGGGGCAAGAGCAGCAGACAGGTATGTCCCTACATACTCCGGTAGTCTCCACGAGCACTTCAGGTCACCCGGGCTGCTCTGGTGTGCTTTATTTGCTGTGCAGCGGGCCCCAGGGTGACGGAGCTCACCAAATGCCCATCTCACTCCATTGCTACCGTGGCCATGCCCCCACCACTCCATTTTAAGGGCCCCTCCTACAAATTATTCCACGCGATCTGCAAGGATTCCAAATCAAGGTGTTTCCAGTAGCATGGCTTCAAGGTCATCTTATGACGAATCAGGCAGGGGAGTAGCAGACGGTATCAATACAATTTTCCCTTTTTGTTCGGGTATTCCAAATGGGACTACTTATTATTTCCAACAGGAACACTCACTGAAATTCCCACCTGCTCGTGCTCAAAGAAAATCAAATCGAGATCCTAGTAACTTAGGGGCACATGCATCAAGCTAAGAAATAGCGATTCTTTATTAGCGAATTTTAAGGAATTGCAAATAAGGACTCGCTATCTCTTATGCATGACGGAGATACCGAAAAATTAATGAATCGGTAAAAATCGCTAAACGCGTTGGCGAAAAAACCCCAAAAATCGCAAATCTTTGAAAACACACATATTGCGAGATCGCTAATTGCGAGTTCGCTAATTGCGAAAGTCGCATTGGGAACAGCCTGATGACATCAGAACCAGGAAGTAACTCTTCCCATGGTGCATTCTGTGTCCAGAGGAAGCCAGAGCAGGAAGCTGAGTGCCTGCAAAGAGCTGTGGAGAGGACCACTGAGTATCCAGACCACTGCCAACCCAGGAAATGGCCAATAGATCAGCTGAGGAGGGTGCAGGTGCCAGGAAAAGAAAACTGAAGTTCAGTGAGAGGGAACTGGAGTACCTCATAGAAGATGTAGTGAAGAGCCATGACAAGCTCTTCGGGAAGCTCTCCCTTAAAGTCCCAGAGGCAGAGAAACAACACCTCTGGAACAAGATAAAGACAAGGGTCAATGCTGTGGGTGTGACACACCGCAGCATAGATGACTTAAAGAAACGCTGGTACGATTTGCGCAGCCGTGCAAAGGAGCGCATTGCCCAGAGGCTGAGGGAGGCTAAGAGCACCGGAGGAGGACCATCTACAGTCCCGGACAACACAGCCCTGGAGGACCTGGTCGAGGGCACAATCCTGCCTGAAGCTGCTGCGGGGGTCATGCAGATGGATACATCCGGCGCAGCCTGCAGTACTGAAGGTAAGTGGCACAATGATATACCCATCAATGTCCATCATAATAGCGCCCATACAGTAATAAGAAGGCAGGCAGCTGTAACCAACCCCAGTCCACAGTCCATATACAGTAACTAATGCATCATGGGAGTTGTAGTCCCCTGAACCAATCATTGAGTCACATAGCACATTGTGTGACCATTGTGGCCAAGATGCATTACAGACAGGGAATACAGAGAGTGAGAACGTAATAGCAGACATAATCACCATGTAGCAGAACTTTATCCAATGAAACATTAATCCTGCACTGTTTCACACAACAGGTGCTGAGGAAGGAGACAGTGATGTCATCCACATTGCACATTGGTTGGACGTGGATGGAGTGATAACAATTCCGGTCATGGAAGCTCTACTCATTGACTGATGATGGACATATGGGTCGTGTGGGCTATCTAGCCATTCAGTTCACATCAGGGAACTGTGCAGTCCTATTTGAATGGAGTCTTGGTGGAATCAAATCCTTTTGGGTTCTGGGGAGGCTGCTGTGGTCGTGGGTCTGAGTCATCCTGGCAGGCAGGGAGGTTCTCTGGACACGTGAGTGGGAGCCCAGTAATACCCCTCCCACTAATGCCACTACACCCTGGACACCTCATGATGCAGTGGGTGCAGGCAACATTACACCTGGACATGGGGACCCTTTGCATGGGTCCTCTGTGTTTAGCGCAGCATTGGTGTTTTCAATTTGGATATGTGGGTGAGTTGTATCGCAGCGTTGATCATGTACTACTCATATATGTCCTCTTGGGTGTGTCACATCTGAGTGATGCGCAGGCAGTATGCCCTCTCCTGGAATCTCCATCTGCCCTGCCCTGCTGCATGGGTCCTCATCCCCTTATCACACATGTTGTGTGCCGCCTTTGTGTGCCTCCTAAATGGATTCATTGGTTAGTTGCAATAGCCCTCACCAGCTCCATCATTGTTTTTGCAGTGAAATGAGAAATAAAAATGTTTACCACCTGCTTCTGATACTCCTTATTCTGCACTTGCTAAATAGCTATTTTTGGTGAAATCGCTATTAGCAAATTTTGATGCATCCATTTGCGGGTTCATTCTGCGATTCCTTATTTGCTCCCACAATTCTGGTTGGTGCTGATTCCGATTCGCTATCTCTCGGGGATCCCGGTATTTGCGAGTCGGTATTTTAGCGAATTTCGGGGATTTGTTTGATGCATGGGAAATCGGTGGATTGCGCTCGCAATTAGCTACTCACTAATTTTGCGAGCTGTTTTAGGCTTGATGCATGTGCCAGTTAATCTATATTACGAGTGCCCACACTGAAGCCTGGATCCTATGAAGACACTGATGCATTAATCAACAAAGTAATTCTTTGGTTAAGAACAAAACATAAATGTCTTTCAGTGATTAGATCCGATATCTTGAGTGCTAAGGGGTGTTCTTCTGATACTCCACTCTCTGATTACATTCAGGTTACTTTATGTGCCAACCAGCTGGTCGAGAATCTCATTAACTTTGAACTTTGAATTTGCCATCCCTTTGGAAACAATGTGCTGGGAATCAGGCTGAAACTATCTCCTCCTACAAATGGAATTTCCAAAGCTCATACTATATATTCTCTCAATTGAATTGTGAAGGTTACCCCCACAGCTCTTGTATCAAATTTGAATAAAATCGATTGACTGAGTACACAGTATGTAATGACTATCTGAACATTTTCTAGCATAATGCCAGGAAGTATATCTGACCCCATTGGTGATGTTAATTATCCCCAAAATGTTGGGAGCATAAATTTAGGGGCGGAGGAAACCAGATGTGTGACTTTAAAGGCTCACAGGGTCAGTGGTTAGGAAAAATTACCCCAGATGTCTTGCTATACTTGAGTAGGCCAAACTTAATCTACGACAGTCCTAGCTCTCATGGGGGAGAACGGTCGGTGTCTCAACTATTACATCTGTAGGTGCTGGTCCATGTCTTTTTTTTGCAGCCGATCCTGTGGTCACCCACACACAAGCCGGCATTAGCCTAATATCTTGGAACCTGACAGGAATTCTCTCTAAATTGGTTAACCCTGATTGGATTATTGTACATTTGTGAGCACGATGTCTGCAAGAGACCTGGGCTACTGAAAAAGTTTTTGTCGATGGGTTCATGACTTATAGAATAGAAGCTAAACCCCTCGAGCACTTTGGGAGGGCTATTGGGGGTCTTTTGATTTTAACTAAGGATAATCTATTTAAGGCATGCACCCCATTACAATTAAAATGTCCAGACCTTCTGGGGATTACTGCTTTGCTTTCCTCAGGATTGGTCTAGGCTCTTTTTAGGTCTCGCCTAGTGATGCAGCACGAATGTGCTGCCATCGCGTTGAGAGGCATGCAGTATACACTGTAGTGTGGAAGCTTCGTGGAAGCTCCGCCCACTCTCTGCCCATTGGCTTTTGTTTTGAATGCTGCCTTCCAATTGGTTTGAAGCTTGTTAGTCCCTTCTCAGTCATCATTTGTATCCTTCCACGGCTATCAGTCCCTTTACTGCACAGACAACTTTCTTCCAGTCTCTCCCCTTCCTCCCACAATCCATGACTTCTTGGCGGCCCCGCCCTCCTCCAGGCACTCCCGATCATGCTCGTGTCACTACGGGGGCCCAGCCTTTGCCTTGTTTGCCCCTGTCTGCAGGAGAGAAGCGGGAGCCCACCCCTCTGTTGATTGCAGGGCGTGTTGCAGTACAGTCCTCCTGAGCGTGTGCGGAGCTGCTCGCAGCCGCTCTCCCCCTCCCTCCCGCAGTCCGCGACTTCATTGGTCGGAATGAGATAAACATTGCCACATGTACATAGGGAACAAAGATTTTGGTCGTCAGGTGGTCATCGTCACTTGTTGATTCATGCTATTGGTAACACCACTACAAAATCGCCACAGTATTATTAAGGCGCCTTAGCCTTGACGCTGTTAGCAGTATTTATTTATTTGTATACTTAGTTTTCTCCAGACGTCCTCAACGATGTTGTCCTTTCTCTATTTTCATGGCCGTCACTGGCCAGTGCCAGGCTTCGGTTGTCCGTCTTCTCTTGCAATGCCATTTGTTCCTGGTTGCACTGTGCTGGGTGCTGCTGACTACTTGGCAGAGCGGGAGCTGCCAGAGGATGAGCATGGAGCGTTTCCTGCAGGGTTGCAGGGTGCCCTAAGGGGAAGGAGCCCGAGGAAGAGAAGAATGCAACGTGCACACTCACGTCAACATCTGCAGCGCTGCACTGTCTACTGATATCTACATTGAAGTACAGTGCACTCTCTGTACGACACTACGGACTGCACTGTACACGATCAAACCACTTGTATATTCTACCGAGCAGTGCGCCTACTGTACGGAACTTACACTAGTTGACACTGTAACAGAAGGCCTGTGGATCCTGTACAAAGCGGTACAAAAGGGGTGGTGATGGACAGAGCATCAGAACCAACAGATCTGGGTTTGATCCATCACCGTTCTTTAGCCCACTCTGCCACCCCAGTGCAGACATGGCCATGTGCAAATCAGTCTGACCCTGTGCCTCATGGGAACAGTCCAGCCCGAACTGCCACGCCATGCCTTCCCTGGACCGGAAACAAGCTTCCTAGGACCGGTTTCTGCCATTTCAGCCAGGCTTGCTTGAATCCAATGGCAAAGTGAGCAAGGGACTCATGTCTGAGCATACCCTGCCAACTTATGGCGAACAAAGCGGTACAAAAGGGGGTGGTGATGGACGGAGCATCAGAACCAATCAAACACTCACACCCAGTCAACTGATCTGGGTTAGATCCATCACCGTTTTTTAGCCCACTCTGCCACCCCAGTTCAGACATGGCCATATGCAAATCAGTCTGACCCTGTGGCTCATGGGAACAGTCCAGCCCGAACTGCCAAGCCATGACTTCCCTGGACCGGAAACAAGCTTCCTAGGACCGGTTTCTGGCATTTCAGCCGTCTTCAGCCAGGCTTGCTTGAATCCAGTAGCAAAGTGAGCAAGGGACCCACGTCTGAGCATACCCTGCCAACTTATGGCGAACAAAGCGGTACAAAAGGGGGTGGTGGTGATGGACGGAGCATCAGAACCAATCAAACACTCACACCCAGTCAACAGATCTGGGTTTGATCCATCACCGTTCTTTTGCCCACTCTGCCACCCCAGTTCAGACATGGCCATATGCAAATCAGTCTGACCCTGTGCCTCATGAGAACAGTCCAGCCCGAACTGCCAAACCATGCCTTCCCTGGACCGGAAACAAGCTTCCTAAGACCGGTTTCTGGCATTTCAGCTGTCTTCAGCCAGGCTTGCTTGAATCCAGTGGCAAAGTGAGCAAGGGACTCACGTCTGAGCATACCCTGCCAACTTATGGCGAACAAAGCGGTACAAAAGGGGGTGGTGATGGACAGAGCATCAGAACCAATCAAACACTCACACCCAGTCAACAGATCTGGGTTTGATCCATCACCGTTCTTTAGCCCACTCTGCCACCCCAGTTCAGACATGGCCATATGCAAATCAGTCTGACCCTGTGCCTCATGGGAACAGTCCAGCCCGAAGTGCCAAGCCATGCCTTCCCTGGACCAGAAACAAGCTTCCTAGGACCGGTTTCTGGCATTTCAGCCGTCTTCAGCCAGGCTTGCTTGAATCCAGTGGCAAAGTGAGTAGGGACTCACGTCTGAGCATACCCTGCCAACTTATGGCGAACAAAGCGGTACAAAAGGGGGTGGTGATGGACGGAGCATCAGAACCAATCAAACACTCACACCCAGTCAACAGATCTGGGTTTGATCCATCACCGTTCTTTAGCCCACTCTGCCACCCCAGTTCAGACATGGCCATATGCAAATCAGTCTGACCCTGTGCCTCATGGGAACAGTCCAGCCCGAACTGCCAAGCCATGCCTTCCCTGAACCGGAAACAAGCTTCCTAGGACCGGTTTCTGGCATTTCAGCCGTCTTCAGCCAGGCTTGCATGAATCCAGTGGCAAAGTGAGCAAGGGACTCACGTCTGAGCATACCCTGCCAACTTATGGCAAACAAAGCGGTACAAAAGGGGGTGGTGATGGACGGAGCATCAGAACCAATCAAACACTCACACCCAGTCAACAGATCTGGGTTTGATCCATCACCATTCTTTAGCCCACTCTGCCACCCCAGTTCAGACTGTGGATCCTGTACACACATTCAGATTAACTTTGTTGTATTTTCTTTCTCTGATTAGTCGTACCACCGCATGAAACGCAACTGCAGTTCTTAGCAACTGGATGTTTTAGTATTTGCTTGTCTAATTAGTTCAATTTTTTAAAAATTCGTGTTCGTGTGATCAGTATTTTTAAAGTACTACTCAGTCTGCTAGAACGTTACATAAGAAATTAGGGGGCATATCAACAAGGGCTTTATCTCTGCTTTTTTGGCTTTAAAAGCCAAAAAAGGAGAGATAAAACTAGCGCCCTATCAGCAACAGGGTGCTAACACGCAAATTTGCATGTTAGCACCCTTTTACTCTACGCTTCTCCTTGCATCTCTAATGAGATGCAAAGGGGGCGTTCCAGAGTAAAATAAAAGGAGAAATGTCGCTAAGCGACATTTCTCCTATTATCAAGAATGTCGCTAACCCGGTTAGAGACAAAAAAAGCAGCGCTAACCGCGGTTAACGCTGCTTTTTTACGTCTGGTCTTTTTCTGACTTAGCCATGATATCCTATGGAAGGAGGATATCATGGCTAAGTTTTCCTGTCCCTATCAACAAGGTAACGTGAGATTATCGCTGGGTTTCCAGCGATAATCTCACGTTAGCCTGTTAGCGTGAGGATTTTTATCGCTATTGAGATAAGCGTTGCTAATAGCACGCTATCTCAGCGATAAAAAAAATTCACGCTAGCCAGCGATAATTATCCTAGCGCTAAGTGCGCTTAGAGATAATTATCGCCGGTTGTAGTTGATATGCCCCTTGGTTTGACTACTTTTCTATTAACCCTGTTTTTATACTATCCGCCCGGTGCCTACTTGGCAATACTCTTACTTTAAAATATAGTAACATCTAAAGATACAAGCGATGTATGCGCTGTATATCAACATAGACTGCACACATTACTTTGTGCCTGACATTTACTGTGCCGAAAACACTGCTCAAACTGTTTACTTGTAAATTATGTCACGCTGGGGCCTGCAGGTACAATGCTAAGCACACTTTTCATGGTGAATTGTGTGCATGGCATTCTGGAAGGCCCATATTGTACTCACAGCAATATGTACCCACCAGCTACAAATGTACGCTACTCGTTCAATCAGCATGCAGTGCAAGCAATCACTGAATACACTGCGTCCTTTATAAGGGCTGCATCACTGCACATTTCACCCACTGTGCATCCTTCACTCTCTCTACACCGCCTGTGCATTTTGCACACACTGTATATTTTGTAAACACCCACTGCACACTTTGTAACCACCCACTGCACAAGGTACTCACTTTGTCCAGTACACACACTTTAGATATAGAACACTGCAACCATACACCACATCACAAGCATGCTGCGCAGTGCATACAGTGCACCCACTACACATTCTGTATCCATTGTACACACTGTACTCTTCACACGGTTACCCATCCATACACTAAAGACAGTTTGCAGTCACAGCTGTCGACATCCTTCACACTTTTGCTAACTGTTTAAAATGTACTTTTAGACACCGCATACACACTTGAAATACAGTGCACACTGCAAACACTATGCACATTTTCTTGGGACGACTTGAAACACGACACTCGACACCCTACCCCACTTTACTCATTGCTTGTCTAAACTAATATATGTATATAAAAAATGAAAGTGTGTATATGAGATGAAACTGTGTGGAAAGGGTTGGGGAGACGTGATACTAATATGGTGCCAAGGGGTATTGCATGTAAGGTGGTTGGGTATTACCCATGTAAAGGCATTCCAAACTTTCCAATCCAGCCTGAAGTGCTGAGGGGATCACTGGTGCTAACTTTGCTCAGGGTGGCTGTTATATACTATCAGGGGCTCTGGATGATGTTCACTGAACGAAAGTAGCTCTTACTGAAGAAAATGTTCAAGACCCATGATATAGACTTTAGCACAGAAATGAGACATTTGTTTTTCATGCGGAAATCGGGTGTAACTGTGCTCCTTGATGTTTACAGTAACCGGTAAGCGCAATTGAGCCACCTGTGCATCACCTCTGCAACAGCACACTAACACCTCAGCACCACCTCAGTCTGCCCTTGGAATCTGGCATCTGTTGATTCTCCCCTGGTGTCTGTCCGCTGCTCGTGTTGAACTACAGGTACTCTTTCCCGACCTCCACCCTCCCGTTGTTTATGTACCCCTCATAACAATAAAAAAGCTATAACAAACCAGCATTAGGACAGGCAGGAAGAAGTTGCCAGCATTGCAAGGACAAAAAACTAGAAGACATTTTTTATATTAAATATTTTTTTAATTCAGTTGTACATAATGTCCTCTTGGTTATATATAAGGCAACAAAAATGCTCATAACACTTTTTTATTATAACTTTTCAACTTGCTGCAATCAGCCATACTGCCCTAGTCCGTGAGCGTTATGTCCAAATACTTTTTCATAGTTTCGGTTTTCTACGAGTGAGATTGTATGTGTTTATTTGTTTACGACATCTACTTCTATGGTATCATGTAAAATCTATCTGTTCGAAAGTCTAATTATGATTTACGCTCAGAAGAGATCTGTGAATGGCTTTCTGGAAGGAAATTCTCACGATGCTTGCTACTCCTTTCCCTATTGATGATGAAGTGGCCTTAATCAACCTTGTGGACCTTCATTTCTTCCTGCTAATCGTGAGGCTGGCATTGATACCGTTGACCTTCCTTGGCTACTCAGGGATCTCATGTGCATCCTTAATTTCCCTTTCCAAATTTGCAAAGTATCCCACAAAGACGTCTAAATAATATAGACACTCAGAGGTCATTTAGTCTTGTACATGAGACTTCAACACCATCAAAGTTAGTATTTGTGAAGATCTAGTACCATTGGAGCACTTCATAGTGTTTAAAATCCAAGTCTAAAAATAAATTGGAGCCTACTCTCTTCCATGTTGTTGAATAGATCCAGCGAGCTTCTTACAATAATAATCAGTCCCCCTTACTTGTTCTTCAGTAGCTGCTCTGCTTTCTTAGCAAAGAGATATTAAAAGCGTGTAACACACAGTATGAGCAATGTGCACATAAAGCTGTGGTGTATACTTCAGTTGATTACCCATTTAGGAGCAATTTAATATATGTACTACAGAGCTTTGGACTATACCATTTTTTTAATGTTGTTTCGACTTCTAACTTAGGAACCGTTTAAAAAAAATGTAAATAACGGAGTACTGTTTGTTACAGCTGCTGTGGTGCAGGGGCCCGTGCGTTGCATTATAGGCCAGGTTTCCCTCTCCTGAAGGTGTTTTCAGTTGGCTTTTACTTTAGGCCATGCAGTGCAGAGACCTGTGTGTTTCTTTTATTTGTGTTATGAAATTTTCATTTATTTATGTTATGCGGTGTAAAAGGCGGTTTCTTCTGGTGGTTAATGGATTGTGAAATTTTTCTTCGAGGTTATATAACGTGTGGTAACAAGGTTTTAATTTGAAGTATGGTATAAGGTAGTAATTCCTCATTCTAAGTTCTCTAGGCAGTGCTGCTAGCTGCTTCTGTAGTCTCATCAGTCATTCCTCATTCTGAGTCCTCTAGCCAGTGCTGTAGCTGCTTCTATGGCCCTGTTGGTAATTCCTCATTATAAGTGTTCTAGGCAGTGCTGCAGCTGTGCCTCTATTCATACATCCACTACACTACAAACCAGAACACTTAGGTAAAATACATTGTCATTAACAACCCCAATAGCTCTAAAAAATGCGAGACCTATTGCATTGCAAATGCTTGTTTATATTTATGTAGGATCGACTGCGGCCTGTATTGAATTGCCCACTCTATCCATACTCGAAGAAACGCTAGACTCTTTGCACCCAAACACAAGGATAATACTGGCTGGAGATTTTAACACATTCTGTGAGCCATCCTCTTATATTAGTGAGGTTACAGAAGAGGAAGACGACCAATGGGGTATCAGGGTATTAACAGGGAAACCCAGAGTCAAATTCACTGCCACTGGACGTAAATTAGGTTCTCTAACAGTTGGCAGAGGGTTGAGCTCATGGAATGGACATACAATTTCCAATCCCAATCAAGTTCCTACCTTTAGAAGAGGCAACCACATGAGTGTCATTGATTTTGTTATTTAAGACGTGAGATTATGGCCATTCTTGGCTGACATCCAAGTAGACAGGCAATCTGATTGTGACCATGATTCTCTGGTAGTATCATTAATTAGAGCCCTTTAGCTAGGGAATCAAATACATATCACACAGTAGTGCCTGATCCTGTACTGTCTAATTGCTGATGTTGTCTCCTGGCACAAGGTTATGTCGAATTCAGTGCTGTTGTCTCAGATATATGGGCTTTATGCCAAGCTCTTAAAAAACTACAAAGGGGTGAACGAATTAGAAATTCCAATCTTGAGTATACATAAAATGCTCTTTAAAGAGCTACACCTTGTCTTTTACAAGGATATGGTCCGCAATAAGCCAGCTCTGGGAAAAGATATCAATTGGTATGATCACACTTGCAAGCACGCTAAATGCTCCTTAAGATCTTCCATTCTAGGTGGCGATAGGGCCCAAATAGGCCAAGCCAGACACACTAACAAAGCTGCATTAAACCTTGCAAAAAATAATTGGGACGATAAAATTAGGGAGGAAAGGCTGCTTGCAGTCAAAACAAATGATAATAGCCTCTTCTGGTGCACAGTGACCCAAACTAGAGCTGAGAGTACAAAGAGCTATCAATATCATATACCAGCTGATAAATGGGTATCCAATTTCGGTGACCTCTATAAGGCAAAGGTTGGTGACACCTCAGGGCCTTGCAGTAACCAAATAACCATCACAGACTCAGCTTGTGAAGACACCTTTGAATCTTATGGCCCAGCAATCACCTTTTGCCTAGAGGATACCGCTGGTGCCATCTCCTAGTTAAAAAACTGCCAAGGCGCCAGGTCGGATACAATTCCAGGGGACTTATATAAATCGGAACCCCAGATTTGGACAGTCTATCATAACCTGCTTTCTAATGCTATAGCACGAGGGGGGGAGGTCCACGACTCCTGAACAGCGGCTGAGACTGTCACAATATATAAGAAGGGTGATGCATGCCTACCCTCAAGTTATAGGCCAATTACCAATTGACAATGCCCAGAAGATTTGAGCCACGCAAATTCTTGAAAAGCTGTTACATTGCACAGCCGCAATCAATATCATGTCAGCCCTTCATGCTGGGCTCCCACCCAGAGATGAGCACCTCAGACCAAATTTTTTAATTTGTCACATTCTACTGGAAATACTTCTCATTGCGAGACCAGAAACTTTATGTGGCGTTTAGGAAGGGAGTGGCCAAACATTCAATCATACGGGCTGGTGGGGAAACGTTCGAGAGGGTGAGGAGCTACGATTATTTAGGGGTTAAGGTAATGGAGAACTTGAAGTGGAAAGACCAGTTAAGTAAAAGTACATTATTACTTGAGCACAGAGCAGACGCTATTAATAGGTTGAATAAATAAACAAGCTCTTGTGCAGTCTCACTGGTCCTGGAAGTATTTTCTGGTAAGGCGCAAGGGCCAATATGTATGGAGCTGAGATTTGGGGCTGTACTGATGTGTCTCCACCTACTGTTGCGGAAAATAGATTTGTCAGACACATTAATCCCCTTGTTCTTTGATCTAGGACAAAAATAAATTGCAGATTTGGCTGTCCTTAGACCACTTGTTTATTGGGTCCGATTATGAGTTACCCCTGAGCTAAGGGAATTTAGAAATTACCTCACCAATCTGCTTTCTGTAAGAGGTGCCAAGTCAATTCCCTGGGTCCAATTTGTTTCTGACTGGTTAAGTAAACTGGGTCTGTTAAGGATATGGACCAACCCGGAAAAACTGCGTAAAGTCGATCTTAACATCTTGAAATCTACCTATTGGATCCATATCCAAGATGGCTACACAAATAACCAGTCAACTGGCACACTGACAAACAATGTTTTCGATATTAAAGGTCTCCCCAGCTTTGAGGAATTTTTAGACTTTGTTTTCGATTTGACACTTTGTCAGAGGTCCTTTACCAATAAATAGCACAAAGACTCAGTTTCCAGTATTTGTCCGGCGTGTGGCTTGGAAATTGAAGATGAGATACATCTATTATTCTTCTGTCCCATTTATCTTGGCCCGTGCCGGAAATGGATTATCCCCACATGTCATAATCTAGAGATGACCAAACACTTGGCGGCTTTTAGAATTTTAAAGAGTGACACTACTCCTGGAATTATCATTGCTATGAGCAAATTTTTACAGGTAGTCTGGTATAAAGGTGGTAGACTACAGACCGTGACTTCCAGCGGCTAGGCTAATTTTCTAACTACCACTTAATTTTAAAAATGTCAATTCTTATAACACAAAAGGATAACATTTTTGTGATTTTATGTGTTTATTGCCTGATATGCACATAGTCCTCTCTGACCTTTGCTCTTGTTTACTGCAAAGGTCGGACATAGTCCTGTCCGACCTTTGCTCTTGTTTTGCACATAAGTAGTGCTCCTTTGGAAATAACTTTTGAATAGCATTTGTTTTTTCAAATGAGCTTGAGTTGCATGATGTTTTATGCTTGTATTTTGATGTATTTATTGTATTGTTTTGTCCATGTATACTTTGATGGTACTTGGCTACCAAATAACGTTTTTAATACTACATATCTATTCGAACTAAATACAAGTTATTATCACAAAAACAGAGACAGTCACTTGGGAGTAAATTTGAAAGACAGCCTTGTGAGGAGCTAAGTAGACTTTCCCATTCCAGCTCCCTCTCTGCTTTGAGCAGGTCTACCTGTGAGAATATTTCGGCTTAAAATGAAACAGAGAAACGTACTGGATGCAAATGAGTGCCACATTACGATAAAACACTTACCAGAGATGAACCTCATTCATTATAACTTCAAAGGTGACAACAAAGCCTGGGCTTGTATCTTCCTGAAAGGCAGCCAAATCTGCCCGCCTCCCCTCCATTTACAGAGCTAGTGGAAAGGAATCTTTTGAGTTTGCTAAGCACAGGCCAAAAACAAGAAGAGCATTCCATTATTTCTTTCCCTTTTCTCAATTATTATTTAGCATTTTTAGAAAGAATTTTTCTTTCTTTATCAAGTTACATCCACTCCGTATAATAAGCATTTAAGAGTCTGAACAAATCATTAAATGCAGTATGGAGTGATCCACCTTCTTGATTAATGTTTCTAATCCTTAATTTAAAGCTTCTGCTCGATTTGCAGTTTCTTACAACTGTATCCTTTGCAATTTTAAAGGCCTTTTAATCCACAGTCCTGTAGGTATGGAACAACATTTTAAAATAATGTTCTGATGTATTTTCTTTAGTGTCAGACCTGTAGTCAGGTGTACATTAAACCATTTCTTCTGGGCCCTCCAGTGCCTGACAACCTCACATCAGTTCATTTCAGTTTCTTGTCCAGTAGTTTGAAATGTTCTTTGATGTCGAATTGAACCTTGGACTATCTGCAGCACTTTTAGTGGATGTCTCCAATGTCTATGTAGCTCTCTACTGAACTATGTGTACTGATTAAAGAGAACCCCTCAACTAGCCATAGATGTATGTCTCTTTTGATCAATCCATGTGCATAATTCTCTTGTAGTCCTTCTATTTTGCATCTACGTATTACATTTTTAAGTAACCGGTATACCCTCTGTTGATGATTACCCAAATAATTCATTATTACTCATGATCATATGTAATATGTCCATCATGCACGCAAAAGTATTCCTATATATTACCTACTGTCGGTCGCCAGTAGGTAGTTATAGTTAGGGCCTTGTTTCTATTCAAAAAGCATTTTTTCTTTTGCCAATGTCCTTGGTGCAGTTTGACGAATCTTCGCAAAATGTTCAAAACGAATGGCCCGCTCAGGTCAGCTACTGTCTATAAAATTTTGGGGTGATTCTTTAAGCGGGGGCCGAGAAAAAAGGGGGTCCCTAAACGTGTTTTCTCCATGGTAATTTCCATAGGAAAACTTTTTCGCAGCTACAGCCCAAACTGCTGAACGGAATTATACCAAATCTGGCAGAGAAGTAGCTCTTGGTCCAGAGTGCACTCTTTGCTTTAAATGATGTAAATCCGTTCAGTAGTTCCTGAGAAATTCATATAACAAAAAATATGGATATCTGGTGACCTCAGTGGATCTGCAAACCCTCCCGATCACAAGGTTGATTCTGATTGGCTGCCAACACTTCAAACCAGGAAGTGTTGGCAGCCATCTTGTGACTCGGTTGAACCAAGTCACAAGAAAAAGGTTAAAAAAAAGAAAAGGGGTCAGGGTAGAAACACCCTAACTCTCTAGGCTCGGCAGGATTCGCGTAGGGTTCAGGAATCCTAGCGTTTTATTTTTACAAAAATGAAGCGCGGTCAGCCACGCACTGTTTCTTTTAAGCCCCTGGGTGGGCCAGGTCCCGGGGGCAATACATAATTATTTTTAGGCCTGGCCGGTAAATTTCGTTCCGCTCGTGGAATTTGCGATATTTTGGCATTTTCACATTCCGCGGAGAGCGCGCAAATTTCAAAACTTTCGCAACTTGCCGCGAATCGGAAGTATTTTTCTTGTTCACGCTTTAAAAATGCATTCTCGCGCGCGCTGTTGCGACTTACAGTTCGCCGACGTGTTTTCCTATCCGTTCGCACGCGCCACAAGATGTTGGATTGTTGGTAGCCGGTCACGCTATCCCGCGAGAGTTTGCGATCGCGAACGCATCATTGCGATCGCGAACAGTAAATAAGCATCGCGAGCAAGATGGCCGCACCCATTAATGACCGCATGGGCAAGCTGGAGATATATTTCCCCGTGAGCACGCAAAACCACATCGCGAATGGGCGGGAAAAGCATCTTCATGAAAGTTTCGCATGCTCGCGGAGATTTTGCGCAATTTCGCGATAATTTGCGAAAGTCAATTTTGCAAATTCCGCCAAGCCTTAATTATTATGCAACGCCTGTGGGGCCCCCCACAGCCCTGGGGACCGCAACCACCCTGGGGCTTTGTTAATAATATGTGGGGGCATGTGGCCCCTCCGCAGCCCTGGGTACCGCCACCTGCCCTGGGCTTTATTTTTATTAAAATGCTTGTGGGGGGCTCCTGCTCCCCAAGCAGCCCTGGAGACCGCCACCTCCCTGTGGCTTTAATTATTACATGCAGGGGGCACGTGCCTCCCAAAGCCATGGAAACCGCCACCTCTCCAGGACTCTGCCTTAAAAAAATGTAGTGTGGGGGGCTTGAGCCACCCCCACGGCTCCGCGGACCACCACCTTCCCAGGGCATACATAAATATTTAAGTGTGGTGTTCATTGCGGACCCCCAGACCCACAGACCACCACCTCCCGGGGACTTTAAACACAAAGGAGAGCCCTTCGTGGCTATGGGGACCGCCACCCCCCAGGGCCAGCTTCAGCAATGTCTGGGGTGCCCCTGGTACATTGCAGTTTGCTATCGCAATGCTATAGAAAACAGTGTACTAGCTTTAAACAAGCAAGAGCACTTTGATCTCGCTTGTTCGAAGCGAGCACACTTTGCTTTTTAACCCCAGGGACCTGCATGTTAGTAGCTCTCTGGGGGTAAAAAGCAATGCCGGCTCCTGCAGAAGGCGGGAGCCGGCAGGGACCACGGGGGCCTTCAGGCTTCCCCCACAGTCCATTTGAAGATGGCCATGCCCTGGGGCCCCACACCCTTTTTTTTATTTTTTTAAATGGTCAATCCCCAGGGGATGGGGCTGCAGTAAGCCAGGGGAGGGGGAGCCATGTGGTCCCCCTCCATGAAAATGAGATCAAATGTTTTTAAGAAAAGTGCCCAAGTCCCTGGGGATGGAGTCCAGAAAATGGCCTGGAGGGGGGCCACTCGGCCCTCCTGCCCTTTAAAAAAATGATATAAGCAAAGGCCTAGCCCCGGGGGATGGGGTCCCCGGGGCCAGAATTGGACCTTTGTATTTAAAAAAAAAATGAAAAGTGTCTTATTCCAGGGTACGGGGTCCCTAGGGCCCAAAAGGGTCAGGGGAAGGGGGCCACACAGCCCCCTTCCTAAAAAAATAAAAAGGAAGCTCCACAACTCGCCGGAAGCCCCACCCCCGTTCACCAATACTCTGCAAACGTTGCTCCTGGTGCGTTCTAGGTTGGGGGATGAAGTCCCCTTCCTTACTGAGGGTCCTTCGGGGTCACCTAGCCCAACTCTTACCTCCAGTAAGCCCCACACAGCGGGATTGCTGAGAGGTGGTTGGAGGCCATGCCCCTTTTCCCACCAGTCTGCATATGTGCATCTTGGCGCACTGCTGATGGGGCAATGAGGTCCCCTTGCGTCCTGAGGGCTTTAAGACTAAAGTGGACTTCCTCACCCAAGCAGAAGTGTGCCAGGAGATGCGATTGCAGTGTGGTGTAAAAAGGGGGCGTGGCCTGTGACCACCTCTCAGAAATCCCACTGTGTAGGGCTTACTGGAGGTAACAGGAGGGCTAGTTTTCCCCAGGGACTCTCAAAAGGCAAGGGGACTTCATCCCCCAACCCAGAGCGCACCAGGAAGCGTGTTTGCAGAGTAGTGGCTAAAGGGGGCATGACCTGCTATCAGAATTCTGCAATCCTGCTGTGTTAGACTTAGTGGAGGTAATAGGAAGGGTAGTTGGCCCCCAAGGATTTTGTTGGGGGCCAACTACCCTTCTGTTACCTCCAGTAAGTCACACACAGTGGGATTGCTAAGAGATGTTCAGAGGCCACACCCCTGTTTGTCCACCACTCTGCAAACATGCCTCCTGGCACGCTACTGGTTAGAAGATAAAGACCACTTTACTCCAGAGGGACTTTGGGGGTCAAGAGGGAATCCTGGTACCTACGGTAAGTCCTACGCAGCAGAATTCCTGAGCTCTGATCGGAGGCTCAGCCCCCTTTCTCCACCACTCTGGAAACTTGACTACTACTTAAAGAAGCAATTGCAATGCAATAGGTCTCGCATTTGTGAGAGTAAAGCTATTGGCGTTGTAAACATAAAAGATTGTACTAATGTTTTTCGGAGTGGAGTGGATTTAAGTTGTGTGTAATGGAATTATGTGGTATGTTGTGCAGTGAAATGATGTGGATAGAAAGTATGTGGTATTTAGTGTATAGGAATTATGCAGATTGGGATTATGTGTTATGGAGAGTTAATATGTGGTATGGTAGCCTGTGTCTTGTGGAGTGCTAAACTCAGGTTTAGTCTTCCTCGTTTCCATAGAAGCTAAACTATAAACTCAATGAGACAAAAAAAGAAGGAACCACTGAGGAGCACTTCTGTACCTTGTCAGAGGTATAAGCAGGGCCATTGGAATTATGTGACTGTTTGGCTGCACCGATTTTTCTTAATTATACATTTTCCGCTTTTGCCACATAATCCATCATCTGCTGCATAATCTGCAGATTTGAACAAAAAAACCTTGTTTCTAGCTCAAACGGCTCAAATGTTACCAAAAATGCAGCGACAAGTGTTACAGCGTGGTGGAAGGCCCTTTGCAAACCTGGAATGGTCACCTGTCACTTATTGGTACTAATAGTGCGCAAACCACTCTTGCTTCTTTCTGCACCTCTCTTGCCTCTTTCTGCATTTCTCTTCCTTCTTTCTGCACCTTTCTTCCTTTTTTTGCACTTCTCATGCCTATTTCTGCACATCTCTTCTGCTTTATACACCTCCCTTCTTTGTGCACCTCTTGCTTCTTTGTGCACCTCTCGCTTTTTTCTTATGCATCTCTTTTGCCTCTTTCTGCACTTCTGTTGCTCCTTTCTGCACCCCTCTTGCCTCTTTCTGCACCCCTCTACCCTCTTTATGCACCTCTCTTGCCTGTCTGCACCACTGCTCCCTCTTTCTGCACCTCTTGTTCCTGTTTCTGCAGCTCTCTTGCCTCTTTCTGCAGTTCTCTTTCCTCTTTCTGCACCTCTGTTTCATTCATTCTGCACTTCTCTTGCCTCTTTCTGCACCCCTCTAGCCTTTTCTGCACCCATATTACTTCTTTCTGCACCTCAGTTGGTTCTTTCTGCACTGATCTTGCTTCTTTTAGAATTTCTCTTACAAATTTCTGCACCCCTTTTCCCTCTTTCTGCTTCTCTCTTGCCTCTGCCTGCACCCCTGTTCCCTCTTTCTGTACCTCTTTTGCCCGTTTCTGTGACTCTCTTGCCCCTTTCTGCAGTTATCTTGTTGCCCGTTTCTGTGACTCTCTTGCCCCTTTCTGCAGTTATCTTTCCTCTTTCTACACTTCTCTTGCCTCTTTCTGCACTTCTCTTGCCTCTTTCGCACTGTTCTTACTCTTTCTGCACCTCTCTTGTTTTTTTCTGTAATTCTCTTTCTTCCTTCTGTACTTCTCTTGCCTGTTTCTGTATTCAAATGGGAAGTGCAAGCTGTCAAGTTTAAGGGTCTGCATGCTCTCGTGACTGAGGTATATGTCTACTTGTACATGTATTCTCACGCCTTATGCATCTGAAGGTGGTAGCTTAAAAAGCAGGTAGCTTCTTTTATAGATGGTCATATTTTATAATCCTGTTATTCTTAATGTCATTTCATATTAAGTGCTTTTTTTAATTTGGTAATTCTTGTGTTGGTTATTCTATTTCTTTGTACCTTTGTATTTTATTTTCTAAGGCGACATGCCTAAATCAGTCGGGAATCCCCGCCCTAGTGTCTCTACACTTGATAACTACTTAGTTAAAGTAGTAGACAAGATTAATAAGGAACGTAGACTATCCCTGGGTTTAGGTAGCATTCCTGACCCCACGATCCATCCAATCACTGTTGAGATCTCTGCCCCTCTGTCTACCCATTCGTTAATTTCCACTATTGACGATAGTTGTTCAGTGGTCTCTCCAGACTGTTTAACCAGGGAGGGCATCAATGAAAAAGTGCAATCACAGGTTATCTCTGACGCCGAGGACTCCCACATGGAATTTGATGCAAACGAGTCTCATTATGACCTTGACCCTGACGCCCCAGGTCCTGTGGCCCCTAAACCTCATAGAGTGCTGAGGTCAGGGAGACATTTAAGTAGACCAGTACAACCTAAGAAGGGGGGCCGTAACAAGAAAAAGAATAGTGTCCCCGTACCAAGTGGGGGTCCCACCGAGTCAAACATCTTACTAAATGATGATAATCCCACCCACTTGACACTTGACACTAGCCCCAGACCAGCTTGAGCTTCTTATAGGGATGAGTGATGCCAAATTGGATAAAATAGTCCTTCCACTCCTTGATAAACTTGAGGTTGTTTCTAGGGAGGTTGTTAGATTAAGTGAGCTTGTGCAATCTGCCCTGAAACCAATCAATAGCCAGCAACCAGCTGCTGTTGTGGCCCCTATGGTCGGGGGTCAGACCAGCAGGCCCGTGCAACCTAACAAAGGTACTTCCAGCGTTGGAACGACTTATATAGGTTCTAGTAACCCTGCTCGGATAAATAGTAACTCCATTATAGCTACCGAGCAGCAGAGTAATTTAAACCCATCATCCACAGGGGGCACTATAAAAGCTACTACTGCATTACCTTCATGCCCGAATGAGGCCCCTCTGAACCCGCCAACCATCCGGGCCCCGGGGAACCAGTTGAAGATCACTAAAAGGGGGACATCTAATAATCGTGGCCTACCTCAACCAAACCTCCCACCGGACTGCTCACCTTATGTAGCTGTCCTGACTTATGTTACACCAATTAGGGAGGATGGGCTTTATCATCATATGGAATCACATGAGTCCCTTAAAAATAAAACCGTGGCATGGATTAATCGGGAGTGTGGCTTTCCAGTGGCTCTGGCGGACCAAATTTTGGCCACCACCAGAGCCAACTGGATTGGCACATCCCCGAAGCACATCTCTGGGGATTGTGTTATTGTTAATTTCAGTAATCCACACCTTGCCACAACAGCTCTGATTTGAGCCATGCAATGAGCAGGGCATCTCACTCCGTCCCTTGGGCTTTTTTTATAGACAATGCATTAGTCATCATTTCAGTAACAATGGGGGGGGTGAGTACGAGGGGAGGAGCTGTGGACAGCTTTGCAAACAGTTTTCATGTGAATACTGCTAATCGTTTTGAGTGCCTTAGTGGGCTGGATCAAAATTATTGACTGGATTATAAGATACCCCCTGAGATTTTGGAGAGACAGGCTCCGCCTGACTTGGGACAAAATGTTTGTATTTTAGGGACTCCAACCAACACCCCTGGGATAATTATAGATCGTTTGCCTATGGACTTGAAGGGTGATACAGTTGGTCACTCGGAGTCTTTGATGGTGTTGGGTATGTTACCCCCAGTCACCGTGTTGGAACGGATCCCGTCTGGTACCGGTCAAATTGTTCATACTCCAGGGTACACGGATAACCCCTCTGGGACAACTGTAGATTGTACGCCTATGGGCAGGGAGGGCACCCTTTTTGGCCGGCCGGAGTTATCATCGGATACTTTAAATGTTGCTATTTCCCAGCAAGGTAGTAATTGTTCACCTAAGGGGCCTGGTGCCCCTGGTCTTTCCAGCTGTTATATTGCCAGTTGGAATATTGCGGGTATCAGGTCCAAATCAGATTGCTTAGGTTGGACTGAATTTTTAGCTCTCTTTGATATCATTTGTCTACAGGAAACTTGGTGTAGGGACTTTGAAGGATATAACGGTTTTGTCTCTTACCAGTTACCTGCTACTGGCTCCCTATCAGGTAGAGCCAAGGGGGGCCTTTTGATTTTAATCTCTGTCCAAACCCCCTTGCTGGTTAAAAAATATATACAAGTTGGGGCTCATTCTCAGATCTTGTGGCTGTACAAAACCGGAGGCAGGAACATTCTTTTAATACATTTTTACAATAATGTTTTTGATGATACCAGGGTTCAGGTGGTTAGTGCACTATCAAGTGCGTTGGATGATATCCTTAAGGACTCCAACGTAATCTTTGATTTGTTCATGGCAGGAGATTTTAATGCCACTACCTGTCCATTCTCAAATGTCAATGTTTGTGGGGTGGTGGACTGTTATGGAGACAGAATTCCCCACTTTCAACATAATCATTACGGAGATGCCTTAAACAGTCTCCTTGATTCCCATAATATGTCTATTATGGTGAATGAGAAAAATGAGCAGGAGGAGATTTGTCCAACTTTCACAGGTCGGGGAGTGAATTCTGTTATCGATTTTATCTGTATTTCCTAGAGTCTCGAGGCCTGGACTATGGCACCTAAAGTCATAGACATCCAGCTTAGTGACCATAATTGCCTGTCAGTCGAGGCTATGCTATGGGAAAATAATGGGACCTACATTTCGGGCAGTATTAATAACATAGAAGTTGTAGGCCCTAATGGTTTTAGACTCAGATGGAGGGGGGACAAAGCTGAAATCTTGTCTGAATCAATTATCACTAGCTGCCTGGCTGGTATCACAGGTATTTTAGAAGATAATCTTGGTACTATCGGCTCTATTAAGCTTTTTACCGGTATTAATGCGGTCATTGACTCCAAGCTTACTAGTACATCTAAATTTAAGGAAGAACGTCTGCGGGGGTGGTTTAATACAGCTTGTACTCAGGCTTTAAAGGAACTAAAGTTAGCCCTATCAGCCACGCCTAGAGATAAGGGCCTGGTTGTAGATCTCAGAACCAGATACAAGGATACCCTCAAACGGAGGAAACTGGAACTCCAACAGGAGGCGTGGGATAATTTGTCCCTGGCTGCTGAATCTAATAATAGTACCCTATTTTGGAAAACAGTTAATTCCCCTTTTCTCAAAGATGATAAAATCCCTGAATTAACCTCTAATGTTATGAAGGAAGAGTGGGTTTTCCATTTCTCTAAAATCTTTGAGTCTGATACTGTATCTAGGGATTCTGGGGATAGGTGGCCGTATATGCCATTGAATATCACCATCCAAGAGGTTTTAGATAGCATAAGGGCCAGTAAAGGAGGAAAAGCCCAGGGTCCAGATGGCGTCCCAATCGATGTTTACAAACTGGTCCCTGAAGTCTGGGGGCCTTTGCTAACTAATATCTTTAATGCAGCAGCCCGTAATGAGGTGCCCCCTACTTGGGAAGAATCCATCCTAATACCAATATTTAAGAAAGGAAATCGAGGGGATGTTAAGAACTATCGTCCAATCTCCTTGTTGGATTCTTCCGTAAAAGTAATGAGTAGAGTGCTTCTAGTAAGGCTGGAAGAATGGGCGGAGGATAATGGCATTCTAGCAGAGAGCCAGTTTGGGTTCAGGAAGGGTCGTGGTACGATTGAGCAGTGTCTAAATTTAGACCTGCTCATTGGTAAATATACCCTGGCAAAGACCGGCACTATTTATCTCTGCTTTGCGGATTTGAGTAGTGCCTTCGACCTGGTGGACCATGGCATTCTCTGGGCAAAGCTTATTGAAATTGGGGCACCCGAGGGCATTGTGTTCTTCTTAGCACGTCTTTATGCCAAACTACGTGCTTGTGTCCGTTACGGTTCCAACGGGGAATGTACCACATACTTTGAGATCGGACGTGGAATTAGGCAGGGATGTGTGTTGGCGCCACTGCTTTTTACACTTTTTATTAATGAGATTGACCTTTTTCTTAAATCCTTGGCAGTGGACGCCCCCAAAATTAATAAGGACCCAGTCCCTGTGTTATTATACGCGGATGACGCAGTCCTAATCTCACGTACCCCAAATGGCCTTCAGCGATTGATGGACGGCTTTTCTCAATTTATCACAAGTAGAAAGTTAGTGATAAACAAATCCAAAACCTATGTTATGGTATGTGGGCGTAGGAACAGAAAGACACAGTCTTCCTTTTTTAGAGAGCGACAGAAGGTTCAGGCTGTTGATAATTTCTCATATTTGGGGGTGACTTTTTCAAATAAAAATATTTGGGTTAATGAACATAAGAATGTCAGGGCCAAGATGGCGAGGTGTGCTCATGGAATTTTTTCCATGGCCACGAAACTTGGAGACAGGCGGGTTCATGATATGCTTAAAATTTTTCAGTCCCGCTGTGTTTCGATTGCCTTATACGGAGCTGGCATTTGGGGCTATGCCCCGGCGGGATCTCTTCAGGTCGAGGAGAATCTTTTTCTGAAGAGACTTTTGTGTTTGCCAAGCTCTGTATCCAATGTTCTAGTGCATAATGAACTGGGTATTCACCATCTTGCCGATCTGATCCTCCTTAGGCCTCTGTTGCTATGGCGTTCCATCTGGATAAAAGAAGAGACCTCATGTAGAGCTATCATTTCTGACTGCCTCTCTTTGGATCATCATCTAAGGATCCCATGGTTAAAGTATATCGTGTATAATTTTCGTGAGATCTTTAACATTAATATCATGGTGGATCATTGTGGGGCCAATGAGTTGTCTAAAGCAGAACTTAAGCACTGCTTTTTATAACAGCTCTCCACTAGGAGGCTACAAAATAGTTTGGAACTTTCATCTTGTGTTCTTTATTACGATCGAAATGAATTTGTAGGTCTCCAACCGTATCTGTCACAAGTGAGCTGGAAGTCACATCGGTTTGTGTTGGCCAGATTTAGATCCGGAGTAGTCCACAACCTTGTTGCTTTCCCCTCTCAGTACCTACATCCTGTCGGCCCCTGTCCATGTGACAATACTACCCCCCAAAGCACTGTGCACTTTCTTTTGCTTTGTCAGCTGTATAAACATCTGCGGATTGCTTACCTGAAACCCTTGTTTGTAAAATTTGGAGTTAGATCAATACATGACTGTATGAGCTTGCTTTTTAATTTACATCATCCTGATGTTTGTTTTTATACAGCTACCTTTCTTCTTAAATCAATTAATGCAAGGAAAAGTATGCTTTTTTAACTTTTTAATATTGTTGTATATCCTGCCCATGACTGTTGTTTTATATTTTATGCTGTGCTTTTATGGTCTTGTCAATTGTACCGAATAAAGCCTTATGAAATGAAATGAGGTGGTCAAATCTTCTTAGTTCTGCACTGTCGTTCAGTTGCACAGGTAGACATGTCTTATGTAACCTTAGAAATTCACTGAAAACAACACAGGTTTCAGGGATGTTATAGTTAGGGATTTGCATTTAAAAAACCTTTGAAATTCACTGAAAAAAACACAGGTTTCAGGGACGTTATAGTTAAGGATTAGCATTTGAAAAACCTTAGAAATTCATTGAAAAAACCACAAGTTTCAGGGACGTTATAGTTAAGCTGACATGTCACTCGCACAAAAACAGAGAAATGTGGCCATTATAGTTAGCTGAGCTAACTATAACTTGCGGCCCCGCAATTCACTGCTGATGATGTCACATATTACATCACTCATGACATGGTCAGTCACAGCACTGATGACATCACTGATAACATCACTGGTGACATCACATCTAAGAAAAGTGTATGAGAAGTGTGTACCTAGCAGTGTTGTTATTGTCAGAATGGACCAAGCAATGAAGGTATGCAGCCTTCTTCCCATGGCCATAGTTGCTCAGCAATGTTTACTAGAGAGGAGTACCCTGAACTTTGTACCAGACTATTGATGCCCAAAAGCGTGTGCATGTCAAAGTGGGGCACACACACACTGAGCTAGAAAAGGCTTGCAACCACGAAGGGTATGCAAAAAATCCATACATATGAGGGACACGCAAGGAGTGTGTACACACTAATTTGAGTAAAAACACAAAGGGTCACAAACGTGGGTATACTATGATGGTGTGCATAGATGGGAGTCACACATTGTTGTTTGAGACACATTCATGTGACAGATATGAAGATGCCTGAGAAGAACACGAGAGTTAAAGTACACGTGCATGCACACAAGTCGCAAGGACATCTGAAGGTCGTAATCCGTTTGTATTCACTGTGTAGTGAGACAATGCAGGAGAGGCACACACAGACATGAGATACACACTGAGAGGTACTTATAAGGGTACATAGGGTATAAACAACACAGGGGTATGTTGGGGTTCACGCAGAGAGGGGTACACAGGCATGCTCACAGTTTAGATGGATACTTGAACATCGTGCTCCCTTTGTATTCTCTGTGTGTAGGGTGCTGTGTGTTCAGCCACTGAGCACGTAAACCTCCGGCTAAATAAAACAACAAAAGCACCATTATGGTTTGTATTGGTAATAGTGTTTCAAAATACCATTTTCTCTGTGCATGTAATGAAATACGTAATATAGTTTAGTATTGTATTAATTGATAACTATTCTCTGGAGTTTAAAATGTAATAAAGACATATATTTTATAAATATTAAAAGTACGACTATTTATTTGCATACGTATATTAAAAACAGAGTTGCACTTATTGCTAAGAATGGAAGACACTCAACTTAAAGATAGCGGTGTGTACTAATCATTAGAAGGTGCCCGAATTGCACTCTGGAAGCATGGGCGGAATTTGGAAAGTTTTCTGCAACCATAGAGTGCAACCCTGCGTCTGTGTTAAAGGTGCAGGCACTTCTAAGAAGGGCTTGGTGTGAACAACCAGTTAGTGATGTGGCGTAACCTACAGAGCTGCCGACTTTGGCACTGGGGAACCGGGCTTGAGTCTCAGCGTTGGCTTTGAAAAAATACATTGTGATTGGAGTCCCTGTTTAAAGTAACATTTTTTACCCCTTCCTGATGTATTGTGCGGTATGTAAAATGGGATATTACTTGTTCTGTAGCGCCAAGAGAAAATTAGCACTAACGAATTCAAGTATGATAGGGCCACAAAAATGACAAAAACTCTGATCACCTCCATGCTCCAACCAGCTAAACAACTAAGAAATAAAAAAAGTACAGGATTAACAATTCACAACAGGCCCGGTTCTAGCGGGTGAGCCGGGTGGGCCAGGCCCACCCAAACATTAGCCAGGCCCACCCAAACTGGAGCCTTGGCCCTTGCAGTGAGGGCTTGAAGGCAGGCGCGCAACGCCATGGGGCTCAAAGTGCTTCAAAGCCCCCCCCACCTCCCCCGTCGTGTGTGTGCGCCCGGGCGCGCACACACAGACAGTTTGTGAGATTATCACAGCCGCACCAGAGTACTTCACAGGTCTTTAAAAGACCATTTACATGATAAGGAGGCTTTGTTTATTTTTTCACCCCTTCATCTCCAACAGGGGCATTGTGAAAGGCGACAAATCCTTCCTTTGGCACCGGTAACCTTTGCCTACTGTCCTGCTGCGTGGATATTCTTTTTCTATGCAGCGCAGGAGAAAGTTTGACTAATGGAGTAGCTAGGAGAATGTGTCACTATTTGTTTTTCTTTTTAAAATCTGCACAGGCCCAGCAGGATATGTACTTCCTGAGTGCTTCATTTAATCAGTTTTTATCATTATCATGGCTGATGCAGGACAACAATAGGACAATAAAAAAATGCCCAGATAACGCTGGCTATTAATGATCCTGCTGGAGAGCAATCATTTCTCTGTTAGTAGTTAAGTGCAGATGAACTGTATTTTATGTGTAAGCTCAGTGGGTTACTGTCATTGTGACAGAGATCCTTGTGTTACTTGCAGTTTGTAGTACATGTTCTGCTTGTTGAGCATTCTCTGTGTTTGTGGAATGTTCCTTTTACTATGTTCTAGGTTGCTTCATGCTTCTGTGTTCTCTCCTTTGGCAGTTGCGTTTGGCTTCTGCTGTGGAGAGTCCGCTCTTGTATTTCTTGTCTAGCTTAATAAAAGCAACTTGAGAAGAAAGCCGTTGTGGACCGCTATTTATCTACAACAATTTTGGCGACGATTTCTTTCATCAGCCCACGTTTGTCTCTACTTCGTTCAAGTCTCCATCACAAGAGCGGAACATCTCTACGCTTTCACCCTCCAAAGCTCGATCCTACAGAACTGTCCCTGTCAATACAAACAGATGAGCTTTCCTGCTTGGTCAACTCTCCGTTTGTTGGTCTTTCTACGGATCGTCTTACGCGTCAAGCGTCTTACGCGTTAAGTGTGAGGGAGAGCCAAACCTGTGTGCAACGATTCGCTCTGGAGAAGGTTTTGCCTCAATTTAACTGCTGTAGAGACACTTGCGACTCACCTGTTTGCCTAGTTCTGGTTCCGGACACGATCGGCGTGGGAGTGAAAGTTGGTGCGACAGGAGCTCCTCTTCTCGTCAAGGTTCCCCTCCTCTGATGACATCATGGAATCTTCACTGCGGAGTGGTTCACGGCAAGAATCCTCTTCGTCACGCTAGAAGCTCTCTGCTCAGCTCCCGTCAAGCGTCTAGTTACGCTCTCACGTCTCTGCGTCATCGACGTGGCGGCCATCTTTGTTTGGTACTGTTTCCAGGACAACACCTTCCCTGTCAGCCACCGAGGTACGCAACTCGGTTTTTGAGCGCATTTGGCTGGCGTTTCGTTCTCTGAGGCGACACACGGGTCGTGTGTCTCATCCGACCTGCTGTGGATTCAGGTACTGTTTTACTGCCTTGCATTGTTTCTCTCTCTCCATTTTAAGTTTATTTTCTGTTCTGTAGAGGGCTCAGCGTGGTCAGTCATGACAAACGAGAATCCCTCTGTAGTTCTTCCTCCTAGTTTTCTGGCTCTGCCTGGACAACCTAGTATTTCTTGGGATGATTGGTTCCCGATGTTTGACAACTATTTGGATGCTCTAGATGCCCAAGAATACTCCGCAAAGCGCAAGAAAGCACTCTTATTAGGTTCTTTGGGCAAAGAAGGTCAACGCATTTTTCGCTATTTACCCCAAGCACTACAAGCTAATGGGCAACCTGTTCCTGACGAATATAAGGAGGCCATTGGTAGGCTTGAGGTAAGATATGCGAAGGAGGAGAACTTGGTCATGAATCGATACAGGTTCTACACAAAAAGCCAAAGAACAGGCGAATCTATCGATGACTTTGTTGCCAGGTTGAGAGAGATGTCAGTGAAATGCAAGTTCGGTGGAATGACGGATGAACTTATTAGGGATCAACTTATTGTACAGTGCAATAACAAGAAGATCCAAGAGCGTCTTTGGGCGGCGAAAAATCCTAACCTACTGACAGCCATAGACCTAGCTAAAATTGTTGAGGAGTCTCAAGGATATATGAAGGAACTTGAAAAGAAGAATTCTGGTGACGTTAATGAAATTTCCGGTCAGGAATACTCAGAACAAACTCTCTATTCCGGAGAACAAGCTGACATTGCAGCGGTGAAGAATAAGAAGCTTATCAAAAAAGTTCCTTTCATCAAAAATCCCACTACACAGAAGTCCTCTGTAACTCGCATGTGCAACAGGTGTGGGAGCACCGTTCACTCCTCTGACTCCAAATTTTGCTTTGCAGCCAAACAAGAATGTTTGAAGTGTGGTAGGGTGGGTCATTATGCGAGAGTTTGTCGTAGCAAACCACGTTCTTCTGTAGCTTCTGTCGACGATAGTGCATTTGTTGATGAAGATGGTCACAAAATTCTGGTGGTTGATGGTGATTCGTCTGTGGTGTTGAGTGATGAACTCAAAGTCAGGCCTAAGGCACTTTTCATCATAGATGGCAAAGAAATTCACCTAATGGTGGATACAGGTTCAAGGTACACTATTATCCCACATGATCTTTTCTTGCTCAATTGGGGTACTAGGCATCTTTTACCTAAAGACATCTCCCCGGGTGGTTATCAAGGCGAGACCATTGACATTTTGGGGTACTTCAATGCACACATTGTCTTTTCTTATAGGAACATACAAGGGAAAGTTTATGTTTCTAGGTCAGGCCCGGCAATTCTGGGTTGGGTTCACCAGTATGACTTGGCGATCATTGTCAACCCTCGTGCTTCACCACAGGTGATGATAATCGAGGATAATGACTTGGAGAAGATTTTGGGCGATGCTAGCGCTGTATTTAGAGAAAGCTTGGGTCAACTCAAAGGGTATTCTCATCGAATTGTGTTGAGGGACCACTCCATTCCTGTGCAGCACAAGGTCAGGCGGGTCCCAATTGTTGTTAGACAAGAAGTTAAGAACATGATTGATGAGATGTTGGCCTCTGGAGTAATTGAACCAGTCGAGGCGTCACCCTGGGTTTCTCCCATTGTCGTCACAAAGAAATCGGATGGCAAGCTCCGTTTCTGTGTTGATTTAAGATCCTTGAATGATTGTGTGGTTGCGGACACCTTTCCTCTTCCCAATATATCCGAGTTGGTCACTACGTTACATGGTGCCAAAGTATTTTCTAAGCTGGATCTTAGAAGTGCTTATCACCAGATTAACTTGCATAAGGACTCTAAGCATTTAACTGCCTTCATTACACCTTTTGGCACGTTTCAGTTTACTCGCTTGCCTTTTGGGCTTAATTCAGCTGCCAGCGTATTTCAAAGGATGGTCTCAAATCTTCTTGAGGGAGTGGGTAATACGGTCTACTTTCAAGACGACATTTTGATCTATGGGCATTCAGTGGAGCAACATAATGTCACTCTCAAGATAGTGTTGGACAGGCTTTTGGTGGCTGGTTTGACATTGCGAAAGGACAAATGCGAATTTCTGTCTGAGCGTGTAGACTACTTAGGGTACACCATTAGTGCAAGTGGGGTGAGCCCGAAGGAGGATCTGTGTAGGGCGATTCGCTCTGCTCCTCAACCTCAGGACAAGGACCAGTTACGGTCCTTTATGGGGCTTATCGAGTACTATGCTAAGTTTGTCAAGAACTTTTCTGACAAGACTTCTTGCTTGAGGTCACTGTTAAAGAGAGGGGTTAGCTTTGTGTGGTCTACAGAGGTTCAAGAATCTTTTGAAGCTATCAAAAGAGAGATTTGTGAGGCAAAAGTTCTTACCCCGTTTGACATTAAGAAAAGTTCTGTGGTCACAGTTGATGCCAGTGCTACCGGTCTTGGGGCTATGCTTTCACAAATCTCTGGTCAGGATGAGCGTACTGTTGCTTTTGCGTCACGAACTTTAACAGAGGCTGAGAGGAATTACTCGGTTATCGAAAGGGAGGCTCTGGCGGCTTCATGGGCAGTGGAACACTTTCGTACCTACCTGTGGGGCATGAAGTTCGTGCTCAAAACCGATCACAAGCCTCTTGTTAAGATTCTCTCTCCGGGAGGGACGGGTAAAGGCTCGGCTAGATTAGCTAGGCTTGCTTCCAAGCTTCAGGAGTTTCAATACACTGTCCAATATATCCAGGGTTGGAGGAATACACAGGCTGATTGTCTTTCTAGGTTGTCGTTAGATTGGAAGACTGTGGGAGCTCCGTTCTCATCTGAGGATGATGTTGCTGTTGCCTCTATTGAAGATGCTGTGTTTGTTGGAGAAGGTGTTTTTCAGGCTGTTGATTGGGAGCGTGAAATGTCTGCCGATCTTACGCTTCAAGAGGTCATTAAGCTTATTAGGCTAGGTTCTAGGAGAGAGAGTACAGTTTCAGTTTCGGTACGTCCTTTTCTAAAAGTTTTGGAGGATCTTTCTCTTGTTACGGATAATTTGATTGTCAAAGGTGAGAGGTTTGTACCTCCTGGTGGTCTGAGAAGGAAATTGTTGGCTCTGGCCCACGAGGGCCATTTAGGCCAAACTCTCACACAACGCCGGCTGAGAGATAATTTCTGGTGGCCGGGTATGGATGCACAGGTGGTGGACTGGGTGGTGAATTGTCCTACTTGCAAGGAGGGCGAAAAGAGACTTAAGGTTGGTCCCAGCAACTCTCAAACTCACATACAGAACCCTGGTTCACCGTGGCACAGTATTTGCCTGGACTTTATTGGCCCAATGGGTGAACTTCATGAGAAGGACAGGTATGCTATTGTGGTTGTTGATGTTTACTCAAAATGGTTGGTGGTGGAGTTCACTAACAACATTACTACTGAAAGGACAATTAGGTTTTTGGGCGATTTGTTTAGAGATGAGGGTCTTCCGTCTGTGCTCATCACAGACAATGGTACACAACTCACTTCTTTGGAAATGCAGTCTTTTCTTAAGGGTTGTGGTGTTACTCATCATCGTACCTCCTTGTACAACCCTCAAGGAAATGGCATGTGTGAAAGGGCTAATAGAGTGGTGAAAGGCATAATTCAAATGGCTTCCACTGAGGGTCTCATTGTAAGGAAAATGGTTAATGAGATGTTATGGGCCTATCGCACCACACCCTTGGTAGATGGTCAATTGTCCCCTTTTCAACTGATGAGAGGGCGCACTCCGGATTCCAAACTTGTTCCTGCTTGGATGAAGCGAGTGGTGGCTTTGCAAAAGAACCCCTCTGGGGTTGTTTCTTCGTCCGCTGGGTGTTCTTTTCGGGTGGGTGACTTAGTTAAGGTCAAGTGTGGTAGAATTGCAAGGGGGTTGTCTAAATTCAAGGGGCCTTTTACTGTGAAGAAGGTCTTGGATAATTGTGTTATCCTGAATAATGGGGAGTGTTGGAATTTTAGACGGGTGGCTCTTTATGAAAAGGGTGGGTCTCTGGCCAGCGGGTGTGAATCTTCTTCGGCTGAAGGTAACAGTGGTTATCTTTTGGCGCCCTTGCCACACGAGGCTACCTTGGTGTCTCCTGCGTCTCATGTGGTTGGTGGGTGGGGAGATTCTGGTGCCTCTGGTGTTCACTCTGCTCCAGATGCTATTCCTCTTCCTTTGCCTTTGCCTCGGGGTAGGGTTCAAAGGTTTAGAAGAGCTCCAGCTTATTTGCAAGATTTTGTGTGTTGAGGTTTTTTTTTTTTCTCTTTTCATTAGAAAGAAAGAAGATGTGTAGTACATGTTCTGCTTGTTGAGCATTCTCTGTGTTTGTGGAATGTTCCTTTTACTATGTTCTAGGTTGCTTCATGCTTCTGTGTTCTCTCCTTTGGCAGTTGCGTTTGGCTTCTGCTGTGGAGAGTCCGCTCTTGTATTTCCTGTCTAGCTTAATAAAAGCAACTTGAGAAGAAAGCCGTTGTGGACCGCTATTTATCTACAACACAGTTCAGAAGTTACAATCTTAACATAGGACAGTGACCAATGAACTGTCATCAAAGAGCTGCATGCAAACCTGAATGGTATAGTTAGAACTTCGCGTTTTTTGTTTTGTGATATAGTTAGAACTTCCCCAGTCTTTCATTATTCTAATGTTGCTAAAATGAGTATCTTTGGGCAGATATACATTTTTATCAGTAAAGCCAACCCCTAACCACTGGAGTACTCTTTAAATCCTGAGTCTGTGCTTCTCCAGACCAAACCCTCTTAAAATAACTGCCCACCAGTATGGATGACATGTGAGTCATACACCTTGTAATCCTCATTGGCTTATGTGACACTCCCTGTAGGCTGATTTACATACTTGTATGATTCGTTGTCTCTGTATAATGTGTGCGTGGTGTAAAGTACTGACACACACTACACTGATATGAGTAGCGCTACACAACAAATGAAATGCATTTGAGAGAGGGGCTACGTAAAGCTGAGGGGCACTGTTGGAGGGTGACAGTGAGGGAATCCGAGGAGCAGGTAGTGGGAGGGGCTATGAAGCGATGAGGGGCACTGTTGGAGGGTGGCAGTCAGGGAATCCGAGGAGGAGGTGGTGAGAGTGGCTATGGAGCGATGAGGGGCACTGTTGGAGGGTGGCAGTGAGGGAATCCGAGGAAGAGGTCATGGGGTGTAGGGGGGGAGGGGCAGCTAGGGAGAGATGAGGGGCACTGCTGGAGGATGGTAGTGAGGGATTCTGAGGAGAAGGTCATGAGGGGGAGGGGCTACAGAGAAATGAGGGGCACTGGTGGAGGGTGGCAGTGAGGGAATCCGAGAAGGAGGTCATGAGGGGGAGGGGCTATGGGGAGATGAGGGGCACTTGTGGCGTATGGCAGTGATAATTGGTGTGGCGCCAAAAAAGACTTTTGCATCAGCGCTAAAGCCGGCCCTGTCATGGCCTTTCTGTTTTTGTTTATATGATTAGCAGTCGGGTCATAAGAGCTACCGTGGAACATACTTTAAAGTGTGTGCTAATTATATTTACTGCTATATTCAATGTTTTAAGTTTGAAGGTGATTTTACTAATGTTTTTACCGGGAAAAATGAAAGTGGAGCCCGATGGTGCCCAAGGCCCAAGGTCAGCTGTGAGATAAGGTGCACTGGAGAGGAGTAGTGGATAATCAAGCCTGCAAGGGAAGGCGTTGCGGAGTCCGGGGTCAGGTGGAGGTAGTAATGAAGAGGGATTCTCCCTGAAGACTCGCACAGAGGGAGCCTGAGTAGTGTCACTTGCCTGATACTCCCACCTCAGAAACCTCCTCTTCCCATCAAAGGAAAATTACATAGAAAAAACTGTTTTTGAGAGTGATAATATTTAGAAAGAGATTTGGAAAAGAGTGCGATTTACTGGGCCTTGTAAGACTAAGAAGAGATAAAGGAGGCCCCTGAAGCAGGCCTGCCTAGACATATATGCCACAAATCGAGCCCGCAGTGGCCCACCCCAAATGCACCCTTGGCCCACCCAAATAAAAATTCCTGGAGCCGGGCCTGATTCACAATCAAGAGAATCTTCACAGTACACTGACACAGCATAAAAATCTTTATGGTGCAATTAACACCTAAGAACGTGAAATGCCATCACATTCACTTTAGAAACGAGTCAACAGGACATAATGGCACCAGCTTGGATTTAATGTGACCCATGGAGCGAGGGAATAATTATACACGATCTGGTGCTACCCAACACAGCACAATTTTCAACAGACATATTCAAACACAGCTGGCAACTCGTAAATGTGCTTGGGCCTTGGCCTATGTGCCAGGAGCATTGAAGTGCAGGCCAATGACAAACCACAGTCTGTCTCGCCATTCTGTTTATATGCCTCATTACATACAGTGATTGACAGGTGAACTTTAAAAATGGAAACACCTTGGGCTCACGATGAAAGGAATATTGTACCTCTGTGTCGACCGAAAGCAGGGACTGAATTTGGAAAGTTGTCTCGAACCAGAGAGTGCGGCCCAGAGTCTATGTTAAAGGCACAGGAACTTCTGAGAAGTACTTGTTGTAAATAACAAGTAAGCAATGTGGCGTAATAGACAGAGATACCAACTTGGGACTGGGAAACTGGGTTTGAGTCCCAGTGATGGCTCTACAAACAAAAATGCCATTTGTAAGAAAAAAAACATGTAACAAAAAAAACTAAACTGTGGCAATCAAGGGGGCACTAGCGAGCCTGCAATCAAGATGGCTGAACCTCTGTGAGGCACCTGCAGCCCTGGTCATAGATCCGTCATCATCCTGCAGTGATACCGGCCTTAGCTGCCCAAAAATTATAGGAGAGCAGCAGAGGGTGGCCTGCACAACCGGCAGTGACTCTGCAGCAGAATTGCAAGCAAAACAGCCCTATTTAGCCTACTGTAACATATACGGCATGCACAAGATGGAAGAAGCCAGGGAGGGATAATTCCAGCGCCGATGCAGTGAAGCGGAGGAAAGGAAGCTCCTCCTACACCTGTGCTGGGACCTCTTGCTGAGACGACTTGACCGCCTGGAGCACGGCGCTCTGGGGCCTGTGAGAACCTGCAGGTAGGGTTGGGCGGAATTTGCGAAATTAACTTTCGCAAATTATCGCGAAAATGTTTAAAATTATCGCAAACAAGCGGAAATATCGCGAAAATGCGGACGTTTTTTTCCCGCATGTTCGCGAGATTTTCTGCATGGTTGCGGGTCGCCAACTTACCCATGTGGTTGCTTGCGGGCGCGGCCATCTTGTTTGAGTTGTCTCGCGGTGCATGATCGGGAGAAGAAATACGTGATTGCGCGAAGCATGACGTCACTGCGGGCGCGAACTGTCGCGAGACAGCGCAAATGGCTAAAAACAATACAACATCTCATGGAGAACGCGACCGGATCAAGAAAACTTGTCGGCGAACGCAGGGATTCAGGTAAGGCGATCGCGCGCGCGTGAGAATGTATTATTTTACAGCGCGAGCAATAAACAAATTATCGCCAAGCTGCGGAAACCGGAAATTTTGACATTTTCGCGCTCTCCGCGGAACGCAAAAATGTCAAATTATCGCAATTTCCGCGAACGGAACGAAATTTTCGCCCAGGCCTACCTGCAGGTAGCCAGCTGCGGATTGCGGGCGCGGCTTACATACTGCCTGGAGGGCCTGACTATCAGTGTAAGCCTGCGAAAGCCGAGGTCGGGCGGCCCGCAACGAGGGAGCCGGAGCCCAGGGCGAAAACTGCAGACCCCGAAGACAGAGCGGTGAATGCAGCCGGCCTGATCCCTGCACAGAGTCCGCAAAACGGTTGGAGGGCGCAGTGCAATGAAAGTAGTGAGGCTCATTATTGCTATTGCAAGCCGCCCCGCTGGAAGACCAGATCGAGAGAGGCCCGCGCTGTGATTAAGCTACCGGGATAGGGGCCTAAGTAGTGACCATTCACAGCGGTACTGCACATTTGGAAGTGAGCCCCTGGGAACCTGACTCGTTGTAAATGCTGTTAAATGGTGGTTTCTACACCTGTAAGCCCTCAACCAACCACAGGCAGACACCACACCGAGCCAAGAGAAAGAGAAAAAGCAAAAGAATCTTTGACTTACCTGTGTGTGTCCGGTGGTTCAGTCAGGAAGGGCCAACGAGGGGCAAACTCCTGCAGCGGCCTCCCTCCTTACAGTCTGGAAAATCTTATGCACGCCACTTTGTCGTGGTCACCAGCTGTTGGAGGGTGGTTTTTACCACATAATTTAGCGCAGAGATGTGCTATCTAAAATAACAAGACACACGTGTGAGATGCAGGAACTGAGTCAAGAGTGGCACCATTTATTCAAACAATTTAGACAATAAAATGTCAAAGACACATCTATTAATCAGAGATAACACCAAACAGTCTAGCAAGTAACAAATGTCAAAGACACATCGCAGATCAGACACAAAAACATGAAATCTAGTAAGTTTAAAATCATGTAAATCCAAAGAAACAGAGAGAGAGAGAGAGAGAGAGCGAGATAGAGAGAGAAAATGAACATCAAAGTACAATCAAGCATAACAACCTCAATTGAAGATGCTAAATCAAAAGGTTAACAGAGAGCACCATCGCGTCGTGACTCAAAGGTTCGCTGTATGAGGAGGTCAACGAACTGGATAGTAAGCAGTCCTTTTATACATTTGAAATGAGGAACCATTGACCACAAGAACATAAAAAAACGGATCTTTTTATCAAAAACACTTTGCGTCACCTCTCGGAAGCTTTAAGGTGGAAGCGCCTTATAAGGCTAGTGCTTATTTGAAACCCTGTCACTATTTTTGTTTCCAAAGCTGCAGAAAGTCCCAGTTGGCCCCCACTCCTACAGTGTGGACAATGTTAGAACAACCCTGTCAATGGGCTGGGAAGGACAATTTATTTATTTAACATTTATATGGCGCAACGAATCATCCCCAGGGGGTCTATCGGCGCTTGGCAGCCCCTTAGCAGGACCCTCGCCCACGCAGACCTCCTAAAACATTCAGGTTTTTAGACATTTCTTAAAGTGTCCCAAAGAGGTGCAGCGGCAGATCTCTTCCAGTAACCTGTTCCAATGAAAGGGGGCATGATAGGAGAATGCACACCCTTCCATTCGTGATTTATTAATCTTGCAAGGAGCTAATAGGTTCTGATTACTTGACCTAAACTGGCGACCCAGGACATATGGCATTACCTTCTTCCTTAGGTATGCTGGCCCCAGGCCTAGCCTTGCCTTAAACACCAGTGTAAGAAGTTTAAACACTGCTCTGTTTCTGACGGGCAGCCAGTGTAAAGGCTTGCAGCAACGGTCGAGACAGAGAACATCTAGGCTTGTTCAAAGGCATTCTTGCTGCAGTGTTTTGCAGTACTTGGAGCCTGGAGGAGGTCTCTCTTCCCTGGCTCCTACCAGTAGTGCGTTGCCATAATCCAGCCTGCTCACAATAAGTGCCTGGATAAGGGTCATTCTTGCGTCCAGAGAGATCCACGGGAATACTTTTCTTACCATTCACAGAGTCCCAAAACAAGTGCACGAGAGTGCCTTCAGGTGATCTTCAGATGATAATTTACTGTCCAGCAGAACTCCCAAGTTCCTAACTTGCTTTGTGGGGGAGAGAGGCTCCCCAAATTCAGAGGGCCACCAGTCTGTCGTCCACAATTCCTCCGCCTTCTCGAACAGGAGAATCTCCGTTTTGTTGGAATTAAACTGGAGGAAATGATCCCCTATCCAGGCAGCTCTGTTCATCATACAGGTCTTACACTTGGCTCTGGTTACAGCTGGATCCGATTTGAATGGGATTATCACCTGTGTGTCATCCGCATATAAAATCGTCTCAAAGCCGCAAGCTCTTATGATGGTGGACAGAGGAGCCACATTTATGTTGAACAGAGTGGGGCTTAGGATGGACCCCTGGGGTACCCCCTTGTCGAGAGGAGTGGTTGCTGACACAAGTGTGTCTAACTTGACACATTGTGATCTATTTGACAGGAAGCTTTGCAGCCATGCCAGTGCTAGGCCTCCGACACCGATCTCCTGCAGTCTGCAAAGCAGAATATTATGCGAGATGGTGTCGAAGGCCGCTGATAGATCCAGTATATATTTATCAGAAACAAGGGAACCCAGAAAGGTAATTGAGGACCTTGGGTAATCGTTAAGTACAAACAACAGTGATCCTCAAATAGTTGCGATAGTGATTAGATAAATATAGTTCTGAATCGATACTATATTCTGGAAGTCCAGCCGGACAACCGATTTAATTATTCCAATTTTTTGATTTTCATACATATAACAAATTACATGTGGGACACAGTCCTGTGTCCAAATAGAACAATGACATTAACAAAACAAAACAGGGCATTTCAGGCAAGACAACATTTGAAGCTTTTTCAATTATCCAGTGTTATAAGCTTTTTACAAAACAGCTATTGCACTTTTTCAACACAATGGAGTAACGTGCATGCTATTTTAGAGGGGGTCGACGACGTTTTGATCCTTTTAGAGGAATACCAGGATCATCATCAGGACTTTGATGTGTACAAGCCTGATAGTGAACGAAATTGCCTGCGGGGAAACAAAAAAAGGGGGTGGGGATGTAGAAAAGGAAAATAAAGGAAAAATAAAGAGATTTTTCAGGCGGTCCGCTCGTGGTCTGTTGAACATGGTGAATTCACACAGGGGATGCAAGTGTCGTTCCAGGAGTGCATGCGGATGTGTAGGCATGCGTAAGGTATATGGGTAAGTGAACGGATGGCCTATCGAGGTGGAAGAATGAGAAGAAGTCAAGGCGGTTGATGTGAGAACCACCCCCGAGCACTCAGAGACTCTTTACCATATTCCCAATTTCTCTGCATTAGACGTAACTGTTTTTCAAAGGATGACTATTTTTCTGAAGCTCTCGTTCTCACCAACAAACTGAGAGCCCGTGGATACCCCAAAAGATTGGTAAGAAATGCACAAAAACGAGCTTGGTACTGTCCAAGAGAAATCCTACTGTCGCCAAAAGTCAAAACCAATGCCAACCGCCTAGTCTGTGTCACCACCTTTTCCCCAGCGTCCAACCAAATTCGAAAATCCATTTTGCAACACTGGCCGGTGATCAATGCAGGTAATCTCTCAATAGAGCGCCCTACTTTTGCGTTCCGTAAGAACCGGAACCTAAAGGACCATTTGGTAAGAGCAGCTTTACCTTCCCCCCGTCCGATGGTCACTCTTGATGCACTTTGGGAGTTAGACCCTCTAGTTGGACATGCCAAATGCGGCAACTGTAATGTTTGTAGCACTACCATGGAAGGTAAAGACTTTGTATTTAACAATGTGCCCATCACTCTTAATTCCTTCTCGAACTGTAATACGAGTAATGTTATTTATCTCATCTCTTGCCCATGCAACAAGATCTATATTGGGCAGACAACACAGAAGGTGAAATTGCGGATTGGCCAACACAGAAGCAGAGTGCGCTGCAAAACCCCAAATGCCCCCCTTGTTGAACATTTCATTGAAATGGGGCACAACGATGTTGATATTAAATGGACACAACTATTTGAGGATCATTGTACTTGCTGATAGATCCAGTAGTACCAGCATAGTAGGAGTCCCTCTATCTAAGGACATCCTGATGGTATCAGTCACTTCCATCAGGGCTGCCTCCGTACTGTGGCCCACTCAAAAACCAGATTGAGATGGGTCCAGCAATTGATTCCATTCCAAATAGTCCGTCAGTTGTTGATTAATCATCTTCTCCATAACTTTCGAGCAGCTTGGGAGAAGGGAGATTGGCTTATAGTTTTTCATATCTGCCGGATCTGCTGACACTTTCTTCAAGAGAGGTTTGATCAATGCTCTCTTCCACTTGTTTGGAAAAGTGGCCGTGTCCAAGGAGACGTTACAAACTGAGGAGCGCAAGGCGGCTAAAACCATGGCCAGCTCTGCCATGATAAAAGGAGGGGCACAGTCTGACTCTGACCCTGACTTTGTTGCTGCGAGTGCTTCCCCAACTTGCTCTGTGGTGATGATGGAAAATGAGTCAAGCTTAGGTAATGAGGGGTCCCAGCCCTCCAGGCGTGGGCCCCTTGGGGCCTCACCTCCCCCCAGAGAGTTATAGATATTGTCTATCTTCTCTCTGAAGTGGGTGGCCAAGTTGTTACATAGCTCTTGCCGGTGGGGAGCCGCTGCACCACTCACTATAGGATTAGTGAACTCTTTTAGTATCTTAAAATGTTCCTGTGAGGAATTTTTAGCCTCCCTTATCCGCAGGCCCAGATGTTCTCTTCTGGCTGTTCTGCAACTACCTAAATAAGCTCTATGTGCCAGGTTGTATGCCATCTTGTCCTCGGACATTTGGTTTTCCTCCATTTTCTTTCCTATCCTCTGCAACGACCCCTCTCTGCTTTAAGCTCTTCCGAGTACCAAGGCGCAGGCGCCCATTTCTCTTTTACACTAACTACTTTCAGAGGGGCGATGCTGTCCAGGGCGTTGAGACTCACATGCTTCAGATGTGGACAGAATGGGCCTGGGGCACAATATAGTAAAACTAGACCCTTCTTCATTCCCTTCTCTTGTTCATTCTTGAACAAAACTCTTACAGTATACTTTGCAGGCCCTCCTCCTAGTTGGGGTGTCCCAGGTTTGCCATTCACATTAGAACATTGGCTCTCCCGCGCCTTCCTTAACTCTATATATTCTCCTTCATGTTTGTCAACGAGGGATGTATATGGTGTAGGTGATGGTGGATCTACATTTAACTCCTATCTCAGTTGGTAACTACTATTAGCGAATTGGGGCTATTGACCTGGCACTAGGTAATGGTAGCAGGCTGCATTTAGTGTCGTCCTGGTGTTGTGAGCTCTCAACTTCTAGCAGCGATGAATTATCCCCATTAATTGCACTATCCTTCTTCTTGTGTATAGTCCTTCTGAATGTTCCCTATTCCTACCTAATTCATACCTACTAATTTACTACCAGTATTTTTAGCACAATGACAGAACAACTGTACGGCACAACAGAGGAGCAACAACACAATGAAAACCGGTAACAAAACTTTTTGAATGGCATACAGCCACAAATGCATCCAGTCAAAGTTCATCCAATGAGTGGCTGTGTCTGCTATGGCACCTCCTTCAGGAATCATTTTCTTTTCTATGTTGTCCAAGTCGTCGATGGCCTTGGTGATGGAGCCATTGTCTTCATCGTTGGCAATGTGCAGCACGACCGCCCTATCCGAAGGCATACCCTCCTCTTGGTGTTTCGAAGCTAGCGTGCAATTGTCTTGATCAGGAACATCATAATGATAATGTTGAAAAAAGAGCTGGACCTTGTTCAATAGGCGGAACTCCTGGGGTATGTCTTTAAATGCTGTCCACCCATAGTACTCAGCATACCGCCAATGTCGATGGAACAAGGTAACAGTGCCAGTCATTGGATGGGCATGGATGTGAGAGATATTAGCTGTAGGAACGACCAGGGAGAATTTGTGCACTGTTCTAGTAAGCACGGGCTGCTCCATCGAGGAGGCAGTTGGAGAAAGAGACGTTCTCCGCAATCCCTGTAGAAGTCCTTTAGGCTGGAGGTGCCATATTGCATGTCCAAATTATAGATGGTGCTGTTGCATCCAGAGTTGCGCTCAACAGGTACTGTGCCATTTCCTAGAAAACATAGGTGACTTTAGTTTAAAAGCTTTTTTAGGTTTGGATATTTTCTCCAGACCCCAAGTGTACCTTCCAGTCTATCCCATCTAAATTTGTACAAATAGACGTAGAGCAGTCCTGTTTTGGCATGAGCAACCTAAGGTGTGGGATAAAGAGCTAATACGGTCTGAGGGTGATCTTGTTATCATAAACCCATTCTTCCTACCAAAAGATGCACTAAGGTTGATATCAGGAACTCCTATCTTGAGCGTCTTTGTTACTTCCCCTCTATTCTGGAACTATCAGTGATACCCTTGTGCATTACTGGGGTGTGGTGCCATACTGTGGTATTTACGAGCACTTCAAAGATGTTGACCTCAATAATGTGAACGTGCCCCTGTATTCTGTAGAGGAACAGGTGTGGGATAGATTTTTCAGTGAGTGGTGGTACTTCCCTTGGGAAAATCAGAAACTCAGTCTATCTGCGCCCACTGCATGGGGAATGTATGAGCCACATAACAGAATTCATTAGTCTTCTACTTACCTACTATTGTCATCTGGCTTTACCATATATTATCCTGGAGAGAATCATGGACACTGTGCTGCCAGGCCAATGGGGCATCCCTACGATGACTTAGAGAAACACATTGTAACATTAGTAGTACCATCACAGGCAATGGAGGTATTTGAATGTGTTTCATTATTAAAGGTGTCACTGCTACTGCTACAAATGTCAGCTGGTGAAGGGGAAAAAAGATAAGTGATGTACAGTAATGTGGACAACTTCAAACTTTTGAGAGATACAAGTCTTCTAAGACAAGCAAAAAGAAAGAAAAGCAAGCCAATTAAAACATTGTTAGTGCCACTCCGACAATAAGATAAAGACATAAAATAAAGCAACATATCTTGTTATAATGATATTTTGTGCTGCTAGTGTTGCGGCTGTAGACTACAAAATCGATCACATTCTTCTTCTCAGATAGTCAATGGGAAAAATTTGTCCTCCTTTGGTTCATTGTCAGTGCTGAGGAGGTGCAGGGTTTGCCCTGATGTCGCTCCGATGTATCCATGTACTTCAGCTGTGGGTAAGGGGTCTATGAATGGTCCTTCAAATTTTAGTTTTTTCCACTGATGGAGACCTTCCCTACAAAGATCTGTGTTCTGTCAGGAATGAGGTGGAGCTCAGGATCGATGGGGCCCTTCTCCTTCCGTTTCGATATCTGAGTAGAAATTAAACTTTGCAGCGCTTGTTAGCTTATACAGATACTGATACATTTCCGCTTTCATAACTTCAGAAGAACTTTCAGTATGAATTTTAAATCTAGTTGCTGGTACTGATACATTTATTAATTGTTCAGTGACAAGCATATGGGGCGTTAGGTGATGGTCAGAACTTAGAATATTTCTGAGTGAAAACAGGGTAATTGGTAGGAAATCAAGCCATTTTGTTTTTTTCTCAATTGTGGCACTTATCTTTCTTATTTTATTTTTAAGCACACATTCAGGCGTTGCTGAAATTGGTTGCTGCTTTAGCATCACAGTGGACACATGGTCCAGCTTTGCTCCAAACGTGAGGGAAACTTGTAGTGGGGCATGTGACAGGACACGTTTTACTGTTACAGCCTGCCTATAGATAAAATCTAAAGGATTTAATTGTACTCCCCTCTTTTTTATATATGTTTTTGTTTATATGTTCACACCTAATCCACTGTCGTACCAAATGTGTTGTCTATTCCTCCCTAAACATTCTCTGTCTATGACCTGTGGCTAGGTGTGAAACAGTAGCTGAACAATAGTGCAGGCACAGTATTCAGAAATAAAGACACAAATGCACGGGCGGAACTCCTAATCAGACATGAGGAGGTGGAAACATGAACATATATATGCAAACATCCCGAAAACAGGAAACCTAGTACACTGCTTAGGGACGAAGGGAAGAACCCAAAAATAATAATGTCTGGAGTGTGCAAAACCTCGACACATCATATAACTCCAAAAACGAAAGAAGAACCACAACATTGTAATATAATTGCTCCCAGGAGATAGGAATATCTTAAGAATCTGTGTCCCAGTAACACCGTTGGGAAACAAAAACTCATATTGGTTGAACTGCAAAATATTTGCAACCACTGCTAAAATCTGCACCTGTAGTCTAAAAGTCATTTTTAAATCTACACATATTGTATTCTGAGGGGCAGATTTACAAGCCCCTTGCACCTCTTTTACGCCGCCGTTGCGTCACTTTTGTGACACAGCAGCGGCGCAAAACCAGCGCCATGCTGCGGAGTATTTACAATGTGATGCATCTGGGAGATGCGTCACGTTGTAAAGCCCTGTGCCAGAAGTAGGCGTTCGTGTGCAGGGGGGAGTTCCGCCGCAGGAACGCCTCTTAAAAGTGGCTGAGTGAAATCTACAAGATTTCACTCAGTCACTTTTGAGCCCATGCTGCGTCAAAACCCTGCGCCTGCTTGAAGCAGGCGTAAGGATTGACGCATCATTGTGAAGATAGGGCACCCCAGAGCCTTGCTGGAGCTGCGTCGCGCTTGCGACGCAACTCCAGCAATGCGCTGCCTTTACGGCACAGATGCGTCACGCATCTGTTCGTTTTTTGCCCCATGGTGCGCCGCATTGTAAATGCGGCGCATCCATGGTGGCGGAGCCGTGACGCACAATAACTGGCGCATCCATTTTGATATGCAGCGATGCGTCAGTTATTGTAAATCTGCCCCTGAAAATATTACAATACTGAGCATCGCTACTTAGTGCATATGGTCCTTCTACATTGAAATACACTTCATATTACCACGTATTATTCATTCTTTGTAATTCCTAGCACTGGGGCTTGTGTGGAGGAAGTCGGTGTGTTAGCTATCTCTGGTAATCTATTCCTAAGGATCTCTGGTCGCTGCACCATGTTTCGTATGCCTCAGAGCTACACATATCCCACAACTATTCCTTCCCTCCTGCCACACACCTGCACTCATAGTGCCCCTATTTTAGGAAGGCCTCTAATGTGTCACAATTTAGAACAACAGTGAATTAATAAAGAAATGTCCCCATCACGTTCATTGGACAGGATCCTGACCTTCCGTATTTTGCAATCTTTGTGGTCATAGTCTGCAAAATATGTCACTGTAGGACATGCATATATTTATATATCCATGTACACTTAACTGACTTATTTTCAAGCAGTGGTGATGCCAGTGGTATTTCATGTAGTGACAATCTTTTACTTCACTTTGCTGCTACTTCCAAAAAACCCATAAGCTCCTTCACTACCACATTTCTTACATACTGCAACCTGTCACTTATTTCTGGCACTCGTCAAAGATCGCAAAGTGGACCCTGTAACCGAATTGTAGAGAGGTCTAATTCACACACTTAAAATGAGGGAAGTCTGTGAGCAAAGCCCCGATGTGCTACGCCAGCAGGCTTAATGCTCTATTCACAAAACAAGCCCACACCGAACCTAGCACAGTGCTTTGAATTGATGCCAGGCAAAGAGGTGGTCGGGCAGGAGGGTGTCTGTAGTACAGTGGGCATAGGAGAGCGAAGCATATATATAGATATATACATACACACATACACATCTCCTCATCTTCTACTAACTATATATTTGTTGACACCCCCACAAGTGGGGGTGTCCCACTTGTGGGACACCCCCGCGCCGCACGGCCACCAGCTGCTGCGTGTGCCCCTTGCCTGCCCCCTTGTTTATCGTATTTTAGCCTGTTCTGTGGTTATTTCTTTTCCCCGTGTTGCTTTCCGCCCCGTTTTGCCTTCTGTAACCCTCCCCGCTCCCGCCACCGCCGCCTGTCCCTGCCCCCTTTGCCTTCTGTAACCCTCCCCGCTCCCGCCTCCCAGCTGCTCCGCCCACCCGCGCACTCCGCCTTAAATGGCGACCGTGCGACGCAGGTGAGTGTGACCCACTTGTGGGACACCCCCGCGCCGCACGGCCACCAGCTGCTGCGTGTGCCCCTTGCCTGCCCTCTGCCTCGCTGCTGCTTCGTCCGCCGGCTGCCGCCACTGCAGTTGTTTGTGCCCCTGCCTTGACGTGAATCGGTGCCTGCTTGGTTTAATTATCTTTTTTCCCCTTGTTTATCGTATTTTTGCTTGCTTTGTGGTTATTTCATTTTCCCCGTGTTGCTTTCCGCCCCGTTTTGCCTTCTGTAACCCTCCCCGCTCCCGCCTCCCAGCTGCTCTGCCCACCCTTGTCTTGACGTGAATCTGTGCCTGCTTGGTTTAATTATCTTTTTGTCCCCTTGTTTATCGTATTTTAGCCTGTTCTGTGGTTATTTCTTTTCCCCGTGTTGCTTTCCGCCCCGTTTTGCCTTCTGTAACCCTCCCCGCTCCCGCCACCGCCGCCTGTCCCCGCCCCCTTTGCCTTCTGTAACCCTCCCCGCTCCCGCCTCCCAGCTGCTCCGCCCACCCGCGCACTCCGCCTTAAATGGCGACCGTGCGAACGCGCAGCGGCCACGCGCAGCGGGTGCGCCGACTGAGCGCCGAAGGTGCGCCAAAGGTGAGCCCGTCTGCGCCCATCCGCGACCGGATCGCGTCCAGCGCCAGGACCCCTGGCCCACGAGGACCCCGACCTACCCGCCTGACGTACTCCGCCGCCACCCTCATCGCTCTCAACACCGGCCGACTCCCGAATTGCCACCAAGCCACACCACGATGCACCCACGGACCTTTCAGCTGCCACGCCTGCAAGTTCTCCTGCACCCAGACCAGCCGCACACCAGCACCCGCAAAGTCGAACACCAGCAGCACCCACCTCAAGTGCATCCTGCTCAACACCCGCTCCGTCCACAGACACGCCATCGAACTCTGGAACCTCCTAGACGCCACAGCCCCGGACGTTGCCTTCCTCACGGAGACCTGGATGAACGCCTCTTCAGCTCCTGACATCGCCATCGCTATCCCAGAGGGCTACAAGATCGTCCGGAGGGACCGAAACGCCAACCAGATGGGAGGAGGCATCGCCATCATCCACAGAAACACCATCCGGATCACGACCAGCACCGACAACACCCTGACCAGCGCCGAACACCTGCACTTCCAGATCCACACCAACCCGAACACCACCCTCAGAGGCACCCTGATCTACCGACCCCCTGGACCACGCACGCAATTCAGCGAGGACATCGCCGACTTCGTCAGCCCGCATGCCCTCCCCTCCGCTGACTACATCCTCCTGGGAGACCTCAACTACCATCTGGAGAACAACAACGACCACAACACCAGCACCCTGCTCGACAACCTCGCCAACCTGGGACTCAAGCAACTGGTGTCCACCCCCACCCACCTCGCCGGACACACACTCGACGCCGTCTTCTCATCCAGCACAGACATCCTCTTCAGCCACGCCACAGAGCTTCAATGGACGGACCACAGCTGCGTCCACTTCACCTTCAAGAGAACGACGACCCACCAACACCAGCAACAAGCCGCCCACAGAAGCTGGAACAAGATCACAGCAGACCAGCTCGCCACCTCCCTGAGCCAGCACCCTCCTGCCAGCTCAGCGAACCCCAGCCAGGCCGCCGACAACCTCACGAAGTGGATCAGCGACTGCGCGGACGAGCTCGCCCCGCTGAGGACCCCGCCTAGCAGACCCGGCAACAAGAAGGCCCCATGGTTCACCGACGAACTCAAGTGCTCCAAGAAGAACCTCCGAGCCCTCGAGAAAGTCTGGAAAAGGGAACCGACACCGGACAACAGGACCTCCTACAAACTTGCCACCCGGAAACACCACCAGCTGATCCGCGCCGCCAAGAAAACAGCATTCAGGGACCGGTTGGACAACAACGCACACAACAGCAAGGAACTCTTCAACATCGTGAAAGAGCTCTCCAACCCCAGCGCAGGAAACAACGACATCACCCCATCGCAAGACCTCTGCAACTCCCTCGCTTCATACTTCCACAACAAGATCACGGACATACACAGTAGCTTCAACAACCAACCAACGCACACCATGACCGTCCAACCACCCCCACCCACCACCACCCTCCACGCCTGGACCCCGATCAGCACCGAAGACACCACCCGCACGATGAACTCCATCCACTCCGGATCACCGACCGACCCCTGCCCTCACCACGTCTTCAACAAGGCCGACGCTGTCATCGCACCCCACCTGCGAGACATCATCAACACATCCTTCGACACCGCCATCTTCCCCGAGAGCTGGAAACACGCCGAACTCAGCGCTCTACTCAAGAAACCAACAGCGGACCCCACCGACCTCAAGAATTACCGCCCCATCTCGCTTCTCCCGTTTCCAGCCAAAGTCATCGAGAAGACCGTCAACAAGCAGATGGCCGCCTTCCTCGAGACGAACGGATCCCTCGACCCCTCACAGTCCGGCTTCCGAGCCAATCACAGCACCGAGACCGCCCTCATCGCCGCCACCGATGACATCCGAGCCCTGATGGACAATGGAGAAACAGCGGCCCTCATCCTCCTAGACCTCTCCGCGGCATTCGACACGGTCTGCCACCGCACCCTAGTACGGCGCCTCAGCAACATCGGAATCAAGGACAAGGCGCTGGAATGGATCATCTCCTTCCTCGACGGAAGAACACAGAGAGTCCGCCTACCACCGTACAAGTCAGAGGCCTCCGAAGTCATCTGCGGCGTCCCACAAGGATCATCTCTGAGCCCCACCCTCTTCAACGTCTACATGAGCCCCCTCGCGGCCATCGTACGCAAACACAACCTCAGCATAATCTCCTACGCCGACGACACCCAGCTGATCCTCTCCCTGACCAACGACCCCGCCGCCGCCAGAGCCAACCTGCACGAAGGGATGAAAGAGGTAGCCGAGTGGATGACGACCAGCCGCCTGAAACTGAACTCGGACAAGACGGAGGTTCTCATCCTGGGCTCTTCACCCTCCGCCTGGGACGACTCCTGGTGGCCTCCCGCCCTGGGCACCGCACCCAAACCGACAGACCATGCACGCAACCTGGGCTTCATCCTGGACTCCTCCCTCTCCATGACCAGGCAGGTCAACAACGTCTCCTCGGCGTGCTTCAACATCCTACGCATACTTCGGAAAATCTTCTGGTGGATCCCCACCGAGACCAGGAGGACCGTCACCCAGGCCCTCGTCACCAGCCGACTGGACTACGGTAACGCCCTCTACGCCGGTACCACCGCCAAGCTCCAGAAGAGACTCCAGCGGATCCAGAACGCCTCAGCCAGACTCATCCTCGACATCCCACGATCCAGCCACATCAACTTCTACGCTCCCACGCGCCACCTCCGATCAGCCAACCACGCCCTCGCCGCCATCCCCCGCATCCGAAGAGCGACTACAGGAGGAAGGTCCTTCTCCTACCTGGCCGCCAAGAACTGGAACTCCCTCCCGACCGACCTGCGCCTGACCCAAGACCACCTCTCCTTCAGGAAGAAGCTGAAGACCTGGCTATTCGAGCAGTAGCGGCACCCCCCCCCCCCCCAGCGCCTTGAGACCCTACGGGTATGTAGCACGCTTTATAAGTGTCATTGATTGATTGATTGACTGTTCTGTTTGTAACCACAGGAAATCTATTGCATTATTCTTTCTTGCCTGGGCTCAATGCCCAGACTCCGTTGGCAGCCAGGAGCGTGAATATAAAGGCAGCCCAAGAAAAAATCTTGTAACCATTTAACACACCTTGTAATATCAAAAAGCACGTGCCGAATTGTACCTTTTGCTAAATAGAGCCTATTTTAACATAACATGTGTATTTGTAAAGCGCATGTGCACCCAGAAGGGTATCTTGGCGCTGAATAGCAGATTTTTATTGTTTCCCAGCTCAATGGTACTCATTTTACCCATCTCAGACGGATGAAAGGCTGAGTAGACCTGGCAGCTTCTAAATCTGTGACCATCAAGTCAAACATGGGCCCCCACGGACCCAACTGTGGTGCATTATGTGTCACGCATGTTGTGTAATACGCCTGATTGTTTGGCGTTTTGCTCTTAAGGGCCTAGAATAAACATGAGTGCCCTGCCAATCAACCACATTGCGGATGCTATTGTATCTGTTGCTGTGTGCAAGTTTCTTGAACCTATATTTTGAAGCGTATTCTGGTTCACATTCAGAATGTTCATTAAGTATTTGTATGTGTGCTTTTGTCGCACTTTTAGCAACCATTTCAAGATGAAACTAAGTGTAGGGGCCATTGTCGTGGATAGGGCATACGTGTCATTGAATCTTTAGGGCCAGGAAATGTTATATGTTATCCAAGAGGAAAATTGGGTGTAGTTACTGTGCATTTCATTCCACCAATTTGTCTCCCCTCTTGTCTCCCAAGTTCTCTGCACTTGAAATCGGGAGAGAAGAACAGGCTGATTTCGCTAACTCCTTCCTTTTGTCTATTTTTCACCATCTGCTCCGATATTTCCGTTCCTCTTAGTCCAGTGTCACTAACTTTCTTGTTAATGAGCCACAGTTTGAAAATCTCTTTTGTATTAGCCAACTGTGTATGCTCTGTGGCTGTTCCTACTTGGATGGGTGCTTGCATTTGGGCTACTGCTCTTGCCTGGAGGGGTGGCACTGTTTACTGCATGGGCTGTTGTTGAAATGGAGGCAAGTAGTAGTCAATTATTTGGGGCTGAATTGCTTGAGTCTTGGACTGCATGTGGGGTGCAACACCCTGCTTGTTGCCTGCTTATGCATTTTTTTAAGTTTTAAAGGAAAGTTTATTGAAATTCAATTACAACAAAATAAACAATAGAACATAATATCTAAACACGTCTAAAGTGCAAAAAGAAATGGGATAAATAAGAGGGAGAAATAAAGAGTTAAGGGAAAGAAATAGAAGAGAAAGGAAAAGAAAAGATCATTTAATAAAGCAAAACATATGCATTATGAATGTAATCATTGGTATACAAAGAGTATAGATAGATATACAAACTGTACAGAAGCTCCTCTAATAATGATGCATAAAGATAACCATAAGACAGTCAATAAAAATATAAACATGAAACCATCAGGAATATTTTCATGGAGGTTTGGGAACTTCTTCCGTACAAGGATTATGTAAAGGTAGGGAACGAGCAGATATATTTAAGAAATTTGTGATGGGTAGCCATAGTAAATCGCGCTTATTAGCAAGTGTAATAGGATAAACATAGGCTCTATCTAATCTGTGATGATAACAAACTCCATACCACTAAGCTTGAAAAGAAACATTTGAGGTATCTTTCCAAGATTTAGTGATTTGTTGAAACGCTACGGCTATAAGTAAATCAATAATGGAAGTGTTAGTAGTGGAAGAGGACCATATGTCTGAGAGACTGCTTAAGAAAATATGTGAAAAAGTAAGAGGGAAATGGGTGGAAAAAATCTTATTAATCTGATTCCATACATCGGTCCAAAATTTATAAATCACCGGGCATGTAAATAACATATGTTTAAGATCCGCCACTGAAGCTGAGCAAGACCAGCAAGAGGAGGGAATGGATGGGTCAATTAAATGCAGTTTGGCAGGAGTGATCAAAAGTCTATTATATATAAAAAATAACGTTTGAGTTGTATTTGCTGCTCTAGAGGATTTCCTTATCTTGGTCCAGATTTTTTGCCACATTGAGACAGAAAATGCTTCCTCTAAATCTGACTCCCAATCTTTTTCTATTTTAGATTTATCTCGACTGCTAGAGGTATCCCTTAATTTTTTATAGATTTGGGAAGCGGAAGAAGAAGCAAGTAAATAAGGGAGAGAAAGAGGAGAAGAGTTGGTGTGAAAGATGGAATCCGAAAGGGCATCATAACTGTTTTGCACATTCGTGCGCAATAGCTTATATTTGGATTCAAATGAAATTGGCAAAGAAAAGTGGGATTGAAGAATAGAAAAGGGAATACAAGTACCTTCATCAAACAGTTGGTGAGTCCAATTAATACCGAGATCTTTCCAGTCCTTCCAAAAAAGCATCTTGTTTCTAATTTTAATAAGAGGGTTATACCACAAGGGGGATTGCAAAAAACGTGAGCGGTCATCTAAACCTTCCAGGAAAAGAGGGGAAAATACTTTCCGAGAGTTTTTAAGAATAGGGAGAGAGAATTTCTTGGGAATATGGGACAGTGACACAAATTCTTCAAAAGTGAAAGGTTGAAAGAAGGAAGATTCAATGTCTACCCACAAAGGCTGTGAAGGGAGATCAGACACTTGTTCAGATAGTAAGGAAACCGAATGCTTAAGGAAAAACGAGGTATGATAAGAAGCAAAATCCGGAAAATTAACTCCACCCAGCTGTTTAGGACATTTGAGTTTTGCAAAAGACATCCTAGCTTTCTTATGTTGCCACAGGAATTTTGATAGAGTAGAATATATATGTTTATAACAAGACTTAGGGACATTAACTGGAAGATTAGAAAGATAAAACAAAATTATTGGAACTAACATCATTTTAATAGAGTCCAGTCTACCCCACCATGATAAAAACAAGGGGTGCCAACGAGTTGTAGAATCTTGTAGTGTTGTTTGTAGATTTTTAATATTGAGTGTTACAGTGTCTTTAATAGAGGACTTGAACCACAAACCTAAGTATTTAATCTTAATCGGACTCCAATGAAAAGAAGAGGCCAAAAAGTCTGCATGAAAACAAAATGTATTCAAAGGGAGAATTTCACAATTATCAACGTTAAGTTTATAACCTGATACTTTCGCAAAATCAGAGACTTCCGTTAAAAACGATGGAATAGAGGATTGTGGGTTAGAGATAAATAAAAGAATATCGTCCGCATATGCAGAAAGCTTCAAATACTTATACCCATAAAGGAAGCGGGTAATATCCTTATTCATTCGAATTTTTGTCAAGAAAGGTTCTAATGCCAAAATAAAAAGAAGAGGAGAAAGAGGAAATCCTTGTCGGACACCCCTGAAGAGAGGAAACGAGGAGGAAACAAGGCCATTAGCTAAGATAAAAGATCTAGGAAAAGAATACAGTAAAGAGATATAAGCAAGAAATTTCTGGCCAAAACCAAAACAAACAAGAACTGCGAACATAAATTGCCAATTAACCCTATCAAATGCCTTTTCGGCGTCTAATGCAACAGCAGCTAAAGAATGCTGGTAGGAATGGGACTTACTAAGTACATTGAAAAAGAGGCGAGTGTTATCAGAGAGGTGACGGCCCTTAATGAAACAGCATTGTTCTTTACCAATTATTTTAGGTAAAATTTTGTCAAGACGAAGCGCAAGAATTTTTGCAAATATCTTATAGTCTAGGTTGATTAAAGGAATAGGTCTATAATTTTTACATAGAGTATGGTCCTTATTCTCTTTAGGGAGGAGGCAGATTAAGGCTTCTTGAAAAGAACCTTCAGATTTTTTGGACGATATAAAAAATGAAAACAGCTGGTGAAGCTTAGGAAAAAGCAACTTAGAAAAATGTAAATAGAACTCTATCATGAAGCCATCTGGTCCAGGAGCCTTGCCTTTTTTAAGCACCTGAATGGAGTCCAAGATATCTTTAGGGCCTATATCTGCTTCTAATGGTGCAAAATCAGTTTCTGGAAAAGAAGGAGAGGGGATAGAGGATAAATAATTATCAATATCCGTTAACAGAGGAGGAGACTCCGGAGTATAAAGATTTTGATAAAAATTTGTGAATTCGGTCAGAATATCTTCATCCTTATAAAGAATGATATTAGATGAGGAGACAATAGACAAAATTTTTGTGCGTTCTCTCTTAACTTTAAGATACTTGGCAAGAAGGTTACCTGCCTTATTTTGCGCGCTGTAATATTTGGCACTCGATTTTAGTAAGATTACATTTGCAGACTCCGTGGAGAGTTTATTTGAAGAGATTTTGACCTTAAGGAGTTTATCTAAGTCAGATTGAGATTTAGTTAACTAATAAGAATGTTCCAGTTGTTTAATTTGTGTGTTGATGGACTGTAAGGAATGGGATGCAACACGCCTTTTATGGGAAACAAACGAAATAATGAAATCTCTAGAAGCAGCCTTAAAAGTGTCCCATAGCACCTGAGGAGATATCAGAGGAGACTCATTTTCTGTAAAAAATAGGGATGAAAACTCAAGGAAGGTTGGAGTAAATTTGGGGTCCAATAGGAGAGAATTATTAAACCTCCATCTTCTAGTACCTTTTATGGGGGGGAGGAAATCTAGTCGCAAAGAAACTGGAGCATGGTCAGAAATTAAAATAGAACCTATTTCAGAATGGGTAATGTGTTGGGTCAGGGCTTTAGAAATAAAAATGTAGTCAATCCGGGACTGGGAAGAATGAGCCGGTGAGTAATATGTGTATTCCCGAAGTGTGGGATGGCAGAGTCTCCAGGAATCAACAAGAGAACGTTGGGATATAGTGGATGTAAATTGAGTGTGCATGTGAGAGGGTGAGAAACGGGAATGGGACCTTCGATCTAAAATAGGGTCCATAACCGTATTGCAAACACCCCCTAGAATGAGATAGTCATCAGAGGAGTGCATCAACGAAGCTAGTAACTGGGGCCAAAATAATTTATCTTGTATAGAGGCGGCATACAGATTAAAAATAGTTAAAGGGATTTTATCAATCACTAAAGATACAGTAACCCACCTACCATCAGAGTCATTGGCTTGATTTATAACTTTGATATTTAACCGCTTATGAGAGAGAATAGCAACACCATTACGTTTCCCTGAACCAGGAGACGCAAAAACATGACCTACCCAATTACGACGTAATTTGGTAACTTCAACCTCTTTTATATGAATTTCTTGTAATAACACAATATCCCCTTTTAAGTTTGCTAAGTGAGATAAAACTTGTTGCTGCTTAATGGGAGAACCCAAACCTTTAACATTCCAGGTAAATATATTCAACGACATCTAAATATATAGCTCATATCAAAAACATTGTATGAAAGACAAATAAATACATGGGTAACCAAAAAAAAAAAAAAACATCATATAAAAGTTTAAGAAAATGACAGCGCACTGCTGAAGAAACCAACAGCGGACCCGACCGACCTCAAGAACTTCCGCCCCATCTCGCTCCTTCCCTTCCCCGCCAAGGTCATCGAGAAGATCGTCAACAAGCAACTAGCCGCCTTCCTCGAGACGAACGGATCCCTCGACCCATCGCAGTCCGGATTCAGAGCGAACCACAGCACCGAGACCGCCCTCATCGCAGCCACCGACGACATCCGAGCCCTGCTCGACAACGGCGAAACAGCGGCACTCATCCTCCTAGACCTCTCTGCAGCATTTGACACCGTCTGCCACCGCACCCTAGTCCAACGCCTTAACGACACTGGCATCCAAGGAAATGCCCTGGAATGGATCATCTCCTACCTCTCCGGCAGAACACAGAGAGTACGCCTCCCTCCGTTCCGCTCTGAAGCCACCGAAGTCATCTGCGGCGTCCCGCAAGGATCATCGCTCAGCCCCACCCTCTTCAACGTCTACATGAAACCCCTCGCTGCCATCGCACGCCAACACAACCTCAACATCATTTCCTACGCCGACGACACCCAACTGATTCTCTCCCTCACCAGAGACCCCGACACCGCCAAAGTCTGCCTACACGAAGGAATGAAAGACGTCACCGAATGGATGAACATCAGCCGCCTGAAGCTGAACACGGACGTGGGACCATCCTGGGACCATCGTCCTCCGCATGGGACGACTCCTGGTGGCCCCCGGCACTAGGCACCGCACCCAAACCAACGGACCACGCACGCAACTTGGGCGTCATCCTGGACTCCTCCCTATCGATGACCAGACAAGTCAACGCCGTCTCCTCAGCTTGCTTCCACAACCTTCGCATGCTCCGCAAGATCTTCCGATGGATCCAGGAAGACGGTCACCCAGGCCCTCGTCACCAGCAGACTAGACTACGGAAACACCCTCTACGCCGGTACAACAGCCAAGCTTCAGAAACGACTTCAACGTATCCAGAACGCCTCCGCCCGACTCATCCTGGACGTCCCCCGACGCTGCCACATCTCGAGCCACCTAAGAGACCTGCACTGGCTCCCTGTCAACAAGAGGATCACGTTCAGACTCCTCACCCACGCGCACAAATCCCTCCACGACCTGGGCCCAAGATACCTCAACGACCGACTGACCTTCTACACGCCCACCCGCCAGCTACGATCCGCGAACCTCGCCCTCGCCGTCGCCCCTCGCATCCAGAGAACCACCGCCGGAGGAAGATCCTTCTCCTACCTGGCGGCTAAGACATGGAACTCCCTGCCCGTCCACCTGCGACTGACCCGGGACCACCTCGCCTTCAGGAGGCAGCTCAAGACCTGGCTGTTCGAGCAGTAGCAGCCCCCCTCCCCCAAGCGCCTTGAGACCCTTCCGGGTGAGTAGTGCGCGATACAAATGTCTTGATTGATTGATTGATTGACAATATCATTAGAGGAGTAGTGATAGGATAAGGTAAGGAAGTATGAAATAAGAAAAAGTCTTGAAAAAGAAAGATTGTAAGCAGAAAGATACAAAGTGAAAAAGATGAGAATTAGAAATAAATAAGGAGATAAACACCAAAGACAAACCAGAAATTGGGAAATGAAGAGAATTAGCAAAACCGGAGGAAAAAAGAAAGCGAGAGACAGGACGAGGACAAAAAACAAAAGAACAACAGCATCAATACGTATAGTATGACTGTGATAACAGAAGAAAGAATAGGGTGAGATAGAAAAAAATGAGCCAATAATAGAATAAAAAATACAAAATATCGCAAAAACTTGAGAAGAAAAACAAAGAACAAAGAGACAAGGTAGAAAGACCCAATAAAATATATCATAAAGACATACCACAGATAAACATGGAGGATGGGGGGGGGTGAAGCCGCATAGGAAAAGGCAGCATACCAAGACGGACAACTCCAGGACTGACGAGGCCACGAGGAACAACGACCTCCAGGGATAACGAAGGAGTAAGAATGAAGGGATTATATAATGCGTCTACAAAAGAAACAGAAAAGAAAACATGTTTAGCAACAAAGCCATATACGGAACAAGAGAAAAAATGCAAAAAAATCACATATTGGACAAAAACTACTTAAAATGAAATTAGAAACAAATAGTATTCAATAGATGAGAATTCAAATCAGAAATCTATGATCGAGACATGTCCATAGATTCATCCCTGCAGGTATTCAGAAAGTGTTGGAGAAGAGCAGGGTCTTCATAGTTAGTTGTTTTGTTATCATAAGTCACTTTGAACAAAAAGGGATGAAATAAACCATATCGAGCATTCAAACTACGTAGAGCAGGTCTCATATCCAAAAACTTCTTCCGCTGATCCGCTGTGGCCTTAGAATAGTCTTGAGCAAAGAACAGATTGGAGCCATTCCAAAGAATTTTACCTTTTTGCTTAGCAGCCTGAAAAACCTTGAGTAAATCGGTGTATTTCAAAAAATATAAAATAACACCTCTAGGTTTCGCAGAAGAGGACGCAGCATTAGAAGGGCCTGGACCATGACCTAAGCGATGCGCTCGTTGGATGTTGAGGGGAGGTGATTCAGGAAAACCGAGAAGCTTTGGAAGAAAAGTTTGAAAAAATGACAAAGGGTCAGAACCTTCAAGGCCTTCCAAAAGACCATAAATTATTACGCCTATTCCGATTTTCCAAATTCTCAACTTGCTGCGTAAGAAGTGAGATCTCCCTTCGCATACCAGGAACATGATCTGTGATGGCTTGAATAGATTCTACTTGAATCTCAAGAGCATCAACTTTCTTCTCTGTGTTAGACCAATTATCCTCAAGGCTCTGAAGGCGAAAGTTAGTTTCTGTCATATACGGTTTAAGAGAACGTATTTCCTCCAGTAGAAGCTCCATTGAGATTGCAGATGTTCTCTTACCCGAGGAAGAAGGGGAAGCAGACGGAATTTTAGAGATTGTCTTAGAGCAAGAGCTCGGTGTGGTAGATGACAAGGGTTTAGAATTGACAGAGTCAGTACCAGTCTCCTCCATAGTATCCTGTAATATACTGAAAGGATTGGAGGTTTCCACTGACGTATTTTTGGTATGCTGGGCGTTACCACGACTGGTACGAGGCATTGCCATTCAAACCGGAGAAGTGTTCAAAAAGGTGCCAAAAATAGAGCTAAAAGTCACAGAGAAATGAAGAGTGTAGCAGTAATATACTGATTAAAGAACCTAAGCTGCTGAAAAGATGTTCACATTCAAAATACTTTGGTCATATGAGCATCCAGGTATGAGGAGACATTCCAGTGAGGAAAATGCGCTTCAAAAAATATTCTGAACGAGTCACAAAACAAAGGGCGCTTGGCAGGAATCGAAATGTAGAGAAGGCGAGCAAAAAAGCTCACATACGTTCACCTTTGGTCATGTGAGCTTCCAGGTGTGAGGAGACATTTCAGTAAAGAAAATGCACTTCAAAAAGTCCCAAAAGAAACGACGCTTGGTAGGAATCAAAATGCAGAGAAATAGGAGCAAAATAAGGCCACACACGCTCACCGTTATTCATATGAGCGTCCAAGTATGAGGAAACACATCAGCCGAGAAAATGCGGGGAACCGGAACACACAAAATGGCGGCCGCGACCTTCATGAAGCCGCGCGTAGATCAAAACTTCAAAAATCACCGAAGTCCGTCATCCTCGTAGTCGGCAAACAGCACGGGTGAGGCAGGTGAGATTCACGAGCATGGTCCCACCTCTGAAAGGTCCAAAATGCAGAAATAATGAGGGGTTCCAATGCGCTACTCCGTCACGGAGCTCCGACGGATAGCGGCCATTTCCCTCGGCGTTCAAGCCACGCCCCCCCTTGCCTGCTTATGCATATCAGGGTATTTGTAGTATAACTGGGACCATATGATGGTGCGCATTTTGTTTAATGGAGTACCGTCACATTGTGCTTCTGTTAGCGTTGTTCCTTTTATTCCGGCTTTTAGTATGTCATCTGCTTCCTCTCCAGTCAGGGAGGTGAGCAGGGTTGTAATGTCACCTACCGCAAAGGTGATACCAGCTGTATGTTGTTTACCAGCCCCTTCTGTTAGCGGCGGTAGTTGTTCTTTCAAATTGTCTTTGTCCATTTGGGGCCATGGGACACATTGAGGGATAACATCTGGGCTTTTGAACAGTTGAGGCATTTGATGAGTCACTGGAATATTTGTTGTTGTGGGTCCTGTAAGCATCCTTTTTCTGTAATTATTAATTATTATTTTTTCCCCAGCATAGTGGAAAGTATTAGAGCCGTTGACAGAATGTCACTCTGATGTGCAGTAATTGGTGGTATTTAGTCTTATTCACTGTTAAGGAGGGTTATTGGTCTGTTGTGTAGTAGGTGGAGAATTTCACTGTTTTCACTACACATTACGCATGCACACCTTCCTAGTGCTCAGCAGAAATGTTAATTTGGCGCAGCTGTTTACCTTTTTAAAGCAGTCGTCTAAAAGTATCACGTTTGTCGAAGAAGCAACAGTCCTCTTCCCTATTTGCTGTTACTATTTAATGTGGCTATAGAAATTTATTAGGAAAAATGTTCATAAGGACTCCTCTTCTTCTCACTGTCTGGGTGCCCACAAGCTTCCAGAGTTTCAGCCTTGTTCCGGACAAGCCAGAAGTCGGAGGCCCAGTCTGTCCGCTTGGCAGATGCCCCCTTGGAACTTTGGCTATTACTGCTTGGTTAAGGTCAGGCCAGAAGTCGCAAGCCCGTCTCTTCGGTTCTCGAGTTCTCTGCTAAATACTTCCTACCAACGCTATCTGCCACTTGATTGAACAATCAATTAAGATAACCCACTGCTATTGGATCAGCCATGCTCTAAACCTCTTTGTTTTAGAGAGGAAATAGAATTTTGCCTTCCTGCTTTTATTTGTGATAAATAGGTGCAGGGGGATATGCATTAGCTGTGTTGAAGGGTGCTTTTTATTGTTGTCTTTTTATGAGAGAGAGGAATAAAAAATGAAACTTTTGATTTTATTCACAGTCTAGTTCGTTAATTGGTGAGCCTATTTTAATCTTTTTCAAAAGGCTTCATCAACAGGAAGTGAAGCCGGTATTTTTAGGCTACATGTAACTATGCACTTTTACGTTTTTATATTTTATCGACATGATATGGGCAGGGAACAAGGAGGGGTATTTTGAGCTCAAACTAACAGGGAACTAACAGGGTACACATACTTAGCAGAATGGAGCAGGTAATAAATGCGCATGACATAGAAATATACAATTCTATACACCTATATTATTTCTCACTAAAGGATAGAAGACAATCTGTATACCAAGAATGCAACACTGAGTTGTAGCCCCAGATACCGATCTTAGGAGGAAACACAACAGAGACACTTGAAAACGTGGAGATAGAAAAACCATGAGCTACCCACGAAAACAGGCAAACAGGCAACTATTATTTTTTCAAGAGAAAAGTCGACAGTTGTTTCACAATTAATTAGAAGGCAAGACTGTGTCCTCTTTTGCAAGAAAGCAGAATGAAAAGACAAATCCATACATTGTAAGAAATGTTGGCAGATAGGAATAATTTATTTTTCTCTTTGATGGAAAACACAGGAAGCCAAGAAGGAGAGCTGGTTTAGAAAGTGAAGTATTTCCTCCTTATTTTGCTATGCAGTTAGAAATGTTTGAAAGTTAAGTACTTCCTCTTTATTCTCTTACACAGTCAGAAATGTTTATTTTATTAATGCGAAAGTATGAGAAGCTAGCCCGGCACCCTTTCACAAACCTATTTATTTAGTCTATTTAACCATTAACATTTTAACTCTTGAGGACTACAGAAGCTGGAGATTCTCTAAGGGGCATATTATCAAGAACGGCGTTAAAATTTATCGCCGGTTTAGCGACAGAAAACTGCCGCTAAAGCAGTGATAATGGGTTTGATAATATGCCCTTGAGAATTCGAATAGAAGTCCATGTTCTGATGTGAACATGGGCTTCTATTGGAATTCTCCACGGCATATTATCAAGCCCATTATCGCCGCTTTAGCGGCAGTTTTCTGCCGCTAAACCGAAGATAATTTTAACGCCGTCCTTGATAATATGCCCCAACGTCTCCCTTACCAGTCAGCAGACATGAACTGACAAACACTTTTAGGAGTTCTGACCCTTTGAGAATCTGCGATAGATAAGACGCAAGATGCAATTACCCTTTTCCTATTTGTACTAATTAAATAGGCGCTTGACTTTTCGCTTCAGTTATTGAAGAAGATACACTGGCATGCCTCTAGGCGCATGAGAGGTCTAACTTTTCCTGCCCAATCTACTCGCATGACATGTCCCATCGACAGACCAGTGAGACAAGCGATTCCTATCTTGTTAGACAGGCGATATGAAGAAAAATACACAATATTAAAACTGTGCAAGTTACCAGCCAGCAAGAAACAGTGACCTAGGCAGAACTACACCTGTAAGCCCTCAACCAACCACCGGCAGACACCACACCGAGGCAAGAGAAAGAGAAAAAGCAAAAGACTCTTTGATTTACCTGTGTGTGTCTGGTTGGTTCAGTCAGGAAGGGCCAACGAGGGGCAAATTCCTGCTGTGGCCTCCCTCCTTACAGTCTGGAAAATCTTATGCTCGCCACTTTGTCGTGGTCGCCAGCTGTTGGAGGGTGGTTTTTACCATATAATTTAGCGCAGAGATGTGCTATCTAGAATAACAAGACACACGTGTGAGATGCAGGAACTAAGTCAATAGTGGCACCATTTATTCAAACAATTTAGACAATAAAATGTCAAAGACACGTCAGTCTAGCAAGCAACACGTGTCAAAGACACATCGCATATCAGATGCTAAATAAAATGGTTAACCGGGAGAACCATCGTGTTGTGACTCAAAGGTTCCCTGTACTTGGTGGTCAACAAACTGGAGAGTAAGCAGCCATTTTATACATTTGAAATGAGGAACCGTTGACCACAGGATCTAATTTTGGCAGGTGCTTGACAGCAGAACATAACAAAAGTTTGATCTTTTTATCAAAAACACTTTGTGTCACCTCTCTGAAGCTTTAAGGTGGAAGCTCCTTATAAGGCTATTGTTTATTTTAAGCCCTGTTACTATTTTAGGTTCCAAAGCTGGGGAAAGTCCCTGTTGGCCCCCACTCCTACAGTGTGGACAATGTTAGCACAACCCTGTCTATGGGCTGGCATGGACAATTGAGACTCTCATGCTTCAGATGTGGACAGAATGGGCCTGGGGCACTTTATAGTAAAACTAGACCCTGCTCCAATGCGCAACCCAACTGGAGGCAATCACCACATGGAGGAGTCTCCCTGAGTGCAAAGGAAGTAGTCATTATAGCAAACAGAGACAAGTGGTCTTGGAAGCAGCACCGTTACTCCTTCGGGGGGCACTGAAGCCCACGCTCTAGATCGAGAACTCCCCCTGCAGGCCATAATGAAGAGAGACACTGTCTCCAGAACCTGCACCAGTAACCCTGTGAAGGTGGGATATCCCCTGTGCTGCACACTAAATACTGAGCAGGGATACGCTCCCGAATAGTCGGGACCTTAGACACAAGACAGGGCCTGGACAAATTAGCAGGCCCACTTTGGGAGGAACTCTTGTGACTATCTCGGGAACAGTACATGAGGCAGCTGTGCTACCTGCTGGTAACACTGATAGAACTAACGGGCTGCTGGGTTGACTGTGTAGGTACTCTCTCCCTTTGTGGTACAAACTCCAAGGAGCCATGGGTAAGACAGATGGCCAGCAGGCCAAACTGCCATTCGAACCACGGAGGTCAGCAAGGGGCCCTGGCCGGACATAGCCATGTCAGAGAACTCCCAACAGGCAACTTAGCCAGAAGACGCAGATCTGTGTTCCCTGCTGCTCACAATGCAGCAAAGTCTCACATCCATTGAGTCCAAAATGGAAGCCATGAATATGAGTATGGATTTTCTAACGCAAGCACTTGAGAAACAAGATGGGCGCATCTGAGAGACTGAAAATAGAATATCACAGCAGGAAGATGTGTCCGCGACGGAGGGTAAGCAGCTACATAGCATGGAGCGACTCTTAAAAATGATCGCAGCAAAAAATGAAGACTGAGAAGCGCCCTCGCACCACAACAATATCCGTATAACAGGAGTACTGGTGTCCACAGGGCGAATGGAGGACTATGTTGAGCGAATGCTGATAGACCTATTTGGCACTTCCTCACTATCCAAGCTCCTAGTAGTGGAAAGAGCCCACCGCTCAATGGCTGCCAGGCCACCAACGGGTGCCGCACCTCGACCAATCATTGCCCGACTTCTGAATTATAGAGACAGGGACTCCAAACTATGTCTAGCGTGAGAAAAGCGTGACCTAAACTATGAGGGGAACTCGATTTCAATTTTCCTGGATTTCACTATGGCAGTTCAAGAGGCGAGGAAGAAATTTTCCCTTGTCAAGCGCAAACTGCAACAGGCGAACATTGCATATGCGATGCTGTATCCAGCGAAACTTCTGATTACCCATCAGGACAAACACTACTTTACTACTCATCAGCAGGCTCAAGACTTCTTGACGAAACTGTGCTGCCACCCCCCACGGCTGGAGGAAGACGACAGAGGTCCCAGTTTGAATTCATCACTCTCTGAAAATGACTAACCTGACAAGGCTGCTAGTGTGATTACTGTCATTTCTCGTCTGATACGCCAGGTGCTTAATAAATATAACCGGGAGGGAGTGGTAGTAGCCGCTCCCGGTTGTAAGAAAGACTCTGCAACTTTCCGCTGTGACTCCATCTCACCCCAGAGCCTGCACAATGCAGCTAACAAGGCTAGTCTCGCTTGATCACAAGATTGTCTCCCGGACGCCCTCGTTCACCAGGAGGGTAATGCTGGGCTCTCTGGCACAATACCACAGAGGGAATTCCCATGCAAACTTATGTCTCTCTTTTTCTCTTCTTATTCTTTTGCTTGTTTGCTTTCCTTGACAGTCGTGTGTTTTGTCTCTCCAATGGTCTCTGCCCATTTCAAATCCGCCCTTTTTGGAGGGATGGTCCCCTACTTCTCCTTGTCTTAATTTCTTTATCCCACCCTCTTTTTCGCAATCAGTCCCAGGGTTTCTGGGTCAGTTTGCTTAATAAGTCTGTTTTCTGTTTTTATTGTGATTTAATTCTGGGACACGGGGGGCGGATTTCGCATATAGGATTGGGCTGTACGCTTCAGTGGGGGGGGAAGAAAATGAGTTTGTTAAATGTGTTGTTTTTTGCAGTATCCAATGCTATGTGATTTTCACATATGAAGCAGGGAGTGCACGTACCAAGTATAGCAGCCACCCTTGTAGACAGATACTTATACCACAACACCATCTCTAAGTGGCAGGCAATGCAGACACCCCGCAGGGAGAGACTAACCTATAGTCTACTGACATGGAATGTGCACGGTTTACGTGATCCCCATAGGTGCCAACATATATTGACCTACCCAGAGTGACACAAGGTCCACATAGCCATTTTACAAGAAACTAATTTAGATGCTACAGCTTCACCCCTGTTTGCAGGCAAATGGGAAGCCCACAAATGTGTTGCATCCTACTCTACCTTCGCAAGAGACGTCACCATTTTGGCCACTATTGGCCGGCTGGTTCCCTTGGTGACCCGGATGGTCGATACTGTATCATGTGGGGACACATAAATATGCACTCCGTCACATTAGTGAATTGTTACGGCCTGAATGTGGAGGATCCCACTTTCTTTGACAAACTTTAGGGACTAGTGATGGATGTAGGGTCCACTTTGGGGCGGAGACTTTAATGTCGCGCTGAACCCCGGCATAGACCGATCCCACAGTTCTAAGGCCCACCCCACTAAAACGGGAATGCACTTATAAGTTATTATGGTGGAAAGGCAGCTGTTTGATGCATGGAGACTTCTACATCCCTCGGGTGGGGAGGGTACTTGTTATTCTTCTGCACATGCCAGCTCGTCCCGTATCGATTATTGGGTGCTGTCGATAGGCCTGTGTACATGGCGAACTAAAGCTACTCATCTTGCATGTACATACTCCCACCATTCCATTTGCTGATACAGTTGTGTCCCCCGGCAGGGATCTCCCCATACAGATCATGGCGCCTCTAACCCAAGGCCCTCCTAGACAACCGCTTTCGCAAAACAATCAGGCAGGAAACACAGGACTTCTTCCCCAGGAATCTGGAGACAGTCTCTACAAAATCATGCATCTGGGAAGTATTTAAAGTCACCATACCTAGAATGTGCATAGTGCAGTGAGGGCGAATACTACGTGACATTAGGGCATCCCTCCAGAAGCTTGACAAAACTATTAGGGAACCCGCCACTCAAAATGCTGCAACACAGGACGGGGAAAGCGGGCGAAACTCTGTGAACGGGTGACGGAATATCAGGCTGTAGCAGAACGTGAGATGCTTTTTCAGTCTTGATACTCCCTTGCCAGGGTGTTTGGAGAGGGTGAGTGCCCTGGCAGAGCTGTAACTGAGGTCACACTTACTCCCAGACACTCCAAAATTTTCGGGGTCATGGACGCAGGGGATAAATTACACATGGATTCTAAAGGCATACTCCACCCATCTGTGGAATATTACTCCACCCTATATACTGTGCACAAGAAGCATTCTGAAGATATCTCAGTGTACTGTGAGGATATCACCCAGGCCTGGTTGAGCGATGCCCATGGGGACTTTCTGGAGGCTGATATCGAGGAGGACAAGATTTGGGCAGCCATAATACACCTGAGCAGAGGCAGGGCCCCGGATTGGATGGGCTCCCAGACAATTTTTACTGTACTTTGGTTCATCGTCCCAAATCGAGTGTATGAAGAGGCAAAGCAGATTGGGACACTCCTGCAAACTTTGCGAGAAGCCTCAATAATAATGTGTAGCGCTTACAGACCATTATCCCTAATCAATTGTGACAAGAAGATATTGGTGAAGGTGTTAGCCAATAGGCTGAGCTTGTTGGTGAAGGGACTGGTCTTACCTGACCAGGCAGGTTTTATACCTGGGAGGGCTACATCCCATAATCTCTGAACACTCTTTGCGCTGCTGCAGGATCTGGACCCTGACCTGGCAGCGTAAGCGTTTTTTTCAAGACGCGATCAAAGCCTTCCACTCGCTGGAATGGGACTATATGTTAGCCGTGCTAAGTAGAATGGGACTCCCCCTGTCGTTCCTCGTCTGGGTCTAGTTACTTCAGCCAGCCACTATTCAAGTTAACGGGGAGCATTCTAAGCTGTTTCCAATTTCTAGGAGCACCAGACAGGGGTGCCTGCTCTCGCCCTTCTTTTTGCTGACGATGTCACCCTATATGTCCGTGATCCCCACATTACATAAACCCTGTAATCAGGGCGTTCATTAGATTCAGGGAATTATCTGGGGTGAGCATTAACTGGGAAAAGACCCAGCTATACCCTCTCCCTCCAAACACAGCTAAATTCCAGCTAGACTATCCAGTATCATGTTGAGACTCTGAGATAAAGTACTTAGTGGTGGTTGTCTCCAGAGATAGGGAAGAAACGTTGTGGGTGAACTATGGCACTGCCATGATGCCGATCACTGATTCCATTACCAGATAGATCTCATTGCCCTTATCGCTGGAAGGACGAGTCTCCCTAGCCAAAATGGTAATTTTACCTAAGTTACTCTACCTTTTTATCAATATACCATACTACCAAGGACAGTGTTTCTTTCGCTCACTCCAAACCCAGCTGGTTCGACTCACCTGGGGAGGGAAGCAACACAGTGAGTTGGAATACAGTCATCCTGCCCTTCTCTCATGGTGGGTTTGAGTCCCCAGGCATGGAGTTATATTTTGTGTGTGCGCATGCCCACTACGCACATTACAGGCTTTGGTTTCCACCGTTTATGCCGCACATAGCAATAGAGCAGGGATACATGGCCCCCATACCGACCACTTCATATCTTTGCACAAAGGTGCCCGGGGAAGGCTGCACCCACTCTACAGTTGCTTGCACAAACTTTGCATGTGGCAAACTGGCTAGGAGACTGGGCAATCCCATTCTATACTCGCCATCAACACCTATACATTATCACCCTCTGCTCCCGGTCACGCATGAAAAACCTTGTTGTAACATACTTACCAAAAATAGAATTAACAGCTTGGGGGACCTCTACAATGAAGGTTCCTTTAAAGACCGCGATACCTTGTTTTCAAGTGAAGATACCACACACATGGAAACGTTTACATATATACGACTCAAACAGGATGCTAGGGCTAACATTCCTGACTTGCCACACAAGTCCCCCACAGTAGACACTTTACATACTCTGATGCAGGCAAACCCGCCGAAGCATGCAGTGTTCAGACAGTACCACGCAGCGCAGTTAGAGCGGTAGATGATAGGATCCAACTCTAGAAGGGGATGGAGCCAGGAGCTCATCACTCCACTCACTGATAAACAGTGGACTTTCTCGTGTCAACAAACGGGGAGGATAATGGCCAGTAGCCATCTCCGGATAAGGCATTTCAATTTTCTGCATCAGGTGTAATACACGCCGCAGAGATTACTCAGATATAAACTATGGTCAGATGATAGATGTGACAGATGTAGGGAGGAGAGGGCCAGTTTTTTACATCTGGCATGGCACTGTGTCACTATTCAAACATATTGGGCAGAAGTGATTGCAGCCCTTTCTGAAATGACGAACACTGCAGTCCCTTTTTCACCAGTCACAGCGTTGCTAGGCTACACTGAAGAGCTGCCAAGCGCACACCGGAAGTTTTTATTTTATTTTATTTTATGTTTTATTTTATTTTTATTGATTTTCCCAAATTAAAATAATACACTTAGGATTACAATCATCAATGGCAGTTCTTCATATGTAAAAAGGAAAATAAAGCAACCAAAGCGAGTATACACATCTTATAGATCATGCAGATCAATGTCAGTGTGGCATACAGGCAATTATGCGTAGCAAGTTCATTGCAGAGTTAACAAGAATCATAGTGTATATCATTGAACAGATTAATGCCAAGTTCTATTGCAGAAGAGGCTCAGTGTACCATATTTGTGTTGTCTTACAATCATGATAGCAAGGACCCAGTGGAGATCGCAAGGAGCCCAGGCAACAGTGGGTGGGCTATGAGTGTAGGTGGTTCGGTGTTGAAGTGGTGTCTCCCTCCTTTTCATCTAACAGATACGTCAGGAATGGCTGCCAAATGTCAACTGGCCTAGATGTTGGCAGCTGTAGCTGTGCATATGTGTCACTAGTGGTATTGCAGAATGTCATACTTAGGAGCCATGCCTTAAGAGTAGGAGCTATTTTACTTGCCCATTCAAGTGGCAGTTTGCGTTTATCAAGTAGAAGCGCCATAGCAACGAAACGTCGTCTGGATTTGGGGAGGTCATGCACATGCCCCAGCAATGCCATTAGGGGTGACGGCGCTATCTCCATTGCCACCATTTTGGATACCTCTCTAAATATCGATGCCCAGTAGTCTTCCAGCCTAACACAAGTCCATGTCATGTGTGTGAAATCCGCACCCTCGGAGCCACACTTCGGACAGGCATCAGATCTAGCAGGATCCATACGATTCAGTTTACTAGGGGTGACATATACACTCCACAAGCGCACACAGGAAGTTCATCTCACTGGACCTGCTTCTGGCAAAGCGCATGGTAGCATGCAGGTGGGGTAGAGGCAGGGCATACAAGTTTAAGGAATGGCTCAACGATCATATACACTGTAAGGACCAACAGACAACCTACGCTGAGCTACTACCCCCTCCTCATGACCAGCGAACATCTGGGACCCTCTCCTAGCCTATCTGATGACACAGTCGGACTGAGAGGTTGTGCTGAGGGATGGAGGGTATTGGTGACCGTACTGCTTTATGTGAGCTAGCAGGGGCACAACGGACACAAGAGCAGACCACACTGCCATTGCACATCTACCAGTATGCTTCTGGTACCACATATTTGTAAGACGGTATTGTAATGTATGATATATAAAAGATAAAATGGGGGAAAGTGTATATAAATGCATATCGCTAGATGGTCTCTATTGAACACAATGGGAGTAACAATGTTCGGGAGGGGTTGTCTCATTCCTTGAATCACATGCAGATTGTATTGCTTGATGATATGTATGTGGATACTGCAGTTCTGTTTCCTTAAATAAAAAAGCAATAAAGAGACTTAAAAAAAACAATTGCAATCAAAACCAAATAGGAAGGGAAACAAAATAAACCAATGCCAATCCTACTAGGGTAATGGTTGAACTACTTTATGAAGGTGGGTGAACAAATGGCGTGGGAATAATTCAAAGAACAAAAGAGTGTGCCTACCAATAAACAAAAGAGCAAGGGGACATGTAACAGGGTAGTAGCCTGAAACTGCAAAACACTCCCAAAGGCGGGACAAATAGCAAGGTTTCACCAATGAAAAGAAAGGAATTTAGAAAAGCACACGAAAGGATGAATGCAAAGCAATGGGCGTGATGAAAGCCCATAGAGTAGCTACAGCAATGTCTCAAAGAGACAGCACATGTGCTGACTAGGTAAGACTAATGATGGTGTGGAGGAGGAAGCCTTGATTAAAAGAAAAAATATATATATATATATTCACTGAAAAAACCATAGGTTTCACACATGTTATAGTTAGCTGGAAATTTTACTGATAAAAAACCAATGAAATTCCCCCGTTATAGTTACTGTAGGCAACAATAACTCACGCGACCGTAATCCTCTGCTGATGCTAATACTGTATTTAGACACTTATTTGCCCATGTCTTCTTCCATTAAATTTTAGCTATACATATATTACAAATATTTTTTTTTCATAAAGACACATATGTCATCAGCAGAGGATTACGGTCGCGTGAGTTATAGTTGCCTAGTAACTATAACGGGGGAATTTCATTGGTTTTTTTATCAGTAAAATTTCCAGCTAACTATAACATGTGTGAAACCTAAGGTTTTTGCAGTGAATTTGCAAGGTTTTTTAAATGCTAATTCCTAACTATAACGTGTGTGAAACCCATGGTTTTTTCAGTGAATTTGTACGGTTTTTTAAATGCAAATTTTTTTTGACATTTTTTGTAAACCTATGTATAAAATAATATATGTACTATATCCTGCATTATGGAAAGTTTATTTTTTTTTTTATGCATTTTTTTCCGCGCTCCGTACGTCATAAGTACGGTGCGCGTACGTAATAGGATACCCGTACCGTAAGCTGACGCTACGTGCTCAGCACGTCATAAGTACAGCGCGCCTACGTGATACGTGCGTGACGTACGCGTACACGCGGAAGCAACGTCGCGGTTACGCAGGGGCGTGTAATGCGCATGCGCGAGTGCATCTTACGTACGCGCTCCGTAAGCGCTCCGTAAGCGTCACGTTTGCGCATGCGTACTTGTTTACGAGCGCGTACCGTGAGCTTACGGAGCACGCACGGTAGGTCATGTGATCCACAAAGAACACTTTTCATTGGTTGAAATTACTTTCAGTTCCAGAAACTTCCCACACCACACCCATTCCCCTCATTACTGCTTGAAAGAACACTTTTCATTGGTTTAAACTACTTTCAGTTCCAGAAACTTCAAACACCACACCCATTCCCCTCATTACTGCTTGAGATCCCTTAGGAGAAGGAGCTGGATTGACATTGGGATACAATGGCAGAACAGCAGAGCTCTTCTGAGAGTGAGGCCAGCAGCACCACCATGATCCAGAGAAGGAGGAAACAAAAGACTTCTTTTGTATGGGAGTATTTTACTTTTCCAGAGGGGGAGAAAAAGGTGAATGCTCAATTGGTCACTTGCACACTTTGTGGCCGTGTTTTATCTAGAGGAAATCCAAGGAAGAAATATTCCTTTGGAAATCACTCTATGAAAAGACACCTGCAGGATAGACATCCCAGGACCTTTGCTCGACATACTGGAGAAAACTCTTCAGTAAGTCACCAGAGCCCAGCCTCAGAAGCTCAGCCGAGTACATCATCGGCAGCTCAGCTGAGCCCTTCCTCTGAGGTGGGAGCATAACCTTCTTCTTTTCCTGTGGACATTAACCCTCGATTTGGGAGGGTTGAAATGAGGTGTACAAGATGTGGTGGTCTTATTGTTTATGGGGAGATCAGTCTTCCCCTTATTAACAATAAGATAGACCAGCATGTTTGTAGACGCTTATAATATTCCCATTCTTTCTTTCCTCTATCCCTGTATTAACCCAACGGCTCTTATAAGAGCCAACCTTACCTCATAAATTTTTTTATTTTTTTTTAAGCTTTCCTTTTTGCAATTTTTTTTTTGCCGTGCGCGCACGGTACGCGTAATTCCGCGAATTTCGCGGAATTTCGCAGTTTACACCGTGCGCGTACGCTACGCTCATTCGGCGATTTTTCGGAAAAAAAAATAAATTCATTTTTGCCCTTGAGGGTCCTTCTAGGACCCCCTGACCAAGGCTAGGGGGTCAGGAACTGTCGAGCCTGCCCCCTTTTCACATTATCCACCTTTTTTATTCACCCCCCTGACAGTGCGAGTGACAAAATGGCGGCCGACACTTCCTCCTTTCTTCCGATTCGAATGTTTACTAAGATCTAACAGCCAATCAGATGTGAGCTCGCGCACGCCACCGTACGCGCACGGTAAGCGCACCGTAAGCGCACCGTAAGCTGCCACAGATATATATATTGATTTAAATGCTATTTTCTCAGAATCTACTGAACAGATTTACACCAAACCTACAAAAGGCACTTCCTTGACCTGGGGACTACCTCTCTGCCAAATTTCATTAAATTCTGTTCAGCCGTTCGGGCTGTAGCTCTGTCTAAAGGTCCTATGGAAAAATGCATGGGAAAAACGCGTTTTGGGACCCCCCTTTTATCTCAGCCCCCGCTTGACGAATCCCCCCGAGCCTTTCAGGGTAGGAGCGGAGCGTAGCGCCCCACCTATTTTGAAAAATTCGTGAGGATTCGACGACCGGCGCCAAAGTTATTCAAAATAGAATGTTGCGGATTTCCTATGGAAACGTGGTCCTCACTATAACTACCTACTGGCGACCGCCAGTAGGTAATCTATATTTATATCTATATCTATATATATATATTCACCAAAAGTACCTCTCCAGACAAGGACGCTACTCCGTAGGCAGTTACGTTCCAACAGAACCTTTAATTTCGGAAAATTGCAGATTACGACTGTTTTCCCAAATCCCCGACGCGTTTCGAAGCTAACGAGCCTCTTCCTCATGGGGCAACAAATGGCAAAACACGGTACTGCCACAACTCTTTATACCCACAGTGCACGCAATCTCCAGTGATGCATGCTGGTAGTTGTCAGCCAATTCTTCCCCTCCATTAGGGTCCGTGTGTATTTTTGCCAAACACAGTTTTTTATGTCGTTTTATTTTCATTTTCTAGCCCTCCAGTGGGCTCCAGGCGTGATGTGCAGCTTTCCCCAATTTGAACTGTCCACGCTGTTTTCACGGACACACAGTTGTGACCATGCAGAACTGCCAACATATTTTAGGCAGGCGGTGCATCCTTCGTGGCTGAGGCCGCCACGTATTGTATTCACCAAAAGTACCTCTCCAGACAAGGACGCTACTCCGTAGGCAGTTACGTTCCAACAGAACCTTTAATTTCGGAAAATTGCAGATTACGACTGTTTTCCCAAATCCCCGACGCGTTTCGAAGCTAACGAGCCTCTTCCTCATGGGGCAACAAATGGCAAAACACGGTACTGCCACAACTCTTTATACCCACAGTGCACGCAATCTCCAGTGATGCATGCTGGTAGTTGTCAGCCAATTCTTCCCCTCCATTAGGGTCCGTGTGTATTTTTGCCAAACACAGTTTTTTATGTCGTTTTATTTTCATTTTCTAGCCCTCCAGTGGGCTCCAGGCGTGATGTGCAGCTTTCCCCAATTTGAACTGTCCACGCTGTTTTCACGGACACACAGTTGTGACCATGCAGAACTGCCAACATATTTTAGGCAGGCGGTGCATCCTTCGTGGCTGAGGCCGCCACGTATTGTATTCACCAAAAGTACCTCTCCAGACAAGGACGCTACTCCGTAGGCAGTTACGTTCCAACAGAACCTTTAATTTCGGAAAATTGCAGATTACGACTGTTTTCCCAAATCCCCGACGCGTTTCGAAGCTAACGAGCCTCTTCCTCATGGGGCAACAAATGGCAAAACACGGTACTGCCACAACTCTTTATACCCACAGTGCACGCAATCTCCAGTGATGCATGCTGGTAGTTGTCAGCCAATTCTTCCCCTCCATTAGGGTCCGTGTGTATTTTTGCCAAACACAGTTTTTTATGTCGTTTTATTTTCATTTTCTAGCCCTCCAGTGGGCTCCAGGCGTGATGTGCAGCTTTCCCCAATTTGAACTGTCCACGCTGTTTTCACGGACACACAGTTGTGACCATGCAGAACTGCCAACATATTTTAGGCAGGCGGTGCATCCTTCGTGGCTGAGGCCGCCACGTATTGTATTCACCAAAAGTACCTCTCCAGACAAGGACGCTACTCCGTAGGCAGTTACGTTCCAACAGAACCTTTAATTTCGGAAAATTGCAGATTACGACTGTTTTCCCAAATCCCCGACGCGTTTCGAAGCTAACGAGCCTCTTCCTCATGGGGCAACAAATGGCAAAACACGGTACTGCCACAACTCTTTATACCCACAGTGCACGCAATCTCCAGTGATGCATGCTGGTAGTTGTCAGCCAATTCTTCCCCTCCATTAGGGTCCGTGTGTATTTTTGCCAAACACAGTTTTTTATGTCGTTTTATTTTCATTTTCTAGCCCTCCAGTGGGCTCCAGGCGTGATGTGCAGCTTTCCCCAATTTGAACTGACAACTACCAGCATGCATCACTGGAGATTGCGTGCACTGTGGGTATAAAGAGTTGTGGCAGTACCGTGTTTTGCCATTTGTTGCCCCATGAGGAAGAGGCTCGTTAGCTTCGAAACGCGTCGGGGATTTGGGAAAACAGTCGTAATCTGCAATTTTCCGAAATTAAAGGTTCTGTTGGAACGTAACTGCCTACGGAGTAGCGTCCTTGTCTGGAGAGGTACTTTTGGTGAATACTATATATATATATATATATATATATATATACCTTGTTGACTAAGGCAGAAGCCGAAACATGTCCTGAGTGACCGCTGTTGTAGTTGTTTGCCCCAGAAATAAAAACTTGGAAGCATCGCATTGAGTGCCAAAATGTTCTCTATTCGTAGTAAGGATACAGTGTATATACATATATTACCTACTGGCAGTCAGCAGTAGGTAGTTATAGTTAGGAGCTCGTTTCTATTCAAAAAGTGTTTTTTCTTTTGCCAATATCTTTGGCGCCGTTTGAAGAATCTTCGTGAAATTTTCAAAACTAGTGGGGCGCTCTGGTCAGCTTCTGTCTTGCAAGTTTCGGGGTGATTCATCAAGTGGGGGCTTAGAAAAAAGGGGGGTCCCAAAACTTTAGACAAAGCTACAGCCCGAACTGCTGAACAGAATTACACCAAATTTGGCAAAAAGGTAGCCCTTGGTTCAGAAGGAGACCTTTTTTAAATGGTGTAAATCAGTTCAGTAGTTCCTGAGAAATTAGAAAAAGAAAAAGTTTTGATATCTATGGCCGGGGTGGGTTCGCAAACCCTCCCGGGCACGAGCTTCACTCTACTTGGCTACCAACACTATAAACCAGGAACTGTTGGCAGCCATTTTGTAACTCGGTAGAACCGAGTCACAAGAAGACAGTGAAACAAAGTGTAAAATGAAGAAAAGGGGGTAAAAACACCCAGGCCCCATAGGTCTGCACAGGAGGTGCCACAAGGACCGCCAGGGACAAAAAAGCAGTTTATTTTTAAAAACGGCACAAGTCGCGTTGGGGTCACGACTCCTGCCAAAAAAAATTAAAAAACAAAGCGCGGGCTCCAGCACTTCGTTTGTAAAACGCCCCCGGGTGGGCCAGGTCCCAATGCTGGCTCCCGCAGGAGGCGGGGAACCGGCTGGATCATGAGGGCATTGGGGCTCCCCCCACAGTCCCCAACTGTGAGGCCATGCCCCGGGGGATGCGGTCCCCGGAGCCAAAGATGGGCCGGGAGGGGGGACTCACAGTCCCCCTCCCTTTAAAAAAATAAAAATTAGATCTGGGCATGCCCCGGGGGATGGGGTCCCCGAGGCAAATATAAATTAATGGAAGTGGACGTTTTTTTTCACCAAAGTTTGGAGTCGTGACCCTAGTGCAGCGCTCAGTGCGTCCCCCTAGTGTGAACGTGATGGGCACGCAGTGCTCAGCGTAGCCCCCTAGCGTGAACGCAATGGGTGCGCGGCTCCCAGCACGGCTGCCAGTGTGAATGTGATGGGTGCGCGTCTCCCAGCACGGCCTGTTAGTGTGAACGTGATGGGTGCGCAGCTCCCAGCGCGGCCCCCTAGTGGAAACACGGTGGGTACGCAGCTCCGTCAGTCACGCTGGGTGCGTGATTCCAAGTAAAAATTATTAAGATATTTTTATAGAAACCTAGGTTATATGTTGGGTTATTGGGTGGCTCTAAAAAGAGCCCTTGTTTTCAATGGGAGATTGTTGTAGCTACATGTAAGCTACATGTAGCTACATGTAAGTGTATCCTATGGTCTTTGAGGTAACCCAAAACAGCTTAACCAAAGGCATTAATTGATGCCACTTTAATCCTCTCTGTCCAATCCATTTAATGTCTACATTTTGCAAAGCTAGTTTGTGGTGGGCTGGCCCCACGTGTGCAGGATGAATAAGTAGACGCTGTAGACGTGGCCAGGTAGGAGTCGATGAAGTTTATTGAGATCTTAGGTGTAGAAGTAGTAAACCCAGAACAGGCCCCAGATCAGGCTCCACAATAGGGCCCAGGATAGACCCCACCAGGAGCAGCATCGTAGCTGCTCAGCCCATCTTCCCAACTGTCTCAGTCCCACACAGGCATCCAAGCATTCCACCCACACTAACATTCTACGCGGAACACTAACACTGCCTGAGCAGCTAGGTACAGAATGAAGGGAACATATTAACATGACCTGAGGATACTACATATCCTCTTCCTTTACACTGAAAATTAATAAAACCTAAAATAAACCCAAACTAATAAGCAAACAAATAAATACAGTAATGTACAAAAGATATGAAGAGTCCATAAACCCAGGGATGCATGAAGAAATACATCACGAGAGGGAAAACAGACACACTAAGGAGAAGAGAAAGATGCAAGCATAGATCAACACACTAACACCATCCCCTTCCCTTAAAACTGAACAAAGAAAAATTTAAGAAGTGAAATACGAGCTCACATACGACAAATGAATATGATACCCAGAGTAAAATCCCACGGGTAGAAAACCTATGGGTAGAACGACACCCAAGGAAGTACTTCTCACGTGAGAAGACTGTGGCGACAAACCACTACGCCACCCCTCATGTGAGGGACACTATGGGACTAAAACCCACGTGAAAAAAAAACATTGATTGGGACTGACACCCAAATTTTTACATAATACGTCACATGGGACTAAAACCCACTGACTTGTGCAGCATGAAAAACCAACATGCAGCACCGTGTGGCATCAAAAGATGGCTACCCACACACAAGACAGCGAATACGTAAATGAAGAGACTAAAACCCAACACAAACGTAAAAGGTGGGACTAAAACCCCCTTTAAACTTAGTAAAAAGGACTGGCACCCATTACTAATTACATAGGTGGGACTCTAACCCCCTATAAATAGGTGGGACTCTAACCCCCTATAACAGAGTAAATGGGACTGACACCCAAACTCAAAATAACAAAGGTGGGACTAAAACCCTCCTTTTAAAAATGGGGCTAAAACCCATTCCCATATAAATTACTGTGAACGTGGGGTGATGGGACTAAAAACCCACTCCCATCCCTAGGCAGGGATAAAACTATACAAAAAGGAAATGGGACTAAAACCCACCGCTATCCCTTAGGCAGGGATACAAAATTTGAAACCAGAAACTGCGTAAATAAGAGACAAGGGACTAGTACCCACTCCCATGCCAACAAAACATGTACAAAGCGATACAACAACGTTGGCATACAGCAATCACAAGACACTGTAGAAAGAAATCTCACTAATCTGTGAAAAAAGACATTTTTGCGATAAATTAATTCTCTTGTGAAATAAAACATTTTTGCGTTAAATTCATTCACTTGTGAAATAAAACATTTTCATGTTAAATCTTTTAAACATGTACCACAACTCGCATTTCAAAAGTCAATGGTGTGCCTATCACCGCAACAGGCGTTCCTAAAAACAATTGAGCACTCATAAAAGTAAATCATATCTGTGTCCAAGTTCTTGAACCAGAGTGAACTTAAACCAACACCACTATTTGAAAATTCCAATTGCTGCGCTTACGTCGGGTCGAAAACACAATGCTGTCCAAATAAATTACCTGTGCAACTTGAGTAAACATAGGACTTGGCTGCCAACCGTACTCGCTTTTTCCTGCTTCCACAAATACATGCGCGACGGGTGAAAAACAAGAGAATATAGTCACTGCGGCATCCTTGACAATTAAACTTTATCGAAGATGTAGAAAAAAAAACGTGGTTGGCAGATTGTGAAATAAACGTGGTTGGCAGATGGTGAAATACCAGACAAATGAACACTCATCACCAATGCCAAAATGGAGGCACGCCGTCTGACGCTGTACCGGATGGCTCCCGGCATCACCCAGCATAGATACGACCTTTGGCAGCAATACGTGGATACGAACGAAAGAGACGTCATGGAGAACAGGAACTGCTTCGCGCGACTACCAGACCAGGTGCATTTGAATTTTAAAATAAGCGCAACGGTAATTTCTCACCAGCCATGCAGAGAGAATACTTGACAAACTTATGACATGTATAGAAAATGTTTTTTTTTCACTCAGATGGCTAAGCGGCAGTTTAACCCAAAAAACAAAATGAGGTCACATTTTTGTTCCGCACAACGCCCGCTTCCTTAAATCTTGACAGATAGTATTTTATCGCATCCATTAAGATGACACATTTCCAGTCAATAAACGATACTTCAATAACAGCAGACTTGGGCACAAAGTAGCACACGAAGATTTGCACAAGTCCAAAACATGAAACTGTAGAACACACTTTCAAAGCCCATGAAAAATTGAAGTCTAAAGCTTCTTAACAGCCACAAATTTAAAACTGGTTTCCTTTCGCCAAAGAGAACATTTTAACCCCGCACTGGTGGGCAAAGTCACAAACAGCCAGAGATTACCTTGTCACTTGTTGCTCAAAATTCCTTGGTTGTGGCACAATAGACGTTTTTGTGGCATAATTTCTTTTCCAGATGTAGACTTGCTTGTAACTGTACTTTCTGATGTAGTAGATGATAAGATGAAGACACAGCATGCCTGGGCTGGGCTGTCCGTTTTGATGGACACTGGTGGGGCAGACAGGCATACTTGACATATTTCTTTGACTTCAGCTGCGACACTAAACAGGTTTCTTTCCTTTTCTTTAAATTTCTTGTCGCTTGTTTCCTTTTTTTTTCTCACTTTACTTGACATAGGTTCTTTTCTACACGTAATCTTGCTCCACTCCTCATTCTTAGTTGTCATCAGGCAACCTTTTGCGTGAGATGAGCTCCAGATCGTCGCCATAAATGTGGTGGGCTGGCCCCATGTGTGCAGGATGAACAAGTAAACGCTGTAGACGTGGCCAGGTAGGAGTAGATGAAGTTTATTGAGATCTTAGGTGTAGAAGTAGTAAACCCAGAACAGGCCCCAGATCAGGCTCCACAATAGGCCCCAGAATAGACCCCACCAGGAGCAGCATCCTAGCTGCTCAGCCCATCTTCCCAACTGTCTCAGTCCCACACAGGCATCCAAGCATTCCACCCACACTAGCATTCTACGCGGAACACTAACACTGGCTGAGCAGCTAGGTACAGAATGAAGGGAAAATATTAACATGACCTGAGGATACTACAAATGTCTACATTTTGCAAAGCTAGTTCTTTGTCAATACCTCTGTGTTTAGCATACCTTTTGCACCAGAAAACATAGCTGTGCCCAACAATCCACACAGAAATCAGCTTGAAGGGATGTCGGTATGTAATCAAACGACGTCTGTAGCTGAGGTAGTCAGTTGGTAGAATGAGAGGTATCTAAAATGGTGGAGAAGATGCTGTTTTTAAGAAGGTAGAGAATTGATTGGCTGTTTAAGAACATTGTTCATTTAGAACTAGTGTGCATTTTACTTTGTTTAAAAAGCATGTTTCTTATTGGTTAGTAAAAAATGTTTGGTACAGTAGAAAGTATAAGGTCATGTTTTGCAAAGCCAACCACGCCTGCTGTTTGCATTTGCAACATTGTGTGGTGAACTTGAAATGATGGTGAACTTGTGACCTGTCAGTTAAGTTGAATGTTCCATGAACTGTTATTATGGAAACTGGCATTAAGCAGAAAGGGTGAATAAGTCAGTTGCTAAGGGTTATTATGTGTAACCAATGGAAATATGTTTTACAATTTGAAAAACTCTGGGAAGCAATGTTATTTGTTGCTTATGTGTATTTGTATGGAGAAAGAGAAGGAAACCTTCCCAGTACTGGTTTTACCTTGCTGAGTCTGGTGCATTATATTGATTATGTGTAAAAGAAAATCCTGTCAGCGTTTGTGAGATTTTTCGTTCAACATATTTATTTGCAAGGTGAGTTATACATTTGTGAGGTTTATTTAAAAAAATCTGACATTATTCTAAAACGATGTTGTTTGAAATATATTATTACATGTAGAGATGTATATTGGAGTTTATTTCATTGCACTTAACTGTTGTTTAAAAAAGAGTCTGTTCAGTAATATGTGTATTTTTTAAGATGATTACTGATGTTATTAATTAAGCTTGTTTTTTAAGTCTGTACAAAGGTATAGTTGAATGATGCCGCATATTTTTAGATAGTTGGTTGAAGATGCAGTACAAATGTGTAGTTTGAAAGATGTTCATATAAGGTGTAGTTTACTAGGCTTTATTTTTTGTTGTCTCTATAAAGGTATCGTTGAATTATACTGCATAATTATAGATAGTTTGGTAAAGATGCAGCACAACTGTGCTGTTTTAAAGATGAACATATAAGGTGTTAATAATTAGGTTTCTTTTATTAGTTTTAACAAAAGGTAAAGTTAAATGATGCCACATTGTTTTAGATATAAAGGTGAAGATGTAGAATAAAATGTGTGGTTTTAAAAATGCTCATAAAAGGTGTTGTTAATTAGCCTTCTTTCTTAAGTCTGGTGAGAGGTATAGTTTAATGATGTCGCATATTTGTCGATAGAATGGTCAAGATGTAGCTCAAAAGTACACCACCACATATTACCGTTGCAGGCATGTTGGACTTATCTACTTAACTAGATAATATGTAATGACTCATCTATGTGTTCAGATTGTATTTATACAGTTATATGTATGCTTAGTGAACTATTTAGAGGTACCTGGCCGATTAGAGGAGAGCCAAGGTAGTGTCTAGGTGATTTTAAAACTACCTGAGTAATGATTGACTCATTCCATATTCTGCAATCACCCAGTTAGTATCCAAGCACTCATGAAATCACTCTGTCACTACCCAAACACTTATGAAATCCCCCAGGCACTACACATGCATTCTCCCAATCAGCAAAGCACTACCCATGTATCCATGCAATAAACCAGGCACTTATAAATTCACCATGCTCTCTCCTTGCAGTACTCTAATCGTTCAGCAGTACCCATGTACTCATGCAATAACCCAGGCACTAACACATGCAGTGCTAACATCCTCTGTGCACCACCCACGCAGTTCTCTAACCACCAAAACACTACTAATTCACTCCTTCAATTACCCAGGTAGTACCCATGCAGTCCAGCAATCACCCTGTCACTACCCATGCACTCCTCCAATCACCCAGCCAGTACTATGTACTTATCCAATCACTCCGCCAATTCCCAAGCACTTATCAACTCACCATGCACTCTCCTTGCAGTACTCTAATTATCCAGTCAGTATCCATGTACTCATACTTTGACCCAGGTATGAACACATGCAGTGCTACAATCCCCTGAGCACTACCCATGCAGTTCTCTATCCACCTAGATACTACTCATTTCCACCTTTATTTACCCAGGTAGTACCCATGCATTCCAGAAATCACCCCGTCACTACCCATGCACTCCTCCAATCACCCAGCCATCACCAAGTACTGATGCAATCACTCTGCCAAAACCCAAGCACTTATAAATTCACCATGCACTCTCCTTGCAGTACCCCAAGCATCCAGTCACTGCCCATGTACTCATGCAATGATCCAGGCACTAACCATGCACTGCTACAATCATCTGTGCACTTCCCATACAATCCTCTAACCACCAAGACACTGCTCATTCACACCTTTAATTACCCAGGTAGTACCCATGCAGTCCAGCAATCACCCTGTAACTACCCATGCACTGCTCCAAACACCCAGCCAGTATTATGTTCTAATCCAATCACTCTACCAATACCCAATACCCATGTGTTAGTGCCTGGGTCATTGCATGAGTAACTTGCTGATATATTTCTTTCTGTTCAATATTTAGTTGTTCTTCTAAGTTTCCTAAGTCCATAATATCCTGTTGAGCTTGATGCATTGCTGTTTCAACTTCACTCATGGCGATTGCTGCTTCATTTTCAAGAATTGGTTGTCCTAGTGGCTCTTGACTCAGTGGAGCAGAACTTTGACTATCTTCAGAACTGTCTCTAGGAATCTCAGCTGCAATAGTAGCTTCTTGTTCAATTTCTTCATTCAACATTTGGAGATAATTTGGAAAAACTGTGCATTAAATGCTATCTTTACATGCATTAAAAGATTCTTCATAGCACTGAAAATCTCCAAGTAATTCCATTTCAGTACGCCAAGGCTTGAACAGTTGCAAAAGTGCTAAATAGTAAAATTCCCTTTTATCTGGTGTTTTGCAACTGAGTTTCCTGTGATTAATCAGATTTCCTTTGGTATGTGTCACCAAACATCCATCACAGCCAATGACTTCATATTTTTCTTCATTTATGTTCTCTGTAATGTTTCTCTTAAAGCTGTAATATTGCAGTACTTCATAGAGACATATGTTTTCAAGATAGGTACTTCTTTTAGGAAAGTACGTATCCAACATGTTCGTTTTAACAATATCTGTGCTTTCCGGTTCATTTAATGATATATATTCACTTTCTTGCACAGATTTCAATACTCGATTTCGTGTTGCAGCAAGACCTAGACTAACCCAAATGATTCCTCGTGACTTCGAATATAAACTTGCAGAGCTCAACCGATCCGAACTTTCTTAGGATCCAATCTCTCGATGGGACAGCATCTTCAAACTAAAGCTGTTCAATTTGTTACTAAGAGTCTTCTCTTGGGAAATTCATTCCCTCATTTCTTTCAACTCCGTCTTTACAGATTTTGTTTATATGACGTAACATAACGAGCAACAGCAATGGAAATATCTGCAACTCACTGGATATCCATATTTGCATTCCACATCAACAAAATCACTGGATTATAATCAGTAATATACTTTGATTGTTCACTTCTTTTTAAATTGTAAGTATTTTTTGGAGATTTTCTAGTGATAGTATGCCTCACTGCTGACATGAAACTGTTGACTCTTCCTTTGGATATTAATGGACGTGGAAATCCCAAACGACATTTTGTATAAAACCTTTCCTTTGACTTGTATTTCCGTCAACAGTATTTGCCACATCGATGAGTTTGAAACCGTAAAACTTGCTGTCTTAAGGTATTTTCTTTTCTTGTTTTTGGTATGGCACATGTAACATAGTCTTCAATTAAAGATAAAACAGTCTCATCAGAATCAGTTCCAAACTTAGGTGCATCCTTGATCCATAAAAGAATGTGTAAATGAGGAGCACCTCTAGCTCGGCACTCCTTTCTCCAAAAGAAATCAATAACTTCTCCAAGAGATGGGTTGTTTTTATTGCATATAAAAGACATCATAGCTTGAAACCTATGATTAAAATATCTGCACACATTTACAGGATCCAAGGAACACAGCTCTCCAGGTGTCTTGAATTCAATGATTTTAATATTTGAATTTGTTCCTCGAAGAAATTCAAGTAAATCGTCCCACGTGTCTTCAGCACCCCTTGGCGTAATGAACCATTTAGGGTTCCTATGTTCCTTAACATACATTTAAGTTCTCCATGACGACGATACCAATACTCATTAGTACCACGTTGACACGCCATCAAATTAATCAATTGAGATTCTAAATGATCGTCTCTCTGTTGTACTTTGTCCATGAATTCCTTTGCAGAAACATGTTGAACATGAACTCCTGTTTTTAATATGTGGTTGACTGCATATGGAAGTCCAGACAAGTCACTTTCAAACAAAAGATGAAATATATATGGAATACATTGTCAAAATTTTGGATCTTCTGAGTACAATCTTGTTGTTCGATATTCTGATGCTGCAATCTGTACTGGTCGTTCGTCATATTGTCCACCTTATAAAGGATGTACACTATAATGTTCATGAATTTCTTCACTTTTGGAGATGTCCACTTTTTCAATTTGGCCACCTGAAATTTCGCTATCATCTCCTAAAACTATTTCTTCTTCTTCCACATACAAATTTTTGTAGTAGACATTGTTTTTTGTGAGATATAACCTAGCCTTTTGCACTTTGCTGACATTTACTAATTCTTGCCATATTTTCCTACTCTTCGTAGGAACACCATTAACTAGAATAACTACAGGTTCATTGCCTCTTCCTCTACACCAATAGTTTAAATATTGTTCGTTAAATCTGAAGGTAAATACACAACTCTTCCTTTTAATCCTGTTTGTAAATCTGTTGGAGGCAATTTACCTGTTTTAGGCTCCATATGAACAATAGCCTGAAGCGGGTGCACAGATTGAATCAGAATGGACTCATAAGTATTTAAATCTACCAGTTCTGGAGGAATAGCTACCAACTCTAGGTTATTATGTACAGCTTTAGCTGGCATTTTGTTGTCCTCTTATTTGGTACAACAATATTTACAAATACGTTGATCACTACCCAAATCAAAGCAATCTTTCCCCAACAAATAAGCTCCAAATTCCTTCCACTTATCACTGTTTTCTTTTTCACTTTTTAAATACAGATCAACATTCCTAGTTTGATTTCAATAGTGAGTTTGTTAACAACAAATACAAACATAGTTTGGTCTTTCACAACAAATTACCTTAAACTTCATAATTTCTTCTTCAAACTTCTCAGTACTACTATCTTCCACCTCTTCTTCAACACCTATAATTATCAAACTCTCACTTTCTCTACACTCGTGTTCAGGACCAAAGAAACAAAACTCTATTTCATCACAAACTTTTTTTACATCTGATACTGACCCATGCAAAAGAGCAGTGTTTAAGTCACGTAAAATTATTGCAGGACTTTTTACATAGTACAATCTTCTTACTAACTTCCGCATTTGAGAGTGATGTACTGCTAACATTTACAGATTATGAAAAACACTTTTATACACGTTTCTAGAAAGAAAAGCCAGAGAATGTCCTTGTAAACCAGTATTTCTTCTCACTTTACAAGGATCTAGTCCTTGCAACATCTTAATTTTTTGTTTAATACTTTTTTTTACTATACTTTTGTAAGAAATTTCGTAAAATATCAATAGACTCCTGTTGTATACTACAAATACTACTACAATCCCAAGTATACACTGGGGCTTTAGTATGTCTCCCTAGAACTTTATCAGCTATCACTTCTTCTACATTTCTAGGAACCATCTTTTCTTTTTCAATTGCACAACCGTTCTTCACTTCATAAGCACAACCATTGGTATCAACTGCGTGAACTAATGTATCGCTTTGAAAATAGCTCTCTTCATTAAAAAAAGGCTCTGAACTTGAAGTGTACTTCCATTCACCCAAAAAAAATCACAAAAGTTAGTTCTGTTAATTAGTCTCTTCTTTTTACTTTTGTCCTTCATAAAATGCATTGGTTTATTTAATGATCGCATTTTGTTTAAAACTAGAATGAACAATTTTAATTTTAATTCAAAAGCCTTTTTAACTATAGTTCCAATCAGTTTTTTATTTTTATAAAATGTTGATCTTCTTTTATATTTCTTGCCATCTTTTAATACATTTTGTAATATTCTACTTTGAAACATACGTTTCCTTATTTCACAAAATTGATTCCTTCTTCTTTTAGCATAGATTGTTTTTTGAGAACGTGATTTGCCATTAATTTCTCCTTTTTTTTAGTTCATTCTTCTTTGTTCTAGAGGTATTCTTTCTATTTTCTACATTCTCAAAACCCTTTCTAGTCCTTGAAAGTCTTATAATAAATTATTTTGTTCTCTTACTGAAAGACTTTTTCTTTTTTCCCACATGTTGTAGTTCATCTAATTCTTGCTGTTGTCTTTTCTTTAAATAGTACTGTTTCTTTTCTTGTTTTCTCTATTCTGTTTTTTTTGTCATGGTAAGTCTTTCTTCATGATAATGAAGAATATCTGAAAAAAACAATGTGGAATAAATTTAAAATCATTAATATTACTATATAGAAATATACTATTCTATTACTAAAGAAACACGTTCTACATAAAAACCAAAGAAATGTTTTCTTTTGAAATCACATGGGGTTTGCTGCACTACATGGGTATTACCTGGGTAATTGGAGGAGTGAATGAGTAGTGTGTATGTGGTTAGAGGACTGCATGAGTACTGCACAGATGATTATAGCACTGCATGTGTTAGTGCCTGGGTCATTGCATGAGTACATGGGTAGTGACTGGATGATTACAGTACTGCAAGGGGAGTGCATGGTGAATTTATGAGTGCTTGGGTACTGGCGGAGTGATTGCATAAGTACATGGTGCAGGATGAGTGAATGGAGGAGTGCATAGGGAGTGACGGGGTATTGCTGAACTGCAAGGTACTACCTGGGTAATTGAAGGTGTGAATGAGTAGTGTGTATGTGGTTAGAGGACTGCATGAGTACTGCACAGATGATTATAGCACTGCATGTGTTAGTGCCTGGGTCATTGCATGAGTACGTGGGTACTGACTGGATGATTGAATTAGTACTTGAGTTTTGGCAGAGTGATTGGATTAGTACTTGGTGGTGGCAGGGTGATTGGAGGAGTGCATGGGTATTGACATGGTGATTGCTGGACTGCATGGGTAGTATCTGGGTAAATGAAGGAGCAAATGAGTAGTGTCTAGGTGGATAGAGAACTGCATGGGTACTGCACAGGTGATTGTAGCACTGCATGTGTTAGAGCCTGGGTCATTGCATGAGTACATGGGTAGTGACTGGATGATTAGAGTACTGCGAGGAGAGTGCATGGTGAATTTACAACTGCTTGAGAATTGGCAGAGTGATTAGATAAGAACATTGTGGTGGCTGGGTGATTAGAGCAGTGCATGGGGAGTGACAGGGGGATTGCTGGACTGCATGGGTACTACCTCAGGAATTGAAGGAGCAAATGAGAAGGGTGTAGGTGGTTAGAGGACTGCATGGGAAGTGAACAGGGGATTGTAGCAGTGCATGGTTAGTGCCTGGGTCATTGCATGAGTACTTGGGTACTGACTGGATGATTAGAGCACTGCAAGGAGAGTGCATGGTGAATTTATAGCTGCTTGGTTATTGGGAGAGTGATTGCATAAGTACATGGTGCTGGATGGGTGATTGGAGGAGTGCATGGGAAGTGACAGGGTGATTGCTGGACTGCATGGGTACTACCTGGGTAATTGAAGGAGCGAATGAGTAGTGTGTAGGTGGTTAGAGGACTGCATGAGTACTGTACAGATGATTGCAGTACTGCATGTGTTAGTGCCTGGGTCATTACATGAGTACATGGGTAGTGACTGGATGATTAGAGTACTGCAAGGAGAGTGCATGGTGAATTTATAAGTTCTTGGGTATTGGTGGAGTGATTGGACAACTACATGGTGCTGGATGGGTGATTGGAGGAGTGCATAGGGAGTGACAGGGGGATTGCTGGACTGCATGGGTACTACCTGGGTAATTGAAGGAGTGAATGAGAAGTGTCTAAGCGGTTAGAGGATTGTATGGGTAGTGCAATGTTGATTGTAGCACCGCATGTGTTAGTGCCTGGGTCATTGTATGAGTACATGGGTACTGACTGGATGATTGGATTAGTACTTGAGTTTTGGCAGAGTGATTGAATAAGTACTTGTTGGTGGCTGGGTGATTGGAGGAGTGCATGGGTAGTGACAGGGTGAATGCTGGACTGCATGGGTACTACCTGGGTAAATGAAGGTGCAAATGAATAGTGTCTAGGTGGATAGAGAACTGCATGGGTAGTGCACAGATGGTTGTAGCACTTCATGTGTTAGTGCCTGGGTGATTGCATGAGTACGTGGGTAGTGATTGGATGATTAGAGTACTGCAAGGAGAGTGCATGGTGAATTTACAACTGCTTGAGAATTGGTGGAGTGATTGGATAAGAACATGGTGCTGGCTGGGTGATTAGAGCAGTGCATGGGGAGTGACAGGGGGATTGCTGGACTGAATGGGTACTATCTGGGGAATTGAAGGAACAAATGAGAAGTATGTAGGTGGTTAGAGGACTGCATGGGTAGTGCACAGGGGATTGTAGCAGTGCATGGTTAATGCCCGGGTCATTGCATGAGTACTTGGGTACTGACTGGATGATTAGACTACTGCAAGGAGAGTGCATTGTGAATTTACAACTGCTTAGGTATTGGTGGAGTGATTGGATAAGTACATGGTGCTGGACGGGTGATTGGAGGAGTGCATGGGAAGTGACAGGGTGATTGCTGGAGTGCAGGGTTACTACCTGGGTAATTAAAAGAGCAAATGAGTAGTGTGTAGGTGGTTAGAGGACTGCAGTGGTAGTGCTCAGGGGATTATAGCAGTGCATGTGTTAGTTCCTGGGTCATTGCATGAGTACATGGGTAGTGACCGGATGATTACAGTACTGCAAGGAGAGTGCATGGTGAATTTATAAGTGCTTGGGTTTTGGCGGAGTGATTGCATGAGTACATGGTGCTGGATGGGTGATTGGAGGAGTGCATGGGGAGTGACAGGGAGATTGCACCATGAACTTATCCAATCACTCCACCAACATGGATCCTACGAATGTTCGGATCGGTTGACCTCTGCAAGGAAAAGTCTTCCTCAGAAAACCAGCTGGCAGATTTGCTCTGTACCTTGAGACAAGATATCTTGGTTAAATTCGAGACTTCTGAATATAATCAGAAGGACATCCAAGAAAAATGTGGGATACTTGAACAGAAAATAGATGGAATAGCCCAACGGACCACAGCCTTAGAAGGCGAGGTGAAATTATTGTCAGCGGCGATGGCTGTAAATACAAGTGAAATTGTGGGGCTTAAAAAGCAAAATAAGCTGTTGCAAGAGGACTTGGAGAGGCTTGAACTGCAAGCCAGGCGCAGTAATGTGCAGCTCTTGAATATCCCTGAAAATTCTGAAAAAGACGATATCAAAGTTTTTGTGTGTAAGTTGTTGGGAGGTCTACTTCAGGATAGGTCGGATATTGATTGGGACAAAGAGATACAAAGGGTGTACAGAGACCCATTTAGGTTAAACCCTGGGAGGAAAACCCCAAGGAAAATACTGATAAATTTTCTCTCTTTTTCGGTCAAGGAGTTAGTGCTGGGGTGTGCTCTGAAGGATCGTTTCTTGAAGTTTGGAGACCTCATCAAATTCAATCTGGTATGGGTAAGAGAACAGCCCAGAGGCACTGGGAGCTGGGCACAAAAATGAATGACTTGCGCAGTAAGGGGGCCCAGGTACAGATGAAGTTCCCTGCAATGCTGAGGATAATGTGGCAGAACAAAATGTACAATATTAGAGATCCAGAAGAGGTGGACTCCCTGCTGGCACAGATGGAAGGCTTAGAATAAAGGCACAAATAGGGAGTTAGAGGATTTATCTTATGTATGAGTATTAGTTACCCTTAACTTAGTATTTTGGTTTGGTCTGGATTCCCTCTCCTCTAGCTCGGAGCTCCCGAAAGGTGATTTTTTTTCTTCCCCTAGGGATAGGAAGGAGGGTTCCCCAAGAAGGTTTGGTGGTGGGGTGCACGGGGTGGTGGAAGAATGAGGGAAAAATAGAAAAATTGTCCTTACTCTTTCATTTGTTAGTGTAATTCTAATCAAAATGAGGTGTCTTTTGACTCTTTTCAGAGAGGGAGTGGGTTATGAATATAGGTTATGGCTAAGGTGGTCTTTTTGGAGGTGGGCATCGTACTATAGAAATGAGTAAAAAACTTGTTCGTTTCATATCCTGGAATGTGTATAGTTTGAGGTCCAGGAAGAAGTTGGCTCATGTTTCAGAATTCCTTAAGAATAGTGAGGCAAGTGTTATTCTGCTTCAGGAAGCTCACTTAGGAAAGGGCGAGTGTGGTATCACATTTAATAAATTGATCTGGGTCCAGGAAATACTGTGCTTGGACCAAAGAGCCAGCACAAGAGGTGTGGCAGTCATTATACAAAGTAATTTAGGCATCAAGTTAGAAAGCTACCAGACAGACTCCTCCGGGAGATGGTTGGTGGCCAACCTAAGGATTCAGGGGATGCCAATAGTCTGGGCCAATTATTATGGTCCGAACGATGATGTCCCAGATGCTTTTATTAAGCGTGAAACATGTTTAATACTGGCTAGTGCTCCGGTTAAAATCGGAGGCGCTTTTAATATAGTACAAAGTTAGGATATCGATAGAACCTCCAAAGTTAAATATGTCAGTCCCCCCAAAACATCGGCGGTGGTTAAGACTATGATTCATGAGTTACATTTGGTAGATATTTGGAGAAGTAAGATGGGGGAGACAAAAGATTTCACCTTCTATAGTAAAAAATATGGCCACCACTCCCGTATCGACTATTTTCTAGTAGATCGGGAGGTATTAAGAGCGGTTGAAGAGGTTATACATCTTCCTCTCAAATCATTTGGCTGTGTTCTTGTTCCCTAGACAGTAAGGCTGATATGAAAAGGTGGACCTTAGACAGGACTATTCTGCTAAATGAAAGAGTGGTGTTAAGTATAAGGCATGAGGCTTCGTTTTTTTTTCAAGCCAATATGGGATCAGCAAAAATCCAAGTCATCTGGGACGCTTTTAAAGCATATTTAAGAGCCATAGGTACTTCTATAATGGTGGTAAAGAGGCGAGATTTGAAACAGCAAGTGGAGTAACTATCCAAAAAGATTAAATATAAGGAACAGGAGCTCCAAAAGGCATCATTGGAGGGCTCTAGTAAAGTCTCTTTGTTGAGTAAAGAGGTAGAACAGCTCCAAGCGGAATATCAAGGAGTTCTTGATAAGAGGCTATTGGATAGATGGAGGGTTAGTAGGTTACAGCATTTTGCATATGGAGAGAAGAGTGGCTTGCTTCTGGCCTGGAAAGCCAAATCAGAAAAATCTAGAAATTTAGGGGCATATTATCAAGAGAGGCGATAAAATTATCGCCGCTTCACATCTAACATGGGATTCATTTGGAATTCCATAGAGCATATTATCAAGCCCATTATCGCCGTTTTAGCTGCAGTTTTCTGCCGCTAAAGCGGCGATAATTTTATCACCGGTCTTGATAATATGCCCCTTAATAGGTAGTCTAAGAGACGATGAAAGAGGTGCCCTACTAGATACCAACTTAAAAATAGGCAAGGAAGTCGACAGGTATATGAGTCAGTTATATAAAGACAATAGTTTGCTGGGGAGGGAGAATATAGAGGCCTGGCTGGGGAAGATTGAACTTCCTAGTTTAAATGACGATCAAAAGAGGGATTTAATGGCCGAGATAACGGAGGATGAGGTCCAGGTACAGTTGAGAAAGGTGGCTAGGGGAAAGGCGGCCGGCCCAGACGGTCTGCCGGTTGAGATTTATTCTAACCTTCTTGATTATATAGTACAAGTGCTGAAATGCCTTTTTAACGCAATATTGCTGGAAGGGGAAAAAGCCCCGATGTCTTGTGCTGAGGCTACAGTAACATTGATGCTGAAACCCAATAAAGATCCTCTGGCAGTGGATTCTTATAGGCCAATATCTCTCTTGAACACCGATTATAAGGTTTCTTTGGTGACATTCGCTTCTAGGTTCGCCAGGATTATTAAATGGGTTATTCATCAAGATCAGAGAGTATTTATTCCCGAGAGGAAGCTCAATGAGCTTGCCTTCGGGATGCTTGGGGTTATGGATCTGGCGGAAGCCCATAATTTACCTGTAACAGTTGTAGCTGTTAACGCCGACAAGGCATTTGATCAAGTTCTCTGGCCCTACCTCTGGGAGGTTTAAAAGACCTTTGGGTTCCCGGAGAATATAGTACGGGCTGTCCAAAATCTGTACTGTTTGCCTAGAGCCAGGGTATTGGTCAATGGGGAGCTATCGAATTGGTTTAATATAACACAGGGAACTAGACAGGGGTGTCCCCTGTCCCCGCTTTTATTTAATCTCTATATTGAGCCATTTGCTTCCCTGATTAGAACGGACAATACCATCTCTCCGTTTAAGCTCGCAGGTTTAGTGGCAAAGTTGGCTTTGTACGTGGACAATCTTATACTTTACATGGTTAACCCTGAGGTGGCTATCCCCAATTTAATGGCTAAGGCGGAATGCTTTGGGAAGATATCTGGGTATAAGGTAAACAGAGGAAAGACTGAAGTTATGGAATGGAATCAGCCTAGGCAAACCCCGGGGATTAGGTCGCAAATGCGCTACTAGGGTATTATAATCAAGCAGAAATTAGTGGAAGTGCCTTGTGTAAATTGGAAGAGGGCAAGTCAGGAGATTGGGAGATTGTTGGTTAGGTGGGCGAACCTACCCCTAAACATATACGGCAGGGTTAACCTCATCAAAATTATTGTTCTCCCCAAGATTACGTTTCTTTTTAACTCTATACCCTTACCTTTTGACAAAGGAGAGGTAGCTAAATTGCAGGGGAAGATAGGTAGCTTTATCTAGTCCTCTAAGGGATCATGGATATCCTGAAAAAAGCTAAGGAGAAGTCTGGAGAAGGGGGGGGGGCTCTTCCTGATCTCATGACATATTGGTATGCATTTAATTTCAAGAACTCCCATATGCTGTTAAATAAAGTGGACAGGTCACCATTAGGAATACTTTTTGGGGCTATGTTGAGTGGACTGAGGGAAGGACAGGATCAGTTTTTGTTTAAATACGGGGACCCGAAGTTTTAAAAAAAAGTGAGGTTTAGATTTTGCTGGGGGCCTTAAGAACCTGGGTATTCATTCGGAGAAAACTTGGAGTTCAGTACTATTCTTCCAAGGCCCCGATTTGGGATTCACCAGGAACCTCTGAGTGCCTAAAAGATCTGCTCAGTTTTCACTTGAAAGCTGCAGGGATGTCCTGGTGGGGGGACCTCAAGTCAGAGTCATCTTTAGTCAGCTGGTAAATCCTGAGTCAATGCACCAGGGGTCAATTAACTAGATTTAAATACTATCAAGTCTCCTCCTGGTGGGCAAGACAAGTTTGGGAGGAGGAGGAAGAGGACTCCTGGCTAGACCAGGTGATAAAAACCGACCCTATCAAAAAGGAAGTTTCTTTGTGGTATCGTACTCTGTTAGAGGGGAATGATGATTTGGATACAGACATTTCAAAGCTTTGGGCAGAAGATCTAGTAAATCTAAATGTCAGGGAGGTTTGGCTTGATTCTTTTGCAATACTCCAGAGCGGTGGTAAAACCCGCTTTTCTTAAACGTCATCACCTTTTCACGATGCATAGAGTATATTGGTCTCCAGCAAAATTATCAAGATCCACAGGAACTCAGTATGCATGCCCAAGATGTATTTACCCTCTGGCAGATAATACGCTTATGTTTATGACATGCCCCAGGATCACCGACTATTGGATCGAGCTGTGTAAGTTCTTGACTGAAGTAACAGGCCTACAAGTTAAGGTAAGCCGTATGCTTATATTTTTTGGACTATGCCAGGAATGTCCCACTCGACCCAACACTGTCATTTCAAGATTTAGGGGCATATTTACAATGCCCTTGCTACACTTTTGCGCCACCGTTGCATCAATATTGTGACGCAGCGGCAGCGTAAACCATGCACCACGTTGCGCCCCATCTACAATGTGACGCATCTAGGGAGATGCGTCACATTGTAAAGCCCTGCTCCACATGAAACCTGCATCAGGTTTCATGTGGGCGTTCCGGCGCAGGAACGCCACGGAAAAATGACGCAGTGAAATCTACAAGATTTCACGCAGTCACTTTTCCGACGCTGGTGCGTCAAATCCTTACACCTGCTTCAAGCAGGCGTAAGGCGTGATGCACCATATAAAGGGATAGGGCAGGTTGGAACAGTGCTGGAGTTGCGTCGTGCTTGCGACACAATTTCAGCACTGCGCCAACCTTACGCCGGCAGATGCGTCACTCATCTGCTGATCCTTGCGCCACGATGCACCGCATTGTAAATGCGGTGCATCTGTGGTGGCGCAAGGGCAAACTTGCGTGACGCATCATCCCTGGCGCATCCCTGCTGATTTGCAGGGATGCACCAGGGAACGTAAATCTGCCCCTTATTCTTTACACAATCTTATTGGGGGCACAGTAGATTTGCAGGTCCTGGAAATCAGGAGTCCACCCCTTTCAACTGATTGTATTAAAAATATAATATCTACAAGTCAGTTTTACATAGCCTGTGATCTTAGCAGTCAGGAGAAAGTGTGGACAATGATGGTCGCTTGGATTCAAAGGTTCGGGGGGTCCAATGATTAAGCCAAATAATTGCTGTTGGTCCTGGCTCCTTCTTTGCTATGGGCACACGAGTGAAGGTTTTTTTTTTTTGGCAGAGTTTTATATAGCGAGAACTTGACCCAAATCCGAATCGGGTATCAGAGCCCTTTACATAGCACCAGTTACGTTACATGAGGACACACGTTATCCGGTATCCGGCAATTGGTAATAGGGTATTACCAACAAGAGAATTGGCAGAATGAGGACACAAAAAAAAAATATGCAACAAGTGATGAAGATTATGGAAGCATCCTTTAAGATATAAGAATGGGTGTTTTGACAGAACATGGAAAAGAAGCTTTGCAAAGTCGGCTACTTACAAACTTGTTTCCAAATGAAAATGTTGCTCCAAAATAATATACAAACAAATTGGAGACAAGAAATCTATAATCTGCCTAATGCCAACACTGCAAGAGTGTTCTACATTCAATGAAGAACCTTTAAAGCTGGAAAACAACAAATAATAAAAATGATAGCCATTGATAAAATAGAACACAAAGAAATTACTATGATTTTGACAGAAAAATTAAAACCAAAATTGGATTCTTTGGAAAAATCTATATCTAAAACTGCTGGTTTAGAAAATAGTTTATATGTATGTGAAAACTGTCTGGTAATTTTATGGCATAATTTGGATGTGGAAAAAGGTTTAGTAAATGGAGCAATGGGAAAATTGTTGATTTTGTTAATTATCAAAATAGAGATGGAATTGAATTATTGAAGATTAAAATTGATCAGATTGAAGATGTAAAACAGATTGGACGTTGTGCTGTTCATTTTTACTTGTTAAAGACTTGTATGTTCGTAGAAAACAGTTTCCACTTTCTTTGGCATATGCGGTGATTATTATTATTATTATTATTATTTATTTGGCGCACAAATCATCCCCTAGGGGATCTCTCGGCGCTAGGGAGGCAGGCTTCTAAGAGCAGAGCGAATCAGTTGAAAAACCAGGTTTTTAGGTGCTTCTTAAAAATAGTCAAGGTGGGGCATGAGCGCAGATCTAGAGGCAGCGCATTCCAGTATTTGGGAGCCAGATGGAAAAAGGCACGGCCACCCATCTTAACTTTCTTAATTCTCAGCGTTTGGAGAAGCTTTTGGCTACTGGATCTTAACAGTCGTGCCGGAATATATCATTCCAATTTATTTGTATGGTATTTAGGTCCTTGTCCAAAAAGTGCTTTAAAAACTATGCACAAAAGTTTGAAAAGTGCCCTCTTTCTTATAGGTAGCCAATGTAGCTCTTTTAATAGCGGTAAAGATGGCGTAAGCGGGGGTTTATTTAAGGCTAGGCGGGCAACCGTGTTTTGAACGACTTGTAGCCTAGAGAGCAGGTCATCCCTCAACCCCACCAGAAGAGCATTCCCGTAATCCAGTTTGCTGACTAGCAGTGCCTGAATCAGAACCCTTCTAGCGGAGAGAGGAATCCACGGGAAGACCTTCTTTAAAGTGCGTATCAGTCCAAAACATTTACCTGTTAGGGTTTTGACATGTTCTTCCATGGATAAATTATTATCCATTAAAATGCCCAGATTTTTTACACATTTTTTTGGGGAGGGGGGTAATCCTAGTTCCTCAGGTCACCACTCGTCTGTCCACAGATCCTACGCTTTACCAAACAATAAGATCTCAGTTTTGTTGGAATTAAGTTGCAGGTAGTTGTTTTTCATCCATGTGGATATTTTCTTCATGCAGCTCTTAAATTTTTCTCTGGTCATCGTGGGGTCCTTCTCTATGGGGATAATCACCTGAGTGTCGTCCGCATAGGAAATGGTTTGGAATCCACAAGATTTTATTATGGTAGCCAGGGACGACACATAGATGTTGAACAGGGTGGGGCTTAAAATAGAGCCCTGAGGAACCCTCTTATCCACCACAGTGGTCTGAGAGACAAATGTGTCCAGTTGCACACATTGAGATCTGACCGATAGGAAACTCCGCAGCCACTCAATGCCATCCCAGTGACACCAATCTCTCGCAGTCTGTCCAACAGAATTCTGTGAGAGATGGTGTCAAAGGCAGCTGGCAGATCCAAAAGGACCAGCATTGCAGGGGTCCCATCGTCCAGTAGCAGCCTGAAAGTATCTGTTACCTCTACCAGAGCAGACTCCGTGCTGTAACCAGCACGGAAGCCCGAATGCGAGCAATCCAGGAGGTCATGTTGTTCCAAATGGTCTGAAAGTTGGCGATTAATCAGAGTTTCCATTATTTTAGAGCAGCCCGGGAGGAGCGAGATAGGTCTATAATAATTTAGATCGGCACAGTCTGCCGATGGTTTCTTGGGCAGGGGTTTAATAAAAGCCTTTTTCCATCTAACCGGAAAAGAGGAGGTTACTAAAGATAAATTACAAATTTCAGTTATGGGATTTACTAGCTCCATTGCTAAGTCAGATAACATACGAGGAGGGGCTATATCAGACTCAGAGCCTGACTTGATGTGATTCAGAAGGAGTAGCACCTGCTCCCTAGTGATGGTTGCAAAGGTCTCCAGTTTCACTAGGGAGGGGTTATCTATTATTAAGATTTTTTCCCTGTTATCTGAGACCTGCTCGAAAGAGTCATAGATGTTATCTATCTTGTTTTTAAAATGCATAGCGAGCCTATCGCAAAATTCCTGTGTGGGGGGGCAGGTAAAATTGACTACTCTAGGAGTGGTGAATCCCTTAAGAATCCTAAAAAGTTCTTTCAATGAACCCTTTGCCTCCTCTATACTAGTGGTACAAAAGGGGGTGGTGATGGACGGAGCATCAGAACCGATCAAACACTCACACCCAGTCAACAGATCTGGGTTAGATCCATCACCGTTCTTTAGCCCACTCTGCCACCCCAGTTCAGACATGGCCATATGCAAATCAGTCTGACCCTGTGCCTCATGGGAACAGTCCAGCCCGAACTGCCAAGCCATGCCTTCCCTGGACCGGAAACAAGCTTCCTAGGACGGTTTCTGGCATTTCAGCCGTCTTCAGCCAGGCTTGCTTGAATCCAGTGGCAAAGTGTGCAAGGGACTCACGTCTGAGCATACCCTGCCAACTTATGGCGAACAAAGCGGTACAAAAGGGGGTGGTGATGGACGGAGCATCAGAACCAATCAAACACTCACACCCAGTCAACAGATCTGGGTTTGATCCATCACCGTTCTTTAGCCCACTCTGCCAATCCAGTTCAGACATGGCCATATGCAAATCAGTCTGACCCTGTGCCTCATGGGAACAGTCCAGCCCGAACTGCCAAGCCATGCCTTCCCTGGACCGGAAACAAGCTTCCTAGGACCGGTTTCTGTCATTTCAGCCGTCTTCAGCCAGGCTTGCTTGAATCCAGTGGCAAAGTGTGCAAGGGACTCACGTCTGAGCATACCCTGCCAACTTATGGCGAACAAAGCAGTACAAAAGGGGGTGGTGATGGACGGAGCATCAGAACCAATCAAACACTCACGCCCGGTCAACAGATCTGGGTTTGATCCATCACCATTCTTTAGCCCACTCTGCCACCCCAGTTCAGACATGGCCATATGCAAATCAGTCTGACCCTGTGCCTCATGGGAACAGTCCAGCCCGAACTGCCAAGCCATGCCTTCCCTGGACCGGAAACAAGCTTCCTAGGACCAGTTTCTGGCTTTTCAGCCGTCTTCAGCCAGGCTTGCTTGAATCCAGTGGCAAAGTGTGCAAGGGACTGACGTCTGAGCATACCCTGCCAACTTATGGTGAACAAAGCGGTACAAAAGGGGGTGGTGATGGACGGAGCATCAGAACCAATCAAACACTCACGCCCAGTCAACAGATCTGGGTTTGATCCATCACCGTTCTTTAGCCCACTCTGCCACCCCAGTTCAGACATGGCCATATGCAAATCAGTCTGACCCTGTGCCTCATGGGAACAGTCCAGCCCGAACTGCCAAGCCATGCCTTCCCTGGACCGGAAACAAGCTTCCGAGGACCGGTTTCTGGCATTTCAGCCGTCTTCAGCCAGGCTTGCTTGAATCCACTGGCAGAGTGTGCAAGGGACTCACGTCTGAGCATACCCTGCCAACTTATGGCGAACAAAGCGGTACAAAAGAAAGGGGGTGGTGATGGACAGAGCATCAGAACCAATCAAACACTTGCACCCAGTCAACAGATCTGGGTTTGCTCCATCACCGTTCTTTAGCCCACTCTGCCACCCCAGTTCAGACATGGCCATATGCAAATCAGTCTGACCCTGTGCCTCATGGGAACAGTCCAGCCCGAACTGCCAAGCCATGCCTTCCCTGGACCGGAAACAAGCTTCCTAGGACCGGTTTCTGGCATTTCAGCCATCTTCAGCCAGACTTGCTTGAATCCAGTGGCAAAGTGTGCAAGGGACTCACGTCTGAGCATACCCTGCCAACTTATGGCGAACAAAGCGGTACAAAAGTGGGTGGTGATCGACGGAGCATCAAAACCAATCAAACACTCACACCCAGTCAACAGATCTGGGTTTGATCCATCACCGTTCTTTAGCCCACTCTGCCACTCCAGTTCAGACATGGCCATATGCAAATCGGTCTGACCCTGTGCCTCATGGGAACAGTCCAGCCAGAACTGCCAAGCCATGCCTTCCCTGGACCGGAAACAAGCTTCCTAGGACTGGTTTCTGGCATTTCAGCCGTCTTCAGCCAGGCTTGCTTGAATCCAGTGGCAAAGTGTGCAAGGGACTCACGTCTGAGCATACCCTGCCAACTTATGGCGAACAAAGCGGTACAAAAGGGGGTGGTGATGGACGGAGCATCAGAACCAATCAAACACTCACACCCAGTCAACAGATCTTGGTTTGATCCATCACCGTTCTTTAGCCCACTCTGCCAATCCAGTTCAGACTCGGCCATATGCAAATCAGTCTGACCCTGTGCCTCATGGGAACAGTCCAGCCCGAACTGCCAAGCCATGCCTTCCCTGGACCGGAAACAAGCTTCCTAGGACCGGTTTCTGGCATTTCAGCCGTCTTCAGCCAGCCTTGCTTGAATCCAGTGGCAAAGTGTGCAAGGGACTCACGTCTGAACATACCCTGCCAACTTATGGCGAACAAAGCAGTACAAAAGGGGGTGGTGATGGATGGAGCATCAGAACCAATCAAACACTCACACCCAGTCAATAGATCTGGGTTTGATCCATCACCGTTCTTTAGCCCTCTCTGCCACCCCAGTTCAGACATGGCCATATGCAAATCAGTCTGACCCTGTGCCTCATGGGAACAGTCCAGCCCGAACTGCCAAGCCATGCCTTCCCTGGACCGGAAACAAGCTTCCTAAGACCAGTTTCTGGCTTTTCAGCCGTCTTCAGCCAGGCTTGCTTGAATCCAGTGGCAAAGTGTGCAAGGGACTCACGTCTGAGCATACCCTGCCAACTTATGGTGAACAAAGCGGTACAAAAGGGGGTGGTGATGGACGGAGCATCAGAACCAATCAAACACTCACGCCCAGTCAACAGATCTGGGTTTGATCCATCACCGTTCTTTAGCCCACTCTGCCACCCCAGTTCAGACATGGCCATATGCAAATCAGTCTGACCCTGTGCCTCATGGGAACAGTCCAGCCCGAACTGCCAAGCCATGCCTTCCCTGGACCGGAAACAAGCTTCCTAGGACCGGTTTCTGGCATTTCAGCCGTCTTCAGCCAGGCTTGCTTGAATCCACTGGCAGAGTGTGCAAGGGACTCACGTCTGAGCATACCCTGCCAACTTATGGCGAACAAAGCGGTACAAAAGAAAGGGGGTGGTGATGGACAGAGCATCAGAACCAATCAAACACTTGCACCCAGTCAACAGATCTGGGTTTGCTCCATCACCGTTCTTTAGCCCACTCTGCCACCCCAGTTCAGACATTGCCATATGCAAATCAGTCTGACCCTGTGCCTCATGGGAACAGTCCAGCCCGAACTGCCAAGCCATGCCTTCCCTGGACCGGAAACAAGCTTCCTAGGACCAGTTTCTGGCATTTCAGCCATCTTCAGCCAGACTTGCATGAATCCAGTGGCAAAGTGTGCAAGGGACTCACGTCTGAGCATACCCTGCCAACTTATGGCGAACAAAGCGGTACAAAAGTGGGTGGTGATGGACGGAGCATCAAAACCAATCAAACACTCACACCCAGTCAACAGATCTGGGTTTGATCCATCACCGTTCTTTAGCCCACTCTGCCACTCCAGTTCAGACATGGCCATATGCAAATCGGTCTGACCCTGTGCCTCATGGGAACAGTCCAGCCAGAACTGCTAAGCCATGCCTTCCCTGGACCGGAAACAAGCTTCCTAGGACTGGTTTCTGGCATTTCAGCCGTCTTCAGCCAGGCTTGCTTGAATCCAGTGGCAAAGTGTGCAAGGGACTCACGTCTGAGCATACCCTGCCAACTTATGGCGAACAAAGCGGTACAAAAGGGGGAGGTGATGGACGGAGCATCAGAACCAATCAAACACTCACACCCAGTCAACAGATCTTGGTTTGATCCATCACCGTTCTTTAGCCCACTCTGCCAATCCAGTTCAGACTCGGCCATATGCAAATCAGTCTGACCCTGTGCCTCATGGGAACAGTCCAGCCCGAACTGCCAAGCCATGCCTTCCCTGGACCGGAAACAAGCTTCCTAGGACCGGTTTCTGGCATTTCAGCCGTCTTCAGCCAGGCTTGCTTGAATCCAGTGGCAAAGTGTGCAAGGGACTCACATCTGAGCATACCCTGCCAACTTATGGCGAACAAAGCAGTACAAAAGGGGGTGGTGATGGACGGAGCATCAGAACCAATCAAACACTCACACCCAGTCAACAGATCTGGGTTTGATCCATCACCGTTCTTTAGTCCACTCTGCCACCCCAGTTCAGACATGGCCATATGCAAATCAGTCTGACCCTGTGCCTCATGGGAACAGTCCAGCCCGAACTGCCAAGCCATGCCTTCCCTGGACCGGAAACAAGCTTCCTAGGACCGGTTTCTGCCATTTCAGCCGTCTTCAGCCAGCCTTGCTTGAATCCAGTGGCAAAGTGTGCAAGGGACTCACGTCTGAGCATACCCTGCCAACTTATGGCGAACAAAGCGGTACAAAAGGGGGTGGTGATGGACGGAGCATCAGAACAAATCAAACACTCACACCCAGTCAACAGATCTGGGTTTGATCCATCACCGTTCTTTAGCCCACTCTGCCACTCCAGTTCAGACATGGCCATATGCAAATCGGTCTGACCCTGTGCCTCATGGGAACAGTCCAGCCAGAACTGCTAAGCCATGCCTTCCCTGGACCGGAAACAAGCTTCCTAGGACTGGTTTCTGGCATTTCAGCCGTCTTCAGCCAGGCTTGCTTGAATCCAGTGGCAAAGTGTGCAAGGGACTCACGTCTGAGCATACCCTGCCAACTTATGGCGAACAAAGCGGTACAAAAGGGGGTGGTGATGGACGGAGCATCAGAACCAATCAAACACTCACACCCAGTCAACAGATCTTGGTTTGATCCATCACCGTTCTTTAGCCCACTCTGCCAATCCAGTTCAGACTCGGCCATATGCAAATCAGTCTGACCCTGTGCCTCATGGGAACAGTCCAGCCCGAACTGCCAAGCCATGCCTTCCCTGGACCGGAAACAAGCTTCCTAGGACCGGTTTCTGGCATTTCAGCCGTCTTCAGCCAGCCTTGCTTGAATCCAGTGGCAAAGTGTGCAAGGGACTCACGTCTGAACATACCCTGCCAACTTATGGCGAACAAAGCAGTACAAAAGGGGGTGGTGATGGATGGAGCATCAGAACCAATCAAACACTCACACCCAGTCAATAGATCTGGGTTTGATCCATCACCGTTCTTTAGCCCTCTCTGCCACCCCAGTTCAGACATGGCCATATGCAAATCAGTCTGACCCTGTGCCTCATGGGAACAGTCCAGCCCGAACTGCCAAGCCATGCCTTCCCTGGACCGGAAACAAGCTTCCTAAGACCAGTTTCTGGCTTTTCAGCCGTCTTCAGCCAGGCTTGCTTGAATCCAGTGGCAAAGTGTGCAAGGGACTCACGTCTGAGCATACCCTGCCAACTTATGGTGAACAAAGCGGTACAAAAGGGGGTGGTGATGGACGGAGCATCAGAACCAATCAAACACTCACGCCCAGTCAACAGATCTGGGTTTGATCCATCACCGTTCTTTAGCCCACTCTGCCACCCCAGTTCAGACATGGCCATATGCAAATCAGTCTGACCCTGTGCCTCATGGGAACAGTCCAGCCCGAACTGCCAAGCCATGCCTTCCCTGGACCGGAAACAAGCTTCCTAGGACCGGTTTCTGGCATTTCAGCCGTCTTCAGCCAGGCTTGCTTGAATCCACTGGCAGAGTGTGCAAGGGACTCACGTCTGAGCATACCCTGCCAACTTATGGCGAACAAAGCGGTACAAAAGAAAGGGGGTGGTGATGGACAGAGCATCAGAACCAATCAAACACTTGCACCCAGTCAACAGATCTGGGTTTGCTCCATCACCGTTCTTTAGCCCACTCTGCCACCCCAGTTCAGACATTGCCATATGCAAATCAGTCTGACCCTGTGCCTCATGGGAACAGTCCAGCCCGAACTGCCAAGCCATGCCTTCCCTGGACCGGAAACAAGCTTCCTAGGACCAGTTTCTGGCATTTCAGCCATCTTCAGCCAGACTTGCATGAATCCAGTGGCAAAGTGTGCAAGGGACTCACGTCTGAGCATACCCTGCCAACTTATGGCGAACAAAGCGGTACAAAAGTGGGTGGTGATGGACGGAGCATCAAAACCAATCAAACACTCACACCCAGTCAACAGATCTGGGTTTGATCCATCACCGTTCTTTAGCCCACTCTGCCACTCCAGTTCAGACATGGCCATATGCAAATCGGTCTGACCCTGTGCCTCATGGGAACAGTCCAGCCAGAACTGCTAAGCCATGCCTTCCCTGGACCGGAAACAAGCTTCCTAGGACTGGTTTCTGGCATTTCAGCCGTCTTCAGCCAGGCTTGCTTGAATCCAGTGGCAAAGTGTGCAAGGGACTCACGTCTGAGCATACCCTGCCAACTTATGGCGAACAAAGCGGTACAAAAGGGGGAGGTGATGGACGGAGCATCAGAACCAATCAAACACTCACACCCAGTCAACAGATCTTGGTTTGATCCATCACCGTTCTTTAGCCCACTCTGCCAATCCAGTTCAGACTCGGCCATATGCAAATCAGTCTGACCCTGTGCCTCATGGGAACAGTCCAGCCCGAACTGCCAAGCCATGCCTTCCCTGGACCGGAAACAAGCTTCCTAGGACCGGTTTCTGGCATTTCAGCCGTCTTCAGCCAGGCTTGCTTGAATCCAGTGGCAAAGTGTGCAAGGGACTCACATCTGAGCATACCCTGCCAACTTATGGCGAACAAAGCAGTACAAAAGGGGGTGGTGATGGACGGAGCATCAGAACCAATCAAACACTCACACCCAGTCAACAGATCTGGGTTTGATCCATCACCGTTCTTTAGTCCACTCTGCCACCCCAGTTCAGACATGGCCATATGCAAATCAGTCTGACCCTGTGCCTCATGGGAACAGTCCAGCCCGAACTGCCAAGCCATGCCTTCCCTGGACCGGAAACAAGCTTCCTAGGACCGGTTTCTGCCATTTCAGCCGTCTTCAGCCAGCCTTGCTTGAATCCAGTGGCAAAGTGTGCAAGGGACTCACGTCTGAGCATACCCTGCCAACTTATGGCGAACAAAGCGGTACAAAAGGGGGTGGTGATGGACGGAGCATCAGAACAAATCAAACACTCACACCCAGTCAACAGATCTGGGTTTGATCCATCACCGTTCTTTAGCCCACTCTGCCACCTCAGTTCAGACATGGCCATATGCAAATCAGTCTGACCCTGTGCCTCATGGGAACAGTCCAGCCCGAACTGCCAAGCCATACCTTCCCCGGACCGGAAACAAGCTTCCTAGGACCGGTTTCTGGCATTTCAGCCGTCTTCAGCCAAGCTTGCTTGAATCCAGTGGCAAAGTGTGCTCCATCCATCACCACCCCCTTTTGTACCGCTTTGTTCGCCATAAGTTGGCAGGGTATGCTCAGACGTGAGTCCCTTGCTCACTTTGCCACTGGATTCAAGCAAGCCTGGCTGAAGACAGATGAAATGCCAGAAACCGGTCCTAGGACGCTTGTTTCCGGTCCAGGGAAGGCATGGCTTGGCAGTTCGGGCTGGACTGTTCCCATGAGGCACAGGGTCAGACTGATTTGCATATGGCCATGTCTGAACTGGGGTGGCAGAGTGGGCTAAAGAACGGTGATGGATCAAACCCAGATCTGTTGACTGGGTGTGAGTGTTTGATTGGTTCTGATGCTCCGTCCATCACCACCCCCTTTTGTACCGCTTTGTTCACCATAAGTTGGCAGGGTATGCTCAGACGTGAGTCCCTTGCTCACTTTGCCACTGGATTCAAGCAAGCCTGGCTGAAGACGGCTGAAATGCCAGAAACTGGTCCTAGGAAGCTTGTTTCCGGTCCAGGGAAGGCATGGCTTGGCAGTTCGGGCTGGACTGTTCCCATGAGGCACAGGGTCAGACTGATTTGCATGTGGCCATTTCTGAACTGGGGTGGCAGAGTGGACTAAAGAACGGTGATGGATCTAACCCAGATCTGTTGACTGGGTGTGAGTGTTTGATTGGTTCTGATGCTCCGTCCATCACCACCCCCTTTTGTACCGCTTTGTTCGCCATAAGTTGGCAGGGTATGCTCAGACATGAGTCCCTTGCTCACTTTGCCACTGGATTCAAGCAAGCCTGGCTGAAGACAGCTGAAATGCCAGAAACCGGTCCTAGGAAGCTTGTTTCCGGTCCAGGGAAGACATGGCTTGGCAGTTCGGGCTGGACTGTTCCCATGAGGCACAGGGCAGACTGATTTGCATATGGCCATGTCTGAACTGGGGTGGCAGAGTGGGCTAAAGAATGGTGATGGATCTAACCCAGATCTGTTGACTGGGTGTGAGTGTTTGATTGGTTCTGATACTCCGTCCATCACCACCCCCTTTTGTACTGCTTTGTTCGCCATAAGTTGGCAGGGTATGCTCAGACGTGAGTCCCTTGCTCACTTTGCCACTGGATTCAAGCAAGCCTGGCTGAAGACGGCTGAAATGCCAGATCCCGGTCCTAGGAAGCTTGTTTCCGGTCCAGGGAAGGCATGGCTTGGCAGTTCGGGCTGGACTGTTCCCATGAGGCACAGGGTCAGACTGATTTGCATATGGCCATGTCTGAACTGGGGTGGCAGAGTGGACTAAAGAACGGTGATGGATCTAACCCAGATCTGTTGACTGGGTGTAAGTGTTTGATTGGTTCTGATGCTCCGTCCACCACCACCCCCTTTTGTACTGCTTTGTTCGCCATAAGTTGGCATGGTATGCTCAGACGTGAGTCCCTTGCTCACTTTGCCACTGGATTCAAGCAAGCCTGGCTGAAGATGCTGAAATGCCAGAAACCGGTCCTAGGAAGATTGTTTCCGGTCCAGGGAAGGCATGGCTTGGCAGTTCGGGCTGGACTGTTCCCATGAGGCACAGGGTCAGACTGATTTGCATATGGCCATGTCTGAACTGGGGTGGCAGAGTGGGCTAAAGAACGGTGATGGATCTAACCCAGATCTGTTGACTGGGTGTGAGTGTTTGATTGGTTCTGATGCTCCGTCCATCACCACCCCCTTTTGTACCGCTTTGTTCGCCATAAGTTGGCAGGGTATGCTCAGACGTGAGTTCCTTGCTCACTTTGCCACTGGATTCAAGCAAGCCTGGCTGAAGACGGCTGAAATTCCAGAAACCGGTCCTAGGAAGCTTGTTTCCGGTCCAGGGAAGGCATGGCTTGGCAGTTCGGGCTGGACTGTTCCCATGAGGCACATGGTCAGACTGATTTGCATATGGCCATATCTGAACTGGGGTGGCAGAGTGGGCTAAAGAACGGTGATGGATCTAACCCAGATCTGTTGACTGGGTGTGAGTGTTTGATTGGTTCTGATGCTCCGTCCATCACCACCCCTTTTTGTACTCCTCTATACTAGTGGCTAAGAATGTACGTCTTGCTGTATTACAGTTCTTGAGGTACACCCTATGTACTATATTATAGGCCAATCTGTCTTCCTCAGATTTTGTTTTCCTCCATTTTCGTTCCTTTACCCTGCAGGCAGCTTTCTCCGTCTTTAAGCTATCAGAATACCAGGGATCCGGACTCGTTCTATCATAGATTGTAGCAGTTTTACACGGGGCGATCTTGTCAAAAGCCATAGTGACCTCTGACTCCAGTTTACATAAAGGTACGTTGATGTCCTGACATTCATTGAACTTAGGAGGAGAAATAACAGTACTAAACGTCTTAGGTGTTATTTTCCTCCATTGTCTACGTGTGATTTTCTGCCCTTGCAGTTTGCCCAAAACTTTAGGAGCCAAAAAAGATAAACTAAGGGCCCTATGGTCTGACCAACTTACTACTTGAGGTGGTTCTATGCTCAAGCTAGGGATATTGGTAAAAATATTGTCAAGCGTATGGCCTGCTAAGTGAGTTGGAAAAACTACTTTAGGCCACAGATCTAACGATTCCATAGCTGCTAGCAGGTTAGCAGTGTCAGTATTAGAATCCATATCAAAATGAAAATTGAAATCACCTAAAAGAAAAAAATCTTTTGTTTGCAGAACGTATGGGGCAAGTATTTCTAATAGGGAGGCGCAAAAGGCCTTCTTATTTTCCTCCGGAGGGTGATACACAACTGCTCCTATTACTTTATGGCCATGGACAAGTTCAATAGATATAATCATCAACTCCATACCGGGAGATGATATTGTGTCCAGCACTTTTGAATTAATGGTGGAACGGGTCGCTATGGCCAGCCCTCCACCCCTTTTCCAAGTTCTGTCCAGCCTTACTACCGTGTAATCTGAGGGAAAGGCAATAGCAAGAGAGGGAGAGGAATGTGTGTGAAGCCATGTCTCAGTAAAAAAACAGATGTCAGATTTTTGATCATCTAAAAGATCCCAGACTTCCGTGGCGTACTTAGATATGGACCCAGCATTAATATATAGCCCTTGAATAATGGCATCTGACATCTTATCTTTAATTAAGTCTTTCTTAAGGGTCGTATTTATGATAGTTTGCAGCCCGGGGGCAGACTGTAGTTCCCAAAGCCCTCTACTTTCTGGGGCTGACTTACGGCCCATTTGCAACAGTGGCTACAGCTTACAAAGGCTCCAGTATTCAGGAAAAACCTTCCATCGCATTCCAAACTGAACCTATTTGTCCCCATCTCCAACAACTGCTCCCTTGAATAGGTTAGGGGTGACATTGATGTGGGAGCGAGGTATGGCAGAGTTTTCTGTCAGCTGGCAGCGTTCTGGCGTGGATGGGCTCAGACGGGCTTGCCTTAGGCGCGCCGGCAAGTGATGTGATTTTAAATGACTCAGCGGTGGATCACTATAGCGCTAACCGCCCAAAATGGCGCCCGCTTCGTGTACCTCTGGTCATGGGTTACCTCTCTCCACTCAATCGGTCATGAACAAGACCGTGGTGGACCGGAGTGACCCCAGTGGCAAGTAACAAACAATGTGTCCCGCAAAATCACAGTGTTAAAATCATTGCCCCTTGATATTTAGACAAACGTCCTAAATTCTAAAAGCGTAGTATTCATGTGTATGACAATTAATTATTAAAAAGAAAAACACGATACTAACATGCGGACACTCTACAAATGCTTGCAACTTCTAGCGTGCTGCAAGAATAAGAAGCCAGCAGCTCTGCTGCACGCCCGCGAGTGATGTGATTTTAAATGACTCAGCGGTGGATCACTATAGCGCTAGCCACCCAAAATGGCGACCACTTCGTGTACCTCTGGTCATGGGGTACCTCTCTCCACTCAATCGGTCATGAACAAGGCCGTGGTGGACCGGAGAGACCCCAGTGGCAAGTAACAAACAATGTGCCCCGCAAAATCACAGTGTTAAAATCATTGCCCCCCGATATTTAGACAAACGTCCTAAATTCTAAAAGCGTAGTATTCATATTCATAAATCTCAAGGTTTAAGTGTAGACAGTGCTTTGATAAACATTGGAAGTACCGTGCTTAAAGAGTGTATGGCATATGTTGCATTGTCCCGAGTCAGAACTTTATCTGGATTGTATTTGATTGATTTTTATGAGAGAAAGATTAGTGCCGATGCAAATTGTGTAAGAGAGTATAATCGGTTAAGAAGACTGTATGCTCCCAACTTAGGTGAATATCTTGGATATGAAAAGCATGTAGTATGTCGAAAACGAACATATGAGAAACTCTGTAGTGAGTTTGGAAAGAAGGAAAAAAAATCAAGAGAATGATGAGGTTCCAAACAAAAATAAAAAGGACGCTGTTGAAGATATTGTAGGATATCAGTTAGAAAATAGTTCAGGTATCAACTGCTATGCTAATGTAGAAAATCTCCAACAACAAATTATGGAGAGTCGAGAAAAAAGGTTTGTTCTTTGTTGCATTCTATTTTTGAAAACTTGACAACTGATAAAACTAAAATCCTAAGTGTTTCTGGCATTCGGAGTCTTCTGGATATATGTCCTGGTTCTTCACAATTTCCACTTAATGTACAGCAAGTGTAGTGAAGAAATGGGGTTAACTGCAGCCATTGCTAAGATAGCATAAGTAGTATATGCTTCGCTGCTATTCTGCCACTTTTGCACACAACACTACATGGCTCTGTTCTCGTGAAATACTTTGCTGGTGCTGCTTCACATGAGAACTGTCTACCTTTCACATATCCAGCGGGGCACCGCGCTCTCTGTCTGCACAGCCTGTTCAAGGTCGAATAACAATGTATGCTGTTGATTTACTTTGATCAGTCCCACGCACATAGACATAACATGAAGCACTGAGGTCCAACTGAAACTCGGGTGCTTTTAATATGGCATTACATGCATGAGAAGGCTCTTGGAGAAAACCTTTCCAACATAGAAGAGCTGTGCTGATCCTGGGATGTAATGCATTGCAACTGATCTCGTAGGTATGGGGTCTTGCTGACAAAGTCGAGAGGTCTTCTATAATTATTCTAAACTAGCTCATGAACATGGGGAGGGTGGTAAAAGGAGCTATAGTACTGTTTCCACTGTCATTATAATATGATTTCCTCTTTTGTGCTTTATGGAATTGTAACAATGCTAATTACATTGTTTTTATGCATTATGCTGCTCGTATTGGCTAGAGTACTGCACCTTAGAGCACGTTAGTTAAAAAGAAACATTTTAAACTATACAGTGTCTCTGATGAGTGTGAACGAAAGAGTGTTCTTGTTTCCCACTATTCCTGAGAGTTTTCTCAGTCGCATGTTCTAGGTTGTCTAATCATTGGTAGCTTCGCTGTAGTACGGAGAACGAATGCAACACTATTGCTAGTCGGATTGGGGTTCTGGGCACTGAGGTGGTTTCCTACGCATAGTTCTGTGCATGAGCAGAATCCCTGCAACACAAGATGCTCAAGAATTTCTTATGTTTATACTTGCAGTATTGGAAGATGAAGGAATACAAATTGAAAATCTGTTTGGACTCTGTTACAGATGGGAATATGAATGTGAAGATTGTACATTTACTTCTACCACTAACATCACACTGAAAGATTCATATATTTGACAATACCAGATTTTAAAACAGTGCGGGCTATTACCAAGAAATTGCGATCATTATCGCAAAGCGCGCTTAGCGCTGTTTTTTTTATCGCCGTCTATCGCTGGATTTCATAGGGGAGATAACACGTTATTATCAACGCTTATCTCCAAGGCAATAGAGAATCCAGCGATAGCGGTGAAACCCAGCAATAGTGCGAGAAATCCAGTGATAAATCCAACGCGCTAATGAAAAGCTTGCTAATAGGCAGGTGAGGACTTAACCATACAATCCACCTCCCATTGACTAGAATGGTTAAGTCAGGTTTTTAGCAGGTGTTAGATTCCAGCGATATTCGCAGTTAGTGCGAATTTTTTTATCACTTCGCAGGCATTGCTAATAGGGGGAAGCTGGGTTTGCGACTGTTTTCAGTCGCTTTAAGTTGGGAACGCCTACTTTGCATGTCATTAGCGATATATATCGCTGACATGCAAAGCGGCACCAAAATGGTCGCTTTCGCCATAAAGCTGTAGCTAACTGCTGTTAGCGACAGCTTGCTAATAGGGCGATAGAAATATCGCCGCTTTAGTGGCAAAGAGTGCCGCTAAAGCAGTGATAAGGCTCTTGCTAATATTCCCCAGTGTCTTTTAACAAATTAGTAAAATCATCTAATATGGAATGTAGTCACTGCAAATCTGAAATGTTATCATTATTTATAGAAAGATTTGGACAGTATATCATTTTAATGATGCAACGTTGTAGAGCAGATGGAAGAAAATTGGAAACTAAAATAAAAAATGTGTCAATTTCAGGAAGAACTTTCAAAGCAGTGGCAATTATTTTCCATGATGGACCTTCTACAACATCCGGACACTATACTGTGTATTTAAAGTGCAATAAAGGATGGACATTTTGCAATGATGCCCATTTGCTATTCAAATATCGGTTGCCTAATGAATTACCAAATTCATACCTAATATTTTTGATGCCAAAGTTCTGAGAACATCATTCGGCCTATTGGGAAGATGTCAATATGAATTAATGGGATTATTTTGGATATTTTCAATACAAACGATTTCAGAAACATCATTCGGCCTATTGGAAAGATGTCAATATGAATTAAGAAGTTTATTTTGGATATTCTCAATGTAAATGATTTTGGAAACATCATTCGACCTATAGGGAAGATATTCAAGAATTGCTGATTCAATTATCATTTCTGTTCTTCGAGATTGTATTTAGAAAATTGTTTCAGAAAGAAGCATTTCATATATTTGATCTTTGTATTATATGCAATGTTATTGAGGGTGTTTATTTTAGGAAAAGTGAACAGATAGTTGAGTTTGTTGTAAATATTTTGAACACAGATTTGTTTTAAAAAAAAAATCTTATTGATTGTTGATTGCTGTTACATGATGATCAACATTGAAATCACTGTGGATGGTGAAATTCAATAGAATCTGAAAACAGCAAAAAGGCAAACTGAATATCTTATGTAATTTTAAAATTATGTAGTGTTCGTAACCCCTTCAGCGCGGCGCGGATTACCGCGCTGTGCTGAAGGTTCTATTGCGCGGGCGGGGCCATGACGGAGCGGTTCCGTCATACGCACAGCGCAACCGATGCGCATGATGGAACCGCTCCATCATGCGCATCGAAGGGGTTAAAACAAAAATATTATATGTTATAACTGTATTTTTTCTTCTTTTTTACAGACCCAAATTCTAAAGTTTGAAAGTTTTTCAAATTTAGATTATAAAAAAAAACAGAAAAAATAGTTTCAATTACTTTTATATCTATATATATATATATTCAGTGAAAAAACCATAGGTTTCACACATGTTATAGTTAGCTGGAAATTTTACTGATAAAAAACCAATGAAATTCCCCCGTTATAGTTAGTGCAGGCAACTATAACTCACGCGACCGCAATCCTCTGCTGATGACATATGTGTCTTTATGAAAAAAAAATATTTGTAATATATGTATAGCTAAAATTTAATGGAAGAAGACATGGGCAAATAAGTGTCTAAATACAGTATTAGCATCAGCAGAAGATTGCGGTCGCGTGAGTTATAGTTGCCTGCACTAACTATAAAGGGGGAATTTAATTGGTTTTTTATCAGTAAAATTTCCAGCTAACTATAACATGTGTGAAACCTATGGTTTTTTCACTGAATTTGCAAGGTTTTTTAAATGCTAATTCCTAACTATAACGTGTGTGAAACCTATGGTATTTTCAGGGAATTTGTACGTTTTTTTAAATGCTAAGTTACTTTACGCCATTCGTGGCGTGCGCGCCCACTTAACGCAGTTCGTTCCGTGCGCGCACGGTGCGCTTCGCGCACCGTGCGCGCACAGTGAGCACGCGGTGCGCTTTGCACACCGCGCGCCCACTTTACGCAGTTAGTGCCGTGCACGCACGGTGGGCACGCGGTGCGCTATGCGCACCGCGTGCCCACGTTACGCTAGATGGGCCATGTACGCACGATGCGCTTCGCGCACCGTGCGCACATGGAGGACATATGATGCGCTTCGTTGTGAAAGGTAATATTTTAATTTTTCACATTTGTTATATGCCATGCACAAATGGTGCCCTTCGGCCACCATTTGCACATGGGGTAGGGAGAGTATGGATATTTTTTTTTTTTTTTATTAATTTTTACCGTACGCGTACGGTAAGCGTAATCGACGAAATTATCGAAAAAATTAAAATTCCGTTTTTGGCCTTGGGGGATCTTAGAGGACTCCCTCAACATGGCTAGGTGCTTAGGAGCTGTCTAAACAGCCCCTTTACATGTTTTTGGCCTTTGTTTTTTAACCCCCTCTCAGACTGCGAGAGAGAAAATGGCGGCCGCCGCTTCCTGGTTTCGACCGATTCGAATGTTTACTAAGATCTAACAGCCAATCAGAATCGCGCTCGCGCACGGCGGCGTGCGCGTACGGTAAGCGCACCGTAAGCGCACCGTAAGCTGCCACAGATATATATATTGATTTAAATGCTATTTTCTCAGGAACTACTGAACAGATTTACACCAGACCTACAAAAGGCACTTCCTTGACCTGTAGACTACCTCTCTGCCAAATTTCAAGGAACTCTGTTCAGCCGTTCGGGCTGTAGCTGTGTCTAAAGGTCCTATGGAAAAATGCATGGGAAAAACGCGTTTTGGGGCCCCCCTTTTATCTCAGCCCCCGCTTGACGAATCCCCCCGAGACTTTCAGGGTAGGAGCGGAGCGTAGCGCCCCATTAGTTTTGAAAATTTCGGGAGGATTCGTCGACCGGCGCCAAAGTTATTCAAAATAGAATGTTGCGGTTTTCCTATGGAAACAGGGTCCTAACTATAACTACCTACTGGCGACCGCCAGTAGGTAATATATTTCAGTAACCCAAACACTAACCATGCAGTACTACATTCACCTATGAACTACCCATACAGTCCTCTAACCACCTAGACACTACTCGTTCACACCTTCAACTATTCAGGTAGTACCCATGCAGTCAAGCAATCCACCTGTCACTACCCATGCAATCCTCCAATCACCCAGCCACCATGTACTAATCCAATCACTCTGCCAAAACCCAAGCACTTATACATTTCATGCACTCTCCTTGCAGTACTCTAATCATCCAGTCACTACCCATGTACTCATGCAATTACCCAGGCACTAACACATGCAGAGCTACAATCAGCTCTGCTCTACCCATGCAGTCCTCTAATCACCTAGACACTACTCATTCACTCCTTCAACTTTAAACCCATGCAATCCTCTTATCACCTACACACTTCTCATTCGCTCATTCAGTTCCCCAGGTAGTACCCATGCACATGCACTTATAAATTCACCATGCACTCTTCTTGCATTACTCTAATCATCCAGTCAGTACCCATGTACTCATGCAATGACCCAGGCACTAACCCATGCACTGCTACAGTCCTCCGTGCACTACCCATGCAGTACTCTAATCACCTAGACACTACTCACTCACACCTTCAATTACTTAGGTAGCACCCATGCAGTCCAGTACAGTCCTCCAATCACCCAGCCAGTACCATGTACTTATCCAATCGCTCCTCCAATACCCAAGCACTTATAAATTCAGCATGCACTCTCCTTGTAGTACTCTAATCATCCAGTCAGTACTCATGTACTCATGCAATCACCCAGGCACTGACACAAGTACTGCTACAATCCCCTGAGCCCTACCCATGCAGTTCTCTAACCACCTACACACTACTCATTTGCTTCTTCAATTACCCTGGTAGTATCCATCCAGTCCAGCAATCACCCTGTCACTACCCATGCACTGCTCCAAACACTCAGCCAGGACCATGTACTTATCCAATCACTCCGCCAAAACCCAAGCACTTATAAATTCACCATGCACTCTCATTACAGTACTCTAATCATCCAGTAACTACACATGTACTCATGCAATGACCCAGTCACTAACTCATGTTGTGCTACAATCCCCTCTCCACTACACATGCAGTCCTCTAACTACCTACACATCACTCATTCATTCCTCCAATTACCAACGTAGAACCCATGCAGTCCAGCAATCACCCTGTCACTACCCATTCACTGCTCCAATCACCCAGCCAGCACCATGTTCTTATCCAATAACTTCACCAATTCCCAAGCAGTTGTAAGTTCACCATGCACTCTCCTTGCAGTACTCTAATCATCCAGTCACTACCCATGTACTCATGAAATGACCCAGGCACTAAGTCATGCTCTGCTAAAATCCCCTGTCCACTACCCATGCAGTCCTCTAAACACCTAGACACTACTCATTCATTCCTCCATTTACCCAGGTAGTACCAATGCAGTCCAACAATCACCCTGTCACTCCCCATGCACTGCTCTAATCACCCAGCCAGCACTATGTTCTTACCCAATCACTCCCCCAATTTCTAAGCAATTGTAAATTCACCATTGTTGGAAACAGCCCACTCCCACTCCGCAGGGTGGTGGTGGACTCCCCGAACACACTGTGGTAGCTTGGCTCGAGTGGTCAGGAAACAGGCACCGTGCTAAGCATACAATATACCCATACAATAACCATGCGTGCATCCGTTCCAAAAACGACTCTACACCGTAAAAATTATGAAAATATCTTTCTTTATCTTTTTTCTCTTAGTTGCTGATTGGGAAAATAAATAAGTCAATCACAATATACAAATTTTAAATAGTGCAGGTCAAATAAATACTGTCTGGAGATTCAATAAATAGGAGTGATCATAAATATAAAGGACATAAATAACAGTGCAGGTAATACAGGCAATTAAATATTCTGAGGCAATAAATACTGTCACCAATAAATATTGTACACCAACAAGTCCTGTGGACCAATAAATAGTGAAGCAATAAATAGGTTAACCACAATAAATACAGGGCCCCCCAATAAATAATTAAGAGTATACAGCAACACTCATGTAATCAGATCACTTTTCAATTCCTAAGGGCGGATTTGGCCCAGGCACAGCTTGTAGGGTTGTGGAAGGCTTGAGGGGTTCTACTCCCTGGCTGGGACAAGGCTGAGGCCTAAACTGAGGTAGATCAAGGGGGGAATACCAGTGCCCTGGCTTTCTCTCTCCACACAACCTCTCTAGGTTAGTCCCAATTCACCCCTGGCACAGTCAGGTTGGTTCCAGCACCTCCCTAGCCCCTTAGAGCAGTCTCTCAGGTCTCCACAGGGCCTTAGGCGCCCTCTACTCCACTTACTGCCCTTTTTCTGATGTTCCGACGCCGCTGGAGTCGTGTCGATGCCGTGAGGCGGTTCCGGTTCGGTCTCGGCGGCCTCGGCACAATGTCAGTTCTAGACGACGCCGGTAGGCGGTTCCGGTCCGATGTCGGCGGCCTCGGTTCGATCTCGACCTCCGATTCGACGGCGTCGGGCAGTCTCTACTCGATGTCGACTTCGGGCGGCTCCGGTCCGATGGCGCTCTCGGCTTCGATGACGTCGGCCGGCCTGGCCTCGATGTCGACTTCCGGCGACTCCGGGGTGCGATCCTCACCCCCGACCTCCGGTGCTCCTCCTCTCAGGTTCCGGGCGACTCCGGAGTGCGATCCTCACTCCCGACCTCCGGTACACTTCACCTCGGTCTCCGACGACTCCGGAGTGCGGACTTCACTCCTCCGATGACGCCGCTCACTCGACCTCGGTTAACTTCCTCCTCGACCTTTGGTATTCCTCACGACCTCCGTCGGCGCCCTCTCACGACCTCAGGCGGCTCCGGGTACGACGTCTGCTTCTTCAGTCAGCGCCGCTTCTCCACCTCGGGCTCCAGGTCTTAGGCTACTCGACGCCGGACTCCAGGGAAACCAGTTTCCAGGTCAGGATCTTGCTGCTTTCTGCTTCTAAGGCCTGTTCCTGCTGTTCAGGTCCTTAGGATGAGTTTTTCTGTCTTCTTCCCACACAGGGCTACAGGCTGGGATCCATCAGTAGGGACAAGTATCAAGGGTGGGTTTATGGACCCCACTCCAGGCACAAGTTTCCACCCCTGCTGCTTCACTCCTTCCTCCTTCACTGTTGTGCTGCTCTCTCTTCACCAGTCAGGTGCCAACTGCCAGCTCCAACTGCCAACTCTCTCTCTTAACTCCCCAACATTCCAAACCGCCTCCAACTGTCACAGAGTTCTGGAATGTTCTGGAAGGTGCTGGTAGGTTCCAGTGGATGCTGGTGATGTCACAGGTGGCCACCATTTTGTGCTCCAGGCCCTCAGACAGAAGTTTCAGGGGTAGGTAAAATGGCTCCCTGAATCTGCAGCAACACTAAAAAGTCTGGTGGTTCCCAAAAAGGAAAAATTCAAACAGGGTTTGAGGCAAAAGTGGGACAAAATAAATAATGATGAGGAGGGACCACCCAAAGGGCTGACAGGTCTAACACGCGTCCCCCCCAGCTGAAAGTGGGGAGAGCTACCCAACCCCTTGGGAGTTCTCATCACTAAGGCGGAAATACCTTGAGAGACCGTCTGCATTGGCGTGGTCCACTCCAGGCCGATGTTCCACCTGAAAGTCCATCCCCTGTAGGGAAATAGACCACCTCAACAACTTGGGATTCTCCCCCTTCATTTGCATCAGCCAACGAAGGGGTCTGTGGTCGGTCTGAACTAGGAAGTGCGATCCAAACAGGTATGGCCGCAACTTCTTCAGAGCCCATACCACTGCAAAGGCTTCACGCTCTATTGCACTCCACTTCTGTTCCCTGGGAAGTAGTCTCCGGGATAGGAAGACCACGGGTTGATCCAGACCCTCTTCGTTGAGTTGCGATAACACTGCCCCAATGCCATGTTCTGATGCATCTGTCTGGACAATGAACTTCTTGGAAAAGTCTGGGGCCCTTAAGACCGGGGCCTCGCACATGGCTTTCTTCAATCTCTCAAAGGCTTGCTGACAAGCCTCCGTCCAGACTACCCGTCGAGGTTGTTTCTTGGACGTGAGCTCCGTGAGGGGGGTTACGATGGTACCGTACCCCTTCACGAAGCGGCGGTAATATCCCGTGAGGCCCAAAAATGCTCGGACCTCAGTCTGTGTCTTGGGGGGTTCCCAGGCCATGATGGCCTCGATCTTCGCCTGGAGGGGTTGCACCGCTCCCCTACCCACCAAGTGTCCAAGGTACACTACCGACCCCGGCCCGATCTGGCACTTGCTGGCCTTGATCGTCAATCCAGCTTGTCTCAGGGCCTGGAGAACAGCTTGCAGGTGACGCAAGTGATCCTCCCAGCTGTTACTGAAGACGGCTATGTCATCCAGATAAGCAGCAGAGAAACTCTCCATTCCGGTGAGGATCTGGTTTACCAGGCGCTGAAACGTGGCAGGTGCGTTCTTGAGCCCAAAGGGCATCACACAGAACTGGTAGTGGCCATTGGGCGTGGAGAAGGCTGACCTTTCCCTTGCTCCATCAGTCAACGAGATCTGCCAGTACCCTGAAGTAAGGTCAAAGGTACTTAGATATTGGGCAGCTCCTAGCCGGTCAATCAATTCATCCGCCCTAGGGATCGGATGAGCATCAGTTTTTGTCACTGAATTCAGTCCCCGGTAGTCCACACAGAACCTCAGTTCTGGTTGGGCACCCGGTGGTGCAGCTTTCGGTACTAACACCACCGGACTAGACCAGGGGCTGCTAGAAGGTTCAATCACTCCTAGCTCCAGCATCTTAGTGACTTCACTATGAATGCTGGCCTTCATCTTGTCTGACATCCGGTAGATCTTGGACTTCACAGGTGGGCTGTCTCCTGTGTCCACGTCATGGACGCACAGGTGAGTCCTACCCGGGACAAGGGAGAACAACGAAGAGTACTGCCCCAGGACCTGGCGACAGTCCTCCTGCTGTTCAGGAGTTAGAGATGGGGAGAGAATCACTCCCTCCACCGACCCATCCTTCTCTTGAGACGCAAACAGATCAGGGAGAGGCTCGCTTTCCACGTCCTCTCCTCCGTCAGTCACCATCATCAAGATGACTTCGGGCCTCTCGTGGTGGGGTTTGAGGCGGTTGGCATGCAGCACCCGCAGGGGCTGACGAGGGGTCTTCAGGTCCACCAAGTAGGTAGCCTTACCCTTCTTCTCCAACACCTCAAAGGGTCCTGACCAGCGATCCTGGAGGGCGCTAAGCTCTCCGGGTTCGATCACCCACACCTTCTGGCCAGGCTCCAACTCCACCGGGTGAGCATTGTGGTCATACCACGCCTTCATTACTGCTTGGCTGGCTTCCAAGTTGTCAGAAGCTTGCTTCCACAACTTAGCCATTTGGCTCCGGAAGGCCAGCATGTAGCTCACCACATCCTGGGGGAGCTTTCTGGGAGTTCTTTCCCATCCGTCTCTCACCAGGTTAAGAGGTCCACGTACAGGGTGCCCATACAGAAGCTCGAAGGGGCTGAAGCCCACTCCCTTCTGTGGCACTTCCCTGTAAGAAAAAAGTAAACAGGGTAGGAGGACGTCCCATTTCCTCCGCAGGCTTTCAGGCAGACTTCTGATCATGCCTTTCAAGGTTTTGTTAAACCTCTCCACCAGACCATTGGTCTGGGGGTGGTAAGGAGTTGTGAACCGGTAGGTCACTCCACACTCCTTCCACATCGCCCGCATATACGCTGACATGAAGTTGGTCCCCCTGTCGGACACAACTTCCTTGGGAAAACCCACTCGGGTAAAGATTCCCATCAGGGCCCTAGCCACAACAGGTGCTGTTATGGTCCTCAGAGGTATTGCCTCGGGGTACCGTGTGGCATGATCCACCAGGACCAGGATAAACCTGTGACCAGCTGATGTTGGCGGATCTAACGGACCCACAATGTCGATGCCCACCCTTTCAAAGGGGGTGCTAACGACAGGAAGTGGTTCCAGGGGAGCTTTCAGCTTCACCCCTGTTTTCCCACTGGCTTGGCAAGACACACATGTCCGGCAGTAGGTATCGGACGACACTTTCATCTGAGGCCAATAAAAGTGTGGGACAAGACGGGCGAAGGTCTTGTCTTGCCCCAGGTGTCCTGCCAATGGTATCTCGTGAGCCAACTCCAGAAGGAAGGCTCGATAACGTTGAGGAACTACCAAGGCTCGTGACGATCCATGTAGGGGTGCCTTGGGTTCACTGTAGAGGAGGCCATCCTCCCAGTAAACACTGTAGTTCCCTTCAACGTTCCCTGCTGCCTGGGCTTCGGCCTGTCGCCTCAGCCCCTCAAGGGTAGGGCACTCCCTCTGGCCCTGGCAGAATTCCTCCCTGGACGGGCCTCCCTCCACGTGCCACTCGGCCGGGATGGGTAGGTCCTCCAGGTTGGTAACGTCCCCCTCCGCAGACTCCTGGTCCACCACCTCCGGTGGCCTATCCGTCCTACGGGGTGGAGACGCCGAGGCAGGCTCCTCCTGTCCTCGGTTCTTCCCTTGACTGGCAGCTGGCTGGGCCTTTGTTCCAGGCTCCAGCCGAAATGAACTCCCTCTTCGGGTAGTCGCGGACCTTGTGCTAACACAGGCCCAGTCAGGTGTACCCAGCATCTCGGTGTGAGTCCGGTATTCCACCTCCTTCCAAGCGTTGTGCTCCATATCATTCCCCAGCAGACAATCGACTGGCACGGCAGGGCTTACGGCAACTCGAAGTGAACCTGCAACCCCCCCCCATTCAAAGGGAACCTCGGCCACGGGATAGTGACCTGTTCTGCCGTCAGCCATCGCGGCTGGGTGGAGTACATCGGGAATTACCTGCTCTGGAGACACCAGTTGACTACGCACCATAGTCATACTGGCTCCTGTGTCTCTCAGAGCCTCCCCCCTTTGGCCGTTGATGGTGACCCACTGCCCATACTTTGCGGTATTTGCGGGCACCTGGATCTTAGGAACCATCTCCCGTTCTCCCAGGGACACTAAAGTGACACCCGCCCACTCCCTTCCCTTAGTTAAGGGCATCTCCTCCCCGAGCACTGCACTAGCTACTCCGGGGGTCTTTCCTCCAGTGGGAGGGGGTGGTCGTTTCTGGCACTTCGGATCTCCTTTATAGTGTCCAACGCCACCGCACTCGTAGCAATGGACAACCCTTGGCTGCTGACTCTGGCCAGGATTAGGGTTTCTGGGTGGGTTAGCCTTAGAGGTGAATCCTGTTCCCTTCCCTTGGAAGTTATTTTGGGGGCCTTTGGAGAACTCCTTTTTCTTTTCCCCTCCCTCTTTCTTCTGGGGGGCGCCCTGTCCGGCCTTTTGAGTATCCCCTCCAGTCCCCCTTGTGGACACCCGGGTACTAGCCCAAATGTCCGCCTCCTCAGCAAGCTTCCGGGGACTGGTCAGCTTGCTATCCACCAGGTGTTGCCGCAGTTCAGGGAAACATTTCTCGAGCAGGTGTTCCTTCAGTACTAGGTCAAACAACTCCTCGTAGTTCCTCACTTCACTGCCCTGAATCCAACCTTCCATTGCCTTCTTCGCATAGTCCAGGAAGTCCACCCAATTCTGCGTGCCCAGCTTGTGACTACCCCTGAACTTCTGTCTGTACTTTTCAGGTGTTAGTCCAAACTTTCTGATGAGCGCCAGTTTCATGGTGGGGTAGTGGGTCTGCTCATCCTCCTCGAGGGCCAATAAAGCATCCCTACCAGCTGGGGGCATGTACTTATACAATCCCCCTCCCCAGTACTTCTCCGGAACCCCATGGGCCCTCAGTGAGACCTCATAGGCCGCTAGCCACTTGGCGATATCATCGCCCACTCCATAGCTAGCCACTATGTCCTTTGGCAGGTAAGGTTTGGATTCCCTGGTGATCTCTTGGGTTTGGCTGCCACCATTAGGAACAGGTTGTGCCCCGATTCTCAAGATCTGAAGATCTATTTCTTTCAGTCGCAATTCATGGGCCATCCTCTGCTCCTCCTTCTCCTTCTCCAGCCTTGCTAAGTCCCATGTGAGCTGTCTTTTCTCCCTCCGGTCTGTTAGCTCCACTTCAGACAAGCCACCGCTAGAGGCACTGCTGCCCTTCCTAGAAATGGTTCTGGGCCCTGCTGACAGGTTCCCCACCTCAGGTTGGTACATCTCAGCCCCCTCGGGGTCAGGCTCTCCATCCCTGTCTTCCTCCTCAGCCTTGCTTTCCCTGCGTGCCTCCCCCCAAGCCCTTAAGCTGGTTTGGAGTGCACCCTTCTTTGCTCCTGGGGGACAGTACACCCCCTCCCGCTGGCAAAACTCCCTGAGTTGGGCCACAGTGTACGTTTCTAGATTTTCTAGTACAAACTCCATCTTGCCCACTCAGGTTAGAGGACAGGTTTTGTGCAGTAGCAGTGCAGGGGGATACCTTTAATAATACCTCCTCCCACCACCAGAGTAAATTTGAAAAAAACAAAAACCCACAATTAGGAAGGCCGCTGTGAGAAAACTCCCGGTGTAGGCCTATGGACTACCCACAGTTATTGTTGAGTATATGTAGGCACAGCTCTATCCCACCACTGAACACCAATTTATGTTGGAAACAGCCCACTCCCACTCCGCAGGGTGGTGGTGGACTCCCCGAACACACTGTGGTAGCTTGGCTCGAGTGGTCAGGAAACAGGCACCGTGCTAAGCATACAATATACCCATACAATAACCATGCGTGCATCCGTTCCAAAAACGACTCTACACCGTAAAAATTATGAAAATATCTTTCTTTATCTTTTTTCTCTTAGTTGCTGATTGGGAAAATAAATAAGTCAATCACAATATACAAATTTTAAATAGTGCAGGTCAAATAAATACTGTCTGGAGATTCAATAAATAGGAGTGATCATAAATATAAAGGACATAAATAACAGTGCAGGTAATACAGGCAATTAAATATTCTGAGGCAATAAATACTGTCACCAATAAATATTGTACACCAACAAGTCCTGTGGACCAATAAATAGTGAAGCAATAAATAGGTTAACCACAATAAATACAGGGCCCCCCAATAAATAATTAAGAGTATACAGCAACACTCATGTAATCAGATCACTTTTCAATTCCTAAGGGCGGATTTGGCCCAGGCACAGCTTGTAGGGTTGTGGAAGGCTTGAGGGGTTCTACTCCCTGGCTGGGACAAGGCTGAGGCCTAAACTGAGGTAGATCAAGGGGGGAATACCAGTGCCCTGGCTTTCTCTCTCCACACAACCTCTCTAGGTTAGTCCCAATTCACCCCTGGCACAGTCAGGTTGGTTCCAGCACCTCCCTAGCCCCTTAGAGCAGTCTCTCAGGTCTCCACAGGGCCTTAGGCGCCCTCTACTCCACTTACTGCCCTTTTTCTGATGTTCCGACGCCGCTGGAGTCGTGTCGATGCCGTGAGGCGGTTCCGGTTCGGTCTCGGCGGCCTCGGCACAATGTCAGTTCTAGACGACGCCGGTAGGCGGTTCCGGTCCGATGTCGGCGGCCTCGGTTCGATCTCGACCTCCGATTCGACGGCGTCGGGCAGTCTCTACTCGATGTCGACTTCGGGCGGCTCCGGTCCGATGGCGCTCTCGGCTTCGATGACGTCGGCCGGCCTGGCCTCGATGTCGACTTCCGGCGACTCCGGGGTGCGATCCTCACCCCCGACCTCCGGTGCTCCTCCTCTCAGGTTCCGGGCGACTCCGGAGTGCGATCCTCACTCCCGACCTCCGGTACACTTCACCTCGGTCTCCGACGACTCCGGAGGGCGGACTTCACTCCTCCGATGACGCCGCTCACTCGACCTCGGTTAACTTCCTCCTCGACCTTTGGTATTCCTCACGACCTCCGTCGGCGCCCTCTCACGACCTCAGGCGGCTCCGGGTACGACGTCTGCTTCTTCAGTCAGCGCCGCTTCTCCACCTCGGGCTCCAGGTCTTAGGCTACTCGACGCCGGACTCCAGGGAAACCAGTTTCCAGGTCAGGATCTTGCTGCTTTCTGCTTCTAAGGCCTGTTCCTGCTGTTCAGGTCCTTAGGATGAGTTTTTCTGTCTTCTTCCCACACAGGGCTACAGGCTGGGATCCATCAGTAGGGACAAGTATCAAGGGTGGGTTTATGGACCCCACTCCAGGCACAAGTTTCCACCCCTGCTGCTTCACTCCTTCCTCCTTCACTGTTGTGCTGCTCTCTCTTCACCAGTCAGGTGCCAACTGCCAGCTCCAACTGCCAACTCTCTCTCTTAACTCCCCAACATTCCAAACCGCCTCCAACTGTCACAGAGTTCTGGAATGTTCTGGAAGGTGCTGGTAGGTTCCAGTGGATGCTGGTGATGTCACAGGTGGCCACCATTTTGTGCTCCAGGCTCTCAGACAGAAGTTTCAGGGGTAGGTAAAATGGCTCCCTGAATCTGCAGCAACACTAAAAAGTCTGGTGGTTCCCAAAAAGGAAAAATTCAAACAGGGTTTGAGGCAAAAGTGGGACAAAATAAATAATGATGAGGAGGGACCACCCAAAGGGCTGACAGGTCTAACAACCATGCACTCTCCTTGCGTTACTCTAATCATCCTGTCACTACCCACGTACTCATACAATGACCCAGGCACTAACACATGCAATGCTACAATCACCTGTGCAGTACCCATGCAGTCCTCTAACCACCTATACACTGCTTATTTGCATCTTCATTTACTCAGGTAGTATCCATGCAGTCTAGCAATCACCCTGTCACTACCCATGCACTCCTGCAATCACCCAGCCAGCACCATTTACTTATCCAATCACTTCGCCAAAACCCTAGCACTTATAAATTCACCATGCACTCTCCTTGCAGTGCTCTAATCATCCAGTCACTACCCATGTACTCATGCAATGAACCAGGCATAAACCATGCACTGTTAAAATCCCCTGTACACTACCCATGCAGTCCTCTAACCACCTACACACTACTCATTCGCTCTTTCAATCACTCAGGTAGTACCCATGCAGTCCAGCAATCCCCCTGTCACTCCCCATGCACTGCTCTAATCACCTAGCCAGCACCATGTTCTTATCCAATCACTCCGCCAATTCTCAAGCAGTTGTAAATTCACCATGCACTGTCCTTGCAGTACTCTATTCATCCAGTCAATACCCATGTACTCATGCAATGACCCAGGCACTAACACATGCACTGCTACAATCCCCTGAGCACTACCCATGCAGTTCTTTAACCACCTAGACAGTACTCATTTGCACCTTCATTTACCCAGGTAGTACCGATGCAGTCCAGCAATCACCCAGTCACTACTCATGCACTCCTCCAATCACCCAGCCACCACCAAGTACTAATCCATTCACTCATAAATTCGCCATGCACTCTCCTTGCAGTACTCTAATCATCCAGTCACTACACATGTAGTCATGCAATGACCCAGGCACTAACACATGCAGTACTACAATCACCTGTGCACTACCCATGCAGCCCTCTAATCACAGATACACTATTCATTCACTCCTTCAATTACCCAGGTATTACCTACGCACTCCTCCTGTTGTAAATTAAGGCAGAATGTGATTAAGCATTTACTGAAAACATTAGTGTTTCCCTTTTATCGTGTTTTCCTCATTATGTTGGCCGAAGTCCGGACTCCATTTTGTATTGGCATGCTGCCATGTGTTCACCACGAGGAGAGTCCGACCTCTGTGTTAGTTGCTCTTGTAATCTGCCTAGCAACAGTTATAAATAGCTCTCTCTTGTCCGTCTGGCGCATGCCCAGACTTGACCACATCTGTTATAATTAGCTTTGCTTGACCATGTGTTTTCGCGGGCCCAAGGAGTGTGTTAGCTCCGCCCATGTATTGATTCGGTATCGAGAATGACCCTAAATGGTAATGTTCTTCAACTCTGTGGTATCCACCCACTCATGAGCCCCTTTGCTGTGTATAAAAGGGGACTGTGTATGCAAGTTCTTTGTGCTACTCCTTGCAATACTGAAGAGTGTTGTGTGGATTGTAGGACCACCCTTAAGGGTTAATAAACGTTGTTTTTGTACTTTGCAGTTTCCGTGCCAACTTCCTTATAGATTTCGTTACAGAAGAGCGAACCCTTGTCTCTTGCGGGCCTAGCTGGGGCTTGTATTCATCAATTGGCGCCCGTCACGTGGGGCTCATCGGCGACTCGGATGCTCGAAGGACTGGTCGCGACGAAGGTGAGGAGTTTGGCCGGGGACGTGATCACTGCCAGCGGCGTCTTAGCCTTGGCATCCCGAGGTTTTTCTTCCTTCCCTTCCGAGCTGACCGTCTGGGTGGCGCCGGTCATCGACTGAGACCTCTTCTGTCGGTCCTGCCGTGAGAGCCGTTTGGGCGATTGTGGAGCTTGGCAGTTGGAACCTGGACTCTTGATTGGTAAGAACCGTTGTACGGTACTTGCTCCGAGTTTTGAAGCCTGGTCTGGCTATTTGAGTTTGATTGATGGTGACTAGTCATATTTTGAATTTGTCTTTGTGAAAATATATGCGTTGCAACACATATAGGCAGGTAATGTGGAGAAATTTCTCCGGAGCTGTGTAAACTTTGAACGGCGCAACGATTAAGTGCCATTTTTCTTGATAATACTGCATATTTTGCATTATTTATAGCATGCCTGCTTTTAGCGCACTTCGTAAGTGGTGCTGCTGTCTTGGGAACCGGTTGAACCTCGAGGAATCTGCTCCAGCTCCCCCAGAGGGGACTCCTAATAGGGATATGTACGTGAAGCATGGTCTTTCTTCCATAATGTACAGCACGTTATGGAGGAAATATACGAGGAAGGATCCTGAGTTGCGATGGCCTTTGTATGGATCGTTTGATATACGTAAGCTTGAGTATGTGGAACAGTGTATGTGTAAGCGACGTGCTCGTCAGGATATGTTTGAGTGTGTGCGATTATGGGTGAAGGAAGTGCGTGAGCGAGAGAAACGTGAGAAAGCGCTGTTTGATAAGGAGCAGCGAAAGAATGATCATATGCGAGCGCAGGAAGCGAAGCATCGGGAGGACAAAGAGCAAACGGACAGACAAGAGAAAGAGCGTAGGCTACAAGTTTCGGGTCAATATGTTGTTCGTCAGCCGCTTTATCCTGTCCTTAATAATCCTGATGACGATTTTTATTTACTAGATCGCTCTCCGCCCCCTTATGTTGGCGCATCTGCTCCACGGCCGCAAGATTCTGGCCCGGCTCCGGGTAAGGTCGACACACGGTCCATGTTATCGGCCGAGCATATGGCTGAGCTTCGGAAACTTTCCCTCCGTGCACTTAAGGGCAAGATGTCTAAGGATGAGTTGTTCCATACTTGGGGGTCGTGGCAAGATAGAGAGAGGGTGTATTTTCTGTCTCATTTTTCAGAAGAAGTAATTGCAGCTTTCCCAAAATATTCTAGTGTCCTTGAGCCTGACGACGTGTCTTCGGATGCCGGAGCATTACGTAATGGTGTTTTTTCTCCCCCTAAGGCTTCTGAGGCGGCTCGGCGGCTGTTCGCTTTGCGGGACGAGGTACTGGCCCTTAGAGAGAAAGCACGTCAACAAACGGAGGAGGAGAAGCAGTCGGATTCGTCTGCAGCAGGGGGCCACCCATCCGCCTCCCAGTCAGATAAGGATGACATAGTGCATGTTAAACCAATGCGAGAGGCGGCGCCTTTGTATGTTCCTCCTAAGGGAGCGGGGACTAGCTCGGATGTTAACTCCGCCGATGCAAGGGGATATTTTGTATATAATTGGGTTTATACTCCATGGCATAGGGCCGATGTTATGGCATTAAAGAATGCGCTGCCTGACCCCCGCAAGAATCCAGCGGCCTTCTATGAAGAAGTCGAGGGGGCCTTGAATTCTTGCATTATGACCTTGGCGGATATAGACCTGTTCTTTGGCCTTATCCTACCGCCGGATACGTGGCGCTCTGTCCGGAAGGTAGATGATGCGGTTGCCTTCAAGGCCCGGTGGTCTGACCTTGAGGATGAGGATAGGGAACGGAAGCCCGCACAGAAACCACCCCAGAATATTTTAGATCTCCCTGCGGCTATTGTGGCTAAGTTGAAGACGATTATCCCCCCTAAAAAGATTGACTGGAATATGTTAGCAGCATGTAAACAGAAAGTTGACGAGTCAGTCGCGGACTTCTTTACGCGTTTTGAGGAAACGTTCCATGATTTTAGTGGCCAGTCGCTTACTGACGACACGGGCCGCCACCTTTTCGCGGACAAATATGTGGCTAATCTGCTGCCGGCAGTTGCGGCCCGGTTAAAAGCGAGTGAGAGTTCTTGGTCCTCCGCGACACCGACGGCCCTTCTGACCATTGCCCAGTATTATGAGCGTCAGGAGCACGAGGCGAAGGGCCAGGAGGAGAAGAAATCGAAAGATCTTAAAACCAAAGTGATGTTAGCACAAGTATATGGGCCGCCCCGCCGGGGTAATAATAATAGAGGAAGGGGCGGATCTTATGGTCCCCCTTCGGGCCGATCTGATTTGAATAGGAACCAGTGTGCGTATTGCAAGCAGTTGGGCCATTGGGCCAGGGATTGCCCAGCGTTGCGTGCTTCGCGTCAGGGGCACACTCCGGGTGGCCCGAGAGGTAGAGGGGGCTTCTCGAACTTTAGAGGGAATTCCAACGATAATGTCCGTTTCGATACTGCATCGAGATAGCTCAAATGTTTTTGATCGCCAGCATCAGTATCATGTATCGGACATCGATCGATCGGGATATCATGATTCTCAGCATGCATAGGAATGCGTAGGATGGGGGTCTGAATCAGTTGAGGTGCCGGTCGATCAGACGGGTCCTTATGTATCGGCTGAGGTTTTAGGTTCTACTGATCAGTTCCTAGTGGATACAGGAGCGACACGTAGTGCATTGTCTAGGTACTTGGTTCCGGGGGCTCCCCCATCCGGCTCGATAGTTACATCGGTAGGGTTTGACGGTACACTCTCCCGAAGCCCTCTTTCACAGCCCCTTGCATTTAAAGTTGATTGTTTTTCTGCGCCTTGTCCGTTTCTGCTTGCTCCGTACACACCGGATAACATTATGGGCCTTGATATGTTAAAGTACTTTAGGGCTACAATTCGTTGTTCCCCTGAGGGTGTGAGGGTGATTTTAAATGACAACTACCCCCGATCTGGGCGGATGTGTACGATCTCAGAGGATGCGTTGTTGGCTACCCTCCCCCGAACTTTATGGGCGACATCGGACACAGATGTCGGACAAATGGTGATTCCTCCGGTCCACATTAGTGTCCAGGAGGGGGCGGTACTACCACGCCTCCCGCAGTATCGTATTTCCCAGGAGGGCGAGGAGGCTCTCATACAGATTGTGCAAGACCTGATCGCAGTAGGAGTAGTGGAAGAAGTTCCCTATAATATCTGTAACAGTCCGATTCTCCCTATTCTGAAAAAGGACACGGATGCAAGGGTCTATCGGTTCATAATTGATTTGAGGGAGGTGAACAAGATCGTGATACCTCAGTATCCGGTGGTTTCCGATATCACGACGTTGCTTACCTTGGTCCCGCCTACGGCGACCGTGTTCTCAGTGATTGATTGATGCCTTCTTTTCTATTCCCATTCACCCTGATAGCCGATTTCTTTTTGGGTTCACATTAAACAATAGATCTTATCGTTTTTGTAGAATTCCCCAGGGCTATACAGAAAGCCCTAGTATTTATAGTCAGGCTTTGAAGCGACAGTTGGATTCCTTTGCCTTACTCGAGGGGGTCGCCCTCATTCAATATGTCGATGACATCCTGTTGGCGGCTGACACCCTGGAGTTGTGCGAGAAAAGCACGATAGCCTTACTTTCCTTTTTAGCATCCCACAACCACAAGGTCTCTAGGAAGAAATTGCAATTCTGTAGACCAAAGGTGACTTATTTGGGTCACCTTTTGTCTAAGGAGGGGCGTGCACTCACACCAGATCGTATCCAAGTAATTTTGGACACACCAAGGCCATCCACGCAGAAGGATGTGCGTGCATTTTTGGGTCTTGTTTCTTTTTGTAGACAGTGGATATTGGGGTTTTCACACATAGCTAAGCCATTACTAGCGCTCTTGACAAAAGACACGCCCATCCCGATCCCCTGGTCAGATGAGTGTGACGCTGCTTTTCAGCAATTGAGACAGGCCCTTTGTTCGGCACCAGTGTTAGGGACCCCTGATTATGCAAAACCCTTTTCGTTGTATGTGCATGAGAAAGATGGATGTGCATTATCAGTCTTAGTGCAGATGCACGGCGATAAGCAGCGCCCTTGTGCATACTTTTCGGCTGTACTTGATCCTGTCGCCCGAGCATTGCCAGGGTGTTTTCGCTCGGTTGCGGCGACAGCTGTGTCAATACGGCAGAGTGAAGGAATTGTATTGTCCCATAAACTGTTGGTGTTAGTTCCCCACGCTGTTGATGCCCTGCTTAATCAAACAAAGACGCAGCATTTGACCAGTGCCCGTTTAACGGGATATGAGTTGACGCTTTTAGCTCCTCACATTACGTTAAAAAGGTGCGTGACATTAAACCCGGCCACATTGTTGCCATACCCCGAGACCCAGCCTGAGGCACAGAAAGCGCATGATTGTATTCTTGTGACTGAGGAACAAACAAAGGGTCGTATTGATCTCCAGGATACGCCCTTTTCAGATGTAGATGGAGAGTTGTGGGTGGATGGATCATGCCTGAAGCTACCAGATGGTACGACTTCAGCAGCGTATGCAATTACCACGTTACAGACGATAGTGGAGACAGCACGCATACCACAGAAATCAGCTCAAGCAGCGGAACTGATAGCGTTAACACGAGCGTGTGAGCTCAGTACAGGATTGTGTGTGAATGTTTACACAGACAGCCGCTATGCCTTCGGAGTAGCGCACGATTTCGGCCTACTCTGGAAGGAGAGAGGGTTTCTAACGTCACATGGGGTACAGATAATGCATGGGGAGTTAGTCCACAATCTTTTAACTGCATTGACATACCCAAAGAAAATTGCCATTGTTAAGTGTAGCGCCCATAGGAAAGTAGTTGATAAGGTTGGAGAAGGGAATGCGTTAGCGGATCGAGTAGCACGGGAGACTGCGATGCAGCCCGGTACTACTGCCATGTATGTAGTGAAGTCACAGGTGGAGAGATGGCATGATGCGAAGGAGGAAGTGCGAGAAATACAAAAGACCGCTTCTGACAAAGAGCGGGAACAATGGGCTAGCGAAGGAGAACTGGATGACGAGGGTTGCTGGAGAAATAAACAGATGGATAGATGGAAGTTACCCACGGCTTTCGTACAACCTATGGTCCAGATGGCACATGGGCTAGCACATGTTGGAGCTTCCGCAATTGTGAAATTGCTTACCCAAGTCTGGGAGCATCCAGAGATTGCTAGCACGGCAAAGAGGGTGGTGCAGACCTGTATGATCTGTCTGAAGTATAACCCAGGGAAAGGCACGCGAACCCCAGCAGGAGGATTTGCGACACCCACTGCACCCTTTGAGGTTCTGCAGATGGATTACATCCAGCTTGAGCGCTGTAACAATTTGAAGTATGTTCTAGTAGTGGTTTGCGCCTTCAGTAAATGGGTTGAGGCGTACCCTGCGAAAGACAATACTGCAATGACTACAGCGAAGCTATTGCTGAAAGAGTTTTTCCCCCGATACGGCGTCTGTAGACTTCTGTGGAGTGATAATGGCCCTCACTTTGTAGCAGATGTTATAAAGTATGTCTTGAAGGGCCTAGGCATCACCCAGAAGTTCCACGCCGTGTTCCACCCTCAGTCTGCAGGACTAGTCGAGAAATATAATGGTACACTGAAGCTTAAGATCGCCAAAATCCAAGCTTCAACATCTTTGACTTGGCCAGACGCCTTGCCACTGGCGTTATTGTCAATTAGGTCGGTGCCACACTCTCGAACCGGCCTTACACCCTATGAGATTGTATTCGGACGCCCAATGAATATTTGGGGTCCACCAAGGCCTAAGGCTGTGTATGATGTACCTTGTGTGATGATGAGTGATTATCTGGCACAGTTAACGGATAACTTGGTTTCTATTCATCAACAGGTCCGAGAGGCGCTCCCTGATCGGTCTACCGGTGAAGGACATGGTCTCCGGCCTGGGGATCATGTCATGGTGAAGGTCTTCGACAGAACGAACAGTTTGGAGCCGAGATGGGTCGGACCTGAGCAAGTTCTTCTTGCAACGAGGACGGCAGTGCGAGTCTCGAACAGGAAGAATTGGATCCATTCCTTGCACTGTCGAAAGGTACCGCCCGGATTGGTGGAGTCTGCCGTGCTGACCGATCAACGAGACATCCTAGCAGCAGAGACAGGCCGTGCTGCAGAGCCAAACGACACTGAGGAGCTCTTTCCGGACCATGCGACTTCTGGAGGAAGGCGATATCATCTGCGACCAAGGAAGTGAGGTTTCCAGTACCGGGACATACTGTCAGAACGGCCCTTGGGTTAGTGAAACGGAGAGCCAATGAGGCAAGGGGGGGGGATCAGCCCTGCATTAGTGTAGCGACACCCGTCTTGGCCCGCTGGTGAAGAAATCAACCGCTGCCCAAGGGGAAGAGTTCTGACAGACTTTTTTTTAGTTTCAGGAAGATATCAGGGTATTGTTTCCTTTGACATGGAGAAGAAGAAAATTCTTTGTGCGTTGGGGTTCATGCTAACAGTAGCCATCGTTGGTATAACCACATGGTTTGTGGAGGAGGCAACTCCTGCCCGAGAGACACTTGTGTTGACGACTCCAGTGCCTGCGGAGCACTACTTTTACACATTGCCATATCAAGAGTTGAAGCATCGACAATCCTATTTGAATAACACTTTCATTCAGATGCTGCATCACACCCACGTTGCTACAAATGCTACGAACTGTTGGATATGTGGGATGATGCCAGCCCATCAGAAGAAAGGAGGTACGCCATTCATACCACTTCCTTTCTCTCACAATGGCTCCTGTAGAGCATGGTACACTCTGTTGTTTGCCACTCGAAAACCGACAGTGGGACGATTGCTTTTCAGACTTAATAAAGAATGCCATCAGGACAAGAATGGATATCCACAAGCGAATGGGACAATTTGGGAATGGGAAGAGTACCGACCGGACAATGAATCCATCCCCTATATCTTCACGAACACCAGAGACACTGTGGGGAAGGACAAATTTGTAATTCAAGTAGCACAAGCCCAAGCGGACCTGTGTGTCCAGAGTGTGGGTTTTATCCCTGTTGGTGTCAGTGATTGTATAACTGTGTTAAACATCGATGGGTTAAATAACAGCACCTTCCTAGCATCCCATAATACCTACTTTGTATGTGGAAATAAAGGTTATTACCGTTTGCCGGCTGGGTGGTCTGGGGTATGCTATGTATCATTCCTATTACCTCCTGTATTTTTAGCACCCGCGTCATATCATAAGGATTTAAAACTGTTGAATAATGTGACTGTAAATAGATATAAACGTACTCTATCAATTGACGAGGTGGATCAAACAGATACCAGTTTGCAACAGTATATTGATTTTAATTTAGGATTGTTCTTCTTTGTTGGAGCCGCTTTGAATAGTAGGAAGATCCGAAGATTAACAAGAGTGGTAGAAGCTGTGACTAATCAGACTGCTGTTGCTCTTGGGAATCTTACGGAAGAATTACAGATTACCAGAATTGTTGCATTGCAGAACCGTATGGTATTGGATGTAATGCTAGCTGATCGAGGAGGAGCCTGTAAAATTATTGGAAGTAGCTGCTGTGTGTTCATTCCTGATCATACGCCATCCGTTTATAACGCCATTAATAAGCTGCATAAAATAGCAGCTGAAATCCACACAGAAAACGGCACTTGGTCCTTTTCTGGATGGTTTTGGGCGTTGGTTACTGCCTGGGGATGGAAGGTCTTAACTGGTCTCTGCATTATTATAGCAATTCTGTTCTTTCTCTGTATGTGTATTCAATGTGGACCATTGTGCTGTTCCGTATGCATTTCATTCTGCATTCCAGATAAGAAAGCTATTGCCGATGTTGCCCGCCAGAAGGGTCTAGCTAAAGAGGTTAAAGGAATGATGATAATTGACATATACGATGATTATTCTTGGAAGCCAGATGTCTTCAGTAAATGCTGAAAGGGTCGTCTGTTGTAAATTAAGGCAGAATGTGATTAAGCATTTACTGAAAACATTAGTGTTTCCCTTTTATCGTGTTTTCCTCATTATGTTGGCCGAAGTCCGGACTCCATTTTGTATTGGCATGCTGCCATGTGTTCACCACGAGGAGAGTCCGACCTCTGTGTTAGTTGCTCTTGTAATCTGCCTAGCAACAGTTATAAATAGCTCTCTCTTGTCCGTCTGGCGCATGCCCAGACTTGACCACATCTGTTATAATTAGCTTTGCTTGACCATGTGTTTTCGAGGGCCCAAGGAGTGTGTTAGCTCCGCCCATGTATTGATTCGGTATCGAGAATGACCCTAAATGGTAATGTTCTTCAACTCTGTGGTATCCACCCACTCATGAGCCCCTTTGCTGTGTATAAAAGGGGACTGTGTATGCAAGTTCTTTGTGCTACTCCTTGCAATACTGAAGAGTGTTGTGTGGATTGTAGGACCACCCTTAAGGGTTAATAAACGTTGTTTTTGTACTTTGCAGTTTCCGTGCCAACTTCCTTATAGATTTCGTTACAGAAGAGCGAACCCTTGTCTCTTGCGGGCCTAGCTGGGGCTTGTATTCATCACTCCAATCACTCAGCCTCTACCCATGCACTCCTCTAATCACCCAGCCAGTACAATGCACTTATCCAATCAAATGTCAGATCTCTGGTTAAACATCAGGCGGAGATCTTTGACATGGTCACCAATGACTCCCCTGATGTGCTGTTTATGACTGAGACATGGCTACAAGACGATGACACTGCGATTTTAAACCTTGCCTTCCCCCCTGAGTATACCGTGGTAACGCTCAATCGCGGTTCGAGAGGTGGTGGGATTGCTATGGCGGTGAAACGGCGATTTCCATGTGAATGGAAAGAATTAACACTTCCAGGTTGTGAATGTGCTCGTTTCAGAATCTCTCTATCTCATTGCTTTAGCTTCTCAGGTCTTTTAATATATCGGCCTCCGGGCTGCGATGCGGCATTTAGGGCTGCTCTCCCGGACGTTATTAGTATAGAAGCTCTCGGCTGTGCAAATTTTAATGTGGTCGGTGACCTTAATTTGCATTTTGATTGTCCCTCCCAAGCTTCCATTAGGAGCTGTCTAGCAGATCTGGAAGCTTTGCAGCTTACACAGAGAGTGATGTCCCCCTCCCATTCTGGTGGTCATATACTGGACCCGTTTTTTACCTCCTTAGAGGAGATTACTCTAGGCCACCCGGTCCAGCTGGCTTGGACAGATCATATGTTGATGAAAGCAGTTCTCCCTGTGGCAGATCCTCTTTTCGTGGCACAGAATAAAACATCTCTGTCCCGCCAGTGGTGTAAATTAAAGCTTGATGATTTTTACCGTTTATTAGGAAATAGTCCCCTACCCCTCTTTGCTGACGTGGACAGTGGGTATGATGCATTCTGCACTTGGATTGGCTCGGCCTTGGACTCTCTTATTCCCTGTGTACGTTCCAAATGCTGGACCAAGGCCCATAGCCCGTGGTATGATGAGACACTGGCGTCTCTCAAGAGAGAATGTAGGCAAGCGGAAAGGCGATGGAGGAAAGCCTATGATCCCGCGCTTAAGATCTGCTACCTCACTACCTCCAAGTCATATCACAGAGCGGTGTGTCGTACACGCGCCGCTTTCTATGCGCAGGAGTTTCGGAACAGCCCGAACCCCTCCAAATTAATCTTCAAGGTCCTAAATGACCTTATAACTAAGAGGACCCCTGCGGCTGAAATATGCACAGACTCCCATTGTGAGCGCCTGGCCTTGTTCTTTGTTCAGAAGGTACAAGCTATCTATCAAACCTTCCCTACTGCCATGCACTGCTCGAAGCCAGTTGACTGCCCTGAGTGCAAGGATGTGATCCTGGACTGTCTAGCCCCCCTATCAGAGGAGGGCTTTGATCTCTTGAGCCAAAAAATTAAATCTGGCTCCCCGGCAGACCCCCTCAAACCGGCCCTATTTAAAAACCTGCAGGATACATGTCGTGCTCCCTTGCTTTCCCTTATCAATATGTCCCTTGGCTCAGCGACTGTTCCTGTCAAGTGGAAGCAAGCGGTAGTCACTCCCATCCTGAAAAAGCCTACCCTCGACCCCACTAAACCTGAGAACTACCGCCCCATCTCCTTGTTGCCGTGGGCTGCTAAAGTCATCGAAACCCATGTGAATGGGATCCTGGCGGACCATCTTGATAAAGCTAACATCTTGGACCCCACGCAAAATGGTTTCCGTAAAGCCCACAGCACGGAGACTGCCCTGCTATATATGGCTGAACATCTGCGCTCCGTGCTGGACACCGGACACACAGCGGCACTCCTTTTGTTAGACCTGAGTGCCGCCTTTGATACGGTGTCCCATGACATTTTGATGCGGCGGCTAGAGGAAGCCGGGGTTAGGGGTTTGGCATTAGGCTGGTTTCGCTCCTTTCTTTCCAACAGATCCTTCCAGGTTGCGATACCACCCGGCAAGTCCACCTCTCACCCGCTCACGTTGGGGGTTCCTCAGGGTTCATCTCTGAGCCCCACTCTTTTTAATCTTTATGTGAGGCCGCTGGCTGCTGTAGTCAAAAGCTGGGGCCTGACAATGGTTTCCTATGCGGATGACACGCAGCTGGCGGTCACACTAAGTGGGGACTCAGCTATGGATGCCCTCAACTTCTGTGAGGGATTGTGCTCGGTGGCCAATTGGATGAATCAGAACTGTCTCCAATTGAACACTAAGAAGACAGAGGTGATGGTGTTTGGTAAGCGTCCTGGATGTTGGAATGATAGTTGGTGGCCTTCCGAGCTAGGTATGACCCCCTCTCCTGTATTGGAGTTAAAGAACCTCGGGGTCTGGCTGGACCCTGCACTTAGTTTCACCTGCCATACGAAGAAGGTAGCTGCCTCTTGTTTCGGCATTATCAGGAGCATTAGGCCGGTGCTCAAATTTTTTGACGCCAGCACGAGACAGCTGGTGGTCCAGGCCTCGGTTTTATCCAGAATAGACTATGCCAGTGCGCTGCTTGCAGGCACGAACAAGGCTGAACTTCTGCGGCTACAACGAGTGCAGAATGCCGCCGCAAGAGCAATATTTGGGTTGCCCAAACGTTGCTCAGTGTCCGGAGTACTGCATACTCTTCACTGGCTGCCTGTTGTGCGGCGTATTGAGTTTAAGGTGCTTTGCCTGGCCTTCAAAATTTTGAACGGCTTGGCCCCTCCTATTCTTACGAATCTCCTTACTCCGTACATCCCTTCTCGCTCGTTGAGATCCTTGGGCCAGAACTTAGCTGTTGTTCCTCGTTTTCGGTTGAGTAGGACGGGTGGCCGCTCCTTCCGAGTGGTAGCTGCCAAGCTCTGGAACGCTCTTCCCTTTGACATCCATGCTGTGGAAGATTTAACCAGGTTTAGAGGGGTCATTAAAACGTTTCTTTTTAATAAAATTAAGTAATCCCACTGCACTCTGTGTAGTTGTGTTCACCTTTTGGCGCCAGGACGCCCCTTTGCTGGGGCAGCTGTGCGCGGTACAAAAATCAGTAACATAACATAACATAACACCGCCAATACACATGCACTTATAAATTCACCATGCACTCTCCTTGCAGTACTTTATTAATCGAGTCAGTACCCATGTACTCATGCAATGACCCAGGCACTAACACATGCACTGCTACAATCCTCCGTGCACTACCCATACAGTACTCTCATCACCTAGACACTACTCACTCACACCTTCAATTACTTAGGTAGCACCCATGCTGTCCAGCAATCCCCCTGTCACTCCCCATACAGTCCTTCAATCACCCAGCCAGTACCATGCACTTATCCAATCGCTCCTCCAATACCCAAGCACTTATAAATTCAGCATGCACTCTCCTTGCAGTACTCATGCAATCACCCAAGCACTGACACATGTACTGCTACAATCCCCTGAGCACTACCCATGCAGTTCTCTAACCACCTACATACTACTCATTTGCTCTTTCAATTACCCTGGTAGTATCCATCCAGTCCAGCAATCACCCTGTCACTACCCATGCACTGCTCCAAACACTCAGCCAGGACCATGTACTTATCCAATCACTCCGCCAAAACCAAAGCACTTATAAATTCACCATGCACTCTCATTACAGTACTCTAATCATCCAGTCACTACACATGTACTCATGCAATGACCCAGTCACTAACTCATGCTGTGCTACAATCCCCTCTCCACTACCCATGCAGTCCTCTAACTACCTACACATTACTCATTCATTCCTCCAATTACCAACGTAGAACCCATGCAGTCCAGCAATAACCCTGTCACTACCCATGCACTGCTCCAATCACCCAGCCAGCACCATGTAACAACAAAAATGACATACACAGTTTAAGAATATGATTGTAGAAAGAGTTCTTAGGTTAGCGACAAAATCATTCACCTTAGCGTCCGTTTTAACCCACAGTACCTTATGATGCGATAAAAAGTTCCTAGCGGCACTTCAGCGTTGAAAATCAAGGTGTAGTTTATCCGGTAGAAATTTACTCGCTAAGGCACAATGCGACAAAATTCGGCCCGCTAACGAACGGGGCGACAATTTCACCAGCGGGTATCTTGGTTGGGTCTGCGACGATTTTCGCAGCGATAAAATTACTCACGCTAACGAGCGGTGCGATGATCTTGGCTTGTTCTGCGACGATTTCACACAGCAGCGGCAGGCTCTGCGACAAAGTTCACAGCGATAGAATTCTTCCCGCTAACAGGCGGAGCGCGGTTCTTGGGCTGGTAGCGATCAAATTTGGTCCGCTAACGAGCGGTGCGATGATTTTCCCAGCGCTGATCGGGCTCAGCGGCAGCAGGCTCTGCGACGATGTCCTCAGCGATAAAATTCTGCACGCTAACGAGCGGTGCGACGGAAATGTTCTCGCTAAGCCGGCTGTGCGTGAAAAAGTGGAGATGTTTGATTTCTTTCTTGTTGGCCAGCTTCCCAACAGCACTCACAGCTCCCAGAGGCCCCAAAACTGGTTCCAGCACTCTAGGAGGGGCAGAACTCACACAGCAGAGTTCAGGGGGAAGCTGGGGGTGAAGTCCTTTTGTTCCTGAGACTTCTTCACAGGAGGCCAGCTCTTCTCAGGCCCTTGGAGATCTTTTAAAGCACAAGTTGAAATAAAGTCTTTGTAGTCTTTCTCCTCTCCTTCAGCAGCAAGGCAACCACTGCAGGCCAATCCCCCAGGTCAGGGACAGTACTCCTCCTTACAGCTGTCCCAGTTCCTTCTCCTCAGACAGAGGTTCTTCTTGACAAGCAGGATCTAATCTCTTGGGAGCAGGGTCCCAATGCTTATACCCCTAAATCTTTTGTTCCTCTGGGGTAGAGGGGCCTTTGCACAGTCCAAGCCAGTTCCTGAGCACTTTGTTGACATGACTCTGACTTTCTATTCAGAGTGCAGGGCAGAGACATCAGCCACTCCACAGGAGGTGGAGCCAGCATTGTGGAGGCAGAGCACAGCCCTATTCAGAGTCCAGGTGTACTCCTCCCACCCATCTGGATGTCAATCTCTCTATTCACCACCAGGCTACCTAGCCCTGCCCCTCTGGCATTCCCCAGCCCTGTCACTCACACAAACCAGACAGGCAGATACACATCATAGCAGAGGCGGGCTGAAATGGTTAGGCAAGCAAATACCAACTTTCTAAAAGTGGCATTTGCAAACACAGAATATTAAAATAAACTTTACTAAAAGATGTATTTGATCATTCTGAGTTCAGGCATACTAAACTTGCATTTCTACCATGTTCCCTGGGTCTGTTAGGATCATAGAATGTAACAATTCTAACAGCCCATTCTGGCCTATGGAGAACAAGTAGCCTTGCAATAGTGAAAAACGAAAATGGCTGTAATTCACTATTAGGACATGCCACACACATCAGGGCTTGTCCTACCGTATGCTTACAATGCACCCTGCCCTTGGGCCTACCACAGGGGTGACTAATATGAAGTTAAGGGAAGGTTTAGGGACTGGCAAGTGGGTGCACTTGCCCAGTCAGCATGACAGTACCAGACTGCACGCAGGTTCCGCAATGGCAGACCTTAGACACATTTTACTAGGCCGCTTCTGTGGGTGGCACAACCAGTGCTGCAAGCCCACCAGCAGCATTTGTATTTACAAGCCCTGGGCACTCCTGGTGCACTTTACTGGGGTTTGACAGTAAACCAAATAAGCCAATCATGGAATCCAACCAACATATACATTTTAAATAGGGAGCACTTGCACTGTGGCACTGGTTGGCAGTGACACAGTGCTCTGAGCAGCTAACACCAGCAAAACACATGAGGCACAGCGACAAAAAGTGGAAGGGAGACTCACGCCAAGGTGCCAGGTCTAACACGTGTCCCCTCCAGCTGAAATGTGGGGAGAACTACCCTACCTCACGGAGTTCTTCATCACTAAGGCAGAAAAATCTGGACAGACCGTCAGCATTGGCGTGATCTGTACCAGGGCGATGTTCCACCGTGAAATCCATACCCTGTAGGGAAATGGACCACCTCAACAGCTTTTGATTTTCACCCCTCATATGCATCAACCATCTGAGGGGCCTGTGGTCTGTCTGAACCCGGAAGTGAGACCCAAACAGGTAGGGTCTTAGCTTCTTCAGCGCCCAGACCACAGCAAATGCCTCACGCTCAATAGCACTCCATCTCTGTTCCCGTGGAAGTAACCTCCTGCTAAGGAAGGCTACAGGTTGATCTAGGCCCTCCTCATTAATCTGTGAAAGAACAGCCCCCACACCATGCTCTGAAGCATCTGTCTGAACGATAAACTCTTTGGAGAAGTTGGGAGCCAAGAGCACGGGCACCGTGCTCATAGCAGCTTTCAGGGCCTCAAAAGCTTTTTGACAGGTGTCAGTCCAAATCACTTTCCTGGGCTGCTTCCTAGAAGTCAGCACTGTCAAGGGGGCAACAATGTTGCCATACCCCTTGACAAACCTCCTGTAGTACCAGGTGAGACCTAGGAAGGCTCTCCCCTCTGTCTGGGTTTTGGGCGACTCCCAATTCAGGATGGTTTCTATCTTGGGTTGAAGGGGCGCCACCTGGCCCCAAGTGCCCCAAGTACACCATGGAACCCTGCCCGATCTGGCACTTACTCGCCTTGATCGTGAGGCCTGCCCTCCGCAGCGCCATCAACACTTCCCAGAGGTGGCGCAGGTGTTCTTCCCAAGTGGAGCTGAACACTGCGATGTCATCCAGGTAGGCGGCACTTAACGAATCCAGTCCGGGCAAACACCTGGTTGACCAACCTCTGGAAGGTGGCAGGGGCATTCTTCATTACAAAGGGCATAACCCGGAACTGGTAGTGCCCATCTGGGGTGGAAAATGCTGACCTCTCTTTGGCCCACTCGGTCAAGGCGATCTGCCAGTACCCAGGCGTTAAATCAAACGTGCTGAGGTAGTTGGCAGCCCCTAGCCGATCTATGAGCTCATCATCTCTGGGGATGGGGTGTGCGTCAGTCCTGGTGACTGAACTGAGTCCTCTGTAGTCCACACAGAACCGGAGTTCGGGTGTGGCTCCCGGCGCTGCAGCCTTTGGAACCAAGACCACTGGGCTGGCCCAAGGACGGCTGGAGGACTCAATTACCCCGAGTGCAAACATCTTGGAGACCTCCTCCTTGATGCATGCCCTCACCCTGTCAGTCACCCTGTAGGCCTTGTGCCTCACAGGTGTACTATCCCCAGTGTCCACATCATGGACGCACCAATCAGTGACACCGGGAACCAGGGAAAACAGATCAGAAAATTGTCCCAGCAGCTGGCGACAATCATTCTGTTGCTCAGGGGTCAGGGCGGAAGAGAGGGTGACACCATCCACTGACCCATCTTGCTCCTGGCCTGACAGGAGGTCAGGAAGAGGCTCGGTCTCCTCTTCCATCTCAGCATCTGTTGCCAAGAGCATGCCCACTTGGGACCTCTCCAAGTGGGGCTTGAGGGGGTTGACATGAAGGACCCTTAAGGGGTTCCTTGGAGACCGCAAGTCCACCAAATAGGTAACAGGACTCTTGCGCTCCACAACCTCAAAGGGACCGGTTCACTTATCCTGGAGCGCACAAGGCTCCACTGGGGCCAAGACCCACACCTTCTGTCCAGGCTGAAGCTCTACCAGAGTGGCATTCTGGTCGTACCATCGCTTCATCTCCTCCTGGCTGGCTTCCAGATTTGCCTCAGCAAGTTGCCTGAATCGCCTAGTTTGATTCCTGAAGGCCAGCATGTAGCTATATACATTCTGGGGAGGTTTCCTGGGAGATTGCTCCCAGCCTTCCTTGACCAGACTTAGAGGTCCTCTCACTGGGTGGCCATACAGGAGCTCAAAGGGGCTGAACCCTAGAGACTTCTGTGGCACCTCACGGTACGCAAAGAGAAGGCATGGCAAGAGGACGTGCCACTTACGCCTCATGGGTTCTTCCAGACCCATTATCATGCCCTTGAGGGTACGGTTGAATCTCTCAACCAACCCGTTTCCTTGGGGGTGGTAAGGTGTGGTGAACTTGTAGGTTACACCACACTCTTGCCAAAGGGATTTCATATATTTGGATATGAAATTGGTACCCCGGTCAGACACCACCTCTAGAGGGAATCCCACTCTGGAGAAAACTCCCATCAGTGCACGTCCCACCACAGGGGCCGTCACTGTCCTCAGAGGGATGGCTTCCAGGTACCGGGTGGCATGGTCCACCAGGACCAGGATAAACCTGTTGCCCATGGCTGTCCTGGGGTCCAGTGGCCCCACAATGTCAATCCCCACTCGCTGGAATGGGGTACCGACCACAGGGAATGGCTGGAGTGGAGCCTTCGGCTTCCTTCCACTCTTTCCACTTGCCTGGCAAGTCTGACATGCCCTGCAGTGAGTGTCTGAACTCCTGCGCATTTGGGGCCAATAAAAGTGGGTGACAAGCCTTTCAAAGGTCTTGTCCTGCCCCAAATGTCCTGCCAATGGCACATCGTGAGCCAGCCCCAGTAGGAAGGCTCTGAAGTCCTGGGGTACCACCAGTGCACGGGCTGACCCAGGCTCAGCAACCTTAGGCTCTGTATATAGGAGGTCGTTCTCCCAGTAAATGAAATGTGACCCAGACTGATCACCTGCGGCCTGGTCTGCAGCCTGCTGCCGCATACCCACGAGAGAAGGGCATTCTTTCTGTGCCTTACAAAAATCCTCCCTAAAGGGGCCTCCTTCCTGCTGCCAATGGGTCAGCTCAGGCAGGTCCCCCAGTTCAGCTATCTGTTCCCCGGTAGGCTCCAGGGCATCCCCCTCAAGGTCTGCTTCCTCCTGGGCCGTGGGAACTTCAGGGGCCGGGTTCCCGCGCCCCCTGCCTCTTCTCTCTAAGGCCGGTCCCTGGGCCTCCCTCTCAGGCTCCAGGACCTCTTGAGCACCTCTACTCGCTGCCATGGACCGTGTGGTGACACACGCCCAATCCGGCATACCCAACATCTCCAGGTGAGCACTCCGCTCCACCTTAGCCCAAGGTGAGCTCCCCAAATCGTTCCCTAACAGACAGTCTACAGTCATGGCGGGCCTCACAGCCACCTGAAGAGTACCAGAGACCCCCCCCACTCAAAGGGAACCTGAGCCACCTTGCAGTGACTCTCTGTGTTGTCAGCGGCAACAACTGGATAGAATGCTCCTGGGACCACCTGCTCTTGAGACACCAAGTGACACTTGACAGCTGTCACACTGGCTCCTGTATCTCTCAGAGCTTCCACCCTACGGCCATTGATGGTCACCCACTGCCTGTATTTCTCAGTGTTATCAGGCAGCTGGGTTTGGGGGACCATCTCACAGTCTCCTAATGAGACAAGGGACATCTCTGCGGGACCCCACCCACCTTGGACTGCCATCTCCTCCCCCAAGGCTACACTAGCCATCTGCCGGGGTGGAGCACCAGTGGGTGCTGGTTTACCATACAAAGGACACTTTACATCAGAGGCAAAATGCCCCATGTTACCACACTTGTAACATTTTAGGGGCCTCTTCTGAACAGGGGGACCTGTCGGAGCCCCGGTCGGCTTCTGGGGTGGGGGAGGCTGAGAACCTTTCCCTTGGTTCCCTTGGGGATTACTTTGGGCCTTCTGGGGAACTCCCTCTGTTTACCCTTGTCCCCCCCACTCTTCTGCTGGGGACCCTGCCCACCTTTAGCGGAGTCTCCCACTGGACCCTTGTGGACCCTGGTACTGACCCAGCGGTCTGCCTCCTCAGCAAGCTTTCTAGGGTTAGTCAGCCTACTATCAATCAGGTGCTGGCGTAGCTCAGGAAAACAATTACTGGACAAGTGCTCCCATGCCATTAAATCAAGAAGCCCTTGAAAATCATCAACCTTGCTACGCTTCACCCAACCATCCAGTGCTCTGCAAAAAAAAAGTTACATACTTAACATACGTACTGTTTGGAATCTTTTTTCAACCCCTGAACCTTTGCCTATACAACTCAGGGGTCAATCCATACCTGGTCATCAAAGCATCCTTCATATGGGGATAAGAATTATAAACATCTGAAGGCAAGTCTAGCAGTGTGTCCCGCCCCTCACTTAGGAACCGTCCCCACCATCCCGCTCCCCAATCCTTCTCAGGGACCCGGTGGGAGGACATGGCTACCTCATAGGCCTTGAACCACTGCCCTAAGTCATCATTTTTAAAGAATTACTTTACCACATCTTTTGGTATGTACACCCTTGATTCTACCTGCATTGGCGGTGTGCTGCCACCAGAGGGAGTGAGTTCTAAACTCCTAGCCTTCAGCTCTATCTCCCTCAACTTTGTTTCATGCTCCAGTTGAATTCTTCTCTCTTCGAGAGCCAACTTTTTGCTTTCCAACTCCCCACTCATGTGCTCGGGTTTCTTTCCTGTCCGCCAACTCCTCTGGCGACAGGCCTCTGCCAAAGCTATGGATGCTTAATGCTGGTTCAATTATGTCTGCCTCCTCATGTGATCTGGACTCAATCCAGGCCCTCAGCGCCTTTTGGAATTGGGTTTTGTTTCTGCACCCAGTCGGGGAAACTCCAAACTTTTTGCAGACGCCCTTCAGCTGGGCTAATGTGTAGTCCTCTAATCTTTCCTCTTCCCATTCTATTCCTTCAAGGTCAGAGATCACAGATGCTGCCTTTTCCACAACGACTGAACCAGGCATGATTTAAAAAACTGGAGATTTCTTGGCAAACAAAAAGTAAAAGTATGTAGCTGCGTTATGGTCTGAACTCACTAAGTGGTGTTCACCAATCACTGTACATGAATCACAAATGCAAATACAGGATCCCACCGCTGACCACCAATGTTAGAATTGGGGATCTCTGGTTGGCACAGGTAGGTACTTGTGACAAGCAGGGACCCTCCCCTCTAGTCAGGGTAAGGGGCAACACTCCTAAAATAACCCCTGCTCACCCTCTAGGTAGCTTGGCGCGAGCAGACAAGGCTTATCTCAGAGCGTTATAGGTTAAGCATTTGTGACCACATACAGTAACTCAGTGACAACACCACAAATGGACACCACACTAGATTTATCAAAAATAGTGATCTTTTATATAAAGGCTTAGCACAAGACCAAATAACGACAAAAATGACATATACAGTTCAAGAATATGATTGTAGAAAGAGTTCTTAGGTTAGCGACAAAATCATTCACCTTAGCGTCCGTTTTAACCCACAGTACCTTATGATGCGATAAAAAGTTCCTAGCGGCACTTCAGCATTGAAAATCAAGGTGTAGCTTATCCGGTAGAAATTTACTCACTAAGGCACAATGCGACAAAATTCGGCCCGCTAATGAGCGGGGCGACAATTTCACCAGCGGGTATCTTGGTTGGGTCTGCGACTATTTTCGCAGCGATAAAATTACTCACGCTAACGAGCGGTGCGATGATCTTGGCTTTTTCTGCGGCGATTTCACACAGCAGCGGCAGGCTCTGCGACGATGTTCGCAGCGATAGAATTCTGCCCGCTAACAGGCAGAGCGCGGATCTTGGGCTGGTAGCGATCAAATTCGGTCCATTAACGAGCGGTGCGATGATTTTCCCAGCGCTGATCGGGCTCAGCGGCAGCAGGCTCTGCGACGATGTCCTCAGCGATAAAGATCTGCATGCTAACGAGCGGTGCGACGGAAATTTTCTCGCTAAGCCGGCTGTGCGTGAGAAAGTGGAGATCTTTGATTTCTTTCTTCTTGGCCAACTTCCCAACAGCAGGCACAGCTCCCAGAGGCCCCAAAACTGGCTCCAGCACTCTAGGAGGGGCAGAACTCACACAGCATAGTTCAGGGGGAAGCTGGGGGTGAAGTCTGTTTGTTCCTGGGACTTCTTCACAGGAGGCCAGCTCTTCTCAGGCCCTTGGAGATCTTTTAAAGCACAAGTTGAAATAAAGTCTTTGTAGTCTTTCTCCTCTCCTTCAGCAGCAAGGCAACCACTGCAGGCCAATCCCACAGGTCAGGGACAGCACTCCTCCTTACAGCTTTCCCAGTTCCTTCTCCTCATGCAGAGGTTCTTCTTGTCAAGCAGGATCTAATCTCTTGGGAGCAGGGTCCCAATACTTATGCCCCTAAATCCTTTGTTCCTCTGGGGTAGAGGGGCCTTTGCCCAGTCTAAACCAGTTCCTGAGCACTTTGTTGACATGACTCTGACTTTCTATTCAGAGTGCAGGGCAGAGACAACAGCCGCTCCACAGGAGGTGGAGCCAGCATTGTGGAGGCAGAGCACAGCCCTATTCAGAGTCCAGGTGTACTCCTCCCACCCATCTGGATGTCAATCTCTCTATTCACCACCAGGCTACCTAGCCCTGCCCCTCTGGAATTCCCCAGACCTGCCACTCACACAAACCAGACAGGTAGATACACATCATAGCAGAGGTGGGTTGAAATGGTTAGGCAAGCAAATACCAACTTTCTAAAAGTGGCATTTGTATTATTAAAATAAACTGTACTAAAATATGTATTTTATCATTCTGAGTTCAGGCATACTAAACTAGAATTTCTACCATGTTCCCTGGGTCTGTTAGGATCATAGAATGTAACAATTCTAACAGCCCATTCTGGCCTGTGGAGAACAGGTAGCCTTGCAATAGTGAAAAAGGAAAATGGCTGTAATTCACTATTAGGACATGCCACACACATCAGGGCTTGTCCTACCTTATGCTTACAATGCACCCTGCCCTTGGGCCTACCATAGGGGTGACTAATATGAAGTTAAGGGAAGGTTTAGGGACTGGCAAGTGGGTGCACTTGCCCAGTGAGCATGACAGTACCAGACTGCACGCAGGTTCTGCAATGGCAGACCTTAGACACATTTTACTAGGCCGCTTCTGTGGGTGGCACAACCAGTGCTGCAAGCCCACCAGCAGCATTTGTATTTACAAGCCCTGGGCACTCCTGGTGCACTTTACTGGGGTCTGACAGTAAACCAAATAAGCCAATCATGGAATCCAACCAACATATACATTTTAAATATGGAGCACTTGAACTATGGCACTGGTTGGCAGTGGCACAGTGCTCTGAGCAGCTAACACCAGCAAAACACATGAGGCACAGCGAAAAAAAGTGGAAAGGAGACTCACGCCAAGGTGCCAGGTCTAACAACATCTGAAATGACATCACTGATGACATCACTGATGACATCATCCACATGCTAATCTGATGCACCTCCTCATACCCTAATATTACCTTTGATACACCCACTCTAAAATACAGACTACCTTTTTCGAAACCATTGACACAACGATACCAGTTAGTACATACCCACTCACTAATTCCTAGGTCTACACACATATCCACTTATTCACCCATACAGTCACTCATACATGCAGTCAACCATCAATACGCACTGTCATATGCACTCACATATCTATACAGACACTCACACACTGCCACTCATCCATAGAGTTACTCACACACCTAGTCAGTCATGCAAAGAATCAATCACACTCCCATTTACTCACCTATACAGTTATACACACTCCACCTCACTTATTCAAACATATACTAACACATACTTACACTCTTATACAATAACTAATATAAGCACACATTCATCCATACAGCCACTCTCACAATCACTCACTCTCACCTATAGTCATTTACATACTCCAACACTCACATATACTGCCTTTCACATATGCAGTTACTCACACATGTACCACTGAGGCATCCATTCACTCACCAACACACCCATACACACACTCACCCACCCATATAGCCCTTCACAGATGCTCTCTTGAACCCATACACCCAGTGAATCACCCACTCACACATCTATGCACAGTCACACCCCCACCCACCCACACAGACACCCATACAGATACTCAGACAACCAATCAATAACCCATATAGACCCTTATTTAGCTACTCACCAACCCATGCAACCGCCTACATGCCAACTGACAAACTAAACTGCGTGAATGTCTGTTTCAGTCACTAACCCTTGCATTCAGTAAGACACATTTAATCACTCACTTATACATTCACGCAACTACTAAATCATCCATTCAGACACTTATATACCCACTCATGCTTCAATACACCTTGGTCTTTATATATATATATATATAACATATTTAAACTTAACAGAAACACACAGTCATCAGTGATGTCATTTGAGATGTCATCAGTGATGTCACTGACCATGTCATGAATGATGTAATATGTGACGTCATCAGCAGTGTATTGCGGGGGCGAGAGTAAAACGGCCGAATTTCTCTGGTTTTATACGAGTGAAATGTCCAACTAACTATAACGTCACTGAAACCTGTGTTTTTTTCAGTGAATATATATACATATACATACTCCTTCGAAACTCCTACTGAAAAGAGCAGAGGTGGGCACTCCAGGCAATTAAAATAATGTATTTTTCACAGTGCAATGTCCGTCTTGACGCGTTTCTGCTGGTCCCTTTCTCAAAGTCACATTCTCTTTAGATTCATTCAAATTTAAAGGCACAGCGCATTAAAGACACAGTAAAAAGAAACATCCGTTGCTTTACATGCCCTAATCATTATGTATACTGTCTTTTAAACTGGCTAAGTACATATCCCTTTCAAAATCATTTTTAATATTTTTGTAGTTATACTCTTTTTTGATTTTTATAAAAATTCTTTTATATAACAACAAGCCAACTTAACATTTGAATTCATCCTATATTCCATACTTAGACCTTGGGAACATTTTGGAAGGAAACCTTTGGGCCAGTGCCCTAACCCAATAACAGTATCACATGGCATAATGGGAATCATACCAATGGTTTCCATGAAACATTCATTGCCAGCTCAGAGCATTCTGATCATTCTGAATACACTGAACACATCAAACATTATATAAGCTATAAGTGGGAGCGAAATATATAAATAAATAGATAAATTAATAGTGAATACGAGATAATGTCCAATAAATTAATTGCCATGAAATATGTAATTATAAGAGTCATATATAAGTATATTCAAAATCAAAATGCTATATAAAATATATAAATTCAATCCTTCTCTATGAATATAATGAATAGCTTTAAATATATGAAACATATGTAGTGCATACAGTGACCGAGTGCACAATTTCAGAGCCAGTGGATCGTCAAAAAGTGCTCTAGTGTGGAAATAGATTCTTATCTTATTGCACAGACCTTCCTCATAAAAACCTGTTAAGACCCATCCAAGAGGAAACATTATATTGGACAACATGTTTATCATAGAAGTGTGTTTTGCTACAGAGTATGTAAAATCCTGATTCCTGATTGCCCACTGATGTTCCAACATGCGTTTGAGGGGAAAAACAGTACTCCCCACATGCATCAGGGGGCAGGGGCAGCTGAGTACATAGATACAATGATTGGTGTTGCAATTAAAAAAAACGTTATCTTTTTCGTATGGGTGGGAGGACATGGCTACCTCATAGGCCTTGAACCACTGCCCTAAGTCATCATTTTTAAAGAATTACTTTACCACATCTTTTGGTATGTACACCCTTGATTCTACCTGCATTGGCGGTGTGCTGCCACCAGAGGGAGTGAGTTCTAAACTCCTAGCCTTCAGCTCTATCTCCCTCAACTTTGTTTCATGCTCCAGTTGAATTCTTCTCTCTTCGAGAGCCAACTTTTTGCTTTCCAACTCCCCACTCATGTGCTCGGGTTTCTTTCCTGTCCGCCAACTCCTCTGGCGACAGGCCTCTGCCAAAGCTATGGATGCTTAATGCTGGTTCAATTATGTCTGCCTCCTCATGTGATCTGGACTCAATCCAGGCCCTCAGCGCCTTTTGGAATTGGGTTTTGTTTCTGCACCCAGTCGGGGAAACTCCAAACTTTTTGCAGACGCCCTTCAGCTGGGCTAATGTGTAGTCCTCTAATCTTTCCTCTTCCCATTCTATTCCTTCAAGGTCAGAGATCACAGATGCTGCCTTTTCCACAACGACTGAACCAGGCATGATTTAAAAAACTGGAGATTTCTTGGCAAACAAAAAGTAAAAGTATGTAGCTGCGTTATGGTCTGAACTCACTAAGTGGTGTTCACCAATCACTGTACATGAATCACAAATGCAAATACAGGATCCCACCGCTGACCACCAATGTTAGAATTGGGGATCTCTGGTTGGCACAGGTAGGTACTTGTGACAAGCAGGGACCCTCCCCTCTAGTCAGGGTAAGGGGCAACACTCCTAAAATAACCCCTGCTCACCCTCTAGGTAGCTTGGCGCGAGCAGACAAGGCTTATCTCAGAGCGTTATAGGTTAAGCATTTGTGACCACATACAGTAACTCAGTGTCAACACCACAAATGGACACCACACTAGATTTATCAAAAATAGTGATCTTTTATATAAAGGCTTAGCACAAGACCAAATAACGACAAAAATGACATATACAGTTCAAGAATATGATTGTAGAAAGAGTTCTTAGGTTAGCGACAAAATCATTCACCTTAGCGTCCGTTTTAACCCACAGTACCTTATGATGCGATAAAAAGTTCCTAGCGGCACTTCAGCATTGAAAATCAAGGTGTAGCTTATCCGGTAGAAATTTACTCACTAAGGCACAATGCGACAAAATTCGGCCCGCTAATGAGCGGGGCGACAATTTCACCAGCGGGTATCTTGGTTGGGTCTGCGACTATTTTCGCAGCGATAAAATTACTCACGCTAACGAGCGGTGCGATGATCTTGGCTTTTTCTGCGGCGATTTCACACAGCAGCGGCAGGCTCTGCGACGATGTTCGCAGCGATAGAATTCTGCCCGCTAACAGGCAGAGCGCGGATCTTGGGCTGGTAGCGATCAAATTCGGTCCATTAACGAGCGGTGCGATGATTTTCCCAGCGCTGATCGGGCTCAGCGGCAGCAGGCTCTGCGACGATGTCCTCAGCGATAAAATTCTGCATGCTAACGAGCGGTGCAACGGAAATTTTCTCGCTAAGCCGGCTGTGCGTGAGAAAGTGGAGATCTTTGATTTCTTTCTTCTTGGCCAACTTCCCAACAGCAGGCACAGCTCCCAGAGGCCCCAAAACTGGCTCCAGCACTCTAGGAGGGGCAGAACTCACACAGCATAGTTCAGGGGGAAGCTGGGGGTGAAGTCCGTTTGTTCCTGGGACTTCTTCACAGGAGGCCAGCTCTTCTCAGGCCCTTGGAGATCTTTTAAAGCACAAGTTGAAATAAAGTCTTTGTAGTCTTTCTCCTCTCCTTCAGCAGCAAGGCAACCACTGCAGGCCAATCCCACAGGTCAGGGACAGCACTCCTCCTTACAGCTTTCCCAGTTCCTTCTCCTCATGCAGAGGTTCTTCTTGTCAAGCAGGATCTAATCTCTTGGGAGCAGGGTCCCAATACTTATGCCCCTAAATCCTTTGTTCCTCTGGGGTAGAGGGGCCTTTGCCCAGTCTTAACCAGTTCCTGAGCACTTTGTTGACATGACTCTGACTTTCTATTCAGAGTGCAGGGCAGAGACAACAGCCGCTCCACAGGAGGTGGAGCCAGCATTGTGGAGGCAGAGCACAGCCCTATTCAGAGTCCAGGTGTACTCCTCCCACCCATCTGGATGTCAATCTCTCTATTCACCACCAGGCTACCTAGCCCTGCCCCTCTGGAATTCCCCAGACCTGCCACTCACACAAACCAGACAGGTAGATACACATCATAGCAGAGGTGGGTTGAAATGGTTAGGCAAGCAAATACCAACTTTCTAAAAGTGGCATTTGTATTATTAAAATAAACTGTACTAAAATATGTATTTTATCATTCTGAGTTCAGGCATACTAAACTAGAATTTCTACCATGTTCCCTGGGTCTGTTAGGATCATAGAATGTAACAATTCTAACAGCCCATTCTGGCCTGTGGAGAACAGGTAGCCTTGCAATAGTGAAAAAGGAAAATGGCTGTAATTCACTATTAGGACATGCCACACACATCAGGGCTTGTCCTACCTTATGCTTACAATGCACCCTGCCCTTGGGCCTACCATAGGGGTGACTAATATGAAGTTAAGGGAAGGTTTAGGGACTGGCAAGTGGGTGCACTTGCCCAGTGAGCATGACAGTACCAGACTGCACGCAGGTTCTGCAATGGCAGACCTTAGACACATTTTACTAGGCCGCTTCTGTGGGTGGCACAACCAGTGCTGCAAGCCCACCAGCAGCATTTGTATTTACAAGCCCTGGGCACTCCTGGTGCACTTTACTGGGGTCTGACAGTAAACCAAATAAGCCAATCATGGAATCCAACCAACATATACATTTTAAATATGGAGCACTTGAACTATGGCACTGGTTGGCAGTGGCACAGTGCTCTGAGCAGCTAACACCAGCAAAACACATGAGGCACAGCGAAAAAAAGTGGAAAGGAGACTCACGCCAAGGTGCCAGGTCTAACAACATCTGAAATGACATCACTGATGACATCACTGATGACATCATCCACATGCTAATCTGATGCACCTCCTCATACCCTAATATTACCTTTGATACACCCACTCTAAAATACAGACTACCTTTTTCGAAACCATTGACACAACGATACCAGTTAGTACATACCCACTCACTAATTCCTAGGTCTACACACATATCCACTTATTCACCCATACAGTCACTCATACATGCAGTCAACCATCAATACGCACTGTCATATGCACTCACATATCTATACAGACACTCACACACTGCCACTCATCCATAGAGTTACTCACACACCTAGTCAGTCATGCAAAGAATCAATCACACTCCCATTTACTCACCTATACAGTTATACACACTCCACCTCACTTATTCAAACATATACTAACACATACTTACACTCTTATACAATAACTAATATAAGCACACATTCATCCATACAGCCACTCTCACAATCACTCACTCTCACCTATAGTCATTTACATACTCCAACACTCACATATACTGCCTTTCACATATGCAGTTACTCACACATGTACCACTGAGGCATCCATTCACTCACCAACACACCCATACACACACTCACCCACCCATATAGCCCTTCACAGATGCTCTCTTGAACCCATACACCCAGTGAATCACCCACTCACACATCTATGCACAGAGTCACACCCCCACCCACCCACACAGACACCCATACAGATACTCAGACAACCAATCAATAACCCATATAGACCCTTATTTAGCTACTCACCAACCCATGCAACCGCCTACATGCCAACTGACAAACTAAACTGCGTGAATGTCTGTTTCAGTCACTAACCCTTGCATTCAGTAAGACACATTTAATCACTCACTTATACATTCACGCAACTACTAAATCATCCATTCAGACACTTATATACCCACTCATGCTTCAATACACCTTGGTCTTTATATATATATATATATATAACATATTTAAACTTAACAGAAACACACAGTCATCAGTGATGTCATTTGAGATGTCATCAGTGATGTCACTGACCATGTCATGAATGATGTAATATGTGACGTCATCAGCAGTGTATTGCGGGGGCGAGAGTAAAACGGCCGAATTTCTCTGGTTTTATACGAGTGAAATGTCCAACTAACTATAACGTCACTGAAACCTGTGTTTTTTTCAGTGAATATATATACATATACATACTCCTTCGAAACTCCTACTGAAAAGAGCAGAGGTGGGCACTCCAGGCAATTAAAATAATGTATTTTTCACAGTGCAATGTCCGTCTTGACGCGTTTCTGCTGGTCCCTTTCTCAAAGTCACATTCTCTTTAGATTCATTCAAATTTAAAGGCACAGCGCATTAAAGACACAGTAAAAAGAAACATCCGTTGCTTTACATGCCCTAATCATTATGTATACTGTCTTTTAAACTGGCTAAGTACATATCCCTTTCAAAATCATTTTTAATATTTTTGTAGTTATACTCTTTTTTGATTTTTATAAAAATTCTTTTATATAACAACAAGCCAACTTAACATTTGAATTCATCCTATATTCCATACTTAAACCTTGGGAACATTTTGGAAGGAAACCTTTGGGCCAGTGCCCTAACCCAATAACAGTATCACATGGCATAATGGGAATCATACCAATGGTTTCCATGAAACATTCATTGCCAGCTCAGAGCATTCTGATCATTCTGAATACACTGAACACATCAAACATTATATAAGCTATAAGTGGGAGCGAAATATATAAATAAATAGATAAATTAATAGTGAATACGAGATAATGTCCAATAAATTAATTGCCATGAAATATGTAATTATAAGAGTCATATATAAGTATATTCAAAATCAAAATGCTATATAAAATATATAAATTCAATCCTTCTCTATGAATATAATGAATAGCTTTAAATATATGAAACATATGTAGTGCATACAGTGACCGAGTGCACAATTTCAGAGCCAGTGGATCGTCAAAAAGTGCTCTAGTGTGGAAATAGATTCTTATCTTATTGCACAGACCTTCCTCATAAAAACCTGTTAAGACCCATCCAAGAGGAAACATTATATTGGACAACATGTTTATCATAGAAGTGTGTTTTGCTACAGAGTATGTAAAATCCTGATTCCTGATTGCCCACTGATGTTCCAACATGCGTTTGAGGGGAAAAACAGTACTCCCCACATGCATCAGGGGGCAGGGGCAGCTGAGTACATAGATACAATGATTGGTGTTGCAATTAAAAAAAACGTTATCTTTTTCGTATGTTCATCACTAGTTGTAAATGTGAGGACATTTTTCACCATTCTGCAAGCTTTGCAGTGATTACACTTGAAAAACCCATTTGTGGTAGATAGCCAAGTTTCTGGTTTTTGGCTTCCATTAAAGTAGTTGTGTGTCAGATTATCACCTAATGTGCCCCTTTCCTGTAAGTCATTGGAGGTGCCATGGGTAAATCTTTACCAATTACATTGTCATTCTTGACTATCTGCCAATATCTTTTCAAGATCTGATGTACTTTGGGAGACATTTGATTGAAACAGGTGATAAATCTGGCCGATGTCCCTTCCTTTTGAACTCTATCATTAGGATAGAGCAGCTGATTTCTGGTAATGTTATCAAACTTACGTTTAGCCTCAACCAACGTCTTCAGGCAATATACTCATTTGCTAAACCTCTCATTCATCTTTCGTACCTGCCCTTAGAATTCCTGTTCCTGGCTACAGATTCTTTTAAGCTTTAATGTTTCCCCATAGGGGGTACTTTCTTTTAAGTTGGTCGGATGATGGCTTTTGAAATATAGAATTATGTTTCCAGCTGTACTCTTGCGATATACCGTGGAGTTAATTTTGCCTTCTTTTACTTGTAGCAAAATACCCAGAAAGGATATCTCGCTAACACTCATAATTTCTGTAAAATGCAGATTATAGGGGCTCTTGTTGAGGATTTTAACATATTCCACAGCCTCCAGTCTAGACCAGCTCCACAGCAGAGACAAATCGTCAATGTAGCGGGTCCAGACCAGTGTATGTTGTACATATTTGGCATTCTCATCTGCCCAGGCCACCTGCTTCTCCTACCAGCCCATTTCCAAATTAGCAAAGCTGGGGGCAAAGCAGCCTACACAGCAACCCTGCACTCTTTCCTACTCCCTGCTGACGAGAGGCAACTACCTCGAAACACGTGTCCAGGGATGGCTAACGCTATTCACACTTGCACTCACGACACAAGCATAGGTGTATCCGCCGACGCTGACTACAGGGACCACAGTTCTTTGGGGTAACACGCAGGTAGGTCAGCAGTGTGCGACCATTTGGATTTGGCAAAGCAGGTGCCCATAGCAGTCCCCACAGTCTGCCTGTACAGGCTTCCGTCATGTATGAAGATATTATCCTTCAAACAGACACAGGTCATCTCCAGAAACATTCACGTGTGTTCCAGAAAGCAAGCTGGTCTTTTTGTCAAATAGTACTCACATATGCGTACCCCCAAATCGTGACCAATCGAAGTGTAAAGGGCAGTGACATCAAGAGTAATCATGATATAAGATTCACTCCATGTGAATTTCACTCCACTATCTTTGCCATAAGATGGTGATGTTTTAACAAAGGGGAAGAGGAACAAATTAATATATATGGCTGTATTTAAAAAAAAAAATCTCATTAGAAGAGACAATTGGTCTCCCAGGAGGGTTGTGTGATCTCTTATGGACTTTCGGCAACAGATAGAATGAAGGAATCTTGGGATGCTCTGATGTTAAGAAATTAAATTCATCCTGATCTAGAATACATGCATCATGCCAAGACTTAAGTTGTGTTTGAAATCTACTAACACACACACAATATTCATCAAGTGTAATGGCCTGATAGCATCCAACATTCTGCAATTGCCTCATAGCTTCTTGATTGTATTTCTCAGCATCCATAATTACCACATTCCCTTCCTTATCACACACACATATATCTATATGTGTTTATATATACACACACATATCATGCATTCAAGCAATATATAATTTGAATATAACACCAGACAATTATTCATAAATAACCTCACTTGTGTAATTATTACAAAATAATTCATAGAGTCATTCAATCCCAATAAGAGCCAACAGCCACCTATTTCAATGTCCACACATTATAAAGTCCATAACTTCAAATTCTCGTGGCTGTTGCATTTGTTAATTTAGAACTATAAATGTTATTTCACTCACCTGGCACCTGTGTAATCCTACTCATTGAACTCAATCCTCAGGGCAGGACCGCACTGCAACCTTCTTGGGAAACTGAGCTGTTCAAATGCACATTGAATTACACTCTTTACCTTCTGGGGGTGATAAAGATCACTTGATAAGGACCCTCCTTACAATGACTGGACTTTAACTCCCTCCGTCTGCCTCTCATGTAGTGCCATGAAGTGACAGTAAATTTAGCGCTCTACAACACTCCAAATAAATAACAAGGGGTGTGTGATTCAGTACTTAGTGCCCCGCTGACTTGCACACTACACCCCTTGCTCTACCTACTGTACCCTTTCCACCTAGTCTGCCCCCAACCCCCTCCCCATGCTCATTTCATGCAGGTAGACATGTACATTCATTTATTTGATGAAGTAAGGACGGGCTATTGCATATGCTATGTACAAATGTGCATAAAGAGGATCCTGTAAGGAACATAACTTAGGTTGTGTTTCTTAGATTTCTGTGCTATAGTACCTTCTCCTATAGTTGACAAACCTGATCTACACCCACTACTGTGACCTTGTGTAACCTCTCTAGGCTTAAGTATAACCTATTTATTCAGCTCACTTATCAAGTGAGGGTCCAATGCTCCTCATCAGCTTCACTGCATAGCGCCCTGAAGCCTGAACTCAACTGCTCAGCGCTCATCTGTCGTGTAGTTCCTATAAGTCTATATAGGATCTGTGCATTTAGACAACATAAACTGTGGCATCGGGGTCCAGACTGATTCCAACACCCCCACCGGATATGTTCACCTGTATATCCGCTAGCTCACAGTGCACTATGAAATCCTCTTACCAAGGAGTGAATAGTTTTTGGCAACTATCGAACATGACAGCCCTGACCCCTCAGGGATTGTGGAAACCGTACAGTACTTTTTGCTCAGTCAGTCGTGCTCACTTTGTCTCAGAGAACAGAATAAATGATGGGGAAGTTTTCAATAAACATACGTGTGCTGCTACAATCATATGACAGAAACAGATGTATACTGGTATAAGCACCAACAGAATAAATAGATCGTAGAATTCAATCATAATGCTAAAACAATGGTTATATTCTAGCATATAAGCACATGACAGTAATAATGCGTACCCCTACGATGCAAACCCCAACTAGATGTACCTAAGTGTACCTCGCATGTATGTAGGTTTATAGCCGAGAATCCCCTCAGGATAGTGTCAACCCCATTACCTGATGTGGGAGAGCAAAGGACCCCATCTTGGTCTCGATATGGACATCCTGCAAGGGATGTTAGACCACTGCGTGCTGTAGTGTCTCTATGTAGGAACCTCAGCGTCTCGCTTCAGTGTGTCAGCATGGAAGTGTTTCTCCTCTGCCTGCCTCAGCAAGGATATGGAGCTAATATGCCCAAAAGGTACCCTCAGGGGTTCTACCTTGCTGTGTCATGTCCGCCAAGGATAACGATAGTGATGAACCTTTAACTCAGTGATTATGCAGAAGATGGTAGGCCTGCTGTGATTCTGAGAATCCTCATGCATAATGAATGAGGCTAGTTTTTGGGGAAACCGCACAAGATTTATGCAGCACCTAACTAAGTAAAAGGTCAGCACCACAAACTGTTATGTAGGGCAATGGCAGGGTAAATGTAGGTGAAAGGTTAGGAGACTTCCCTGGCCTATATTGGGGTACAATGTGAATCATAACACATTGATTTACCTAAAGAATATGTTAATGAATGATGGTTTTGGTAATTCGTGGTTGGTTTTCCATTGTTTTAATTAAATTGGGAAGACGGTGGTCAGCAATTTTCAGCATCTTTTAACTGCTCTACCATTGGCTTTTCATGCGTACATGTCAAACTGCAGAATAACATGCATAAAGGTATGTTATATTTTGCCCGATGTACCTGATAATTAAGTTTGATTACTTTTCAAATTAACAGCACCCTACATGCTGACGTACATATCTCAGCAGCATACTAGATTCAAACCACAGCCCTTGATGTATGGTGCATAGAAAAACGTGCTTTCCTACGAACTTTTTATTGGGTTGTGGATGAAAGTTGCAATCAGCGGATAGTGGGAATAGAAGGTGATGTGTATGGCATCCTATTAATTTGGGGTTTTATTTAGCATGATACCTTGCACCTGCTACAATGCACATTTTGCCTTTTTAGCATTCCAGTAATTTATCCCACAGCACTGTCATTATAACCTCCTCTTTTGAGATATTTGCCTGATATAGACGCTTGAAAATGAGCTTGTTTGCACAGGTAAAGTCCATTTTAAATACAGATTTCCAAACTCATTATTTTTTGTGCATGTTCAGATTAGGAAACAGCACAACTTTACAATTTGCAGATTCACGAAAACAATTTGCACCTGTGTGATTACAAAAAAGGAATTTTTACCTGTGTAAATTGTGATGCATTTGAGCAAATATAATTACATATAACCGTTGGTCCTTTGTCCAAAATGTACAATGGGATACACACTCTCTTTCAAAGTGGGATACACACAGATCTACAGCTGCTTAACGTCAACCTAAATAGAATTATTTAATGGGGAGACTGGAGGTGGACTGTTAACTTTGTCATGGTGAAGTGTTCTGTTCAGGTGTATATGTTTGGCTCTTTCCTGATTTCGAGCAGGGTTGCAGCAGTCCTGATTGATGCAGGAGTGTTGTTCCCTTGTTGATACAGGAATGTTATTGCCTTGTTCTATCACTCACACATCTCCAGCCTGATGGAGCTCCGCTTGGGGGTATGCTTAGGTGGTAGGCTATGGAAGGCTTCTTAGTCAGGCAATTGGGGGCACCAACTGTGATGGATTCATTGACGAACACTTTATGTGTAAATTCTAAGCTCTTATACTTGGTTTTGACTCATTCAATGGGAAGGAATAATGCTGAAAGGAAGCTTTTATATCCTCAGTGTGGACTGCACAACCTTGTACATAAATGTTCTGTCTGCCACCACTTCCACCACCATTATTTCGGCTAATCATTCCACCAATCACCGAGAAGACTACGCTCTGCCTCCCTTTCACTTGCCATACTCCCGGCATCTACCAAAGCTGAAGTGGAGGATGCTCCTTCTCCCCCATCGAAGCAAAAACCTGGAACAGCCTCCCCTTGCACCCCCGGACCATCACCTCACTTCCAGAATTTCGAATGATCCTCAAGACCTGACTGCTCGAAAAAGCCTCTAGGGCCTACATGTGCTGGATACCCTATCTGGTGATTATCTGCGCTTTACAAATCCTACTTCATTGATTGATTATTCAGAATGACTGTAGCACTAATCTGGCCTAAGCCACTCCTTTAAAAGGACCACTGCTAAATTGCAATGAAAGTCACTCTAGTACATCAGATGAGCAGAGTTCCTTTGTAATTGTACAGGGTATATATATGGGGTGCAGTAGTATATTAAATACCCTTTTCAGTGAAGATTAAAGCATTAAATGTTTTTAGTGGTTGCAGGAGCATCCTTGGCTTGGTTCGACTGAATGGGCAACCAGAGTGTGGACCTAAAGAAGTAAGTGGTCTGGCTAGGAAGTGGACTACATGACCCAGTGGCATGCATCAGACCATAAGAACCAATTTTGAGGGATCATAAGTCTCACAGGATTTTAAAGTCACAGCAGCCTTCTTGGGACCAAAGGCATACATGCCACACCTGGATTTCGAGAGCCTGGAGAGACATAAGAGACCTAGATGGAGGAGGAACTCCCATTCCTCACTCCTGTAATTGGCAGCCTGATGTGACCACAGCTGTCTCATCTGCCTGTACTAGAACACCTACGTGGACCTTGCGAAGATGTACACTCCAGCAGATCTGACAATCAAGCTCCATCTGAAGGGTGCAATTAGTGTGTCATGCCCAGACCCTTCTAGAGCTGATTAAACTTAGTGAGTGACACTGACTAGGCGTTGACCAACAGACATTAACAGATACCATATGAGAAAACTCTTGCTAACATTTACTCACTAATCCTAACAGGGAACTATCAGCCCTATCCTTATGCTAGATGAAGGATCCTTGGTGGGCAATTCATGTTCACAATCTGTAACAAATTATTCTAGTAACAGACTCAATATTCTGTGTTCACCAGTTTTAACAGGCTAGATAATCATGTGTTTACCAGATGTAACAGGCTAGATAGCCTGTGTTCACCAGCTGTGACAGACTAAACCTTGCAGATAATGGACTAATAATTGATGGGTCAAGGTACTCGGTACGAAAGAAATACAAACACTACAAGTAATAGCAAATTTAACATTGTAGTAATGTTCAACAGTGCTGGTAATTGCAAGAAACGAAACGTTAGAATGGTGACTAAGTTGCATACATATTTACAGGATATTTAAAATCGATCGTATGGTGTTTATCAATTGCTTATGAGGCTTAAGCACTGTTCAGTTATCATTTCTATGATTGCTGTGAGAAAGTGCCTTTTTTTGCGTGGTCACCCCTATTTTTTGTGGACTACTGGTTTTCGAACTCTGCATACTGGGACTCTGTTGTCAGTGTGTGTTCTTTGACTCCTAAAACGTGGTAAAATAGCTAATTTCTAACTGGCATATTTAACTTCCCTGTAAAGCTGCAATACATGGTGCAGGAAAAACACCAATGGATTGAAATCTTAACCATCACCTGTGGACTACAACACTAGGGTGCCAAAGAAAACATGGCTTCAGGTCAACTTGTGTAGCCTGACTCCTGCAACTTTTGAACTTGAAGGTCAATGTGTCAAAATAACATGTTTATTATAGCTGTTGCTAATCATCCAGTAAATGGAGTTTAGCAAGTTACAACCAGTGGCGTAGCTAGACCTTTGGCCGCCCGTGGCTGTCCCTGTGGTGGCCGCATGTAAGAGTGGGGAGTACTGGCGATTCCTACATTTGCTGCCCATGACGGCCGCAGATAAGAGCGGGGAGGGGTAGGAGGCGGGGAAAGCCGCTGCCCGGGGCGGACCACACCATCCCTTGCTACACCACTGGTTACAGTCCTAGTCGAACATTCTAATACATGTTACTGAATTCAAAATCACAACTCCTTCTGTATATAATGTGCATATCACAGTCTCTGATTTAAGTTTCTCCAATTATTATTCTCTGTCCTGTTTTAGGTGTGGCATGGTAGCTTTAGGGGCCAAATGTATTTTTACTGCTCACAAAATACTAATCACAGTTTGTGCGACCAATAAATACCTTTCTGAATTGAGCTATGTACAAATAGGTCCATTTGGCACATTCAGACTCAGGTTTCGGATTGTGACTCATTCCAATAGGAGGCCATCACAAGAATGGTGGCCTGCTAGGGTCAGGAGAGCAGCATGTCTTATCATCTTTCAATAAAGTAAACTTTTTTTGATGTAGACTGTCTTCCTTAAAGGAAACTGGGCTGCAAAGTTAGCTTTTTTCATATGGAGCACTCCTACTCCCTAACAAACATATATTCACATTGACAATGGGAAGGGGCTGCAAGGAGACCCCTATTCTTTTCTTAAGGTGTTGGCAAAAATTCTATGGTATCACACTGTTATTTCAGTCCTAAACCATTGACACATATGGATACGAATCGCCATTTGGAACGGACGACTACAACCTGCCACTTCAAAATGACAATTTCTTATCCATTGCCAATGGCCAGTGACTGGTCCTTGCAAATAAGAGTCCAGTGTGTATGTGAGTGCATAACACAGTAAGGCAGAGATGTAGTGCAGCCCTCATATACAAAGGGTCACAGTGACAGAAGTTGACGGAAGACTCCTTCCTGTGCTCAAATCAGGCCTCCCAGCGCTAGGCATCTGTCCATATGGCTCTTGTTCCTGGGCGTCAAAAAAGGACCTGACTGAAAAAGCCATGTTTAGATTTTTCCCAAAGACCCCTTCAGAAGGGGTCTTCCACAAGTTGAAAGACGGGCTGTTTCAGATCTTAGGAGTTAGATATCTAAATTACCACTCCACTAGTCTTACTTTGTTAATCCATGGAACCATGGCCAGCAGAAAGTCTGTTGAACATGGCATTCTTGAAGGGGTGCAGGGCTTTAGCAGACCCTGAAAATAGCTGGGACCAGTGTTTAAAAAGGTACTAAATAGATAACACATGGCTTTAAATTGAACTTGTTTACTGACGGATGCTCCTCTTGGAATCTTTATTAACAGATGGGCTGCTACGTTTTTATAATCTGCGGGCAGCTTAGCAGTGTCTGGGCCAAACCTAGATACAGTACATTGCCGAATTCCAGGTTGGATATTACCATAGTTTGTATCACAGTTTTCTGTGCAGCAGGGGGGCAGCAACCGCAGCACTTTCTGCAAGTCTCTGAAGGTGTGTTAGCTAGCATCCTTATGGTGCTGTTTCCCCAGAAGTTTTGCCTTTAACCTCCTGTTTTGCTGCTTCTCTTTTTGTTGGCCTTAGGAGTCTGAGCACTTTGCCACTGATAACTAGTGCTAAAGTGCATGTGCTTCTCCCTAACAAAATGACATTTGTGTATAGCAGATTGGCATATTTGATTTACTGGTAAGTCCCTTGTAAAGTGGTATACCATATACTCAGGGCCTGTATGTCAAATGCTACTAGTGAGCATGTAACTAACCTTTCAAACCTATCTCATGCCTGCCATTACAAAGCCTGTGTGTGCAGTTTAGTGCCACTTCGACCTGGTATTTAAAACTACTTGACAAGCCTTAAACTCACCTTTTATTATATATACATCACCCCTAAGGTAGGCCGTAAGTGACCCTTAGGGCACAGTGCCATGTAAGTAAAACGTAGGGCATGTCCTGGTAGTGACAAACACCCAAATTAGTGTTTCACTACTGTGAGGCCTGCTTCTCTCCTAGGACTACATTTGGATTCCTTAAAATATTTTAAAGCTGTAATTCATGATTACAGAGGAGTAGCTGCTTTATGTTTTATATCTTTGGTTTGGTAATGACAAATCTTCTTTACTGCTAAAGTGGTATAAGGCATTACTAGCTTAGGAGTGTCACTTTTAGAAAGGGAGCATTTCTCTGCTCTTAGCTCTTTGCTCTTTGCGTGCCTTCCAGCCTGTCCCCAACTGTCTCCAATACATGTCTGGGTTTGGGTGACAGCTCCACTTTGTGCATTCCCTCTGGATAGCCACAAACACAGGACACTCAGCTGCATCTGCATTCATCTGCATACTTATGGGTTTTCCAGGGCAGAGGGAATGGGAGGGACTGACACGTACACTTCAACAGGTAGTGTCCTGCCCTCACACAAAGCCCCGAGCAACCCCTGGCGTTAGCCTGGCAGACAGAACTGGGCTGAAAGAGGACCTGTGCACTTCAAACACTTTCCTTTCAAAGGCCTGTTAGGGTATAAGTACTGGGGCTCTGACCCCCTGTAAATAGACACCTTTGGACATGTAACCAGACATCGCTGGATCTACATCTAAACATTCCCAGAAGGAACTGCTGTGCTGCCAGGATGGACTGCCACTGTGCTAACTGTTTTAGTGTGCTGGCCTGCTGCTTGTTTTGTGCTGTAATGTAGAAGGGACTGCCACTCTGCGACCTACTTTGGTGTGCTGGACTGCTGCCTGCTACCTTTCTGCTGTGTCTACAAGGGTTCTCCAAGAGCTTGCTGGCTTGCCCCTTGTATTCTTGTTATGTTTTTAAATTATATTGTTGTTAGAGCCTGTTCTACAAGGACAGGCACTTTGCAGGTTTCCTGCTCCGCACAAGACAAGAAACGCTGTGCGCAGTGATGGCCAGCACAGGTTAGAGCGTTGGGACGGGGGCGGGGTGGGAAGTCGGCAGACGACAAGATAGGTAAAATTAAATAAAAATAAAACCACTTACAAGGGAAGTGATTTTTTTAAGTTCAATATTACGTATCCCGTTGTCTGTTGACTTACCCCCTCCCTGCCCCACCCCCACCATGCTCACCACTCGTACCTGTGCCAGCCATCACTGGCTTTGCGGTGAGGAACAGCACTTTGATCTACAACTAATAAGCACGTTGTGTGACAACCCAGGACATGTGTCTCCTTGCCAATTCACAGCAGAGTCCGGACTAGCCCCAGCACTGCCTGCCTGTGAGCTGAGGTTGCTGAGGTAACTTCAGCCCACCTGCTTGCACCTGTGACTGCAGTAGGCCGCTGCACCCACTATCGCCCACCAGCACAGGACAAATACCGTTTGCCGTGGCCCCTTCGGGGAGGAGATCGTGGTATCAGGAGCCCTGTCCAAGTGGCCACCCCCACAACAGTCACCCATAACGCGTTGCATTGCAGCAGAATGAGAGGTACTGTCAGTGCATTGAGCTTCATGAGCGGGAACACTGGCACTTACACTGCGTGTCACCTGCAAGTGCGAGTCGTGACAGACAGAGAACTTGAGGAGCATTATTTTCCCCACCGCTCTATAGTTACCGAAATCCCGCTGTCAATCTCCACTGGGGATCATTGGGATTCCCCAGAGTTGCAGCATCAACCCTAATAGAAGCACAGGTACTTCTGAGCCCTGTTAAACCAGTGAAGTTAATGTGATACCCTAAAGAATCTAATAGGAGCACAGTCGCTTCTGTGCCCCATGTTTAAATAATGCATTTTTAATGTTTTTACCTAATTGTGCTTAATATGTATATTTTGAAAAGTGCTACTGCATTTTTTATGTTTTGACCTTATTGTGTTTAAAGTGCATATTTTGAAAAATATGAATTGTATTTCGATTGTTTTGGCCTTAATAGGGTTCTAATATACTAAGCTATATTTATATATTGTGTGGAGTCTTTTTGTGGTATAATAATTGTGTTACTGTGTGTGACTGTTCCACAAATACTTTACACATTGCCTCGTTTTTAAGCCTACCTTCTCTGTGCCACACTACCAGATGGTGAACACAGTTTATCTTAGGTGTGTATCTGACTTACTCTGACAAGAGTGGTTGGTTCTGCCTTGCTTAGGTGCATACCCTAGCCTACCAGAAACCCCATTTCTAACAAGGGGCCAAAGCCCATAGCTGACAAAGTCCTAATATTGTGATCATAAGTACAATTTTAGTCCATCCAAACTTCCAGATGTTTCACTATCTGCTTGGGATGGGAAAATGCACCTAAGAAGTTGGCTCAGCAAGTTCCCCACTATCATCACCTCTGTTTTATCCCCATTGAGTTGGATATGATTCAAGCCCATCCATTTTGCCACTGCGGGTTAAAAAGTTTCAGCTGTGGTGTCATCTTGGGTGGATCCTGTGAGAATGTGATATGTAAGAAGGGTGAAATCGAAGGCTTCTATGATCTCAGTTTACAAAAATAGTAAGCCTCAGAGAAGAGTCCTAGTGCATGCCTTGCAGAAGAGGTCGTGTATTAGATAAGAAGGTTTCATTGCCACATGAAATGATCTGTTATGAGGAAAGTAGGCCAGCAATAAAAGGGCACTGTTACAGATCCCGAAAGCAGGTTTTCTCATTAATAGGATATTGTGAGAGACCGTATGAAAAGCTGCATTGAGATCTAGCAGGAAATTCTGCTGCTGTACCCCCGGTCCAAAACTAGGCATAATTTCTCAAGAGGAGAAATAAAGGCAGATTCTGTGCTATGGTGGAGACGGAAATCTGATTACATGAAACAATTGACTGATTTCAAGATAGCTTGGGAACTGCTTGTTTTTCTACTAACTTGGAGTAGAAAGGCAACAGTGAAACCGGGCGATAAATGTCCAGCTTCTCAAGATCTAAGGTAGGTTTCTTTAGCAACTAGAAAATCTCTACCTGCTTCCATGATTGAGGGACTAAAAAGGATGTGAGGGAAAAATTTAATAGATAACACAAAATTAGGTAAATCATAGAGTATGCTTTCCTAATGAAGTGGGGAGCGGCAGGATCATCTGGAAAGCCTGATGTAAATGAATTGCAAAAATTCTTGATGTATAATATTGAATTGTGATGGGTGTGGATACCTTACCTCTACAATCTCAGAGGGTAGGGGGGGACAGGTAAAAGAAAGTTAGAATACAATATAATTTAATTTTTGATGACAGAATATAGCTAAATCATTGCGCCTGGCAATCAGATGAGTAACGGAAGGAGAAATGATCACAGGATTTGCAAAAAACTTACAGATAGAAAAAATCTCTTTTGAGGAATTGGCTGCTTTTTGGATTTGTTCACCGTAGAATGCCATACATGGCTGTCTAATGACTTTGTGATACGCTTTAATGGCTTCAGTGTATTTGGCTTTATCAACAGGATAGAAATTATTTTGCCAGGCTCGTTCCAAAACCTTGCAACTCTTTTGTATTGTTAGTAATTGCTAGTTAAACTACAAAGGGGATGGAATTTCTCTGGCTAAGGATAATGGTGTAAGGGGAACTGACTGTTCAGTCTGTTTGCTGCTAAATAACTGCAACAAGCATTTGCAATGCCAGTAGGTCTGGATTTAAAGGAACTTTACATTGTAATGTGATTCATTCCAAGTAAATAACCTGGGAATAAATATGTATGTGTATGGAAGCAAAGAACTGTAGAATGATATTGGTGTACGTTAAATGTCAGCTGACAGTTGCAGTATGAAGCCACACCTAAAGATCCTTGTAAGTCAATGAGCACCCTCCTCTCATCTGTGCTGCTGCCAGAGAAAAACAAAATAAATGATCTAGTTATCTATTACACATTAATATGAATTTCAATGTTTTGCATGTGCCCCTGAAAGTTCAAGCTTAGGCTTCTGGTTAAATAAAGAAAATGATCACTGTTGCGTGGAGGGCAAGCACCTTTTGGTTTAGGCACACATCTGCCCAATCAAAACATGTACTCCTGGCTCCCAACATATGCGTAGCACCAAAGCCCCTTTCTAGTGATGCTCATGTAATTGTATGGTGACAGCTGCACTGTCAAGCCGGACCATAAAAATGTTGGGGTGTGAGTTTAGGTGAGAGTCTAGCCAAGGAAAATGGCACAGAAGTGAGGTTATCAATCTCCATTCGGGAAATCAATAATGCAGTAATTGTCTGACTATGTTAATATGATAGGAGTCTCCATCAACAGATTATGCAAATTTGGAAAAACTGGATCTAATATATGGCTGGCGAGATGTGTTTGAAGTGTTACTGGTTGCACTTGCTCAAAACTTTCTGGATCAGTTATAACATTCTTTACTGCGTGGCATGTTGTGCTATCAAACTGTAAGTTAAGGTCTACGAGTATACTAGTATTTGAAACCCTGAGTTACTGTGTGCTAAGTTAAAGAATTGCGCATCCACACGTTGATTTCCAAATACATTTATTCTTGATAGTCCAAATCCATCAACCCTTCCAGGCCACGATCCAATCTCCAACTGCCAAAGCAACGTCCCCCTAGTTTCAACCTCAAACTCCACAGAGACTCAGTACATCACATAGTGACATAGTGAGCATTCCACGCACAGAAGCTGGATACATGAATCATAGCACTGTGGTGCTATTAATTTCAAGAAAAACTATGGGCCCCATTATAAAAGCGGGCGGATTGTTACCGCCCGGCCTGCGGTGGCGATCCGCCCGCCATCACTACCACATTTGCCCACTGCCATATTACCATGGCGGGGAGTACCGCAGCAGAACGAAAGTCCGACCGCCGCTTTTCCGCCAGTTGGCATTCGTCACGATTGCCGACCGGGCGGAACTTGGGAACATCCATATTATGATGCCTGGCGGTGCATGCCTTTCCATGGGGGCGATGCTGCCATGGAAAGGCGGGTGGGAATTGCTGTGGGGGCCCATTGCGAGCCCCCCTGGGGGGCTGCACTTGGGGCATACCTATGGTACCCCCATTCATTGCCATGAACAAGGTGGCAGGCACCGCGCAGTGCCTGTCACGTTGTGCATGGCATTGCACAACATGCCTCTTTGGCATTGCGGCGGGTGCTGCTTACAGCACCGCCGGCCACAATGTCAAAGATGAGGGATGCAACGGCCAGGGTGGCGGTCACATCATAATTGGTGGTGCGGGACCACTGCACCCCGGGCGGCCAGTCCCAGTAATGGGGCCCTTAGTGATATGAACTGCCAGCCCTGGTGGGCAATATATGAGAGCCTCATAGAAATACAAGGTACTGCTTAGTTGTAGAGTAAAAACTTAAATGGTCACTGTCTGGGAATGTCAAGTTCGAGATTGAGCCATTGACATGAACATAAATCGCTTGTTCCCCTCCTCTTTGCGTTTGATTGTCTTGTTGGGCAATATGGGAACCTTGCGGAAGGGTTTGTATGATGTCAGGTGAGGATGTGTCAGTAAGCCACTTTTGATAGGGGATATGGCATCTTGTTTATGGTCCAGAATGAGTCATGGATATCTAATGTGTGCTTCTCTAAAGACCTGCAATCAATATAACAGAACTTAAAACTGTTTTTACCTAATCAAATAGAGGTTACTTTGCCTCCTGGCGCTAGATTAATAGAGAACCCACAGTGTTTACATTCTGTGTCACCAAGCGCAATGTGGATACAATTGAGTACATGGCATTAGTAATAAAACTCCAGACAAGAAGCTCTTGGGCGGAGTAATATTTACCTTCTAGGCTACAAGAACCACAGGCCCCTGCCACTGGCGCCATCAGGGCACAGACAAGGTTTTATGGCAGCCATTTGAAATGTGCTCTGTTTTCTCTTCAACCCAAACAGGTGCTAGTTTGGTTGTTGCACTCTGGTGAAGTGTTGATAGAAATCGTCAAGTTCCCAGCTTGCAGTGAAGGGTACAAGAAAAGAAAGCTGAGCACAGCCATGCTGTAAGAGGTCTATGAGCTTTAGAAACATTTTACCCTTTGTCACTAGAGTGAAGTCTAGAGGCTCACTCACCTTTTTAAAAGTTCCACCTGACATGAAAGATGTAGTGCTATGAAGTGTGTGCGCAATGAGAGCATGTGCTGGGTGTATGTGTACTTGCGTGAAGTGCAATACATGAAGTGTGAAGTGTTGTGCAGTGCACAGATGATGAGTGTGCCTGCTGTCACTGTGTGTTTGACAGGACACCATAACAGCGAGTTTCTCGATGCCAATATCGTTGCATTGTGGGAGTTATATGCACTGAGCTTCATGGTCACGTGAGGACATTGTTTTAAAGCACTTGTGTCCTGTTACCTCAATTCCTATGATTAAGGAGGTCGCCAAAACACGTAAGGAGAGTGTACCTGCAGCTACATTATTAAACAAACTTTGCAGTTTTTCCATGAATTGTCCTCAACAATCCTTTTGTGCATTTTATTAACGGGATGTCTGTCTCCGTCAGCTGAGGTGAGTTATTTGGTTTGGAGGGCACACCTATTTTGATTTATTTAGTAATTTAACAACCTCCTAAATACTTTTAGCTGAAGGTGCAACAGTGCTACACTTGCTGTCAATCCAAGTGTTGAGATTAGAAGCCGTTATTACAAGTATGATAACCTGGGTGCACTGTGCACTATTCACTGAGTCCATATTGAACTCCTAAGAGATATATGCCCTCATACAAGAAGTTAAAACAGCTGATACACATGGCGGCTCCTTCACTCAGCAGCTTAGACAACTGGAATACATCACAAGACGGCAATTAAATCAGAAACTTCAAGCCGCAACGTTAGTTCAATATCACAAGGCTATGCGGATACCAAGAGAGTTATGTCTTTCCATCAAACCAATGATATTTTGTTTCCATTTAAATTCATCATTTATGGATAACTGGTAGTCTATTTTGAATAAGTGTTCATTGGACCTTATATTACTAATTGTTGAGGAACTATCTAAAACCACTCGGGAACTTGAAGAAGAAATCTTTAACCTTAAAAGTGAATAAGAACTTCGAATGGAAAACAATTTGTGGCAATCGCATCTCGAAGAGCTTAGTCAAAAGTTGGACAAATATGGCAAAGAATTGCAAGACGGCAAACTACGTAAATACAAAAGAGACACGATCGATTATAAACTTAATGAAGTTTATACATGGTCTGAGATATACGCCCGCCGGAGATTTGACCAGAAGAAATCAAACGCGTCATCAGGGGACAGTATTGTCTCTGACAAAGAAGCGTCTTCCAGCAGAACATCGGCGCAAACTGTCATCACACAATTACAAAGCGCAGGACCGTCCACTGAATCTGGGCAATCACCTCAACCTTCATTAACAGTACCTTTTTTGTCACAGGCCCCAGACCAGGGGCAACCACCAGCTCCAACGAATCGAGTAACACCAGGGACAACCACAAAACAAGGCTAGGACAAAGAAAAAAGCTGCAAGTCGCTACGCAGTGGTAAGACAGTAGCCTAGTGATGAACATATCTTCAACACAACTAACACACCAACAAATTAATGTGCTCAGCAGGGGCATGACCTTCCTATCGACTAACAAAACTAATATGCTGAAATTTGAAGCTACTCTTTACAGATTAATGAGAACATTAAGATTACATTACTTTCACATAAGATGCTGGACACATTCGAAATCATGATACACAAGGGTTTGACGCAACCTAACAATACATGACGGAAAGGCTATTAAAACTATAGCAAATAATCCAGAAATCACTTTGCAACCTGCAGACAAGGGAGGAGCATTAGTGGTAATGGATACCACCTTTTACCATGCTAAGTTTAATGCACACGTGAACGGAGACAACATGTACCTCAGATTATTGTATTACCTGACTACACAACTTCAAGGCATACTGGAGGGTATTTTACAGAAAGCATTAGATCATGAGTGGATTAACACACAAACTAAGTCTTATTTGTCCACAAGTAATCCTCGGAGACCGAAGCTGTACATGATACCGAAAATTCATAAAAATGTGAGGGATCCTCCATTTCGCCCAATTGTGTCAGTGTGTGGGTCAATATTTGATCCACTCGGAAGAAATGTGGATTTTTATCTTCAGCAATTTGCACAGAATTGGCAATCGTATCTAAAATATACCATGCACTTCTTACAGAAACTACAACAGGTGGAAGTTGAGCATTTTATTTTTGAGAGGACATTGTTATGCACAATAGACGTTACAGCTTTGTATACGTCCATACCACAAGAAGCGGGATTGGAAGCAGTGGAATGGGCCGTACTCCGGATGGGAGATATTGGCACCAAAAACGTTTTCATTCTTCTATTATTGACGTTTTGTTTAAACCACAGCTATTTCTCATGGCAAGGGCAGTTCTTTGCACAACTCACTGGTACCTCCATGGATTTTTCGTGGGCCCCAACATATGCTAATATTTTCATGGCCCAATTTGAGTACCACAACATCATGAGTAATCTAGCTTGGTGGGGGAAGATTAAGATGTACAGCCGGTATATAGATGATATTTTTATCATCTGGACAGACACCAGAGAAGAGCTAGTTAAGAGGATTGACTCATAGAACACAATTGATCCCAGGATACAATTCACCTACACTATAGATGATTAGACTAGCAACTTCCTGGATGTATACGTGAGCAAATCACCTTTTGGTAGACATTTTGAAACTCAAATTTATAGCAAACCCACTGATCGCAATAATGCTTTGGCATTCACTAGCTTTCATCCAAGGAGTCTGATTAGAAATTTGCCATATTCTCAATTCATCTGGATCAAAAGGATATGTTCAGATCCTAACATTTGGTCTCAGAAATTAAATGAATACAAACAACAGTACCTAGACCGTGGGTATCCTTAAACCATACTTCAAGACAGCCTAAGGCAAACACACATAAAGGAACGTTGTGATCTGTTTATTAAACAGCACAAACCAGACGAAAACAGAATAGTGTTTGTGTCCAAGTTCACCACCAGCTTAAAGCAATTAAAAAGATTATAAACACCAGATGGGAATTATTGGAAAATGAACAGGATTTCAATGGAATATTTCAGCAAAAACCCTTACATGCTTATACCAGGGGTAGAAATCTTCGTACAATTTTGTCAAATCCTGAGAAAAATGTTGGCAAGGAAGTAATGCAAGGCACTAAAAAATGCAACAACTGCATACGTTGCAATAACGTCATCCTCGGTAACACTTTATCACATCCACTGAAAGGCAAAAATTTTCAACTACGACACAACAGTGATTGCAATACGAGCAACGTGGTCTACTGTATTAAGTGCCCATGTGGAAAATCATACGTTGGGAAAACAGAACGAAAACTCAAAATTCGTATTACAGAACATAAAAGCAAGATCCAGACCCAGAATACTACATTGAGAATTGCACTACATTGGGCAGAGGCCAAAATCACCATGTCTCAACTTAGGTTCCAGATTATAGAAAAAGTAACGATACAACCAGGAATTGACAATACCAAGAAACTTCTCCAAAGAGAAATAAATTGGATCAAACATTTGGATACCATGATACTTAAAGGTCTGAATGATCGTTTGGATATGAGTTGCTTTTTATGATCAGGAGACATGTGGGACACCCAGTGTACACTCATCCAATTGAAACGATGAAGTTATCTTAATAACACTGCCACATAACCCACAGAATTATTACATAAACATCAACACCATTGGTGGTGGGATGCACTTTCAGTTGTTTGCACATTTGTTTGCATCGGTTGATTACAATGTACTATCATTTTTTGTTGATATTTGGGTTAACTTCAAGCTTATTTTTGCGGTGGACGCAACATCAGGTATCTTTTGAATACCAGGATCGTGTATACTTATTGGAGGATATATATATACATTTCATGTTTATGGTAGTTTTCTGTTACATCATTCCGTGAACACATGAGAGATTTTTCATGCCACATTTAGTTTGTATCCTTAAGGTGTTTTACTGTGCTAAGATGGCGGCCATAGATTTTATTTCCAGTCTGGTAGGCCTTCTTCGATGTTTTGCACACACGAGGTTTTTATTGGTTTTTCCACGCAGTACGCTCAGAGCACATGCCGAAGAAAGGTTCCTTGCCGGAAGGCTGGTTCGGCAGCTTTGCCGGTAAGTTTGCTATGCGGGGACATTTTTGACAATAGCAGTCAGGCGCTTACACTTTCTCAAATACTTATGATACTTGGTTATTTTTTTGGAAGGCCTTCGATTAAAGCTTTTACCTGAAAGTTGCTACGCTGGGTTAAATCAGCTCGGAAGGTGAGTGCAGAATTCACTCTTGAGGGGTTCGCCAACATGACTTGGTTCATGTTGGTATTTTTTCAGTGACATTTGGGTGCCGATCACGATCCGGTAAAAACCGGGTACGAACCGTCGGATGGAGCATATTCTCCGTCCGACGCGTACCCGGTCGTCAAAATATACAAACATGGAATTACGATTCGCACGGAAACACCATTTCCGTACGAATCGTACAAAACCCCGACCGACGAAAATAAACATGCAAATGTGATCCGGGAAAGCGCCGACGTGACGTCGGGACGCACCCAGCCTGCCATTCACGAACCAGGAATCACGATTCGCACCGACGTCATCCCGCACGGTGAATATTTTCCGGCTGCCAAAAACTGCCGGGAAATCAGGACGACGCGAACAAGGAGTACCTGTACGCGATGGACAGACATGGACCCGAACCTACGTGTCATCCCGGCCCTCATAGCAGTCGACCTCCTCTACAGGTTCGGACGCAGACGCCGCAGAAGGTCAGAACAACAAAGGGAGGGGGGAAAGGGGGGGGCAGGACCAGGGGCAGGCCACAAAACCCCCACCAAAGTCACACAGCACACATGCCCTGGACATACCTGACCCCCAGGCCCTGGTCACTACGAGGGGGTGGGGGCGTGTCCAGCAAAGCCAGCGACCGCCACAACGGAAGTGCTTGACGACGCGAACCAGCAACACAACAATACAGGTACGTCCCGTACCCACGCCTTAAGAGCGTGGGTACGAGTCGTACCCCGCCCACACCTACGTCATCCCAACAATGGCGGGACGGCTGTACCCACGTGGCAAAGGCCTGGGTACGGCCCGCACAAGCATCACATAGTGTGGGGACGCATATGTACGGACCGTACCCCCACCCCCGTCTGCATGGAGCGTACCCCCAACCGCAACAGTGTAATTACGACCCGTACCCTCACCCGCGGACGTATGGAGCGTACCCCCACCCCAACAGTGTAAGTACGACCCGTACCCTCACCCACGGACGTATGGAGCGTACCCCCACCCCAACAGTGTAAGTATGACCCGTACCCTCACCCGCAGACGTATGGAGCATACCCCCACCCCAACAGTGTAAGTACGACCCGTACCCTCACCCGCAGACGTATGGAGCATACCCCCACCCCAACAGTGTAAGTACGACCCGTACCCTCACCCGCGTACGTATGGAGCGTACCCCCCACCCCAACAGTGTATGTACGACCCGTACCCTCACCCGCGGACGTATGGAGCGTACCCCCCACCCCAACCATGTATGTACGACACGTACCCCCACCCGCGTATGCATGGAGCGTACCCCCACCCCAACAGTGTAAGTATGACCCGTACCCTCACCCGCGTACGTATGGAGCGTACCCCCACCCCAACTGTGTATGTACGACACGTACCCCCACCCGCGTATGCATGGAGTGTACCCCCACCCCAACAGTGTAAGTATGACCCGTACCCTCATCCGCGTACGTATGGAGCGTACCCCCACCCCAACCGTGCATGTATGACACGTACCCCCACCCGCGTATGCATGGAGCGTACCCCCACCCCAACAGTGTAAGTACGACCCGTACCCTCACCCGTGTACGTATGGAGCGTACCCCCCACCCCAACAGTGTGTGTACGACCCGTACCCTCACCCGCGGACGTATGGAGTGTACCCCCACTCCAACAGTGTAAGTACAACCCGTACCCTCACCCGCGGATGTATGGAGCGTACCCCCACCCCAACAGTGTAAGTACGACCCGTACCCTCACCCGCGGACGTATGGAGCGTACCCCCACCCCAACAGTGTAAGTACGACCCGTAGCCTCACCCGTGGACGTATGGAGCGTACCCCCCACCCCAACCGTGTATGTACGACACATACCCCCACCTCGTATGCATGGAGCGAGCCCACACCCGTGTATGTTCTAAGCGTACATATCGTGAAACAGGAGGGGTGGGTGCAGAGTCCTCCCAGCAGTGCCCAGAGACAGGAGGGGTGGGTGCAGAGTCCTCCCAGCAGTGCCCAGACATAGGAGGGGTGTGTGCAGAGTCCTCCCAGCAGTGCCCAGACACAAGAGGGGTGTGTGCCTATCATTCCCAGCAGTGCCCAGAGACAGGAGGGGTGGGTGCAGAGTCCTCCCAGCAGTGCCCAGAGACAGGAGGGGTGTGTGGAGAGTCCTCCCAGCAGTGCCCAGAGACAGGAGGGGTGGGTGCCTATCACTCACAGCAGTGCCCAGAGACAGGAGGGGTGGGTGCAGAGTCCTCCCAGCAGTGCCCAGAGACAGGAGGGGTGTGTGCTTATCACTCCCAGCAGTGCCCAGAGACAGGAGGGGTGTGTGCAGAGTCCTCCCAGCAGTGCCCAGAGACAGGAGGGGTGGGTGCCTATCACTCACAGCAGTGCCCAGAGACAGGAGGGGTGGGTGCCTATCACTCACAGCAGTGCCCAGAGACAGGAGGGGTGTATGCAGAGTCCTCCCAGCAGTGCCCAGAGACAGGAGGGGTGGGTGCCTATCACTCACAGCAGTGCCCAGAGACAGGAGGGGTGGGTGCAGAGTCCTCCCAGCAGTGCCCAGAGACAGGAGGGGTGTGTGCAGAGTCCTCCCAGCAGTGCCCAGAGACAGGAGGGGTGGGTGCCTATCACTCACAGCAGTGCCCAGAGACAGGAGGGGTGGGTGCAGAGTCCTCCCAGCAGTGCCCAGAGACAGGAGGGGTGTGTGCCTATCACTCCCAGCAGTGCCCAGAGATAGGAGGGGTGTGTGCAGAGTCCTCCCAGCAGTGCCCAGAGACAGGAGGGGTGGGTGCCTATCACTCACAGCAGTGCCCAGAGACAGGAGGGGTGGGTGCCTATCACTCACAGCAGTGCCCAGAGACAGGAGGGGTGTGTGAAGAGTCCTCCCAGCAGTGCCCAGAGACAGGAGGGGTGTGTGCAGAGTCCTCCCAGCAGTGCCCAGAGACAGGATGGGTGGGTGCCTATCACTCACAGCAGTGCCCAGAGACAGGAGGGGTGCGTGCAGAGTCCTCCCAGCAGTGCCCAGAGACAGGAGGGGTGTGTGCAGAGTCCTCCCAGCAGTGCCCAGAGTCAGGAGGGGCGGGTGCCTATCACTCACAGCAGTGCCCAGAGACAGGAGGGGTGGGTGCAGAGTCCTCCCAGCAGTGCCCAGAGACAGGAGGGGTGGGTGCAGAGTCCTCCCAGCAGTGGCCAGAGACAGGAGGGGTTGGTGCAGAGTCCTCCCAGCAGTGCCCAGAGACAGGAGGGGTGGGTGCAGAGTCCTCCCAGCAGTGCCCAGAGACAGGAGGGGTGTGTGCAGGGTCCTCCCAGCAGTGCCCAGAGACAGGAGGGGTGGGTGCAGAGTCCTCCCAGCAGTGCCCAGAGACAGGAGGGGCGGGTGCAGAGGCCCCCAGCATTGCCCATGGAAAAATATAAGGGTGGAGTACCCACAGATCCAATTGCCACAATTGTCAGTCAGGTGCACAAAGACCCTGCAGTACATGTAACACATGTGTGCAAGGCTGGGAGTACACACATGCATCTTATGTTGTTATGTTAAATATGTTAAATAAATTTATAAGGGCGCAACTAACACCATTAGGTTTCTTGGCGCCAAAGTAAAGAGAGCAGAAGATAGCGCAAAGGCCGTTTATTGATAAGATTCTGTGAAAAGAAAAGTTTTAAGGGCAGATCTGAAGCTGGGGTACGAAGTGGTCAATCTCAGGGACAAGGGGAGGGAGTTCCAAAAAGTGGGGGCCAGGAAGGAGAACTTGAGCCCGCCGTGTTTCTTCCTCTGATATCTAGGGATGGAAAGCAAGACCATTTGGGAAGACCGGAGAGTGCGGGAAGGGACGTAGGATTGAAGAAGGGAAGAAATAAAGAGGGGGCCCTGGCCGGCTAGAGATTTGTAAATGATACAACCCAGCTTGAACTTACAGCGGGCGGCTACAGGGAGCCAATGAAGGCTCTTTAGGAGGGGACGGACATGATGATCTCTAGGGAGGAAGTGGATCAGGCGGGCAGCCTGATTCTGGATCAGCTGAAGCCGCCTGAGTTGGTAGGCTGGGATGCCTACATAGAGCGCGTTAGCGTAGTCTAACCTCGATATTACAAGCGCCATCAGGGCCAAGGTAAGAGCCTCGGAAGTAAGTAGCCGGGAGATTTTCTTAATTTTCCTTAATTGGAAATGGCTGGAGGAGACTACCGCGCTAATCATACAGCCTAAAAGGGAACATGTCCACATGAAGTCATGTCAACAGACTACATACACAAGTACAGTGATCACCAAGGATGCCACGGATGATGCAGGTGGAGACATCGCTCTGCATGCATGGCCAAAGTAGAAGGGGTCCATCACACACCCAGCTAATGTACACACAGCTCAGCGCTAAATATTGGGAACACCCTGCAGGGAAGATGTCAGGGTACACAGAGGAAGGAATACACCTTGGGACAATTTCACCATGCAGTAACTGCTTACATGAACAGAGAAACCTAGCTAACACCTTGTGATGGCACACAGATACCAGGGTCCCCCATATGACCAGCACACTACTACATTTCTAACACACCCAACACATGATCACCACCCAAAATCATGTAGCAGCCCCACCAACAGCAACACCACAAAAGCAGTAGTGTTCTAAGGAAAAAAAAGGCTTTATTCAGCATTTCCAAATAATGTGTGTGTGGATCAAGTTCAATATTTACAAAGCCCATAGGGCAGTCCATGAGTCACAGCGGGATGGGGGACACAGTGGGACGCGTGTCCCCTAGCTTGCCTGCACAGTCAGACTCCTTCGTCTTTCACAGCGGGGAGGGCATCATGTGGGGGGAAGGACCAGACACCGCAGGGACATGAGGGCGAAGGGTAGGCGTCGTGGGTGCAGGGATGGAGGACTCCACCACAGGGGGTGGGGCAGGGCCAAAGGCAGAGGCCAGGATGTTGCTGCACACCTTAGCAAGGTCCTCCAGCGTCTCCCCTGCACCCGAAGGAACCACAGGCCCCAAGGAGGGGGGGGCGGAGGGATGGGTCGCAGCGCCACTGGGGGAGGGTGTGGACGGGGGGGGGACTCAACCACCCTGACCGGGGACTCCCTTGACCGCTTGCGGGGTGGTGTCACAGTGGGGCTCAGGGACAGAGCGGCCATGAAGGAGTCCTTGCCGGATATGTGGCCAGGAGGGAGTGGATTGGGTGGAATGTGGACTCCCACTCTGGCTGCATGACTTACGTTTGCCCCCCGACCCAGTGGGTGTGCCTACTTCACCCTGTGTGTGCGTGCCAGGAGGTGTGCGTATGACCTTCCCTGCTGGTGTGGTGCCTGTGTCTGTTGTGGTGGGTGCATGCTGATGACTGGGTGTACGTGGGACAGGCATGGGAGTGGGAAGTGTGGATGGCGCAGGGGTAGGGGGTGGGATGTAGCGCTGCAGGAGACCCACTGCTGCAGTCAGTGTCGAGTCTATGGACCTCAGCAACTGGCGTTGGTCAGCCTGCGATGAAAAAATGCCCTCCAAGTATGCCTCCATGTTGTGCAGCACTTGGCTGTGGCCATGGAGGACATTAAGGATCGCAGCCTGACCAACCTGCAGCTGCCGCTGGATGTCCACAGACTCGGCATTGGCGGCAGCAGTGGAGACAGGGGCAGGGGGTGCGGTGCCTGGCAGGAAGGAGACATGTGGTGACTGGGCACGCTGGGAAGGGACACGAGCAAGTGGGAGGCGGCTGATGGCAATGGAGGGGGTGGGGTGCGATGTTGTGCCGCTGTCAGCTGCTGGTGCAGCCTCCGCCACTCGGAGAGATCATCCTCGGACCCGTCAGCTTCATATTCTGTCGTGCCAGTGGACAGGTCATCGGCCTCACTCTCCTCCGCCTCAGTACCACTCAATGTGCCAGCCACGATGTCAATGCTGGCACTGGTGCTCGGTCCCTCCGCTCCGTCTGTGCTCATGTCTCCCTCCGTGTCCCCCGACGATGCTGTGGGCAAGGTGAAGAGACAGCAATTAATCACACACCTGTATACATATGTCACATGAGTCCAATCTACATAGGTTACAGTGCATAGCCTGCAAAGAGAGATCAGTAACATCTACAAAACAAGGTACAGATGTAGGGCATGCAACACACAGTTGGTTCACCCACCATGCCAATGAAAATCCATGGAGAGCATGACACAATAGCAAATGACATGAAATGGAGTTTGACATAGGAGCCAGGCCCTGGGGACAATCCAGCACTGCATCTGCACCACACAGCGTTGCCGAAAATAGGGATGAGGAGGGACCATATCCATGAACTTGAGGCACATGCTGCATAGGTAATACTGAAAACATGCCCACCATGACTGGCTCACTGCACCTTGAGTGTATGTCCAGACAAACATCACACACTGGCCAGACCTAGCAAGGAGAATTCTGGTTTTGACATGTAGGCTTGGCCCGCACCAACCACCCCCTACATGAGACAATTTGTTGAGACACAGGTGGCACTTACATCTCTTAGTCTGGGTGAAATACACAGGGGCTGCATAAATGCAAGATTGGACGCCAAATACCCAAGGTGCGCCTGTCCAAATAATCATGTACAAATGGCCATCATCAGATGATTGTAACAAGACACACAGGCACTGGCCACTGTGACTATGAACAAGGAAATTCAGGTCAGGCTGTACAGTGGACACTTGTACTACATTTCACGTCAATATACATGGTGCCAGGGGACAATGGCACAGAGCAAAACCTATGCTGTAGACACTGAGAGTGTCCACGTTTTGTGATGACACACATGACACCTATGAAAATATGCCCCAGGGGACAGTAGTGGCAACACAACTTCATGGTCCTGAATGGGAATGACTGCAACACACGCCACCATCCCTGCACTATGCGTATCGCACACTCATGCACATCATGTCACAGGCCACAACATAGGACATGCGTGCTGTTAGGCATGACACTTGAGAGACTAACTCCCATGTCTGGACTCAGCATCAGTGCCAACTGACATGGAACCCACATGTACTGAACTGGACAGGGCACAGGCAAGGTCCCCAAACCTGTTACACACCACCCCCACACATGATGCTACAGGCATAGTTCACGTGGAGAAAGCGCCAGCCTACATTACCGTGTGAAGGAGTGACTACACACAGACCAGGGAACACATTGCAAGGAGGGGAAGGGAGGCAGGAGAGCACAGCTATACTGTGGGTAACTGGATCTGCACAGTACCTTTAAACCCTGGCAGTGTATCCATGCAACTGTGCACTTACAAATGCTGGTGACACACAACAAACACACATGTACCTACCCCCTTCCTGCTGCTGCTTCTCCTGTAAGCGCCTCTCAAAGTCTGGAAATACCACCGCCAGCACACGCTTGTGGATGTGGGTCAGACGGCGGCGCCCGCGGTTCTTATGGGTCTCAGGTGAGTCCCCCAGCAGGACCCGTGCGATCCTCCACGTCCAGCACCGGATATCCTGCCAGCGTTTCCTCACCTGGGCCAGGCGCCGCTTGCGCCCATCCGCACTCCTCACGGCACTGACGGCGGTCAGCCATATCTGCTTCTTGGCAGAGGCGCCTACCTGTGAGGATGAACAAGTGACACTACATCAATACACCAGGCACATGTCACAGAGAGACATATTAGAACAAATTTGCTGTTTACAACAAGGCATAGTATGCATCCAACGCATTGCACCTTTGTCATAGGGACATGATCCTCTGGGGAAGGGCAAAAGCAGTACGTGCCATTGAAAGTACACAGGTGGAATGAGGGCAACTCCACAATCAATGATCCAGGCGCACACTGTGCATCACAAGCTACACCAGGATAATGTGCAGCACCTCTAAGCAGTCACATGCCACAGGCCACTGACGCTACCGCAGCAGAGTACACAGACACACACAGGCACAGGACATTCACCTGCCATTGCCAAATGCAGCGACAAACCTCACTCTGCACATGTGCCACTAGACGGGGGGGGGCTCACAGGTGTGGGGCTGGCTCTGCACGTCAGACCCACAGCACTGCTCCCTGCTCACATCACATGGGCAGGGTATATCCATCCCTCATGCAGCTGGGGTGCTACACTCCACATATGCACCCACCCACATGACAGGGGACTTACACACACACCGATGTCCAGGGTACGAACACATCATGTGGACACTCTCAGCACAGGTACACAGAACTAACACACATCTGTGGGTACAGTCACCTGTCACACTGGGCTGACCACATAATCACATGAGGACTGTAGAGGCTACATTCCCAGGAGGACAAGACAGGCAGAATGTGGCATGCACCATACAGTGATTGTCACAGTAAACACAATGCTAGTGAGGACGGCAGACATGCACCACAGCATGCTCTGGCTGGGAGACATCAGGCATTCCCCCCTCTGGGACCCCCCCTACAGTACATAGCATGTGTGTCACACCTGGACACAATGGCAGAAGTCACAGTCACAAAAAAGGGACACAGTCTGTGCTAGTGGACTCTGCACTCACCTGATAACCTGGTCGCCCATACAGCAGGGGGTACTGTGGGAGGATCACATCCAGCAATGCCAGGTTCTCCTCCAGGGTGAAGGGCTGTGACCTCTCCACAGACCTTGACATGGTTCCAGGGAATCAGTAGCAGCAGCTGGGTCGTCGAATACAAAGATGTGCAGGCAAGTGCTCCCTCATGGGACCTGGCTGCCTTATATCTGCCTTGCTGGCCTGTTTCATGCACAGGAGTACAGAGTGATTGGTCACTCACATTTGCATCCTATGTTTCCTCCAATCCCTTCAAACCTAGCACAGTCAGTGGGTTCTTATTGTGTTTTTTTCTTCAGCATGATGTCAACTCCAGAAGAACATTGCAACAAAGTAGATTCATTCAAACTGACTACTGCTGTGCACATGCTGAAAAAAAATTCAAACTTTAAACTTGGTCTCCATGACAACCAGCATGCATATAGGCCTTTATACTTGTCCCTCATGTGTCCCCTATGTGATTTGGAGCTTCACACACAGGTACGGTGCGTCCCGGGGCCCTAGGGCACCCCAAATGCATATCAACGGACCGTACAGGCGTGTGTACGGTCCGTCTCACTATGGGTGTTCTCGCGTATGCGTACTCATAGTGATAGTGAGCGTACAGGCGTGTGTACGGTCCGTACCACTATGAGTACGCATACGCTAGAACACCCATAGTGAGACGGACCGTACACACGCCTGTACGCTCACTATCACTATGGGTGTTCTCGCGTATGGGTACTCATAGTGGTACGGACCGTACACACGCCTATACGCTCCCTATCACTATGAGTACGCATACGCGAGAACACCCATAGTGAGACGGACCGTACACACGCCTGTACGCTCACTATCACTATGGGTGTTCTCGCGTATGCGTACTCATAGTGGTACGGACCGTACACACGCATGTACGCTCACTATCACTATGAGTACGCATACGCGAGAACACCCATAGTGAGACGGACCGTACACACGTCTGTACGCTCACTATCACTATGGGTGTTCTCGCGTATGCGTACTCATAGTGAGACGGACCGTACACACGCCTGTACGCTCACTATCACTGTGAGTACGCATACGCGAGAACACCCATAGTGAGACGGACCGTACACGCGTGCGTACGCTCACTATCACTATGGGTACACATACGGCAGCACTCCCATAGTGATAGGGAACGTACACAGGCCCTCTTAGCGAAAGTACGGTGCCTTTCACACATCACAGTGGTGACAGGCAGCACACAGTAAGGAATAGGGCTGACATACTTGTCCATGGATGGACATCAAGGCATTGTCTGGGCATTACTACATGTGTGGGGCACAGGTGTGAAAGGCTGTGATGTGGCACATTACTCCTGAGTGGAGAAGGCACCAGATGTATGATGAGATGTGTACAGATGTTATGTGTGACGGTGCAATGTGTGCCAGGTATGACCTTAACTCCTTTGACATGTGTGCATGTCGTACTGCACACTTGGGATGAACGTCACTGGCATGGCACGGTCAACAACTCACGCAAGTGTCCCCTGATGCCCGGTACAGGGGTTACCACACCAGACATGTCACTACCCACGGTGCACGATGTGACTATGTCATGTATGTGTGGGGGGTTCCCATTAGGTTGATGTTGGAGCTCCCTCAAAAGCATCAGCTGTTGCAGCAACCAACATGTGTCTGTGTGTAGATGGACATGGCACACTGTTCCGCACACCAGGCCACATGTGGTATCGGATGTGAGGTGCGTATGTATGCATGGGACACAGAGTAGCGTAACAAAGACATGTCTGCATCCTCTCCATGAATGTGTGGTGAGTCATCGCATGTACACCTTCATGGCAAGGTGTGTGGGCTGTCCTAGTGTAATGTCAGGTGACCTGTGGCTCTAGTGTTCCGCTACCAGTCTCTGCAATCGACATCCTACTTCTGCTGATGTGTGGATGTATGTCACTCCTGTGTTGCGTCTGGCTGTTCACTTACACTGGGACACAGCTAATCCCATGCCATGGCATGTGGAGGTTCACAATCTCCGTGTGTAGCTGGGTCTTGGTAGGAGTGTCACCTGCCAGCCATACGTGTCCAGGGCATGTGGCACATACCTGACTCCGTATGTCGCATATGTGTATTGACAGATTAACATGTGCTCAGCACCAAAAAATTGTTGTTGTAGTGCACTCACTCTTCCTTGTCACTTCCAAATTACTGCAGAGCGCCGCCTCTTCCCCGAGCAATTCCGGACTTGGCTGACATGCGGGAGAATGACTGTATCCGGTGCTACCGCTTCCCCCAACCGTTGATTCTGGAGTTGACGGCGAGGCTGGCACCACACCTGCAACCGCTGCACAGGTATCCTACGGCACTGACACCCAAGCTGAAGGTAATGGCAGCCCTACATTTTCTTGCCACGGGTACCTTTCAAAATACCATAGCTCATGTCGGTGGCATGTCCCAGAGCATGTTCTGCTGTGTGCTGCATGATTTCTTAGAGGCCATGTTGCTTCACCTGGATGAGTTCATCCATTTCCCAACCCCTGAAATGTTGACTGGTGTCAAGCGTGAATTCTATGCCCTGGGAGGGATGCCCCATGTCATTGTGTCCATAGATGGGACACATGTGGCTTTGGTACCACCACAGGCACAGGAGGTAGCGTACAGGAATCGCAAGCACTACCACTCCATCAATGCCCTTGTCGTGTGTCTGTCCAACATGGTGATTTCACATGTCTGTGCTCGTTTTCCAGGATCAGCACACGATGCCTACATCATGAGGCGTAGCAGGGTGCCTGAAATGATGACGCAGCTGCGCAACGAACGAGCATGTGTTATTGGTGGGTACACTCTGTCTGTCCTGTATTTTGCGTAGACTTCCAGCACGACCGCTTCTCCTGTCCTACTTATGTCCATGTGCTTTCCATGTAGGGGACGCTGGCTATCCCAACATGACATGGCTGATCACACCTCTCCACAACCCCATCACGCCGGCCCAGCTCCGCTACAACACCGCCCATGGCCGGACAAGGCGAGTGATAGAGAGGACATTTGGCCTCCTGAAGAGCTGATTCCGATGCCTCCACAAGACCGGTGGCGCCCTCCCATATGCCCCGGCGAAGGTCTGCAAAATCTTCATGGTCTGCTGCATGCTGCACAACATTAACCCCGGGCGTAGCACTACGCTTCGCCCACGTAGTGTACGTAGCGCTGCCTGCTTCGCACTTTCCGAAGTAGGCGAAGCAGGGCAGCGCTACGCACACGCCGAGGGCGAAGCGTAGCTGCTTGCCACCCGCCACCCACCTCCCGCCTGCCCTCCTTTTAATAATATAAGCAATGAAAAATAAATTAAAGTAAGTCGACTTACCGTAAGCGCGGCGTCTCCGGGGCTCCCTCTTTCTGTTTCTAATTTCTTCTGGCAAATGCGCATGCGCGGACACCCGCGCATGCGCATTTCTCGCGAGAAATGCGCATGCGCGGGCGTCCGCGCATGCGCATTTGTCAGAAGAAATTAGAAACGAAGAAGAGGGAGCCCCGGAGACGCCGCGCTTACGGTAAGTCGCTTTACTTTAATTTATTTTATATTGCTGATATTATTTAAAAGAAGGGCGGGCGGGAGGTGGGTGGCACGTAGTGGGGCTACGCGAAGCGCGTAGTGTGCGTAGATTTGGGCACACTACGTGCTGCTTCATGTAGCCCCACTACGCCCACTACGCCCACCCTTACACAACATGGCAGTTGAGAAAGCTGTGCCACTCATCCTGGATCAAGATGATCAGGATCATCCACCCGTGGAGGACGAAGGTCTTGGCAATGGGGCTAGTGATGTGGAGGATGTGGTTCCGCAAGAGGACATCCGGACTCGGCTCATACGCGACTTCTTTGCTTAGTGGTGAGTACCAGTGTCTGTGTGTGCACGCATTGGTCCCCGTGTGGCATGTGTTGCGATGTGTGTGTCCATCTGCATGTATGCCACGTGAGTCAGAGGTGTGTGTGGGAGTGTCACTGGAGTGATGGTGGCAGTGATGTGTATTTCCCCAGTCATAATTGTGACCTGGCATGTTGTCATCCTTACATGTGTCGAGCACATGCACATGCAAGTGGCTGTGCTTTTTGTGGCTGACTTCTTGTGTGTCTCTCTTCCCCAGGTACTTGCGCATGCCGTCTGCTGGTTGCATTGTTGTGGCACTGCTATTCCTCATGGACACGTCATCGTGTGCTGACTCAGCGTTACACGCACTGACAAGTTTGGAAGTCTCCTTAGGGTAAGGGATGCATCAGGGGTGTATTGGGTGTGGCAGTTGTTTACGATGTATGCACACTGCCCCTGTCGATGTTTGGTTCCTCTGCAGACATGTCGCATCACCATGGTACACATGACATGCAGCTGGGTACACCTGAATAGATGGTCAGACTTGTTGACAGTCATCAGTGATGGGATTGTGGAATGTGATTATGGCATCAATGTGTGTTACACTGCCCTCGGACACATACGGTTTGCATTGGCTTGACATGGTGTGGGACTTCCACATCAGCCGATCAATGGTGTATGGCAGTCTCTCTGTGAGCAGCAGGGGGTGTTTAGCTGTTAGCCGACACTTGTGTGCCAGTTCCATTGCTACCACGCATTTGTGCTGCAGAAGGGGGGTGCCAGTGTTGGACCCACATGTTACTCCATATGACCCGTTCATGTGTACTCCGAGTTGCCTCTGCAATCCCGAATACATGACTAATAAAGGTGTCCCTATGCCTCCAAGGTGCCTCTTCTCAGTCAATGCTGGTGTGTTGCCACGGTGCATCCGGCATGCCTGGCATGGTTTTCCGTGATAGTGGCTATGTGTCTATGTGTCGAGTAGCAAGATGCAAGCTGTTTGTGTGGGATTAGACTGTGTATTGTGCATGATGTCCATGACTGTGTGGGTATTGTGACATGTGCCATCCCCATGCATCCAACGTTGGCCAGGCCACCATTCTCTGCATCCACCTGACTCAAGCTTGCAGGACATGGTTCTGCCACCTGTCCACACATACCTGGGTGCCCCACAGGACACTCCACATGATTCCTGACCTCTGCGCATGGCTGTCGCTGTACTCAATATGTCTGTCGGCACGGTTGTGCGGCCACCCCCTCAGCTGGTTGGGCCCATCACGGGTGTGTATGGTGCTCCATGTCTGTCTTGCCTAATACAATGTGACCCATGTGTGTCCTGTGCCAGACTCAGGCCCCAGGGTGTGGATGGTTGAAGTCAAATGAGAACTCAGGCATGGTTAGACTTTACAAGACACATGTAAGGTAATAATGCAATCAGTAGGCATCTTCTCTTTATGGTGTGACTTTTCATTTTGGTTGGGGTGGGGTGGGGGGGGGGGGTTGACATGAGGGGCTTTCCGGGTGTGTGGAATCCAAAGTTCACTAGGGGAGTTGGTGTCCTTGCCATTAGGAATCCTCAGAGTCCATGCCACAGTCTTTGTCAACATTGGTCAGACAGTGACCAGCAAGTCCATGTGGCAGAGAATGTCTTTTGCTGCTGTGCTGCTGTTGGTCCAGTGGGCCAGGAGCCAGTCCAGGTGTCCTGGGAGATGGTGCTGTTGCGCCGACCCTCGCGGTCTTTTCCGTGGACGACCCACCCTCCTGCGGGGACCCTCAGAAGCAGGCCGTGACGATGTTTGGGATGCTCCGTCGGATGTCTCCTCCTCCTCCTCCTGATCCCTCCCTGTGGGTGGTGATGTTCTACGCCTGATGGCACAGGGAGGGTTGCCCATGTTGTCGGCCATCCGACGGAGTGTACTGTGAATTCCCGTGACCACCGTCACGAGCTCAGCCTGTCTGTCCTCCATCCGCCGTTGGTGTCGCAGTAGACAGGCATGTTGCTCCGCATGTTGCTGGGCCTGCTGGGTCTTGATCTCCTCGAGGATGGACACAACCTGGGCCATGCCCGTGGTGTCCTGCCGGTATGTGTCCAGGATGTTTCTGACATGGGAATATACCGGTTCCCCAGCCAACCGGTCAGGCTCGCGCCTCCGCCGTCCTCCACTCCCACCACCCCTGCCCACTTGCACCTGGCCTGCCCTTGTGGGCACATCGGGTCTCCGGGACCCCTGAGGGGTGGCATTGGCGTTGTCGCCTGCCTCCTCCTGGGTGCCCGGGACACCGTGTCCCTCCTGGCCAGCCTGGCTGCATTGTGGTGGTGGGGCAGGGATCCTGGGTGTCTCCTGGGATGTGGCAGGAGTGGGGGTGGTGGTTGGCCCAGTTGTACCTGACGCAGGTGCTGCAGGCCGTTGGACACCAGAGGGGCCAGGTTGGTCGGGGTCGGGTTCGTCCACAGAGTGGTGAGAGTCGTCGCTGCCGGTGGCTCCGTCATCCCGCCGAGCCGGGTCCTGTGAGTCTTCCCCCCCAGTGTTGGGGGGTGATCCACGACATTGACCTGTGTGTGAGAGAGACAATGTTAATTTTGTTCCATGCAACATCCATGTTTCATTGTTTTCAAAGTTGGCACATTTCCTCTGGGAATTTGGATATGTCTTGCATTCCACTCACAGTGCACATGTGCATGGGTATGTCCCTTGGCCACAGCTTTTGCGACTTTACCTATGTGTGGCACAGTCTTACTTGCTGCATCAATTGTGACTGCAGTCAGCAGTGGAGAGGGCAGGTGTGGCGAGCCATGCATTGGCGCCTTCCATGTAGCACTGTACGTGTGCACATGGAGTTGTTCCACACACTTATATGATGCAGGTAGCTGTCGTTGTGCTCGTGCACAGGTTGTGACATGGCCCTGTGTTTTGCCATGGAGAAGAGGGGGGGTTCTGGCACTGGCCACCCTTGTCTACATGCACGCAGTCCACCTGCTGACGAGCAGACATTCCCACACCCCACAAGGCTGATTTGCTCTCCCTGTGTGTCCCTTTCTCGCTCCCTCTCTGTCCCCCTCTCCCTCCCTCTGTGTGTCAGCCTCCTCCCTCTGTCCGTCTCCCTGTGTCTCCCTCCCTCTCTGTCCCCATCTCCCTCCCTCTGTGTGTCACCCTCTGTCACCTCAGCCCAGCTTCCTGGGCACACACTGTTAGCAGATCTTTGAATGGCCCTTGGATTGTTGATGTGAGTTTGTTTCCGATCTCCAGGCACCCATTGGGTGTAGTGTCTGTGTGTGCGCTGCTGCTGTGGTGGTGTGTGCTGCCACTCTTTCACAGTGTTGGCTGTTCATTAGCTGCTGTCATGTGCAAAAAGTGCCTTCACCCCCATGTCTTAATGCAAGGCGTCCGCCATTTGCTGGCAAGTCTTTCCTGTGTGGGGACACACTGTTTGTCTGGCTGTGACCTAGGCCATATGGGCAGAGGGCATTGTTGTCTGCTTCTGAGTTGCACTATGTGATTTTTGGGGCCCACACTCCCACCATCCGGCTTACCGTGTCTTGTGTTGGTGTTTTCTGTGGCCTGTGACTTGGCATTGTCCAGCTGGGTGCATGGGGCATGGTGGCGCCAGTGGCATGTGCATGTTCATGGAGTGTGGTTGAGTCATGCGATAGCTTGGGGTGGTTGCGTGCCTGTTTGTGAGTTTGGTTGTGGATGACGTTCCCCCCATGTGAGGTGAGTTGTTTGTGTACTCACCCGGGTCTCGGAGTCCTTCTAATCCGTCCACTGCCACCACCGGCAGTATGGCCATCACCCTCTCCTCCCAGGGATGGTATTCTACGCGTCTGCGGGGCGGCCCTCCTCCAGTGACGTTGGCCTGGTTGTGTTCGTCGGTCATTTTGGCTCGGACCCTCCTCCGCAGATCGTACCACCTGGCTTGGCATTCATGCCTGGTCCTTCTGGTGTCCGCAACAGCATTCACAGCATCGACGATCGTCTGCCACATGGCTGTTTTTTCTGAAATGCTGGTCTGTCTGACCAATGTTCCAAAGAGGTGTGGCTCAACTCTGAGGATTTCATCGACAAGGACCTTCAACTCTCGGCTAGTGAACCTTGGATTCTTGTTAGTGGGCATGGTGAGGGGTGTGGGTGTGGATGGTGGGGGGGTGTGTGGATGGTTGTGGGTGTGTGGGTGTGGTTGTTTGGGTGTGTGTGTGAATGTGATGAGGGGGTGTTTGTGAAGGTGTGTGTGTGAAGGTGTGCAAGTGTAAGGTGTAGTAAAGGTTCTAGTATGGTGCTGTAGGTTGTCTGTGGGGTCTGGCAGCAGTGAGTCTGTTGCAAAGGCTCATGGTTTGTGTGTGTGGGCCCTTTTTATTGATCCATTGGTGGGTGTGGCTGTGTTTGAACTTTGGGTGGGTGTGTTATAAGGAGTGGTTGTATTTTGGGCCTCTGTTTTGGATTTTGGCAGTTGCAGGTCAGTGAATGTGTTGTTTTTGTGGTTGTTGGACATGTTTTGTGGCTTTGTGTCATTCGAATGGTGTATTCTTGTGTTGTTTTGCTTTGTCCTGGTTGTGTATGTGCGTTTTTAGCGTGTGTACGGTGTGTACATGGGCCATTTTGTTGTACAGTGCTGTCCTTGTGTCTGGCTTGGTACGACTCGTACATGTGCGATGTTGTGTGAAGGTGGTGATGTTGGGGCCTGGGGTGCGCTCCGTACTTAGAATGTTGGGGTGGGGGTACACTCCATGCATACGCGGGTGGGGGTACGCGTCGTACATACAAGGTTGGGGTGGGAGTACGGTCCGTACATACACAGTTGGGGTGGGGTTACGCTCCATATGTACGCGGGTGAGGGTACGGTCCGTACATACACGGTTGGGTTGGGGGTACGATCCATACATACGCGGGTGAGGGTACGGGTCGTACATACACGGTTGGGGTGGGGGTACACTCCATACATACGCGGGTGAGGGTACGGTCCGTACATACACGGTTGGGGTGGGGGTACGCTCCATACATACGCGGGTGAGGGTCTGGGTCGTACATACACGGTTGGGGTGGGGGTACGCTCCATACATACGCGGGTGAGGGTACGGGTCGTACTTACACTGTTGGGGTGGGGGTACGCTCCATACGTACGCGGGTGAGGGTACGGGTCGTACATACACGGGTGGGGGTACGACTCGAACGTACATGGGTGTACATACACAGGGGGTACGACACGTACACGGGTGTACATACACAGGTGGGGGTACGACTCGAATGTACACGGGTGTACATACACGGGGGTGTACGACACGTACACAGGTTTACATACACGGGTGGGGGTACGACTGGAACATACACGGGTGTTCATACACAGGGGGGTACGACACGTACACGGGTGTACATACACGGGTGGGGGTACGACTCGAACGTACACGGGTGTACATACACAGGGGTATGACACGTACACGGGTGTACATACACGGGTGGGGGTACGACTCGAACATACACAGGTGTACATACACGGGTGGGGGTATGACTCGAACGTACACGGGTGTACATACACGGGGGGTACGACACGTACACGGGTGTACATACACGGGTGGGGGTACGACTCGAACGTACACGGGTGTACATACACGGGGGGGTACGACACGTACATGGGTGTACATACACGGGGGGGTACGACTTGAACGTACGGGGGCTGGGGGGGGGGTCGGCGCGTATGCGGGCACATGTCTCCATGGTTGCTATGGGTGTTCGGTGCGGACGGTGTTTTTTCCATACGGTTGTAACATCGGACGCACGGGATGGATCGTGATTCCTCGGTCGGACTTCACTTTTCACATTTGTACGGTAAATCGTCCGGGGACGTGTCGGACACATTTTCCGACCCGAGGACGTGTGGGGAATTATTCCCAATGCGATTCGTATGGTCTTTTTCCCATGCAAATCGTAATTGGCAGTTTGTACGGCACTTGTACGATTCGTACGGTAAAAAGACCGGATACGAGTCGTACGGGGAATTTTTTTACCCGATCTTAATCGGCACCCTGATCTCTTTTTGAAGTAGGCATGGGATTGCGTTTCTTTTTCTAATGACAATCAGGTCATTTGTACTTAAATATGCCAATAGTACAGGTGAGCACACCAACGGTGTATGTTTTCAGAACACCCATGCAATGCCCCTGGAATGCCTCCCTTGCACAGAATAAGGCAACGCAGTGATTTGCGTTGCTTTACTCAAGACTTATGGCCACTGAAGGCATAAATCTCAATTTTACATTGCATCACACATGTACCACATTGCGGGGTGCAAGCTCCATGCAATTGGGACCATAAAAATGGCCCACAATGTTAAACTTCGATACAACAGCAATGTTGAAGAGGCCGACAGCATAGCTAAGTGACTTGAGCATTTATTGCTGAAACAATCAGCGACCTGCAGGTCACGAGTTGAAAGCAAGATATCTGGAATAAAATGCAAAAACAATCCTGCCTGTAACACAGGCACCTTTGCACTATGGCGCAAGGGCGCCCGTGTTGCAGCACATAGTGCGCAGCTCAGAGAGAGAGAGTAGGAATGCACCATATATTAGCAAATATGGAGCATAACTGCTCTCCACTTGATGCACCGCAGTGCAGCTGTGTTGCATTGCGCCAAATCTTGGCATTAGTTTCTTGCTCTTTCATGTTGATTGCAGATCAGAAGTATATAGGTACAATCTAAACACACCAAGAAGAAGGTAGTAATTTTTCTGACAAAATATCAAAATATCATAATCTGAAGTATGAATTATGTCAATCAAATGAACAAGCATTTGCAATGCAATTGGTGTCCCTTTGGGACTTTATAAGTATTTAGCCATACAGCGCATTCATGCTTTAGCCCATAACGTCAGGGTAACATAAAATAACATCATATAAGAACTTAATAAAACATAACACATAAATCTGTAAAGTTTCCGCCACCCTGTGAGATATTTTGGCCCTGTTACATTTTGCTTCTAACTGTGCTCAATGGTTTACTTTTAAGTTACTCAATACTTACAATTGTATCGACCTTCGAAGGACGGGAGGCTGAGTGGACCCGCCAAGATTTGCACATGAGGTGAGGATAAACCATACATATATCTACATGTACACATGGCTATGATACAAATGTGCACAAACGTACAGACAGCCACAAAAATATAGACACATATATGTTGCAAACAATAATGGTAAGAAAATACGACCCATGTTTCGACACGCTAAAACAACCCACCTTTACAAGCCCAGAGGCCTGCTCTGTGATCCAGCGCCCTCCCTTGCAGCTTGTTTTAGAAGTGCACGCAATCTAAATGGTTTCCTATGGATGTATTCCTCAGCCCTGTGTGCCTCATACGCTGCCAAAATCAGTGACATCAAAGTATTAAGGTTGAAGGGGGCCTCTCACGGTGCCCGACTCTGATGCCATCGACTTCCGTGGAGTATCACTTACTGCCAGAATGAGTGTGTACAGCGCTCCGCTGCCAAGTGGCTAGGCTCGCGCTGTAGAAATACCACACATACTGACTCGAGAGTGTGGAAGGGAACACACAAACATATACATGATCCAAACATATGTGTGTGCAATTTGCTATAACTGAAGAAATGCACGTTTTAAATACATGCAAATAAACTACATCAGGTGAAAGGGTGGTGCTAGATGGACAATGGGGCTACTTGAAAAAAGTCAGAGGGCAGCTAACTACTGAAAAAGTTAAACCGCTGTTCGCTGGTGTCAAACCCAGAACTTTTGATCTCACTTGTGCAGCCAACATGCCCCCCCACACACATGACTCACCTTCAACTTGTCCATGAAAATGAGGAAATTATATCACAAGTGTACATTTTGAAATCCTAAATTTCACTTGTCAAAATGTTATCATTTTTTTGGGCAAGAAGGGATGGACTCATAAATGTTGTGACAGATATTGTCTAACAACACGCTCAGAAGTCATGATTTTTTTTTGCTATCAGAATTTCGCAAAATCTACACAACACAAACAAGTAAGAGCAGTAACTGAATTGTACAGAGAAGGGGCAACACAATATAAATACAAGTATATCAATTAATTATTGAAGCACTTTGAATGATAAGTCATTAGGCAGAAGATTCTTGATCAGATCCTTCTTCTTTATTATAGCTCAACTCAAGTTCTATAATTTCAAATAATTCATTTGATTTTTAACTGTTGAACTTGCAGCTTTGTTGCACAATTTAAATCAGCCAACGCATTTCGTCCTGTTCGGACATCATCAGGGCTGAAAAAATAAAAATAACAAACATAACATATCAACGGAAAATTCCAAGGAAACTTCATCATCATCAGAAAAATCCTTTCTGCCTATATCCATTCTAGTATGTTACCAATTTCAAGATGGAAGTGCTTTTATAGACAACCTGCTTATTCAATGACTATCATTCACCGTCAACATATTAAACCAATTTTGATTCAAATTCTGACATTTAACAACCACTGAACTTCACTGTCTGCGACATATTCTGTCATGGTCATTCAAATAATAAGAGCCTTCTATTAGTTAATGCAAAAACAACAACTGATGGACAGAATGCAGAACAATGTCATACATTCACCCCAGTACAGATATCTGGGCCTAAATCCATCGTTTTTTTGCTCACCATGCCACTCCAGTTTGAACCCAGCCATATGTAAATCAGTCTTGACCCTGTGCCTCATGGGAACAGTCCAGCCCGAACTGCCAAGCCAGGTCCTCCCTGGACTGGAAACAAGCATCCTAGTGCCGGTTTCGGGGTTTCAGCCCTCTTCAGCCAGGATAGCTTGATTCCAGTGGCATGGAGAGCACGGGACCCACGTCTGGGCATACCCTTCCCACTCGGGTGACAAATGCAAAAACAACAATTGATGGACAGAATGCAGAACAATGTCATACATTCACCCCAGTACAGAGATCTGGGCCTAAATCCATAGTTTTTTTGCTCATCATGCCGTTCCAGTTTGAACCCAGCCATATGCAAATCAGTCTTGACCCTGTGCCTCATGGGAACAGTCCAGCCCGAACTGCCTAGCCAGGTCCTCCCTGGACTGGAAACAAGCATCCTAGGACCGGTTGCGGGGTTTCATCCCTCTTCAGCCAGGATAGCTTGATTCCAGTGGCATGGAGAGCACGGGACCCACGTCTGGGCATACCCTTCCCACTCGGGTTGACAAATGCAAAAACAACAATTGATGGACAGAATGCAGAACAATGTCATACATTCACCCCAGTACAGAGATCTGGGCCTAAATCCATCGTTTTTTTGCTCACTATGCCGTTCCAGTTTGAACCCAGCCATATGCAAATCAGTCTTGACCCTGTGCCTCATGGGAACAGTCCAGCCCGAACTGCCAAGCCAGGTCCTCCCTGGACTGGAAACAAGCATCCTAGGACCGGTTTCGGGGTTTCACCCCTCTTCAGCCAGGATAGCTTGATTCCAGTGGCATGGAGAGCACGGGACCCACGTCTGGGCATACCCTTCCCACTCGGGGTGACAAATGCAAAAACAACAATTGATGGACAGAATGCAGAACAATGTCATACATTCACCCCAGTACAGAGATCTGGGCCTAAATCCATCGTTTTTTTGCTCACCATGCCGTTCCAGTTTGTAACCCAGCCATATGCAAATCAGTCTTGACCCTGTGCCCGTCCAGGGAAGGCATGGCTTGGCAGTTCGGGCTGGACTGTTCCAATGAGGCACAGGGTCAGACTGATTTGCACATGGCCATGTCGGAACTGGGGTGGCAGAGTGGGATAAAGAACGGTGATGGATCAAACCCAGATCTGTTGACTGGGTGTGAGTATTTGATTAGTTCTGATGCTCCGTCCATCACCACCCCCTTTTGTACCGCTTTGTTCGCCATAAGTTGGCAGGGTATGCTCAGACGTGAGTCCCTTGCTCACTTTGCCACTGGATTCAAGCAAGCCTGGCTGAAGACGGCTGAAATGCCAGAAACCGGTCCTAGGAAGCTTGTTTCCGGTCCAGGGAAGGCATGGCTTGGCAGTTCGGGCTGGACTGTTCCAATGAGGCACAGGGTCAGACTGATTTGCATATGGCCATGTCTGAACTGGGGTGGCAGAGTGGGCTAAAGAACGGTGATGGATCAAACCCAGATCTGTTGACTGGGTGTGAGTATTTGATTGGTTCTGATGCTCCGTCCATCACCACCCTCTCTTGTACCACTTTGTTCGCCATAAGTTGGCAGGGTATGCTCAGACGTGAGTCCCTTGCTCACTTTGCCACTGGATTCAAGCAAGCCTGGCTGAAGACGGCTGAAATGCCAGAAACCGGTCCTAGGAAGCTTGTTTCCGGTCCAGGGAAGGCATGGCTTGGCAGTTCGGGCTGGACTGTTCCAATGAGGCACAGGGTCAGACTGATTTGCATATGGCCATGTCTGAACTGGGGTGGCAGAGTGGGCTAAAGAACGGTGATGGATCAAACCCAGATCTGTTGACTGGGTGTGAGTATTTGATTGGTTCTGATGCTCCGTCCATCACCACCCCCTTTTGTACCGCTTTGTTCGCCATAAGTTGGCAGGGTATGCTCAGACGTGAGTCCCTTGCTCACTTTGCCACTGGATTCAAGCAAGCCTGGCTGAAGATGGCTGAAATGCCAGAAACCGGTCCTAGGAAGCTTGTTTCTGGTCCAGGGAAGGCATGGCTTGGCAGTTCGGGCTGGACTGTTTCAATGAGGCACAGGGTCAGACTGATTTGCATATGTTCATGTCTGAACTGGGGTGGCAGAGTGGGCTAAAGAACGGTGATGGATCAAACCCAGATCTGTTGACTGGGTGTGAGTATTTGATTGGTTCTGATTCTCCGTCCATCACCACCCCCTTTTGTACCGCTTTGTTCGCCATAAGTTGGTAGGGTATGCTCAGACGTGAGTCCCTTGCTCACTTTGCCACTGGATTCAAGCAAGCCTGGCTGAAGACGGCTGAAATGCCAGAAACCGGTCCTAGGAAGCTTGTTTCCGGTCCAGGGAAGGCATGGCTTGGCAGTTCGGGCTGGACTGTTCCAATGAGGCACAGGGTCAGACTGATTTGCATATGGCCATGTCTGAACTGGGGTGGCAGAGTGGGCTAAAGAACGGTGATGGATCAAACCCAGATCTGTTGACTGGGTGTGAGTATTTGATTGGTTCTGATGCTCCCTCCATCACCACCCCCTTTTGTACTGCTTTGTTCGTCATAAGTTGGCAGGGTATGCTCAGACGTGAGTCCCTTGCTCACTTTGCCACTGGATTCAAGCAAGCCTGGCTGAAGACGGCTTAAATGCCAGAAACCGGTCCTAGGAAGCTTGTTTCCGGTCCAGGCAAGGCGTGGCTTGGCAGTTCGGGCTGGACTGTTCCAATGAGGCACAGGGTCAGACTGGTTTGCATATGGCCATGTCTGAACTGGGGTGGCCGAGTGGGCTAAAGAACGGTGATGGATCAAACCCAGATCTGTTAACTGGGTGTGAGTATTTGATTGGTTCTGATGCTCCGTCCATCACCACCCCCTTTTGTACCGTTCTATTAGTTAATGACGTATGTCTTCAATATTCAAATTGTGAACCCTTTCTTATGATTAGTCATTCCTGTATCAGTATTCAATGACATGATTCTAATCACCTATACCCTAAGTTTTGGTCTCCAGGGGTAAAGAAAACTAATGCAACTACACATTTTAATTCAATTCATACCTCATTTATTTGTATAAAATCCTGTCGAAATAATTTCCAAATGTACCGTTTAAGTTGAGGTAAATATTTTGAGTTCTTTCGAGTACTTTTAACTCGTTCAAATATATCATCTGCAAGAAAAGGGCAAGTCTTAAAACTGTGACTGTGCGGTCCTCAATTGAATTCCCAATCATATGAAGAATAAGTAAATCTTACCTATTTTATATAAGATGTATGCGCCTCTAGTTTGAATTCTATAATTCATTGATATTGAGATTAAGTTAAATGCTAAAATGTTAATATATAGAGAATTATTAGAAAGTAGACAGTATTTGATTAATTCAGTATTGCATAGTAATCTAATAATTCACAGACCTATGGCGCTATCCCCTATTAAACTATTGAAGACTGTGTAGTATATAGCGCCTAACAATTAAAGTCTATTTGGGCTTCATTTAATTTTCAAATAGACCAGAAAAACAAATTATAGAAATCTTATGTTTTAAGAAAGATTCCTTCCGAATACTAATAATTATATCTGTGCAATGAGCCTATATTATATTTAAAGTCGAAGCGGTCCTTACCGAAATATAAAGGACAAAGCCGCATAATGTTACATGATCTATTCCCAACACTCACCTCAGCAAAAATCGTTAGTCGCATACAGCATCAGCGCGGCCCGATAAATCCCGCTGAAGCTGTACGCCTGATAGTCCAATCTATAAATACGTTACTGTGACCAATCTCTAACCTGGTTTAGTTTCCATTGCAACCAATCACATTGATGGTTGCTAAGTCTGTGATTTGAATGAGCAGTTCCCTCTGTAGTCCGTATCCTAACGCAACCAATGAAATACAAGACAATACGTTTTAGTGGTCGATGCGGTGTTAATGCATCCCAGCCGATAATATCTAGGGCCTCAAAGCTGGCTGGAATACGCATTCTCGTTTGTTTCGACCAATGAAAATCCCAATGTGACGAGGAAATGACGTTCAGCATTTATGTCCTCCTCTTGAACGTCACTTGTCTATCCTAAAAAAACATTCTACTTAAACTAGGCTGGTGATTATTTAACCCCTTCAGCGCGGCGCGGATTACCGCGCCGTGCTGAAGGTTCGTTGCGCGGGCGGGGCCGTGACGGAGCGGTTCCGTCATACGCACAGCGCGACTGATGCGCATGACGGAACCGCTCCGCCATGCGCATCGAAAGGGTTAAAGTGAACCGTGTCGGGTACTGTGTTTCAAATGAAGTAAGCATAGTGTGTTCGCGTCTGACTGTAACTCAGAATATTCTGTAAATTTAGCCGAGCGTGACTGCTGAAAGTAAAAATCCATATTCATATTATATAAGTGAAATTAATAATTATCTAGCAATCAAGCCCTGTGCCATACGGTCTGTGATTCGTCCCCTTATATATTTTATTTGCAGCACGCCCCTGATTTCACCGGTGCTTAGATTGCAAATTATGACGGTACTCTTAAACAATCATGCGCATAAGCTGTTTTAAGTAAGCTATGACATCCCATTAAACCTCCATGATCAGGTTAATGGAGCAATAAATAAAAGTCACGATGCCATGTTCTATTAAAAATAATGAAATTAACACGTAAAGCTATCCTTATATTCATGCCATAATTAGTGGTCTCCGATTCGCCCCTAGATTAATTACGATTTAAAGTGCACCATCCAAATCAATGGTGCCCCAAATATTTTTATGGTCATAACTAGAGATCGTCTGTGGAACTTATGTACGTGGTGCACAGAAAATTTAATTAAACTATACGTGCACCATAATGGATATTACACTCGCACTATGTCCATATCCCGCTGCTAAATGCAGTGCCCGATTTAGTAATAGTGGCCCAATAACTTTACATAAAATGATTACAAAACGGGACACTGTTATACTTGTTTAGACCTTCATATATAAACAATTACTAAACATTTGAGTACCTCTACATACTGATATAATTGTTTTGCCATTAAATTCAGCCATACTTATTTAAACCATCTTGATATGAGCAACAGCTAACCATTTGAAAACCTCTACATACTGATATAATTTTTTGCCATTATATTCAGCCATTTAATTATTAGTATTCAAAATCAGTGATCCAATAACCTATGAAATTTAAAGAACATGCTTTCCAACTTATGCCTTCCTGGAATAGTCATAAAGATCTTTTTGTAAACAGTGATACTTAAAACCCGTACTGTGTTCATGATTCTGTTTCACATGTTGATACTATGGTGAACTTTCATCTCTATTGATTATAGCTCTTCTATGTTCTTGTATCCTAAGTTTGAGAGCACGTTTAGGGCTTCCTATATAAATATTTGTACATTCACATATTAAAACATATATTACTCCCACACTGTTACAGTTGATAAACTCCTTTATACTGTTAATTTTCTTAGTATTGAAACTAAATGTTTTCGTACGATTGGTGCCTAAATCACATATATTGCAACTTCCACATGTAAAGAACCCTTTAGGTTGACTTGGCAGCCAAATGGTGCCTTGTGATCATAATGGTTCCAGATAGTTTCTTGTAATTATGTTTCCTATTGTGGGACTTCTCCTATATGTCATCTTAGGTTTATCAGAGATCACACCTAACAAGCCCAGTACTCTCCTTAACAGATTCCAGTTTTTAATTCGAATTTTATAGATCTGATTTTGATGTACATTGTATGTGGTAATGAATGCCACTCGATCTCAAGTCTGATGTCTTACTTTTTGAATCAAGGTATCCTCCCTTTTAACCTGTTCCATTTGTCTCCTTGACAGTACTAAGCTTCTATTAGGATAGCCTCTATTACCCAGTGTGCATTGCAATGCATCCAATTCTGATTTGAATTCTACCTCTCTGCTGCAATTTCGCCGAATGCAAATAGTTTCCCCGTAAGGGATGCCTTTCACTACGGAGGTGGGGTGGGAGCTATCTGCTCTTCAAATAGAGTTGGTTGCAGTTTTTTTACGAAATAATTTACTGTCTACTTGATTATCTACATTAAACAGTTCTACATGTAGGAACTCAATCCTTGTCGGGTGATGGCTCATCGTTAATGTCACATTGAAATCATTATTATTCAAAAACTGATGATAATCTCTCAATTCTATATCTTATCCTTTCCAGATGACCAGAACATCAGCAATAAAGCGGCCCCAGAATACTATTTGATCCATCTATATGGCGGCTCTTCTGCTCCATGCATGCTTCCTCTCAAAGCAACCCATAAATACATTGGCATAAGAGGGAGCAAACCTGGAGCCCATGGCCGTGCATCTTATTTGCTGGAACCACTTCCCCTCAAAAATGAAAAAAAAGTTTTTTAAGATTAATGAACTCATGTCTATTAACATTTTAGAATGATCTCTTAAGCTAGCACTACGTTGTCCTAAATTGTGGTTTAAAGCTTGCTCGCCTTTTTTATTTGTGATGCACGTATATAATCCTATGACATCAAATGTCACAAAACTTAAACCTTCTTGATACAGTAATCGTCTAGTGCGCTAGTGTATGAAGCCCTACCGCTTGCATTCTATTATTGGTTAAGTAAGAGCAGTATTGTAATTGCCACGCTGCAAACAAATTAATCTTAACCCCTTCTGTGCCACGCCCTTTCCCCCTCCTGTGCCGGGCGATTTATTAGTGGGTGGGGTTCATGACGAGATAGTCTCGTCATGGGCACAGCGCGACCATGCTCCATGACGAGACTATCTCGTCATGGGCACTGAAGAGGTTAACATAGATTTCTTTAGCCCTACTCCTGGGCAGAGGCGTGCTATTTAGTGTGCATCTCTGGCATGGAAGAGTGTTAGTCTGACTATATATTGTTTGTTGGCTACAACTAACTTTAAGAATCTCCCAACAAACTAAAGAAGCTTTGGTCCTTGGTTAGTTGCTAATGTCTTTATTTTGATGAATGCAACAAAGCATAGTGCCCTTGGGTTGCCCCGTTTTTAGCCAAAACTAATGCAAATGGCTTGCTGGATGACAGCTGTGTGATGGGGCTCTTTGACATGACCTGTGTGCTATCCTTTTCCGCCATGAAACGTGGGCTAGAAGGCAGGCAGAGAATAAACATGTCCCCATCCCATAGGATCAGTGTGTATACACTGTGCAAGCAGAGAATATGTCCCAAATTTCCACGGGAGTTGTGTGTTGCTCACCCGAGGAGTGGGCCCGATTTCCCCTACCAGTAGTGCGTGTACACTGCAGTTTTAGGAGGAGCATACAAGGGTTTGAACTGAAGATTCCTTCAGATCTCTTCAGTTGCTATCAAGGAACGATCTGTCTTTGGAACATGCTGGGGGTGCACCAGCGCTTTACTAGAAACAACAAGTGACCTCGAAGAGCTTCCGTACTAATCCCCCACATCCTTCACGATAGGCAGTTGAACTCAATGCTATGAAAGTCACACCCATGCAGGCACCAGTGAAACACATTTCTACATAGCTTCACTGTGTGGCAGGAGCCAATTAGTGTCCGTACTGCGCCAATAGCCCCCTAGATTTGTGTTACTATTGGTGACACTTGGCTCGCCCTATCCAGTCAAAGGTGTCGCGAGACTCCGTCCCGCTTGTCCAGATGCACAGTCCTCAGTAGGGGCAGCCCAATTAGAACGGAGTAGGGAGGTTTACTAGCATCTGGGGAAGAACGGCAGGGCCCAGTCTCAGACATCCCGACCTACTTAACCCTTTCCCTAGTGCTTCTTCACACACCTTCTCATCTCCCACCAGCCTACTCCATCCTTGGAGCCCCTACCTACCATGTTCCGTCATCTCACACAGATCACAGTAATACCTACCCCCACTGGCCTGTCACAGCCATCTCCACCCAGTGTCGCTCTCATAAACAACTTGTACTTTCATCTCAACAGCCCCAAGCACTCCCATGCTCGCGGTCCTGTGCCACCTCCCACCCTGTGCCACCTCTTATCCTGTGCCACCTCAATCTGAGCTCTTTGTGAACTACAGAGTCTGCAGCAGCACAATCCCATGGCCAGGCAACTATCCTTTCAAAACACAGCCTTTCCCTAGGTGAACTTAAAATTGAGCTTTCGTTCGCAAACATCATTCGTTTACGCAGTGTAATCAGGCCCCTTGCTTTTCATTAGGGTGCAGGGGGAGGTGAGGGAGTGCAGGGGGAGGTGTGGGGTGCAGGGGGAGGTGGCACGCAGCTGGTCCGGAGTGAAGTCTGAGAAGCCTGGCTTGTCCACTGCTCACCCTCAACCCTCACCTGTGCGCCTCTGCACGTTGGTCCGCAGCAGGTCCCCGCTGGAGAGAGGATTGAGACCAAAGTGCTTGACGATTCTGTTGGACACGGTGCTGTGCGCGGAACCTTGGGGACCCATGATCACAGCCCGGACCAGCATGCGAGTGGCCATGACTTCAAAAGGTGGCCAGAAAGTGGCCCAAAGGAACCGAAGGCTGCTCGTACAAGAAGGGCATCACCCAGGACTCAGCTGCCACTGGCCCAGCACCCAGAGTGCAGGACCTAATCAAGAGGCGCGCGCCACTGCCCTGACTGCCCTGCTTTTCTCTCCCCTCCTTTCTCCCCGCCCGCTCCTGCTTTATCCCTGCCTTGTTCTCCCCTGTACCTGTCCAGACTCTCTGCGAGCTGCTCTGATGCTGCGGGAAGCAGTGTTGTTCTGGCAAGTTCCAGGAAATGAATACACGCGGTGCATTTTAATACATACCTTTAGATCCAGCCATAATAATAAACAAGCATTTGCAAGGCAATAGGACTCGTATTTCCGCAGGACCTATTGCATTGCAAACGGGAGTGCGTGCGAGAAGGCACGAACGGGGGGCGGGTGAGAAGGTACTGACTGCGTGAGGGGGGCACGGGAAGAAAGTAGTGCTTTCAACACTCGAAGTAAAGGGGCCAGTAGCCATGGAAGGACACAAATGATGACATGGCCGTTATAAGGAGGGACTAACAAGCCTAAAGCCAATCAGAAGGAAGCATTTAAGACACAGGCCAATGAAAAGATGGGTGGAGAGTGGGCAGAGCTTCCACGAAGCTTCCACTCCGTACTGAATACTGCATACCTCGTAAAGCGAGCAGGGCATGCGCGCTTCCGCTATTGGCTCGACCTAAAAAAAGTGATATGACTCAGATCATGTAGAAACATGCAAAGATACTATCTGTCATATAATGAACTATAGGGTTCATTGGCTTCTGGCAGTTCCTATAGGCTGGAACAAAGTTGAGACCTTAACCTCATGTTGTTGTGAAAACTTTTGGACCAGCATACTCTACATTTTGTCCTGCTTTGTAAATTTTATAGTGCTTTCTGCTAGCAATTTCTTTCTCAACTACTAAGAGGAAAGCAATTTACTCAGGCTAGACCCGCCTTCATTTTCTTACGAATTAATGTTAATTAATGAATATGTCTCCATAATGTAACAAGGTTTTTAATTAATTTAGTCAGGATTTGAAAAAGAAGGGGATGGCTGCTATATGTTGTATTATATGAATCTCTGGTTATTTTATGATGTGTTTCTAACCTGCTGTGCCATTGTAACATCTTCTTAGACATATCATTTTTTATGACTTTTTATCTAATTCTATATCTCAGCTGCTGCTGCGTTATTTTAATCTTTTGTAATGAGATGTGTTACTGACACACAGTATGTTCTTCAGTAGCTACTGTACATTTTAACCTCAGACGTTAATTGTGTCTTTTGTTGTACTGTATGTATCTTTTATGGTTTTAATTAACCGATTAAATATACTTTTTACTAACTGAATCACCTATAGAATGAATAAAAAACATGTTGCTGTAAATTTCTCCTTTCCACTGTTCACTTTTTTTCCCAAAAAACAGATAAGATTAGATTAATGGTTAATAATACACCTATATTTTAGTACATTTGCTTGAGAATCATACTGCATGCCTTTAAATACAACGGTAAAGGCATGTTAAAAAAAGAGAAAAGCAGATCAGAAGTTGTCCTGTTTTCCTTGTTTAAACTGCAGCTGTAATTGTGCTCTATGATCTGCCTTTCACCTTTATTACGGGGATATGTTTGTGGAATTCAACACACTCTGAGCCTATAAACACAGCTAGATTCAGTATTTTGGACACCATTAGAGTACCATTTCCTTCGTAAGTGATTGATAAGTGTTCGAAATTGGGTCACTGGATGGCAGAGGTAAGCCCCCTGTCAAAGCAGGATCTGCAATCTTAGTCAGTGTATGTGTAGTACACACTAAAAGCTTACCTGAGCTCACCCTCTGGTAGCTTGGCACAGAGCAGTCAGGCTAAACTCAAGAGGCAATGCGTGAAGTATTTGTGCACACACACGCACACACACCCACATACACATAGTAATACAGTGAAAACACCACAAACCGGTTTATAAGAATAGCCAATATTTATCTCAACAAAACAATATCAAAACGATAAAAATTCAATATAGTCAAGATATGAAATTTGCAAGATTAACCAAAGATGCAGTACTTAGAAATCAGTAGTCGTAAGTGGGGCTATCTTGTCACGCTTGACCGGCAACGTACAAAAGTTGAGTCCGACCGCGATTAAGCATGGGATAGATTCAGGAGTCATGCAGACCTGCTGACAGTACCTTAGATTCGTTGAATATTGTAGACAATGAGTGGTGCTAAGGAGGGGATGCGTTGCTGTCGAAGGTGATATGTCATTTCCAAAGCCGGGCAACGTCATGGATGCATTGATGTCAAGAAGCGATGTGCATGGGGCTAATGCGTCATCATTGCATAACTGATTTTAGGCGATGCGTGCAGCACAGGGTGATCTGGGGCAATGTGGAGGAGCTGCGTTGGAAAAGCCGACGCTGCGTTGAAGATCGTGGGTGAAGCGTCGCACAGTCTGTGAGCAGTGTCCGCGGCTGTGGTGCAGGTAGCAGCAATGCATCAACATCATAGGGAAATACACCAGTTTTGACCAGAGCAACATTCCCAATGCGTTGGTTTCTTGGGTTGCAGCACAAAACACTTCTCACAGCAGAGGCCCAGGTGCTGGTAGCAAGATGCAGGGGAAGTCTTTGATATCCCTGAGGCTTTAGTAAACAGCAGGCAAGCCAACAAGCCCTTGGAAAAACTTTAGAGTTGCAGGATGTAGAGAGTCAAGTCCAGTCTTATCACTCACAGGCAAAAAGCAGCAGGCAACAGGCCAACACAGCTACGTAAGCAGCACAGTGGCAGTCCCTCCGGGCAGCACAACAGCTCTTCTTTATGGTAGAATGTCCTCAGTTTCCAGAAGTGTTCTGTCTACATGGTGTCAGAGGTCTAGTACTTACACCCATTTTAGACATTGAAGCAGGGAGACTGTAAATAAAGGTCTTTGTAGTGCACAAGACCCTGCCCTTCTCTTCCCTGGCTCCAGACTCACTACAGGGGGGTATGAAGCACAGTCCTATTAAGGTGCCAGTGTCAGCTCCTCCCTTTCACTCTAGCTCAGGAAGAGCAATCAGCCGGGTGATGGGCCATCATGATGTCAGTTCCTTTTCTGTATGACTCTCTGGAAGGAATACACAAAGCCCAGATGTCACCCACCAAGGGGTATATCCCAGAAATAGGCAGAAGGGACTGAAGAGTTTAAGTAAGAGACCCCAAACTTATCTTTCCTATCTTTGTACAATTAAACGTTACACTTGTAAAATTTTACAAGCCAACTCTAATGTTATGTTATGTTATGTTATGTTAAATTAAATTTATTAAGCGCACGTACGCCCGTAGGCTTCATGGCGCTGTGGAAGACTAGCAAAACATAACATGTGACAGAAAGAGAGAAAATTTAACTAAGGATAAGCTTGCTTAAAGAGCCAAGTCTTAAAAGCCTGTCTAAAGGCTAACAGATCTTCGTGGAGTCTTAGTGGCAGTGGCAAGGAGTTCCACAGGGAGGAAGCTAGGAAGTGGAAAGATCCTCCTCCCTGGCGTTGTTTCCTGATCCGGGGCACGACTAACAAATTCTTTTGGCCAGAACGGAGAGCACGGGAGGGAGTGTAACTGACCAGCAGGCAGCTAATGAATCCAGGGCCCTTACCTTGTAGAGCCCTGAAGATAATGCATCCCGCTTTAAATGCTGCTCTCTGCGCTACAGGCAGCCAGTGGAGACTGGCCAGTCCAGGTCTAATAGACTGCCACTTAGGAATTTTACAGATCAACCTGGCCGCTTGGTTCTGAACCAGTTAGAGTCTCTTGAGCTGCCCCGCCGGTAGGCCCAGATATAAACTATTGGAATAATCCAAACGGGACAGCACAAGAGCAATGATGACCTGAATCAGAGCAGGGTGGGTTAAAAGGTGGGCGATCTTCTTAATCTTGCGAAGTTGGAAGAAACTTGCAGATACCACAGTCCCTACCTGGCTTTTGAGCGAAAGATCTTCATTAAAAGTGATACCTAAGCTCTTAACTGTTTGGGATTTAGCTGGAGGATCTCCCATTTCTGGAGGCCAGAAGTGTGGTCCCCAATACAGTTCACTCTTCCCAGGCAAAATCAGTTCAGTTTTGCCTGGGTTGAGTTTCAGATGATTTAGGCCCATCCATCTCTGAATGTGAACCATGACCTCCCGAAATTCGGTGGCAGCGCCAGGGGAGTCCAGACAGAAGATCAGTTGCAGATCATCTGCATAGTTAAGAATTAAGGCGCTAAACTTTTTTAATGAAAATAACAAGGGTCGTAAGTACAAATTAAACAAAAGTGGGGACAGGGACGAGCCTTGGGGGACTCCACATTCATTTTTGATTTTGGGCGCTGTAAAAGTTCCCAATCTCACTGCCTGGGTACGCTCCGAGATAAATGACTTCAGCCATCTAAGTGCCGAGCCTCTCAGGCCAGCCTGTTCGACACGGTCGACCAAGATGGTGTGGTCGACCGTGTCGAATGCGGCCGAAAGGTCGAGAAGTACCAATGCTTGGTGAATGTCCCTATCTGCGTTGCTTCTTAGTACATTCTGGACCGCCAGTGTCACCATCTCGGTTGAATGCCCTGGTCGAAACCCAGCTTGGTTATGCTCCAGATATCCAGTGGTTTCAACGAAGCTAGAAAGACAGCTAGCAACGTGTGCCTCCAGGATTTTTGATAGGAAAGGCAGCAGGGATATCGGGCGGTAATTAGATGGATCGTGAGGATGAAGACTGGGTTTTTTGATCAGGGGAATCAATAGAGCATGCTTAAATCCTGCCGGTACCTTTCCCTGGTTAAGTGAGTCGTTAAGCAGAGAGAGGATCCCGTGAGGGATAGAGTGCCCAATCTCTGTAAAAATGTGGGGTGGGCAGATGTCATCGGGTGATCCAGACTTAACCCGTGCCAGGAGAGTTGAAAAAGTTTTAGCATCTATAGCAGGAAGGGTGTCTAATGTAGTGGGGTTATTAAAAATATCATCTAAAGGAGACGATTTAGGAGAGCTAGCAATGTTGCGTTTTATATTTACAATTTTCTCTCTGAAAAAATCATTCAGAGAGTCACACAACTTCTGGGTAGGGGCTATTGATGGGGCTGTCCTATCATCGTCACAGAGCTCGTTGACTATGTTAAAAATATCTTTAGTTTTATTTGAGGAATTTAAAATTTTTTGAGAAAAATAGTCAGATTTATGTTGGAGCAAGATTTTTTGGAACTCCTTTCTTGCGGTACAGTACACTGTCCTGGCTTGAGGGGAGTAGCTTTGTCTCCATTTCCGTTCCTTCTGTCGAACTCCCAGTTTAAGATCTTTCAGTTCTTGGGAGAACCATTTGTGTGCTTCATTTCCTCTAACATTAGGGACCCGTACTAAGGGGGCTGAGAGGTCAGCTGCGTTAAGTAACCAGTTAGACAGCGCTCTCTCGCTAGTGTCCAGATCATCGTACGGTGGTGGTGCGGTTTTGTTTAAAATGTCAATAAATCCCGGAAGGTCCATAGATTTCCATTTGCGGAATTCTTTGCTCTTGCATGGCTTGGGTTTGACATTTCCGCCTACTTCTAGTGTGAAATAGATGATGAAATGATCCGACCAGATACATGGGCTGATGACTGGATTGGATAAAGATAGATTATGCGTCCATATCTGGTCCAAGCTGTGACCTTTCTGGTGAGTGGGTACATGGATGTGCTGATTTAGATTCAGGTCTGTTAGCAAATCTATCAATTCAGCAGCTTGAGTATCTGTGCCTATGCTATCAAGCCAGTAATTTAGGTCCCCGATAAGGATGATTTTAGAGTAGCTGACTACATATGAAGCCAGCTGCTCTGCCAGAATGGATGGATATTTGGCCATGTATTGGGGGGGTCGGTAAATCAGGACCAGAATGAGGGACCCACTTTCAGTGTCGAGATTAATCACCAAGTTCTCAGTGTCCGGAAGGATCAAAGAAGGCAGTTGCCTGACCTGAAGGGATTTCAAGATTATAGCTGCTACTCCACCTCCGGCCTTCCCAGGTGTACGGTTGGCCGTCAGAATATAGTATTCTGCAGGAAGAGCCACGAGTACGTCGGGGAGGGAGTGAGGGGTTAGCCAAGTTTCAGCTAATAAGAAGATGTCAGGTTTTACCTCCTTCAGGAAAAGAAAAATGTCTATCTGGTTTTTGACCAGGGACCGAGTATTGAGGTAGTAGCAGCGCAAGCTGTGTTTTACAGAGGGTGCAGTTTGAGGCTCAGGAAAAGGTTGTTTTAAAGGCTGAGCATGAGGCACAGCATTGATGGAAGAGGAAAGCCCTAGGCTTTGAATGCAAGTCAATGTGCGTGGGGCTAGGGAGTGCTTACAGGGACCATCAAGATTGTGAGGGCGTAAAAGCAGGAGTTCCTGAGATGAGTATTTATAAAAATGGCCAGGAGGAGTGGGCTCGGGTCCCGGTCGGCCGCGGACGGGCGCAGACGGGCTTAACTCAGGCGCAACTCCGGCGCGCCTCCGTCGCGCCCGCTGCGCTCGTCCGCTGCGCTGACACATGATGGCCCGTTTAAGTAGGGGCGGTACTCGTGGGGGTGTGGCCAAGATGACCGTGGCCTCGCCTCACCCGAGCAGCCCAATCCAAGATGTCGGCCCCAGCTTCTGCGAGCCGCCGCTGTGTTCAGCGCTGTGCCGTGCCGGTGCACTCAGAAGGAGTGGAAGGTGAGCGTCAGGATTTCCGTGGGGGAAGAGATGAGCAGAGAAGATTAAAAGCGCGCCTCTGCGTTTTATGCAGGAGCGCTAGTTAAGACAGCGTCTCTTCCTGGGAAACAAGTCAGGTAGTGCAGCTTCCTTTAGCTACAGGCGCGGACCCCCTGCCACAGGGTCAGCCGCCTGCTAGTGCCAAAGGATTGCAATGAACAGTGCTCCTAAGTAGGGGCGGTACTCGTGGGGGTGTGGCCAAGATGACCGTGGCCTCGCCTCACCCGAGCAGCCCAATCCAAGATGTCGGCCCCAGCTGCTGCGAGCCGCCGCTGTGTTCAGCGCTGTGCCGTGCCGGTGCACTCAGAAGGAGTGGAAGGTGAGCGTCAGGATTTCCGTGGGGGAAGAGATGAGCAGAGAAGATTAAAAGCGCGCCTCTGCGTTTTATGCAGGAGCGCTAGTTAAGACAGCGTCTCTTCCTGGGAAACAGGTCAGGTAGTGCAGCTTCCTTTAGCTACAGGCGCGGACCCCCTGCCACAGGGTCAGCCGCCTGCTAGTGCCAAAGGATTGCAATGAACAGTGCTCCTAAGTAGGGGCGGTACTCGTGGGGGTGTGGCCAAGATGACCGTGGCCTCGCCTCACCCGAGCAGCCCAATCCAAGATGTCGGCCCCAGCTGCTGCGAGCCGCCGCTGTGTTCAGCGCTGTGCCGTGCCGGTGCACTCAGAAGGAGTGGAAGGTGAGCGTCAGGATTTCCGTGGGGGAAGAGATGAGCAGAGAAGATTAAAAGCGCGCCTCTGCGTTTTATGCAGGAGCGCTAGTTAAGACAGCGTCTCTTCCTGGGAAACAAGTCAGGTAGTGCAGCTTCCTTTAGCTACAGGCGCGGACCCCCTGCCACAGGGTCAGCCGCCTGCTAGTGTTACCCTCGGGAAAGATAGGCCTTGTAGTAGTCAAATGCAAATTTGAGGGTATTTCACTATTAGGACATGTAAAACTGAAAGGTGCATGTCCTACCTTTTAAGTACATTGTACCCTGCCCATTGGCTGTCCAGGGCCTGCTCTAGGGGTGACCTATGTGTCATAAAAAGGAAGGTGTAGGCCTGACAAGTAGGTTAACTTATCAGATCCAAATGGCAGTTAAAAACTGCACACTCAGGCTCTACAATAGCAGGCCTGAGACATGTTTAAAGTGCTACTTACGTAGGTGGCACAATCAGTGGTGTAGGCCCACTAGTAGCATCTGATTTACAGGCCCTGGGTACATGTAGTGCACTGTACGAGGGACTTCTAAATGAATCAAATACGCCAATCATGGAGAAAGGAATACCATTACATTTTAGACACTGAGCACATGCAGTTCTGCACTGGTCAGCACTGAAAAAGTGCTCAGAGTCCTAAAGCCAGCAAACACAAAGTTCAGCACACAGTCAAAAACAGGAGTTCAGAAGGCAACAATTCAGGAGAAACCACACCGAAAAATGAAAATGCAAGGTCTAACAATAAGGAACCTTAATTGGTTCTCTACGCATTTGTTGTTTTTCTTAGAAACACTGGAAAATTACTTTGGACTTTTGTTTCCTTTGGCACTTGTATTCAATTGACATCAGGAACCTTGTTATTAGCCCTGAAGAGGTCGATTTGGACGAAACACGTGTTGGTAAAAGTTCTCTTGTATATCACATATGATGGTACCGTACTATGCTGTTTAAATCAATGCAAGATCAAGCTGAATTTACATCACAGATCTAATATCTTTAGGACACAGCAAATATCTACTGGGAAATCTTTTTGTGCTGTTGCTCCAATTATGTTTTATGTCAATTGCATCATATATTTGGCTGTATCCTATCACATGAAGATTGTATTCACATTTTTGTATCTCATGGATTGTTTTTATACTTGACATTTGTATATACTGAGACACACTTATTATAACATGATTGTTGAGCAACAGAAAAATATGCATTTCAGACGTTGGAAATTGCTTTATCAATTCCCCATAATACACTTGACGTGTTGTTGGTTTAAGCACCTAATCATTCTTTTCTAAGCCCTAAAGGCACCCCACACTGGTTGGTAGATTGTGTGGGTATCTTATGTCCACTTCCACATGTTGTAATAGTTGCTGCCTTTTACCTTGGCTGCTGGTTCTGGTAGCAGGCACTGTGATGTCAGAACTCAAATGTAATAAGCTATTACAGGTGAGTAGCTAGATCATTTCATTAGTACAGGTGGCTAGAGACACCCTAATTTGCCTGTAATAAGGAAATTAAAAACAATATTTCATACACTATTGCAGGCCTCCATCCTTATGAGGTGGTTAAATTACTAATAGAAAAACTTGCTATGAGCAATGTTTGGAAACTGCATAAGGGTTACAAGAAGCACTATGTGAGAAACATGGTATTTTCTTCTGAAAGCACACAAAGCCTCAGGTTTGCCGACAGTGCTTTCTGGATAATGAGATTTTGCTTTATATTTAGCACTTGGATCACAGTTTTCAGTGGTATAAACAGAATGTGCAAGACATCCAATCCAACGCCATTTCTTTGATCAACGTTGGACGGCTTAGATGACCTTCAAGAATTCACGCTCGCAGCCTGTGCAGTAAGTGCTCATCTTCACAGCCATCAAGCTGGCGTGCACTGTGTGCTGGCAAATCTAGGTCATTTTTTTGAACATTCCTCGCAATATGTTATACTTCTCCCAGCACGAGATTTTGTGGCCTGCATTTATACCATACAAACTATATATATATATTAGCCCCCCCCCCCTTTCAGCTAGTCCAACTATGTGGTGTTTGGGCTTGGTACGAAACAGGAAGTATTTGTACCCTTTATTGATGTATTGCATTTCGCAATTACCAAATAGCTAGTTCTAAAAAATCACTATTTGGTAATCGCAAAAATGAAGTTTGATGCATGTGCCCCTTAGTTCTTTTTATTACCACTCCCAGCATTCTAAAATATGCTTAATGGTTAAAGCAAACTTCTTTACTAGGAAAGTGCATAATGAGGCATTTAGTGCCCACTGTGGATGATGTGGAAGAACCATTTTAAGATATGGCATGGAGACAGTGGTTTTTTTTTTAGGCATGGGGAGATTAGGTGATTTTGCCCAGAATCACAGCATGTTTGGGCCTCCCACCAGACTCGCACATGGTTCCCCTGCTTTAAAGTCAACCGCTCTAGCCATTAAGCCACATCATGACAACAGAAGTTGTTACACCAAGCATGATAATGATTTCATATTCAAATAACGATGAAAGTTTGTTCCCAAAGGAGACATGATCAAGAGCTGCAGTGGAGATGAGAGTGCACTTAGATTTGATAGGCAGTACTTTGCACAGGTAAACAGCATTGAACATGAGCAGTGCACAAACACTGGTGGAGGGTGCACTTGGCACTGGTGGACAGTATTAGGCATTGGAGGGTAATGCGCATAGCAGTTGTGAACAAAGTACTTTGCACAGGGAAATAGTATTGAACAGTGAATAGTACCAAGCTTAGAAATGGTGAGGAGTGGACGCATAAAAGGTGGAAAGTGCACATCTCAAGGAATAGTTGAGTAGGGGAATACCCTGCATACACCAAAATTTGTTAATAGTTCTCATAGCTAATAGAACCATATTGTGAACAAATGTGAAAGGTCAAAAAGCCTTTTCAGCCCTGAAGTCAAGGAGACAATCTCAACCACACTAAGACTTCTGGGACTTGTAGTTTTGAGTTATTCGGCAACTCTGGCTCCATGTCTAGAGTGTTGTTTAAACTAATGGTATTAAGGTATAAACGCAATTTAAGCCAGTGGGAACAATTCTAGGGTACCAGCACCCCAAGTCCATCTCCAGGATTTGGGACCTGTGAGGGCCATGAAGAAGCCTGGTTGGGCCATAAAGATGAGTGGGGTTGTCTAGAGTCTCTCAGGTGTCTGAAAGTGTCTGTGCATGTTGATCTTGTACAGATGTGAGCTGTGTACCATACCTACTGTCAGGTTTGACTAGTTGTAATTATCTATTTCTAGAGGTTTAAACTGATTGGCTTGATCTCCTCTATTCCCTCTGCCTCACCCCTTTTGGACTTGGCTCTTTTTGCAGGGTCATCCCAGAACATTTTGCCTTCTTCCCGTATTTTTGTCAGGTTTGACTGGTTGTAATTATCTATTTCTAGAGGTTTAAACTGATTGGCTTGATCTCCTCTATTCTCTCTGCCTCACCCCTGCTGGCCCTGCATATACTAACCCCAAGTACCTACAACAATGCTACAATGTATACAGCAAAGTAACTAATATCTTTAGTTTAATAATGGGGCTCGATTTGTAATGGAGAGCGTTAGTCCGCTGTATTTGTTATCAAAAACACCAGCGTGTGACTGGGAACTTGCCTTTCAGGGTTTAGAGTAGGGGAAGGGTCGTCTAGCCCTGCTGCTTTAAAAAAAGTTCAATCATGCAAGTTCATTAAAGTTTAAAACGTGTTTGTGGGGAAAAAAAGTTGCGGTCACTTCCTGTGATTGGGCTGGAGGTTCCCAGGGAGACAGTGATGCAGTGTTGATGGCCTGGGACCCAGCCCAGCTGAGCTGCATTTCCAACACAAGCGGCGCATTTCCTTACCCCTTCCTCCCTCTCTCTAATTGATGGTCAAATTGAAAAGCAGCAGAACTGATACGCAAGCTGCAGTCAGGACCTCCACCCTCATTGCTGATTAGCACCTTTTTTTCCCTCTCCATTAGGGTTTCTGCCCCAGCCAACTCCATGTGAACCCAGAGGGTATAAAGCAACCTCCGGCCCACTTCTCCTCTGCACCTTCACAGCGCACTTTCACACACTAAAAGCACACAACGTTTTCTTCCACGTGTGGAAATGCACAGCTCCGCAAACAATGGTGCCTTAAAGCCACTGCACTGAAGTTGTAATCTCGGTACCTGTGCTCCGGTTAACACCCGCCCCTGCCCAGCCCCCCCTTCGCTGGTGTGCTTTTGTGATACACCACCCTACCGCAACAATACATGCCCCCACATATGCTTTTTAACCTGTCTTTACCAAGTTACTTTTGCTGTATTTACAACCATTGGTATTTACTTTCGCTTTTCAGCAGTCGCATCTTACTCTTTTTTCTCCCTCTATCAGGCCCCTTCTGCTTTTGTGCTAAGCAGTAAAAAAAGCTCTGGCGGGTAACAATAAATGAAATATATATATGTGTCTAGCGCCAAAGCACTCTTAGGACATCAGTGCGCTGCACAAGTGACTTCCATTCCGATATAAAACCACATGTGGAAATGCACAGCTCCGCTAACAGTGGTGCCTTAAACCCACTGCACTGAAGTTGCAATCTCGGTACCTGTGCTCTGGTGGCCCCTGTCTCCAGCTGCTCCCCTGGCCCTGCGCCTCCTCTGCGGCAGTAAACACAAGCCCCAGCAGACAGGGATATTTAACACCCGCTCCTGCCCAGCCCCCATTTCACTGGTGGCTAATGAGACACAGACTGGAAGAACAGGTTCTCTTTGAAGATCCCCAACGAACCAGAGGCCGGCAGAGCCCAGCCCCGGACCAGAGCAGCATATTGGGAACACGTGGAGTGGCACTGCATGCCCTGCAGCTACGGGAAGGGGCACTGCATGCCCTACAGCCACGGACAAAGTACAGCACTGCTACCACGCTCACAGCACTGCATACCCTGCAGCCACGGTAAGGGGCACAGCAATGTTATAGTATTTATTTATATATATAACAGTTTTATGTAGCGTGAACGTGCCCGAAGCATTTAGAATGCAATATGGCATTATAAATGACAATGCCTTTTACGTATGTGTTAAGAAAACCTACAAACTGTGTTTTTACGCGCACCACTTGCAGGTTTTCAAAACACATAAATAAAAGGCAGTGTCATTTACAATGTCAATAGCACAAACTCTCACAAATGCGAGACCTATTGCATTGCAAATGCGTGTTCTGACCTGTTGTTGGTGGTTTTATGACGCTGGGCACTTTACCACTGCTGATCAGTGCTAAAGTGCATATGCTCTCTTCGTAAATCAATGTTATGGATTGGTGATTCCATGATTGGCATATTTAATTTACTTGTCAGACCCTAGTACAGTGCACTATGTGTGCCCAGGGCCTGTAAATCAAATGCTGATGGTGGGCTTGCAGCACTGATTGTGCCACCCACAGAAGCAGCTTGTATAATGAGACTCAGGCCTGCCATTGCAGAGCCTGTGTGCAGTCTGGGACTGCCATGTCGACTTTGTACACACTTGCCAGTCCCTAAACCTTCCCTTTTCTTAATATTAGTCACCACTGAGGTAGGCCCAAGGTACCCCTGTGGAAAAGGTGCATAGTATGTGAAAGGTAGGACATGTCCTGATGTGTGTGGCATGTCCTGATAGGGAAATACTGCCAATTTAGTTTTTCACTATTGCAAGGCTATCTGTTCCCATAGGCCAGTATGGGGAGTTTGTTTATAACATCTTATAGACATAACTGACCCTGGGAACAACATAGGAAATTAACGTTTAGCATGCCTGAACTCAGATTGTTGAGATGCATCTTTTAGTGAGGGTGATTTTTGCATTCTGTGTTTGAAAATACCCCTTTTAGAAAGTGGGTATTTACTTACCTAACCATACAGTGTGCCTCTGCTAGGTTTGTGTATTGCATGTCAGGCTTTTGGATGACAGGGGGCTGGAGAGGGCTGTGGCTCCAGAAATCTGATGAGTCAGGGCTGGGCTGAATAGACCTGGGTTGCATTTGGAGTAGGGGGAGGATATTTACTTTTCACCTGAATGGGCCTGGTCTGCTTTCAACAATGCTGTATCCACCTCCTGCCAGGAAGCTTCACCAGTGAAGACAGAACTGGTTTTGGCTGGGTACAGACATTCTCTGCCTTCAGAGAACAAAGGATTTTGTAGTATAAATATTGGGGCCCAGACCCCAGAACTTTAGATCACCTCTGGGAAATCAAGCTGAGGAGGAATACTGCCCCTGTGCTGTTTGCTGTCTGGGGTTGGCCTGCAGTGGCTGCTTGCTGCCAAGGAAAGGAGAAAAAGGACTTTGCAGTTTTGCTTTGTCACCTGCTTGAAGAAAAGATCTCCAAGGGCTTAAAACTGAGCTTGCCTCCTGTTCTGAAGTCTCAGGAACAGAAAGACTTCACCCCTTCTGTCAGCCTGCATCTAGAACTGCGCTTTAGCTGCTACAGAAGGAAATTGCAACACCAACTCCGGCAAGCTACGCCGTAATCTGCACCGAAGCCGTGAGCATTTCTCCGACTTGCGAAGTAGACCCGACGCAGGCTGCTGTGCCACTTCGACGCCAGCAAGCGACTTCACAACCTGCCCAAAGCCGCGAGCGCTGCTCCGACGTGGGCCCGACACCTGCTGATGTGCCGCATCAACTTCGACTTCATCATTGCAGAGCCGATCCTGGATGTGGGTGACTCCCTGAATCCATCGGGGTCGCGCCATCGTAAGGAACAGTGGTTTCGGCACCATCGTGACTTCACCTCCGTGACGTCACCTCCCCGACGCTGTAAGGAACAGTCGTCTCGCCTCTCCTGTGCTGCAGTAATGAACAGAGTCTACACCTCCACTGGAGTCGTAAGAAGTCAAAAGCCGCACCTCCCCTACGCCCTGAACTGTCTTTGCTTTCACCATATTCCAAGGTACTGTTCTTTGTGTGGGCCCGATGCTGCGCATCTCGCAGTAGGCACCATACTTTGGGATTTTTAGCTGTCACGACGTTGTATGACTCAAAGTGGAGTTATTTGTTGCTGCAAGCTTGGTTTAAGTGCATAACCTATTTTTAAAGGATATTCTTGATACTGTACTGTGGATTTTTGTCGTTTGGTCTTGTTTTAAGTTAAGATAAAGATTACTTATTTTTAGGTCTCGCCTAGCATTGCAGCGCGAATGCGCTGCCATCGCTTTGCGAGGCATGCAGTATACACTATAGTGTGGAAGCTTTGTGGAAGCTCCTCCCACTCTCCGGCCCATCTTCTTCATTGGCTTAGGTTCTAAATGCCACCTTCTGATTGGTTTTAAGCTTGTTAGTCCCTCCCCATAACAGCCATGTCAGTCATTTGTGTCCCTCCATGGCTACCGGCCGCTTCACAGCACAGACTACGTTCTTCCTGTGCCCCCCTCCCACAGTCCGATGCCTTCTCGCCGCCGCCCACCCCTCATGTCTCGTCACCCGCATGCTTTGCTATTTGCAATGCAATAGGTCTCGCGTAAATGCGAGTCCTATTGCATTGCCAATGCTTGTTGATATTACTCTAATCTGTTTTACGCAGTGCTTTAGGGTCACAACATTATATAACCTACCCTGTAGATGAGACAATATCCACGGTTCACCAATTAGACAAAAGAAAATGTATACTCTCCAGCTTTCCCTTATTCGCCGCACCAATGTCAGTGCCGAAAGAGCCCACAAGAGGGCAGCAGAGCTCCAAACAAAATGACTTTGCAGCAATTTATTTTCAAGACAATCAAACTGTCCATCTCAGAACCATCATTTCAATGTACACTGCAAAATATGAAAATTCTCTATTTCCATTCATGTGGGCTAAGTAAAATTCAGCAATCCAACACACTTGAGAACTGATTTCAGACATTTTCAATTGTGCTCCCCAGGGAGTATTGTCCTCTTGTTCCGATCATGATATTGCTTCAAGAGGAAAGGTTTATCCATTCGTTAAAAAGAGTGACTTAAGTGTTTTTTACATTGGAAAATAAACATCTGGGATGTAATTAAAAAAAAATCTGTGATTTAAGTACTCGAACATTCCTTGCTGAGTACAAGCGTGTCCATTACCTCTCCTGTCCTGACCAGTCTCCTGTATGTGACAATCTCTTTGGGCTCCCAGACATTTCCCAGGTCACAGCGCGGGCAAGAAGATGTACTCTGCAGGAGGAAGAGAGGCTCTGCTGCAGGGTGAACCATGCGCAGCTTGTTCTAAAACCCACGGCATAGCAAATATGCACTAAGTATGTTTTAAAAATGACTTAAAAGGTTTCTCTTTGCTACAGAGTACATGCAGTTCTCTTAGTTTATTGACTCGCTCAAGTAAGTGAATTGTGTAGCTGTGGTTCGCCAGACCCCTGGACTGCTCACTTCACTGGTGTTACATTTTGAAATAATACAGCCTGCTCTGACCGCTATGTGTATCTCCTAGCCTCTCCTGAGGCTTGGCCAGCACCATGCTGTCATGACACTGCTAACTGCGCCAGCCGGAGTCCGCGAGTCAGCTGACTCTAATTAATGTACGCTATAGGCCCCGAGGCAGCTGGGCTCTGTGTTAGGGCCTCTCACACCCTGTTAGGTGGTTCTGCAGTATAAACGCAAGTCCTTGCTCCTTTTAGTGTTAATTCATAGCGAAGCCATGTGACCTGCTTTCTAGCTGTCCGCTCTTTTTTTTTTCAACTAGTGGTGACATCTGAGGCTAATATTAGTAGTTACTTCACAAGTCTTACTTTCCTGCTTACAGCATTCGCTTATGAATAAGGTGGCCCCTGCAGTGACAGCTTTACCAACTTAGTTCACCCCACTCCAAGTGTAAAATCTTTTTCCATCACATTATTTTTTTGCATGGCTCATCCTGGACAACAAACACCACCTGGTAAAAGTGATTTGTTTTATTCTCCTTGTTTTACCATGCTCCTTTTCTTTTATTTTTGTCTAATTGGCATTGCTTCTGCCTTTTTATTCTATTAGTCAATACATTATGCCAACCAAAATTCACAAGTTTATTATATGATCAGCATTGTACAAGAGAAGCAATAAAATAGCAATAGAATAAAACACATACTTCCTATCACTTTTATGAAATATTTAAGTAAACAAGACTCGGTGTCAAGAACAGAAGTATGGGCATGGTCTTCAATGCTATGTCATGTGCAGTGATGCTCGCCCTCTTTCATATCTGCCAAGCTTTCAGATTGCTATGTATGATATTTTGATAATTTTGTTGTAATTATGACTCAGGCACATCATGAATTTGCAGCAGTTTTAAGATCTTAGGGGCATATTATCAAGCACAGCGTTAAAATTATTGCCGCATTAGCGGCAGAAAACTGCAGCTGAAAGCGGCGATAATGGGCTTGATAATATGCGGCAGAGAATTCCAATAAAAGCCCATGTTGACACCAGAACATGGGGTTCTATGGGAATTCTCAAGGGCATATTATCAAGCCCATTATTGCCGCTTAAGTGGCAGTTTTCTGCCGCTAAAGCGGCAATAATTTTAACGCCGTTTCTTGATAATATGCCCCTTAGATTTTCTTGTTGCTCAAATGGGTCAGATTTCTGATATTCAGTTCCCTCATCTTTTATTGGTTGATTTTGCTGGCGAGAAAAGTGTCACTCATAGTGGTTCTAATGGCACTCATAATTACACAGAAATTATGAAAATGTCACACATAGCAATCTAAAACCTTGGCAGCTATGCTGTTGGGTAATTTCCACGTTTCCTGCCTCCTGCTTCAGCTGCTCTGTGTTTCTCCCACCGGGACACCGGAGCAGTAAACCCTGAACCCTGCAGCGCACAAGGAACTTCACTTCCATTACAGTCCATTAAAGGAGCAAGTTGGTCAGAGCACGAGTCTGAAGCACTTCCACACGCGGGTTGTGGGAGCCTGCGAGTGGAATGTGAATAGGAAAGCACTGCGCCACAGTGGGATGAGTGCTATGTGCATCGTCAAAAAAAAAGTTTTTTCAGATGCGTCAGTGCTTAATTTGTCAAATAATGAGTGCCGGTGCCCAAAGCTCTGCTCAGAAGCCGTATTAAATATATGTCGGCGGGCCGAATACCAGGGCTCTCTAGAATTGAAACCACCCCAGGCCTCTTTAATCCAGTACCTGACACCCTTGGCTCTTTAATTCCTCCTGCTGGTTCCTGCTGTCTCCCTTTGTGACGGTACTTAAGTCTTTCTCATCCTCCTTCTTTCCCCTTTGTGTGTTTAGGTCGAGCATTCGAGACCTCTTGTATATACTTTAGTATATACTTATTATATACTTATATGTGTATGTACTATGTGGGCTCTGGAGATCAGCCCTTGGACATGTCTGCTTCCGCTTAAGGACTCTTTCTGTTCAACTGCCTCTATTTGTCTTGATAGAAAACGACCAGCAGAGGTCAGTAAAATATCAGAATAACTTTAGCAAGCTCTAGATTCCAGTCCATAGAAATTGTCTTCCACGAGCACCCGCAGACAAAATTTCTTTTTTTCAAATCTTGTATTTTCAGTGATATGACCACTGAAGGCCCTGATTATATATTAAAAAGAGAGCTTTGGACTATACCATTTCCCACTGAAAGGCAATATTTCTCTCCATGTGTTCCCATACCTGGCGTGTCACGCAGTTTGGTGCTTACTCTCCCTCCCTTTTAAAGAAGAGTAGATGTTCAGCACCCAGGCTAATGTGCTGCATAGCTAAATACGTATAGGTTCCCAAAGGCGAGACCGATTGCATTGCAAATGCTTGTTCTAAACTGGTGTGGTGTCTATTTGTAGTGTTTTCATTGTGTTACTATATGTGTTCACAAATGCTTTACACACTGCCTCTGAGATAAGCCTGTCTGTTCATGCCAAGCTACCAGGGGGGTGAGCAGGGGTTATTTTAGCAGTGTATCCCCTTACCTTGACTAGAAGCAGGGGTCCCTATTTGGACGAAGGTACCTACCTCTGCCAACTAGAGACCTCCATTTCTAACAACCCCTTTTTCTCAGTCTTGCACACCTCTCTCCTGACTTCACCCTCCTCTCTATCGACTTCACTCAGCTGTCCTACTCACCTCAACCTCTCCTTTCCCCATTTCACTCTGTTCACCTCATCCAACTGTCTCTCAAACTTATCCACCTGTTTCCCTGCTGAGCCCTTCACTTTCTCCACTTCACCTCATATTTCTCTCACCTCACCCTTCTCTTCTTTTGCCTTATCCTTCTTTCAGTCTCTCCTGACCTTGTCATCCTCGCTCCACTTCACCCTTTTACTTCCATCTCATTGTTATTGCAACCTCATCCTTCTCACTCTTCCTCACCCTTTTCTCTGTTCCTTGCCCTGCTTTCACTTTTGCTTACCCTTTTCAGTCTTTCCAATTCACCCTCCTTCTCTCCCCCCTCTTTTTCTCACTATCTTCACTCCTGTCTCAGCCTCCTCTCTATAACTCTCCTGTCTATTTGCTTCACCTTCCCCTCTCTCCTCCTCCCCTTCTGTCTCTCCACCACAGTCTGGACCCTCCACCTCACCCTCTTCTATCAGTCTCACCGTCACTGCTGCTGCCTATGGGGTAACGATTTTGTGTATGTAAAGGGATGAGGTGTGATCATGTGCTTGTGTAGGTGTATGGGTGTGCATATTCAGGCCTGGCACTTTTGCATCCCTTTCTCTATTTTTCACTGGTAGCTCTCAACATTCGAAACTGTGGCAGTAAGAAGGACTAGATTATATAGCGCATACTCATGAGCATACATTAGATTTGCAGAGACTCAGGGATATGTGTATTTTAACTAAATAAGCAAGGTAACAGTTGGAAGAGCAATTAAAGGGTGCAACTTGAGCAACAAAACCAAAGCAGACATCAACTATGTGCCTGTTTCTACTGGTCTGCCCATTGCACCAAGTGTACATCTTCCGAGGTTGATCACTGGACTTCAAACTTGATGACTAGTTTCTCAACCACTATTTTGTTATCAATCCTTTGATCCAAATATATCTCAAGGGTAACAAAGAAGAAACGTAGAACTCATGTGAATGCCTCAAAATTGACTGTCTCTCATTAAAAGTACCTAGCATGTTTCATCTTCTTTCCCAGTCTCCAGTCTCCCACCAGTCTCTCCCATTCCCATCATCCCCTTTACCCATCACCCTCTCTGTCCATCAATCTCTCCTAACTCTTGTTTTACCACTATCCTCAAGTCACTTCACATTATTTGGACCCTTCCCCATCACTTATCATTTTCTTATGGCCCTCCTATGTGACCACATTCCTTTCTCATTATCCCACTCCTTCACCAGTGTCATCCTCCACCTTCACCTTTCTGTATTCCTAACCCACTGCTCTCCTATCATCATCCCGAATCAGTACATGGTTACCCATACCCCAATAGGCATTACTCATTTTGCTCATCAATACCCTGCTCCATCCATCCTACTTCCTCAAACTCTGTTTTATCCTTCTCACACATCTTCCTCACCTTCTCTACTTTACGATGCGAGTCACCTCCTACTACTCACTAATCAACCCTCTTTTATATTCATTCTCTTCCCTGTCAATGACTTCTTTATTCTTGTTTTATCTATGTTTTGTTACCGTTATTTTGTCTAATGCTTTCTTTTCTTTATTTCTTACTCATCTTTTCTGTCCTCAAGCTCTCCTCTAATCCATTTTTCATCTTTGTGCCCCATCACCTTTTCCTCTTGTCAAGATTATAGAATCTGTAGCCGCTGCAATGGAACTGAATCACAGTTACCTGAAGCAGTTTGGCCACAGTGAGACCTAAAGCTTTTGATGTTTCTTACTGACATTTTTCAAGTCCCCCCTCTGAATGGGAGACTCTCAGAGTTTCAAAGAGACCAACTGCAAACTCCAGTCAAGGAGAAGTTGACACTGGTAAGCTGGGCACTTCAGGAAAATCCAAAATTGTTTGTGTCCCTCTAGCAACAAAGCATGGCAGTCAACTGTCTCTTGGAGCCCACTTATTTATCCCAAGTACAAGGAGAAGACGCTCTAGCCCTTTAAAGTCACAGAAAGCAGATCTGGTCCTCTTCTGATCTTGCAAACTCCACACAGTTTTCTTAGGAAGGTGCCTTGGGTGGCACATTTATTGTTGGCATTAGCTAGTGGGTGGGGGTGACTCCTGGGTGTGGTAATAGTTGCCAGGCCCCAGTATACCTATGATTTAAACATCTGCTGGGCGAAGAATTCACTGTCCCAGCAGGACACTCTACGGAGGTTTCTGTGTCTCACAAGTCACTGTGCAGCTTCTTTTACAATTTACTCGATATACTTACGGTTTGGTTTGATCATATTTGCCACCCCACTCATTTATTCATTGTTCAGTTGACTGTTTAACACGGATTTGACTGAGAACCATTGAGCAGCCTTGCATTCCCCGGCTACTTGTCATTCACTAACAGGGTACCAAGCGTTTCCATTGATTGAACCTTATCCTTGAATTCCTCTCCCCAAGGCTTTGGGATTGAGAATCTACTACACTGTAGAAATCGCAAGATTATCGGCTGTCCCTTTATTTGTCCTGAAGAAGACCCGTATTGACATCCTCAATCAATGTAGTTTGTCTGGGTCGAAACATCGACAGCTCCATTGTCCATACATTAGGTCCCCTAACGGATTAATTCATGTAATTCATTTACTGTGCTAGAGTGACCTATTACATTATAAGTTGGCTTTTGAAATTATTCAATAATAATGTATTGTACAATACACTAATTTTGTCACATCATCACTAAATCACAACTACAGCAATAAGCATCTGAAAGGTGACCAGGAAAGTTTTGCAAAGGGTCTTCCACCACGCAGCAACAGTTCACTGCGTTTTTAGTAACTGTGTCAGCAGAATCACATAATTCTGGTGGCTCTGACTATAATCCATTTCTGTTTATTCATATGAGAAAATGAGAGAATTTGTTAGAAGCAGTGTTTAATTTGAGCCAGTGGTTTCTGTTGCTCGGCACTGGCACTTAATTGTCACTACTGGCACCTATGAAAGCTACCACCTAGTGGCGATGTTTGTGTAATTTAGAGATGAGCAGAACAATAGTTGTTTGTTAATGCAATATATATTATACACAAATAATACCTGATACCCAACCCATTGACATAGCTTTGTGGGCTTCAAACAGTCTGTTTTGTCACACATGTTATGTTATGTTGTAACAATTTATATAGCGCACTAATACCCATAGGTGTCTAGGCACTTACGGTCCGCATACTATGATAGGGAAACACATTTTTAAACAGCCATGTCTTGAGGTGTTTCCTAAATTCAAACAGGGATGAAACCTTCCTGAGAAAGAGCGGAAGAGAGTTCCATATCCTGATAGTGCTATATCTCAAACTCCTCCCCTCCCAGTTCATCCTTTTGAATATGGAGGTGGGCATTAGGAAAGCATTGGCCGAGCGTAGCGATCTGCTTGGAGATTACCAGCTAAAAACGTCCCAAAGAAATTGTGGACCTTCTCTGTAAAGTGCCTTGTGTGCAATACAAAGTGCCTTGAATTTTATGCGCTGGCCAACTAGCAGCCAATGCAACTCCTGAATCCCAGCCCTAATGGACTGGTGTTTAGGAACATTTAGCTCTAATCTGGCGGCGGCATTTTGTACCGATTGTAGTCTTCTGAGTAGATTGGACTGTAAGTTAATGTATAGGCCATTACAATAGTCCAATTTTGATCAAACCAGGGAAGTTAGAAATGTTTTTCTGGTCTTTTTAGGAATGAACGGAAGAATTTTACACACGGTTCTGATAGTAAAAAATGCGGAAGACACCAGCTTCGAAATCTGAGACTTAAAATTAAGCTTCTCATTTAATATGACCCCAAATTTCTAGCTTTGGCTACCGGTATAGGAGGGGGGCCCAGGGTGCTTAGCAACCAAACTGGCGACCATAGAGGAAAAAGCTTTCCAAATAGCACCACAGTTTTACTGGAATTTAGCTTCAAGCAGTGCCTACTCATCCAGTTGTTCAAGGAGACCAGACAATCATGAAGTTTGATGGAGTAATTAACATCCTTTTCTATAGTTGAGATAACCAACTGGGTGTCGTCGGCATACGAGTTGGGAATTAAATTAAAACTTCTGATCAAAGGTGCTAATTCAGACACATAAATATTAAAAAGCGTAGGGCTCAACGAGGAGCCCTGCGGTACCCCACAAGGCAGGATAAAAGGTGCAGATTTAAAATAGCCTAATTGAACTGTCTGAGTTCTATCTGATAAAAACGATGTTAAAAGCGAAAGGGCCTTTCCTCCTAAACCTATGGTCTTTAATCGTTTATCAGCAAGGTGTGGTCCACGGTATCAAATGCCACGGACAGGTCAAGGGGGATAAGAGCCACCAACCCTCCACCATCCAATGTAGTGCGGATTTCCTCTGTGGTCTTTATCAGAGCTGTCTCAGTGCTATGACATGCCCTAAATCCAAACTGATTGTGGTCTAGAATGTGGTTATCTAAAATGTAAGTGTAAAGTTCCACATTTACGATTTTCTCCAGAATTCTCTCAGGAAGCGGGATCCTCGCAATAGGTCGGTAATTGGACGAGTCCATTATATCCAGATTGGTCTTTTTTTTAATAATGGCAAAATGTGGGCCTGTTTCCACATTTTTGGGAATAGTCCTTGTAAAATCATCTGATTGAATATGCTATTGAATATGCTAGCTAGCTGAGGACTAATAAGATGGCTAATATTGTGGAGAATCCCCGGAGGACAGGGATCACCCGGAGAGCCAGATTTAGTATTTGGGAGAAGGGTGGTAATTTGCAATGAGGAGGTAGGAGTAAAATTTAAGAGAGGCATTAAGATCCTAGCTTCCTGTTCTGTAACATTGGTGTTTGATTTATACAAGACAAACTGATCATAAATTTAATCAACCTTTGATTTAAACGTCTGGGCCAGTGTGTTAGAGACGTCTTGAGTACAGTTGGCAGCATCATCCTTTTTAACAGTTGGCAGATTGTTTATGACCTTAAAAAGTTCCTTGCTGGAATTGCCCGCCTTCTCTATTTTCAGCGTAGAGTATTGGCTCTTCTCAGCAATTATTTTTTTCTTATAATCAGCTAACATTCATTTATACTGTTCTTTCTCAGCTGCTTCATAGTTTTTTCGCCATATTCTTTCTTGCCTCCTACAGGCTTGTTTGTCTAATCTAAGAGCTTCGGAAAACCATGGTGCAGAAGGGGTCTTTCTGTTTTTATTAGCCCCGTGACAGGTGCTAGTTTAGCAAAATTGGATTCCAGCCAAGAAGTATAGCTTCTTGCTGAGACCTCTACTTCCAGCTCCGGATCTGATTGACTTTGCTCTAACTGGTTTTCCAACAAGCCTAAGTCAATTTTATGCCAAGCTCTCCCACTGAACTTGGTGCTAGACATATTAGTTGCATTAGATCTAGGCAAGTCATAACGAAATATAACAGCGTGGTGATCAGACCACGTAAGACGAACGATGGCTATGATGGAGATGGCAGGGTTATTAATAAACAATCCATCCAAGATATGTCCTGCTTGATGCGTGGGGCCTTGGGCTAGCTGTCGGAGTCCTAATTCCGATGTAATATCGAGAAGCTCCTGAGTATCTTTATCAGCTAGTGTTTCCAGATGGAAATTCATATCACCCAACATAGTGAAACATCTAGATTGAATACCCAGTTCTAACAAAGGAAATAAATTGTTCAGAAGACTACTTCTAGAGCCTGGTGGGCGATAAATTAATACTCCTTTAAATGTTTCTTGTTCAGATGCAGTAATTTAAAAAGAAGGGCCTCGCAATCTGCAGAAGGTAATATTGAGCAGTGAGATACAAGTTCACTCATGTAAATTAATGCAAGGCCTCGGCCTTTTTTTATGGGTCTGTCGTGCCTAAATACTTTATACCCACACGGCACAGCAATATTAAAATCTGAGTCAGATGTTTCTTCGCCCCAGGTTTCCGTAACAAACAAGACATCCAGCTTGTTGTCAATAATAAAATCTGCAATCTCATATTTATGCTTAATCAATGACCTAGCATTGATTAGCGCTAACTGAAGTTCTGTGTTACGTATGCTAACATTAATCAAGTTTAGGTGCTCCTGGAACCTAGAGTGCTGGAAGTGCAGCAGATTGTGGTCTTCCCTCCGCATCAATCGGCCAAAGCCGCGGCGGACCGGGGAAGACCATGTTGGTGTGCAAAACATGTAGCAGTGTGATGGTTAGTAGTTATGTTGGTACTGTCATTTCATAGATGGCAATGGAAATAGGTGGTGCAAGCTGCAGTCCTCCTGACGAGGGGCCCTGGCATTTATTTATTTTACAAATTTGGCATTGGTTGGAAGAGAGTAAATGCACATTCACTGGTGCCTCAAAGTGGAGTGTAAATTCCCTCTAATTATATTAAAAAACTGCTCCTTCTGCGAGCACCTCAGGAGATTGAGGGTAGACAGGACAGCAGCAGCACATGTTGCCACTGCTTTTCTTTGTATAATGGACACTTGCACTGGCCCTTCCCATACTGTGTCTGTTATTTTTAAGGCTCCTTGAAAGAATGAAGCCAAGCCGAAACAGATAGTATAAGGCTGGATGACATTTTCTCACACTGTGAGCACGCAAGATTACACGAATAAACCTATTCCTCCCCTCACTATAAAGTTTACAGAAGAATAACAAATGAAGGTCGCATTGAGCTGATAAAAAATCGCAAGGACAAACAGACAAAGCTTTCATAGAGTGGGTGTTAGCGGAGTAACCAAGCATTAAGGGAGTATAGTTCAATCTGAACCTCATTAGTAAAAATCTGTGATAAGAGTTAGTCACAAAAGATAAATAACTTGGTTCAGATATATTTGTATTTGGTTCAAGGTAATATTGTTTAACTCTTGATTTGCAACAGTTGGCTTCCCATCTTATATTTCTCTTTTTTTCTGTTAGACGCTTTTTAGGTCTCGCCCACGCAGTGCGCATGCGCTGCAGAGGAGAGAGACCTAATGCAATCGGCACAGCTTTGGGGACAAAAACGTGCATGCGTTGCATTGCTTGCAATGGCAACGCGTGCACGTCTGGCGATTTCCTTGCGGGAGCGCGCGGCGCCATATGGTCGCACGCTCCCACAAGGGAATCTCGCAGGACCCCTCCCCTGCGCGAAAAGTAAACAAGCTTTGGCATAGCCAATAGGTCTCGCTTTTGGGACCTTATTAGTATGTTTACTTTTGCTATAATCGTGGCACGTAAAGCTCGGGTGCCGCGATTATAGCAAAAGTAAAGAAATAAATGTTTTTTTCTATTTCTTTACTTTTGCTATAATCGCGGCACCCACGCTTTACGTGCCGCGATTATAGGAAAAGTAAATATACTTATAAGGTCCCAAAAGCGAGACCTATTGGATATGCCAATGCTTGTTCAGTTCTGACCTAGAAATGGAGGTACAGGTGGATGGGTCATCAAATAGGTTTGACAAACCAATGGAGTCGAAGCTCTGCTTGACAAATTGCAACTGTTTTATTTTACGAGACCCGTCAAGCTTTAGGCAATCATGCTAAATATCTTGCGTTAGCTTCAATGCTTGCGGTCTCAATATAGTGGGGCATCTCAGGTACCCCTTCTGCTTACACATGCACAATAATAATTCCATTCACAGTGCCCTTACCCATGGTCATGGGCACCTAAAGTAGCCCAAGGCATTGGCTTTATAGATGAAAGTTGCACAACTAGGCTTTAATTGCAAAGCCTGCAGGCCCATGCAAAGCCTACAGATGCTTTTCTGTTTAAGAATGAAGCTTGGGTGGGCTCCAGGACTATCTTGAGAGGGCAGCAACCTCTCAGTATCATTGACATGTGTCATGCTGTGCCTGGTGCTGTCTCTTGTGATCCACATGACAGACGTGCGGTATAACACGACTTTGTGAACAGCACAGGCAGGTAAACAAAACAAGCATTTGCAATGCAATAGGTCTAGCATTTGCGAGCGTTTGAGCTATTGGCACTATAAATGACAATGGGGGATATTAGCAAACGCCTTATCGCCGCTTTAGCGGCTCTTTCTGCCGCTAAAGCAGCGATATTTCTATTGCCCTATTAGCAAGCTGTTGCTAACAGCTGTTAGCAACAGCTTTATGGCGAAAGCGACCGTTTTGGTGCCGCTTTGCATGTCAGCGATATATATCGGTAATGATATGCAATTTTTAATTGGGTTAAATCTGGCCAATTTTTATCCAAATTCACTATTCACCTTCATCCCTAAAAAAACAGCTCCACTGTAGTCAGGTGTCGCAGCACACCCGGATGGCACTCGGCTATCTGGGTGGGACCTCGATGATGAAGCATGTCACCAACCAGGTTGGTGAGTGAGAGGTCTTCTTAAGAAAGATCATTTCTTCATTTGCTCCACGTGCCAATACTCTATAGACAGTTTTCTGTCGTTTGGGAGTACTCCCTACTTTTGTTTAATACTATATTGATTAGGGAACTGGGAGTAACCCCCTCCAATGGTCACCCATTGTGAGAATCCCTTTCTCTCCATTTTGTTCTGAAAATGATTCTATGCAGACAGATTAATTGAACCACCCTCTGAATTAATGGAATCGGAATGATCTGACAAATAAAGAATTATTCCCCATTGGCCCTTTAATTGTGGAAATGTTTACCATGCAATTTCTGTGAAGCTGGTATGGATAGCAAACAGACAGTGCTGGAAGCTTCCAACTTTAAACAAGAATAAAGCCAGGAGGCCTGATCTTATGTTGCTTGAATTTGTATAGCGCACGGTCTGCCATTTGTACGGTCTTGTGGCACTGTTGGCTATCCTCTTTCTATCTCGGCACGGGATTCTTAGGTTTGCACTGCAGACCGGAGTCTCTGGCATTATGATCTGGTACTGTGTTATGGGCAGACTCAGGATGGATGACACGTCATGTTCAGTGGGCTATGTGTGTATGATTTTGGTGCCTGATGAGTGCAGGGGCAGCATTTCACACCTGTATACACGTCAGCGAAGTGACCCTTGCCCGATAATGAGTGATGGTGCAGGCCTGAAGGGAAGAGCTGTCCATATGTTTGTGCATGGTGCGCTTTGGTGGCTAAAATGTTTTGCAACGATGTGCCAGCTGATTGAGGCATGTGGGTGCTGTGCTGGACGCGTGTAGGATGATGTCTAGAGTGCACTGCTGGCTGTGGTTGTATCACCGCTGTGCAGCTTCTCAACTGGTGTCCTAAGCATGCTTCCCAATACAGCCATAGTACAAGCATTGGCATAGCCAATAGGTCTCGCCTTTGGGACCTTATAATTGTTTAGCCATGCAACAGTTGATGTTGTTGCACCAAGGATATTGTGCTGCATAACTAAATACGTATAAGGTCCCAAAGGCGAGACCTATTGGCTATGCCAATGCTTTTTTAACTTACTTTTGCTCCTGGTGCTCACTTTTTTTTATTACAATAATAGTGAGCATTAAGTTATTATTCAGTATTACTAAAATAAAAAATATTCAGAACACAAGAATGGCAGAGCCGCTCTTGTGTTCATGGCACTGATTTTGCTACGTCTGAGGCCAGGAATTACAAAGGTAGTGCCAGGCACTGCCAGGGACAAACCAGGGGGTCAGAGCTGCGACCCCTTGCAACCTCTAAATTACTTCTGTTCTGTGCTCAGAACAGGTGGTGAATGCTGTATTTCTGCTATACATGTTTGTATGTGGGAAAGATGCTTTCACCACTACTGCTTGTGCACTGTGTGTTCAGTGTGTGAGGGAAACTCGCATTACTGCTGTTTCTCTAACATGTATTGTACTATATCTAGTTAAAACTGTTTTACTGTACTGAATACTTGTCAGGTTTGTAGAGACGAGATTTCGCAACCATGTCAAACGGTATTGAAAACTGGGAACTCACCCAAAAAGAAAAGTAGCTTTCCTCTGGCCGAAGTACATTTGAAAAGGAAAGTAAACGATGGAAAATGTAAACTTTTTAGAGTGATGTAAAAAACCCGACCTAGTTGGTCTGTTCATTTCCGTGTTCACTAGCTTGGCTTTTTTGTTGTCCGTGCGTGAAGTTCACTTTTTGCGATATGTTAAAATGTAAACTGTTGTCAACTTAGCAATGAATCCATGAATCGTCGCGTTTACAAACTGCTTGCCTCCTTAGGTCGAAAAGTGAAACAAATTTGAATAAAAAGGTTGTGTCGCTTACTCAGGAGAACCCTGGGTTTTAAAAAATGGACCGGTTAAGGAGGAGGAATAAAACAGGTACACTCTGAGCCACTGACATGCCCTGTTCCCCACCACTCGCAGCAGAGACGTGCTGGCCCTGCAGGTAACAAAACATGTCCTTCCAGCGCCGCGCAACAGCGGCAAGGAGGCGCAATACTAAAGACAACTCATAGCATACTTAAATGTCGTGCAGCTGGAGGTAACTGAAATAATGTTTTATTTTAAAACTCAAACACCTCAAGCAGAAATGTTGCGACAAAGGGAAACAGGCGGTCTTTTTGCCTAAGCAGCACATGTGCGCTGCGTAGGCGAGACCTAATAAAACTGTTCACACTCCAGCTGGGTGCGGCGTCGGCAAGGGTAACTAATACCAGCGTAATAGTCAAGCGGAATGGCAACTTACTCTCCTCCAGTCTGGCCAGCTGCTCCTTGTAGTACTCAAGCTGCTTCTTCAGCCGGCGCTCCTTCTCTTCCAGCTGCTTTGCCTGAAACGAGTTGTCAACACAAAGCAATAATCAGTAGGAGCAGCTGACAGCACGCGGACTCTGCAGCACTTTCCACACAGCCTACAGCACGCGGACTCTGCAGCACTTTCCACACAGCCTACAGCTAGGGGTGGGCGGAATTTGCGAAATCCACTTTCGCAAATTATCGCGAAAATGTTTAAAATTATCGCAAACAAGCGTAAATATCGCGAAGATGCGGAATTTTTTTTCCCGCATGTTCGCGAGATTTTCTGCATGGTTGCGGGTCGCCAACTTACCCATCTGGTTGCTCGCGGGCGCAGCCATCTTGTTTTGAGTTGTCTCGTGGTGCATGATCGCGAGAAGAAAGACGTGATCGCGCGACGCATGACGTCACTGCGGGCGCGAACTGTCGCGAGACAGCGCAAATAGCTAAAAACAATCCAACATCTCATGGAGAACGCGACCGGATCAAGAAAACTTGTCGGCGAACGCAGGGATTCAGGTAAGGCGATCGCGCGCGCGCGAGAATGTATTATTTTACAGCGCGAGCAAGAAACAAATTATCGCCAAGCTGCGGAAAGCGGAAATTTTGACATTTTCGCGCTCTCCGAAGTATTCAGCGTGTGCAGAGCGTGCGAGGATGCATGGTCCGGGCGGGCCACACTGGTAGTAATGTCTTTTGTTTAATGAATTCTGCCTTAATAAAGCTACGTGGTGATGACTTGTGGTGCAGTGAGTTAGTGGCTCCTGAAGCAACCAGCGTGTGCGCACCCTGCAATGATGCGTGGTCCGGGCGGGCCGCACTGGTAGCAATGTCTTTTGTCTAATGAATTCTGCCTCAGTAAGGCCACGTGGTGGTGACTTGTGGTGCATTGAGTTAGTGGTACCTCTGGCGCTCAGTGTGTACACAGCCTGCGATGATGCGTGGTCTGGGCGGGCTGCACTGGGAGCAATGTGTCTTGCCTACTGGACTGCGTCATCTGCAATCGCGACTCCATATGAATTGTGAGCCCTGCTGTCCGCAGTGTAGATCCAAGGCAGTAGTGTGTAAAGACATAACTCTGCGGTGCTGTGCTGCTGTGTTCCAGGGGGCCTGTGTCGAGGAGGCCCGCGGTCATGGCGGCAGCCAGTTGGCAGGGACAGGGCCATCGCTCTGGCAGACGCGTTGGCCTTCACACAAGTGAACCATGCCCAGAGCCCCAGCCTATTTATTCACACTTTTACGCTGGAGTGGCGTACGTTGGACCAGCCCACTGCACTTCCGCTTACATGGGCGGATGACACAGGTACATGACCGAGATCTTCCCCACTGCCTGAGGTAACATGGTTGTGTCCACTGTCCACAACACTACAAGCACCAGCAGTATATTTACACATGGAGAGGTTTGTGCTCTGCATAGTGAGGTCTGTCCAGCACATCACCTCTACACTTGGTATTGTGTGCATTATTATTCGTGTGTGACTTGCGTCCTTCAAACATGTTTGGTTGGCACATCTCGCAACATTCAGCTATTGTGTGGCTGAGGGGCCATGCCGTTTTTGGAAGGTTCGCTGTCCTGTTGTGCCCTGCCTCGGTGGTAGTAGGGGGGGTGGTCTGGGGGGGAGGTCCTGAGGGTGGTGGCAGTGGGTTTGATGGCCTTCTTGGGTGTGGAAGGTGCATGATCAGTAGCGCTATGACATGTGTTGGTCTTCAGATGTGATTCTGGGCTGGGCTCCCTTTCACACTGTAGGTAGTCGTCCTACTTTACACCAGTAAAAGGCAGATGTTACATACCTACTGCTAACGCAAATTATCGCCTGTTTTTGGATCGCACCGCAGATTTGGCTGCTTGTTGAAAATATTGGGAAGTGGTGTTTTCGTGTTATTTTTGCATAGGAACGCTTACTCTGCATATTATTAGCGTTAGTTGTTGCTCTCATTTGTGGCGATTTTTGTTTGTGGAAGCTATTGCTGGAAAACTGGCGATATCGGCTGTTTTGACCAGGTTGAGAATGGAATGATAATTTAAAATCACTGAAAAAACTGTAGGTTTAATGAACATTATAATTAGAAATTAGCATTTAAAAAACCTTTGAAATTCACTGAAAAAACATAGGTTTCAGGGACGTTATAGTTAGAAATTAGCATTTAAAAAACCTTAGAAATTCACTGAAAAAACCATAGGTTTCAGGGATGTTATAGATAGTTGGACATTTCACTCGTACAAAAACCAGAGAAATTCGAACGTTATAGTTAGTAGAGCTAACTATAACTCGCGCCCCTGCAATGCACTGCTGATGACGTCACATATTACATCACTCATGACATGGTCAGTGACATCACTCATGACATCTCAAATGACATCACTGATGACATCACTGATTACATCATTCAGTGAATGTGTGTTTCTGTCTCCGTCCCCAGCTGAGGACGAAAGCCTGTTTGAGAATCATGTAGCAAGTTGTTGGATTCCAGATAATCAACAAGTGTGGTATTAATGTGTTTCTCAATCAGCTTACTCAGCCAAGGGAGAAGGGAGATTGGGTGATAGTTGGCCAGATTGGATTGGTCCAGGTTAGGTTTCTTCAAGAGGGCCCTGACCATTGCACACTTCCATGCAGGGGGTACCGTACCAGAGGTGATGGAAGAGTTCAAAATATCAAGAATTGCCGGGCGGATGGAGTTAATGACTAGGGTACGGGGCTGCGGGGAGCCAGGGTCAGAAGGAGAGCCTGAGGCTACCCTGGAGATGATCAGATCCAGTGAGTCAACATCTAGGAGGGGAAATTGCTCTAACGAGCATTGGGAATTAGGATGAGGACCTCTTGTTCTGTTGACCATGGGCTCAATCGGTGTTGTGGGGAAGGACATATAAATCTTTTGGATTTTTTGGTGGAAAAAAGCTGCCAAATTATTGCAGCGAGTTAGTGCTCCATCTGTTGTCGGAGGTTTCTGGGGCAAGGTGGTGAGTGACTTGGCAATACGAAAAATCTCTTTGGGTGAGTTTGAGGCAGTACCTATTTTCTCTTCAAAGAATGCAGTTTGGGCAGTTTTGATTTCTAGTTTGTTTAGCCTAATTGCCTTTCTGTAGTCTAATTTCCTAGCCTCTGAGAAATGTCTCCATCTTCTTTCTAGTCTTCTGCATGACTGTTTTAAATCCCTCAATTTGGGGGAGAACCATGGGGCTGTTTTCTGTCTGCTTTTCTTGTGAGTGGATTCTTTAGGGAGTACTAGGTCAAGGGAGCTTTGGATCCAAGTATTAAAATTATCGCTGGCCAAATTGGCCAGATTGGGATCGCTGAGTGGTCTTGTGGCTTCAAGAACTGTGGTCCATTGGTCGGAGGTGAGCCTAGACCATTTCCTTTCCAAGATCGGCACTGCTCTCTGGGAGAGAGGAGGCACAGAAGTCTCCCAACATAGAGGAATCAGAAAGTGATCCGTCCAGGGGAGTGGAGCAGGGGTACCTACGACAAGGTTGTGTAGGTTACTAAACATGGCCCTTGATATGTGTAGGGGTGAATCCTTTCTGTCTGAGTTGGAGCGCTGAAATTGGCCTCGGGAGGGGGCCGCACAGTCTCCTTCCCGTTATATCTATTATTTTTTTTTAAAAGGGGTCAGGCCCTGGGGCATGGGGTCCCCAGGGCCCCAAAAACAGTAAAAGAAGCCCCCCTTCTAAATTTTTTTTTTTTTTTTAAAGCCGGAATCACGCCTGAGGCGCCGCCCCCTCCCTGCATCACTGTGCAAAGGTGCCCCCTGGTAAGTTGGGAGTTTAAGTCCCAATGAATGCTGAGGGTCCCTGGGGGCCAACTAGCCCACCAGGTACCTCCAGTAAGTGCCACATAGCTGGTTTGCAGAGAGGTGGTCCGAGGCCACGCCCCTTTTTACACCACTCTGCAAACGACCCTCTTGGCACACTGCAGGTGGGGCGGTGAGGTCCTCTTGTGTCCACCACTCTGCTAAGAAGAATATTACATTTGACTGTACTATATTGTGATGAATTGTCACTGGCGTCGCTAGCCTTTGTGCTGCCCGTGGCCGTCTCTGCTTTTGCCGCCCACGTCGGCCAAATGTAAGAGTGGGGGGGTGCTGCCACTGGCATTTCCTGCGTTTGTCAACCAAGGTAAGAGCGGGGGAATCGCTTCCGCCCCAAAATTCGTGCCGCCCGGGGAGGTCCCCCCCCTTGTTACCCCACTGTGTATTGTATTTTAATATAACCTTGCTTTTTTTTGTCTTCGGTCAGTGTTTGATTTTATGTTAAACATGATGGACAAAGTATGTGGGCCTACACATGTTAAAAAATAAAAGTGAAACGTAAAACATAAAACATATGGAAGTATATAGCATAACAGAACAATGCGTAGCATAAATTGGTAATACTTGGTATATGTATTAAAATTGGATCTGCACACCATGCATTGCATCTTAGGGTGAGAAAACTGAATTTTTCAGCTATTTCAAGCTATTTGCCAAAGCAATTCTCACCAGGTTTCATCTGCCTAAAACCCATCTTCAAATAGCTACTCTTTCCTCGATCTCTCCTTCTCACATTGGTCTTTCATTTGCAACTTTTTATCTCTTTTCCCACACCTTTTGCCTCTGTTTTCTAATTTTCACTCTGTACCTTTTTTCCGCTTTTTCTCTCGCTCAGACTCATGCTTTGTTGCTCCTTACTTTTCCAGCTCTGTAGACATTTTTCCCACTTTTGTGCCATCCGCGCCGTACTGCTCACCTACACCACAAAGTCATAAATATGCCCCTAAAAGTGGGAATCTCCGCTCAACTCACCATGAGCATGCAGCTCATCATGTTTAAATTTACACTCGACCTCCCACCCGAAACCCGCCTATCCACTCACCTCAGTGACTTCAATTGGCTCCCGATCTACAAAGATGTCCTTTTTAAGCTACTCACATACACATACAAAGCACTACACAGCCTAGGACCCGCATAACTCAACAGCCACATCAGCTTTCACACCCCTGCCAGGCACCTTCACTCTGCCAGCGTTTGCTCGTCTCTGTACCCCAGATCTGAAGAGTCAGAGTTGTTGGCAGAGCCTGTGGCCATGCCTTTTCGCACCTGGCTCCTGAAGCCTGGAGTAATCTACCACTCACATCAGAGCAGCTGGCACAGTCCTAGAATTGTGAAAGGAAATGAAAAGCTGGCACTTCCAACGAGACACAGAAAGGGCAGCTTTCCTATCTCTAAGTGCCAGGATTTCACGCTGGGTAATTTGTGCACTCTACAAGTAACCATAACATTACACAGCACGGGTAGTGTGACATTCACACAGGCAAATAGCTCATTTGCAAATAGTTCTTGAGAAAAAAGGCCACATTTTTGGGACACATTCACTAAATTATAGCGCTACACAGCAACCAAAGCTGCTGCACTACGTTGCATTAGGTGGAGAGAGCAGTGCAGAGCCATATTTACCAAATATGGGCTGCTATTTTCTTCCCCCGAGCAGGCTTCCTAGCACCAAACACACACCTTTGCACCATAGCAATGTAATGTGTGAAACGTTAAGAGAAATCGATAGATTTCTTCAGGTTTGCCCCTGCCTCAAAGAGGAGCTATGTTTTTTACACAAAGCCCAGCATTTTAGTAGCTAGGACTCTACTTTAAAGATTAACGTTGTTGTGCAGGAAAGGCCAAGTACTACCCATGGAATGCCCCCTTGATACAAAGTAGCACAAAGTGCTATTTGTGCTAAAAATAAAGGACACTTTTAAAGAACAAAAAAGTGTTGCCATAGAAAGTAAACACCTCAAGGCATATTTATGAGAGGCTTGAGTTGTGTTTGCACAATGCAACATGGCACATGCGTGACACAAACCTCTAAGTCAGATTTGTGAACCCATGCAAAGCCACTTTGTGTGGCTCTCAGTGGCTTAAAAAATCTGGAGTAACACAAAGCAGCACAAATCACTGCATTGGGTTACTCTGCCCTGGGAAGGTGCTCCATTGACATTGCGTGGTTGTTCCCACGCAATTTCTATGGTTTTTTACATATTTTCAGATTTACCAGTACTGGTAATCCTGAGAATGTGCCACAATGTCGTGCCTTCCCAGCAGAGGTGTAAGGAGGAGAAATATCTCTATTTCTCCTAGATTCTTCCTCTTTCTCTGTGTGCTGCACTCTGCAGCTCACATAGAAATAGGAATATGCATCCCACAATTGCTTTTGTGCAGGGAGGGGCTCCTTTCTGCACAAAAACAATATCTTATGCAACACAGGCATCCTTGCACCATGGTGCAAAGGTGTCTGTGTTGGAGCTAGGCTTATAAAAGATCGCCAGGACAGGGGAAAGGAATGCTCTGTATTGCTTTTAAAAAAGACACCTTCCTGACCTTTCCTTGCCATGCAGATTAGCACAGCAAGGTCACTTTCTCATAAATTAGCCCCCTCATCAAGATTGTTATGCATATTTGGCATACAGCAGTGCTGCAAGTCAGCTTGCTGCGCTGCCTTAAGCCAAAGTGAAAGGGCAGGAATACACCGTATTTATGCAATACTGTGCATTCCTGTCCTTTCCCCCTGTGATGGCGCTGTTTCAGCAGCTTAGCAGCAATGCTGACACCCTTGCACTATGGTGCAAGGGTACCCGGGTTGTAGGCAGGATTATTTGTGTGCAGGAAGTGGCACCTTTCTGCACAGAAACAATCCTAGGAGGCGTTTTCCTCTTTCAATGTGTGCTGCATTATGCAGCACACAAAGAAAGGGGAAAAAAGTAGGAGAAATAAAGATATATCTCCTCATTGGTTTTCATGCGCCCAGGTTTGCATGCTCTTTTAAATCTGGGGAAGTGTCAAAATCCATGGGTGTTGCGTAGGAAAACCCACCAAAATGCCCATGGAACATCTCCCGAGCGCAGAGTAAGACAACACAGCTATTTGCGCTGCCTCGCCTTACTCCATAGCTATGAGGCCATTCAAAGTCATGCATAGTGGCTTTGAGTGGCTCCATGGATATAGGGTCATATTTCTTGCTCCTTCAGCAAATGCCCTAACGATACCATGGATGCGCTATATATTACAGTGCACTGCTCCATGGTGCAAAGATTCGCGGACACATCGGAAATTCTGACGCATCTTTTGGCGCTAAAGTGGCTTATTGCTGGAGCTGGTCGTAAGACTAACGCAACTCCAGCATTGCATCAGAAAACAGAGGCGAGCCCCATGTTAAAAGCCCTGCATCAATCCTTACGCCTGGTTTGAGAAGACTTAGGGATTTTGAAGCAGTCAAGTCGTGGATTGACGCAATAAAAAGTTGTCAATTTCACTGCATCCGTTCTATGTGGCTTTTTTCATGTGGGAACGCCTACCCTGCATACATTATACCTGGCGCAGGTATAATGTGATGCAGGCCTCTACAAACTGATGCATTGGGCCCAATTCGTCCGTTTGTAAAAATGGAGCAGTGTGGCGCACGATTGACCCACCGCTACCTCAAAAATAATGTTGCTGCAGTGGGGTCAGCTCTTGGTAAATATGCCCCATAATATTGTGATTTGCGCCGCCGTCTGCGGCCTTACAGCACTTGCCGTTACTCTGCAATGTCTTCATAAATCTGTCCCTTAAGATCCTGTCCAGGCCCAACACAGTTTACACCCAAAATGGAATTATTTTTAAATGTGTAAAAAAAAAGGCCATCTCACTTTAATTAATAATAACAGACCCTATTCACTGTCTGCAACTTTATATCTGTAGGCGATGCACTGTAATACTGCAAAGTGTAGTAGTCAGCTTTACTTTTCATATAATAGACCACCGCAAGCTCTCACAGGGAACAGAGAAATGACGAAGCCGTGCAGCAGAGGGCGATAGAGATCCATGTGTGCAAAGAAAGGCTTCTCTGCAGCGGTTTCTGAAGAGAGATTACTACATTCTGCAACAAAGCCACTATGACTGCGCATCTACTCTTATCTTGATGCCAGCCGGGGACAAGTGCTTAATTTTCGGCGGTGGTTTCAGACAGTCGCATTGGAACCCATTTTTGGGAACTAGTCTTATTTTTATCATCAGGGTTTGCCCACACCAAGAAAGCAAAAGGCAGAGAAGAGGGAAAGAATGAAAAATTTAAAGATAGAAATACATTGGCAAAGTGAAAAATCAGGGATCAAAGTAACCAGTAAGAGTGAGCTAAAGAGACAGGGAGTAGATCAGAACACCTTTCTGACGTGCATTATTACATGCCCTGGGTAGTTACGTTGAGGCAGTGCTTGCTCCAAACACCTTTTAACACGTATTAGGACAATGGAATTCTAGAGCTGGTAAAGTAGCACAATATGGTTTGTGCATATTTGTGGTATGGTGTTTTGTGGTGTTGATGTGTTCTGTTGTGTGTTTTTATCCTGCTGTGTGTTTGTGCAGCACTATTGCAATGTAATCTTTGCATTCCAGTGCAGTAGTTCTGTTGCGTTCTGTATTGACTGTCTTCCGAAGTCCTCAGTTGTGTTTTAAACGTGTTGTTATGCTGCTTTGTGTATTGTATTGGGTTGTGTTATATTATTTACTTTAGCTATCACAACAATGCTTCTACATTACCAGCCCAAACCTGGACTTTAAACTTCCCATAGCAAGCAACCATTTAACACTGTCTAAGGTGGTAAAATAGCACTGCCCCTGTGATTCAACAACTTGAGACAGCAGTCAGCCCAAAATTGTGCCACAGCTGGAGGGGCTTATTTATGAGAGCCCTACGTCACTTTTGCACCACGTAAAGTGGTACATGAGTGCGTGACTCCGGGCTATAACTTTAGTTGGCCTCATAAATCACGAGTAAGGTGATGTAGTGCAAACTGCTGCCTACTGGAAGGGTATTGCAGTGGGTGTTCCCATGCAATACCCATGGAATTTGACACTGCCCCAGACTTACCAAGTGTTGTAAACCTAGGGATTCCGCATCTGTACGCATCCAGAGGTGTGACGTAACGATGAGAAATATGTTTATTTCTCCTGGGTTTTCCTCTTTCCATGTGTGCTGCCTTCTGCAGCACACCTAGAAAGAAAATATGCCTGAGAGTCATATTCCTCTTTGTATGTGTGCCGCATAAGGCAGCACACATAGAAAGAGGAAGCAACGAGGAGAAATAAAGATATTTCTCCTTGTTACGCCTCCCCTGAAAAAGCATATCTTTTCGGCACATTCGTAGGACAACAAATTTGGGAATGCGTCAAAAACCAAGGGAGTTGCGTAGGAACACCTAAGCACCGGCCTTGGACCGCCTTCCCAGGGCACAGTCATGCAGTGATTTGCACTGCTTTACTTTACTCTAGATTTATGAAGTCACTCAGGGCCATGCAAGGTGGCCTTGCATGGCTGCACAAATCACATTTTGGGCTTGCGTCACACTTGCACCACGTTGCATGGTGCAAGAGTGACACATCTCCCCTCCTTAATATGCCCCTTGGTGCTTCCAGTGCTCACTTTAGGTGATATAGACCAGGGAGGGCAGGCTTGTCAAAAAAATGTATGAAATAGGCTTGAATAGGCTGCCTTGATAGTTTGCAATTCTAGCATTCAGCTGTTCATGTGATGGGCCCTTAGGAAAAACTTTGGGCATCAGCATATATCTATTTATTTATTTGTTTTGCATCCAAGATAGCTTCTTTCCAACCCCCCCTTACTTGAGTCTCAGCAAACAAGATAATTGTGACCATGTGCACTTTTTGCTTCTATCACCCTTGCTCTTCCACATACATTGTTGCCACTGGAACTTCGTAAGACATCATCTTATGTTATGTTATGTTAATCGGTTTTGTAGAGTGTTCTATTGCCCAGCACAGGCTTCCCGGCACTAACCGTAGGATAAGCAATGGATTGTCTAAGAGGGTGTTGACTGAAGGTTTGTCTGAAGAGATTGGTTTTTAGTTGTTTTCTAAAGCTTAACAAGTTGGTATTTGACCTGAGGTGGACAGGGAGAGAGTACCATAATTTGGTATTGAGGTATGCAAATGAGCGATCTCCTCCTTTTGCTCTCTTGATTCTGCGGACAGCAAGTAGGAAGAGGTTATTTGATCTCAGTGATGTGGGGCCTGCATGTGGTGTAAGGAAGTGCTGCAGGACATGTGGACTGGGAGAATATTTGAGCCTGTGGGATTCATCCTCCTGCGCCTACAGACGAAGTCTTACCTGCTATTGCTAAGCGTGAATACACCATAAATGGTGGAGCAAAGGAAAGCCTTTGAAGGAGTCAGGACCACACATGTTTCACTACCCGCAAGTATTAGGTTCTTTCCAAATGGCCTTCTAAGACTGTCCTATTAGGACTGTTTTGAGGGCAATTAGCCACAACTTTGCAATTCCAAATAAATAAATCATTATTTTATTTTCTATGACTCCTTCTTCTAATGTAGCTATAGATAGCCCATCCAAGTGTAGGCAAATGACTGAGAGCAAAAATGTAGTATTTTTCTGAGTCCAGTTCTTCCATCTCCTTTCACCAATTCCAGATTTGCCACATATATTAGTAACTAATTTTACAAGCATAGACACTGCCTAAATCAGGAAAGGCTGCAATTAGCACATGGTTTTACCTACTTCAAGCCAACGAGATATTTAACAGCACATTAAGTAATCACTATAAGCTCACCTTAGTAAAAGTCCCCCATAATTTATTTTCATCCACATAAACTATTATTCACATGTATCTAGCTGTGTCCTATTCTGCCACTTTTCGTATCACCGCTGATTAAAATTCATTAAGCTTCCTTCTCAATCAGTCTCTTGCTGCTATTCTTTTTTTAACCTCAGAGGTTTTTTTAAACATACTACTAGTCTCTGAAGAGTGACGGAGCACTTTACAACAAAGAGTTGTATGATAAAAACTTGTGCAACAAATAGAAAATAAATGCCATAAATCATTAGTGAGGCAAGGGAAAGTTATATACATGTGTATAGTTAGGACCTAGTTTCCATAGAAAAAGCATTTTTAGTTTTGCTAATAACTTTGGCACCTTTTGAGGAATCTTGACGAAATGTTCAAAACAAATTTGCCACTTGCTTCACCTGCTGTCTGGGTGATATGTCAAGAGGGGGCTGAGAAAAAGCAGGGTTCTTCAACACGTTTACAACATGCAATTTTCATGGGGATTTTAGACACGACTACAGCCCGAACCGTTGAACGGAATTACACCAAATTTGGCAGAAAGCTAGATCTTGGTCCAGAAAGAGTGCTTTTTGTAATTTGATGTTAATCTGTTCAGTAATTTTGGAGTTATTCAATAAAAAAAGCTTCATGTACATCTAGAGACATGAATCCACACGCCAACAGCATTGCTGTGATTGACTTGTTGCAACCTGAGAGGAAAGGTATGGCTGCCATTTTGTGATTCAGGACGTAGTTCCTTGGGGGGTAAATAAAGTATAAATAGGATATAAGGGGTCAGGCTAGAGGTATCCTCACCTCATTGGACTAATGGAGGGGTCTGTGAGGGACCCCATATGGGCAACAGCTTGTCCAAAACATTGTATTTTTCACGTGCGAGGATTAACAAGTCTCAAGTCTCAATAAACAAGTCTTAACACTTTTATGAAGTTTCAGTAACATATTGCACAACTGCTCACCAAGCTGAATCTTACAACAACAATAAAATTGATATTAATCACATAGGCGAAACCTAGTGCATTTACCAATGCTTTGCCTGAACAGCACTCGTGTTGTGCGTGTGAAATCTATTGATATCTTAAAAGGAGCTTACATCCACCTTCACTTCTTGTGCTTGTCACTTTACTTTTCCTCGTTTGTATTGGTTGTAGGCATTCTATTTCCTGTTGTGTTTCTCTTATCAGTCTCCCGTTGCCCATGTACTTGTTCTCACCTGCCCGCTTTGATGGGAACTTCTTTTATTTGCTTAAGGCTACACAGCGTTTATTTGCTTTGTCTGACAGTTTTTTTCTGCTTTCTCCTATGTCTTTTATTCTAACTTTGTGTGTTAGCATGCATTTCAAGCGTGCTTGTGAGCTGCTGCAGAGACTCGAACCACGCACCCCACCTCCAAGGTCAGCCGTTCTGGTCATTATGCTACATCATCTGTCCTGTTCCTTCTCTCTATTTTAAACCTGCCCCAGGCTTCCTCTGGAATGCAAACACACACATTCCAGATACCTAGGGGCATATTATAAAGAACGGCGTTAAAATTATCGCCGCTTTAGCGGCAGGAAACTGCCGCTAAAGCGGCGAAAATGGGCTTGATAATATGCACTTGAGAATTCCAATAGAAGCCCATGTTCTGGTGTGAACCTGGGCTTCTATTGGAATTTTCCAGGGCATATTATCAAGCCCATTATCGCCGCTTTAGCGGCAGTTTCCTGCCGCTAAAGCGGTGATAATTTTAACGCTGTTCTAGATAATATGCCCCCTAGAGTTTAGTTTGAATATCGCTTTCATTTTCCGAAAGAAGCCCTGCTAGTGCGGCATATTGATGCATTTGTGCTTCGATTGGGGGTTACTGTAAAAGTCCGCTCTCTAGTTTTATGGTGTACGGATGGGGGAATACCTTGGGTTACAGTTGACTAGCGCTGTTTGTACAGGGGACTCTACAGTGATCACCATAATAATAGACAAACAGTACCATAGAACAGAAAGGGGGCTCTAATCACTGATCATGATGGTGCACATGTGGATGTTTCTTGTTCGTCAATTTCCCTCATAGATGTGTGTATCTCTGGTGGGCATTGTAACTGCAAAAAATAATACCTACCGCAGCACCTACACCTTGCCCAGCCCCCTCCAAGTCTCAATACATGTAGAACAGTATTTTAATTTACAACCCCTCTCTGTCTTATTTGGGTCTGCAATAGCCCAACAAACTCACATTGTCCTTCTTCTGTCTCCGTGGATGTTACGGTGCTAAAGGCCACATCATTCAGCCGACTGATGCAACGTCCACACTTCTGTGAGCTGCAGCTGCATTATTTTACAGTCCCTGGTTACAGTATTCCTAAATGTGTACACTGCAACTCCCCTGCCTTCGGTGCCTGTAAAAACATCCTACACCTGGCAGCACGCCCGTATTGTCTGGGCTTCACCACGCATACCCGGTTTCATAGACCACTGACAAAGTGGTGCCTTGCAGATCTCTCTTGTCGTCTGTCAGGCTGGGTCAACTAATCATGGTTTTGCTTCCATTTATATAGTCACCCCCTTCAGAGTTGCTCATACTTTCTTTACAGATAAAAGCACTGTTACCCCTGTGCAGCCCAAACTCCCCTCTTTCCAGAGATCTAAACACAGTGAATGTCTGTGCTGAAGTCCCCCATCCCGGCTCCTGAGCACTCGTCTCTTCTGTCTTTCTTCAGACATGTCTGCTACAAGACTCTGCTGGCTGGTCACAGCGGGGGCTTGGTGCCCACCCTGGTACTGCAATACCTTTGGAGCTCGTCAAGATTCGCATTGCAGGTAACATCTCTCACTATCCCTCTTCCCTTTTTTATGTTTCATCTGCACTGCACAATCTTATCTCCAAAGGACTGCATGGGTACATCAATCCCTCCCCTACACTGCCCCTACAACAAATACAAAGTTCTATCCATCTCACTCTTAAAAGGCAGCAAGGCCGCACATTTCCCTAGGAAGAGCCCCAGTGTAAAGTTACTACACCTAAATATTTGCATCATTACTATTATTCTCTATAACGATACCTAAATTCGATGGGAGGGACTGGATTAAATGTGTGAGATGTGGTACTTTATTTGCTGACTTCTTAGATATAGCTTGGTCATTTCCAGTCCTTGCAACTTACTTGCAGGTAGTTTTTCAAAGCATGGCAGCTGTCCTGGAAGTCACCATCGATCCCTCGCCCAAAGCTTGCAGTGTTAATATTTTGATCACTGTTCTTTGTCGGCAGTGAGTGCTAGCAGTAGCTATACCCCAAGGCTTGCAGTGTTAATATATGCACACTCCTCATTGTTGCAGTAAATACACCACCAAAGCGTGGGACAGCTGGTCATCCCAAAGGGATAGCCTGACTGGATGACAGGTGATCATGCTGAGGAGTTACGGGTACCATACTATCCTGGTCCTATCCGAGGCAACTAAGATGCTGTGGACCTAGTTGTTCTTGAACCTCTTTGAACTTGGAGTAGGGAAGGCAGTGGTGGGAAGGCATGACGGAGCCCCCTTGTTTAATTCTAACCAAAATGTCTCTCCTAACAAGTGATTTTGGGAAAATCCAATACCTACAATTGTTCACACTACATGCTCCCGAATGTGGCAAAACGATCTAGCCAAGGCTCTCCCGTCTGGTGGAAGACCCTTATCACCCCTTCAGGATGTAGTTACCATTCATGATCAGCCAGGCTACATCTGCTCAGTTAATCCACACTGGCATTCATGGACCTCGCCAAGTAGTAATTGGTAACCAGAAAGATATCCTGGCACTCCTGCCACCTCCTGAGGAGCAAAGTCTCTTGGCACAGAATCCAGGATCCCACAACACTTCGCTCTTTGCAGTACCATTCGGCACTTTTGCTTTCCATGAGAACTTGATCAGCTTCCGGCTGATGAGTGGCAGAAAAGCCTTCAGGGTCACATGAATGGCTATAGCTTGAACTGGTTGATGTGGATCTGGCCCTCCACTAAAGCCTTGGATTGCTACCTTCCCAGGTGATCCACCAAACCAGCAGCAATGTGTCCATCACCACTTTCAGCTAGTGGGAGGAAAAGGGGCATGCTGCAAGGCAGGTTTAATTGGTCAGCAGCCATTGCATATTTCGGGTCACCTGCTCTGAGATCTGGATCATGTGGGAATCACAACCATGATGCTGGACCCACTTGGACTTTAAGTTCCACTGCAAGGCATGCATGTGCCACCTGTTGTGGTTGGTGAGGAAAATGCCTTAGAGCCACCTGCACCTGCTTCCAAGTTTGGGCCTGAAACATTAGTATTATAGTCTGAAAGTGCCAGAATCAATGTGGCAGAGGGAAGCCCTTGAACTTCCCCATATCCAGAGCTGCTCCAATGAAAGAAAGTCTCTGTAAAAGGGTTAAAGGGGAGCACGTCAAACTGAAAATGCTCCTGATGGACCTTAAAGCACAGTTAGGACCTGTGGGACTGCAGGATGGATAGGAAACTATGCATCCTGCAAGTCCAATGGCGCCATCCAGTCTCCTGGGTCTTGGGCAGAAAGGATCTTCACCAATGTGAGCATTTTGAATTTGTTATTCCGGAGGAAGGCATTCAAGAACCAGAGATCCAAAATAGGCCTGTGGCCCTCATCCTTTATTTGGGATGAGGAAGTAGTATGGATGTCAACCAGTGTCTTTCTCCGAGTCTGTCTATGGCACCCTTGGAGCAAAAGACGTACTTTTTAATGCAGAATGAACAAATACTCTTCCAAAATTAATTAATTCAGCCGTGGGAGTGATATCACGTTCAGTGGAGGGGTAGTCAGAGTGCACCACTTTTTAACAATTTGCAAGACCCATATGCAGGACAAAATGTATTGATAACTTGTGAGGAGGTTCTGGATCCTACCCTCCACTATTTGAGCATGGGTCACTGAGGACAAACTAAAGTGGCTTGGTTGGCCATTGTAGCAGGGGAAGTGTTAGAACCATGGTGTCTTGGCTGCATGGGTGTCAGAGAACTAGAATGCTTTGCGTGGTTCCCCAGTTCCCAGGTCTCAGGAAACACCGTATGCAGCCTGCTGCTGCTGGCTATTAGTTTCCCTCACCTGGGGTTGCCTTCCTTCGTGCTACTGAGCTCCTAGCTGCTACATCTCCAAAATGGCAATCACCTGCTTTAGGGTTTGCAGCTGCCTTTTAACACTGCTCCATAGCGAGTATGGTTCAGGTTTTCATTCCTGTTTCTTTATATTTTCCATCATGGCAGTTTCTTTCTTGACTCCTTTCCGGTTTTCCCAATCCTTTGTGTTTCCTGTCATGTGATGTTCAATGTAATTTCATTTTCCTCTTTTTGTATATAAAGGCATCCGATTAGTTGGAAGGTGCATTGCAACAATGCTTTATTTTGGTGCTTGTTTCCTCACTCCCTTCACTTGCTGATCCTGACTCCTTTCCTCCTGAAGCATTCATAGCAGATTCCGGAATCCTGCTTTTCGTCAATCCTTTAAAATCGTTGCCCAGCAGGGAGGCTTTTTACAACTTTGGGTTTTTTCTCCTGAGAAGGAGGCAGCTTCTCGAGGGCACTTGCCTACCACATATTCTAGTATGTGATGACACTGCGGCTTCTGGAAACAGTCACACATACATTGTACAGTAGAAGACCAGGACCGGATTATGGCTAAGCATCCAGACTGAACAGCAAAAAGAGTTGGAGAGCTGATGCTCATGCTGACCCACACATTGCCTGCTGGATCTGTTGTGCAACCTCAAACTGGTGATCACATTTCTTTGCAGTGATCAACAGCCTCAAGGAATGCACTATTGTCATATTGTCTTTAAAGCATTCCAAAGCGCTTTCTCTCCAAAGATACGAGGTATATCAAACGGCATGTCCATTTGTGAAGCTTGCTTATAACCATAGAATCTGGTGGACCTCACCCAGTCATGTCTATTGTGAGGAATGTGGTTTATTATACACTGTAGTTGTGAGACTTCACCATGCCATAAAGTCACAAGTCTCTATAATGTCCAGTCAGATTCGTTTTTAAAACCATAGGTCAGTCCTGGGCAGTTGTTGCTCAGAGCAGCCAGGCTTTATTAAAGAAACAAGTGTGTAGCATTAACAAGTACCAAAACAGTTGAATAAGAACGAAATGTGACACAATAAAAATCTGACACCAATTTATAAAAATAGGTTGAATCTTTCTCTTAAAATAGGTACCTAAACCTCAAAAATCCACCGGAGGGTTCCTGAGATATGACTATTTAAAATAAAAAACATTGTCATCTACCATGACTCACAATTTAGGGTTAGCCACAACAAGTAACTGAAATACGACAATATGCACTCTTGTGTGGACCACCTCTGAAAGGGCGCCAATCTCAGGGACCAATAAGATCCAGTTGAACAGTTACCTCATAATAAAAGCAGTCTTCAGTCAAGGTACAAGGTCTATAGGTGAGCCACCATAAAAGTCAATTGAGTGTTACCACATTAAGAATCAATTGAGGGATTTAGGATGCTGAAGATGCTCAAGGAGGCTGAGCCAGTGTTGAGGGTCTTCCTGTCGCCCCCTCCACTTGGTCCACGAACACAGAGGGGTGACTTTAGCCTCAGAGGTTGATGTTCCATGAAGTCTGGGTGATGTCCAGCACACAACCTGTTGCCACCGGTCTACTGGTCTCCAGTTAGAGCCAACCCAGTGGTTCTGCTTAACTTGCAGTACCTTTTGTAATGGGCAACCAAAGTGTACCCCAATGACTCTCCTGGGCCCAGCAGACTCAGGTGCAAATTTTGAGGGTTGGGATCCAGTCTCAAAGGCTGCACCTTGGTATCCAGCTGCACTTAGCTCATTTGTGCTTGGCTCTCACAGGAGCAAGCTTATCAGCTCTTATGGCCTGTAGCTGTAACAAGGAGTGATCCAACTAACTTTTGGAATCAACTTGTCATTCTTCGGCTCAGGAAAGCTTTTCCTCGTGAGGTACACTGCAGACACAGTCTTTCCGTTTCTAGGCCAAGAATCAGCAGGTGCAGTCCAGTCTTTGGTGCAGCTTCTCCTTGCTGGGTTCAGAGAAAAGTAGGGTAGTCTTTTTTGTAGTCTTTCTCCAGTCCAGACATAATCTGAGGTCTGGGTGCCAGGGGTTCCCCTTTTATGCCTGCTTGTTATCTAGGAGAATGTGGCAACGAACTAGCCAATGGGCGATGAGGCCCTTCCTGCCTGTTGACAACTTCCTGCGAAGTGTGGCATCTAGTTAGCCCGAAATACATGATTCTGCCCACTCCAAGCATATCAGAACCCTCCTCTAGGCGTATCTCCCAAGCCCATGCCAGAGTTGTGGCTGCCCAGGTGCTACACGCCCCTGGAAAAACAGATTTGTCAATGGCTACTCCCTCTCTGTCCGAGATACCAACCTGTCCACTAAGCCAAAAGTGCAACCCCTCTTGCATGTATCTGCCAATTACCCTTCAAATGTGAATTCTCCTTTGAAACTCTCCTTTTGGGCTCAGACCCTGTTTGGTCATGCCAAAAATATTCACGGTCTTCATGGTAGGGGGTTTCTATGCAGTGGGAGTTGGAGACTGGGAGCTGGACTGGCTGGCTGCGTAGTTGGTGGTGTGCTGCTGAAGACACAATAAAGAACCTCTCAACCTGGAAAGGCATTTTGTTTTAACACACCTCTGCCCTCAGCAAGCCCTTTGTGTTCCTTGCTGAAAGTATTCACACCTCTCCCCAGGAAGGAAGAAGGCGGTCTCAAGGACAGCAGCTTGTGTGCAACTGCAAACGGTCACAGGAAACTGGGCAACTAAGTGCCAATTATTTAAAGTTGCCATTTGTGCAAAGTTACATTATAATCAACTTGAGCAATATGTCGGGTTTAATTCACCTGTTTTTGGGTATCTTGCAGTACCATATTTAGTAGTCCCATCTAGAAGTTAACACTACTGGGTTGTCAGCGTGTTAACTCTGTACTAGCTAAAGGGGCTATTAGTCTTTCTGCAGTAAAAACAACAACGCAGGGTTTTTACTGTCAGGACATGAGAAGTCAATAAAAAATGTCCATCTTCTAAATATAATGCACCCTGCCTTTTCAGAAGCCTTGCCTTATGGGTGACTTACAAATATTAAAGAGGAAAGTTTGAGGGTTACCATTATTTTAAATGGAAAAGTTGAGTCAGCAGTGAATGGCAGGATGGGAGCCATGCTTTGTTTTGTCTCATTCTTGGTTGCACATCAATGCTGAAGTCCATGAGGGACACTTAACTTACAGGTGCTGGGTACCCCTGGTATCATATACTAGGGACTTATAAGTAAGTTAAATTATGCCAATTGTGGGTGAACCAGTTAGGTACAAGACTCTGTGCACTTATAGATTTGAAAAACCAGCACCATCAGTGCTAAAACCTGGAGGTGATTGTACAAAAAGAGGAATTTCCTTACATCTATTAAGGAAATGTACTAGTACAGACAGCCCTGCAAATGCAGTCCATGGTATCTAAACCAGCACAGATAACCTACCTGACTGCTTCAAGTTCATCATGGATCGTCTTAGCCAGAGAAGCCATAATGTCCTCCAAGACTACCACAAGATCTTGCCGGCCATATCCCAAAGGGCACGTGTGTATCAGTCTAACTGACAAACTGCATTTATGGATCACCATGCCAGACTGGCAGAGGAAAACATAAATTTGCCAAAGGCATTAATCCTAATAGGCAGGCAAGCATATAGCTTTGACCAAATAGCCATGAGTATCTGTGAGGCATCATTAAATGGGAGCTAGGACTCAAATTGTGCTGGCCTAGGCTGTATTTATTTATTTATTTTGAACATTTTATATAGCACGAACATGACCACAGAGGGGATCAGAGCGCTTTACAGATTATGCAAAAGGACAAGTACATGGATCTCACAAATAATCATCAAATCGACAGGTAGATATATTTAGAATGTCCAACATTCTCAAGAACATAGCATCTAGGGCACAGAGCAGCGTCAAAAGGTCCAGGAGTCAAGTGGGGCAGGAGGACTGAGGCAGATATTTTTTCATTAAGAGCTCTTTAACTTCTGATTTGAACAGGGCAAAGGAAGGGACCACCATGACTTCGGGGGGAAGAGAGTTCCAGATCCTTGGCTTCATACCTGAAAACAGGCCCGGACTGGCCGTAGCGGGCACCGGGCAATCCCCCGGTGCGCCGCACGGGTGAGGGCCGGTTTTGGCCCCTTGGGGCTGTATTTGTTACAGGGCCGTTTTTGCAGAATAGCTGCAAAATCGGCCCTGTAACAAAATCGGCCGAAAACCGGCCCGGCGCCCCCAAGCCCCCTATGGCGGCCGAGCACTTTGCCAGGGCCGGTTTTGGTTCTCAGTCCGGCCCTGCCTGAAAATGATCGATTATAGGTCTTTTTTTTCTTGAATTTTTGTGGTTTGAGTAATAGGGTGCTGGCACTTCTAGAGGCTCTTGAACCATATGAGAGCTCCAATTTCTGAGCAAGGTACATCGGGGTCTTGAGGTGGATGGCTTTGTGAGTCATGCATGCAATTTTTAGCTGTATCCGAGCTTCATAGGGGAGCCATTTCATAGCTAGCATGTCCGGAGAGATGTGGTTGAATTTTTTTGCTCCCGTAAGGAGTCTGGCTGCCACATTGAGGGTCACCCTAAGGGGAGCCGTTATCAATCTGGGCAGGCCACACAGCGTAGCACAGCCATAGTCCAGATAAGTATAAGTTCCATCGAAACATTTGTTTTAATCTCAATAGAGCGCAGCTGTATTTCTTGTACCATTAATGCCCTCTGAACTACCACTGCAGATGAGGCACTTAATTTGTTTTGTGACACATGTGGCAAGTGAATTCTGTCTCAGAGGAGGTATCAAGCCTGCTGGAGTTTTGTAAATAAATGTTGCCCAATACTAATATATTGTGTGTTCACCCTTTAGGCTATTACAATGGAGATCAGAGCAGATTTGGTTTTGATGAATTACGCCTACTTGGGAAAGTATTTAATTATGGACACTGTATGTTTACTCTGAAATTGCTATAGAGGTTTAGGAAGATGCTGTCCTCCAATGAGGTATGTGAATATGGGCTAATTATGATTTGGTGGTCTTGGAGCAGGCTGCCATGCTAGCACCTCGCTCCAAGACCGCCAAGCTTAACCGCCGCCCGCCAGATTACAAGTTATTTTGTGGTCTGGTAGACAGATGTTATGGTGATCATGTGGTGGTGCAGTTCATAGGTTTATATGTGAGCCTTTGAACTGCAGCGCTGAGGGAGCACCAAACCAAGATCCTGCATGGCACAGAATGTGCAGTCCATGCCATGCAGAAACTGGGGTGCATGCACACAGGGGGGCACACCACATGCCCCCCTGCATGCACCCCATGCACAGAGGCACCAGGGGCCCTATAGGGCTCCCTTACTTTCATGACCACCACACTTTTCGTGGCGGGATCACTGCCATGAAAAGTATGGAAGGCAGAAAGGTCATAATATGCTTGGCGGTGCCATAGCAGCACCACCAGCATATAGTTGCCCCAGACCACCATGCCAACGTAGAGGGTTCATGGATCTTCAGCGGTTGTGGCAGTCCCGTGGTGCTCCGACCGCTAAGGTTTTAATACGCCATTTGGATCGCAGGTGCAGCGGTATCTGCCACGCCACTGCGGTTTGGTGGTCCTATGGGTCTCCAAACTAGGAAATAGGCCCTATGTGCTCCTTGAAAATACTTCAGGATATACTTTCCCACTGAGGATTGATGTTTTTGAAAGGAGTGGACCTTAATTTGTCATTTAAGCTTTAGGGAGGCACTTTATTATTATGGATTGGATACCTTTTAATTGATCAGTATGGCAAATCTTGTTTTGGACAATGCTTTGATGGTATATGATTTTATTTTCACAGCCGTCACTTGCACACATTTCAGTGTTTTTATTGGGCATACATTACAGGATCTTCTGTTTAAAAATGTAAACTCCCTCCATATTTTATTCTTTATTTTGATGTGTTCTGCATCTTGTGAACGAGGCATAGTATTTTCTATGTTGCTTGTTACATTTATAGGTAATGTTTGCAACCAGTGGATGCCATAATTTATCATTAATTTTGGTAGTCCATCCAATGAATATATCCTGTAATAATGCATTTTAATTGATGAGTTCACACAAAGCTCAGTGCATGTGAGTGTGTTGTCATTGTTTAACAATCCACTGCACCCTATTTCGAGCAAACATTGGCATGTAGTTCAGGTTCAAGAAAGACTAACACCAAAACACATCACCTGTGATACCATAAAAACCATTGAACCTTTCCTTGAGTGCAGTATTATGTCTCTTTTGGCAGATATGTAATGGGCCCCACACCTTATACTGAGCACAAAGGCCGATGGTGAAAGTGGCTAACTGTGGGGCAACTACAAATAAATATTATGGTGCCTACATTTTTTTCAAAGTGAAATATTGTATCACACATCAGTGACTACGAACTCATGGGGCATATCAACAAGGCGGCGATAAAAAATTATCGCCGCTTTTGCGTCCGTTTTCGGACGAAAAGCGGCGATAATTGTATCGCTTTATCAGCAAGGTCACGCTATCGCGTGAATCCTTGCCTTAGCGCCCTTTCTCATAACGCCCACCTTTGCATCTCTAATGAGATGCAAAGTGGGCGTTCCGTCCCAAAATAACTGGAGGAATGTCGCTAACCGACATTTCTCCAATTATCAATGGGCACGCTAACAAGCATAGCGATACGAAAAGTAGCGCTAACCTTGGTTATCGCTACTTTCCTTACGCCTGCTTTTCCTTTGATTAAACAATGTTAGTCAATGGGTGGTGGATTATAGGGCTGAGACCACCCAGCCCTATCAACAAGGATATCGCCGTTATCCATGGAACATCGCTGGAAAACCAGCGATGTTCCATGGAAAACATCCCTATCACAGGAATAATTATCGCCATTGCGCTATGCGTTGGTAATACAGCGCTAGCATGGCGATAATTATCTGCGATAGCCGGCAATAAAATTCCTCACGCTAAGGGCGGCCAGCGATAATTATCGCTGCCGCTGGTTGATATGCCCCTCACATTCTTTGAATGTCATGATATTTTTGGAGGCAGAAACATAATAATCAAGCAGTGGCAATGCCAAAAAGTGTCAGTTCTCATAGGCTCCCCTTTGTCAATGCTTTCTTGACATTTCTATTTGTATGTGAATGCAAGCATCATAACACATGCATGAGTAAGGCCAGCAGCTTGGGATTCATTTTCTACTAAAGAAAACCCATTCCTAGATGGCTACCAATTTGTGGACAAATGTCACGATGCATAGGCGTGCATGTGTTTTCATGCATACGCACACATGCATTGTTACGAGTACATGTCCCTGTATTGTGGTGCATGTGTGCTTGTTCATCAGTATGCATATGTGTGCATGCATCGTACAGTATGGTGGCCATTTTGCTATTTTTATAATGTTGTAAAAACCGAAAAATGGAAGGAAGTGAGTGACCCAGTAGCAATTTGCAGCTGCAATAAACAAATAAATAAATAAATAAATTAGCATTAAGAGTGGTGAGTGGGACAGGGAGCATTGAGGAGCGGAGAAAGGGAGAGAAGTGAGGTAAGAGTGTAATGTAAAGATGAATAAGCAGGAGAAAGAGCAAGGAACCACATGAACCTCCATGGCTTGTTGAATGATCACTAAGAATGGAGTACCTACCCTCAAGTTAACAGCAGAAGGATACAGTTCATCCAGTGAGAACAATGTGGGATCAAAAGGCTCCTGGGTGGGACAAACACAGGAGTAGTCAGGGCACAAGTCCTAAAAAAAGAAGTGGGGGGACGCTGACGTCACAACCGGAAGTGACGTCATGAAAGGTGGCTTAAACCATCAGACTCACCCCTTAAATGCGATTGCATCAGAGAAGCCAGCGCGTGAGCAGCGTTCTGAATGGGCTTTGATCTGGCCTGAGAGAGGCCAAAGAGTGAATGTGCGGCTCCATTTGCTCCAGTTATCGAGCTCCTGGTAAAATAAGTTGGGGGATGTCGTCCGCCCAGCGTGGTACCCCGACTCGAGCCCTGGGAGTAGTGAGGAAAGCCACTGGCTCAAGAGCAGATACCGTAAATAGAAAACAAAGCCATCCAATCATGAGCAGGGAGAGGACCCAACACCCACTCTAAATATATTGTATGGATTGGAAACAATAGGTCTGCCTATAAAGATGTGAAGAAGGGCTAAGGTGGATTTGCATATGTAGCGAAGCCAAGATCCCTAATTCAGTGACACTAATTGCAAAGTCGATTTTTGACTATTTACTTGTTTTGATCCCCCAACCTGTGCAGCGCCTCCTTAACTGGAAAGCTTCTCTTAATCAGTGCCCACGCTGCTACCAGCACTTACAGTATTACTCAGACCTTACAGCAGCAGGACTTCGGAAGAGCACGATGCGAGCACTGCATACAAGGCTGAGTGAAACGTTCTGCTCCGCTTCTTAAATCCCCCTAATTGGAAATTGTTCAAAGCTCATCCCTCTGGCTAATTACCGTGCCTTCCCAGGCAGGGTGTCTGAAGCATATTAATTGAGCTTCAGATAATTGAGATTACTTTATCATGTGCTATGGATAAACGTCATGTTAAGGTGTGCTTTCTAAGGTTTGGGAAACAAGTAAAGGCAATACATTTCACAGGAAGATCATTTTAAGTGCTTTTCTGTTTGATAAAAAAGCACACTTTTAAAGTGGCTGGTCTGGGAGACACCAGATCCCAAATATAGACTTAATAAAATTGCATTAAGATGGTGTCCTTGCCATTTTCAAGGTTTATCAGTTTTCTTTAGAGCTTGGCAAATCAGTTTATCAATAAACTGTAATCAGTTTATCAGTAAATTGAAAAATGTCATTTAAAAATACATTCGGCTGTGGGACCTTTTAGTTTATCATGGCTGCTGTTTCAGGGGTGGGTTGATGGCGTCTGTCTCCTATGGGGGAAGAAATACAGCGAGTGTGTTGTGTTGGGTGCTGCTAGTTGCTCAGCAATAGGCAGTGGTATTCCAATGCCGCAGGTGCATATAATCCAATGTGCTTTCTGTGCCACTGGATGCAAGCTAGCCTGGCTGATGAGGGGTGATACCACAAAACCGGTCCCAGGATGCTTGTTTCTGGTCCAGCAAGGACCTAGCCTGGCAGTTTGGGCTGGACTGTTCCCATGGGGAGCAGGGTCAAGACTTATTTGCATATGACATGGTCCAGACTGGAGTGGCGAACAAAACAACTATGGATTTAGCCCAGATCTGTGACTGGGAGTGAATGCTTGATTTGTTCAGCATTCTGTCCATTATCTGCTCTTTTTGTATTAAGCAAAACCGCGACGGGGCCATGTTTCTAGTACGCACCTTGTTTACTTTTGACCACGCATCTCTGCAAATAAACATTTAAAAAATATTTAATTTAAAAATACTTTCTGCTGTGGGGTCTTTTAATTTTTTATTGCTGCTGTTGGGTTGTGGGTTTGGTGGCTCCTGTCTCCTATGGGGGAAGAACTATGGGGAGTGTGTTGTGTTGGGTGCTGCCACAGGTGACCATTTTCACATGCCTGAGCCGATTAGAGGTAAGGGTGGGCGTAGTTCGCGAAGTAGCACTTCGCGAAGCTACGCAAAGTGAAGTTCGCACTACGCGAGCTACGCGTAGCACTTCGCGAACTGCGAAGTAACATGTTCGCACTGTGCAAGATGTTGTTTTCAATGATTGCACAGTGCGGACAAGCAACCGGCACTGTGCAATCATTGAAAATGGCATCTTGCACAGTGCGAGCTGTAGTTTTCTGCTGCTCGAGTAGATTTTTCCTCGAGCTGCAGCTTTCTCAACGCGAACTGGTAGTTTCTCATCGCGAGCGGTCGCGAGCATACGCGACCCCTCGCAATGAGAAACCTGACCTTCTCGCGTTGTGAATCTCGCCGGGAGGTTTATTTTCCATGCTCGCGATCGCGAACAAGGAAAAAGTCTCGCCAGGATGTCATTTTGCTTGCTCGCGGTCGCCAACTTGACGTTGAGGACCGCGAGCAAGCAAAAAATGACCGCAGCACTACGCAACACTACGCTACGCGTGTTCGCACTGTGCTACGTGCAGTTCGCGTAGTGCGAAGTAGCGCGAACTTCGCAAACTACGCGAGCGTAGCGTAGTGCTTCGCCCAGGCCTAATTAGAGGCACCATTTTTGGTTGAGACTGCACTCTAGTTGCTCGGCAAGAGGCAGTGGTATTCCAATGCCACAGGTGCATATAATCCAATGTGCCCGCTGTGCTACTAGATTCAAGCTAGCCTGGCTGAAGAGGGGTGATACTACAAAACGGGTACCAGGATGCTTATTTCTTGACCAAAGAGGACCTAGCCTAGCAGTTCAGGCTGGACTATTACCACGGGGAGAAGAGTCAAGACTGATTTCCTTATGGCTGGGTCCAAACTGGGGTGGCGTGGTGAGCAATAAAATGATTGAATAACCCAGATCTGTGACTGGGAGTGAATGCTTGATTTATCCAGCCTTCCATCCATTATCTTTGATGCCACTCTAAGTGGGAAGGCTATGCCCAGACATGGGTCCTGTGCTTGCTGTGCCACTGGATTCAAGCTATGTTATAGAGAACAGTGGTCCCTATTCAGGAGGAATACAGTGTGATAGATAACCATACACTTAGAATAGAATGTATGTCTTTTGTCCAGCCGGACAAGAATTTATTTTCATAGTATTTTTCAAAAGTAGTATCAAATAAAATATTCAAATGACAAGTGGGCACAGCCGTGACCAACAGAACACAAGACAGAACAATGAACACAGAATTGGCCAAAAGGCAAGCCAAAAGGGGTCTGTACAGTTGTTCTCAGTATAGACAGACACAAATTAATCATTTAACACCATTGCACAATGTGTTATAGCTTGAGTCTAGTGCATAGGGTGTTTGGGTGTCGACGACGTTTCGATGCCACATTAAATATAGGGCATCATCTTCAGGACAAACAAATAATGCACTGCTGTCTTGATAATATATCACACCTTTTTTACAATTCTAAGGTGGCAGAGAGTCGACGGTTCATTATAGGCGCAGAAGCGCTCAACATCTGGACTTTGGGGGTTGCTGACACCAGCGGGATCAATTCTGTTTGCTTTATGGCAGAAAGTCCTGTTGGGTGCTGTGTGCCAGCTGTTGGAGAATGCACGATCGCATTACTTCAGTGAGCGTGGGCAGTATCTTCTCCGAAGCAGATGCGGCGATACTGCCCACGCTCACTGAAGTAATGCGATCGTGCATTCTCCAACAGCTGGCACACAGCACCCAACAGGACTTTCTGCCATAAAGCAAACAGCATTGATCCCGCTGGTGTCAGCAACCCCCAAAGTCCAGATGTTGAGCGCTTCTGCGCCTATAATGATTTAGTAAGTTTAGGATTTTATCTCAGATTAGTTCTGTGAATCGGCCCCAAAGTGCCCAAGGAGAGGGAATAGTTGAAGATGGCGTTAATCACAGGATTGATGACATCTGCTGCCACAGCTAACAAGGTAGGGGACAGACATTCAGAGAGGAGTCGTATTTACATTTCAGAATGTCTTCCTTCGATTGTTCCCATAAAATAGAACTGGATAAGCCTGTTACTATGACTGTCAATATCCCCATGGCAGACACGAGGGAGACTCTCCTGCAGAGCAGGCAGAGATTTCTGAATATCAAGGACTTGTGTCTCAAAGAATGTTGCTAGCCCATTACACAGCTCTTGAGATGGGGCAATTGCCTTGTGGCAGGACTCTGGAGAGAGAAAGGATTTCACTATCTGAAAGATGGAGCAGAAGCTATGCTCAGTGGATTCCAATTTGTCGGCAAAATACTAACTATGAGCCTGTTTAAGTGAGACATGATAGGCTCTAAGAGTGGATTTGTAGCTCGAAGTACTGTCAGTTGAGTAGTTCTTGAGGCAAATTCTTTCCAAGATTTTGCAAGATTTATGTTCCACAGCCAAAGAAGCAGAGCAACAAGGGGCCAGGAGTCAGCCCTTTCTCTTCTTCAGCTCTTGTAGGGGAGCTACATCCACTGCCCGGCTAATCAAGAGTTGACAGTCCCCACATTTTGGTGGACATCACTGGTGAGACAGTGGCAAGTGTTAGCAAGGAAAGCCACTCAGTCAGAAGAATTCATCTTCTTCCATGCCCTCAAAACAGTGAGGACCACTGTCCTTCCCTGCTGACAGGGTTTCTCTATTTTCCAGTTAAAGAGATCAAATATTGGACCATAGGACAGGCTCGGGGGGACAAGTTGACAAATCAATGGAATGGCCTGCCAAGCAAGTGGATGCCAGGACCATTTGAGACAGATTTAAAGAGTTCATATGCTCAATAAGTGTAGATGCCGATTGGTCTTGTGGGCCATAAACATGAAGGTTAAAGTCCCAGAACACAGTAAATTTGGCCCATTGCAAGAAATAAGGAGCTAACGTTTCTTTAAGGGATCCAATAAAATTCCCAGCCAGGCACAGAGGAGGATAAATCAGCACCCCGAAACGGAGATTTGGACTGATAGCATGAGGTGAAAACCTAGACTCTACACACCTGGAGATCAGCAAGAACAAAAGTGAGTGTTAGACTTGGCTTTTTCAGCGGGTTCCCATCCCTGACGTTTTGATTTTTGGCCTCATGTTTTGACCTTGTTTTTGTTGGTTTTAGGACTCTGGGCTCTGCTATTCAGTGCTAAGGTGCATATGCTCTGCATATAATTTTGTGTTTATGGATTGGTGTTTTGATGATTGGCTTATTTGATTTACTAATAAATCCCTAGTACAGTGCACTGTGTGTGCCCAGGGCCTGGAAATCAAATACTCCCGCAGCATTGATTGTGCCACCCACACAGGCAGCCTTTCAAAGGGTTCGCAGACCTGCCACTGCGGTGTCTGCACGCAGTTTTTAACTGTCATGTCGAACTGGCTAGTGCACCTGTTTGGCAGGCCTTTTCCTTCCCTTTTCTTACATCTAAGTCACCCCTAAGGTGGGCCCAAGGTAGCCCCAATGGTAGGGTGCAGTGTATTTAAAATGTGGGACATGTATCGGTGTGTTGTACATGTCCTGATAAGGAAATACTGTGCATTTAATTTTCATTTTCACTGTTGAAAGGCTATCTCTCCTATAGGCTAACATGGAGGCTGTTTTGCAAACACTTTTACAAATGTATCTGGCCAAGGGGAGCTGATAGAAAAGTGGAGTTTAGTATGCCTGAACTTAAATATCTTTTAATAAGGATGATTTTATGATGTGTGTTTGGAAATACTTTTAGAATGTGGGTATTTCCTTGTCTAACTATCCATGTGCCTCTGCCTGCTTTGTGTATTAGCTGTCTGGGCTTTAGACTGAAGGGGCTGGTTTGTGCATTCACGCTAGACAGACACAATGGGGGGTTGAGGTGCGTCCTACCTTTCCTGGATGACTGATAGCCAGGCTGAATAGACCTGGCTGCATTTAGAGTTGTGGGAGGAGTTGTTACTTGCACCTGAATGGACTTTGTCTGTCTTCCACAATGCTGTCTCCACCCCCTAAAGTGAGCCTGGCCTGAGCCAGGCAGAACTGGATTATGTATGCCAGTGGAATTTTGTTTGTGCCAACTTCAAATGGAAATGTGTTATACATATTAGAGCCCTGACCCCAAAACGTTAGATTACTGCTGGACTAAGGACCCTGTCAGGAAAAGAAGCTGGAAGAGCTACGAGGAGAGAGCACCACTTTGACGCATGCTTTGCTAGGTTGTCCTGCAACTGCTGCTTCTGTCTTGGGTAGGGAAAGGACTGGCCTGTTCTTTCTGCAACCCAAGAATCTCCAGGAGCTTGCCTCCTGTTGGAAGTCTCAGGGAAATCAAAGACTTCAGCATCTTCTGGGTATCGCCTCTGGGGCCGTGTGTTTAAGTGGCTACAGAAGGAAACTGCAGTCTGACGCTGTCACCGAGACTGCCGGTGGATCCATGACCAGAAGGCACTGCAGAGGGCACTGTCACACTTCATGCTGCAACCCTGGTCTCAACAACAATGACGCCAACCACCACGCACGTGCTGTTGCTTGCACTGCGACCTGTAGGGACCACACTACGCACTGCCTCACTTCACTCTGCTGCCCTGGTCTCACCTACAACTTTGCTGCAAGCTGACATTGCTGACACTGCCTGCACCATAGTTTGGGGGCACTCCTTGTACGTTACACATAGTAGTCTTGGCCCATCGACGTTGGCCCCAATGACTCCAGATCTTCAACTGGCCCCGTTGCTTGCAGCGTGACCTGACAGCAATGTGACAAGCACTGCCCCACTTTGCACAGCAGCGCAGCCCTGGTCTCACCGCAGCCTCAACACCCGCTACAGCTGGCCCGCAGCACAGCGGTTGGCCGGAATAAAAAGGTATTGTTTTAAGGATCTTCCGACACCGCAGCCGGCCCACACTGTCGCTGTTGGCTGAAACCATTGGAGTTGGGTGCTCACAACACCACAATAGCCCCAGATGAAACTATCAACTACAACGAACTGTATATGAAGTCTATTTATGCATTATTCACATTTTGATCACTGTATGTTGGATTGTTATCATTTGGTCTTGTTATAAATAAATAAATATTGGATATTTTTCTAAAACTTGTATGGTGTAATTTGTAGTGTTTTCACTCTATTACTGTTTGTTATGTGCAAATGCTTATCACACTGCCTCTGAGTTAAGCCTGACTGCTCGTGCCAAGCTATCAAGGGTGTGAGCCGGGGGTTATTTAAAATGTGTAATCCCCTTATCCTGACTAGAGTTGTGGATTCTGCTTGGCTTAGGTGTGTAGCCTAGCCAACCAGAAAAACCCATTTCTAACGTGGAGCATGTCAGAGGATGTTTAAAAGCTATCACCACCCCCGCTCCATTCATGACTACTATTGCACTGGACCAATGAGTACCCCTCAGAAATTGCCAGAGCAATATCTTGAGCAGAGGACTTATTCAGCCATGTCTCTGTCATAAAAAGCGCATCTACCCTGCCAATGCTGAGTAAGTCAAATATGTGCTGAGTGTGCTTATGCAGGGAGCACACATTAATTGGGAGGGCAGATCATTCATCAACTAAGTTCTCCACTCATGGTAAGATGTTCAATGTACCTACCTTGGGCTCGGGGAAGGGAACAGGCGTCAGGCAATCCAGAGAGGTTTCAAAATAGCAAGCTGGGCAGGCAACACATCCAGGGTAAAATCTAAACCAAGCATGCTAGGGCAGGTAAAGAATGGGTGAAGAGCCCACAGCTCATTGCTGGAGTAGCAGATACTTCGAGGATTGGCCGGCACACCTCGGATAGCATGGCTGGTGCTGTTCGCGGTCAGGATGCAGAGAGGCTTGCCTTAGATCAGAGCTGTGTGGTCAAAAGTAAACAAGGAGCATACTAGAAATGCATCCGCACCACATTGCTCCTTATATGTACCTGAGGCTGCAGAATAACACTGCCTTCAGCCGAGCGAATAAAGCGTAGCCTCAACCAAAAATGGCACCTCTAGTAAGCTCAGGTGAGTAAAAATGGCCATCCATAGCAGCACACTAACACAACACACTCCGCGTGTTTATTCGCACACAGGAGACAGGATCTGCCAACCCCCGACCCAACTACGACAATGAAAATAAAACAGCCCCACAGCAGAAGGTATTTTTTAAAAGAATTGTATTTAACAAGTTTAGTTTACAGAGATGGGTAGCGAAAAGTAAACAAAGAGCATACTAGAAACACGTCAGTGCTGTAGTGCTGTGTTAGAATCTGGGTTCTCTGGTTGTCACAGGTAGGTACTTGTGACAAGCAGGGAACCTTTCCTCTAGTCAGGGTAAGGGGGTACACTACTAAAACAACCCCTTGCTCACCCTCTAGGTAGCTTGGCGCGAGCAGACAAGGCTTATCTCAGAGCGTTATAGGTTAAGCATATGTGAACACATACAGTAACCAAGTGACAACACTACAAATGGACACCACACAGGTATTTATATTAAAAATAAGAATTCTTTATATAGGATTATCACAAGACCATTAAATGATTAATGCGACACTTTAAGTCAATGTACCTTAGATGTGACACGCAGGGCAACGAAAGTGTTGCAGCGATGCAGATGCGTTGAAGTTCTGGGTCAAAAGAAATAAAGACGGGATCTTCCAGATGCGTTACGCTTCTCCGATGTTGCGAGAAGGCTCGACTCGATGCGTCAGCTACAGCGGCGTCACCCTTGACGAGATGCGACGACAGGGGCCTTGGCAGCAGCACTCTTCTCTGATGTTGCGAGACGCTTCCGCTCGATGCGATGCTGCAGCGGCGACACCCCTTCTGCGAGATGCGACGACAGCGGCTCCGACGGCGGCACGCTTCTCCGTGGATGCGAGGCGCTTTTCTGGATGCGGTGCAATGCGACAACTACGATGGCGACACGCTTCCTCTTCGATGCGAGACTCTTCTCTCGATGCGGTGCAATGCGACAACTACGATGGCTGCGATGAGAGCACGCTTCTTCGGCGTTGCGAGACACTTCTGGAATGATGCGAGACGCTTCCACTCGATGCGATGCTGCAGCAGCGACACTCTCTGCGAGATGCGACGACAGCGGCTCCGACGGCGGCACCTTCTCTTCCTTGCGTCGCGCTTCCAGCTCCTTGCGACACGCAGTCCCTCAGAAGTTGAAGCAAAGTCTTTAGTAGTCTTTCTCCTCTCCTTCAGCAGCAAGGCAACCACTGCAGGCCAATCCCCCAGGTCAGGGACAGTTACTCCTCCTACAGCTTTCCCAGTTCCTTCTCCTCTGGCAGAGGTTCTTCTTGTTTCAGCAGGATCTAATTTCTTGGGAGCAGGGTCCCAATACTTATACCCCTAATTCCTTTGTTCCTCTGGGGTTGAGGGGCCTTTGCCCAGTCCAAACCAGTTCTTGAGCACTCTGTTGATATGACTCTGCCTTTCTATTCAGGGTGCAGGGCAGAGACATCAGCCGCTCCGCAGGAGGTGTAGTCAGCATCGTGGTGGCAGAGCACAACCCTATTCAGAGCCCAGGTGTACTCCTCCCACCCATCTGACTGCCAATCTTCCTATTCACCACCAGGCTACCTAGCCCTGCCCCTCTGGGTTTCCCCAGCCCTGTCACTCACACAACCAGACAGGCAGATACACATCATAGCAGAGGCAGGCTGAAATGGTCAGGCAAGCAAATACCAACTTTCTAAAAGTGGTATTTGCAAACACAGAATATTAAAATAAACTTTACTAAAAGATGTATTTTATTATTCTGAGTTCAGGCATACTAAACTCGAATTTCTACCATGTTCCCTGGGTCTGTTAGGATCATAGAATGTAACAATTCTAGCAGCCCATTCTGGCCTATGGAGAACAGGTAGCCTTACAATAGTGAAAAACGAAAATGGCTGTAATTCAATATTAGGACATGCCACACACATCAGGGCTTGTCCTACCTTATGCTTACAGTGCACCCTGCCCTTGGGCCTACCATAGGGGTGACTGATATGAAGTTAAGGGAAGGTTTAGGGACTGGCAGGTGTGTGCACTTACCCAGTCAGCATGACAGTACCAGAGTGCATGCAGGCTCTGCAATGGCAGACCTTAGATACATTTTACCAGGCCGCTTCTTTGGGTGGCAAAACCAGTGCTGCAAGCCCACCAGCAGCATTTGTATTTACAAGCCCTGGCACTACTGGTGCACTTTACTGGGGTCTGACAGTAAACCAAATAAGCCAAACATGGAATCCAACCAACATATACATTTTAAATAGGGAGAGCATATGCACTTTAGCACTGAACAGCAGTGGTAAAGTGCCCAGAGTCATAGAATAGCCAACAGCAGGTCAGAAAAAGTACAGGTGGAAGGCGAAAAGTCTAGGGACCATCCGGCCAAAAGGGCCAGGTCCAACATGCTGCTTATATGCACCCACGGCATTGGAATACCATTGCCTACTGCTGAGCGACTAGAGCATAGTCTCAACCAAAAATGGCAGCTCTAGTTGGCTCAGGCGAGTGAAAATTGTTGCCCATCGCAGCACTCAACACAACACACTCCCAGTGTTTCTTTCCCCACAGGAGACAGGAGCCGCCAACCCCACACCCAACAGCAGCAATGAAAAATTGTAAGGTCCAACAGCAGAAAGTATTTTAAAAATAGTAGTAGTAGTAAAGTTAGGAGTCCTAACTATACTACTACTAAATGCCTTCTGTGAATACCAAAATTAGTAAGTTTAGGATTTTATCTCAGATTAGTTATGTGAATCGTCCCTTGAGCCTTTAATTTGGAACCTGGCTAAAATGTTGCCTCTGCTCAAGAAGCCTGCACTGGACCCCAATATGGTTTGCAATTACATGCCTATTTCTCCGGCCTTCAGTAAAATGCTGAGAAAACTGGTCAATACCCAGTTTTCTGATTATCTTGATCAAGGCAAGCTATTACACCATAGCCAATCAGGCTTACGCCCCGTCAAAGTATGGAATTGGCAGTACTGGAGATCTCCAACCATATTAAATGGCCGTAAGTTTCGGGGAAAAATGTGGCGATGATTCTCCTTGATCTATCTGCCACGATACCATCCCATACTCTAACCTCCTGCACCTGCTGTCTGCTGTGGGTGTGGGGGTATTGTGTGGGACTGGTGCAAGTCCTTCCTAGACTCTAGATGCCAAGTGGTTTGACTTCCCCCTTTTTCTTCCGAGGTCTAGGTAGTCAACCAAGGTGCCCTGCAGGGCTCCTCTTTAAGCCCTACCCTCCAGTGTTTTCATGTCCCCCCGGCCCGGTAGTCGAGCATTTTTGGTGTAAAATCATTTCATACACCGATGATACCCAGTTGCTCTTTACTTTGATGGCTACCATGCCTCAATTGCAGCATCTTTCACAGACTGCTTGCGAGCTGAATTTGAATGGATGCAAGGTAGCCAACGCAACTGCAACGCAGAGAAGAGTGAAATTATTCCATTTGGATCACATGTGTCAAACTGGTGGGAACATCTCTGGCCCCTGTGTTGCCGACCCTGCCCCTTCATCTTTGGTGGTGAAAAACTTAGGGGTGAAGCTGAACACCGCTCTATCCATGCAGCCGCATATCTCGGCGGTGGTGGGCAAATTCTTTGCGATGCTCCACACTCTAAAGAAATTCCTTCCCCTCCTACCTCTGGAGTCAAGGAGAGTTGTGATCCATGCACTCATCACCTCGCACTTGGACTATGCCAACACTCTCTTCTTGGGAGTTGCGGAGGCTCTTTTGAACCACCTGCAGGTGGAATAAATATGACGATCAGGCTTCTCCTGAATTTGCCTAGGCGTTCTCTGATATCAACGGCCTTGAAAGCCGTCCATTGGCTGCCCATCGAGAAACAGATACACATTAAAGCCCTGGTTCTGGTTCACAGGGCAGTGTATCTGTCCAGCCCTGGCTATCTGATAAAGAGTTTTGTCCAGTACTTCCCCTACAGAGCGCTGAATTCTGCCTCCGCTTCACTTCTGTCGACCTCTCCCTTTAAGCGTGTCCGAAGGGGCAGTAAAGCCTTCTCTTCTTGTGCTGCAAAAACATGGAATGAGGTTCCACGTGAATTGCATCAGATTCCCTTTGAGACCAGTTTCCACAGAATACCCACAACTTGGCTTTACTCTGTGGGGCATTACAGTCTTGGTTTCTGGGTGCGTACTATGGGCTCCTTCCTCGAGCGCCAGGACACTCCTCAAAGTAGCTGTGTACTTATAAATCATTCATTCATTCATTCACCCCTCCATGCACAAGAACCATTGCAAGTACCTTAGATGTCTCTCAGGGCGGTTGATTTACATGTTTGATGTTTTACTGAAGAAAACGTTTAACTTAATTGAAGGCACGACGTAAAAAAATATTGTGATCGCTGATCTTGCCTTTAATTTTGAAAGCAAGAGGCTGAAACTATAGTTGCCATGATCCGTTTGGAAAATAATCAATGAAAAGGAAAAGGTAGGACAGGGAGTCAGAATCGAGTACAGCTATCAGGTTTTCCTCTTATGTGTTACTTGTGGGAGCAATCGAGAGGGTTCATGTACAGAAAAGAAGATCCTGAAAAGGCAGCATTACTTCTCGGTTTAATCCTGACTATTCAGACTGAAATACCAGGAGCCAGGGCTTACAAATAAACAAAACCTAGATAGGATGGGCTAGCATCGGGGTTTATTGAATTTATGTCTATGTTCCTTCTGGTCAAGCAGGACTGCATTAATCCTAAAAACGGGTATTTTATTGCATGACCCGAGGCTCATATTGTGTTAGTTTAAACTTAGTCACAAAGGCCAACTAGGCTTGAAGGCCTCATTTGCAATAGAATGTCTAAAATTAGTCGCCCGACTGATCCGCATAGAATACTTCCAAATGCCCCCGCATTCAGATTCTGTTCAGAAGCCGCAGCCTCCTTGGGCGATGCACAATGATGAAATATTGATGGCTGCTGCCTTCTGCAGCACCCTCTTATCTCACCTCACCAGGGGAGCCATGACAGCAGCTTTCACGCATGTCTGGAGAAAATAGGAAGCTGCACACAAAAAAGCTGTCCTTGCATTTAGTTACTGAAGGCCTCACACTATGCAGAGACTGAGTGGAATGAGAGAAACTGGAGAATGCAATCTGTCCAGAGGTATCTGGTACAGCGGCAGGTTCTGAAAAATACATCCTAAGAAAGGGAAAATATCCATGTTATGCCAAGAGTCGTAACATCTGGTGCCCAATAAAAAGCATTAAAAACAGCATTACACAATGCAGGCAACAAGCATTGGCAATGCCAATAGGTCTGCCTTGTGAATGCATGTCAAGCCAGAGAATGGCACACCTCGATTTGCATCATAAAAATAAGTGTGCAGTATGGGATTTCCTCAGTACCACCCATGGAACCCATTTAGTGTACAGCTATATTTTGGCTAATTTAAGAGCAATTTCCAAATGTTAAAAGTTTTGATCAAGAATTTGTGCCATTTTGCATGACTTTGTGTGACTTTGTGGTGGCACAAAGTCTTTGGTGCTGTAAACCAAGGTTCGAGCCTCGGGGTCGCGTCCACATCCTGTGATTCTGGGCAAATCACTTAGGGGCATATTATCAAGACAGGCCATAAAATTACCGCCGCTTTAGCGGCAGAAAACTGCCACTAAAACGGCGCTAATGGGCTTGATAATATGCTCTATGGCATTCCAATTGAAGCCCATGTTAGATGTGAAGGACATCTAACCTGAGCTTCAATTGGAATTCCGTAGAGCATATTATCAAGCCCATTATCGCCGTTTTAGCGGCGTGTTTTCTGCCGCTAAAGCGGCGATAATGTTATCGCCTGTCTTGATAATATGCCCCTTGATCTCCCCGTGTCTGACGTGCCCTTGTGTAACGTAACTGGTGCTCATTTAAAGCGCTCCAATACCTTCGGGTCGAGTTTGCGCTATATAAATCCGAATTAAAAAAATTAAATTAAAAATCCTGCCCAAGGTTTAGTATCAGAATAATATCATATTTCCACTCAGACCTTCCCCTCTCCTTCACACTGTAATGAGTTTCACCGCAACCTGAAGCACTGTCACAAGCTGTTTATTGTGAATTATGGAGGCAGTCCTAACCATCTTACAATGCATACTGGACAGATTATTTAGGGCGTCTACAACCTTTTCTGTAACAAGAGCTACTTATGTTCAATGAAAATCATCCCGAGGTACTGATGTTAGTGATGTAGGAGTGGCCACCCCAAACAAGACTGTCCAAACAAGATGACATCAGTGCATTAAGCAGCGTTGTCCATAAATTCCCCTCTACATGGGCAATACATAGCTGCCCCCCTGGCACCAAGGTAATATTGGGAGTAATAAATCTCCCCAACTCAAATAATAGCTTTAAATACATTTTGAAAATTCAAATATTTTCCTCCAGACAACAGCTTATGAGTTCTAAAAATACACACATTTGAATCTCAAATGCGTCCTTTTTAATTTTGGCATGCAAATAATAATTCAACTAAGCAAATGTTTCTATTGTGGGAGGCGGGGCTGCACACAGGAGAGCTACTTACAAGGAGCTGGAGAGCAGGTGGCAGCTCACGAGCTACTCAGTGACGCCTAGAATATTGTAATTGTTTATGGTATTATTTTTACCTTCTGCACCCACCGCACCCCCAGAGCTCTTCAAGACTTACCCATTTTCTCTTCAGCTCCCCCGTTCCTATCTCCCTCTCTTTTTTTGTGAGTTTTTTATAGCGAAAACTTAACTCGAAGGCATCAGAGCGCTTTACATGAGCACCAGTTGCATTACAGACAAACACGTTCATTTCTGTTAGGGATGGGGAGACTAAGTGATTTGCCCAGAATCACAGGATGTTGAGCGTCTCTTGCCGAGACTCGAACCCGGTTCCCCAGCTTCGAGGTTGACCGCTCTGCCTGTTTGTTCCTGTGCTTGACCATCTTATCTAAGCTGCTGAGATACTCAGTGTCATGTGATTCTGCAACTCCAGTCTTTTTTTAAGCCACCACCTATAAGGTTTCTGAGGCTCTTAGTTTTGCTTTTTCCTTCTTGTTTTTTAATTTAAAAAATCCAGCTATGCAGAGGGTTGCTTGAATGAAGTCATCACAGTCCGCATCAGGCCAGCTAGCAGACATGGCTCCCTCAGCCGCACCTCCATTGATGCTGTTAACGGCACCACTTTCCTACTCATCTTAAATTACCTCCTCTTTCTTGCATACAGCTAATCCATGAATGCATCTGTAAGACCTCTCTGTTACAGTCAAGGATGTGCAGAGAGTTGTGGTGTCTTGCTATCTCATGCATTCTTGATGTTCCCTGCTGCTCAGCCAGTAAGTGAGTTCATTGGATGGTTGTAATCTTGAGAGTGTTTGTGAGTCAAGGATGTAGTCTTGTAGGTTACAAAAGGAGTAGGGTATTAGGTTTAGATTGGGCTACAGGTAAATCATGTAAAGCCACATTAAGAGCAGCATCCAGCTGCTCAGTCCTTCTCAATCCAACTGTCCACTCATTCGCTCACAAACACTCTCAACATTACAACCATCCAATGAACTCACTCACTGGCTGAGCAGCAGGGAACACCAAGAATGCATGAGATAGCAAGACGCCACAACTCTCTCCACATCCCGACTCAAACATACCAATAATCACAGTACATGAAAGCATAATCTCCCTCTTCCACAATGTCCCAGGGCTGTTAACATGCTATCACACAGTGGCCTTGCACAGCTAGTCATGTTTTCTTTTTACCCCTTTAAATGCCATGACTGATAATTGTATTTCCCATTGTATGTCTGGGCCAACCTGCACCAGCATGCTGACTATGCCTGGCTAAATATGAACTTAAAATGTCCCTCACGACATAGAGTCAGCTGATAGCTATGCACAACTTGATCCATTGATGCATACACTCTTGCACTAGGCTGGCTAATTGCACCCTCTCTCGTTGAAATGCTTACAACAAGTACACATCTTAAATTAGACCAAAGTATTGCCTTTGGCTTTCTCCTTTCAGTAGATGTTAATTTTCCTGGAGCTCTGCACAGCTTTGCACGGTTCCTGATCTCAAGCAGCTATAATAAGTAGCACAGCAATAATTATATAAAATCAGATGATATGTCCCCAATATGGAACCCATTAATAGGAAGACAAACAATCCATTCAATTCAATTACTTTATTGGTATACAACATATCAATAAAATGGAAAGTAACACAATAATACATAAAACACACAAGTTCATAATGATCATAAAAATATTATAAAACCCGCGCAGATAGAAATATCAGTTATACAGTATGCATCGCTTTGCGTGCCCAGACAGCAGTTGACAGAAAGGCACCCACGTGAAATACTAATTCATCATCTTCCAAATTAACAATATTCCTGAATGCATCTTTGTAATGAGCGAATCAATGGTTTAAAAAAAAAAAAAGGTATGAAAAACAATTTGGCATATTGTATATAAAACTTACAGAAAAATAAGAAATGTAAAATACCTTACCCTGACCGGCCGTAACACGGGCATGGCAGAGAGTCAAGATTAGTATGATAGCCAAGGGGCAAACATAATAAAAACTTCTCTGTACCAGCTCCTAGATGAAAGAGCAATCCCCGCTCCCAGCGGCCCATGGGTTTGGTGAGATAGCTGAAGTTCAACATTCGTGATGGACATAAAAGTAGCTACTGGTGGCTTCCTATAATCCATATCATGTCTATTCATTCTATAATAGGTACATACAGCCATCCGTAGCTCTTTTTTATTTACAGCATCTATCCCATTGGGGCTGTCGAAGATATGTTCATAGTTGATCCTGCTTAGGCTGGATCGATCCTCGGCTAGCCATGGGATATCCATACCCTTTTCACACTTGAGACAGTCTCTTAAGATTTCCCTTGTGAGGGAAGCTGCTGTGTTTTTCCAAATGACAAGCAAAAAAAGAGCGGGCGGGCCTTCATGTAGTCCTCAATAAAATGCAAGTTTCATTCACTGTGGCATACGTATAGGGACGTGGCGATAGGGACGACCAGGAGTTTGCGGCAAAACCTATTCTCATCCTGAATAGTACTGACCTTTGAGAAGCTCCATATCTCAGCGCTGTAAGTTGCCACAGGAATACACTGGAAAGAAAACTGTTTTAAGACAGCTGAAACAGCCCCTGACAGCCCCGACCTCCTGGGTTGGGGTAGACTAATAACCAAGTTAATTGCTTTGAAAATCTTGTTCCCACAATATGCCAGGTGATCAGTCCACGATCCACTGGTGGCAAAAACCAGCCCCAAATAAGGAAAAGGGCTTGTGCAATATAAGCTCTAATTGTCCACAGAAATAATATTTAAAACATGCTTTTTTGGGCCACAAGCCATCATAAAAGCTTTTTTTAAATTAGTACATAACTCTAAATAGCCAGAAAATCAACAAAAACCCACACTAAAAGACGCAGAATATGTGTTGCAGGGCTGGGAGTATCTGGCCATTAATTCTCTGGACAACCAATCAAAATGATCATTCTAGAAATGTTTGCTGTCAACAGCTAGGATCATTCGTACAGGACTCTCAGGCCCAGGACTTCATAAATCAGTAATTTTTGACTGTGATTCCTACAGCTTCACGTATTCTCAAAGATTCTTCAAGCTGCCAACAGTAACAGATGGTATAGGTGACATATAGGATCCCATAGAATGAGCTGGAAGACAACTTGTGGCAGACTTTTCCAGATCTGCAATGAATCCAATTTCCAACTGAGACTACATTAACAAGTCTTAACCGTTTGGGTCTGTGGTAGGGATGTGTTTAGCTCCTTTGGCTAGTCAATGTAACCTTTTCAGCACACAACATTCATATGGACCTTGACAGGACTTCCATTTTCTATGCCTGGAAGTGTCCTTCCACGCACCCACCTGGGATCTTGCTGTTCTCCTCAGATTCATCTTCTACACACTTTTACATGCCTTACAAGACAATGCATGGATGTTCATCATTACTGCTGTCAACATAACTATGCACTGTCACCCCATCACGCCATCTCCTCTGTTTCACTCGGTGAAGATAAAAATATGAACGCACCTGTGCAAATTGTGAAAATCAAAGTGAAAGTGAAAACACACAAATGCCTTGTCGGCTATACGGTAGCCTGGAACTAGATCACCTCCACACTCAATGTTGTTAAACCTACACCCTTGCAATATCTTCCTAGACTTCCAAGCATAGCATCTTGCCGGAACCAATCTTGCCTCACATCTTAATCACTCAGTACCCTCTCTCAGACCCTGACTTTGTAGAATATTTCGCTTCAAAAATCACAGATTTTAGACCCACTATAACCTGCCCTTCAGCACCTTCAGGCCCACATTCATGCTCCCATCCCCATTGACTGACAGGTTCATTTGCAGCATGGCAGTCAGCCCACTAGTCAGCAGGGCAGGGGAGGCTATGGTTGTATTCTTTACTGTGCTAGCAGAGGACTATCCACCATATTGAGAAATCTGGTCTGGCGGATTCTCTGCAGGGACTGAATCTATCCGAGTTTGTTTTCAGAAAGAAAAAAAATTAATGACCCAGACAAGTAAGGAATTATCTTCCTGTGTGTGCGGGTAACTATCAATTTTCGCTTCCCTAGAAACCTTTGGCTACGAGGCACTCACGGGCATGGAAAGTGAGTGTCAAGTGCCCTAATTAAGTTAGGGTGACAGTCACTATAAACTGGTAGACCAGGAACAGATGGGTGGCAGGTAGTGGGTTCGCACACAGGAGCAGGCGAAGATCCCCAAACTCTAATTGGAACAGGGAAACCACAATTTGGTGGCACGGGTGCACCACCGATTCTCATTTGTGCTTCTGATCAACTAAACTCTAAATGGCCACCCAACTGCTAGTTACCAGACCTCCCAAACTAGACTCATCTTTCTTCTTAAGTGTCTCAAACTCTCTTGTGCACCATCTAACCCATTCAGTTTCCAAATCATAAAACCATGAGACCTTGCATAGTATCTGTTTAAGATCACTCTTTACCTTTTCACTGAGTTCAGGTACCAGACCCAACTATTTAAGTCAACTATTGTCCAACCCTTACTCAAGAAACCGACAGCAATTACATCCAACCCTCTCCCTGTTTCACAACTTCCAAGGTTCTCTAAAATCTTGGAATGCTTTGTTTTTAACCACCTCCATACTTTTCTCACTTGCCATGATTTAATTATCCCCTTAAAATCTAGCTTTAGCACACCACACTCTACTGAAACTACACATTGTCATTTGTCTAAATACATCACTTTTGTACATCACAAAAATTGTAGGCCTGGGCTAAAATTTCGTTCCGTTCGCGGAAATTGCGATAATTTGACATTTTTGCGTTCCGCGGAAAGCGCGAAAATGTCAAAATTTCCGCATTCTGCAGCTTAGCGATAATTTGGTTCTTGTTCGCGCTGTAAAATAATACATTCTTGCGCGCGCGCGATCGCCTTACCTGAATCCCTGCGTTCGCCGACAAGTTTTCTTGATCCGGTCGCGTTCTCCATGAGATGTCGTATTGTTTTTAGCCATTTGCGCTGCCTCGCGACAGTTCGCGCCCGCAGTGACGTCATGCGTCGCGCGATCACGTCTTTCTTCTCGCGATCATGCACCGTGAGACAACTGAAAACAAGATGGCCGCGCCCGCGAGCAACCACGTGGGTAAGTTGGCGAGCCGCAACCATGCAGAAAATCTCGCGAACATGCGGGAAAAAAACTTCCTCATCTTCGCGATATTTCCGCGTATTTGCGATAATTTTTAACATTTTCGTGATAATTTGCGAAAGTGGATTTCGCAAATTCTGCCCACCCCTAAAAAATTGGCATTGATGTTAAAAGTCTTTGGCCTTTTAGCCACTTTAATGCTACACTCCTTTCCACACTCACCACTATAGGCTAAGGATAGGTGAAATTCTTGTCCGAACTTCAAAGTAGGAGAAATTAACTTTTTAGGTCGAGCATTTGAGACCTCTTGTTTTTACTTTAGTATACATTATTATATACCTATATGTGTATATACTTTGTGGGCTCTGGAGATCAACTCTAGGACTTGTCTGCTTCCGCTTAGGGACTTTTTTTTCTTTTCAACTGCCTCTATTTAACTGTTTTGATAGAAAACAACTAGAAGAGGTCAGTAAATTACCAGAATTGCTTTCTGCTGAGGGACATTCTTTTTTCATTTTTTCTGGCATCCGCCTCTATTTAACTTTCTTGATAGAAAAGGACCAGCAGAGATCTGTAAAAAAACAGAATCGCTTTAGCATTCTCTAGATTCCAGTCCATAGAAATTGTCTTCCACAAGCACCAGTAGACAATAATATATTTTTCAAATCTTATATTTTCAGTGATATGACCTACGAAGGCCCTGATTTTATATTAAAAACAGAGCTTTGGACTATACCGTTTCCAGCAATATTTTCTCCATGTGTTCCCATACATGGCGTGTCACGCAGTTTGGTGATTACTTTCCCTCCATGTTAAAGAACAGTAGATGTTTCAGCACCCAGGCTAATGTGCTGCACAGCTAATTACATATAAGGTCCCAAAGGCGAGACTGATTGCATTGCAAAAGTTTGTTTTAAAGTGCAGAGTATTGTTAGTGTTGATCCACAGGTGAAAAAAAGCACAGCCCAGTTGCTTTTACGAGCACCATGAGAAACCAGGCAATGTAATTACCTCAATGTTAATTGCATTAACATAATCATACATTGCACAGTCCTCTGACAGTGTTCTTCAAAGAATCTTTCCCAGCACGAAAGCATGTACGGTGCCTGCCTGCAGATTTCTCCAGGGACTCTGACAGGCAGGCACCACTCACAGGCTGTCGTGCTTGCTTTCATGGGCTCTTAGGGGCCAGACTAAGTGATAAACATAATCCAATTCCAATTAAGGTAATTAAATTGCTCAGCCCCTGAAAATGATGGGCACTGCACAAATATTCCTTGTTGAGTTTGGCCCTCTCTGCAGGGTCACACCAAACCTTTTGGCTTCACTTCTCTGGTTTTGTAAACCCATTTGGTTGATATATAAGACACTTTGGGCCAGATGTGCGACCATTTTTGCATGAGCAAATGGGTTTGAGAACCTGTTTGCGCATGCAAAAACAGCATGGGGAATGTGCAAACCCTATTTTGCGAGTCACAATTTTTTTCAACTTCCCTTCCTAATAGCGAGCGCAAGTCTATGTAAGAATATTTTGCATCCGCAAATGCGGGCGCAAAACACTTGCAAATTATCACCCTCTTCAAGAGGGTGGTACTGGGGTGGCAAAAGAGAAGGGGACCCCTTCTCCTTTGCCAATGCAGGGGAAAATATTTTTTGAAGGCAGGCAGTGATCCCAGGGACCACTAACTGCCCTTGAAAAATAAAAGAAAAAGTTTCATTTTTTTTCTTTTTTAAATGCATCCCGTTTTCCTTTGAGGAAAACGGGCTGCATTTAAAAAAAACTACTTTATTTAAAAGCAGTCCCAGACATGGTGGTCTGCTGAGTCCAGCCGGCCACCATACCTGGGAGGGCCTGCCATTCCCAATGGGGTCGCAATTTGCAAGAGGCTCATTAATATTCATGAGCCTCTCTATTTGCAACCCCAGTGGGAATCGCTAACAGTGTGAAAAACACTGTTGTACATTGGAAATAGCGCCTCACAAATTGCGAGTCGCAAAAAACTCGCAATTTGCAAGGCGCTATTTCCACGGTCGTACATCTGGCCCCCAACCTCTACCAACCAGTGCTACAGTGGTTGTGCTTGCCCCCTAATAATTGTACATTTGGCTTGCACATTGCTGGGACATTTAATTTACTTGTAAGTCCCTAGTTGTTAGAAATGGGATTTCTGGTTGGTTAGGGCGAGCGCCTAAGCCAGGCAGAAGCCACCGCTCTAGTCAGGGCAAGGGAGTTACCCACTGAAGATAACCCCTCCTCACCCCCTTGGAAGCTTGGCATGAGCTGTCAGGCCTCTCACAGAGGCAATGTGTAAAGCGTTTGCGCAACACACGCACACAGCAGCGACACACTAGGCACACCACAAAAGAAACTCCACACAAGGTTATATAAAAAATTGCCTTTGTATTATGCATAAAACACATTAGAACATATCACATACATACACTGTGCCACCAGGCACTTGTCATGTATTAAGTGGAATCACATAAGTCATCAGGCCAATTGAGCCACTGTTATAAACACCACAACCCACAGTTAGCCAAGACAACCAGTAACTAATGGTGAGGGTGCACTGAACACAGCACCTCTAGGCATAAACCATCAGTAACAGTGCACGTGTCGTAGTCACAAATTGGGGCCCCAGTACACATATTATGAGCACCTCTCCTGCATAAACATAACAACGGTACTTAGTATAGCGCCATATGCGTGTAATCATCAGTGCGGTTTTGCGCACTTTCAGCTAGACATACATATCATAAATACATCCTGTCCCCCATTAGGAGCCTTATGCCCACCATAAAAGCAAGGGCTACTGTCTTTCCCTGCATAGGTTCCTGAGCCACTCATCCTTCTCCCACAGGAAATACGGGGATGTGGAACCTGCGGCCCCGTCTGGGCTCACCCCACAAGGTTCACAGGAGCAACCAGAAGCCCCCAATAGTGCCCCAAATCAGCAGCTGCTGTGAGTGGCGCAGTGCAGCTTCTGGCCAGCGGACTATGTGGGAGACCTCTCTGGGTCTCGTGCACTCAGAGACGCAGAGAGGTCTCCCACGTAGTCAACCAGAAGTCCCCACAATACTCCTCAAAAAGGCAGTGCAAAGCACATAAGGGCAGTGAGATCTCACTTGGTCCCCCCAAGACAAAATGATGGTCAAAAGCGGCCTCTCGCTACTCCGAGGTGCGGCTCTCTCTGTGAAGACCAGGGGAGGCGCTAATTCCCCTACGGCTAGCTCTTCGGACTCTTCCTCACTCCAGGCAAGTCAAAGTTTCCTGGTGGGCTCCAGAACACGGAGCAAAGCCTCCGTCGGCTTCCCTTCCCTGCTGGCTGCTCATGGCCGTGGGCCCCGCCAACAACCAGGCAACAGCCACCTGACTTCTGTTCTGTCACGGGAGGCACGCCAGTCCAGTGTGGCTGGGGCTGTAAAGCACCGGAAGTTTCTGGGGGCCTGGCTGGGCGTTGCCGCTGCTGTGGGAAGGCCACTTCCCTCCTCTAGCCCCGGTTGCTTCGGCTGGCCCCCAGCCTTACGCTCCCTCGGGCGCCGGGCAGTGTCAGGATCCCGGGGAATCCTGCCTGGATGCAGTTCGCCCTGACCTGATCGGGCCCAGCAACTCTTCTCTGGCCCTGCCATTCTAATCATGGACTCAGCTGGCAGGGAGAAGGCTGGAGGAATCGAGGTTCCAGAAAGCTCCCACGGTCGGGACTTTTCTAAGGTGACTCAGGGTCCTTATTTGCCGCTGCATCTGTACCTTAGGCACGACGAGAGGTGCAGCAGAAAAATGGGCACATAGCTATCTGGCCACAAAGGCCATGTGAAAGCCCTAGGCTAGTGCGATTCAGCATACATGCACCAGGTCTTTCTCCACTTGTCTAAAACGTTAAAAAGCACGCAGACTTAGCAGAACAAGGTATGAGCACCAGTAGTTCCTACAACACAGTGCCAGCCACAAAGTTATGGGGGACCACATGGGGTACACCAATAAAGTGTCCCCAGGGAGGCCAGCACAACGATTCCTTTAGGCTGGGAGGTAGTCCCTTCCAACCCAAAAAATAAGGCAGCAGGTCAGCACTTCCTGCAGCCCAGCTCCATGGTGGTACCTCCAGGTCCCACGCAGTCTTCTGTTCCAAGTAAGCTCACAGCACATTGCATGGGGTCACAGCCCCAATACTTATACTCATGAAAGTCTTTGTCCTCCCCCGGCACAGGGCTCTGTGCCTGGTCCAAACCAGTTCTGGGGATACTCACACCTTCCTCTAAACTTCCTCGCTCACTCCTTTGTCAGTGTAGGCTCTGACCCCAGACACACCACAGGGGGGCAGAGCCAGCATTGTCGAAGGCAGGCACAGTCCCATTCAGTCTTAGGTGCTACTCCTCCCACCACTCCAAATGCAGATTGGTCTATTCAGCCTAGTGCTGCCTCACCCAGCCCCACTGCACCTTCCCAGCCTGTGTCACTCCAGAGCCAGACATGCAATACACAACAGGCAGGCACAAAGACACATAGCACACAGAAATGCCCACTTCTATAAGTGACATTTCTAAAATAGTGATAATAATTCTGCGAACTCCATTACCAGCATTTATTATCATTATTTCAAACATACCAAACTTGACCACTCTACTCCTCTCAGGTCAGGAATTACCACTGAAGCACATAGCAGGGAATCTCCAATGCATTCCTATGAGAGGGCAGCCTCACAGTAGTGAGAAACCAAAATGGCTGTTTGTCACTACCAGGACATGCCACACAAGCTAAGGCACATGTCCTACCTTTTACCTACAGTGCACCCTGCCCATAGGGCTAGCTAGGGCCTACCTTAGAGGTTACTGATGTCTAGGACCTACCTTAGAGGTTACTGATGTGTAGTAAAAGGGGGGGTCACAGACGTGGCACCAACTTTATGTGCCACATCACAGCGGCAGTAAACAACGTGCGCAGGCACTTTAATGACAGAGGCCTGAGACAGGTTTGAAAGGCTACATTGGTGGGTGGTGCAATCAGTGCTGCAAACCCACCAGTAGCATTTAATTTACTGGCCCCGGGTATATGAGATACCACTTTACTGGGGTCTGATAGGTAAATTAAATACAAACAGGTGTAGACCGAATCTTACCACGTTTTACCATAGAGAGCACATGCACTTTACACTGGACAGCAGTGATAAAGTGCCCAAAGTCCTAAAACCACCAACACCAAGTCAGAAAAAATACAAGGTTGAAGGAGAAAAGTTCAGGGATGGCACTGCAAAAAGGGCTAAGTGCAACACTAGTATATGGTACAACTGGTACCCAGGGCCTGTAAATGAAATGCTACTAGTGGGCAGCAGCACTCATTGTGCCAGCCCTAAAAGTAGCCTTTAAAATCATATCTCCGTCCTACCATTGCAACCTATTGTGCAGTTTTAAAATGCCGATTCGACCTGACAAAATAAACCTTTTGCCAGGCCTAAACCTCTGTTTTTAAAGCACATAAGCCACCACCGAAGTAGACCCTAAACAACCGATAGGGCAGGGTGCATTGTATCTAAAATGTAGGACATGCGTTTTTAAGTTTTACTTGTCCTGGTAGTGAAACACTTTTAAGTTCATTTTTAACTACCTTTAGCCTACCACTCCTATAGCAGAGCCAGACTGGGAACCAAAACCAGCCCTGGCAACATGCTCGGTCGGCCCCCAGAAGGGGCAGGAGGGGGTGCGGTCGACCTGTTTTTTAAGAAAGGTTTTGAACTATTTTGTTACAGGGGGCTGATATTGCCAGTCCCTGCTAACAAAAACGCCCCCCCAGGGGCCCAAAACCAGCCTCCACCCTGACAGCCCACCAGGGAAATGCCCGGTGCCCATATGGCCAGTTAAGCCTTGCCAATAGGAGAACATTGGGTTATCTTATTATGTTTAATAAGTGCTAACCTTTGATTGGGAGAAGGTGGAACTCTCATGTCTGGACTCAAATAAATTGTAATTTAAAAACCTCTTTAATGGTAAAGTTGAATTTTAGATTACAATTTTGAAAATGCCACTTTTAAAAAGTTAGCATTTTTCTGCCCTAAACTTTATGAGGCCTTTTAGGAGTTTCCAGCTGCTTGGGCCTGTTAATTGCTCCCCCATCAGGAATGCATATTGATCCCAGACAGTGAACAATAGGACGTAGGTGTAGCTGTGAGAGTAGCATTCTGTCAGGATGGGAGAGGCGAGGTTCTTCTTTGACCCATTTGCATTTCAAAGTGCTGCATTCAACACACTCACAAAAGAGCTTAACATCAGCCTATGTCACCCTACACCTCTTGGAGCCTGTGCAGAGGAAGAAAGGGGAAGGAATTAATTTTCCAGAACCAGATGTGTGGTGAACTAGAATTTCCCCACTTCAAAGGGTGGCACCAGATATAAATATTGGTACTCTTGAGCCTCTCATCAGTACACTCCCAGGCCTGTGAACTGCAGATGAAGGACTGCCTTGTTACCCAGAGGACTGCCCTGCAATAGAATAGAAATGAACAAGCTCTAGAATTAGAAAACCAGTCAGGTTATGAAATCATTCCACCATTGACAGTTCAGTTACAGGTATTAATATAGATGTCCAGGGTGTGGCTTTGCTCCAGCCCTTAGGAGAGCTCCGGCTTGTCCGACACCGTAAACCCGCCATTCGTTACTTAATCCAGACCAATCGATGTTACATGGCCCCAACACATAACCCACAAATGCCTGCTGGCCGTGTGGATGTGTGGCTGGAGTAAATCAATCTGTGGAGCCCAGGATTGAGCAGAGACCAGGCCAGCCGTCGGTAGAGCAAACTGGACTGGGACCAGAGCCATGAGGCCAGTGGGGGCCCTGAGGGCGCCTACAGGGGTTAAGTGGGTTTTTTCCCCCCTAGCAGGGGCGTCCTAATATTGGAGCGGTGCACCCGAGGAACCGGCGGCCACAACAAGAGGGGCACAGCGGCCCGACTCAGAGGTATGTATCTGAGGTCTGAAGGTAGTGCAGCACGCTGATCCATGGCCCCGGTCGTAGGAGGGCAGATGGCCAGGACAGGACTGCAGCGACAGAGGGCCTCTGAGATGCTGTCAGGGTCCACCGGAGGCCCGGTGGGGGCTAGCAATCGAGCAGCAAGAAGGAGGGTGTGGCCTGCTTGCATGCCTCAGAGCTGGGCTAGGACGCAGGGTGGGTAGAAGAGGAGGCAACTGCGGGTGAGAGCCTCGGTGGCATCTACGGGAGATGGTAATGGGTATTGGGCCCTGCAGATCAGCTGAAAATTTGAAAGTTACTGTAAGGGGGCTGCTTCAGACCGTCCCTGAGGCCTGGGAGCTTTAATTGTGGAGAACACTAGAGGAACTCCCACTGGGCCCTTCACCATATGGAGCCTGAGTGGTGGTTTTGCACACCGGCCCCTGGGGGGGGTCCACATTTGGATTCCCTGTGCGGTGCTTCTGCCTGGCCTTCCATATTTCGGGCTTGCTCCAGGGTGTGAGAAGTGAGGAGGCCTTGCCAGCAACTACAGGGTGTGCCCTTGGGGTGCCTGGAGTAGAGAGCTCTCCCCCTGACCTTTTCTGTCAGACTGTCCTAAGAGCTGCTGCTTCTGGAGGGTCGTGGTGAAACCAAAGAGGCAGTTACCACCGCAATCTAACAAGATGGACAACCCTTGGAGGGTGTGGGGTTGCCCCGGTGGAGTCAGCAGATCCCTCTTTTGGGGCAAGTATGGTGGCCATTCAGGGCCTTAAGACCTCTCTGGAGCCTAAAATAGATGCAGTCACGATAGACATTGGTCTTCTGCGTGCGGAACTTCAGAAAATGTCCAAAAAGGTATCAACATCCAATATCCACACCCTCCAATCCACCTTCAAGTTATTGGAAGACCAAGTACGCAGCCTCAAGAAACAGCATGAAATCATGGCCGCCAGACTCGAGGACCAAGAGGGCAGGGCCCGCTGGAGCAATATCAGAGTGGTTGGGGTCCCGGTGGACCTTATAACTCCTTCCTGTGACCCAAACGCCTCTCCAAATTCTTTTCGGTTGTGAAGGTGCACAGGGCGCTGATCCAACCGCAGAAGCCGGGGGTTCCCCATGTACTATTATTGCCAGGATTTTCAACTACTGGGACAGGGACCCTATACTCCAGGCAGCTCACTCGCTAGGGAATTGAAATACGAGAATGTCACAGTGCGCTCCTTCCTGGACTTTACGATACAGGGACAACATCAGTGCTATAGCTTTGAGGAAGTGAAGAGGGCACTATGTGATAGAGAATTGAAATATATGATGTTGTTCCCAGCCAAACTACGCGTGTTGCTGGACGGCAAAGCATGGTTCACCACTTCCATGGCATAGGCATGGGACTAGCTGGAGGGCTGTTGTACCTTGGATCGGAGGTGGCCTCATGGGGGTGGGAGAGGGCACCCCTGGGCCAACAGAGAGATCATTCACCGGCCCTCCTTGACAGCCAGACAATCGATCGCAGAGAGGAAGAGGCACTGTGAGAGACACTGATGGACACTGGATGAGTACCTGATTGCATTGTATTTGGGGCTGCCTGTGAGACTACTGCTTTGACTGGCTTGAGAATGCCCTACTGAGGACCATTAGTCAGACTTCTATCCCCTTAAGTGTTCTGTGGGCCCAGGCATTAATTTATTCTTATTATTTTATAGGGGAGACCCAATAGAGCGTATGGATAAAAGTTAATTCTAGGGTATTTGGGCGAATGTTCAGCACATGAGGGATTGTACATAAGTCTATTTTATGGGCAATAGCTATGCGGAGACATAAATGTCGGTCTCATGAGGGGTTTGCGAGGGCCTTAAATGTGAAACAACTAATTGGTAGAGTGGCCAACCCTTGAAATTTTCATTGTTCATTGTTCAGTTAAGGGCCACAGGCACTCTGCAAACTGGGGGGGGGGGGGTGGGCATGTTTCGACCCACAGTGCAGAGTAGCAGGGAGGGGGGAGTTTATAGGAATGTAATGCTCTTGTTTTTCGTTCAAATTTATGACCAGTTTGTGATTGCATGGTGGGATGAGGAGGTTAGGGGGTCTGACCATGGTAAGGGGGCTGGATGATGACCAGATCCACATCTTGGGCAGGAAGGGCCCACTCCACCACACAAAATGGAAATGCAGGCCTCCCATGCCTAAAAGTCCTGCCCTGGAACGTGAACAGTCTAGGCTCTAAGATTAAAAGTACCCTAGTATTGCAATTTATCCATCAACACGCCCCAGAGCTTGGCAAGAAACCCATTTGAGAGGTCACTGCTGCAAGACCCTGGATAGATGGGGCTGCACCCTGATAGCTCATGCAGGCTTCAGCACTGGGTTTCGGGGGATGGGTATCCACCTGAAATCCTCTACACTATACACACCTGGTCAGACATAGTGCGTCTCTCTGGGTTGCTTCGTGCTGCAGACGGGCATTTGAGAGGGTCAGGCGCTTAACCTATGCTCTCTTTATGCACCGCCTAAGTTTCAAGGGGACACTTTATCAGCACTTGGTGGTTCTCTCTTGAACAGGTGGCTGGAAATGGGAGCTAAGCAGGGAGGGAGCCAACTTCTCTCCTTTATGACTGTCATTTGTTTGGTGGACCTTTAGTGGGTACATTACCCAAACGAGAATCAGTTCACCCACTTACCGGGCAGACATAGCAGCCTCTCCCGCCTGGATTACGTATTTACCCATCACAAAAATGTGAGTCGTTTAAAGAAGTAACACAGTTGGCACACTGCATTTCTGACCATTCTCTGGTGTTGGCCTCCCTGTCAGGTCCGGTCAGGGAGACAGTACTGCCACCCAGGATAGCTTCTTGGCACTTGAGAGACAGAGAATTCCGAGACTAGGTGATTGAGTCCACAGCTCAACACTTTCTGATCAGTGCAGGATCAGTAGATTTACATTGCACTTTGTGGAGGACTTTTAAGACTGTGTTGCGTGGACACGCTCAGCCCTTAATTAGGATTGAATGAAAGGACTAGGTTGCCCAGTGCGTAAAATAGGAGCAAGAGATCATGGCTGGAAAACAAGAGAGAGACCCCTTTGTGAACCAAAGGAAATAGGGTACTCATGTACGAATATAGACTAAAGTTTTCCTAACACACCAATATACACCATAACACTTATTCCACAAGATAAAGGTCTACAGCATATAAAACCGACAATAAGAGAATTAAAAAAACAGAAGAAAGCCCAAACAATAAGCTAAAAAGAAAAATATGAAAGGTAGAAGTTGATGCACAAAATATATATTTATTAAAAAGTCATATTCATTCAATTAAAAAAGTATATTTTCATAAAAGCCAAAATATAAAAACATAATACATCAAATCAATATTGTAACAATTACAATCAAGAGTAAGCCTGGGCAAAGCACTAAACTACGCTCGCGTAGTTTGCGAAGTTTGAGCTACTTCGCACTACGTGAATTGCACGTAGCACAGTGCGAACACGCGTAGCGTAGTGTTGCGTAGTGCAGCGGTCATTTTTTGCTTGCTCGCGGTCCTCAATGACAAGTTGGCGACCGCAAGCAAGCAAAATTACATCCCGGCAAGACTTTTTCCTCGTTCGCGATCAGCAACATCAAGTTGGCGATCACGAGAGTGGAAAATAAACCTCCCGGGGAGATTCTCAACGTGAGGATGTCAGGTTTCTCATTGCGAGTGGTCGCGTATGCTCGCGACCGCTCGCGATGAGAAACTACCAGTCCGCGTTGAGAAAGCTGCCACTCGAGTAAAAATCTACTCCAGCGGCAGAAAACTACAGCTCGCACTGTGCAAGATGCCGTTTTCAATGATTGCACAGTGTCGGTTGCTTGTCCGCACTGTGCAATCATTGAAAACAACATCTTGCACAGTGCGAACAGGGTACTACGCAGTTCGCGAAGTGCTACGCGTAGCTCGCGTAGTGCGAAGTGCACTTTGCGTAGCTTCGCGTAGTGCTGCTTCGCGAACTATGCCCAGGGTTAATCAAGAGGCAAGTTCATGCACAGTTGCGCCCCTCTTAAGTCCTTGGAAGCAAAAATCACAATTCTGATCATAACCCTCGGAGAGAAAAACATAAGGCAGTACATTTTGTCATAGATTGTGACACATCCGTAGTAAAACATATTTTGTTGACTGGAGCCCGATACACACTTGACGTATGTGTTGAACCAGTCAACTATCGAATTGTGTCATAGGTTGCGTCGATGCATTTTGGTGGTGCTCATCTAATCACACCATCTTTATCAAGACGGTCTTTTGGTTCTCTCGATGTAACTTGCACAAAATATTACATAGATTAAAACCTTATAAAGATTCAGGGATATAACTAATCTGCTGTCCCGGGCTTATACGATTGGTAAGTAAGAATCCACCTGGAAGGGGCTTTATACCTCCACCTCCTCTATTTATGAACCCTCATAAAGTCGCAGGTACTGCTCAGGAAGGTAGTCTCAAATAAAATAGCACATATAATTTATATGTCAAAGAAGTATGCTTGGGGGAACATGGTGGCCGCTAACTAGTAACGGTCGTGAGCTCTCCTGCCTGGATGCTGGACGCACTCAGTTAGGAACGTCTGTTTGTGCTCACCAGTGAAGGGCTTCCCGGAGTAACGAGCAAGGAATCTGTAGGGCTGAAAGTCTCTGTGATTTTTGCGGTTTTTACGGTGGTTTCGGCGGCCTCTTGCTCCCTCCCTGCGCTGGCCCCGACACCCTCGGCGCTAACCGTAGAGAGAGCAGTTGCGAAGATGCTGGGAGGTGTGTGGGCGGAAGCAAAAGTGTGGCTCGGGAGGAGTCGCCGCGCTGCAGCGAGGTCCGGGTTCCCGTACAGGAGCATTGACGTGTCGGGAATAACCAACGGCACTCGGGTCGCAAAATTGAAATCTGCTGAGAAATTCTCCAAGAGGTGCATTGAATAAAATCCTGTACACCTCAAGCGAGCTGGAGCAGGATCTGGGAAATGTAAGTGGGGAAACAACGCCGATGACCCCGGTAAGGAGACAGGGACAGGCTTCACCGGAGGAGGGTGCTTTTGGAAAGGGGGTGGAATCTTTTGAGATAAAAACTGTAAATACAGGGAGCAAAGGAAGAAAAGAGGTTAAGGGTAAGATTGTGAAGCCTATGGCAGTAACAACTAACTGTAATACAATAAACAGGTATACGTTAAGGAGCAGAGGCGTTTGGGGTGGAGAGGATCCTGCACTAAGTGCTGTAACTTTGAAATCAAAAATTCAGGTGATCTCTCCAACTACGCAGATTGAGTCTTTAGATAACCCAACTACCTCTGTTTCTGCATCAGATGGGCACAAAGGGACTGTAGGGTATAAAACCTCTAAAGAAGTAAAAAAAGGAAAACCCAAGAATATAAAAATTACCCCCTCGCTGCGCTCATACTTTAAGATAAAAACACAGGAGTCAAAATCTAAAGCAAGAGACAACCCTAACCCAGCACTAAGCCAATCCCCTAGGGTCAATTTAAAAAATCGGGATTTGGAGGAGGAGAGTATGAATACTATAGCTGCAACTGTCACAGGATCTAAGGAAACTCCTATATTCCAAATTACAACAAAAAATTGTTTTGACCCATTAGTAGGTCTTGAGGCTGCTCCTGATGCATGCTTGAACAGATTAATTTCTAGGACTGAGCAGACTGAACAGAGTCTGAGTATTTCACAACCCTCCTTTGAGCACCTGGGCATGTCAGGAGAAACGTAAGCACTGCCAGCTCAGCCGAGCACCCCCGACTTAGAGAATCTAATGATAACAATGTTAGCCGAAATAAGGCAGAAGTTTGTTATTTCTGAAAATAATCAACAAAAAATTCAAGGACACTGCGAATCAATGGAGGAAAAAATCAACTGCTTAGTGGAACGGGTTGTAGCCATGGAACTTGCGCACGAGCAGCTCCCAAAGAAGGTGATGGATAATCAAGAGGAGATTTTGAAGCTAAAGAAAAAAGAGCAAGAAATGAGAGACAAACTAGAAAGCCTCGAAAACAATGCGAGACGCGACAACTTCAGAATCTTGAATGTTCCGGAAGACAAGTATACAACATTGTGCATTATTGGAGGAAGATATACAGAGAATTCATCGTGACCCCTTTGTAATGCGTACAGGTAGAAAGGCAGCAAGAAGGATCTTGGTAAATTTTAAAACATACTTGTTGAAGGAAAAAATTCTTGCAGGATCTTACAAGAAAAATGACAGGTCGTTTCGTATAAGGTCCAATATATCCCGTTTGACACTGGATAGACAATGGGAGCTTGGCAAGCATATTCAGGAATTAAGAGACCTTGGCGCTAACGCGAATATCCGGTTTCCCGCATCCTTAAGAGTAATGAGGAATAATAAGATGTACAATCCAAACGATGTGAGAACTTTTTTTGAACAGATTAGAGCACAAGCAGTATAATAAGTTCCATGATTAAGTCCATCAAGAGGTAAGAGAGCCCAAATAGAGGTATTACTAGTAAACCTCAAGAAATTAGAGAGGATTCCCCAGGGAGGGTGGGGTGGGTCACGGCCATCGAACTAAACTGTATAAAAAACAAAAAAATACGTTTCACAAAGGGTGGGGGAGCATGTGGGAGAATTTTTTTTTTTAAAGTCCTCAAGTGTCATTAATAATTTACTTTTTAGGTAGTGTTGATATGTTTCGGCTGGTTTTTTTTCTTTTACCAACTGGAATGGCAGATCAATCTAAACCTAGATCTCTGAAAATCATGATATGGAATGTCAATGGTCTAAGAGTGATACCAAGAAGGCGAAGGATACTAGAGTATCTGAAATTGAGTGATTCTAATATTATTTTTATTCAAGAGTCTCATCTTTTAAAAGAAGAATGGTCAGAAATTCTAAAAAATCAGCCATAGATTGACTATTGTATATGTACCACTCAAACGGTAACAGTAAAAGGAGTCGCAATCATGGTCAAAAAAGTCTCCCAATATATATTAGGTGAAACCTGGGTTGATCCACAAGGCAGATGGGTAATAGTAAAGGCTAAATTTCAAGGTATTTCGCTGGCACTTGTAGGCTGGCACTTGTAAGCTATTATGGTCCAAATTTGGACGACCCGACCCCTTTAAAATCATTATTTTTATGTTTGATTGAGATAAACGAGCCTATTATTATGGGGGATGATTTTAATGTTCCCCTTAATCTTACACAGGATACAACATCTAAAAGGGCGGGTGTAACTGTATTAAAAATGAGAGCTACCCTAAGGCAAATAATCCAAGACCTAGGCCTTGTGGATATTTGGTCATTAAAAAACATAAGGCAGGGGTCAGAAACAGGAAAATATACCTTTCATAACAAAAAACATGAGCATCGGTCAAGGATAGACTTTTTTCAGTGACCATATTAAAAGCGTGGTACCTATTCCAGAAAATGTATCTGACCATTCGGCAGTTACACTACAATTTCTGTTGAAAGAAAAAATAGCCGAAAGGCGATGGACGTTGAACCGATCACTACTCTTAGACATTACAATGATAAATTGAAACACTCTACGAATGAATTCTTTCTTTTTAATCAGAATACAGCCCCCTTAAATAAGGTTTGGGACGCATATAAAGTGTTTATTAGAGGCATACTTGTTCGTATTAATGCATCACACAATAAAAAGGGGAAAAAGGAGATCCAAGTATTGGAAGATGCAATTAAAGTAGCACAGGGGAATATAGGGCATATTCCAAACTTAACTAACATCTTGGATCCTGAAACTGAATTAATAAAAGCAAAAAATAACTTAGCCTACTATTTGGAGATTAAGATAAAGCAAAAATGGGAGGCAAGTAAACTTGGTAATTATGAGTATGGGGAAGGATGTGGCAAACGTTTGTCATGGAAGGCGAGAGCGGACCAAGCTAAGAACATGATAAAAGAAGTAAAATGTCAAATAACTGGGAACAGAATTACCGAAGATGGGGAGATTAAACAGGCTTTTGTAAACTTCTTTCAAGACCTTTATACAGAAGACATAAATCCAGATAGGGATCAAATAGCAGTTTTTTTTCAAGATATCAATCTCCCGTCTCAGAGAACAACTATCTGCCCCTTTCACAATAGAAGAAATTTACAGCGTTATTAAAAGTTTAAAGAAAGGCAAGGCTGCAGGATCTGATGCTGTCCCAAATTAAATCTATTCCCATCTGAAAGAGGAATTAGCCCCCATTTTGCTTGATCTTTTTAATTCAATGTATATTTCAAAATTAGAACCTCCCCCATCTTGGGATTTAGCCACAATAATTATATTGTTGAAACCTAATAAGGACCCAAGGTTATGTGAATCATACAGGCCGATCTCCCTTCTTAACAGCGATTATAAATTGTACACACAAATAATTACTAAAAGGCTGGATCGGATGGTCGGCCTCCTGATTCATAACGAACCAGAAGGGACTCATAAAAGGTAGACATTTGCATGATTTAACCCACGAGTTAATAGGCACAATTGATTTAGCAACAGAAAGTGCCACGCCCCTGACGGTGATGACATGTGACGCAGCTAAAGCGTTCAACAGGGTCAATTGGCCTTTCCTCCAAGAGGTAATTCAGCGTTTCAACTTAGGTCACAATTTTGTTTCGGCAATTAAGTCTCCTTATAAAAATCCCTTAGCTCGTGTTTTAGTAAATGGTACTCTTTCTACGCAGGTTACAATAGGTAGGGGTGTCCACATTCACCTCTATTGTTTAATCTGTATTTAGAGCCACTAGCTATTAAACTGAGGGAATGTAAGAATATCATACCATTTTCTTGTAATGGGTGGGTTAAGAAAATTGGTCTACACGCAGATGACCTGATGATATTTACTGGTCACTTACAAGACTCAATAGAAGCAATTTGGGAAACACTAAAAGGCTTTGGGGAAATTTCTGGATATGCTGTTAATCCTTCCAAAACAGAGGTTATGCAATGGAACACAAGTTATAGGTGTGATCAAGTCCGACACAGTATAAGGTATTTCGGGATCGAGGTAAGTCAGAAGCTTGATTTATTAACCAAAACACATTTTGATAAAGTTACATCTAAGGTCAGGAAACAGTTACAACAGTGGGAATCCTTACCTCTATCCTTCTTAGGCAAGTCTAATCTCCTGAAAATGGCAATTCTTCCCAAATACACCTTTCTATTTAACTCAATCCCATTGAAGTTTAAGAAGGCCTGGATAATTAAAGTACAAGGCTTGTTCTCCAGTTTTATTTGGGGCAAGAAAAGACCACAAATAGCCTGGCAGAAGTTCAGGGAAAAAAAGGAAAATGGTGGAGTTGCCAGTCCAGACCTCCTCCAATACCAGAGAGCATTCCATCTTAAAGTATTCACACAACTATTAGGAGACACTGCTGCCCTTTCACCACTTTTTGAAGCACTTACTTTCAGCTTTTTAGCCCAATCCAACTTTTTTCTTTTTAAATTTGGAGACCCCAAATTTTTATAAAGGGTGAAACTCAAAATTCTTCAAGCAGATTGTAAGGTAAGGGTTCAAACGAGGGTGATATTTCATATCCCGTATTATAGCAAGTACGCCCCAATCTGGAATTCACCCGGAACACCAGCTTGTTTACAAGACTCCCTTGCGGTTCCAATAAAAGCAAAGGGAATCGAAAGATGAAGCCAACTGCTAGAAGGGTCTGAGTTAATTTCATGGCAGAATCTACAGGATACCACAGAAAGTTTGGTTTCCACATTTAAGTATTACCAGTTATCAAGCTGGGCTAAAACGCTGAGAAAATGTGGAAAGGGAAATGACCTCTTCGAGTCCAAAATAATTTTGTCTTCACAGGGTCGGAAAGAAATTGCTACTTGATACTGGATGCTAGTACAGTCTAAGGAAGATTCACTGCCTTAGTTTAAGACAATTTAGAGGAAGGAACTGCCGAACTACGATCTTGATATTTTATGGCAAGTATCTCTATCTTTTTTATGGCACAGTGTTAAGTCTGCACCTCTAAGAAAAAATCACCTATTTACTATCCACAGGGCATATTGGACTCCGCAAAGGCTATCCAAAATGGGCGCACAAGCTGTGTAGAAATGTTCAAAATGTGGAGAAATACAAGCAGACGAAGCACATATGTTTAGGCGGTGTCCTTCCATCCAAACCTTCTGGGAAAAAGTAGGTGCAACGATTTCCAGTATTGTGGGGCAGGAAATGAAGGTGAGTCTTCAGCTGGCTATTTTCGGAGTAATCCCAGATGAAGACGCTATAATTAATAAATCTAAACAACACAAATCTCTTATTTTTCTGTTAATTTTGCTGGCGCACAGAGAATTGTGCATTAAATGGATTTTACTTGTTTCAACTTTAGAGTGCGAATGGCTAAACTCTGTGCATAGAATAGCAAAATTAGACAGGGCAACATATAATTCGAAAAAAACAAACTTTTTGAATATTTATGATGATTGGTGTAAGAATAAGCATTCGTAATTGTAACTGCCATAAGTATTCTTACCATATTTTTCTTTAGTAGTCCCTTTTTTATTATGTTTTTTTTCTTCTTTTTTTTCCTAGGCATATGATTAAGAAGCAGTCACGCAGTTTGGCAGGGACTGTCCAAGATGGATTGGTAGCCCGGTGCAGTTAAGCCGCTAGTCCTGTGGTAATGGAGTAAAAAAGAAATGGGAAAGCTGCTAGGCCAATAGAGGATTCGCGATGTAACATATCTCCTCCATAAAGGAGAGACCGGACTTCTCACATATTGTGTGCCCGAAAAAAAGCCGAAAAATTGAATCTTTTTATCTCCAAGTGGTAACTGCTTAAGACAAATGAGGACAATACAAAAAAAAAAGAGGTATGCTTGTTCTTTTTTTGGTTAAGATACCCAGCTTCTTGCTGTTGCCCTCAACACGATGGCCCGAATAACAATGGCATCTTGTTTCGCACGTCAAGCTTATTTAAAAAGGGGCAGCCCTTCATGACTTGGGCCCCAAAGATACAGCTTCTGCCTCTACCTTCCTGGCATCCGATCGGACCATAAGTGTTATGGTGTATATTGGTGTGTTTAGTTACCAAGGAAAACTTTAGTCTATATTCGTGCAAGAGATCATGGGCCTGGGGGCATGGCTTTGCCACGATGCGTAATGGCAGCTTGATTGCTTAGCTCCATCAGCGCCTGAACTCATCCCTGACATCTGGCACACTGATCCTGCATCCCTACGGCTGAGGGGCCATCTGAACTCCTGTGGATGCATGGAAGATCAAAACTGAAGCTGAAAGCCCTGAAACAAGAGTGAAATCGGCATTGACCCGGACAGCCATCGGAAGACTGAAGCCGGGAGCTGCCGAATGGTGTGACTGGTCGTGGCGACGCGGCTGCTCCGGCTACTCCATTGCACAAGGGCGAGGTTGGGGTCCTACATCAAAGCCCTAAGCGACGGAAGGACACCGAAACCACCAGGAGCCGCAGGAAACACCGTGGCACAGCAGTGGCCTTTGTTGTGAAATGGAGCGGTGAGTGACGCTGATGCTGCAGCGCTAATGCGAATACGCAACTCCTCAATCTGGGTCGCCCGGATCCTGAACACCGGCGTGTATGCCCAGGTTGGCTGTCGGGGCCCTCGCTTGCGATCTGCCCGTGGTGCCATGCCTGAGTCAAGGTGCTAGATCTATGGTGAACCTGAAGCGGTGGCAAGCCCCTGGAGCCTCGGCAATCTGTGCGGCCTGGGGCATTTAAGACATTCAATAGACCAAAGTAAATCGACCAGTCCCTTTTGTGCTCCAGGGTCTATCCAAGGCCCTGGGGACTCTTGGGGCCCCGGAGGGGTGCCCCCACATGACACCAACAGGGGCAAATGACTCACCCACCAAGGACATCTGAAGTGCCGACTGCGTAGCAGTGGGCGAAACTCAGGACTATCCCGGCAGTCTCCAGTGGCGTTGTAAAGGCCTTGCTCTAACTAGGCCTGGGTGGCAAATTCCGTTCTGCTCGTGGAATTTGGGTAATTTTGCGTTCCGCGGAGAACGTGGAATCGGCCAAAATTTCTGCGTTCCGCGGCTTTGTGGATATTTTGCTTGTTCGCGTTCTCAAAATGCGAGTCCGCAAGATATTTTCCCCCAAGCACGCAAACAGCATTCGCAAACAGGAAAAAAGCACTGCGAACAAGCAATTCCGCGTGTTCGTGGAATTTCTGCGTGCTCTTGGAGATTTTTACAGTTTCGCGGAACTTTGAGTAGTGAAACTACGCAAATTCCACCCACCCCTGGCTCTAACCTGCGGACTTCTCTCCACAAGTTCTATACTGAGGGTTAAATTACAGGCCAGTGCGGCCCTCAAGCCTTATCTAGGTGATCCACCTAGCCTTGTCGAGCCCCTGCGGGTGGCGTGGATCGACCTACCAGCAGGAGCGGACCCTGCACAACCACAGTGACTATGTCTGGTGAAAAGGCCCTGAAAGGGTCACAACAGACAAAATTGGACAAATACACTCTGCCAAAACCTGTCGAATCCGATCATCACAACAAAGGGAAAATGGTGACCGGCCCAGAGGGGAAGCTTCCTGAACTCACGCTGAAGGACGTAATGGAAGCCATCTCGGGGTCCGCTCCTCTCTAGAACAGAGAATGGATGCAGTCACTTCGGAAGTGTCACTCATCAGAGCAGACTTGATGGAAATTGAGGAGAAGGTGAAGTAAATGGAGATTGTCACCACCAGCCTCATAGGAGACACCTACAGCAAGATAATAAAGACTTACAGACCTTTCGTAAATTCGCAGAAGACAAGCTGGATGACTATGAAGACCGCACAAGACGGCATAAAATACGGATCATTGGGGTACCTGAAAAAGCAGAGGGTCCTGCGGCGGACCTGTTCGTGGAGGACCTCATACTCAATCACCTTCAACCAAAGGGGTTGTCAAACTTTTTTGTGGTGGAGAGAGCGCATAGGGTCCCTGGAGGACGACAGAAACCTGGGGCACCTCCACGACCGATGTTGGCAAAAATGTTATACTTCAGGGACAGGGATGCCATATTGCAGAATGCTAGAATGGCCCCTCCACTTAGATTTGAGAACTCGGGAATCTCCTTCTTTCCGAACTTCACGCTAAATGTACAGAAACAGCGTCGATCATTCCTAGAGGTTAAAAAAAACTTAGAGACAAAGGGGTCAAATATGTTATGTTGTTCCCGGCTCGGCTTCATGTGGAGGTGGAGGTGGAGGGCAGGGTTTGGTTCTTTGACCACCCTAAGGTGGCCGCGGACTGGCTGGAGGGTTGGAGAGGAGCAAGAGATCATAACGTCCGATGAGAGGCAGTGCCGAACCCATCAGCAGACAGACCCGAACTTGATATCTAAGATGTCAAGGACTTTATCCACACATTGACCGGAGAAGCTTACAAAACCATATCGAGGTCTGAGGAACCTAAAGGGCATAAAAGGCTTGTCTAAATGTGGTAATTACTATATGATGCTTGATGATTATTGTTAGACCCCCAAGGGGATCCAAAGAGGAACATAGAATGGGGAGGGTTGGGACTGCGGCGCTTTCCACCCCACACTTACTTATTTTAGTTCACAGTTAGGGAGACAGGCACTCTGCATAGTTGAGTGATGGGCAGTTTGAGGCTCGAAGTGCAGGGGAGCAGGGAGAGGGGTCCTTTTGTTGAGATAGAGTTAATACAGTTCTTTTTAGAGAGGGCAACGTTAACCAATCACAGAGAGGGGTAAAATTGTCCACAGCCACACTAATGATCACTCACCTGGACAAAAGCTTTAGGCTCTTGAGTTAGAATGGGCTTGGGGACAAATTGAAACAAAGTTTCGTATTACAGTATATTAAACTGCATGCCCCAGATGTCATACTCCTTTGGAGTCACAACTAATGGGCAACTCCTGCTAAACAACGAATAGAGGGGACTACAAACTAATCGCACATTCTGGCTTTACCACTGGCTCCAGGGGAGTGGGAATCATGATCAAAAACTCGTTTCCATTCTCCATACATCACTCCTGGGCTGACGAGCTGGGTAGATATGTAGCGGTCTCTGGGCAATGGGAAGGGAAGCCACTCACTCTAATGTCTGTATATGTCCCACCGGGATTACAGGGCCAAACCTTTAAAGACTTAGGGAAAATCGTGTTGTCTGTCCCAGAGGGCTAACTAGTTCTGGGTGGTGACCTCAATTCAGTGGCATCGGGCTCCCTTGACCACCACCCACCACGTTTTATAGGACCTTCACATAGGAGGCTCCCAGATTTCCTAGAGGCACTCGGCCTTGCAGAGGCATGGAGGGCGTACCATCCAGATAGCATACAGCACACCTTCCACTCAGGCGCACACATTAACCTGTCTCGCATCGACTACCTCCTTGTTCCGGCATCCCAGATAGGCAACATTCGGGAGGTTTAGCACATGGCACGGGGTATCTCTGACCATTCCCCCCCACGGGTGGAGCTGGTCTTTGGGGAGAAAACAGTGGGCAGGAAAGCACCAATAAACCCTTTGGTACCTTCGTAGTCCTGTGGTCAAAAAGGCACTCCTGCTAGCTATTGATAACTACTTCTTGGAAAACAAAGACTCGGTGCAATCATCCCAAACCTTGTGGGAGGCCTTCAAAACAGTACTGAGGGGGCAGGCACTTTTGCTGATCGCAGGAGTGCGAAAAGAAAAACCAAAATACTTAGTCCGCCTGGAGAACGAGATCCTGCTGGTAGAGGAAGGGAAAGAGGGGGCGGGGCGCAAGATCAGACCCATATTTTAAAGCTTAAAAGAGACAAATATAAATCAATAGCCACAGACGTGGCCAAGACGTTAGGCAGAGACAAGGATGGAAGACTGTATGATCTGGGAGACAAGGCCGGTAAGCTGCTAGCCTGGCTAGATGAGAAGGATATGGCGAGCAGACTGGTGCCTGAACTATCAGATGAACTGTGAGGGATGATAATGGACCCACAGGACATAGCCAATAAGTTTGCTGAGCATTATTGCTCTATTTACTGGGCAGGCTCCACCCTTTCGGAGGAGGACTCCCTGGCTTTTCTCTCGGATATCCAGCTTCCCAGACTAACCATAGACAAAAAATCCCTCCTGAGGCGGAAGCCGGGAGGTTGCTGTGCTACTTTGTAAAAATGTTATGTTCCTTGTATTTTAAATCTGCTTTGCCTACTTAGCTCGACCAGCTTGATCTACTAAGCGTTATTTTAAAAAAATTTGTAGCGATCAGCTTGATACAAATATACTTGTATTTTAATGTTGTGTGTAATGAACAGCTTGACTTACTATGCCTTTTAAATTTGCACTTCACACTTTGTTATCCCCCTGCTCTGCTTGGACCTCTCAGCGCGGTCTCAGCACCTCCCCACCCTCGTATTCTCACACTTACCGGGTCCATCCCAGCCGACTCAGGCGCTGAGGACATTTCTCCATCCCCGGGCGAGATCTAAACCGCGGCGGCCATCTTAGGTTGGGTAAAGCGTCAGCCGCTTCCCCGTGGACAGCATAAAAGAGGCACCCGAGTCAGGCTTTCCTCACTGTGTGTTCGAATCCCTCCTGAGGCGGAAGCCGGGAGGTTGCTGTGCTACTTTGTAAAAATGTTATGTTCCTTGTATTTTAAATCTGCTTTGCCTACTTAGCTCAACCAGCTTGATCTACTAAGCATTATTTTAAAAATTGTTGTAGCGATCAGCTTGATACAAATATACTTGTATTTTAATGCTGTGTGTAACGATCGGCTTGACTCACTAAGCCTTTTAAATTTGTACTTCACACTTTGTTATCCCCCCGCTCTGCTTGGACCTCTCAGCGCGGTCTCAGCACCTCCCCACCCTCGTATTCTCACACTTACCGGGTCCGTCCCAGACGACTCAGGCGATGAGGACATTTCTCCATCCCCAGGCGAGATCTAAACCGCGGCGGCCATCTTAGGTTGAGGAAAGTGTCAGACGCTTCCCAGTGGACAGCATAAAAGAGGAAGGACATGCCTCCACGCAGCGGATGCGAGCAGCGGTTGCGCCGGGTCCGCGCCGGAGTCGTGCCAGAGTCCTGCCCGTCTGCGCCCGTCAGCGACAGGGATGCACCAGGGGCCAGGCATACCACTCCCCAAAATATAGATCCAGGTATTTCCAGGGAATTCTTACTTTCTCTCAATATTCACTCTATACATTGTTACAATGTTCTGAACCCTGACACATGGGTAGGCCCAGTCGGCTGTCAGCACTGTAAAGCTACATTTGCCCCAGAGCCAGCACCCAATGAAAAACCGCGGCCTATTGTCCTGCAAGGGGGGCTCATTAACGCTAGGTCTCTGTGCAAGAATGCTCTACACATCCATGACCTGATCATGGAGGGGGATTTAGATTGGCTTCTTATCACAGAAACCTGGCTAAAGGCCTGGTGCAATCCGGATATAGCAGTGGCCCTCCCGCAAGGCTTCTTAATTCAACATTTGGATAGGCAGAAGAAACGGGGAGGAGGGCTGGCCATCATCTATAAATATGGTAAATATTTAATTACCTGTACTATTTTTTATGCGGTAAAGTCTAGTAAGAATAACTCAGTAAAAATAAGAGGCAGAATCCGTGGTATTAGAGGTTCTGAAAGGCTTTATTCCTCTACAAAGGAATTATGGTTCGAACCATAGGCATCAAATTCCATCACCACGAGGGTTCAGGAAGGGAAGGCAATACATTATTGACAAGTAAAGATATTTATATGAAAAGCATTACATTAAGACAGATGCAGGAGGCGTAACAGCTGATAATACAGATAATAATACACATACGTAATGAAAAAAGGCGTAAACATAGGCGTAGACTAGAAACGTCATTAAACATGATGTCACAGGTGGGTGGATCCATAAGAGAATCCTGCAATGTCAGCAGAAATACTTGGCAGAGATGCGTGCGCAGCCGCATGACGTGTGATTGACGTGCAACTAGAGGGTGAAGGGGACTTGACATTTAGCTCTACATGTGGAGACAGAAGTCTGGGGGGTCACGTCAACCTAATCCATGTTTAAAGAACTGTATTATCCAAAAGGAAAGGTCTCTCGGACGGAATCTATTCTATACTGACTGTTAGTGCGTGTACAAGCGTCTAAGTGTCTACATGAGATGCGAGGGTGCAGGAATCCTCCATGGTAACAGGGGCTATGAATTACTTGCATGAGGACAGTGAGGCCTGGCCCTTTTGCTCGGTAGCTGGAAGAATGTTTACCTAAACTACTAGACAGGAATGCATCGGATGAGGAGCAGAGCAGATAATCTTGAAGGTGAAATACAGTTTTTGGCAGGCAACAGGCCGGATCAGGCACCGTTAGCCGCGCAGGGAGTAGGACAAAGTTCATGGATACAGATGCGGGCTCGGACTGGAGCTTTCAGAGGCAGAAGGCAGGAAAAGGCTTGATGGCAGAATTCAGGGCCTACTCGCCTGAACTGTAAAACGTGGAAAGAGAACCACATAAAGTCGGTGGCCTTTCATACTTAGGAACGGAATATCCGACTCATTCATGGCGGATCTGAAAGAGGACATGTTGACGGTGGACGCACATGTATTTGCGTCTTCATAACTGGAACTGGAGGGAACATACATGTACTTGTAGCATGCACATGGAGCCGTTGGGGTCTAAGATAGGGGACATAACTGATCATAAAATTCATATTTCCTCATTCCCTCCTTGTCCCCTACGGACCCTCAGGAGATATCGATCTTCATCAATCCATCAATCTGTTCATATAGCATCATTTGTTCTTCTTTCTTCTTCCGGGATCTTAAACGAAAACTTGAAGGCGGGATACACGATGTGGCACACAGACCACAAATCGCTGGCCCACATTTTAGACATAAGCAGCAACTGAATAATATGAGAAAGCCAATACCTAGGAAGGATAGAATCCTCCATCCCCAGGCTGACAACACGCTCCAGAACCAACCGGACCAAGTCCAGGTGCCTGGACTCTGGTGTATCTGGCTTATAATCTTATGAAGGCGAGTTATGGCTTTATATACTGACGGCGAGTTTTCTGGTATGAAAACACAGCAACTTGATCCGATGATCCTACAAGCTCCGCCCCTATCGGCCAGGATGACGTCAAGGACAAGACGATTTTGAAGAACAACAATCCGCATCGCAGACTGCTCCTCTGTTAAATTGCCTAAGGCGGAAGTAGTTTCATTCACTACTGCTTCAAGAGTTCTAGTTAATCTACGTATCAGTTTACTATTAGTGACTGTACCTATATAGGGAAAGAAACCTTTATTGAAATCTGTGTATTGCTCCCATGCCGTTTCAGTGTAATCGACAATCGGGAGATCTCTCTGCGGTCTATTGTGTACTAAATGGGTATTTCTGTGATAGTCAGGAGGGGCTAGGAAAACAGGTGGCAGAAGGAATGCTATGTAACAGGTACCATCCCAATCTAGAGGTAAACGTATATATGCAGTCTGGCCACATATGAAGTAGGAATGACGGGAAGCTCTAAATGTAGACTTGCCTTGATCACTGAATTTTATTACAGTGGTACATTTACTATGGCCCATGTGTATGGAACCATTCTTTCTTACACATAATTCACCTTTAACTGAAAATACTGACATAGCGGGCAAGATTGGTGTAGCTTCGGATTCAACATTCAGAATCATGAGGTTAAGTGTAAAGTTACCTAATCCATATACTTCATTTTCTAGATCAGTTCCTGTTCTTTTGGGAAGTGCCTCCTTGTTAGGGTAGCAGACTTTAAGCAAAACTAGGTTCAAGTTTCCCCATACCCAGTTGTCTTGATAAACTACTGAATTTGAATCTAGGGAATTAATCAAACTAAACCATGCTCCACAGGAGCCATTGTGTGTGAACGGATACGGAAAGAGAGGCAAAACTCCCTTATAGTTCTGATAGGGAGGGAGTCGGCCACATATCCAACAATTGGTAGCATTGTTGGTCTGATGGGAATGATGTAGCATACTAATGAAAGTGTTGTTGCGCAGCGCAAATCTATAAGACAACTCATGCGGAGGTAGTTCGCTAAAAGAATGTTCAGCAGTAGCATTGTTAGCACGCTTAGAAATAGGGTAATACATATGTAGCAATACACTAGAAATGATGATCAGAAGACTTAGAAAAAACAAAATTAATAATGTCACTATGCAGTGACTACGAAGCGATTTACAGTACGCATGTTTTTTAAGCTGTATCTGTCTATTTCTCTCTCTATTTCGGTCTAGAGGATACATGTCAGAGACAAATTCAACCGATTCACCTTGGAGAGGACTTAAACAATCAAATTGTCTGACTTGCTAGACCTTAGTTTCAGTTTATAGAGTTCGTTCTCCGTCCTTTCAACCAAGGGGAGCTTTGAGTCTGTCTGTGAGGGAATGCAGGGCTGAGTGTTCACATCGGACGGTAGTCCATAAAATTTCTTGATATGGCTCGAGTGCAACCACCCTTTACGTCCCTCAATCTTCACGGCTGTCCTTGTGGTCAGCAGGACGAGCTTGGGCGACTGCCACCTGGGCTCCAGCTGGGTCTTCCGGTCGAAGTTCCTCACAAGAACCAGGTCACCTGGAACCACGTCATGGGGCTTCACCTCAGTGTTATCGGGAAAAGCTGCAGCTACCTGTGAACGACAAGATTGTAGTGCAGACATCAAGGAAGCCAGATAATCTGTCAGCATATTACAGTCAACATCAGTGATTTTACGAGGTATAGGCGTCCCCCACATATTTGGTGGTCTACCGAAGATCACCTCATACGGGGATAGCCCTGTTCGAGAATGTGCTACCATTCTCATGTAAAAGAGCGCAACTGGTAAGGCTACTATCCAATCGACACCTTTTTCTCTACATACTTTGGACAATCTAATTTTCAGAGTTTGATTATGACGTTCCACGAGACCTGCTGCCTCGGGATGTCGGACACAGTGGAATTTCCATTGGTAACCTAACAGAAGTGAAACGTGTTTCATTAGTTCGGATGAGAATGGCTGGCCGTTATCTGAGTATACAACACGTGGTAAACCGTATCGTGGGAAGAATTCTCGAACTAACTGTTTGGCAGTGGTCGGGGCAGTGTAATCTGAAACCGGGTAGGCTTCTGTCCAACGGGAAAGAGCACAGACAACTACGAGAACATATTTGAATCCTCGACATCGTTCCATCTGGATATAATCCATCTGGAGGACTTCAAAAGCGTGATCGGGAGGTTGAAATCCACCCTGCTCTACGGGAATGCTTTTACCTGGATTAAACTGACAACATATCATACAGGTACGTACTTTCTGTTTGGCTGCTGCTCGCAAGTGTTTGTTGAACCAAATGTGTTGAATGCTGTCTAGCATAGCTTTTTCTCCTAGGTGCGCTGGACTATGTATTGTGTTAATGATGACTTGAACCATGGAGTCGGGAAGAAACCATATAGATTTTCCCTTCGTCATCCATCCTTGATCCGTTTGGATCCCTCCTAATTCAGTCCATTTCTTTATTTCTTCTGGTGTAGCATGTGTCTGTATGTCAATTACATCAAGGGCGGGATCCTTAACTGTCATGCAATGTGTTGGTGTCGGAACTATTGTCTTTGTCGTGTCAGTTGTATGAGTCTGATTCTGAGCAGTCTGTTTAGCTGTTCTGTCAGCTAGGTCGTTACCCTGAGAAAGGATATCGGTAACTTTCGTATGGGCTTTGCATTTCATAATCGATATTGCAGTAGGTAGATGAATCGCGTCTAATAGGGCTTGAATGAGGGGTCCGTGTTGGATATGGGCACCGTGAGAAGTTAAATAACCTCTCTCTCGCCACAGTACGCCGAAGTCATGGACGACTCCGAATGCATAACGTGAATCTGTGTATATGTTGACTTTCTTATTTTTGGCTTGAATACAGGCTTGTGTCAGAGCGATGAGCTCTGCTGCTTGAGCTGACAGAGTGTTAATACAATTTGTTTCAACGACTTCAGTGTCTGTTGTGACTGCGTAAGCGGCCACTAACTCTCCTGTACTTGTTCTCATACATGAACCATCTACATACAATGTTAGGTCCGGGTCTGATAAAGGGATATCTGTCAAGTCTTGTCTGGGTTTCGTCGTGATAGTAATGACTTCAATACAATCATGTGCTAATGGATCTGTTCCGTTTACTGGCAAAAGTGTGGCAGGATTTAATGTATTACAACGTCTGATTTCTATGTGTGGCTGAAACAATGTTAATTCATAACCGGTGAGTCTTGCTATAGTCAAGTGTTGTGTTTGTGTGCGGTTCAAGAGAACCTCTACTGCGTGTGGTACTTGTACTGTCAATTGATGTCCTAACACTATGGCATCGCTTTGTCTGATTGCTAAAGCTGTTGCTGCCACTGATTTCAGGCACGCAGGAAGAGCCTGAGCTACGGGATCTAATGTACTAGAAAAATAAGCACATGGTTTGTGTGATCCTGCTTGTTCCTGAGTGAGTACTGACAAGGCAGTACCTTCGCGTTCGGTAACAAATAGTGTAAAAAGCTTACTGTAACATGGTGTTGCTAAAACAGGTGCTTGACATAAAGCTTTCTTTAAGCTTTCAAAGGTTTGTGTATGTTCTTGAGTCCAAGGGAGGACAGTCGATGTGGCTGCCTCCTGCGTTGTCAACTGAATGAGTGGTTTTGCTAGAAATGCATATTGAGGGATCCACTGCCTACAGTATGAAGTGAGGCCTATAAAAGCCCGCACCTCCTTTTGTGTCTTGGGTGGTGGCATGTTAGCAATTAACTGGATGCGGTCGGGTGTAAGCTGTCTTCCCTCCTTGGACAGCAAGTGCCCAAGGTAAACAACTTGCTGGACACAGAATTGCAGCTTAGAAGGGGACACCTTGTGCCCCTTTTTGGCTAGAAACTGTAAAACCGTCAGTGACGCTTTTTTACATTCAGGTTCGCTTCGGGCGGTGATCAGCAGATCATCGACATACTGAAGCAGGGCAGTGTTAACTGGCATGTGGATACTGTCAAGTTCTCGTTTCAGTGCTTGGCTATAGATGCTGGGGCTTTCTGTGAATCCTTGAGGTGCGCGTGTGAATTTAAAACTTCGTCCATTTAAACTGAATCCGAACAAATATTGACTTTCCGGATCTATTGGGACGCTAAAGAAGGCATTCTTGAGATCAATTACAGTAAAGAACGTTGCTTCAGAATCAATAGCTGTTAATAATGAAGAGATATCTGGGACCACAGGGTATTGTGGTACAATACATTTATTTAATTCGCGCAGATCAATAACTAATCGATATACTGGTGGTGCTTTTGGATCCGTTCTTTTAAGAATCGGAATTATCGGGGAATTACATATATTGGAGTCGGTTTCCACAACCACTCCTTGTGCAATGAGCTCGTCAATGATTTGCAGGAAAGCCACAACAGCATCTGGTGGTAACTTGTATTGTCGCATTCGTGGTAGCACCACTCCTGTTTTTAGTGTGACTCGATATGGTGTAATGTTCATGCAACCAACATCAGTAGGGCCTTGTGCCCATAAATGTGTAGGTAAATTCTGCAGCCGGTGATCCATGTTTCTAGACACGTAGTGACCTTTGAAGTCACGTAAAAATAATCGTACTCCTTCCGGAGAACAACATATTATAGCTCCTAGAGCTTTCAATGTTTTTATACCTAACAAGTTTTCTGGACATGATTTAGTAAGCAATAAATCTGTAGTTCGTGTCAATGGACCAACCGTAAGTGGAAGGGGTTGCGATACTTCATTAATGATAGGCTTTCCTGAGAATCCAAGGGAAATATTCTGTGGGCCTGAGAGGGGTGCCCCTGGAACTTCACTGCGTCGTATAGTTGTTCTGCTTGCCCATGTATCAAGTAAAAACTTTCTGTCTTCCCCTAATAGTTCACTATGTACATAAGGTCCCTCTTGATCTACAGGAACCTCGATAAGGGGTAAGCCAACTTCCCTCTCTAGGCTATTTCATGTATATCGCTGATAATCGGGATAATCAGTTTGTGCATACTGGTACATCTGTTGTGTCGTTGCTTGTGTTGCAGCAATAGGCTGTGCTTGTGGTGTTGCTACGGTCTGTTGTGGAGCTGCCTGTTGCGGAACTGGCCTAGATTGTGCATGCTGAGGGATTTGTGGTTGGTTCTGATCCTGTCTTGGTGGACGTGGTCTTTCCTGGGTTTTACCCGTGGCGATATTATGTTTCAGAACTGCACAATCGTGTATATAATGGCCTTGTTGTTTACAATAGTTGCATGTCCCTTTCGCCGGACCTGCGGAATCACCCTTTTTATGACCATCAGCTGGAACTGACTGGGCAACAAGCATTTTCATTTTCGTGTCTTTCATACGTCTTTGTTCATGTTCTTGTTCTTCTCTAATTCTATTGTGGTGATATTGTAACATCTGTAACATCTGTGACGGGGTGTTACCTTGCCAGGTACTCTCGAATTTCAATACCCTATTCTTAACTTGCGGTAGGGAATTTTCAACTAATTTTGTCACAAACAGATGTGGATATGACTCGCTACTTGCTTTTATGCCACTATTTATACCAAAACATTTTTCAAATCGGGAGTAGAAATCACTAGTGTCTTCATCTTGCTTTTGTTTACAGGCTGAGATTGCACCCCAGTCCTCCTTTTTCGTAGTTAATAAACGTGGCAGTACCTGCACTAGTAATCCTGGTAGTGCTGTAGTCTTTTCCCCAAGCCCTGATCCTGCAGCTCGGGCCTTTTCTTCGTTTTCTAATGCTGTCCAATCTATCTTTTGGTTTCCCACCTCCCATTCCTTTTCTTTGAGTTTCTCGTAAATACCGGCAGGCATTAATACTTTTAATATTTTCATAATGTCGGGGTAGGTATACTCTCCCATGAGTAACATGTCTTTTATCTCACGGTGGAAACCTGCTGGATCCTTGTCATGGCTGGGTACTACTTTCTTCATTTCTAATAATTCAATTTTAGTTATAGGCGTGTACACAAACACGCGTTTAAAGGTATTATCTTCACCTCTGATTGGGTGTACTTCGCGTAAGGGATTCTGTCTATCTATGTGATACATTTTTCTTCCCATAGTGGGAACTGGAACATGTTCTGGGCATACGAAAACTATATACTGGTTTCGAAATTCTAGAATTTCTTTAATTAAATCAGTACCTGACCCTCTCCATTTATTCGTGAGTAATTCTGTCAATATGTCAGGTAGGGGTCCAGGATCGGAGTGTTGGCTTTTATATAATATAAGGAGGTGTTGAATCATGTATATACCAGCTAAACGCTGTTCGTCTGGGGTAAGGTTCAAAAACGTGTGTGCTAGTGCATCATCACTGTATTTGCCGGGACTGTCAGCCCATTGTACTGCTGACCTGGCTAATTCTTGTTCATCCATGGAATCGAGCATATGGTACCCCCTTCGGTCTCGGAGTAGTTTATCAGCAGCTTGGAATAGGTGTTCAGGAGACCTTGTATTTAACATAGGGGCTTGAAAATTTCTGTTACATTCTGGACGTATCGGACGTATTGGATCATTAAAGCATCTGGTATTATTACAAGATCTTCCTTTACCTACATAAGCCATTGTCTCTAAGTGTCCTGTGGGCATTTCTGATTCTTCGTCCTCCTCTCCCTCTGATTCATGTTGGTCTGTCTCTAATCTTTCTTTATGTATTCGTTCTACTTCTTTGCGGATCTTTCGGCACATAACTACTATACATGTCTGTTTATCATGTTTCCCTTCTGATATATTCTGACCCCATTTGGTAAGTACTTGTATTTCCTTCTGCTCTACCTCAGGCCTGTCTTGGTTTCTGATCACACAGTTTATGAAGAAACGTAACAGTTGTCTCTGTACATCCACTTTCTGGTATTCCATGGCTTCGTCAATACTTTCAGGGCCTCGCCCTGATTGGACAAAGTGATATATATTATCTAAATGTGCCATCATTCCTGGTAGCGTCGCTAAATACCTTGAAGCTCGTCGTATACGTAGTGATGACAGCAGCATACCGTCCCGTCTACCGGGCACAGGATCATATCTACAATCCACTAGATGCTCTTTAAACATGTCGGAAGTTGCTAGTTGGGGTGTACGTTCGTATGCTAAATCTCTAAGGGATAATTTATTTCCTCGGGGTGGCGTGGCAAAAATTTCTGTCGTACCTCCTGTCGCACCGTCTGAGGTGCTAGGCACGAAAGGATTTGTTGGATGTAAGATAGAAACTGTAGATGTAGGAAAAGCGGTAGAAGCAGATGGACCTGTGGGAATGTGCGTAGGAGTTTGTTGTTGCGGGGATACAGACGGATGATCTTGGCGTTGAGCACCATCGGTAGGCGGTGTGTGTGGCGGAGCATTAGCATATTCAGGAGCTACATCATCTAAATAGGAAGAAAGAAAAACATCTTTTGCTGTTTTGGGATGTGCTTTTATCGGGAGTAATGGAGGTGTCAAGTCTTTCGGTATTTCCGGGGTGGCCTGAGGTAACCCTTCGGCCAGAAGAGGATACATACCATTCATAAGGGTGTTTCGTTGTCTGTCTACTTGTTCTGCTTTTACTCGGGTACCTTCCTCAATTAATATATTTTCTCGGGCTTTATTCGAATTCTCCCTACTTTTCTCTTACTGTCTGAGCGCTTTTTCTGTACGTCTATATGATTCTTTACGCCATAATTCAATGGCATCTTTCTGTGACTGTCTGGCTTTATTTTTCCATAATTCTTCTTCTACTCTCATGATGCAATCTGCATCCCAGGTCCCAGCCGCGGGCCACCTCTGACTTTCTGGTAAATCCTTGGTGTAGTCCACCCATAAATCAAGAAATAATACGGCATCTAGGCCATGCTTATGATACATAAAGTACCCTGGAGTGTCCCTAGGTGGAATGGGAACAGCTTCTTCGAGTACCCCTTTTCTGGTTTTGATCTGTCTTAATTTTGAAAAGAGCGGCATTTTTAGACCTTCTTACTTAATCTTGAACACACTTAATACAATAAACACAATAATGAACAATCATTCACACCACAATATGTAGAACGTATTGAAACATTTAACATTTAACAGTTTAACGAACGATGATAACTAATAGAAAACTAGTTACTGACATAATACTAACACTAGATAATACTGATTTATATACAAGACATACTAGATATACTGCTAAACAGTACAGATACACTGCTGAAACAGTGCAGACCGGATTTGTGTACCCAAACCCGTCTTGACCGGCACAAACTATGTGCACGTCTAAATGCCTCCCCGGCAACGGTACTCACCGGGTAGCACGGAACGGAAGGCCTCGGAACTGAACTGGACTGGACCGGACTGGACTCGGAAACTTTGGAACCTGGTGGGCCTCTGTATACCTCGGATCTTGCTCTCTCAGCTAGGCTCTGGTCGGGATACTTCGCACTTCTCACCGCCTCGTCTGGGTGTTGATCGCAGCCTCAGTCACCCCCGCTTGGCCGGAGGGAGATACAGGAAATCCTGCGGGTACGCGTTTTTGTCCGTTCAGCTGTGGCAGGAGACCGGGCCTGCAACGCACCTCCGGCACGTGAGATGAGAAAGTGTCCCTATTCGGGCGCCAATTTATGTGGTAAATATTTAATTACCTGTACTATTTTTTATGCGGTAAAGTCTAGTAAGAATAACTCAGTAAAAATAAGAGGCAGAATCCGTGGTATTAGAGGTTCTGAAAGGCTTTATTCCTCTACAAAGGAATTATGGTTCGAACCATAGGCATCAAATTCCATCACCACGAGGGTTCAGGAAGGGAAGGCAATACATTATTGACAAGTAAAGATATTTATATGAAAAGCATTACATTAAGACAGATGCAGGAGGCGTAACAGCTGATAATACAGATAATAATACACATACGTAATGAAAAAAGGCGTAAACATAGGCGTAGACTAGAAACGTCATTAAACATGATGTCACAGGTGGGTGGATCCATAAGAGAATCCTGCAATGTCAGCAGAAATACTTGGCAGAGATGCGTGCGCAGCCGCATGACGTGTGATTGACGTGCAACTAGAGGGTGAAGGGGACTTGACATTTAGCTCTACATGTGGAGACAGAAGTCTGGGGGGTCATGTCAACCTAATCCCAAATCATATCTAATATCTTATGTTTAAAGAACTGTATTATCCAAAAGGAAAGGTCTCTCGGACGGAATCTATTCTATACTGACTGTTAGTGCGTGTACAAGCGTCTAAGTGTCTACATGAGATGCGAGGGGGCAGGAATACTCCATGGTAACAGGGGCTATGAATTACTTGCATGAGGACAGTGAGGCCTGGCCCTTTTGCTCGGTAGCTGGAAGAATGTTTACCTAAACTACTAGACAGGAATGCATCGGATGAGGAGCAGAGCAGATAATCTTGAAGGTGAAATACAGTTTTTGGCAGGCAACAGGCCGGATCAGGCACCGTTAGCCGCGCAGGGAGTAGGACAAAGTTCATGGATACAGATGCGGGCTCGGACTGGAGCTTTCAGAGGCAGAAGGCAGGAAAAGGCTTGATGGCAGAATTCAGGGCCTACTCGCCTGAACTGTAAAACGTGGAAAGTGAACCACATAAAGTCGGTGGCCTTTCATACTTAGGAACGGAATATCCGACTCATTCATGGCGGATCTGAAAGAGGACATGTTGACGGTGGACGCACATGTATTTGCGTCTTCATAACTGGAACTGGAGGGAACATACATGTACTTGTAGCATGCACATGGAGCCGTTGGGGTCTAAGATAGGGGACATAACTGATCATAAAATTCATATTTCCTCAGTGACACCATGAAATGTACCACGTATGAGCTACCAGATATCAAGGGTGCAGAGGCCATGGCCTTCTGTTTAAATATCCATGATTCTTTTACGCTCTCCGGTGCCCTGGTGTACCGTCCCCCGGGCCAACCCAAAGATTTCCTGGAAAGCATTGGTGATGTTCTGAGCGAGCTCACGCTCAGATTTGCTCACTTTAAGCTGCTTGGAGATCTCAATCTCCATCTAGACTCCCCGGAAGGACCAGGGGTAGCCTGTTTCATGGACATAATCAGCGTCCTCGGCCTTAAACTGATGACGCAGGAACCTACTCATACCACAGGCCACATACTAGACTGTATTTGCTCCAACTCAGATGCTCTGACGATCAAAACCCCTAGCATCCAAACCTGGTCAGATCATAAATTTGTCCCATTTGACCTGTCACTGGGAAACAATGCTCCAAGGAGAACCACTAGGAAAATAACCAGGAGTTCCAAACCTGACTGGAAAATATCACTTACCCAGCCAGATCTCTTAGGGAAAGCAATAGAGAGCAAACCCACACTAACTGGCCACACCTCGACAGACAACCAGCTGTTCTGTGAATGGATCATGTCACTTAGCAAGCCCTCAGATCCAACGAGCTCAAAAAACAATCCACGCGGTATGAAAAATAAAAAGAGTGCCCCATGGTTCTCACAAGCGTTAAAAGTGGAATTAGGCGAAGTTAGAACGTTGGAACGAAGGTGGCGTAGAAACTATGAGGCCAACGATTGTAACATCTATAAAGCAGCCCGGAGGCAGTACCATGCTTCAATTAAGCTGGCAAAAAAAGCCTATTACCTAGAGGCGATTTCCTCTTCTGATAATGGACAGAAAGAAATCTTTACGATCGTAAATAGTTTCACCAACCCCAGAGCCCTCTCACAGGAAATCCCACCATCCTTGCCCCTCTGTAACTCCATTGCCAACTACTTTGAAAAGAAAATCCTAGACATCGCCTCAGAAACTGAAAGGAGGGAGTCAATCAAGGAAAACACCAATATGGCCTGCTTTAACGCATTTGACCCCATCTCCTTAGAGGAGTCTCATCAGGCCATTCTATTGAGTAAATCCGGATCTCCTTTCGAGCCCCGCCCCCCTTCGTTCCTACAAGCCTTGGTTAACGAGGTGAACCCCATCATCAACAGCATTATCAATTCCTCACTCTCCTCGGCTGAAATCCCTAGCGAATGGAAACTAGCAGCCGTCAAGCCCCTCCAAAAGAAACCCCTGTCTGATCCGACTATCCTCTCTAACCTACGTCCCATTTCGCTGCTCCCTCTGTTGTTTAAACTGATTGAAGCATTTGTCAACAAACAACTCACAAAATTTCTGGAAGAAAATAACATCCTGCATGCCAACCAATCTGGTTTCAGGGCCAAACACTCAACCGAATCCGCCCTTCTATTCACGGCAGAGACCCTGCGAACGGCCATGGACCAAGGGAAGAAGGTCGTCCTGATCTTACTTGATCTGTCGGCGGCCTTCAACACGGTCTCGCACACTATCCTGATTGACCGTCTATTTAACTCAGGGATAAGAGAGGTAGTGCTGACATGGTTTTCTTGGCCAAAGACGTCAAGTCACTGTACTAGGGGAATTCAGCTCTGATGAAAAATATATCAGCGCAGGGATCCCTCAGGGCTCTAGTCTGAGCCCTGTACTTTTCAATCTATACATGGTCCCCCAGATAGAGCTTATTTCCTCCTATCAGATCAGCACAATATCATACGCTGATGACACACAGCTCATCCTGGTGCTGGACAGAGAGCTGCCTGGAGCTGAAGAAAACCTCAGAAACTGCTACTTTCGAGTGGATGAAGTGCAAGCACCTCAAATGTAATTCGGGGAAAACCGAAATCTTGCCTTTCGGTCCTCAAAATCTGTTCTCGCCCAAACAGTGGTGGCCTGAAGATGCCGAAGCTCCCCCAAACACCATCTCCTCTGTCCGTAACTTAGGCATTAAGTTCGATGACGCTCTGTCATTTAAGCAACAAGCAGTGGCCGTGGCCGGCACCTGTTTTCACATCATCAGAACCCTCAGAAAGTTTTTTGACCTCCTTCCCCTCCCAGCAAGAAAAACGGTAGCGGTTGCACTCATAACATCTAGACTAGACTACTGTAATAGCCTGTATGCAGGAGCAAATAAATTCGTGCTCCACAGACTGCAGATGGTCCAGCAAGCAATTTCCCGCCTGGTCCTTGGCTGGCCTAGGGAGTCATCTGCTTCGGCTGCACTCAATGCCCTTCATTGGTTACCAATACATAAGCGTATCTTATTCAAAATTCTGGTTATCACTTTTAGAGCCTTTCACTTACAGGGGCCCAGGTATCTGTCGAATGGCTTCAGACGCTATCTGCCTGCGCGTAGCCTAAGGTCCTCCAATCAAAACCTACTAGTGACCCCTAAATTCAGGCTCACCAATACGGGTGGGAAATCCCTGGTTGCCATTGGTTCCAGGGCGTGGAACAAACTGCCACCACAGCTTCGGCAAATCTCACCAGAAAGGCTCTTCAGGAAAGCCCTGAAGACATGGGTTTTCTCCCTTACAGACACCGCCTGTAAAGCCCTAGTATAAAGTGTACAGGACACTTTGAACGACATCAGTTAGCCAACATGTTCCACCTAGGTTGGCACCAAGCGCCAAGATGCTCCTTGGAGTGATAGCTGCGCTATACAAATGTATTTTCCATTCCATTCCATTTCTCAAACGATGAAATCGCCCTGGCCATTAGAAACCTGCAGGCGGGCAAGGCCCTCTGTCCTAACGGTCCAACAATCGAATTATGCAAGTTGAAACCAGACGCAATAGCCCCACACAAGTGTGCATCATATAGGCCGATCTCCTTACTAAACTCGGAGGTTAAAATACCAGCTAAACTACCGGCGAATCGCCTGGCCCAAGTAATAAGTGCATTGGTACATCCTGATCAATCAGGCTTTATGCAGCACTAAACCAGAGGAGATTGCATGGGGTGTTGGGTCGTCAGGCTATGATTCGAGAGGCAGCGGTGGTGGTCTCGTTGGATGCCTCGATGGCATTTGGCAGTGGCCATACTTGTTTGTGGTCTTGGCTAAGATGGGGTTTGGTCCCAAATGTATTGGTTGGGTATGCCTCCTATACACAGAACCCCTGGCAAAGGTGGTGGCTAACAACAAACATTCTGTGGTGTTTGAGCTGGGCCGGGGTACCCACCAGGGGTGTCCATTGTCCCCTTTGCTCTTTGCCCTCACCCTTGAACCATTGGTGGCATGGATTTACAGAGACCCAATAATTTGAGGATTGAAGTGGTCAGAACTGTGCGAAGACAGCATATCTCTCTATGCGGACGATATCCTGTTGTACCTTGCATCCCCTAGGGCCTCGCTCCATAGAGTGCTTAACATCTTCACAAATTTCGGGACATACTCAGGAAACACGATTAACTGGAGTAAGTCCCTGCCATATCTCCTCAGTGGAGAGCCACCCCCCCTGCCACGGGGATGCCCTATTGAAGTGGCAAGGGAGGGCTTTTAATACCTGGGCATCTATATCACTTCCGACTCACAGGCTTGCTATGAACACAACCTACTCCCGCCCCTGCAGAGACTGAAGCGAGATGTGGCCAGCTGGAAGGTGCTCCCACTCTCTTTACTGGGTAGGGCTGAGCTGTTCAAAATTATGTCACTACCACGGTTCCTCTATGCGCTCCAAAATTTCCCAGTCCCGGTCCCGGCACAATACTTTAAAGAGATTGAGGGCCTCCGGAGGGAGTTGCTTTGGGGTGGCAGACCCCGCATAGCCTTGCAAAAACTAACGCTGAGGTGGTATGATGGAGGGATCGCTCTCCCAGATGTCAAAAGATACTACTGGGCGGCCCACCTAACTGCGATTAATCACTGTACATACCGCGGCTGGGAAGACCCAGGCTATAGGATGGACAAATGGCTACTGCCGGGTGGTTCATATAATTCGGCCTTTTAGCCCAAACCTCAAAAATGTCCCCTTACGGGATGCACTAAACACTCAGTACAGATATAGCATGCCGCCACCCGAAGTATGGGGTGGGATAGGAGGCTCACTCTGGCTACTCCTCTGTTGGACTCGGAACAGCTTGGTGCCCTGAGGACAAGGAAGACCTTTGACAAATGGGATCTGATAGGAATCACAAAGATCAGAGACCTGTGGAAAAAGGGTGAGGTGGTCACGTTTTCACATTTGAAACAGGAATATGAATTAGCCTCTACAGAATACTTTCGGTACTTGCAGGTGAGAAATGCGCTAATGTCGTGCCTGCCAAGGGGCGACTCTCCATTGGAGGACAGATTGCTCGATGGCTATCTGCCGACGAAAGCAATATCCCTGACCTACAAAAAGTTGATAAATAATGCCCTGCACCCCCTCAAAATGGTTAGGGGACACTGGGAGAGGGATGGGCTGGAGCTAGATGATTAGGAATGGCAGGAAGCGGTGTCCTCGCGCCATGAGGACGCAATCTCTTCTAGACTGTAGCTGGTCCAACTTAAGGTCTTCCACAGAATATACATCACGGGGCCTCAGCTTGTCAGAATGGGTAAAATAGACGAGGGATTGTGCAGAAGACAGTGCGGCCTAATAGGCACATTAATGCATACTGTGCGGGAATGTGTCCATATCCAGTCTTACTGGAAGGGAGTAGTTCATGACTGTATGGGTGATTTCCTGGGGGTACGAATCGGACTCTAAGCTAAAAGAGGCTTGCTGAATGTATGGGAACCTACTGACTTAAATGGTAATAACAAAACGTGGATCATTCTGGGGTTGATGGTAGCCAAAAGAAATATAGCCCAGTTGTGGGGCTCCGGGGTACTGCCTAGAGTTGTGACCTGGAAGGAAAACATGGACTGGTGTATGCTCAGAGAAAAAACTGTATACGTTGCAAGGGGGTGTCCTTAAAAATGGTCTTCTATATGGAGCAAATGGAATGCATATCGTGGCAATATTTGTGTCCCACCCCATATTCTTTCTCTCGAAGATCCGGTGTCTCCATAAAGACTATAATTAAGTGACTCGCAAAACAAGTACATGATGTAACTATTCAAGTGTGTATATTGGAGACTGGTAATAACCCTCTTATTTGTATCTGTCAAAAGTTGACTCTCTACTGTTTAATAAAAAGAACTTATAAAAAAAAAGAGATCATGGGCCACATGTATCAACATTTGGATTTGCCATTCCTAAATAGCGATTTTTAAGGAATCGCTATTTGGGAATCACAAATCCTTATGCATGTAGGAATCACAATATAAATTGTGATTCCTTAACATTACCTATTAGCGATTCGCAAATTGCGAATCGTTATTAGTTAATGATACTGCATTCATTCGTATGGGCTAAGGGCATGTGTGTGCGCCACATGTCACTTTGAAAAATATAATTTTGTGTATTTTTCAAAGAATGCGCAAATTACCATCAACTTGCATGGCTATGTGCGAACGGGGCTTTCTTTCCATTCTGTACGATAAAAAGCAAATGGGCTCCTTGCCAAGTCGTACTCAGGTGTCGTTAGGATGTGGCACAAGGCCAATAGATACCTGGGCTGGGAAGGAAAATTGACAGCCGAGACTCCACTGTGGGACAATGAACAACTTGGGGAGGTAAGGAAATTGCAGGCCTCCTTCAATAAGGAATTATTAGAGTGGGAATAGTAAATTGTATCCTGTCACTATCCAACACTTTCCCTACTGTTGCACCCACTGAAGTGGGAATAGTAATTTTTACACCTCCACTATCCAACACTTTCCCTACCATTGCACTCACTGGAGTGGTAAAAGTAACTTGTATCCCTCCGCTGCCCAACATTTTCCCTACTGTTGCACTCGCTGGAGTGAGACTAGTAATTTTTACCCCACCGCTTTCCAACACTTTCCCTACTGTTACACTCACTGGAGTGGGAATAGTAATTTTTACCCCTCCACTATCCAACACTTCCCCTACTATTGCACTTACTGGAGTGGGAATGGTATTTTTTGCCCATCTGCTATTCAACTCTTTCCCTACTGTTGCACTCACTGGAGTGGGAATAGTAATTTGTATCCCTCCGCTATCCAACACTTTCCCTACTGTTGCACTCACTGGAGTGGGAATAGTAATTTGTACCCCTCCTCTATCCAACACTTACCTACTGTTGCACTTGCTGGAGTGGGAATAGTATTTTTTACCCATCTGCTATCCAACTCTTTCCCTACTCTTGCACTCACTGGAGTGGGAATAGTAATTTTTATCCCTCCGCTATCCAGAACTTTCCCTACTGTTGCACTCACTGGAGTGGGAAACTTAAGTTTGACGATTTTTAAATTGTTTAATGTTTTAATTTATAATAGAATGTTTTTTGAATTATATTTTACGTTATTGGTACACACATATATATGTGTGAAAATGTGGATGTAATTTTAAAATTATAAAATAAATTAAAGTTAATAGTTTATTCATTGCTTTAAAGGAACTATAAATGAATTATTATGTATGTGTTCAACTTTTTTTAATCAAGTTTATTTATTATATTTTGTATTTACCTGTTTAAGTATAGGGAGTCGATATTTTTGCATTCTATATTTTCACATCGATATGTTTTACTTCCATATTTTTTATTTCAATATTTTGTCAGTTAACCGGGTGGCTGGTGCTGTGCATAACTGAGGAGGAGGCTTGGCCCCAGTATCTTAAAATAGTGTTGATGTAGGTGGCCAAATGAAATATTGCAAAAATGTGATGAGCGAGTGGACCCCCGGCCATCCGGGACTGGAAGAACAATCTAGACTGGTGTCAGCTAGTGGAGCGTGAGATCTATTAGAGTCCGGGCTGTCCTCGAAACAATGAGAATATTTGGGGCAAATGGAGCCAATACAGAGAGGCCTGAGGGTGTGCCTGGAGTCGTGTGAGAGGGAGGCAACTTCGATTTAAATTGTTCTCCATGTTACTGTGTGCCTGCAGCCTCATACATGTGTAATACTAGATGATTTAATTCTTATGTGAAATAGAATGTGATTGGATTCTCTACACACTGACTCGCGATGTGCATCTCACAGTTTGTAATCATGAATGCATACTGAGAAAATGCTAAATAAAATGACTAATTAAAATGTTTTTTTTAAATAATAATATAGATGTCTACTTACAGACTAGTAGTGCTGGGTGCACGAAACCTTTCCACATGATAGCCCAAGCTCCAAAGCTGGCTTACCAGTTGTTATTGGGGGAGGATGAAGTTACTGGGTAAACGTAAGTTAGTGGTTTTGGCCAGATTGGAACAGGTATGGGCTCCAAATGGCTTTAAAGTTGTGCAGCTGGTCATTAAGTTCATATATCAAGCATTCTTGAGAGGCCATCACTGTCATGGCCGCACACCAATATTCAATGACAGGAGACATGGTGATTTTCATCTGCAAAGTATGCATAGTTTTGCTATAGCAAAGGCCGAAGCCAGTCTGTGTCATTTACATCATTTATGATAGTCAGTGGCAAATCCAGTTTGGTGAATAAAGTCAGAGCCAACGAGGGATGGAGGTCTAGATTGCTGCTTTGGTGCAGTGACTCCCTGACTCCATCCAAATAATCCTGGATGAGTTTGCACCAGGTCTATGATATCTCTATAAGGTTGTCAGTTGGTGCCAGTCCAGCACGGAACAGCATGTATGGGGTTCATTATCACCTGTGAAGTATTTTGGAGTAACTGAATCATGACTCTGGAAGATACGTGTCATGGTTATGTGTGCCTAGAAAAGCAGTCCATGCCTTGTCCATCAGGGACATTAATGAGGTCTACCGAGCTAGCAGTGCCAGAGATGTTGGTTTTGAATGTTGGGCAGTTATCAGTATTCCATAAAGTCCTAAAATTAACTTCCTGTATGCTCCCAATTAGCTCTGAGTCTTTTAGCTCATTTCGCTTTCGGCGAAGAGCAGCCATTATACAACTCTGTAGCTTGCTTTATTACAGAAGGGCGCCTCTCTCCAGTTGGAACAGTTCCTGTAACTCATGGAAAGGCTTTACCTGCCACACCATTATTACCTGGAATACTACAAGACTACCTTTCAGCTTCCACATGGTCCACCTGAAGGGAATGTTCTCAATTAATAGCCTAGCATTATCCCAAATGTGATCCTGAAGATGGAGAAGTCAATCAGAGCAAATGAGGAGGTGGGCCTTCTTCCATAGTTGAAGCGTAGTTGATACCACAGAATTATCAAGGGCTTCTGTAGGGAGGCGTCAAAGGTACAGCATTTGCTGACTGATCATACCATGCCAGAGGCTGTTTCAAGCATCACCCAGTATGATGTTTCGAGGTATGGGCAAAAAAAGTAGATCTTTTGTGAGAGATGTTGTGCATAAGTAGTAGACTGTGATGTTTAGGAGTCTTAAGCCTCCAGATATCGTGTCAGCATATAGTTTTGAAATGGCCAGGAGAGGTATGTCCATTTGCCAGATGTAAGACTTGATCAGGTTGTCCATCCAGCAGAGTAGGTTTTGTAGGATCAAAATCAGTAACATTCCCAGCACATAGTTATAACGTGAGGCCACCACCATCTTGACAGTTTGTACCTATCCCCATACCGACAAGCTCATATAGCTCCACTTTTCAAAGTCCCATTGCATTTGTTCAAGCAACGGCAACAGATTGTCATGAACCATTGCATGAACAGAGAGCTGGATCCACATTTTTAGATACTTCATCTGAACAGGTTCCCATGTGAAGGATAAGTTCAATAATGAGGCCACTGTAGTACTGTACAGCATCGGGAGGGCCTTGCTTTTATCTCTGTTGACTTTATAACCAGAAAATATCAAAGTTCTTCCAGAACGGTCATTAAAACTCTCATATTGGGTTCCAGAGAAGAAAGCATAAGCACAATGTCAGCCATTTAGTGCTGGAGTTTTAATTGACCAGCAGCTGCAGGGATGCATTTTATCAAATCAGAGATTTGGATTGTGGAGGCCACCGGTTCTAATGTGAATAGGAAGAGTAAGGGCGACAAAGGACACCCATGACGAATATTATGATGGATGGAGTGAATGTCGTTACTGACCAGGGTAGCCTTAATGGTGGTATAGAGCCAAGAAGTCATCACAATGAAATTACATCCAATCACCATATGAGGCATGGCATGAAATAAGTAACCCCATTCCTCTTGTTCAAAGACTTTTACCTCATTGAGGAAGAGGGCCACTTTCTCACCGACAGCTGTTCTCAAGCACCCTAACAGGTAGAGCAGTTTGCAGATGGTTACGGGAGGAGTTCCCAGTGACTAAGCCCACCTTGTCTGTGTGTATCAAATAGGGGATTACTGCTTTAAGCCTGCTGGCAAATACTTTGGAGAAGATTTTAACATCATAGTTGATCAGTGATATTTGGCGGTAACTGGTACATTGAAGGGGGCCCTTTCTGGGTTTGAATAGCACTGTTATATAAGCATGAAGAAATTCCAGTTTCAATCCTCCCTCCAACTGAGCCACTTCGAACATTTTACCCAGAAGATGGATCCAGTGTTCTAATGGTATCTTGTGGAACTTGGTAGGGAAACTCTCTTCCTCTGCTACCTTTCCTGTAGGCATGCTTTTTTATTGTGTAAGCAATTAGCCTTCAGTATGTCTTCGTCTAGCCAGTTACACATGGCTGCTGGTAGAACCGGTAGAGGCAGTCGGTGCATGAACCAATCTTTGGTAACAGTGGTAGATGGAGCTTTGGATGTGTATGGTGGGTGTAATGTGACTGGAATTCCTTGCTTATTTCCCTGGGGTGTGTGAGAATGGAACCTGATCTATCATACAATGCTGAGATGGTTGCCTGGGTCTGTCTTTCTGTGTGTTCCTAAGCAAGGAGCCTTCCTGCTTTTTCGCAGTGTTCATAGTTTTGCTATGGAAGTCAATTTAAAGCCTTTTCCACAGAGTGGGAGCAGAGAGTATTGAGATCACATTTTATTCGAGTCAGTATCTGTAAGTGGGCACTGGTGGGGGATTGTTTATAGGAATCATGCACTTCCCAGACCTCCCTCTCCCGTTGCTCCTGCAAGGCAGCAGTTGTGAGTCGTGCCTCAGCCTGTTCTTTCATCAATATGCCCCGGGTATAAGCCTTACCTGCAGCCCAAAAAGTTTGTTGTGAAGTAACTGAATGTTTATTGAGGGTGACATAATCTTTAAAGTTCATCTGCAATTATATTATTTAATCTGGCTGCTGGTAATATTTGGGAATTCATTCTACAGGATCTATCAGTGCAGTAGTAAATCCAGCGTCTATGAAATCAGGGCATGATCAGAGATTGCACTTTTGCCAATTGTACAGCTAAGTATTTTGGGAAGTACTGCCCCTTCACCAGGAAGTTCTCGTTCCAGGATTCCATGCCATGAGGACACAAGAGAAACGTATAATCCCTAGCTGTGGGATTGTGAAGGTGCCAGGGATCAACCAGAGAATGATCCATCAGAAGATCCCAAAGGAGACTCCTGTCGTGGTTGTTTTGAAGTGTGGAGCAGAAAGGTGGTCCAAGACTGGATCAATAGTTATGATCCAGTTGCCCCGATAAGTGTTGTTGTTTACCCTTACCTCAAAGAAGACTTCTACAAAAATAATAACCCCAGCACATTGAATCTACAATATAGAACACGATCACGATCCAGATTCATTACCTTCTCTGACTCTTCCTCTGATTCAGATCAAGGAACCGGGCCGTATCCTCAGCAATATCCCCAACATTACCAATATCCACGTGCACCCCCTCCTTTTTTAAGCAGAGGCAGGGGGAGAGGATACAGAGGCAACTGGCGAGGACAACAAACATGGCAACCTCCAGTTCCCCAACAAATTCAAGAACAGAATTATTTTCGAACCCGACAAAGATCCTATCGGAGATAGATCCTTCAATATCCAATACTCCCGGAAAAATGCATGAAATAATTCCTATTTACAATCTGTCCAAACATCATTTATCTGAAATAGAGACTCAAATGCTCAATAAAGGACTGTCATTTGTTCCACACACCATACAGAATCCAATTGACACCAAAAAAGAGGTTCTACAGTTTCTCCGTAAAGTTAGACTAAGAGTCTTCTTCTCAGAGTATAATGAAGCCTCTGAGAGGAATATTAGTGGTCTACGAAACAAATCGACTTTTTGCCCCGAAAATGCAGCCATGCCTGAACAAATCCTGATGTTTGAAAATCAAATAGTTAGAGAATTAGATGGTCTACATTCAAAAAGATCCTCCTTCAAATCCAATTTCTCTAAAGACGAACGAAAAGCACTCACAGACTTAGCCAACAATCCCCTTGTGGTCGTGAAACCCGCCGATAAAGGCGGAGGAATCGTCTTATGGGACGCGGTAAATAACGATGAGGAAATTATCAAACAGCTAAGCAATCAACTACATTACCGACCCCTGATAAATAATCCCACAGCAAGACTTAAAGCAGAAATATTACACCTGACCAATGCAGCATTTGAAAACGGGTTCCTTTGCAAAAAGGAATTCCAATTCTTAAATGTTACAACTCAAAAAGTCCCAACTCTATATGTTTTGCCCAAGATACATAAAGACGCCACTAAACCACCAGGGAGGCCGATTATTTCAGACTGTGGGTCCATCCTGGAACCCCTGGCTAAATATGTGGATCATTTTCTGAAACCACTGGTCCTGGAGACAAAAGCATATATACGTGACACAATGGACTTTATCGCCAAGGTTGAGGGTTCGGTGTTCGACGATAACCAAAGCCTTTTGGTTACCTTCGACATCGAAAATCTCTATACAAACATCCCCCAAGATGAGGCGCTCATAATTATGACGATGTTTTTAAACAACAGATCCAGACCACACCAAGTTCTGACAGATTTCTTAATTGCCTTGGCCAAAATATGTCTCAAAAACAACTTTTTCAACTTTAAAGAAGATCTATTCCTACAAGTAAAAGGCGTAGCAATGGGTTGTAGCTTCGCCCCTGAGATAGCGAATTTGGTCATGGATCACTTTGAGACCCTGTTTATTTTCGATGAATCTGGCCCATACTTCACTAATTTGGGAAGATGGGTAAGATTCATCGATTATATATTCCTGATATGGAATGGAGATGCAGAAAAGCTGGAAGCATTCCATAATTGGTTGAATACACGAACAGAGGATCTTAAATTCACTAAAAATGTAAGTAATAGTCAAGTCAATTTTCTGAACGTATGGGTAAAAAATAATGAAGGTGTTCTCCAAGTAAGCCTTTTTACTAAACCTACCGATAGAAACACACTATTGGCATATAACTCAGGACACCCCAGACACCTGAAGGACAACTTGCCCTACGGGCAATTTCTCAGAATTCGCCGCAATTGTTCCAACAAAAATGACTTCTTTGACAATGCAGCAATTTTGAAGACTAAACTTTGCAATAGGGGTTACCCTAAGAAATTAGTCAGGAACTCCCTCAAACGAGCATGGTTTACACCACGAGAAACCTTACTGGTACCAAAAAACAAAGTCAAGGAGGATCTTCTCACTTGCGGGTTAACTTACAACCCGAAAGCCAACAAAGTGAGACAAATCATTCAGAGAAATTGGTGATTAGTTGAGCACCTTGATCTTGGTACACCTTTGTTCGCGTTCCAAAAAGGAAAGAAGCTAAGGGAACACCTAGTCAAAGCATCTAGACCCTCTATACCTAAAGATGTAAGAGCTATGATGGGTTTGCCACCGATACAGGGACACTTTAAATGTCAGAACTGCGTTGTATGCCCCCAGACAAGGGACTCTAAATTTACAATCATTGGAGACAAAAAGCACGTGCAACAGAGTTTCTCAAATTGTAACTCAAAAAACGTGATTTACTCAATTGAGTGTCCATGTAAGAAAACTTACATTGGCCAAACCACCCAAGCAGTCAAATCCCGAATTCAACAACATAAATCACGGATAAGGTGTAAAATTCTTGGTGCTCCATTGGTCCAGCATTTTCTGGAACTGGGACACCAAGAAGATGAATTGAGGTGGACTGTTCTAACGGTCATGCGACCGATGAACAAAGTTTTATTACAGAATACCCTAAATCGCCTTGAAGCACGTCTCATTGAGAAATATCGTACAGCTGTTGAGGGCCTAAACGACAAAGACGAAATATGGGCATTGATAAAATAATAGCTGGAAAAGTTTAAGAATTCCTCTCTTGATAACCCGGGAGGGTGATCCAAATAAGTCAGCCTGTAGATGTGTAGTCCTGATGTAAATATGTAATGTTGAAACACTCATTTTAACTATATGTTTTCTGAAGAATGTGAGCCGCATTTTCTATAGGTTCTCTAACTCCCTTGTCTACACATATAAGACATAATTGTGGTGGTTAACCTTTTTGATTCATTCCCTTTCAATTATTATTTTTCCTTTCACTTTTCTTCTTGACCCTCCCTATTTTTGATTTGATTTAATGTATTTGTCTTCCGTTTAGTAGTTTATCACTTTGAATACACATAACAATTCCATAATTTAACGATTGTTCGTAATTTTATGAAGATCCTTGTCTCCTTTAAGCCTTCGATGCCTTGATTAACATTAGCTTAATGCACGTATAGTGTTTATTCCCGACGGTCGAAATGCACCAATTATCGCGTGACCTCAACTAATAGAGCTACGCTGCCATATGATGCAAGCTTTTTACACTCATTAATGGGTCAATTCCCCTACTCCACTACAAAATGGCCGACTCTCCCCACACTACAGGTGGTGGTTGCAGTAGTCCTTTGTCTTTTTCCAGAGTTTCTTATTCGGTTCCGGAAACTCTCCTTTCCACACGGAGCTGTAGCAAACAGCCGGTTGGAAGGACGATATTTATCCATAGCTCAGCAAGAGAACCCTAGTAGGTAAGACAAGCAGGGAGAGAAAGAGGGGGACGCTCGCCACGCACGCCGTGCTTTAGATTCCTTGCTGTTGCCTCCTGATTACTAAGTTGGGCATCGTTTTTGCCTTTAGTTTCCACTCTGCGGAGGATGACATGCTACATTATTGAACTGTTGGGAACTTAAGGATTTGTTTTCCGACGCACCCATGGCCACATTATTAGTTTGGAGATACGGGAATCACTACCTGGGACTGTAAAAAATTATATAGAAGGTAAGATCAGCCTTAACGCCGAGACGCGCTATTAAGCCTCGTTACTTGCTTTGCATCAATTGTTTAGCCTTGAATAGTCATTTACTTATTTTCCTCCATTGTGGCGGCCAGTACAAGATTGATGATAATCCCTCCCATCTGACTCGTTATCTGCTGAGTCCTTAGCTCCTCCCACCTAGGCAGACCAGTGTGACCCCCACGGGTACTTAAGGTATTTTGATGTTGAATTTTATTTTTCTCTTGGACAGAGATAACACCTTTACGAGGTAGTTTTAAGTAGGTGCACGATATATTTCGTCCTTTCACACTCCGCACTAATCAGTAGGAAGACCTTACTTCTCTTTATGTGGGCTCAGATGAAAGGTTGGCCTAAGATATCTACACCAAGATTAATTTGGGCATGAGAGACAAGTGTATAGATTGTCCGACTTGGGAGCTCGTACATGTCTGGTTATATTGAGATTATTTTCATGTTCTTAGAAATGCGTATCACTTTTTTGGTGGCTCTTTGTGGTGGTGGATCTATCCATATGCCTCACAGGGAAAGAGACCTGTATATAAATCGGCAAGGATAATTGTTTATTTTTGGTTTGTATATGTTATTGGAGCTTATGTTTGTGTTTTTTGTAGAATGCTGCTGTTGCTTTTTGTCCTGAAGAAGCCGTAAGAAATAGTCCGGCTGAAACGCGACCGCGTCGACAGTTGTTCTATAGAAGGAGTAAAATTTGAATGAACTATTTGTGGATGTTACAATCTCACATTGCTTCCCATGAATAATTTGGAAAAAGTTGATCCTAAATGCAATGTTTGAACCTTCTAGGTAGTCCATTCTATTTAAAGGTGGCTCCACAATAAGAAAAATTCCCTGGTGGACAGTAGCTTTAGTTTGTTGTATATATTTTTTTAGTTGCAGAGGTGTTAAGTGTAAATATATGTTTTTTGTATATGTTCAATGATAAAATGTTGAAATAACTACAATGCGAATATATACGCAGATGACAGGATAATTAAAGGTATCCGTGTCCAAAAATATTCGTGTATCTTTTCCTCCTTACCAATTGCTTATATATTGTGTTTCAGATACCCAGGTAAAAGGGGAGGGTGATTGTTGGGTATACCCCTAACCATTAGAATAGTATCTGTAAGTGGGCACTGGTGGGGGATTGTTTATGGGAATCATGCACTTCCCAGACCTCCCTCTCCCGTTGCTCCTGCAAGGCAGCAGTTGTGAGTCGTGCCTCAGCCTGTTCTTTCATCAATATGCCCCGGGTATAAGCCTTACCTGCAGCCCAAAAAGTTTGTTGTGAAGTAACTGAATGTTTATTGAGGGTGACATAATCTTTAAGGTTCATCTGCAATTATATTATTTAATCTGGCTGCTGGTAATATTTGGGAATTCATTCTACAGGATCTATCAGTGCAGTAGTAAATCCAGCGTCTATGAAATCAGGGCATGATCAGAGATTGCACTTTTGCCAATTGTACAGCTAAGTATTTTGGGAAGTACTGCCCCTTCACCAGGAAGTTCTCGTTCCAGGATTCCATGCCATGAGGACACAAGAGAAACGTATAATCCCTAGCTGTGGGATTGTGAAGGTGCCAGGGATCAACCAGAGAATGATCCATCAGAAGATCCCAAAGGAGACTCCTGTCGTGGTTGTTTTGAAGTGTGGAGCAGAAAGGTGGTCCAAGACTGGATCAATAGTTATGATCCAGTTGCCCCAATAAGTGTTGTTGAAGAACGGTATCTACCAGTATCCTATGCAAGCAGGGAAAGAAAAAGGTTTTAGATAGGTTAGGAGCGTAAATTGAGCCCATCATGAGGAAATGGTTGGAGGTAGACATCGTGGCAAAAACGTAACAAAAATGTGGGTCTGCCCATGAATGAATAACTTGACTGGCAATATTTTATGGATCAGGATTGACACTTTGTTTTTTATACAGAGCGGTTGGTTGTCAGCTGGAGAATCTGGTTCTGAGGAAGTCCTGGACGCTGAGACAACTTGTCCTACCCAGCCCCTTTTCAGGTTGGCAGATTCCACCAGAGATGAATTAGTCTCTTTAATAAGCAGGTTATTTTGTTTTTAAATAAGTCAGCATCCTCTTTTGGTGGACCTAGCTAGTCATACCGTTGACATGTAAGGACCATATCATCAGGGGTCTGGTCAGCAACATCTCTGTTGTTAATTTGTCAGAGCAAAAAGAAATCAAACTTGTGGCGGGTGCTTCAGCCTGAGTTGATACTCTGTGTAAGTAATTTGAGGCATCTGGGTACTATCAGAGAGGAGAGAACTAGCCTTTCTGCAAAGCAAGCAATAGGTTCCTATTGTGGAAGGATGTTGAGGGTGTCAGTTTTTGTCACAGTTATGATTTCAAAGGCAAGCAAGATTTATAACTGTCACAGGGGGTGAGCCTATTTTCCATTTGGAGCACACAGACTGCCAGGGTTTCTTGTTGTGTTCTAGCACTGTATTTCCACCTTCTCTTTCTGTAACAGGGAGAGTCTATCTCCAGCAGTCATGAGTGAGGATAAGGATGTCATTTAATTTACAGTGATTAATATGGAGTCTATGTAGTCTTCAGCCTCTTGGGGATCACAAAATTCTCTGGTGCTTCCATTAAATGTTAGGAGCTGGATGGAGCAGGCCGTACCAGATTTCCTTTTGTTTTAGCGTGGGGCAGAGTGCCAAAAACCTCTTCAGTAGGGTATTTGTGGTGTGGGAAATGCCGGCAGAGAAGACCATCTGAGTATTTTGAAACATGTAAGAGCCATGAGATGTGGCCAACTGCAGTAGATGACGAGCATGTTTATATTGCAAGAGATATACTATGATTGGCCTCGGTTGTGAGGATAGGAGATGTCTTCTGTGATATAACCTATGTGCTTGCTGTATTTCCATCAGGAGTTCAGAAGAGGCGGACCAAGAGACAGGAAGAGAAGATTCCAGAAACTGGCAGAAGTTTTCCCCTTCTACCAACTCTGCACACCATAAATACAGATGTTTTTCCATAGACTCTGGTCCTTGAGATCTATTATTCTTTTCTGGGTGGATCAGTTCTAATCTCCAGTTGGGTCCAGTCACCCGTTCCAGTCACCCGTTCTTGTTCCAGGGTAATGGGCAGTTGTTCCATCGAGCATGAGTTCAGTGAGGCAATCTCAGAGCGCAGAGATTTAAGTACCCTGTCTCTTCTGAAGATGAGGGCTCAAGCAAATCTGGAGTAGATTTAATGTAATTCAGCTCCTTCATCAATGCTGCAGAAGAAAAGGGCTCCATTGTGGCTGAAGGTGTTACAAGCACTGATCACGCCCTTAACTTCTGAGAAAGTTTGCTGGCAGGAAGCATTGTTCATAGACATTGGGCATAAAGTGGGCGCAATAAAAAGTCAGGGCCCACACAGACAACCCTCACTGGGAGTTCATTATCCTAATTCTCGGGGCCAGAAGTGGCTGAATTGGGTCCTCAGCCATTTCTGGGGACTGAGGGTAGGCAGGGTAATAGATAAAAAGTAATGAAGTTGCTTCCTCCATGCTGTAAAATCCAGAGGAGAGCTATACAGTTACTAGGGGGAACCTACCTTATCCCAATATGGCTGCTGCATGATGAGGCCAAAAATGAGTAGTGCTGCTGTCAGGGATGTTTGCCTGGTCCCAAGATGGTCGACGTTTAGAGGATGGGAGGCAGCCTAATCAATGACAGCCATCCAGAAGCCTGGCTTTCACAGATTCAATACAGGCCACCTGGGGGAAGGGGGCAGTCATTTTGAGGGAGGGTCATTTCACCTGAGTCTTCAAGGTGGATCACAGGTCCAACTTCTGAGGCGGATTGCGAAAGCACAGGCGTTGTAGCAGAACCAGCAGCTCCAGGAGTGTCAGCAGCCGTCTCGCAAGGAATTGAATGTGAAGGCTTAAGCACTGTGACAGCACCAGCACCTCTGAGGCCATATGCCTCTAAGTGTCTCCAGGTAAATTTGGACCACCTTAGATCGAAAGGAAGGTTTGGGCACCCCAGGAGGCCAAAAGTTCCCCAGAGGTATAGGAGGGAAAAGGAGGGGTTCTCCCTCATCCAGCAAATGGTGGATCGCCAGGGTGGGTAGGACCGTGGATGTATGAGCAGAATTAAATCATGACAGGCTTATAAATTAATTTTGCAGGGCAGCCGGCCGGGAGCCATCAGAGGCAACCATCATAATTCAGTCCAAGCTCCACCCTCCTATTTTAACTTTATTGCTGTTTGTGTGCTGCACAGTGCCTCTAAGTTAAGCTTAACTGCTTTTGTGCCTTATCTACGAGAGGGTTACGCACAGTTTAATTTAGTGACTTTTGCGTTTTATCCTAACCAGGACTGTGGTTATTGCTCGATAAAGGTCTTCACTCTGTTACTCAAAACCCCAATTTCTTACAATCCTCTTTCCAGGCATTACTCAGAATAAGAAATACTTTGATGCAGGGCATGTCACCTTTCTGAAATCTATTATAGAGGGAAAACCAGCAGAAATGGGTGAACTTGCCCCTTGTGTTTCCTTTGCGTACAATGAATTAAAACAAAATGGCCCACCCACACTAAGAATAACCAACTTGGGTTTCCTCTTATCCCTCCAACAGAAGCTTTTCCAGCTCCTTTGCCAGTTGACATTCCCTAAGCTCGTCCTCTGCCTCTGGTCCTTTCCTTTTCTTTTTTTATATTCCATCCATAGAAAACTCCATCTTATTGTTCACTTTTTTCATATTGTGTATTTACTGCTGACACACACATTTTCTTCTCTTTCCCAACTTTCCCATCTGAGGTGTGACTGACTGACAGCTATTCATCAATGGATGGCTAATATTTCACTTGTTCAAAAAGAACATTTATGTATGCCATATTCCTTACATTTGTTGATTCCTATTTGTTGATACCTATTCTTTTATGCATGGCGCTCTCACCATAATAACTTGATCCAGAAACCTTTGTGTGTGTTTCAACTAGGCCTGGGCGGTAAATTCCGTTCCGCTCGCGGGATTTGCGGAATTCGCGGAATTTCGCGTTCCGCCGAGAATGCGAAATTGCTCAAAAGTCTGCTTTCCGTGATTTCGCGAAATTTTTGCTTGTTCGCGTTCTCAAAATGCGTGTTCGCGAGCTATTTCTCCCCGAGCACGCAAACAGCAATTGTGAACAGGAAAAAAGCATCGCGAACAAGCAATTCCGCATGTTCGCGGAATTTCTGCGTGTTCGCGGAGATTTTTTTCCGTTTCGCGGAGATTTGCGTAACGCAATTACGCAAATTCCGCCCACCCCTAGTTTCAACCCAAGTGTGAGCCTGTAGTTTCACATCACTTCCACGGCCAGTGCTGCCAAATGCCAATTAATTGGTATCTGTAAAATCGGCCTCCACATCCTCTATCAGTGTAGGAAATGATACACGGCTATTATTGATCCGGATCCGTTATCAGGGCCGACCCCAATAACATATGTTGAATTTGTCTTGGTGACACTAGGACACATCCAGTAGCGCACATAGGGAATTCTGTTCACTTCTAGCTGGACCCAGCACAAAGGCTTGATTTGAAGGGCCATCAACCTTCATACTGTTAGAATCTCAGCCTGGCTGGGAGCTATTTGGAGTCTAAAACATAAATGCTAATACAATGAAGGAAAACAGCAGCAGACAGCTTGTTATCATTTTCAAAGTGCATATGAGAAACTGTGATTTAGAAGCAGGGTTCTCACTGTGTTCAACTCTTATTTGTAAGAAATATTCATGCACTGTTAGAATGTCAGATGAAACTGCCTCCATGGGTAATTAAACTAATAAGAGCAATTTAAATAGCTCGTCATCCTTTTTATTTAATTTCTTTGACAGTGATGCTCATTTGAATTTAGGGTGTCGATACGCTTTACATCGTACAAAAATATTATAAAGAGAAATTGAATCATACAAGTGTTAAAATCAATGTACAAGGCATATTACGTAAGACAGTGAAGGTTACACGGTTTGGGAGTCACATATCACCGTACTGGCAAAAACAAAAAGTCAGGATTTAGAACATAATGCATTGGTTGGAATTGTCTAAACTAATAAGACTTTATTATCACCTAAAGGAATCCTTTTTTGCAACCTTCGAATACGAAAGCTTGAAAAAAAGACATTAAGGGGTCTATTAGTGTATAGGGCAGATCGCCACCGCCTGTATGGTGGTGGCGATCCGCCCGCCATTTCCCATCGCCCGTCAGCAATTTCCCCCGCCCAATTACAGTGGCGTGGGGGACCCCAGCAGACGGAAAGAACTTCCGGCAGTTATTCGCCCGTCGACGAGTCGACCGGGCGGAAAAGGGGCTGGATATGGTCCATCCATATTATCATGCAGGCGGAGATGTACCTTTCCATGGCAGCAAAGAGGCATGCGGTGTCTGCATGTGGGGGCCGTTGCGGGCCCCCAATGTGTTGGAGGGGTGGGGGGTGCACATGGAGGGCACCTATGGTACCCCCCTGCATTTGAAATTACAACGTGGCAGGCACCACGCGGTGCCTGTCACGTTGTGTATTCAAATGCACAATATGCATTTTTTTACCTTGCGGCGGGTTGTGCTTGCAGCACCGCCCACCGCACTGTAAAAAATATGGGATGCGCCCGCCATTGTTGCATCACAGGACCGCCACACATATGGCGGGCAGTCCCTTTTGCCGATACGGTGGCGGCGCCATCGTAATAGACCCCTAAGTTTCAAAACCTATACCTTACAGTTTGGATTCAGTTCCTTGATGACGATTCACAGTTCGCTGTGCTATAGTAGGAAGATTGTAACTCATCAACTGTAAGAAGCGAAAGGAATTCTATGAAAAAAGCATTAATCCACCAAGCTATCTTTATAAATTATAAATTGGTGATCTGTATGTGACATTTATGAAGGGTTACAACTATTACTAGACAAAAGACAGATCTGTCCAACATGTGCATTAAAGACCAGATTCATCTTAGTATTATCGCATGAAAATTACTAAGCACCCAAAGATCTCTGCAGTAGGTCCCTTAACCCCATAAGATATTTTAACCCCTCGCGTGCGCGCGTCGGCCAACGGCCGTCGCGAGCACTACCTCGGTAGTGCTGCGCACGTCTCTTTGCCCACGTGGCCCCACCCGCGCAATGAATCACCCACACCGCTGCGGAATCTATGCCACGGTTAACAGGTTAAAATAAAGCCTGGTTGTGAGCCAAGAAAGATTTACTCTCACAGTTGTCCTTGTTGTTAATGTCTTTCTGGTAGACTTTAAAAAACTAAATGTATACGTTGACTGTCAGATTCCACTTTTCATAACTCGGTGTCAATTTATGGAATCCTTGACATAGGGCCTGATGTACGACCATTCAGTGTAGTGAGTCGCTAATTGCGCAGAATTGTGACTCACAGTTTGTGACTGGCCAAACAGTGTCTCAGCCAAGGGTTTGCAATTCCCAATTCATCAATATTCATGAGGCCAGCGCAATTTGCGACCTCATTAGGAATGGTTAGCACGCACAGGGATGGTGGCCTGCTGGGGTCAGCAGACCACCATATTTGTTACTGCTTTTTCAACAAAGCAGTTTTTTTAAAAATGCAGCCGGTTTTCCTTAAAGGAAAACGGGATACATTTAAAAAAGTAAAATTAAACTTTTCAGTCTCATTTTTTTAAGGGCAGGTAGTGGTCCCTTCCGTTTGGGAGTGATTTACCACCTACTTGAAGTAGGTGGTAAAATGCAAGTGTTTTGCGACTGCAAATGCGGTCGCAATACAATAGTACATTGATGTTAGAGTCACTACTAGGAAGAAACACCCTTGGCACGCCCCTTCCTAATAGTGAGTCGCTATTTCAAAAGGTCGTACATCGGGGCCTAAATCTTTTCTATTCCCAGCACGGCCTCTCATACAATGAAAACACTATTGTATGTGCTAGGAAGTTGGACTACCACAACAGCCTACTTGTTGGCCTTTCTCAATACTCATTCCCTAGGGAGTAGCCGGATAATAAAATACCCCCACTTTGGAACATATCCCTTATGGCACTGTGCGTGTGCAGGAGTCAAGCGAGCTCAGTACTTGTTTGGTAGCTTTCCCAGGGTTAATCTAAAAACAATGTGTCTAAACAGTGCCTTTCACACCTCTGTAGCATGTCTGGTGTTAGCTGCTTTTCCTTTTTAGGTCTTGGCTAGGCAGCGCATGCGCTGTCTCTCCGAGACATCAAGTAATTAGTATATGTGTGAAACTCCACCTAGTGGCTTTTTATTGGTTTGTTTGCTTGTCTGCTTCAATCTCTTTGTTTTCACATGCTAATGCGACTTTCAGTCCCTTCTTTATTTGTTTGGGAATGCCTATGCAGCACAGCCTAACTACTGTATACATGCTGCTAGTGGAATGAAGTGTTTGGCTTGGAACTCTTTCGTTTTTCGTTGTTTTTGAAGGGCTTTCTCCTCCCTGCTTTTGCCGGCAGGCCATGCTCTCCCGCAAAGTTTATTGTTTAATTAGCCCAGCAGCCTCATTGGTAATAATGTCTCCAGGCTTTCCTTTTGTTTCCTTGAGATGTGCGGTTGCAGTGATTGCTTCAAATGTAAAGAAATGGAAAATCTTTTCTATTTCTTTACTTCCCCTAAAGCAGATGTAATTTCTCCACAGCAACAGCGCGTGTGATGCCTCGCTGCTTGGCTTTCCAACAGCAGCTCAGCTCTTGTGTAAGACCGGCTGCCACAGCCCCACCTCTGCCTTCCTTTCCTCTTTGTGTGTGCAAGGAGGCAACTGCAGCACCTCAGCGGTCGCACGTTCCAAAGGCGGAAGGAACCAGAGTTTTATGCCATCTGTGTCCTGGCGGCGCCAGGAGAAGCTATGGCCGCATTCTCAGAAGCCCCGGGAGTGACCCAAGTAACAGGAGCAGCTCCGCAAACCCTCCATCAGCGAGCCCGCTCTCTCAACACTAAGGACCACAGTCACACAGGGACCCCGCTCTCTGCAGCTGCACCATATTGTTATTTCACATTGGATTCCTCGTTCTTTCAGTGTTTGGCTCTTTGCGATAAAGATGTATTCTGTGCTCTCACCCCTCGCACAGCTTCTCCTCTATTTTGTTTATTTAGGAGCATGTTACTGCTCCACCCAGTTTTGTGTCTGACCCCTGTGACCGTATTCATAGCATTTTGTAATGTGCTTGCTCTTTCAAACACAGAAAATATTCACATTTTGTGTGGTAAAATAACTTAATCACTGAGCAACTTCTACAAAGAAATATTACTAGTGTCATATTCCAGGTGATCCATTTACAAATGAAAAGGAGGTGTGTAGTAAGCGCACATGATATTTTGAGTAAAAAAATTAAATTAATTTACTTGGAGGCACATTTAACATGCAGTAATTACGCGATGGTAACTTTGAATCTAGTTTCCTATCAAAGGTTAAAACCATAAACCACCAGCTGCTATTTTATTGCAGCCTTTTGTTGCCCTTATCTGCAGTTCATTTCAAAGTGTTCCCACCACCTGCAAGCTGTTTTATGGGTGCTCCAGGAAGGAGACAGCCCTGTTGAGATAAGGATCAGGATTTCAACACGTCTGTTTCTCAGACTATTTTTTCCATATGGTGTAATAAGCAGAAAATAACCAGTGCTTTTAAAGTGGTGCTTCCTTTCACTACATACATCAAAACATTCCGATTTGGTCTACGCAAGGGTGCTTTACTTTCAGCCCACATTTATGGCTGCTTTTGTTGAACATGTTTTGCTTTGGCAAACTTTTTATTTATTTGCAGCCTGCGCCAATTAATTCTCATGTCAGGGCTGTGTTTATTTCATGAGTGCTGCCCTCTGTTTTAATAAACTAAATTTCATTAAATTGTTTGCACACAATCACGGTCTTTCGATTAGACATAATGTTGCTTTCTTTATGGGACATATGCCATCCTTCAAAGCCGGGCTTTGTTGCCCCTCACTGCTTGTTGGCGGGGGTGGGGGGCATGAAGTGTTAACATGTTACAGCCCCACGGCCTTCAGGTGGAATGACTGCATGGCACGGACTGAAGTCCAGTGTTACCCTCAGTAGGTTCAAGAGGAAGCAGTTAGGGTCTTTACTGAATCTGTGCACCTCTGCAGACAACACACAAGAGACGCAACATGCCCACCATCACTGAGCCTGTCAAGGAGAAGCCATGATTCAAACTCTCATACCCATCCTGTGACTCCACTGCATACAGCTACTACTCCTCACCCCAGCCCCCCCCCCCCCCACCGCCCCCCCTTTCCCGCCCTTGGCTGGCCTTTCTCTGGTTCTTTGGCCAGTGGGGATTTTTCCACCTCTGAGAAGTCTGTGAAAAGGCAAACAGTCTCTAAGTCTGGGCTGCAGACTCTCTCTCTTTCCACCTCCTCCTCTGAAGGGAAGCCCTCCGTGCCTGTCTTCACTCACCCCTGGCTCTGTGTTTCCGCCTCTCTTCTGTAATGCCTCTGGTGCAGTGTTGGGCCTGGGCCCGGGTAGAGGGAGACGCTCTGCTTGTGATGGGAACACATCTCTTAGTGACCCATAATTATTATTATCATCTTTTACTCACTGACCTTAAAGAAATTGGCAACAAAGACTGCTATAGTGGTGGCATTACTGCAGAGCTTCCAACTTTCGAACTGGGGAACCCGGTTTGAATCCCGGCGATGGATCAACATCCTGTGTTTCTGTGCAAATCACGTAATCTTTCCCTGCCTACAAAAAGTGAATGTGTCCTTGTGTAATGTAACTGGTGCTCATGTAAAGTGCTGTAATACCTTTGGGTCGAGTTTACACTTTATAAAAACTACAAAAAAAAGCATTGTTGTCAAAAGGAGTTTAGTTCTTGTGACACCGTCTTTAAAACCTAGCTCTAAACACAACTACACTTTGCTTGCTTGATTGTTTAAGGTCCTACATTTAATCATAATTGTAAAACTACAAGTTCCAGAATGCAAAGTAAAATGGCGCCTGTGTGCCCAAAACACGCATGGTCACTATTTCTCTATTTCAAAACTGAGTGTGCAGGTAAATCGGTATGCTGCTTTGCTTTAATAGAATTACTTCTCAGCTTCGGTCTCGTTGTGTTATGTTAGCTTGTGTGTCTGTTTAAATGATTACGTACGAGTGTTACTTCTATGTGCACACATGTCTCCATAACACTTAGGAAAAAGACATTGTCATTTACAACACCAATGGCTGTAACTCAAGGAAATTTCCAATGCTTGTTTAGGTTGCAGCTGCCAGACAGCACACGCTGTCTAGTTGCAAAAAATCTATTGTGAGCTTATATTGGGTTTACAGCCTGTCCATTGGTTACCTTTAGCTGGCTTTATTGTCACTCTCTTTTGCCTACTTCTTATTTAATGACTTTCCTCACTCTTCTTGTGTTTTCCCTCCTCTAGAGCATAGCCGTTTTATTATCCTTTTGCTTGGATGACTTGTATCCTTACACCGCTGAGATTAAGAGTACTACTTTTTTCTTTTCAGCGCTAAATGAGAGTGCATGTGTTTGCCAGCTCTATTTCACTCATGTGCTGCTTCACTCCACAACTATCCCCTACCCGGGATGTGTTGTACCCGACCTCTGCCAGTTTGTCTGCAAAAGCACAGCAATAGGAATATTTTTACAGCCAGCTAGTGCAGCGGAGCAAATGGCTGAATCCTGTGGACTGTAAATTAGGCATTGCAAAGTATTTCCCATACATTCTGGTATTTACTTAGTCTTATTAAATACATTTTAAAGTTTCCTGAGTGAAAAGAAAAATAAGCCACGCCAATTAAAAAATATATTTTTGAGCTATCTTAAGATGAGTATCTGCTTTTACTTCAGCATTTTACTTTTTTCACGTGTTTAATCAATGGTTTACAGACAAACATTGGCAAATCCAACAGCTCAGCATTTGCATAATAGAGGCGACACCTACTGACTTTGCCAATGCCTGTTATTCTTGTGTTTGAAATTCAGTATTTATAATAAAAACAAATTACAATTATCAGTGAAAAATATGAATGAATCTGTTTTCTGTCTGCCATTTTTAGGTCTCGCCTGAGACAGCGCTTTAGCGCTGCTCTGGCGAGACTTATAGTAAGCGAGTTTTGGAAGTGCAAACGAGTGCTTTCAGGCCTCCAAATACAGTGCATGTGCGCCGGGCGCACGCACCATTTGGCAGCCTGAAAGCACTCGTTTGCTTTCACTTTCGTGGCCGCTTTGATGTGATCGCGATGTAAATAAAGCTTTTCACCAGCCGGGCCTGCATGACAATGCCTTCCGGTTTCCAATCTCCTGATGCTCGCACAGAACATAATTCAAACTTCCTCATGCTTAACTACGACAAAAGGAGGCAATTTGTTAAAATATCAAAGCCCCCGAGCCAGCAACAAAGCCTCCTTTAACTGGGTATTAAGCGTGAGCAGACTTTTCAGCAAGGCGTAGACAAAGCAGACACTCGACATCTTCAAACAGCAACCTGCACGCCCGGTTCCCTGACAGTAAAACTGAGTGTTTTCTTACCTCAGAGAACAAAGCGCCAAGTTAGCGTGGAAAGCAGCTTCGATGTAATATTGTTTAAATGTTTTTACTTTGAAGTTCACTGTGGTCTATGCAAACTAGACTTGCATACATCGATCACATTTTCCTAAAACGCCCCTAGTTCTAAGATGTTTTAGTTAGGATTCAAAATGCCAGGCCGACGTATTGGCTTCGGCAATGCTTGCTTGAAACGGAGTTCCACCCCAGTGTCTGTGACGTCACCATGCCCCTGTGTGCTTAAGCCAGTCACTTCAAAGACGGGGGCGCTTTCTGTATTTGATCACATGCTACCACCAGTCAGGCCCCTTTCTCATTGTCTTCACGCTGAGTGAATAACCCACGTGTGATTAACAAAAGTAGTACCACAGGGGGCTTCACTTCACCCTCATTGCCTCCGCCCCAACACCAAAAGAAAGGAGGCGCAGGCATTTTGAACAATAATTGAGAAGGAACATTCGCGCCTAAACTCAAGACATTAGATTACACAGTTGGTGCATTTACGACTATCCACAATAAGCAGACCCACAGGCAGACACAATGACAGACACTCAGAGAGCCAGACACACACTCATAACCAGATACAGACTCGCATCTAGACACGCAGACACACAAGCAGACACATTTACAGACACTCAGAGAGGCAGACACACGCACCACGCATACACACAAACACAGTTACACACTCGCACCTAGACACACAGACACACGTACAGACACATACAAACACACATACAGACACGCACGGAGGTACACACACAGACGCACTCACACAGTTACCAGGGCCCGTATTACATAATGGGTGCACTGTTCCCCTCTGTCACAGGGCACAGCTTTCAACAGGTGTCCTGGACTCACGCAAGGTCAGTGCAGCCTATTACAAGTAATGTGCTGCCCCCAAGGCAGCAGCAAACTCGCGCTGGTAATAGTAAACGAACGATCTGTGTTGTTGCTGAGGACTCCCTGCTCTGTTCTGCTTGTCTTGAAGAATGTGCTTCCTTGAGATAAGCACAAGTTTTATGGGGTCCCTTTGCTCGAAATCCTTGTCTTTGCTTTTGAAGTGTAGTGGGGGGCGGGGGGTTTATGACCCCTCTATCCCTTTGCTTAGCAAACTTTTTGCAGGCATGAGCTGCATCTGGTGTCGCGTTAGAAGTTCTAGAGCCCAGATATTTACTCTTTGCGATAAAAAAACAAGCATTTGCAATGCAATAGGTCTCGCATTTATACGAGTTTGAGCTATTGGCATTGTACATGACAATGCTTTTTATTTAAGTTTGGTTTTTTTAAAACATAAATAAAAGGCACTGTCATTTACAATGCCAATAGCTCAAACTCGAATAAATGCGAGACCTATTGCATTGCAAATGCTTGTTGAACTAGAGAGCTCAGGTTTGTAGTAGCTGGATTTCTAAATTTAAATTAGGGTCAGCGTAACAGGCGGAATTCTCTCTAGCATAATTACTCGTAATTACCCCAAAATTGCTCATAATTATGCGAAATTGTCTGAGAAGCATAATCCAGCATTTAGTGCAAATTTCTTAGTGCAAAATGCACCCTTTTGTCCAAAATGAGCCCAATGATGCATTTTGGGCTAAGAAAATAGCACTAAATGCAACAGGACACAAACAGCAGTAGCCAGCAGCCGCTCTCTGTTGGTTCGCTGTTCTTATGCTACTGCAGTAGAATTTGTACCCCAAATTCCTCTTAATTACTCAAGCTGGCGTAATCAAGTAATTTTGCAATACAAGGGTAATACATAATTACTGCAATTTCTACCAGGCCTAATTTAAATCTAAATCCAGCCAGGTCTGTGCTGTGTCAGCTAGCTGCTTTTCCATCACAGAATGACTCAGTGGGAAGTGCACAGGAAGGACAGCATGGACCTCCTTAGCTCATGAAATGCAATGGAAGGCAAACCGGTGGCTTTACAAAGCTTGGGTGGAGGAGGGTGTGGATGCATCGGGGACAGGTCTCACGTGGCACAGGCCTCTCTGCCCCTTTGCCATAGGGCGTACAGAAGTATCTCTCCATTTTAACTTTTCCCTCTGATAGATTTTTAATAACTGGTTTGAGACGAAACCTTCTCCCCCCATCTATTGGCATCCCCGGCTGGTATTGTTTTACATGCAGAGGATAGATTTCCCTGAGGCTGTGACGATAGGTCTCCACAGGATACTCTACATTTTATTTTATGTAAATATTTTTCTCATCCTAGCAGTCAGTTTCTTAAACCTTTTTTAAAAGACTGGAGATTTAGGTATGCTCATGTTCCCTTATTGTATCTTCAGCTTCTGCCCAATGCCCGTACTCTTTTTGTAGTAATGAACTTTCTAAGAGAAGCATTAAGATCCAGACATTCTAGATGTGACTGATGGCTGTTTAGGACTTTTGCGATTTTGAACATAATTTGAAATGTTTTTAAATTAACGGTTGTTGTTTTTATATTTCTGTCTTTTTGTCTTTTATGGCTATGATTACTGCTGAATAAAGATTTATTACTATTTACTATCTTAGATTTAGTGGAGGATAAGTTGTAAAGGGCAAAGGGATGTCTCCCTCTTGTTACTACTAATTCCATGGGCCCATACCTTACATTCCAATGATCTCACTCACAAAGATTTTACTTGATCAGGTTTAGGTTCGTTATAGCCACTATTTGGTCTCACACCCAGCACTGCAAACTAGGATTCTCTATTAGACTCATGACCATGCGGTTCAGCTTCGGCCCAGACTCGTCTACATTTTTTCTTCTTCTGCAAATTATATATTGCACCAAAAAAAGTTTTTAAAACCACTGCGAAATTTTCTGAATATTAGAAGATGTGGCACTGCCCAGTTTTACTAACAACGCTGTCTGCTTGAGAAACTTGGGGATATATTCACAAGAACGTGTGCTAAACATACCAAAAAATGTTAATGCAACTTTCCACATCGCAGCCTATCGCGGGAAAATAACCCCGTGTCAACGTGGAGTTCACAACAAGGCGGTACCATGCGATAATCGCCCGAAACCATGGACAATGTCCTGATACAACCACCTCGACGGAGATAAAAACACAAACCACAACACAAAAAATCCTGAAAGGACCAAAGCGCGATGAGGAAATCAGTGATAAGCAGCGCCAGGCCTGAAACACACCTGGCAGGCGGGAAATATCACCATAAAAGTAGAAAAAACACCCAAACATAAACTGACCAACACCCAAACACCATGGAGGCAGCCGGAACAGGCGCAGAGGACGCACAAGCACCCTGGATGACCAGCCTGGGACCTCGGGGACAGGGAAGGGCAATGACAAGAAGAAGAGGAATACGAAGTTCAGTCTGCAGGCAAACAGGATCATAGTCACAGAGGTAATGGAACACCATCAACAACTGTTCATCACCTCCAACGTGTCATTGGGCACCAAAACTGGAATATGGCGGGACATCGTGGACAAGGTAAATGCCGTCGGAGAGCACAAGAGGATGAGGTCAAGAGGTGATGGAATGACATCAAGCGAAAGACCAAGGAGAAACTCGTCGCCAACCAGAAGGCAGCAATGCAGACTGGTGGTGGGGGCCCAGCACCACAGCTCGTGCCGGATGACATGGAGGAACTGGTGTCGAGAGTCATCAGTGTGGATACTGTGGCTGGAGTCATGGGACTGGACACTGCTCGACAGGACACAACACAACCGCAACAGGGTGAGTGACCACCAGGTACTGGGGGACTGGTGGAGATGACCACAATGGCACACATGCACAATCAAACAGAGCACAGTGCACACCCTCAATTACTCTGGGTCATCACCCAGATCTATAGACTGTCTCAATATACAATGCCATGCTGTCTGAATGTCAACATGTACCATGTGGCTACATACATGTGGACACATTGCAATACACTATCTCCCCTTCACATTGCAGGGCCACCGTCAACACCCCCTGCAGAGCAGTCCCAGCCACTCTTCACTGATGACGAGGAGGACAAACCCAGCATCGACCCAAAAGCCCTCCTAGACATCAACATCATCTGCGACTCACCTCCAGGATCAGGGCTGACCAGCTGCATCGAGGAGACCCCACCCACCACCCAAACCACACAGCAGGAGGCACCCATGGCACCGGAAGTCCCCCCAGACCCTCAGGAACAACACAAGGCCTTCCAACGCTGTGTGCTGGAGGCCCAGAGGGAGACGGCTGAGCAGGTGCGGGTGGGGTTTGACCTCATGTCTACCAAACTGGACGTCATCCATGGGTGTCTAGGCCCGCTCCATGGTCTACAATGAGCCCTGACTGACATTGCTGGAGTGCTGACGTGGAGAGAAGAACACCTGTCTGCTCAGAGGGTAACCAGCGATACCAGCCGTGAGCTGGCACACATGCCGAGGCTCATGGAGGACATGGTGGGGATGGAGGCAGAAAGGATGGCAGCCACCGCTGCACACCAGTGAAATGTAGCTGGGATCTACCATGCCCTGCAGATCATCATCATGGCATTGCTGCCACAAGGCGTGGTGCAGATGAATGCTGCTGCTCCCACACCATCCACATCTCTGCCCCCTGGTGTGCCATTGCCTCACAGTGCGGCAGACGTATCCACTCCAGCACCTGATGTGTCAGTGGCACTCAGTGCCTCAGCCGATACTGCAACACCCACAAGTGGGGCAGAGCACACATCTGGAGACGAGGACGCGGATGGGTTTGTGATCAGGAGGCACTAGCATTCCTTTCCGCCACATGGCCTGTTTCTGCTTGGTTCCGCACATGGCCCCATGACCTTCCACTGACCCCCGATACACTCCGATGCACTCACCTTAGACAGCGACATGGACTTCCATATCCTGTTTGATAACACAGCAACCAGACTGCGGACTGTACTCTTCCTCTTCCGCAGTACTTGTCATCCCTGGATGGACTCTGGCTGGCCCTCCACGGGCCCATATTGTGTAGTGTGCATGGCATTGCCCTGTACCGCTCCAGCTGCAGCACTACACTGGATGTGCAATAAACATGCAGTGATGCATTGCTGTGTCATGTCTTTCATCATTCATGTATGAATGTGTGGATGAATGTAAGGACAGTGATTACCCTTGCGTCAATGATGCTCATCCTGTGGGATGCCAGTCAGAGGGTGCTACATTGCATATTGTGTACTGGGTCCTGTGAACACTACAACAGTGACACACATATCAGTCACTTCCATGTCTGGACATGGACTGAACCACGCCCAGAGCCCATGAGTCATTGTTGCGAGCCTTGCGCTGGTCCGGCATACGGCAGGCCAGACCACGCCGCTTACGCTCCGAGGGGGGCCCTCATTGCTACCCGTTGCAGGTGTACTCGCTGGTGGTATGCAGGTCACTAGTCTAGTTATCAGCATGTCACAGCCACTCCCTGAGGGCAGGTTTGCACGCACACCACACCCATCCGGCAGAGGCATCACAGGCCATGTGACTCCGCCAACATAAGGGGCCGACGATGTCACATTTCCCTCTGCCGGTGGTGACTGGATGACGGGCGCTCAAAGGTTCTCAATCATAAAGGGCCCATGAGTTGTTGTGCACAGGGTTAGTGACACCCGAGGCATTGCGGCCGTCACAGGCCTACCACCACATGGCGTTGACTGGGGTTGCACAGGGTTAGTGGCACCCGGAGCATTGCAGCCAGCACAGGCACCCCGCCACGGGACGGTGACTTTGGGGGGCACTGAGTTAGTGGCACCTTAAGCTGCTGAGCGGGTGTGCAGCCTGCGATGATGCCCCATCCCGGCGGTACGGGCAGCACAGGTTTTGTTTGCCCTGCTCGATGGCAGTGTAGGCCAGAGCCAGTGGGCAGCGCGGGCCTACCGCCACATGGCGTCGCTTCCGGGATCCCAGAGTTAGTGGCACCCATTGGGCTGAGTGGGTGTGCAGCCTGCGATGAGGCCGGGTGCAGTGGTATGTCCTCTGCAATGGAGTAATCAAGACCCAGCACCAAACGTGAGACCTGGTGGCCTACGGAGCGGGGCTGCATGGTGTGGAGGGTGCAATGTCCACGGGCCCTGGGCTTGTGGCTTGTGGCTTGCAGCGGCACGTGGTGGGACCTCCTGTCTGCATGCCGGTGGCAGAAGGTGAGCAGTGAGGCCTGGGTGTGCATGGGCGGGCATGCTCCGATGGGTGGCGGGAGGGGCTGGGGTGCCTGGGTGTGCATGGGCGGGCATGCGATGTTGTCTTGTGCAATTGTGTGTACTGTTCCAATCATGTATCTGGACTCCGTTTCTGATGATGGGTCTGTCTCAAATGTGTGACCTGGTGTACTGCTATACATACCGGCATGTGGTTGGAGACACACTGGTTGCAGGAGGTGAGCAGTGTGGCCTGGGTGCACAGGGGCGGCACTCTCTCTCTCTCTCTCTCTCTCTTCTTCTCTCTCTCTCTCTCCCCCCTCTCTTCTTCTCTCTCTCTCTTCCTCTCTCCTTCACTCTCTCTCTGTGCCTTGATATGCACAGGACACACCTTCTCATCATGATTTTTGTCCTGCAGGCTGTGACCTACGGATTGTCCCGAGGGAAGCCACCATGTGTCTTCATTTCATTTCAGTGTTCATGTTAATAAAGTTTCATTTGTTGCTTCGAAAGTGAATGTGTGATGCTAATTTTTGTGACGACACATGCATGTCACCAGTTGTGATTGTGCGTCGTCATGCGGATTATTTTGTACATATTTAGGTGTAGCTGATGTGGCATGTCTTTGGTCGGAGGCGGTGCTGGGAGGGGGGGTCCTGTGGGTGGTGGCTGGGGATATTGTTGCCCTTTCGACCCTCCTGGCTGCATGTTCAGTTGCCCGGGTGCATCTGTTGTTTTTCAGGTGTGGCTCTGGGCTGGGCTCCCTTTTGTGGTGCAGGCTGCGGTCCGACTTTGCACCAGGTCAGAGCAGGTGTTATTTTCCTGCTGCTAACGCGCCTTATCGCCTGTTTTGTGTTCTTATCCCTGTTCTGGCTGGTTGTTGTGAATGTTGTGGAGTGGTGTTGTTGCGGCTTTTGGCACGGGAACGCCTACTTTGCATCTCATTAGCGATAGTTGCGGGGGTCATCTGTGGTGATGTGTTTTGCGGTTGCTATCGTGGGTAAACTGGTGCTGTGGGATGTTAACACCAGCTTGTGATTGGGGGGATAAGTTTATCGCAACTTTGTCTGCGATAAAGTGCCATTAACTCGGCGATAGATCCTTGTGAATATGCCCCTTAGTGGGGAAATAAAAACTGCCCATCCTGTATAGGGCAGAAAACACAGCAACTTTGCACAGGGATTTTCTGTACTTTGCACATGGCACTTTGTGTTATTTATGTTTATACCTGCACAAAGCACTTTATCATCAGAGACGCGGACCCTTCGTAAATTCATCTGTGTTTTATAGCTGCACAAGACACATTTTGTTACTATGTAACTGGGCCGTTAATTATCCTTTGCCATACTTTCCAACTACTTAGGTGCCAATTCCGATCCGGTAAAAAAATTCCCCGTCCGACTCGTATCCGGATTTTTTTCCGTCCGAATCGTCAAAGTAGCGTACAAACTGCCAAGTACGATTCGAACGGAAAAAAGTCCATACGAATCGCATTGGGAAGATTTCCCCACACGTCCTCGGGTCGGGAAAAGTCACCGACACGTCCCCGGGCGAGAAACCCACCGTGCGGAAAAATAAAGTCCGACTGCGCAAGTACGATCCCTCCCGTCCTCCCCATTTCACAACCGTACGCAAAAAACACCGTCCGAACCGAACTCCCATAGCAACCATGGAGACATGTGCCCGCATACGCGCCGAACACCCCACCACCCCCCGCCCGCGTATGTACGCCCCGAACCCCCACCCGTGTATGTACGCACCGAACCACCAGCCGTGTATGTACGCACCAAACCCCCCCCCCAGCCCTGTATGTACGCACCGAACCACCAGCCGTGTATGTACGCCCCCGAACCCCCCCCAGCCGTGTATGTACGGACCGAACCACCAGCCGTGTATGTACGCACCAAACACCCACCCGTGTATGTACGCCCCCGAACCCCCCCCAGCCGTGTATGTACGCACCGAACCACCAGCCGTGTATGTACGCACCAAACACCCACCCGTGTATGTACGCCCCCGAACCCCCCCCCAGCCGTGTATGTACGCACCGAACCACCAGCCGTGTATGTACGCCCCCGAACCCCCCCCCAGCCGTGTATGTACGCACCGAACCACCAGCCGTGTATGTACGCACCAAACCCCCACCCCAGCCGTGTATGTACGCACCGAACCACCAGCCGTGTATGTACGCACCAAACACCCACCCATGTATGTACGCCCCCGAACCCCCCCCCCAGCCGTGTATGTACGCACCGAACCACCAGCCGTGTATGTACGCCCCCGAACCCCCCCCCAGCCGTGTATGTACGCACCGAACCACCAGCCGTGTATGTACGCACCAAACACCCACCCGTGTATGTACGCCCCCGAACCCCCCCCCAGCCGTGTATGTACGCACCGAACCACCAGCCGTGTATGTACGCACCAAACACCCACCCGTGTATGTACGCCCCCGAACCCCCCCCCAGCCGTGTATGTACGCACCGAACCACCAGCCGTGTATGTACGCACCGAACCACCAGCCGTGTATGTACGCCCCCGAACCCCCCCCAGCCGTGTATGTACGCACCGAACCCCCACCCGTGTATGTACGCACCGAACCACCAGCCGTGTATGTACGCACCAAACCCCCCCCCCAGCCCTGTATGTACGCACCGAACCACCAGCCGTGTATGTACGCCCCCGAACCCCCCCCAGCCGTGTATGTACGGACCGAACCACCAGCCGTGTATGTACGCACCAAACACCCACCCGTGTATGTACGCCCCCGAACCCCCCCCAGCCGTGTATGTACGCACCGAACCACCAGCCGTGTATGTACGCACCAAACACCCACCCGTGTATGTACGCCCCCGAACCCCCCCCCAGCCGTGTATGTACGCACCGAACCACCAGCCGTGTATGTACGCCCCCGAACCCCCCCCCAGCCGTGTATGTACGCACCGAACCACCAGCCGTGTATGTACGCACCAAACCCCCACCCCAGCCGTGTATGTACGCACCGAACCACCAGCCGTGTATGTACGCACCAAACACCCACCCATGTATGTACGCCCCCGAACCCCCCCCCCAGCCGTGTATGTACGCACCGAACCACCAGCCGTGTATGTACGCCCCCGAACCCCCCCCCAGCCGTGTATGTACGCACCGAACCACCAGCCGTGTATGTACGCACCAAACACCCACCCGTGTATGTACGCCCCCGAACCCCCCCCAGCCGTGTATGTACGCACCGAACCACCAGCCGTGTATGTACGCACCAAACACCCACCCGTGTATGTACGCCCCCGAACCCCCCCCCAGCCGTGTATGTACGCACCGAACCACCAGCCGTGTATGTACGCCCCCGAACCCCCCCCAGCCGTGTATGTACGCACCGAACCACCAGCCGTGTATGTACGCACCAAACCCCCACCCCAGCCGTGTATGTACGCACCGAACCACCACCCCACCAGGGAATGTACGGACCGCACCCCCACCAGTGCATGTACGGACCGTACTGACGCCAAAAAAACACGTACTGAACCCGGACAAACCATATTTACACAAGGAGAGTCAAGTAGAGTTTCCCCACACCACCAAACAGGCCCAACAACCCCACAAACATCACATACACTCACCTGCAACTGCCAAACTGCCAAACAGAGGCCCAAAACTCAATCACTCCTCATAACACACCCACACAAATTTCAAACACAGCCACACCCACAAATGGACCAATAAAAATGGACCACACACACAAACCATGAGCCTTTGCAACAGACCCACTGCTGCCAGAGCCCACAGACGACCCACACCACCATACTTGAACCTCACACTTGCATACCTTCACACAACCACCTACACAAACACCCCCTCATCACATTCACACACACACCTCCACTACCACACCCACACACCCACAGCCATCCACACCCACACCCCCACAACCACACCCCACGCCATGTCCACCACCAAGAATCCAAAGTTCACAAAGGAGGAGCTGGAGATCCTTGTCGACGAAATCCTCAGAGTCGAGCCACAGCTCTTTGGGACATTGGTCAGACAGACCAGCATATCCGAAAAAACCGCCATGTGGCAGAGGATCGTCGATTCTGTGAATGCTGTTGGGACAACCAGAAGGACCAGGCACGAGTGCCAATCCAGGTGGTACGATCTGCGGAGGACGGTCAAGAGGAAGATGACTGACAATCACAACCAGGGGAACATCACTGGAGGAGGGCCGCCCCCCAGACCGGTACAATACCATCCCTGGGAGGAGAAGGTGATGTCCACGCTGGCGGTGGAGGGACTACACGGACTGCCAGGACTCCCAGACCCTGGTGAGTACACAAACAACTCACCTCACATGGGGGGGATGCCATACACAATCAATCATGCATGCCACCCCCCCCAAGCCACCACCGGACACAACAACACTCCACAAACACACACATGCCACTGGCACCTCCATGCCCCATGCATCAATCAGGGCCATGCCAAGTCACAGGCCACACAATACACCAACACAACACAGGATGTGGTCGATGCTGGGAGTGGGGGCAGCAAAACTAACATTGAGCAACTCACAAGCACACAACAATGCCCTCAGCCCATATGGCCCAGGGCACAGCCATACAAACTGTGTGTACCCACACAGTACTGTCTTGCCTGCAAATGATGGCTGCCATGCAGGATGCCATGGGTCTGAAGGCACAATTTGCACATAACAGCAGACAATGAAGATGCATCGCTCTGATAGAGTCTCAGCACACACCGCCACAGCAGCAGCCTACACTCAGACACACTGCCCAATGGGTGCCCGGAGAACAGGGACTAACTCACATGAACAAGCCAATGGCCATTCAAAGACCGGCTAACTGTGTGTGCCCAGGAAGCTGGCCTGAGGTGACAGAGAGTGACAAAGAGAGGGAGGGAGAGGGGGAATGAGAGGGAAGGAGACAGAGGGGGGACACAGGGAGACAGACAGAGGGAGGGAGTAGGGTGACAGAGGGAGACCGACAGAGGGAGGGAGGAGGGTGACAGAGGGAGGGAGGAAGGGAGACACAGGGAGACTAAATCACCCTTGGGTGGTGTGGCCATGTCCACTCGTCAGCCGGTGGACTGTGTGCATGCAGACCAGGTCTGGCAGTGCCTCAACCCCCCCTTCCGTAGATGAAGACCGGTCCATGTGTCAATCTGTGCACGAGTCCATCCGTGCTGCAGGCACAGACCTAACCACACACCCAGTATACCCACCCACCGTGTCGGTAAGAACCCTGTCACAAATGCTTCAGTCCCCTACCTGCAACATCAAATTGCCTTGCCAAAACACCATTTGGCCACGTACAGTGCAACACGTAAGGCGCCTCTGCATGGCTCGCTACGCCCGCACACCACACTGCTGACTGTGTACCCAAATAGATGCATCAACTAAGATTGTGTCTCACACATGCGTAAAGCCCTGACAGCTGTGGCCAAGGGACATAGCCATGCACAAGTGCACTGTGAGAGGAATGCAGGACAGATCCAACTACCCAGAGGAAGAGTGCCAAATCAGAAATGCATGCAACATGGATGCCACATGTGACACTGTCAACATTGTCTCTCTCACACACAGGTCAACGTCGACGAACACCCCCCAACACTGGGGGGGAAGTCACACAGGACCAGGCTCCGCGGGATGATGACCCCACCGCCAGCGATGACTCTCACCACTCCGTGGATGACCCAGACCAACCTGGCCCCTCTGGTGTCCAACCACCTGCAGCACCTGCGTCAGGTACAACTGTGCCAACCACCACCCCCATTCCTGCCACATCCCAGGAGACGTCCAGGAGCCCTGCCCGCACACGACCACCCAGCCAGTCTGCCCAGGAGGGACACGGTCCTCCGGGCACCCAGGAGGAGGCAGGCGGCAACGCAGATGCCATCCCTCAGGGGTCCCGGAGACCCGATGCACCCACAACGGCAGGCCAGGTGCACGTGGGCAGGGGTGGCGGGAGTGGAGGACGGCGGAGGCGCGAACCTGACCAGGCAGCTCAGGACCCGGTAGTGTCCCAGGTCAGCAACATCCTGGATACATACCGGCGTGACACCAGGGGCATGGACCAGATTGCGTCCACCCTCAATGACATCAAGGGGACCCTCCAGGAGATGAAGACCCTGCAGTCCCAGCAACATGCCTGTCAACTGCAACACCAAGGAAGGATGGAGGATAGACAGGCTGAGCTCGTGGCGGTGCAAACCCAAATGACCGGTGTACTCCGTCGGATTGCCGACAACATGGGCAACCCTCCCTGTGGCACCAGGCGAAGGCCATTACCAGACACAGGGAGGGATCAGGAGGAGGAGGATTCATCCGACGGAGCGTCACAGACATCGTCACGGACTGCTTCCGAGGGTCCCCGCAGGAAGGTGGGTCGTCCACGAAAAAGACTGTGAGAGTCAGCAGAACATCACCATCTCCCAGGTCACCTGGCCTGGCACCTGGCCCTCTGGCCCAATAGCAGCACATGACATTGTCTGCCACATGGACTTGCTGGTCACTGTCTGACCTATGTTGACGAAGACTGTGGCATGGACTCTGACATTTTGCTACGACAAGGATACCAACTCCCCCAGTGAACTTTGGATTCTACACTCCCGCTGTGCACCTCTTGTCATCCCCACAAACCCGTACCCCACCACAAATAAATTAATCACACTTACAAGATGATGCCGTGATTCTACATTATTACAATACATGTGTGTGTCGTACAGTCAAAGCATGCCTGATCTCAGAATTAACTCCAACCATCCAAACCGTGGGGTCGCAGTCTTGCCCAGGACACACATGGGTCCCAATGTCTCATCTGATACAGACATGGAGTACCAAACTCACCTGTGCTGGGCCCAACCAGCTGAGTGGTTCCCGCACAACTGTGGCTACAGACACATTCAGGGGAGCAACAGTCATGCGCAGAGGTCAGGGATCATGTGGAGTGACCTGGCTTGCCGCTCCCAGGTATGTCTAGACATGTGTCCCTACAATGTGCAGCATGCTTGCGTCAGGCGGATGTTGAGAATGGTGGCTAGGCCAAGGTTGGATGCATGGAGATGCCAGAATGCAGTTTAGGATCACTGTGCCACATGGTTGTGTTGGGGTTGTGGGCTGCATCATGAGTGTGGGCGTGGATCTAGAAGGTCATCCTGCAGCTGGCTGTGAAACATTCCCCCCATCCCGTTAGGACGTTGATGTGGCCTGGTTGCCCGACGCAGTAGCAGAGCTGTGCAGATGCACTCCGGATATGGACAAGTACCATGGGAGTCGTGAGGCACATGTCCGTAGACTGCAGGGTAGGATTCTACACAGATGTTGTAGTTTCCCTGGGGGATGGTCTCTCTTGCCTTGAGGTGGATGGAACTGTGCATCTTGTGCATAATACAGTTCCCACTCCCTGACAAACCCCTAGCATCTTGTCACTCTACACATAGACACATATGCACCACCTATGAAAACTATGCCAGACCTGCGGCACGCACAGTGGCAACAGGGCACCATTGACAGGGAAGAGGCACCTTGGAGACAGAGGGACAAATTTATTAGTCATGTGTGTTGGAATGACAATGATACTCTGTCAACACATACACAGGTCATGTGGATGTACATGTGGGAGCAACACTGGCACCCCCCATTGCAACACAGATGCTGGCATCCCATTGACCTGGCACACAAGTGACGGATAACAGCTAAACACCCCCTGCTGCCACGGAGAGGCCGCTATACACCATTGAGGCCCTGATGGGGCAATCACACACCATGTCAACCCGGTGCAACCTGTATGTTTCCGAGGCCAGTGTTACACACAATGATGGCCTCATCACAATCCCCAATCCCCTGCCACATGACAGTCACCAAGTCTGAGCATGGCTCCAGGTGAAGCCTGCCCCATGTCATGTTCCCCATGTAGGATCACCATGTATGCAAATGGAACACACATGAACCGGAGAAGTGCACACAGACTACAAACAATTCACACACCCAAAACGACGTGAGGCATCCCTTACCCTGAGGAGATTTCAACACTTGCCCGTGCATGTGACGCTGAATCAGCACATGTCGCTGTGTTCATGAGGAGTAGCAGGAGCACAACAATGCCACCAGCAGACAGCATGCACATGGACCTGTGGAAGAGAGACACACAAGGATTCAGCACAAAGGAGCACATCCGCAAGCATGTACTTAACACGTATCATGTTGTTAACATGACAGGTGACAATGATGACCCTCAGACAACATCCTTCCATTGCGCCATCACTTGAGTGACACTTCAATACACACCACTGACTCACTTGGCAGACATGCAGATGGACACACACATTGCAACACATGCCACACACGGCCCAATGCGTGCACACTCAGACACTGGAACTCACCACTAAGCAAAGAAGTTGCGTATGAGCCGACTCCGCATGTCCTCCACAGCCTCCTCCTCCTCCACATCACTTGCCCCGTCACCAAGCCCTTCATCCTCCACGGGTGGATGGTCCTGGTCATCTTGATCCAGTATGAGTGGAACAGCTTCCTCCACTGCCATGTTGTGCAGCATGCAGCAGACGATGATGATCTTGCACACCTTCACCGGGGCATATGGGAGTGCTCCGCCGGTCTTGTGGAGGCACCGGAATCGGCTCTTCAGAAGTCCAAACGTCCTCTCAATGACTCTCCTGGTCCGCCCATGTGCGTTGTTGTAGAGGTGCTCGGCAGCCGTGCTGGGGTTGCGGACAGGCGTCATCAGCCATGGCATGTTGGGATAGCCAGCGTCCCCTACAAGGAAACATCATGGACAGAAGTGTGTCAGCACAGGCAGTGAGATTGGAAGATGACGCCAAACACAGAACTGCCAGAGTCTACCCACCAACAATACATGCTCGCTCGTTCCGCAGCTGCAGCATCATTTCTGGCACCCTGCTACGCCTCATGATGAAGGCATCGTGTGCTGATCCTGGAAAGCGAACACAGACATGTGAAATCACCATGTTGGACAGACACACCACAAGGGCATTAATGGAGTGATAATGTTTGCGATTCCTATACACCACCTCCTGTGCCTGTGGTGGTACCAACGCAACATGTGTCCCATCTATGGACCCAATGACATGGGGCATCCCTCCCAGGGCATAGAACTCACGCTTGACATCTGTCAACTGCTCACGATTTGGGAATTTAATGTACTCATCCAGGTGAACCAACATGGCCTCTAAGAAATCATGCAGAACACGGCTGAACATCGTCTGGGACATGCCCCCGACATCAGCAATGGTATGTTGGAACGTACCCGTGGCAAGGAAATGTAGGGCTGCCATCACCTTCAACTTGGGTGTCAGTGCACTTGGATACCTGTGGCGCGGGAGGAGTTGTGCTTCCAGCCGGCCAGTCAACTCATCAATCAACCGTTGGCTGAATCTGTAGCGGCGTATACAGTCCCGTTCATGCAGGGCAGCAATGTCTGGCATACGTCGAGGGAGAGGCGGAGCCCTGCAGTGAAATGGAAGGAACACCTAAGAGTGAGCACTGTACAACAACATCGTCAATGCACTGAGCACATGTTACACAGCCAATACACATATGCCACGTTGTGAGTCAGGTCTGTGCCACAGTTCCTGGACACGAACGCCAGTCAGGTTACACTCCTACCAAGGGACAGCCACTAACGGAGGGGGGCAAGATCACGATGACATGGCATGAGACTAGCTGTGGGCCAGTGTAAGTGAACATGCACACGCATCACAGGATTCACAGACATCCACACATGTGCAGAGGTAGTATGCGTATGGTACAGACAGGTAGTTGGATGCGATATGCACTGGTCACATGTCATAGGAATAGGACAGGCCACACACATTGCCTTTGAGGAGTACATGTCGAGACAGAACATACATAGGGAGCATGTGGATATGTACTTGTGTTGATACTCCGTGTAGTTGGATACATACACACCTCATGGCAAATCACATATGTGGGCTGGTGTGCGGAACAGTGTGCCATGCCCATCGACACACAGACACATGTTGGCAGCAGCAACTGCTGACACATTGAATCACACACCTACAGCAAAATCATGGAAAGACATGCCACACACATGACATGGTTGCAGCATGCAACGCAGCCATACACGTGTCATATGTAATATTCCGTGTACCTGGCATCAGGGGACAGGTGCGGGTGTCCGTGACTGGGACATGCAAGTGACTCATGGCTCCACTAGTGTGTACGACATGCACACATGTCAAAGGAGTGCAGGGGATGTGTGGTACAATGCGCACCATCACACACGACATGTGTACACAGCTCATCGTACATGTGCTTTGCCCACACCTCAGGGGTAAAGTGCCACATCACATCCTGACACACCTGTGTCACACACAGGTGGTATTGCACAGACAATGCATTGGTGTCCACCCTTGGCAATACCTGTCCGCTCCATTCCTGTCTGTGTGCCGCCTGTCACCACTGACAGTTGTTATACGCACCGTACATACGCTCGGAGCGCGTGTATAGGGTCCCTGGGCCAATATTGCCGCTGGCGTATGCGTACGCCACAGTAGTACGGACTGTACACGCGCTTGTACGGTCCGGATCACAATATGTGCGCTGGCGTATGCGTACGCCACAGTAGTACGGACTGTACACGCGCTTGTACGGTCCGGATCACAATATGGGCGCTGGCGTATGCGTACGCCACAGTAGTACGGACTGTACACGCGCTTGTACGGTCCGGATCACAATATGGGCGCTGGCGTATGCGTACGCCACAGTAGTACGGACTGTACACGCGCTTGTACGGTCCGTACTACTGTGGCGTACGCATACGCCAGCGCCCATATTGTGATCCGGACCGTACAAGCGCGTGTACAGTCCGTACTACTGTGGCGTACGCATACGCCAGCGCCCATATTGTGATCCGGACCGTACAAGCGCGTGTACAGTCCGTACTACTGTGGCGTACGCATACGCCAGCGCCCATATTGTGATCCGGACCGTACAAGCGCGTGTACAGTCCGTACTACTGTGGCGTACGCATACGCCAGCGCCCATATTGTGATCCGGACCGTACAAGCGCGTGTACAGTCCGTACTACTGTGGCGTACGCATACGCCAGCGCCCATATTGTGATCCGGACCGTACAAGCGCATGTACGGTCGGTATCACTGCTTGTGGGGTGCCCTAGGGCGTGGAACGCACCGTACCTGTGTGTAAATGTATGAAAACACATAGGGGACACATGAGGGACAAGTATAAGGGCCTAAATGCCTGATGGTTGCCATGGAGACTGAGTTAAATTTTTGAATTTGAGCACCAGGTGCACAGCAGAAGTCAGTTTGAAAGAATCTACATTGTTGCAATGTGGATGTTGACTTGACATCATTATCAAAACTGAAACCATGCAAAGCCACACACTGGGGTAGGTTTGAAGGGATTGGATGAAACGTAGGATGCTAATGTGACTGACCAATCAATCTGTACTCCTATACATGAACAGGCCAGCCAGGCATATATAAGGCAGCCAGGTCCCATGAGAGAGCACTTGCCTGCACATCCATTCATCCCTGACCACTGCTGCTGATAGTGATTCCTCTGGCACCATGTCCAGGACTGTGGAGAGGTCACAGCCATTCACCCAGGAGGAGAACCTTGCCCTGATAGATGTGATCCTCCCACAGTTCCAGAGCCTGTATGGTCGACCAGGGGTTCAGGTGAGTGCAGACTCCACTAGCTTAGACTGTGCCCCTTTTGTGTGACAGTGACTTCTGGCATTGTGTCCATGTGTGACAGACATGCACTGTTGTTTGGAGTGGGTCCCAGGGTGTGGAAGGCCTCATGTCACCCATGCAGAGCATGCTGTGTTTCCTGTGTGCACTCCTCACTTGCATAGTGCCTACTGTGACAATGAATGCAAGGTGCATGCCACATTCTGCCTGCATACTCCTCCTGGGGATGTTGTTTCCACAGTCCTGATGTGATCCTGTGTTCCCCCCAGTGTGACAGGTGTCAGTACCCATGGATGTGTGTTTGTTCAGTGTACCTGTGCTGTGAGTGTCCAAAGGCCGTGTTCGTCCCCTGCACATTGGTGTGTGTGTTAGTCCCCTGTCATGTGGGTGAGTGCATATGGGGAGTGTTGCACACAAGCAGCATGAGGGATGGATATGGCCTGGCCATCGGATGTGAGCAGGGAGCAGTGCTGTGTGCATGCCGTGCTGAGCCAGCCCCACACCTGTGACACCCCCGTCTACTGGCACATGGGCAGAGTGAGGTGTGTACCCGCAGTTGGCAATGCCATGTGATTGTCCTGTACCTGTGTGTGTCTGTGTACTCTGCTGAGGTAGCATCAGTGTGCTGGGGCAGGTGACTGCTGTGAGGTGCTGTACATAATCCTGGTGTAGCCTGTGAGGCACAGTGTGATCCCTGGTCAGTGAGTGTGTGGTACCCCTCATGCCACCCGTGTGCTTCCACTGGCACGTAGTGCATTTGGCCTTCCACAGTGGATAATGTCCCTATGACAAAGGTGCAATTAGTTGCATGCATACCATGGCCTGTTCATAATGAGGATTGTTCTATATGTGTGTCTCTGTGTCTTTGCTCATGTGGATTAATGTATTCTCTCTTTTGCATCCTCACAGGTAGGCGCCATTGCCAAGGGGGAGATCTGGAGGGAAGCCGTCAGTGCCGTGAGGGGTACAGAGGGTCGGAGGCGGAGCCTGTCTCAGGTGAGGAAACGCTGGCAGGACATCCGGTGCTGGACGAGGAGGATTGCACGGCTCCTGCTGGGGGACTCACCTGAGAGCCGTAAGAACCGTGGCCGCCGTCGTCTGACCCACATCCAGAAGCGTGTGCTGGCGGTGGTCTTCCCCGATATGGACAGGCGCCTACAGGAGAGGCAGCAGCAGGAAGGGGGTAGGTACATGTGTGTCAGTTGTGTGTCCCCAGCCAATGTAAGTGTGCAGTTGCATGGATACACTGCCAGGGTTTGATTGTGCAGTGCGTCAACTTCTCCACAAAGTAGCACAGTGCTGTTCTCACTCCCTCCCTTCCCCTCCTTGCAATGTGTTCCCTGGTCTGTCGCCACTCTTGCACAAGGTTATTTATGCAGGCAGTTCATGCAGGTGCCCTATGCTATCAGCATCATGTGTGGGGGTGATGTGCCACAGGTATGGGGACCTTGCGTGTGCCATGGCCAATTTCAGTCATTGTGGTGTCCATGTCACTTGGCACTGATTGTGAATCACGACATAGGGGTGTGTCTCCAAAATGTACAGCCTTCCAGCATGCATGTCCAATTGTGTGCCCTCTGACATGATGTGCCTGAGTGGGAGGCCTGCTAAGTGCAGGGATGGTTGCTTAATTTGCAGTCATGTCCATCCTGGACCATGGAGGAGTGTGGGCACTACTGTGCCCTGGGGCACCTCTTCCTAGGTATCATGTGCGTCATCCAACAATATGGCCATTCACTGTGTCTTTGCCATGGGTTGCGTAGGGTGGCATTGTACCCTGGGCTCAACTGTTAGGACCTACAGGTTGCTACATGTGTCCACTGTACAGGGGGACCCATTTTGCTTGTGCATACTCACAGTGGGCATTACCTGTGTGTGTTGTTGAGACAATCTGATGATGTTTGCCTGTCAATGATGTGTGGACATGGCCACCAGGGGCTGTGTGTTTACAGTCATGAATTAGTGGAGGCCATGTGTTTCCATCCCAGAGTAAGAGGTGTACATACTTTCTCCGTCTCAATGAGATTGTCTCAGGTGTGGGTGGTTTGTGCGTACAAGGCCTACATGTCAGAAGCTTCATCCTCCTTGCTGGGTTTAGCCTGTGTGTGATGTTTGACTGGACATACGCTCAAGGTGCAGTGACCCTGTCATGTGTGGCCTGGTTTCATGTATTGCCTTTGCAGCATGCGGCAAGAGTAAATGGATATGATTCATGCTCATCCCTTTTTGACGACGCAGTGTGGTGCAGGTGCTGTGCACATTTGTCCCCAGAGGCTGACTCCTCTCTAAAATTTCAGGTGCAGTGATTTGCTGTTGTGTCATGATCTCCATTGTGTCTCAGTGGCATGGTGGGTAGAAAAACTGTGTGTTCCATGGCCTACATGTGTACATTGTTTTGTAGGTGTTACTCCTGTTGCTTTTCAGGCTATGCAATGTGACCTATGTATATTTGACTCATGTGACATAAGTGTACAGGTGTCTGATTTTCTCCTGTCTCTTCACCTTGCCCACAGCATCGCCGGGGGACACGGAAGGAGACACTAGCACGGACCGGGAGGAGAGATTGAGCACCAGTACCAGCAGTGCTGTCCTGTCTGGCACATGGAGTGGCACGGAGGCCGAAGGGAGTGAGGCGGAGGACCTGTTGACTGCCAACACAGACTATGACGCAGACGGGTCCGAGGCTGAGCTCCCAGAGGTGGCGGAGTCTGCCCCCCCAGCTGATGGCAGCCCTCCACATCCCCCCGCCACCTCAGGTTCCATCACCGGCCTCCCACATGCTCGTGGCCCTTCCCTCCGTGCTCGGTCCCCACATGTCTCCTTCCTGCCAGGCACCGCACCCCCTGCCCCTGTCACCACTGCTGCGGTGAGTGCGGAGTCTGTGGACATCCTGAGGCAGTTGCAGGTTGGTCAGACTGCGATGCTAAATGTCCTCCATGCCCACACCCAGGTGCTGACCCAGATGGAGGCATACATGGAGGGCATGTCGGCTGCGCAGTCTGACCAACGGCAGTTGCTGAGGTCCATAGACTCCACACTGACTGCAGCACTGGATCTCCTGCAGCGCTGCGTAACACCCCCTACCCCTGCCCCATCCACAATTCCCACTCCCGTGCCTGTCCCACGCACATCCAGACGTCAGCGTGCACGCACCCCAACAGACACAGGCACCACACCACCAGGGAAGTCGAAGCGCACACCTCCTGTCACGCACACACAGGGTGAGGAAGGCACACCCACTGGGTCGGGGGGGAAACGTAGAACACGCAGCCACAGTGGGAGTCCGCATTCCACACAACCCACTCCCTCCAAATCCACTCCCCTTAGCTCTCCTGGCCAACAGTCAGTGACAGCATCATCCACTGCGAGTGTGCCCCCCAGCCCCAGGATGACACCACCCCGCAAGCGGTGGAGGCGGGACCCGGCCAGGGGAGTTGAGTCCCCCACCCTGTCCACACCCTCCCCCAGTGGCGCTGCGACCCATCCCTTTGCCCCCCCCCCCTCCTTGGGGCCTGTGGTTGGATTGGGTACGGGGGAGTCGCTGGGGGAACTTGCCGACGTGTGCAGCGGCATTCTGTCCTCCACCTTTGGCGCTGGCACCCCCCCTGTGGCAGATTCATCCCTCCCTGCACCCACAACACCTACCCTTTCCCCTCCTGTCCCTGCGGTGCCTGTTTCCACCCTCCCCCCTGATGCCCCCTCTTCTGTGGATGAAATGGACTTGTGAACTGTGCAGGCAAGCTAGGGGACACACGTCCCGATGTGTACCCCCCCCCCGGACATTGCTGCTGGGCTGGCCCATGGCCCTTGTACATAGTGGACATTTTCTCTGATATATTTTCCTGCTGAATAAAGCCTTTTCTTTTTGTTTTGCACACTGATGCTTTCCTGGACTTGCTGTTGGTGCTGGTGCTCCCTGCGTTGGGGTGGTGATAATGTGTTAGGGGTCTGTGAAATGTTGGAGTGTGCTGCTCATGGGGTGTACCCTGCCATCTGCGTGCCATCACAAAGGTCTCTGCAAATGGTATTTGGTCATGTTTGCTCTCACTGTATGGTGACATTGTCCCAAGGTGTGTTCCGTCCTCTGTGGCCCAGGCCATTTTTCCTGCAGGGTGTCTCCCAAATGCTGTGCTGTGCTGTGTCTACATTTCCTGGATGTGTGAGGGTTGCCTTTCAATATAGCCATGCTGGCTCAGCGATGGCTCCGCCTGCATCTGGGGTATCACCCTTGTAGGTCACTGAACTTGTTGATGGGGTATATTGTCCGATGTCTGGGCACTGCTGGGAGTGATAGGTACACACCCCTCCTGTGTCTGGGCACTGCTGGGAGTGATAGGCACACACCCCTCCTGTGTCTGGGCACTGCTGGGAGGACCCTGCACCCACCCCTCCTGTGTCTGGGCACTGCTGGGAGGACCCTGCACCCACCCCTCCTGTGTCTGGGCACTGCTGGGAGTGATAGGTACACACCCCTCCTGTGTCTGGGCACTGCTGGGAGGACCCTGCACCCACCCCTCCTGTGTCTGGGCACTGCTGGGAGGACCCTGCACCCACCCCTCCTGTGTCTGGGCACTGCTGGGGGTGTTTTGCACACCCCATTCTTATAGCAGGTTCGGTGCGTACATGCACGGGTGGGGGTTTGGTGCGTACATACACGGGTGGGGGTTCGGTCCGTACATACACGGGTGGGGGTTCGGGGCGTACATACTCTGCTGGGGTGGTGGTTCGGTGCGTACATACACGGGTGGTGGTTCGGTGCGTACATACACGGCTGGGGTGGGGGTTTGGTGCGTACATACACGGCTGGTGTGGTGGTTTGGTGCGTACATACACGGGTGGGCGTTTGGTGCGTACATACACGGGTGGTGGTTTGGTGCGTACATACACGGCTGGGGTGGTGGTTTGGTGCGTACATACACGGGTGGTGGTTTGGTGCGTACATACACGGCTGGGGTGGGGGTTCGGTCCGTACATACACGGGTGGGGGTTCGGGGCGTACATACTCTGCTGGGGTGGGGGTTCGGTCCGTACATACACGGGTGGTGGTTTGGTGCGTACATACACGGGTGGGCGTTTGGTGCGTACATACACGGGTGGTGGTTTGGTGCGTACATACACGGCTGGGGTGGTGGTTTGGTGCGTACATACACGGGTGGTGGTTTGGTGCGTACATACACGGCTGGGGTGGGGTTTCGGTCCGTACATACACGGGTGGGGGTTTGGTGCGTACATACACGGCTGGTGGTTCGGTGCGTACATACACGGCTGGGGGGGGTTAGGGGGCGTACATACACGGGTGGTGGTTTGGTGCGTACATACACGGCTGGGGTGGGGGTTCGGTCCGTACATACACGGGTGGGGGTTCGGGGCGTACATACTCTGCTGGGGTGGGGGTTCGGGGGCGTACATACACGGGTGGTGGTTCGGTGCGTACATACACGGGTGGTGGTTCGGTGCGTACATACACGGCTGGGGTGGGGGTTTGGTGCGTACATACACGGCTGGTGTGGTGGTTTGGTGCGTACATACACGGGTGGGGGTTTGGTGCGTACATACACGGCTGGGGGTTCGGGGCGTACATACCAGGGTGGGGTGGGGGTTCGGGGCGTACATGCACGGGTGGCGCTTGGGTGCGTACATACACGGGTGGGGGTTCGGGGCGTACATACCAGGGTGGGGTGGGGGTTCGGGGCGTACATACACGGGTGGCGCTTGGGTGCGTACATACACGGGTGGCGGTTCGGGGCGTACATACACGGGTGGGGGTTCGGGGCGTACATACCAGGGTGGGGTGGGGGTTCGGGGCGTACATACACGGGTGGCGCTTGGGTGCGTACATACACGGGTGGCGGTTCGGGGCGTACATACACGGGTGGGGGTTCGGGGCGTACATACACGAGTGGGGTGGGGTTTCGGTCCGTACATACACGGGTGGGGGTTCGGGGCGTACATACTCTGCTGGGGTGGGGGTTCGGTCCGTACATACACGGGTGGTGGTTCGGTGCGTACATACACGGCTGGGGTGGGGGTTTGGTGCGTACATACACGGCTGGTGGTTCGGTGCGTACATACACGGCTGGGGTGGGGGTTTGGTGCGTACATACACGGCTGGTGGTTCGGTGCGTACATACACGGCTGGGGGGGGTTAGGGGGCGTACATACACGGGTGGTGGTTTGGTGCGTACATACACGGCTGGGGTGGGGGTTCGGTCCGTACATACACGGGTGGGGGTTCGGGGCGTACATACTCTGCTGGGGTGGGGGTTCGGGGGCGTACATACACGGGTGGTGGTTCGGTGCGTACATACACGGGTGGTGGTTCGGTGCGTACATACACGGCTGGGGTGGGGGTTTGGTGCGTACATACACGGCTGGTGTGGTGGTTTGGTGCGTACATACACGGGTGGGGGTTTGGTGCGTACATACACGGCTGGGGGTTCGGGGCGTACATACCAGGGTGGGGTGGGGGTTCGGGGCGTACATGCACGGGTGGCGCTTGGGTGCGTACATACACGGGTGGGGGTTCGGGGCGTACATACCAGGGTGGGGTGGGGGTTCGGGGCGTACATACACGGGTGGCGCTTGGGTGCGTACATACACGGGTGGCGGTTCGGGGCGTACATACACGGGTGGGGGTTCGGGGCGTACATACCAGGGTGGGGTGGGGGTTCGGGGCGTACATACACGGGTGGCGCTTGGGTGCGTACATACACGGGTGGCGGTTCGGGGCGTACATACACGGGTGGGGGTTCGGGGCGTACATACACGAGTGGGGTGGGGTTTCGGTCCGTACATACACGGGTGGGGGTTCGGGGCGTACATACTCTGCTGGGGTGGGGGTTCGGTCCGTACATACACGGGTGGTGGTTCGGTGCGTACATACACGGCTGGGGTGGGGGTTTGGTGCGTACATACACGGCTGGTGGTTCGGTGCGTACATACACGGCTGGGGTGGGGGTTTGGTGCGTACATACACGGCTGGTGGTTCGGTGCGTACATACACGGCTGGGGGGGGGTTCGGGGGCGTACATACACGGGTGGTGGTTTGGTGCGTACATACACGGCTGGGGTGGGGGTTCGGTCCGTACATACACGGGTGGGGGTTCGGGGCGTACATACTCTGCTGGGGTGGGGGTTCGGTCCGTACATACACGGGTGGGGGTTCGGGGCGTACATACTCTGCTGGGGTGTGTGTTAGGTGCGTACATACACGGGTGGGGGTTTGGTGCGTACATACACGGCTGGTGGTTCGGTGCGTACATACACGGCTGGGGGGGGTTAGGGGGCGTACATACACGGGTGGTGGTTTGGTGCGTACATACACGGCTGGGGTGGGGGTTCGGTCCGTACATACACGGGTGGGGGTTCGGGGCGTACATACTCTGCTGGGGTGGGGGTTCGGGGGCGTACATACACGGGTGGTGGTTCGGTGCGTACATACACGGGTGGTGGTTCGGTGCGTACATACACGGCTGGGGTGGGGGTTTGGTGCGTACATACACGGCTGGTGTGGTGGTTTGGTGCGTACATACACGGGTGGGGGTTTGGTGCGTACATACACGGCTGGGGGTTCGGGGCGTACATACCAGGGTGGGGTGGGGGTTCGGGGCGTACATGCACGGGTGGCGCTTGGGTGCGTACATACACGGGTGGGGGTTCGGGGCGTACATACCAGGGTGGGGTGGGGGTTCGGGGCGTACATACACGGGTGGCGCTTGGGTGCGTACATACACGGGTGGCGGTTCGGGGCGTACATACACGGGTGGGGGTTCGGGGCGTACATACACGAGTGGGGGTTCGGGGCGTACATGCACGGGTGGGGGTACGGGCCGTACTTCCACGGGTGGGGGTACGGTCCGTACATACCCCTGCCCACGCTCTGCGTGCCTGGGTACGGGCCGTACCCATGCCTTTGGTGTGTGGGTACGGTGCGTCCCACCATTGTTGCGGGCCGTGGGGTCCGCACCGTACACAGGCCTTGGGGGCGTGGCTACGGGTCGTACCACGCGTACCCCTACATGACCCCAGCAATGCTGGTACGAGCTGTACCAAGGCCTTTCTGACGTGGGTACGGGCCGTACCGCTATTGTTGGAGTGACGTAGGGGGACGCGTGGTACGTTCCGTACCCACGCTCTTGCGGCCTGGGTAGGGTACGTACCGGTTCGCGTGACCATCCACTTCCGTTGTGGCGGACGCTTGCGTTGCTGGCCTTGCCCCCACCCCCTGGAAGTGACCAGGCCCTGATGGTCAGGTATGTCCAGGCCATGTGTGATTTGGTACCATGTGTTGGTGTTGTGTGTCCTGCCCCTGCCCCCCCCTTTGCCCCTGGTTGTTGTGCTGACCTTCTGCGGCGTCTGCGTCGGTTCCTGTACGCCAGGTGGACTGCTAGGAGGGCAGGGATGGCACGTAGGTTCGGGTCCATGTCTGTTCGTCGCGTCCAGCTGCTCCTTGCGTGTGTCGTCCTGATTTCCCGGCAGTTTTTGGCAGCCGGTAAATATTTTCCGTGCGGGATGACGTCGGTTCGAATCGTACTTCCTGGTTCGTGAAACGTAGGCTGGATGCGTACCGACGTCACGTCGGCTCCTTTCAGGATCGGAATTGTGTTTAGTTTCTGTTCGGTCGGTGTTTTGTTCGAATCGTACGGAAATGGTGTTTCCGTATGAATCGTACTTGCATTTTCGGATGGATTTCGCACCGGGTACGAGTCGGACGGAGAAAAGGCTCCGTCCGACGGTTCGTACCCGGTTTTTACCGGATCGGAATTGGCACCTTAGTGTAAGCTCTTGAGCAAGATGCCCTGGTACACGCTTCTTGTATCCTCTTGCCTAGAGAGAGAGAGAGAGGTGTCTGTGCGTGTGTGTGTGAGCGCCTTTAGTCTTATTGTCAAAGAAATGGATTTAGCATATTCAACTATTGGATTTGATGAGATTAGATTAATTGGACAGTGGCAACTATGAATACCCTCTAACCTGTTATCTCTGTATTTTTTGACTAAGGTATATGAACTGTTGCGTGAATGAATGAATGGAGTTTTATAAAGCGCTGCAGCTGCTCTGGCTGGAGAGTTCCAGTGCTAGTAGCAGTCAAAGAGTAAGCCAGGAGATTAATCAATCTAAAAAGCAGAGAGACACAGGGGGAAATCCCAGTTCTTTAAAAAGGTGGGTTTTTAGCTGCGCTCCAAACAAGGTTTCTGTTTCTATGTGTCTGAGATATTCAGGGAGCGCATTCCACAGTTTATGAGCTAAACAGGAAAAGGCCCTGCCTCCGATATATAATGTTTTGGGAAACCTAACAAGTTTTGGTGAACAGATCGTAAGTTAATGTGGGATCGACATCTTTTTACTGGTTCTGAATGTAGCTCCTGCCTGTCTGGTTCCCAGCTCGGAAGGTGAAAATGAGTATGTTAAATTCGATTCTTGGTTAATGGGGAGCCAGTGCAGTGTTTTCAGCCCATTTCGGATTTAGTTGAGTTTAGGGATATTCCGGACCAGACAGGCCTCTGCAATCTGGTTCGTTGAAGTCTTGTGATCAGCACACGAAGGTCCCCAAAGAGATTTCAATATTGCAAAGCAGGCCCCAGTCGTGGCATTGACTTGAGGCTTAAAGGACAACACAGCATTCAGTTTAACTCCCAAGTTTTTGGCCCCGGTTGTGGGGACAGGGGGGATTCCAAGCTGAGCTCGCCAGATTCTTGCTATGTCTAGTATAGAGGAGGTGCCAAGGCAGCCTTGGAAATTGTCTATTGTGGAGATGTCTAGGTCATTGAAGGCAAACATCAGTTGCGTGTCGTTGGCATATGACATGCCATTAATGCTCCAGGCTTGTGCCACGGCTGCAAGAGGGGCCATATGAGTGTTAAATGGCGTGGAGCTAAGGGCTGAGCCCTGAGACGCCCCACATTCCACTTCTTTAAAGCCAGAAGTGTGAGGAGGCAGGTGAACTGCTTGTTGTCTGTCCGAAAGAAAGGATTTAAACCCCTTCCAGACCGTGCCTGTTCTTCTTATTTCTTCCAGCCGCCTTAACAGGATCTCATGACAGACCATATCAAATGCGTCCGGCAGGTCGAGAAAGACTAATATAGGAATTGTTGTATGTTTTAATGGAAGATTTCACACCATTGAGCTAGTAAGACAGCTGAGTGGGTTCAGTGTCTGCTGCAGTAATTCACTTTTCCTCTTTACAAGCTCGGCAAATGAGACCTTGATGGGGCTGACCTCTGCATACTGGGACTTGTAGGTACGATTGAGAAAGTGGAACCACAAGTCTCAGCATACCTACAACTCATGCCTGCAAAATAATATTGGCTGAAGTCCCTCATGACATGGGATACGCTAATAAATATGAGACAATTCCACCTACTACCCAGGCTCCAAGAGCAATTGTCCTTTCTGTTTTGAGTTATATAAATGGATATTACGGTAACATTATTTCACGAAACTCTAATAATGTGTAAGGTTAGTCTTCTGAGCAGTATTTTCTATAAGCTAAACAGTAAAATAGATTTGACTTGACCATCAGGCAGGGGATGCAGTTCAGAAAGGCCCTTGACAAAGCTGAATCCCTTCCAATAATCCTTTTCAAGAACATGCACAGACCCTGGGCTCAGAACATTGCTTCTGCTTGTTTCTGATAAGTGGAGATGATAAACTCATTTGTAGGTGAAAGTGATTAGTGTGCAGTCAGCCCTCTCAGGGAGGCTGCTTTTACAGATACCTTAGCTCCCTCTGCATTGATGTCTCATGTAACCATCTTCTGCAGTGGTGATTTCTTACTAATGGGGGTGCGTGGAGTAGCTCATTAGACAACTTGGAAGCAAATTCCAAAGCTGCCATTTCTGCAGGTTGCATTCCTGCCTGAAAAAGGCTACAAAAGAAGGCGAACTCCAGGCAATTATTAGGAAGAGGTCAAGGGACCGCTGGAAAATTGCCAGCCTGCTAGCAGTTTGTGTACTTCTCATCATGGCTGTTGTGATTGGCTACAAGCAGCCAATCAGAATGCCATAACACACGGCACTATGCTCATTTTTTAAAGCAGGGTCAATCAAATTGCTCAAAGAACAGTGATCTGAATGGTCAGAATAGGGGGCCTGAGTTTGGCAATACTCAGGCTGACTCTTGTGGGTAACCCACACTTCCCTGCTTCATGTTTTGCATTCAATGGTAACCTGAACAAAAACGGTTTTCTGTGTTTGAGCAAAACATCTGCCAGTTTCTTTAGTTCACCTGATGAATGGTAATAGTAGTAATATATTTATTATGCAGGATTAATAAAACTGTTTGTGTACACATTCACTTTACAAATCCATTTACGTGACTCGTGACAAATTAAATCAGAATCAAACCGTCTCTGAAATAAAATAAAATTAGGACTGCTAAATGTTTGTTCTGCAAATTTTGCTGTGCCAAGTGTTCCATAAATACATATATCTATGTTGTTATCATTTTAATCATTCCTGCTGCGGCAGCTTTGCGGGTGGGGCTGCTCTGCTCTCAGAGCAGGGAGAGGAGTGGTGGGCACTCTGTTACTGCACATGAATGTTTGGATTGCCTTCTGGGTCCGGACAAACAGTCATGCACACTTTGCATGTTCTCCACACAGGCTGCATTACAGCCTGGGTGGAGAACATGCCATGGCTCCCAGTACCCGTCTAAGCGCCCATCCACTGCACTCAGACCAATCACAATGCTGCATGGCAGTATGGTATTTTATTTTATTTTTATTATTATTATTCTACTTTCGATACTAAATCAACATGGATAATAAAAATATTCATCCTAAAAGGAAACAGCAGGTTTTACCTCCGCCAATTAAATCAAAGGCGGTAGAGTCAGCAGAACCTTCATTATCCTTAATTTTAGAGGAAATTCAAGCACTTCGTGTCAACACAGATTCTATTGCCTCAGAGATTAAAAATGTTCGAAAGGAAATGGCGAGTCTGTCAATGAAAATCTCTGATAATGCAATTAAAATAAAAGATAATAAGGCTAAGCTTGAGACTTCCACTCCACTTGTAGCGAAAATATCTCCTTTGTCTACCCGACTTCTAGAGATGGAAAATCGTAACAGACAATACAATTTACGCATTTTTAATTTACCAGAGGATGTGGAGGGTGGCAACTGTAGATTGTATTTGGAAAATTTGATTCCTGGGCTTCTACAAATTAAATTTCCAAAAAAATTTGAGATTGACAAGGCCCATAGAATTCCTTCACATCGCAATCCTCAACATACCAAACCTCGTCAAATGATTTTCAATGTCCTCAGGCATCATCATTTGGTTTTGATTCGAAAGGCAGCACGAGAGATTCCTTCCTTGATGGTCAATGGGAATAACATTTTTATTCATCAAGACTTTGCCAAGGAAACAGTCTCAATTCGCAAGGAATTTTCTGCTCTTCGGCCTCAACTGCGAAGTCTTGGGTTCAAATATGGTCTTTTTGACCCTTTAACAATGCGTATCTGGAAAGACAATCTTTCAAAATCTTTTCAGCGTCCTGATGACTTGCGTCAGTTTTTGGATCAACGTTCACAGCATTCCATGGATACTCATGACTCTAATACTTGATTATAGCTAATTTACGTATTTTCTGACAGGTTAATGGCTCATTACTACATTGGGCTCCAACGGCTCGGTCATGCTTGTTAAGCGTATGTGCGTTTCATCTTTGATATTTTTGTACCCTGTTTGTCGTTCTCTCCTTTTTAAAATTTTTTCATCTCCTTTTACTAGTTCTGGAGCTACTATTTTCTCTTATTATTGTTCTCCTTCTTTTCTTTTTCTCCTCTTCTTGATCTTTTTTTATTCTTTCTCTCTTCATTATGGCTGATATCCACAATATTAAAGTTGTTTCACTAAATGTTAAAGGTTTACGTCATCCAGTTAAGCGTACAAAAATCTTAGATTATTTGCTGCTACTGGGGGTTTGTGTGTGCGGCCGGGCTTGTGCTCCGCTGAGCACGCTTGTTGCTCCTTCACCCCTCCATCCTGCGACCGGCCGGGCTTGGCTCCGCCGGCCGGACTACACTTCCCAGCATCCCCTCACCCGGTGACGCTCCCGCCGACCAGCTTCCCGCGCCTGGAGGCGCTTAAAACATCGAACGGTGGCGAGGACTCTGTGTGCTGCTACTGGGGGTTTGTGTGTGCGGCCGGGCTTGTGCTCCGCTGAGCACGCTTGTTGCTCCTTCACCCCTCCATCCTGCGACCGGCCGGGCTTGGCTCCGCCGGCCGGACTACACTTCCCAGCATCCCCTCACCCGGTGACGCTCCCGCCGACCAGCTTCCCGCGCCTGGAGGCGCTTAAAACATCGAACGGTGGCGAGGACTCTGTGTGCTGCTACTGGGGGTTTGTGTGTGCGGCCGGGCTTGTGCTCCGCTGAGCACGCTTGTTGCTCCTTCACCCCTCCATCCTGCGACCGGCCGGGCTTGGCTCCGCCGGCCGGACTACACTTCCCAGCATCCCCTCACCCGGTGACGCTCCCGCCGACCAGCTTCCCGCGCCTGGAGGCGCTTAAAACATCGAACGGTAGCTCGTCCCGCGAGGACGCGCGCGGGGCGCGCCGGGCTAAGCCCGGGCAAAGGGCGGGCCGTCTGTGGCCGTCAGGGGCTGAAGGAGGCTGGGCTGGGCCACGTCCCTTTCCTTTGCAAGAACTGTGAGTACATATTCCGGTTTTGTACCCAGCAAACTATGTCTACGCGGGTGGTTAGCCAAAATATCGAGTTTTAAATTTCGACCTACAATAATATCGTGTTTTTAATATCGTAGGTACAGAATATCGAAGTCAAGAATATCGATGGACAGAATATCGATCCCAAGGTAAGTAATATCGAAGTAAATAATATCGAAGTAATTAATATCGATGTAAGTAATATCGTAAGTAAAAATTTCGATGTCAATAATATCGATATTTATTTAGTGTAATGTCATTTAATATGTATTTTATTTGTATGTGAAAGATTATTGTAATGTATTTTAATACATTTAAAAATAAATGTTTAGAGATTTATAATTATTTTACATTTAATTTAGCGTTTTAGTATCAGAGCGGGTTGTGGGTTTATAGGGGAATAGGGTGGGAAGTAATTTAATTATAATTAATGAATTAATATGTATTGTTTAATTGGTATTTATGATTAATTAATTGGTAATTAATTAATAATTGGTAATTAATTGATTAATTAATTGTTAATTAATTATTAATTGTACAATTATTTTATTAATTGGTTAATTATATACATTATAATTAGTTTATTATTAATATTTATTTATTGTTAATTAATTAATTGTTAATTAGTAATTAATTGGTGATTTAATTTTATTAAGTGATTAATTGATAATTAAATTAATTATGTGAATTTTAATGTGTAGTGGGTTGTGGGTTTATAGGGGAATAGGGTGGGAAGTAATGTAATTATAATTAATGAATTAATATGTATTGTTTCATTGGTATTTATGATTAATTAATTTGTAATCAATTAATAATTGGTAATTAATGTGATTAATAGATTAATTAATGTTTAATTAATTATTAATTGTAAAATTACTTTATTATTTTGTTAATTATATAAATTATAATTAGTTTATTAATAATATTTCTTTATTGTTATAGTTAATTATTAATTGTTAATTAGTAATTAATTGGTGATTTAATTTTATTAAGTGATTAATTCATAATTAAATTAATTATGTGAATTTTTATGTGTAGTGTGTTGTGTGTTAAAGGGGGAATAGTGTGGGATGTAATTAAAATTTATTTATTTAAATATTTATTTTACATAATTGGTATTTAATAATATTTTTTTTTTTAAAACATTGTTAACATGCAATTTTTTTATAAGAAATTATTAAATTGGTTATAATGTTAATAGAATCACTATGCTATCTAGTGCTTTCCCAACTGTTTTACTATCTGGAGTGGGAATAGTAATTTTTACCCCTACGCTATCCAGCGCTTTCCCTACTGTTGCACTCTCTGGAGTTGGAATAGTAATTTTTACCCCTACGCTATCCAGCGCTTTCCCTACTGTTGCACTCTTTGGAGTTGGAATAGTAATTTTTACCCCTACGCTATCCAACCTTTTCTCTACTGTTGCACTGTCTGGAGTGGGAATAGTAATTTTTACCCTTACGCTATCCAACACTTTCCCTACTATTGCACTCTCTGGAGTGGGAATAGTAATTTTTACCCCTACGCTATCCAACGTTTTCCCTACTGTTGCACTCTCTGGAGTTGGAATAGTAATTTTTACCCTTACGCTATCCAACACTTTCCCTACTATTGCATTCTCTGGAGTGGGAATAGTAAATTTGACCCTTACGCTATCCAACACTTTCCCTACTATTGCACTCTCTGGAGTTGGAATAGTAATTTTTACCCCTACGCTATCCAATGTTTTCCCTACTGTTGCACTCTTTGGAGTTGGAATAGTTATTTTTACCCCTACGCTATCCAACGTTTTCTATACTGTTGCACTCTCTGGAGTGGGAATAGTAAATGTTACCCTTACGCTATCCAACACTTTCCCTACTATTGCACTCTCTGGAGTGGGAATAGTAAATTTTACGCTTACGCTATCCAACACTTTCCCTACTATTGCACTCTCTGGAGTTGGAATAGTAATTTTTACCCCTATGCTATCCAACGTTTTCCCTACTGTTGCACTCTTTGGAGTTGGAATAGTTATTTGTACCCCTACGCTATCCAACGTTTTCCCTACTGTTGCACTGTCTGGAGTGGGAATAGTAATTTTTACCCTTACGCTATCCAACACTTTCCCTACTATTGCACTCTCTGGAGTGGGAATAGTAATTTTTACCATTACGCTATCCAACATTTTCCCTACTATTGCACTCTCTGGAGTTGGAATAGTAATTTTTACCCCTACGCTATCCAACACTTTCCCTACTGTTGCACTCTTTGGAGTTGGAATAGTAATTTTTACTCCTACGCTATCCAATGTTTTCCCTACTGTTGCACTCTCGGGAGTTGGAATAGATATTTTTACCCCTACGCTATCCAACATTTTCCTTACTGTTGTTTTTGTTGAAGTTGGACTAGTAGTTTTATTGTGTCTGATATTAAATATGTTTTGTAATATTTTAGCTATTGTAATATATAATTAATAATAAAAATTATTCAAATTAAAATTATTGATTATTATTTGCTATATGTAATTATTTAATATTTATTAATGTTATTGTTTTATGTGTATAGATGTATTGGTAATTTAAATAAATATTTAATAATTTATATGTTATAGAAATTATTATTAAAAGTAATTATTAAGTAAGTGTATATATTATATATTATATATATGTTTAATTAAAGTTTCATTTAATTATATATATTTATTATAAATTTTACATATTATACAATATATTTAATTATGTTTCTTTGATTTATAAGTATTATTTGGTTTATTTTACATATATTTTTAAACTAAAAAAAAACCGATATTTTTGAATTACGATATTTTTGACATCGATATTAAATTATCGATATTTTTGTACTTACCATGTTGTAGATAGGATGTCGATATTCTTGACCACGATATTTTTGTTGCGATATTTTTGTAGGTCGAATTTTTGTCTTTCGAAATTATGTCATACAATCGCCTACGCGCTCTGGCAAGTTGTTAAGGAATGAAGGCGCTAGTGGGCCAAATGCGGCAAGCCCCATTATTGGATCTATGGACCGTTTTATTACCAGGGTGGCGGCGGTGATTGAAAAGGAGATTGCCATGTCTGAGAGACGTCTATCTGAGGTTTACCTCCCCTCAAGACGTTCATCCCTGGGGGTCGACGCTCAATCATCATTTATAACTTCCAGTACCCTGGTTCAGGCTGCTACTTCGCCTAGTGTGTTTAGTACTTCCACAGACCCACCCCAGTTGGTAGGCATTGAACAAAATATAGGTAGGTTAGAAAGTTTGGCTGCTCTTTTTCCCATAGTTACCGTGGAGCCTGACAGTCTTGGTAAACTGATTGCATCACCATCTATTAATACCCCAAGTGAAATCATCAGTGATCTGGAGCCCTTAACATCGTCCACTTCGCCCTTGGCACTACCAGAAGGGGAGACAGTTAGGTCCCCCAAAAACTCCCAAACACCAATCATTAGTCAGGAGAATAGGCCCTTGAGTAAAAAGGATCGTAAACGTAAAAAGGGCTGCCCAGTTAGACAGGCCGCTCTCTATCAAAGTTTAAGAAAGCCTTTTGGAGTAGGTATGAGAACTACAAGGGGAAAAGCTATAGTGAATAAGCCGGACATAGCTGGGGATGTTTTGAACCCTTCCAAGGAGTTATACCCTGGTGCAAATAGTGCAAATAGTGTGAAACTTTTAAAGCTTCCTGATTTAGCAACGGCAGAAAACATTTTTGAGAAGGTTTATAGCCTCTTGAATCCGTTGCTAACTCAAGTTAAAAACCTTGGGGAAAGGATAGACAAACTCGAGCAATCAACCCTCGATGGCTTCCACTCACTTAAAGCAGTAGTTAAACAAATAAGTAGAGTGACTGTAGCTAAGAATTTGGTTGCAAATGTAAACGAGCCTTCATCTCAGCGAGTCCCTAAGCACCCAATATGCTGCGATGAGGGAGTCTCTAATAGTCCATCAACTTTGGCCCCAACATCTACCCCAACTCCCAAAGCAGGACCCCAGCAAAAGGGTTCCATAACCCACATAGAGCCCGTTAAAAATAAGCTTAAGTCTCCCCATCAAAAGCAGCCTCAGGAACTGAGTGGCATATTGGAAGTTCGCAAAAAGCTAGGGGTATGCACTAACTTTAACAGGCCAGCCCTAGAGAAAACCCCTAGGCCCGCCCCCCATGCTACCACTACATCTACCCTTTCACTGGCCTCTAGTAAGCAAGTACAACGAATCCCCCCAGTAAACCTTCCTCCAGACTGTCAACCCTTTGCGGCAGTCATGGTTAATGTGCCCCCTCTAAAGGACGGCCAGTTGGAAAATCATCAATCACTTAAGAATAAGTGTATCCACTGGCTAAAGGCAAATAAGCCAATCCCACTAGGCGTGGATGGCATTATACTGAGTGTCCGTAGAGTGGACTGGGTTGGACAGGGGAAAAAAACGCAGGAGGGGGACTGTATAATTATAAATTTTCAAGATCCAAGAGTGGTACCATCGATTTGCACCCCTATTCCCAATATGGGGGTTCCGGGGGTTAAAGTGGTAGATCTTTCCTTCTTTTACCCCAGGCAAATCGTTGATTTTACCGGTGGAAGTTTAAGTCCCCCTGTCCTTGGCCTGAATTGGGATGGGGTTTCAGGGGACTCCAGGGAGAAACATCTGCGGCCAGCAGGACCGATCTGACTGGAAGTTGGGCATAGAGTAGATTTAGTGGAAGCATTATCATTTAGTAATATAAATCCTACTAGTGGGATAGGTGATCTTGTACCCGACTTGCATGACCCTCGCTTTCCTCATGTGTCTCCGAGGAGCTCTACAGGTGGGGGTATTCCGGGGCCCTGCGACATATCAGCTGTGACGGACCCTGCCTTTAAGGTTTTCAGCTGGAACGTCGCAGGGATTGCAGGAAAGCTGGCCCTGCCTGACTTTATTGCTCCGGTTGACGAGCACTCTCTGTGCCTTTTCCAAGAGACGTGGAGTTGTGTGCCGGTCCACAGGGTGGGTTTTTCCTCTTATTTCGCCCCTGCGCTTGTTTCGTCTTCAGGGAGGGGGCGCCCAGCGGGTGGCCTCCTTATTTGGGTTGCGGCATCTCTTGATTGCAGAATTATGGAATTCCCCACAGGTTCTCCTGACATACAAAACATCACCCTAATAGATCCAAGGGGGAGAGTTGTTTTAAACGTTTATAATGTTTATGCCCGGGGAACCGTGGGCGGGAGAAAGTCTCCTGTAATATCTCTACTCGAGACTTTGTTAAATAATACCCCATATAAGTCTCGTATATTGGTTGCAGGTGATATGAACTGCACGTTCGAGCCCTTGGGCTCGGACGTTTCCCTCGACCAAGAAGAGGAGGATTCCAGGTGGGGGATTCCGGCTCTGGAAATCCCACCGATTAAAAGGTGGTCAGAAGTGGCGCTTCAGTTATACTCCCTGAGCCTCGAATTCAATCTAAGGGCTGCTAATGGGAGGACACCCTCGGATAGGGTGGGCGCCCACACTTACAATAGGCCTGGACATACCTCTAGGTTAGATTATTTTTTAGTAGATGTATGTCTGTGGCCCTATGTGAACGACATGCAGGTGGTCCCCTCGTCTGAAAGCGATCACAACCTCCTTTCTTTGAGTATGGCCCAATGGTGGCGAGACTCAAGTAAGGATACTATTAATCGGGTAACAGCACCACCTGAGGTCTCGGAAGTCTCCCCTTGTGGTAGGCGTATTAAATGGGCCAAACTGGTTTTATCAGAGGGGAAGCTTGGAGAAATACAATTTCACCTAAACCATACGGTATTAAACCTCGGAATATCCTCGGAGGGCGTGGGTAGAGTGAGTGCGCTCTTTGTCTCCCTGATTGAAGCCTTAACTAATGTCTTTACTCTACACTATAACAAATTGGGTAATAAACATTCTAAAAAACCTATTGATGGCTGGTAAAACCCAATCATGCAGGGTTTTTAAGACTAAGCTAGTTGAGGCGATCAAAGCTAAGTCCCGCCCTGTGATACAGGAAGCAAGGAAGGCCTACAATAACTCCCTTAAATTAGCCAGGAGGGAGTGGGAAGGCAAATATTGGGATGACCTGCTCCACGCCAGTAAATCCAGGGACTCAAGGGCATTCTGGCATCTTATAAGTACACGGAAAAATCCCGATGCACTTGTGAGACCCTGTAACATCCCGCCACAAAGCTGGGTAAAGCATTTTGGGTCCTTATACCTCCCTCCAGATGGGGATTGTAATGTGGGGGTGGATCTCACTCGAATAACTGAACCTCATGCCTATGATCTCTTTACTCCGTTAGAGCTTGAGGGGGTTATAGGGTGGGTAGCCCCACGCAAGGCTGCGGGTCCCGATGGCCTCCCGGGGGACCTTATGAGGGCATATCCAGTGGAATGGGCACGGGTCATATCAGCACTACTTAATGACATCATGATGGGAGGGGCAGTACCAGAATCTTGGAAAGGGGCGGTGGTGGTCCCGATTTACAAAAAAGGGTGCAGGGAAACACCGGGGAACTACCGACCCATAAGTCTGATCGACTCCACCCAAAAGATAGCTGGTAAAGCCATCCTTGGAAGGATTCTCCATTGGGTGGAGGAGAACAAAATTCTTTCAGACTTTCAGGCAGGTTTTCGGGTTGGAATGGGGACAATTGAGCAGGTGTTTAGGTTGGTATTATTGGGGTGGAAGGTGGTGGAACTGGGCAAGGGCAGTCTTTATCTGGCCTTTATAGACCTGAAGACTGCCTTTGACCTAGTCCCCCGGGAAGATCTTTGGAGGGTACTTCATGAGCTGGGCTTACCCCCTTACATCCTGTCACTTCTCATCAGCCTTCATGCCCATACCTTTGCCCAGGTCCGTTGGGGCAAAAACGGTGAACTCACTGAGAAGATTCCAGTCTCTAGGGGCGTAAGACAGGGCTGTGTCTTGGCACCCACCCTATTTTCACTTTATGTGAATGGGGTGGTAAAACATCTTCAACAAGAACCAGCCGACGCCCCCTGTCTCGGAGGAGTCCGTATCCCCACCCTGCTTTTTGCGGACGACACGCTCCTGATTTCGAAGACCCCTCAAGGTCTCCAGAAATTATTAACACGATTTCAGGAGTTCTGTGGTGCAAGAGGATTAACAATAAATGTGGATAAAACAAAATATCTAGTCCTAAATCCTCCTAAGAAACTGGGCCGCCCACCGACTCTAAACTCGATCCCCCTAGAGAAAGTAGCCGAATTCGATTACCTCGGTATTCGGATCACGGATAGGATGTCTTGGGCAAGACATATTGACAAAATGGTCCTCAGCCACAGGAGAGTGGGAGGTGCCCTTATGAGGGAGTTCAGGGCCTCTCCAAGGAGATCACTCACCCCAGTAGTTGATATTTACAAGGCTAAAGTAGTGTCATCAGCCTTGTATGGGGCAGAATTGTGGGGTCATTGTTGTTTGAAAGACCTAGAGACAGCGGAGAGCAAGCTATTGAAATCCCTTATCTCCGTGCCCCTGAGCACTCCATCCGTACCTGTCCGGTTGGATATGGGCTGTAAAAATATTAAAGACCAGGCCCAGCTTCGCCCGCTTTTGTTATGGACAAGAATCTGGAGGGGTGAAGAATTAAAATCTTATGCTGATGCCCTGGGGGAAATAATGAGTTTGGGGGGTTGGGCTAAGATAAAGTGGCTAAGAGATACTAAAAAGCTTCTGGAGAGTGTCGGTCTAGGAGGCTGTTGGTCATCACGTTCAGCCCCTCCAAAAGAAGTTGTCAAGGCGCTTTATTGGAACTGGTGTACGGAGCGGACAATTACAAACTCTAATCACTGCAAGTCGACTGTCGCCTTTTTGCAAATTAAAGACACTGTGGCTTTTGAACCCTACCTGGACTTGATAACTCTCCCTTTTGATCGAGCCCTTTATTTTAGATTCAGAGTCGGATGCCTCCCCCTAGGTGCACTGGTATCGTGTTGGTCACCTGTGCCCCGTATTTCTTCCAATTGTGCGTGTTGCCCAAGTAAGGCCGAGACCATTGTACACGTCTTATTTGTTTGCCCGGACTATGCAAGGCCTAGGAGTGTCTGGTTGAAACCCCTCTGTCGCAATATGGGCACACGTAGTTACCTTGAAGCCCTGCGTATCTTAACTACGGACACTTCCCCCCTTTTAGTGTGTGGAATTGCAAAATTTTTAAAGTGGTCCTGGCTTATTCGTTGTAAGAGACTGTCAGTAGCTGTTTAATTCTCTTTTTAGATAATTTATTGCGGGCAATTTATGTCCTTTTATCTTCTTATGTATTTTCTACTGGCTTCTTGTTGCTGTGTTTTTTATGTGTCTATTGTAATAATTGCATTTTTTATGTGCTTACAAGATATCTTGCATATCGAATAAAAGCTTATGACTGACTGACTGACTGAGATTATTTATGTAGTTGTAAGGCAGACATTTGTTTTCTTCAAGAGACTCATATAGATGACAAAATCTTAAATTATATGAAGAAGAAATGGGTAGATACTATTGTTTCATCACCTGCTATTGGTAAAAAAAATGGGGTGGCCATTTTTGTTGCAAAAAAATTGCATTGCCAAGTCTTAAGCATAATTTCGGATGCAGGTGGAAGATATATTATGGCTAAAATTAAAATTCATGATTCAGTCATATTTTTACTCAATCTTTATGGTCCTACTGCGGATGACCCTCTTTTTTGGTCTAATATTACCACTGAGGTTCTAAAGTTGGGTAAAGTTCCTTTAATTGTTGGAGGTGACTTTAATGTTATTGCTGACCCATTATTGGATAGAATATCTAGTACTAAATTTCGCCCTCCTAAGGTTTTTCATGCTTTTAAATCATTTATTCATACCACCAAGTTAGTTGACATTTGGCGTTTGCACTTTCCTACAGAAAAATGTTTTACATTTTTCTCTAATCCACATAATTCGCATTCTAGAATTGATTATTTTTTAATCTCCACACAACTAGTCCAATCTGTTAAGACTCCTAAGATTGGTAATATTGACATCTCAGATCATGCCTTGATTTCTTTTGTTCTGAACTTAACTTCAACTTTCACAAACCAAACTAGATGGCATATGAATACTGGAATTGTTCTTAATGAACATAATAAGCCTAAAATCTTAAATGGCATTCAAGACTATTTTTTACTCAATCCTGAAGGATCCACTTCTATGGTCAATAGATGGGACGCCTTTAAAGCTTACATTAGGGGTGTAACTATTTCAATTATGTCCTATGAAAATAAAACATTCAACGCACGTATCAGATGTTTGGAAAAACAAATTGCGAAATTTGAAAGGCTTTTTAGTTCATCAAATGATCCTCAATTTAAAGTCAAGCTACAAAAACTTCGATATGAATTTAACTCAATCCTTAGTACAAGAGCTGGTATCCAAATTTCTAATTCTAAGGCTAAATTCCGTTTTAATGCCACCAGATCAGGGAAACTTTTAGCTAATTACTTACGTATCAAAAAAGATAGAACGCAAATTACCTCAATTCATGGCCCTAATGGTAAAATTGCAATATCTCATAACGATATTGTTAAGGAATTTTGGGATTTTTACTCTACTTTATATAATAAGCCTGATCCTCATGATCCCTCCATACTGGACTCTTTTTTAAATACATGTGATTTGCCCAAAATTTCACACTCGGATAGGCTTGGGCTAGATTTACCCATTACTACAGTTGAAATTTTAGCTGCTATTAACTCCATTAAAAAAAATAAATCCCCTGGCCCAGATGGTATCCCAGCTGAGTTTTATAAAGAGTTCCAGTCCCAACTTTTGCCTTATTTATTTCAACTTTTTACTTTTTTTGGTTCTTCAGGAACGATCTCAGGTTCTTTTACTGATGCTTTAATTATTGTACTTCCTAAGCTAGATAAAGACCCCACTCTTGTTTCAAATTACCGCCCTATTTCTTTAATTAATCAAGATTGTAAATTGTATGCTAAAATACTTGCTTCTAGAGTGGCCCCTATATTGGATTCTATTATACATCTTGATCAATCCGGTTTTATGAAGAATAGATATTCTACAATTAACACAAGAACCTTATTACACGTTATTGAACAGAGTTCCACTTTAAGATCCCCCGCAGGAATTTTGGCTTTGGATGCAGAGAAAGCTTTCGACAAAATCCATTGGCAATTTTTATTTCAAACCTTATTATCATTTAATTTTGGTACTTCGTTTATACGCATGATTTTTGCTCTGTATTATGCCCCTACTGCTCGTTTATTTATCAATGGCCAAGTATCTAGTCAGTTTTTTCTTTTTAGAGGCACAAGACAAGGTTGTCCCCTCTCTCCACTTTTATTTCTCATTGGAATTGAACCTTTCTTTACTCATATAAGAAAATGTGTTAATATTAAAGGTATTAGGATTAAGGAGATTAATATCAAAACCTTAGCCTATGCTGATGATGTGCTGTTATTTATTAGTGAACCTATATCCTCAATGCCTGCCTTATTAGAAATTATTGCAAAATACTCCATGGTTTCTGGCTATAAACTTAACATTAATAAAACTGAATTCTTCCCTTTAAACATTTTTTGTACTCCTGATATGTTACCCATGGCTGATATTAAGTGGCAAAAAGATAAATTAAAATATCTTGGGATTCTATTTGCGTCCTCCATAAAAGCAACATTAACATTAAATAGTAACTTTATTCTGAATTATATCAAAGATAAAACGTCTAAATAGTCTTCACTTCACCTCTCTTGGTGGGGTAGAATGGACTCCGTTAAAATGACTATTGCTCCTAAAAAATTTTATACACTTGCTATGATTCCTATTCAATTTCCATTACAATTCTATAAAGACATTGATAGACTTCTCTCCAAATTTCTCTGGAACAATAAATCAACTTGTATTGGTTATAAAAAAATAAAAATACCCAAATGCAATGCTGGATTTGGCTTGCCTGACTTTTTTCTATATCACAAGGCATTTATACTGTAACAAAGTTCCATATGGTTTCCTCCTTCCCCTTTAAATAACCAACCTACATGGCTTCATATAGAGCAGTCTCTGGTGGATCCTTTTCCATTGACCACCTTGCTAACAATGTCTAATAGGTCAACATATGTGCAAAAATCGGTTATTATTAAATCTACTAAACTCATTTTTAATGACCTGGATTCAATTTTTTTGACCCCTATGATTCATACTGAAGATATGTCATTATGGCATAGTAATGTTATTAAATTGAATAGAAATGTTAATTTTTGAAATGCTTGGATTAAAGCTGGTATCTTTTATCTTAAAGATATCTATTTCGACAATGTTTTTATTTCTTTTGAAGCTTTACAAATGAAATTTAGTTTACCTCAATCTGATTTTATTAAATATGAGTCTTTATGTAATTCAATTTTAGACTCCTTCCCTCATGGTATTCCGTTTAATGTTAAAGCAGATTTAGCATTATATATTCGAACTATCTCTACGTCATTACATACTGTCTCTATTTTATATAAAAAATTATCTAATTCTATAGGAAACAATTTAAAAATGATTTCAACATTTTGGAATGCTGAGCTTTCACTTTCTTTGTCCAACGATACTTGGACGACTGTTTGGCTTAATAGTATTTCAGGCTGGCTGCCTGTTTCACTTTACCAAACCAATTCTTATATTTTATTTAATTGTTAATGGACCCCAGTACGTTTATTTTGTGCTAAACTGATGCAAGACGACATATGTTGGCATTGTAAATTACTTCCTGGATCATTACGACATATGCTTTTTGAATGTCCATTAATTTTTAAATTTTGGTCTGATGTTTGGGATATTATTCAACAAATATTTCATATTCATGTTGAATTAGAAGGTAAACTGTTTAATTTCCTACTGTCAGCTGCTTTAAAGTCCATTACATTTTGCTGGAAGGATATTTTGTCTTTATCAGTTCATGCTTGGTGGTCTTGGGTCATTTTTACAAGAAGAGGTGCTCAATTATCCCTGAAAGGGATCAATCATAAGTCTAATTTGTTTAACTCTTTTTGGTTACCTATAGATGTATACTTATCTTTATAATTGTATATTTATACTTGATCCACCGTTTTACAGTCATTCTACTTAAAGCCTTATATGATGAACGTAGCTCTTTTTTATAATAAGTTGACATTGCAATTTTTCATGGCTCCCTCCCTTCCCTTCTTTTTAGTTTATCTTCCCTCCTTTAATTGATTATTTATACTTCTTTACCTATTGTAATTTAGAGTTGCTTTTGGAAATTTCTTATTTTATGTAGGTATTTTCGCTTATGGTAAATTTTTTCTGTATTGTCTGTATTTGTTCATTATTAAGAAAAATTTAACAAAACATTTTGAACTAAAAAAAAAAAAGAAAGATACGGCAAAAGGAGCAATGTTAAACTGATTTCCACCGTATATCTATCAATGTATAGAAAATTGTACAGTAAGGTAGCAGTGATTACACTGTTGGGATATTTGGTCCGTCTAATACAGGTTTGCACGCCTAGGATAATAATTTGCACTAGTGATAATTATAATGGCTAGTGGGACAGCAGCAAATGCCCAAAAATCCCCTGGATCCTTTATCAAGTAATAATCCTAATTGATATTTTCAGGTTTTCATTTCTTTTAATAAAAATAAAATGCAAATGTAAACAACAAATGAACAGAAGAGAAGGAGCATCCCCAACCACATCCTAACTCTGGAATCTGCCTCCTAACTCACCCAAAATCAGAAAGACTCGCCATCCCCAACCACATATAGCTCATTCATTATTTCCGAATTGCTCCTTAAAAAGTATCTTATTTTTCCTTTCAAGGAGCTTCTACATATGGACCTTAAAGTTTCAATACAGAGAGTTTATGGGCACAGTACTTTTATTGTACAGCTGATTTGAAGATCTTTCAGTTTCCATTAAACCACCCTTTCCCAGTGGGTTTACCATCCAAACAACAGAAAGAAGTACTTTTACTTGAGTGCACAGAAGTTGCAATGTTTGCGGTGATATACACTAAAGGGCAGATTTACAAGCCCCCTGTACCACCAGTGCATCACTTTTCCTCTCCTTGTAAATACGGCCCCTTCACATGCAGCACTTTGCTTTGAAGGGGCGTTCCATGAGTGTTGCTGTGGGCGTTCCCACGCCACACCCATGGAACAAGACGCATCTTCAAATTTGCGAGAAATCGTAAATCTGGAGATGCGTCTGAATGCTACGCCATTCTAGAGGTGGCGTAGCGAGGCGCAACGAGGAGAAATGTTTTAATTTCTCCTCGTTTTTTCCTCTTTCAATGCGTGCTACATTCTACAGCAAACACTGAAAGTGGAAAATGTTTTTGTGCAGGACGGTGCCCCGTCCTGCACAAAAACAATCTCACCACGACGCAGGCATCCTTGCACCATGGTGCAAGGGTGCCTGCGCCAGCGCATGGCTGCAGTTTATACGCCAGCGCAGGGGCAAGCACAGAGATGCGACATATTCTTGTAAATATGTCGCATCCATGTGCTTCGAAAGTGCCGCAGCATGGCGCAGCCATAGGGCTTGCAGTGCCACGCTGCGGCACTTCCTTGTAGATCTGCCCATATGTGTTAATAACATGTAAGCGGACTATCAAATTCATAGTTTACCAATTTAGACACGGGTTGCACAATACACAGTTTGAATAGCGCAGGGTCTCTCAGGTGGTGGCAGGGCAGCCAACATCTGGAAACGGGACCAATGAGGAATTAAGATTCACAGTTTTGAATTTGATTGGATGTCCATCTGAATTTAGTTATCCGTTTAAAGTCGGTTCACTTACAATGCATTGCTCTTGTACAAGAAATGATTAAAAAAAAACTTTTGTGCAGTTTTTTGGCATATTAATCCTTTTTATGGTATTTCAGTTATGCAATGAGTGTGTGTTGTTTGGGGCTATTTATTTTCAGTGTCAGGTTAGACAGAGAGGATTTGGGTTTATTGAATTATGAATGGAGACACCTGCTGTGTAATGCTTGCTAATCGCTTCTGTTTATGCACAGTCTTCTGGAGATCGTTGTGGGCCGCAGCATATTTAAAACATCTGACTATTTTCACTCAAGGCAGAATAATTACCATTTCCTCCTTACTTTCCCCTCTCCAGTTTCAGAAGAAAAATGTAGTATATGTAAGAAAGCTATGAATAAGGTGGCATATGTACAAGCACTGGCGATAACTATTGCTAACGCTAGTTGGCTGCAGTATTTTTATCCCCGCTTGCAGCTGAAAACTATCGCCATGTTAGCGGAATATTAACAAGCTGTCGCTACATGGCGATAGTATCAGGGATCGTGGTGAAAACTGCTGCTAACATTAGCGCAATAGGAATTCCAGTGTTAGCGGGCGTAAACTACAGATAGGCCCATTAGCGGAAAAAAACCTCACGTTAGTCAGCCTCTAATGCAAAAAATTGCCTATCAGACAACCTCCAATAGAAAATAGGCATACAAACCAATAAAACGCAGAATGGAGCAGCCAGGGCCAAGTGCAGCACACATCAACAACCCCTGCAAGCCACCCAACATTCAAGATGACAAGGATGAGAGCCTGGATGCCTCGCTGGACCTGCGTCTGGAGCCTGGATACCTCGCTGGACCTGTGTCTCGATCCTGGATGCCTCGCTGGACCTGTGTCTGGAGCCTGGATGCCTCGCCGGACCTGCGTCTGGAGCCTGGAGTGGGATACGGAGGAGCTGTGGAGTCCATGAGCCGTGGCGGTAGACATTGAGCAGCGGCAATCACCCGTACCTGGTGGTGAAATCTGGCAGGTCGCATGGAGACACGTTGCAGACCTGTGTGAGAAGACTGCCTTGCACACCTTGGAGCTGTTAATGGTAGAGGCGCTCCTGCGCCCAGAACGTAGGAAGGTCTGCATCGCATACTACGATCCACCACTACACTGGGGTGCACGGAGGGGATTATCAACAGTGGGTGCCGCCTCTCTGCATCACAGGCTGAATGATGTTGGGCTGGCCGGACGCTGTGGAGGGTGAGGCCCCTGAGCTGCGCCGAACTTGTGTGGTGGGAGCACTGCAACTTCACGCCTAAGGGGGCCCTGCTGCATCCACTACATCTGGAGGTTTACCAGTGGACTTGGCGGCAACTGCTATACCCACGCATGTGAAATCCCACCTGGCTGAGGCTCCTGCTGGCTGAGTCTCAGATTCAGAGAGAGTGCAGTGGTTTGTGCCACGGTGTCAATGTCCAGGTAAGGAGAAGGTGGGACGCATAGCGCAGGACGCCTGGGGGTCGAGTCGCCCAGGCCTAGCACATGTCGATGATGCACCCCCAGTGCTGGCTCATCCGTAATGGCGGAAGAACGTTGCCCCACTGCTTCCAAGCAGTGCAGAGGAGGAACAATAATCACATGATGATAACTTACTGATGTAATCATGCCATGTTTCCTTTGCGGTTGGGAGGGTGGTTAGGACTGCTCCATGCACAGAGCAGGGCATGGGCGATGGCATGCCCACTCAAGTGTGTAATGACTTTGGTCGGCTCACTTAGGCCGCCCAAAGCAGTCATGCGCATTTCCCTTTTCGTAATGCAGTCTGCATTACAGCCTGCATGGAGAACATGTCCACCCCTCCAGCACCTGGCTGAATGCTGTGTCCAGTTGCCAATTACCAATCCCACCGTCGCATCGCAGCGTTGCGATTGGCTCAGGGGAGGAAACCTGGCTGCCTTATGTCTGTTCCTGGAAGCAGACGCAGGAGAGCAGGAGAGCAGGAGCAACGAAGACACGGGACCCGGCTTCGAGGTAAGACTTCCCTCATTAAAATATTTAAAACTCCCACTCACACACACACACCCTCGTCCATGCCCCATCCCCTGTTCTTTGCAGCGTTTACCACTTCCCAGCTGTCCAGCTCCCCTAAGTACTTCTCAATGGCGGCTGCTGTGCACCCATACGCAGCAGGCGTACCACTCATGTACCAAAGGTACATACGTAGTTACGAAGCATGCCATTACATCGCATTCCATTCCAATGCATTCTAATACTAGGCATATTGCAACAGTAGGGAAGGTGTTGCATGGATGAGATGTAAAAATTACTATTTCCACATCAGTGAGTGCAACCTGGAAACTAACCTTTGCACCCCAAACCAAACTGTGAACCCAAATGCACACCCGCATTTTCATAATTGACCCCAAAACACACCCCAATTTTCTAATATTACCCCAGAATACATCCCTAATTTCAAATCCGACATCCGAAACCCAAACCCACCCGAGAAACTTAAAATTATCCCATTACTGACTTCACAATGCGTTGTAATCGAATGTGATGTAAAGGCACCTGCATTGTCGGAGTTGCATTATTAACAATGTAATGCCTCCGTTGTAATGGATGTCTCCCATGCCAAAGGCAAGCCATAGGCAAGCCCATCTGTGTCCGTCTGCCCCTGGATCATGCTCAACACCAAGGACCCTTCCTCTTGGATACTCCACCGCTAGTACACCAGCACCCTCCTCGCCATCAATCCTGGACGCCACATCGTCTGACAGGACCAACTTCTGCTCCGGACCGGACATCGCCATCACTGACGGCTGCAGTATCACCCTCAAGGACCACCCCGACCGTCCAGGAGGAAGCATTGCCATCTCCTACAGAAGCACACTTCGACTGACTCCACACTCTAATGACCCAAAGGCCACCATGGACCACCTCAACTCCCAGATCTGGACCAACCCTGAGGCACCCTCATGTGCAGGCCCCCCGGGCCATGGCCTCCCATTCTCCCATACTATTGTATACCTCATTGTACCCCAGGCTCTCCCATCCACTGACGACATCCTACTCGGTGAACTTAAGTTCCACCTGGACAACCAGTGCCCAGACCACCACCCCTCCTGGGGACGGTCTCTGAAATCAGACGCAAGCAGCAAGTCACCGCAACAAGCCACATCGCAGGACACACGGTCGAGCACGATACCTCCGCCAGTGTAAACTTCAACTACAGCCACACCACCGGCTCTCCTGGACCGACCATCATTGTATACATCATGTCTTCACCTTGCTCACCGGACACCACCGTCATCATCGCCCCCCCTCACAGCTGGATCAAGGCCACCAAAGAACGTCTTGTCAACTCCCTCCGCACCACCAATCTGCCCACGCTTGCAAACGATGACACTGCCACCGATGGATCTCCAACTGCGCCGACACACAGGCACCCCTCAAGAACGGCACTGCATCAGTACCTTTTGCCTGCCTGATGGCAGGCGTGCGGATGATGCAGTGCCACAGAGATAGGCTGGCCCCATGCATTGCTGGAGTTGCGTCATGGTTGTGACACGACTGCAGCAATGCATGACTTTAGCGCAGGATTCTAGACATATCTGTCATTACTTGTGTCATGGAACGCTGTCCAGTGAATACAGTGCATCCATGGTGTCGCAAGAAGGGCATAGTGAGAAGTGTTTCAATGCTGTTTTGTCGCAGTGCGGCAACACTTTTCATGACTGAGGCCCAGGAATGCACACTAGCTTATTGATGGTGCGCATTCCTGCCCTGTAGTTTTGTCGCAGGGCAGTGCAGCAACATTGCTTGCAGCGCTTAACAGCAACAAAACCTGCTGAAATGAGGCCCCAAGGGCTATCTCCATTTTCAAGACCAGCTATTTTCTGGTCTTAAGTCCCAGCCGCTAATGGGCTTTAGAGGCTGTTATTTAAAGTATCGCGGGTCCGGCAGATCGTTGTAAATATCGCAAAGTGGGGTTAGCGTGCGTTTTTGCACGGGAACGCCTACCTTGCATGTCATTAGTGATAGTTCTCACTAACATGGGTGGCGATGCTGAAAGCCGCAGATATTGCCAGAAAGCTGGCGCTAACGGCTGTTAGCGACAACTAGTTAATTGGACGATAAAAATATCACCGCATTAGCAGCAGAAAAGTGCCACTAATGCGGCGTTAACTTGTTGTACATATGCCCCAAGTTTTCTTGGCGCCCTCATGCATGTTTCTGTCAGCATTTCAAAGTCTACGCTTAAATGTACAGCAAGGATAAGGCAATAGTATTTCAGAGTTAAAGCTCATAACTGTCAAGCAAAAGCATAGAGGCACTGCTCACTTGTCTGCAGTTCAGATTAGTGTTCTGTTAGGAGCAGTAAACACGACCCTCTGGCAAAAGGTTCAGCCCTTAAAATAATGGACATTGTTACCATCTTCGGGGCATATTTACAAGCCCCTAGCGCCACTACAACGTCACTGTCAGTGATGCTGTGGTGGCGCTAGGGGCTTCACCTTATTTGCAAGTCAGCGTTAAGCCATTCAACGTGGCTTAACGCTGCCTTGTAAATAAGGCACCCATTCACGCTGTACTTAGCGCGCAGAGGGAGAGCAATGGGTGTTGCGGTGGCCGTTCCACCACAATACCCATTGACACTGCCCCCTATTTACAAGGGTAGCGTAAATAGGATGCAATGCCAAAATTAAGACCAGGGAAAACCTGGGGGCATATTTACAATGAAGTGACGAAGTGCAGCGTTAGAATTCCTGGATTAACGCCTCACTCCACCACTTCAGAAACACAGGGCTGCACCATATTTACAACAATTTGGTGCAGCCCTTCATTTCCCTCTGCACTGGTGCTAAACCTAGCAGCCTAGCGTCAATGCAGGCACCCTTGCACCATAGTGCGAGAGTGTCTGCGTTGCAGGGGAAGATTATTTGTGTTCACATAAACTATCTGTAAATGAAGTTTGGTAACTTTTATGTGTGCTGCTTAACTCAGCACACATAGAAGTTGCATAGTGTCATTTCTTTTTTTTTTAAATAAAGGATTTCTCCTTATTTTACCTGTCTAAGACCAGGTTTTCCCTGGTCTTAATATTGGCACTGCCTCCTATTTACGCTACACTTGTGAATAGGGGGCATTGTCAAAATCAATGTTCCACTGCACCACCCAATGCCCTCCCCTTTCACGCTAAGTCCAACGTGAAAGGGTGCCTTATTTACAAGGCAACGTTAAGCCATGTTAAGTGGCTTAATGTTGCCTTGTAAATAAGAGGAAGCCCCTATCGCCATCATAACATCACTGAAAGTGACTTTGTGGTGGCGATAGGGGCTTGTAAATATGTCCCCTGGTCTTAAACATTTGAAATGAAGAGAAATGCTTTATTTCTCCTCGTTTTTGCTGTTTACATGTGTGCTGTGTTGTGCAGCACACATAGAAACAGCAAAGTGCCTATTATTGTTTATGAGCAGGAAGGTGTCCCTTTCTGCACATAAACAATAAAAAAAAAAGAAATTACATTATGCAACTTCTACGTGTGCTGCGTTAAGCAGCATACACAAAAGTTACCAAACTTCATTTACACAGGTTTGCACAAAAGCATTAATGTCTGCAATGCCGACTACCCTGATCAGACAGATATTGTACACCAATCCTTTCCCCTAAGCTGGCTCAGACCTCATTGTGAGTGATATCATGTTGAATGGGGAGCGAGAGGTGGGGCTGGGGAGAGGGAGAGGACGATAAACCTGGGCTGGGCACTGCTGAGCCTTTGCACTGTAGCCCACTGCTGTATGTTTTCTTTCACCAGGAGAGAGGGACTGGAGTAGAGGGGGAGAGGATCGGCTGAAAACACAAGCGCTGATGTTAAGTAAGAAGTGCTGAAAACAAAGATGATTCGAGCCCCCCTGTTTATAATCCACGTAGGTTTGCACATATTTACTAATGTCTGCAATGCCGGTTGCGCTGATCAGGCAGATATTTTACAGAAATCTTTTTCCCTAAGGTGCCTCACACCTCATTGTGAGTGATAAAATGCTGAATTGGGAGCAAGAGGTGGGGCGGGGTGAGGACGATAAGACAGGGCTGGTCACTGCTGAGCTGTTCCACAGGAGACCACTGCTGCTTGGTTTCTTTCACCACAGGAGAGGGTCTCGAGGGGAGTGGGTGAGGATCAGCTGAAAACACAAGGGATGATGTTAGGTAAGAAGTGCTGAAAACAAAGTGAATGAAAACAAGTACTTGGGCTATAGGATAATGATTAGAGAAACACACGAGGAAAAACACAAAATAGTATGTTACAACTAATAGAAATGGAGGAAAAGTAAGTGGCAAGCACACGACCAACTGAGAAGTAATGGCAGGATTTAAGCCCCTTTTAAGATTTATATCAAATAGAATAGATTTCACAAGCACAGTGCAAACGTTGTGCAGGCGAAACCTAAAAAAACTGAGCTAACGCCAAAATGGAAAGTGAAGGTTCAAAACAGGTCAAACAGAAATTGTATCATTAAAAGGAGATATTGGCTGGTTTGGAGTATAATTCTAATTAACAGATATCAATTAATTTTATTGTGCAGCTAAAAACAGGTGACATCATTTAAACAGAGGCTTCCTTAATATTGTCTTTCAGCTTACCTTATTTGGAAAAGATTAAGAAACCAGACTTGGCCACTTTATTTTAGTCTTGGTGCAAATGGTATACGTGTATATTCCCATTTTAGGGTCTCTCAAGCAGATCCAAGTGGAGGGGATTTGTACTTTAAAACTAGTGGTGTAGTTAGCATGGATTAGATGCTGGAGTGTACATCAAACCTATGTAAAATATGTTGGGATTTAAACCTATATTATGATTTAAGGGGTAGTAATATGATTTGAACACATTTTTGTAGCAGACATGTACTTTGTGGGCCCTGGAGATCAACCCTAGGACTTCCGCTTAAGGACTTTTTTTTCTTTTCAACCTCCTCTATTTAACTGTCTTGATGAGGTCATTAAAATTTCAGAATTGCTTTTTGCTGAGGGGCTTTCTTTTTTCTATTTTTCTGGCAACTATCTCTATTTAACTTTCTTGATAGAAAACGACCAGCAGAGGTCAGTAAAATACCAGAATCACTTTAGCATTCTCTAGATTCCAGTACATAGAAATTGTCTTCCACGAGCACCCATAGACAATATTTTTTTTTTCAAATCTTGTATTTTCAGTGATATGACCACCGAAGGCCCTGATTTTATATTAAAAACAAAGCTTTGGACTATACCATTGTGGTAAATAATTTCATTACCGGGACTTAATTTGATACAGAAACATAATAAAATAGCTCAGTAAATGAGAGGCAGAATCCGTGGTATTAGAGGTTCGGAATGGGCTTTATTCCAATGATCGATTATAATCGGTGGCTCCAAGTTCCATCACCACGGAGGTTCAGGAAGTGAAGTACATACTTTATTGACAAGAAGTGATTTTTATAGAACATACATTACAATGAAACGAATGCAGTAGGCGTAACAATTGATAAGGAAAATGACGATTCACATGCGTAACCGAAAATGGGTGTAATAAGGAGTAAAAAGGAACATAATTGGTTATGATGTCATATATAGGTGGATCTATAAGATAATACTTGGCATAGATGCGCGCGCAGCAGCATGACGTGTGATTGACGTGCAACTAGGGGGTGAAGGGGACTTGACATTTAGCTCTACATGTGGAGACGAAAAGTCTGGGGGGTCAAGTCAACCTAATCCCAAATCATATCTAACATCCTATGTTTAAAGAACTATGTTATCCACAACTCTCGGATAGAATCTATTCTATACTGACTGTGCGTGCGTGTACAAGCGTCTAAGTGTCTATACTAAATGCGAGGGAGTAGGAATATTCCATGGTAACAGGGCTATGAATTACTTGCATAAAGACAGAGAAGCCGAGCCTTTTGCTCGGTAGCTGGAAGAATGTTTACTTAAACTACTAGACAGGAATGCGTTGGGCAGGGACGAAGCAGATAACTCGAAGGTGAAATACAGTTCTTGGCAGAGAGTAGGCTGATGTCAGGCTTCGTGAGCCGCGCAGAGAATGAGACAAAGTTCATGGTCACAGATGCAGGCTCAGACTGGAGCTTTCAGAGGCAGAAGGCAAGAAGAGTTTGATGACAGAATCAGGGCCTACTTGCCTGGACTGTAAGATGGCATAAGTGAACCATATAAAGCCGGTGGCCTTTCGTACTTAGGAATGGAATATCCGGCCTATTCATGGCGGATCTGACAGAGGACATGTTGACGGTGGACGCACATGTGTTTGCGTCTTCATAACTGGAACTGGAGGGAACATACATGTACTTGTGATTCATACATGGAACCGTTGGGGTCCAAGATAGGGGACATAACTGATCAGAAAAATCCATATTTCCACATTCCCTCCTTGTCCCCTACTTGCCCGTTAAGAGATATCAATCTTCATCAATCCATTGATCTGTTCATATAACATCATTTGTTCTTCTTTCTTCTTCCGGGATCTTGAATGAAAATCTTGATGTGGAATGCACGATGTGGCACACAGACCACAGATCGCCGGTCCACATTGTAGACATAGACAGCAACTGAATAGTATGAGAAGGCCAATACCTAGGAAGGATAGAACTCTCCATCCCCAGGCTGATATCACACTCCAAAACCAACCGGACCAAGTCCAAGTGCCTGGGTTCTGGTGTATCTGGCTTACAATCTTATGAAGGCGAGTTATGGCTTTATATACAGATGGCGAATTTTCTGGTATGAATACGCAGCAGCTTGATCCGATGACCCTACAAGCTCCGCCCCTATCAGCCAGGATGACGTCAAGGACAAGACGATTTTGAAGCACAACAATCCGCATAGCAGACTGCTCTTCTGTTAAATTGCCTAAAGCGGAAATAGTTTCATTCACCACTGCTTCAAGGGTTCTAGTTAATCTACGTATCAGCTTACTATTAGTAACAGTACCTATATAGGGAAAGATGCCTTTATTAAAATCTACATACTTGTCCCATGCTGTCTCAGTATAATCGACAATTGGGAGATCTCTTCGCTCTCTGTTGTGTACTAAATGAATATTTCTATAATAATCAGGAGGTGCTAGGAAAACAGGTGGCAAAAGAAATGCAATGTAGCAGGTACCATCCCAATCTAGAGGTAGACGCATATATGCAGTCTGACCACATATAAAGTAGGAGTGGCGATAAGCTCTAAATGAAGATTTGCCTTGATCACTGAATTCTACTATAGTAGTGCATTTACTATGGCCCATATGTATCGAACCAACTTTTCTTACACACAATTCACCTTTCGCTGGGAATACTGACATGGTGGGTAAAACTAGTTCAACTTCGGATTCGACATTTAGAATCATGAGATTAGGTGTAAAATTACCTAATCCATATACTTCATTTTCTAGATCAGTTCCTGTTCCTTTGGGGCGACCCTCCTTGTCGGGGTAACAGACTTTAAATAAAACGAGGTTCAGATTTCCCCATACCCAATGGTCTTGATAAACTGCTGTGTCTGAGTCTATGGAATTGATTAAACTAAACCACGCTCCACAGGAGCCATTATGTGTAAACGGATGTGGGAAGAAAGGCAGAACTCCTTCATAATTCTGATAGGGAGGGAGCCGGCCACACACCCAACAATTAGTAGCATTACTAGTCTGATGGGAATGATGTAACATACTAATAAAAGTGTTATTGCGCAGCGCAAGTCTATAGGACAATTCGTGCGGGGGTAGGTCACTAAAATAATGTTCAGCAGTGACATTGTAAACGTTTCTGGCAATAGGGTAATATATGTGCAACAATATACTTGCAGTAATTATTAAAAGACTTAAGAAAAACAAGGTTAATAATGTCACTATGCAGTGACTACGCAGTGATTTACAATACGCCTGTCGTTTCAACATTTTTCGCGATTTTCCATGATTCAGGTCTAAGGGATACATGTCGGAGACAGATTCAACCGCTTCACCTTGGAGAGGACTTAAACAATCAAATCGTCCGACGGCCTAGGCCTTAGTCTTAGTTTATAGAGTTCCTTGCTGTCCGTCTCAGCCAAAGGTAGTTTTGAGTCAATGGGTGAAGACACACGAGGTGGGCTATTTACATCTGCAGGAAGTCCATGAAATTTCTTGATATGACTCGAATGAATCCATCCTTTTCTGCCTTCAATCTTCACGGCTGTTCTTGTGGTCAGCAGGACCAACTTGGGTGACTTCCACCTGGGCTCCAGCTGAGTCTTTCGGTCGAAATTCCTCACAAGGACGAGGTCCCCCGGAACTACGTCAAGGGGTTTCACCTCAGTGTTGTCGGGAAAGGCTGCAGCTACCTGTGAACGACAAGATTGTAGTGCAGACATCAAGGAAGCCAAGTAATCTGTCAGCATATTACAGTCAATATCAGTTATTTTGCGTGGCATAGGCGTCCCCCACATATTTGGTGGTCTGCCGAAGATCACTTCATACGGGGATAGCCCTGTTCGAGAGTGTGCTACCATTCTCGTGAAAAAGAGTGCAACTGGTAGTGCTACTACCCAGTCGACACCTTTTTCCCTGCATATTTTGGACAATCTAATTTTCAGGGTCTGATTATGTCTTTCTACGAGACCTGCTGCCTCGGGGTGTCGGACACAGTGGAATTTCCACTGATATCCTAACAGAAGTGAAACATGTTTCATTAATTCGGATGAGAACGGCTGGCCGTTATCTGAATGAACAACACGTGGTAAACCATATCGTGGGAAGAATTCTCGAACCAACTGTTTGGCAGTAGTCGGGGCAGTGTAATCTGAAACCGGGTATGCCTCTGTCCAACGGGAAAGAGCGCAGACAACTACGAGAACATATTTGAATCCTCGACATCGTTCCATCTGGATATAATCCATCTGGAGGACTTCAAAAGGGTGATCAGGAGGATGAAATCCACCCTGTTCTACGGGAACACTTTTTCCTGGGTTGAACTGGCAACAGATCATACAGGTACGGACCTTTTGTTTGGCTGCTGCTCGTAAATGTTTATTGAACCAAATGTGTTGAATGCTATCTAGCATAGCTTTTTCTCCTAGATGTGCTGGACTATGTATAGTGTTAATTATAACTTGGACCATTGAATCAGGAAGGAACCACACAGACTTTTCCTTCATCATCCATCCTTGGTCCGTTTGGATCCCTCCTAATTCAGTCCATTTCTTTATTTCATCTGGTGTGGCATGTGTCTGGATGTCGATTACGTCAAGAGTAGGATCTTTAACTGTCATACAATGTGTCGGCATCGGGACTATTGTCTTTGTCATGTCGGAGGTTTGAGTTTGAGCAGTCTGTTTAGCTGTTCTGTCGGCTAGATCATTGCCTTGAGAAATGATATCAGTAATCTTCGTATGAGCCTTACATTTCATAATTGATATTGCAGTGGGTAGATGTATTGCATCTAATAAGGCATGAATGAGGGGTCCGTGCTGAATGTGGGCACCGTGGGAAGTTAAATAACCTCTCTCTCGCCACAGCACGCCGAAGTCATGTTCAACTCCGAATGCATAACGTGAATCAGTGTATATGTTAACTGTTTTATTCGTGGCTTGAATACAGGCTTGTGTCAGAGCGATGAGCTCTGCGGCTTGGGCTGACAAAGTATTTATACGATTTGTTTCAATGACTTCAGTATCTGTTGTGACTGCGTAAGCAGCCACTAACTCTCCTGTATTTGTTCTCATACATGAACCATCTACGTACAATGTCAGGTCTGGATCTGACAATGGGACATCGGTTAAGTCTTGTCTGGGTTTCGTCGTTATAGTAATAACTTCAATACAGTCATGGGATAGTGGGTCTGTTCCGGTTACTGGCAAAAGTGTGGCAGGATTCAATGTGTTACAGCGTCTGATTTCTATATGTGGCTGAAACAATGTAAGTTCGTACCCTGTAAGTCGCGCTATAGTCAAGTGTTGTGTTTGCGTTCTATTTACAAGAACCTCTACTGCGTGTGGTACTTGAACTGTCAATGGATGTCCTAACACTATGGCGTCGCTCTGTCTTATTGCTAAAGCTGTTGCTGCCACTGATTTTAGGCACGCAGGAAGAGCCTGAGCTACGGGATCTAATGTACTAGAAAAATAAGCACATGGTTTGTGTGCTCCTGCTTGTTCCTGTGTGAGTACTGACAAGGCAGTACCTTCGCGTTCTGTAACAAAAAGTGTAAACTGTTTTCTGTAACATGGCGTTGCTAAAACAGGTGCTTGACATAAAGCTTTCTTTAGGCTTTCAAAAGCTTGTGTATGTTCCTGAGTCCAAGGGAGAACAGTCGATGTGGCTGCCTCCTGTGTTGTCAACTGAATGAGTGGTTTTGCTAGAAATGCATACTGAGGAATCCACTGCCTACAATATGAAGTGAGGCCTATGAAAGCTCGTACCTCCTTTTGTGTCTTGGGTATTGGCATGTTAGCTATTAACTGAATGCGGTCGGGTGTAAGCTGCCTTCCCTCCTTGGACAGCGAGTGTCCAAGATAAACAACTCGCTGGACACAGAATTGCAGCTTAGAAGGGGACACCTTGTGTCCCTTTTCGGCTAGAAATTGTAAAACTGTTAGTGATGCTTTTTCACATTCGGGTTCGCTTCTCGCGGTGATCAGCAGATCATCGACATATTGAAGCAGAGCAGTGTTAACTGGCATGTGGATACTGTCAAGTTCTCGTTTCAGTGCTTGGCTATAAATGCTGGGACTTTCTGTAAATCCTTGAGGTGCGCGTGAGAATTTAAAGCTACGTCCATTTAAACTAAATCCGAACAAATATTGGCTTTCCGGATCTATTGGGACGCTGAAAAAGGCATTCTTGAGATCAATTACAGTAAAGAATGTTGCTTCGGAATCAATAGCTGTCAGTAATGACGAGATATCAGGGACCACAGGAAATTGCGGCACAATGCATTTGTTTAATTCGCGCAGATCAATAACCAATCGATATACTGGCGGGGCCTTTGGATCTGTTCGTTTAAGAATCGGAATTATCGGTGAATTACATACATTGGAGTCTGTTTCCACAACTACTCCTTGGGCAATGAGCTCGTCAACGATTTGCAGTAAAGCCACTACAGCATCTGGTGGTAACTTGTATTGTCGCATTCGTGGTAGTACCACTCCTGCCTTTAATGTGACTCGATACGGTGTAATATTCATGCAACCGACATCAGTAGGGCCTTGTGCCCATAGATGTGTGGGTAAAGTCTGTAGTCGGGGATCCATGTCTCTAGATACATAGTGACCTTTAAAATCACGTAAAAACAATCTTACTCCTTCCGGAGAACAACATATTATGGCTCCTAGAGCTTTCAGTGTTTTTATTCCTAACAGATTTTCTGGACATGATTTAGTAAGCAATAAATCTGTAGTTCGGGTCAGAGGTCCTATCGTAAGTGGAAGAGGCTGTGATACGTCATTAACAATAGGTTTTCCTGAAAAACCAAGGGAAATATTCTGTGAGCCTGAGAGGGGTGCCCCTGGAACTTCACTACGTTTTATGGTTGTTCGACTTGCCCCTGTATCGAGTAAAAATTTTCTGTCTTGGCCTAATAATTCACTATGTACATAAGGTCCTTCTTGATCTACAGGGATCTCGATAAGGGGTAAGTCAACTTCCCTCTCTAGGCTGGTTCATGCGTATCGTTGGTAATCAGGATAGTCGTACTGTGCGGTCTGGTACAGTTGTCGTGTCGTGGTTTGGGTGGCAGCAACAGGCAGCGCTGGTGCAGCTGGCACAAACTGTATAGACTGTGGTGGAGCTGGCATGGACTGTGCATGCTGCGGGGCTCCTTGTTCATTCTGATCCTGTCTAGGTGGCCGTGGTCTTTCTTGTGTTTTACCTATGGTGATATTATGTTTCAAAACTGGACAATCGTGTACGTAATGACCTGGCTTTTTACAATAATTGCATGTCCCTTTTACAGGTCCTGGTGAATCAGAATGTGTCATACCCTTTTTATGTCCTTCAGCTGGAACTGTCTGAGAAACTAGCATTTTCATTTTCGTGTCTTTCATGCGTCTGTGTTCATGTTCTTGTTCCTCTCTAATTCTATTGTGATGGTATTGTAACATTTGTAACATTTGTGATGGAGTGTTACCTTGCCAGGTACTCTCGAATTTTAATACTCTATTCTTTACTTGGGGCAGGGCATTTTCTACTAATTTTGTTACAAACAGATGCGGGTATGATTCGCTACTTGCTTTTATGCCACTATTTATACCAAAACATTTTTCAAATCGGGCATAATAATCACTAGTGTCTTCATCTTGCTTCTGCTTACAGGCTGAGATTGTACCCCAATCTTCCTTTTTCGTAGTTAATAAACGTGGCAGTACCTGTACTAGTAAACCTGGTAGTGCTTTAGTTTTATCCCCAAGTCCCGCTCCTGCAGTTCGGGCCTTTTCTTCTGCTTCTAATACTGACCATTCTATCTTTTGGTCTCCTACCTCCCACTCTTTTTCCCTGAGTTTCTCATAAATACCAGCAGGCATCAATACCTTTAATATTGTCATAATGTCGGGATAGGTATACTCTCCCATGAGTAACATGTCTTTAATTTCTCGGTGAAAACCCGCTGGATCCTTGTCATGACTGGGTACCACTTTCTTCATTTCTAACAATTCTATTTTCGATATGGGCGTATATACAAATACGCGTTTAAACTCATTGTCCTCGCCTTTTATTGGGTGCACTTCTCGTAAAGGATTCTGTCTGTCCATGTAATACGTGGTTCTTTCCTTGATGGGCAATGAGACACGTTCTGAACATACAAAAAGAATATACTGCTTTCTTGATTCTAGAATTTCTTTAATTAATTTAGTACCTGAACCTCTCCATCTATTCATGAGCAATTCAGTCAATATGTCAGGCAAGGGACCAGGGTCCGAATGCTGACTCTGATATAGTATGAGGAGTTGTTGAATCATATAAATCCCAGCTAACCGCTGTTCATCTGGGGTGAGATTCAAAAATGTACGTGCTACTGTATCATCACTATATTTTCCGGGACTGTCCACCCAATGGACAGCTGACCTAGCTAAATCTTGTTCATCCATAGAATCGAGAAAATGATAACCCCTTCGTTCTCGGAGTAATTTGTCGGCGGTTTGGAACGAATGCTCGTTAGACCTTATATTAATTATAGGTATTTGGAAATTCCTGTTATTATCTGGACATATCGGACGTATCCGGTCAATAAGGCCTCTATTACTATTACAAGATCTTCCTCTACCTACATAGGCTATGGTGTCTGACTGTCCTGCGGGCAGTCCTGACCCTTCGTCCTCGCTTTGATCGAACTGGTCTACCGCTAATCTTTCTTCACACAGGCGTTCTATTTCTTTACGGATCTTTCGGCACATGGCTATTATACAATTTTGCTTATCATGTCTACCTTCTGATATATTCTGGCTCCATCTGGTAAGAATTTGCATTGCTTCCGGGTCTACCCCCGGTCGGTCTTGATTTCTGATCACACAATTTATGAGGAAACGTAACAGTTCCCCCTGTATCTCCACTTTCTGGTATTCCATAGCCCTGTTAATACATTCTGAATCTTGCCCTGTTTGGACAAAATGATATATTTTATCTAGATGAGCAGTCATTCCTGGTAACTTCCCTAAATACACTGCGGCTCGTCTAATACGTAATGATGCCAGGGTCATTTCGTCCTCTTTGCCGGGCACAGGATCATATCTACAATCTACAAGAAGTTCCTTAAGTGTACGGGAATTTATGAGTTTGGGTGTACGTGAATGTGCTGACTCCTGAAAGGTAAGTTTATTTATTCTGGGTGGCGTAGAAAAAATATTGGTAGCACCTCCCGTAGCCCCATCTGGGGTGTCGGGTGTGAAAGGATTCGTTGAACGTGACACAGCAACTATAGGTGTGGACACAGCTATAGAAGTAGCTGTAGGAACAGATGCAGAAACAGATGTGCTTGCCGGAACTTGTGACACGATTTGTTGCTGTAGAGATACAGATACTGGATCTTGGCGTTGAACCTCCCTGGCAGGCGGTCTATGTGGGGCGGAATTAGCATACTCGGGGGCTGCGTCATCTAAATATGAGGAAAGAAAAACATCTTCTGCGGTTCTAGGATGCCCCTTAGGATGTACCTTTATTGGGAATAATGGGGGTGGCAAGTCTTTCGGTATCTCTGGAGTAGCCTTAGGTAATCCTTCGGCCAGAAGGGGATACATACCATTCATAAGGGCATTTCTTTGTCTGTCTACTTGTTCTGTCTTCACTCGGATACCTTCCTCAATTAATAGATTTTCTCGAACTTTATTTGAACTCTCTTTATTCTTTTCTTCCTGTCGGAGTGCTTTTTCTGTGCGTCTATGAGATTCTTTACGCCATAACTCAACGGCGTCTTTCTGTGACTGTCTGACTTTCCTTTTCCATAACTCTTCCTCTACTTTCATGATGCACTCTGCATCCCAGGTCCCCGCTGCGGGCCACCTCTGACTTTCTGGTAATTCCTTGGTGTAGTCTACCCATAAATCAAGAAATAATATAGCGTCTAAGCCATGTTTATGATACATGAAGTACCCTGGAGTGTCCCTAGGAGGAATAGGAACGGCTTCTTCGAGTACCCCTTTTCTTGTAGTGATCTGTCTTAGTTTCGAAAAGAGCGGCATATTGACAACTGATCCGATACTTAATCTTGAACACACTTAGTACAAAAGCACAATAATGAACAACCATTCATACCACAATATGCAGGACGTTCAACACATTAAACATTAAACATTAAACATTTTTTTTTTTTTTAGTCTTTAAAATAACCAACAATGATGATCGTCTGCATAACTAATCACCAAGCATAATTCTTGACAATAACTAGATACTTCGGAATACTTGATATACTGCTAAACAGTACATATACACTGCTAAAACAGTGCAGACCGGATTTGTGTACCCAAACCCGTCTTGACCGGCACAACCTATGTGCACGTCAGAAATGCCTCCCCAGTAATGGTACTCACCGGGTAGCTTCGGAAACGGAAGGCCTCGGAAACTGGACTTGGACCGGACTGGACTCGACTCGACTCGTCGGAAACTGGACTCGACTTCGGACTTCGGGAAACTGGTGGGCCTCTGTATACCTCGGATCTCGCTCTCTCAGCTAGGCTCTGGTCGGGATACTTCGCACTTCTCACCGCCTCGTCTGGGTGTTGATCGCAGCCTCAGTCGCCCCCGCTTGACCGGAGGGAGATACAGGAAATCCTGCTGGTACACGTTATTGTCCGTCCAGCTGTGGCAGGAGACCGGGCCTGCAACTCACCGCCGGCGCGTGAGATGAGAAAGTGTCCCTGTTCGGGCGCCATTCATGTGGTAAATAATTTCATTACCGGGACTTAATTTGATACAGAAACATAATAAAATAGCTCAGTAAATGAGAGGCAGAATCCGTGGTATTAGAGGTTCGGAATGGGCTTTATTCCAATGATCGATTATAATCGGTTGCTCCAAGTTCCATCACCACGGAGGTTCAGGAAGTGAAGTACATACTTTATTGACAAGAAGTGATTTTTATAGAACATACATTACAATGAAACGAATGCAGTAGGCGTAACAATTGATAAGGAAAATGACGATTCACATGCGTAACCGAAAATGGATGTAATAAGGAGTAAAAAGGAACATAATTGGTTATGATGTCATATATAGGTGGATCTATAAGATAATACTTGGCATAGATGCGCGCGCAGCAGCATGACGTGTGATTGACGTGCAACTAGGGGGTGAAGGGGACTTGACATTTAGCTCTACATGTGGAGACGAAAAGTCTGGGGGGTCAAGTCAACCTAATCCCAAATCATATCTAACATCCTGTGTTTAAAGAACTATGTTATCCACAACTCTCGGATAGAATCTATTCTATACTGACTGTGCGTGCGTGTACAAGCGTCTAAGTGTCTATACTAAATGCGAGGGAGTAGGAATATTCCATGGTAACAGGGCTATGAATTACTTGCATAAAGACAGAGAAGCCGAGCCTTTTGCTCGGTAGCTGGAAGAATGTTTACTTAAACTACTAGACAGGAATGCGTTGGGCAGGGACGAAGCAGATAACTCGAAGGTGAAATACAGTTCTTGGCAGAGAGTAGGCTGATGTCAGGCTTCGTGAGCCGCGCAGAGAATGAGACAAAGTTCATGGTCACAGATGCAGGCTCAGACTGGAGCTTTCAGAGGCAGAAGGCAAGAAGAGTTTGATGACAGAATCAGGGCCTACTTGCCTGGACTGTAAGATGGCATAAGTGAACCATATAAAGCCGGTGGCCTTTCGTACTTAGGAATGGAATATCCGGCCTATTCATGGCGGATCTGACAGAGGACATGTTGACGGTGGACGCACATGTGTTTGCGTCTTCATAACTGGAACTGGAGGGAACATACATGTACTTGTGATTCATACATGGAACCGTTGGGGTCCAAGATAGGGGACATAACTGATCAGAAAAATCCATATTTCCACACCATTTCCCGCTAAAAGGCAGCATTTTTCTCCATGTGTTCCCGTACCTGGCGTGTCATGCAGTTTGTTGCTTTCTTTTCCTCCATGTTAAAGAACAGTAGATTTTTCAGCACCCAGGCTAATGTGCTGCATAGCTAAATACATTTAAGGTCCCAAAGACGAGACCGATTGCATTGCAAATGCTTGTCTTATTTTTTACTACCTCTGCCTTTTTGAGCTTTACTTTCTCTGTCCTTTTCTACTTTTTCCTCCTGTTTTCTCCTTCGTCCTTCATTACCCCTGCTGCTGTGACTGCCTGAGGCCCCCCCTGCAGTGTCCCTTCCTGTGATTTCCCGCCTCCCAGCTGTTCAGTCCTCCTCGCAGCACCACTTAATGGCAGCTGCTGTGCAGCAAAACTGCTGGTGCTCCAAAGGCAAGCCCTTCAGCGCCCATCTGTGCCTGGAGTGTGCCCAGGTACCCTGGTTCTCTGACCTTCCACCGCTACAATGCCAGCACCCTCCTTGCCCTCAACCCTGACGTGATGCCACCTGCAACCTCATGTCACCAAGGAAGACCCATGGACCCTTCTCCTGCCAGAACTGCAACCACACCATCATCCATGCCAACACACCAGCCGACAAACAGTGCACCTGACAGGATCAACTGCATTCTCCTCAATGTGCGATCCCTCCACAAACACGCCACAGAAGTCTGGGGTCTCCTCAACGCCACTCCTCCTGACATCACTTTCTTCACGGAAACCTGGACTAACCCATGTCCGGAGCGGACATCGCCATCCCGACAGCTACAAAATCACCTGCAAGGACTGCCTGGCCACCCAGGAGGAGGCATCGCCATCGCTCACAGCAACAACCTTCGACTAACAACACTGACTACATCCTACTTGGAGACCTGAACTTCCACAAAGCCAATATCAGCGCCCAGAACACCGCCTCCCTACTGGAGAACCTCATCAACTACGGACTCAAGCAGCTAGTTGCCGCACTGACCCACACAGCTGGACACACGCATGACCCTGTTTTCTCTGCCAGCGGGAACAACAGCTACAGCCACAACACTGAACTATCCTGGACCAACCACCACTTTGTGCATCTTGCCTTTGCCACACCCACCATACACCATCACCCTCATCACCCCCCTGTCTCAGCTGGGTCAAGATCACTCATGTACTTCTTGTCGACTCCTTCAGCACAACCACTCCGCCAGTGCCAACTGACGCCAACACCACAGCACACAACCGCTACCAATGGATCTCTGACTGCGCTGGCACTCTGGCACCCCTCAAAAAGAGACCAGGCAAGCAACACTTCAAGAAAGCCAGCTGATTAACTCCTGCCTCCACAAGTCCAGAAACACCTGCAGATGACTGGAGAAGGGATAGAGGAACAACAAAGCCCCAGAAACTCACGCAACCTTCAAATCCGCCATCAACGCACACCACCTCCTCCTTAAAACCACAAAGAAAACAGCCTTCCAAGACAGAATCAACACCAGTGGACACAACAGCAAAGAACTCTTTGCCATTGTCAAGGAGTTCACCAGGCCCAACAGCGTGACCACAGATGTCCCACTGTTCTGCTCGATTTTCCCGGCCCTTTTGTGTTGTAGGGTGATTACTGTGACTTCAGTCTCTTACCATCCAAGTCTAAGGGTTAGAGTAGTGAATGGAGCCTATCTGCTGGGCACTTTAACATGATCCTGTGCTCTTCCCGTAGATCAGGGCTTGCACACATAACCTAGGGGATAGATTTGTTAGTATTAGGGATAACCTGCCCTGTAGTGAGGGTATTTCCTGGAGCCGTGCTGAATTCAGGCCTGGTAGGCCTCAAACGGGAGAGACTCCATCTTTCTTTCTGCTCCAGCAGCTTGGGAAGCTTCTAGGTCAAAGGGGATGTTTTAGTTATGAGGTGTTATTCGCTTGGAGAGAACCGGTTCAGGCCGGCCCTTATCGAAGGATTGTATTTTTCTTCATGCCGAAGACACTACATCAGGCCGGCCGGCTGGGAAAGTGTCCTTGGTACGGGGAGGTACAAGAATTTGGTGGGCGGCAGGTTACGGGCTGGAATTTTCCATGAGGAAATGCACCTCTATATTAGTGAAAGTCCGAGGCAGTTGCTGGGCACTTGTTTCAGTCCGTAGGCGGCGTCTGGCCGTTAGCAGTAGAGCTACTACTTATTCCAGGGAAGACAAACGCCATCTTGAAGGCGGAGAAGAAACCGAGAGACAGATACTCTCCTAGTAGAGTAGCCAGAGAGGAGAGAGTAGCCGATGAGGAAGAGGTCCCAGTGGCTCGGAGAAGGGTGAAGGGAACAGATCCGTGCGCGGAGGTGTGACTCCCAGACGAGCCGAGGCATAGACGAGAAGGGAACCTAGATGACCACGGAGTGCAGGCTACACATTATTAAGGTGATGTCGACCCTTTCTTATTAGATTGTACAACTTAATCTTTCGCTTTTCTTTACAGGTTGTGAGTTATATTGTAATGTTGTAATGTTATGTGATTGCGTAATAAAATACCCCAGTTTGTTGTGAACCAACATGTACTGCGTGTTCTTGTATGAGAGGGTAGCCTATTCCTCTAGTCAGCTGCGGCTATATGAACAGATGTCAACCCTGATCAGGTAAGTGGTAACTGAATAAGGGAGAAGAGGAGCCCCTCAAACCAGGGAACAGGTTGTGCTCCAACTAGCAATCTTTGTGTGATCTGATGAATAATGATACCCCAATTCGTAGTGGACTAATGTGTGCTGCGTGTTCTCGTATAAGAGGGAAGCCTGTTCCTCTAGTCAGCTGCGGCTATATGACCAGATGTTAATCCTGATCGGATGAGTGGTAACTGAATAAGGGAGAAGGGGAGCCCCTCGAACCAGAGAACAGGCAGTGCTCGAACTAGCAGTCTTGGTGTGATGATGTTATGGTAATCATAGGATGAACTTGTGCTGATACTGCCGTCTGGGTAGAGAGTCCTGGGTCCGTATGGGACCGCGAGGCCGCCACTTGTGATACTGCCGTCTGGGTAGAGAGTCCTGGGTTCGTATGGGACCGCGAGGCCGCCGCTTGTGATACTGCCGTCTGGGTAGAGAGTCCTGGGTTCGTATGGGACCGCGAGGCCGCCACTTGTGATACTGCCGTCTGGGTAGAGAGTCCTGGGTTCGTATGGGACCGCGAGGCCGCCGCTTGTGATACTGCCGTCTGGGTAGAGAGTCCTGGGTTCGTATGGGACCGCGAGGCCGCCGCTTGTGATACTGCCGTCTGGGTAGAGAGTCCTGGGTTCGTATGGGACCGCGAGGCCGCCGCTTATGATACTGCCGTCTGGGTAGAGAGTCCTGGGTTCGTATGGGACCGCGAGGCCGCCGATTGTAAGAGGTCTTGGTATGTGTATTAGGAATTCCCTGTCCTTAGGCGGTAGATATATGTAGTTACCTGTTGTAGATAGGTCCTAGGGATGAAGAAACGTTCTGGCTGGGTTAGTGAGGCTCTGATGAGCGAATTCCACCTGATCCAAAAACCCAAGCAGAACACCCACCCTCTCAAGACCTCCGCAACAAACTTGGCACCTTCTTTCACAACAAGATCAGGCAGATCTACAACAGCTTCGACACCCTGCCACTATGACCACCACACACAACCACGTCACACCCTAACAGACCGTGGCTACAAGACCATGAAGAGCATCCTCTCAGGAGCTCCGTTGGATCCTTGCCCGTACTACATCATCCACAGAGCAGCTGCTGCCATCGCCCCCCAGCTTTGCCACACCAACAACTGCTGCATTGAAACCACCACCTTCCCTGATGACTGAAAACATGCAGAGAACAACCTCCTGATTAAGAAACCATCCTCAGACCATACAGACCTCAAGAACTTCAGAACCATCTCCCTCCTCCTCTTCCCAGCCAAGGTCATCGAGAAAGCCATCATCACCCAATCGTCTGGGTTCATCGAAGTGTACCACGTCCTGGACACCTCCCAATCTGGCTGCTGAAGCACCCACAGCATGGAGATCACACTCCTCACCGCCTCCGATGACATCCACCCTCTCCTCGACTGGGGCGAGAACGCAGCCCTCATCTTATTGGACCTCGTTTTTCCCACTGCACCCTAATCACAAGACTCCATGACCCCAGCATCCACGACAAGACACTGGACTGGATCCACTCCTTCCTCACCGGTCATACGCAGTTAGTTAGACTACCCCCATTCCTCTCAGAACCTACAGTGCTCAGCTGCAGAGTGCCCTTGGTTTCTCCCTGAGTAGCACTCTCTTCAACATCTACATGGACCCACTCTGCGCCATCGTCAGAAGCCTTGGACTCATCATTGTCTCCTACGCCGATTACACCAAGCTGATCCTCTCCCTCACCAATGAGCCCACAACTGCAAGAACCAACTTCCACAGTGGAATGAAGACAGTCGCCACCTAGATTAAAGACAACTGCCTCAAGCTCAACTCGGACAAGACCAAACTACTCATCCTGGGTTCCACCCATTCAGCGTGGGGCGACTTCTGGTGGCCTGTGACTCTGGCACCCCCTCCCATCCCTACAGACCACACACGTAATCTTGGCATAATACTGGACTCATTGCTCATAATGAACCGCCAAGTCAACGCTGTTTCCTCAGCCTGCTTCCACACACTCTGCCGGCTTTGAAAGACATTAAGATGGATCCCCACTCTATCCAGAAAGATGATCACCCACGCAATCATCACCAGCAGACTCAACTACAGCAACGCACTCTATGTGTCACCCAGAAAGAGCTCAAGAAACTACAGTACGTTGAAATCACCGCTCCCAGACTGGTCCTTGACATCCCCCGGTGCAGCCACATATCACAAAACCTCCAAAAACTCCAGTGGCTCCCGGTGGACAAGATAACCACCTTTAAGCTCCTTACACATGCCTACAAAGCCCTAAACAATGTAGGACCAGCATACCGGAACCACCACTTTACATTATATGTAACTGCCAGACAACTCTGTTTCGCCAAACGCGCCCTAACCTCTTCCCAGGAACAAGACCAGAACCAGAAGAAGTGCATACTCCTACCACCCCACCAAGACCTAGAACACCCTACCCCTCCACTACAGGCAAACCGAGTACCTGACTCAATTCAAAAGGACCTCAAGACCTGCCCCTTGAAATGATCTTCCACACCCAGAGTGACCAGGTCCCCCCCCCCCCCCCAGCTCCTTGAGACCCTCACGGGTGAGTAGTTGCGCTTTACAAATCCCTGATTGATTGATTGATCTATGTCTGTAGTTTTGGACTGTATGTGTACTGGCGTTTGTGTTGTTTGTGGGTGCCTCCAGGTTTTGTCTGTGTACATGAGTGCCTGTCTGTATCTTGTCTGCAAAAGCATAAGTGTAACGGTCTGTCTTCTGGATTGTATGCATAAGTGCTTGCATCTACGTCCCTCTCTGTACCCATTTGTTTGCGTGCATCAGTGCTGGAAGGTGTGCTGTTCTGTATAACAGAGTGCATGGGTTTGCAAATGAAGATGCTTCTGTTTAAATGCACTGAAATTAAGCTAACCTAGGAGCTTTGCTGTTGCTTGTTTAGCATTTCAAGAAGATATAATACCTTTCAGGACCTGTTTTGTATAATCTATCTGCATAAATATGAAAATAATTTTGGGCAGATTATGCTGTTTCCCTACATTTATAAATGAAATGATAAACATTGTTAGCAAAGTTAGATTTTCTCCTGAAAGAAAGATTTTAAACAGCAATACATCTCCACAGCGAAAAGCTTGTTCGCTGATTGACCTCTCCTACTTCCAAGCACCAAACGAATAGCATTTATTGCCATATGAATGTGCAATGTGCACAATTCAGTGTGAGCTCAGCATAAAGGGTTAGATTTATTTGCATTGCCCTTGATTCATGCACGGTGACGCAAGAACAAAGCAATGCTTAAGTCAGATTTACCATGCTACCCAAAGCCACGTTGTGTGGCCCAAAGTTGCTTGGTAAATTTGTAGTAACGAAAGGCAGCACAAGTCACTGGCTTGCGTTACTCTGCACCAGGAAGATGTTCCATGGGTGGAGAGTGGGTGTTCCCCTCCATCCACTCATGCTTGTGCCGCAGTCCCATATTTACTAAGAGTAATAAACCTTGGAATGTGTCAAAATTGTGCACCTTCCCGACAGAGGTGCAAAGAGGACGAATATCTTTATTTTTCCTTAGTGTTTCCTTTTTGGAAGTGTGAAGCATTCAGCAGCATAATTAGAAAGAGAAAAAAGACCCTAGGGATTGTTTTGTGCAGGAAGATGTACCTTCCTGCAAAAAAATACCCTGCCTGAGATGCAGACACCCTTGCACCATGGAGCAACAGTACTTGCATTGATGCTAGGCAGCACCTGGTGCATCAGTGCAGTAAGAGAGCGGGAATGCACCATGCTTTAGTAAATATGGCACATTCCTGCCCTCACCACTTGACACAGCGCAATGCAGCAAGTTATCTTGCTGCGTTACACTGTGCCAAATATTGATGAATGTGGTCTATAGTTTGGAAGTGCACTGCTCACCATGGAACTCAACCATTGTAGATCAAAGAATACTTATACATGGACTCTACCCATAAACAGGGCCTGACTGGCCTGACTGGGCATCGGGCATTTCCCAACAACTGCCAACTCTCAATGCCGAACAGCACCCACAGCCTCCTGCCGACACTGCCGCCGCACCTTCACCCACCTCCGGATTCAGACAGCCACCCCTAACCCACCGGATGCCACCGTACACAAGCCCCTGAGCTGTATCCTCCTCAACGTATGCTCCATGCACAGACACGCCATAGATATTTGGGACCTCCTCAATACTCACTTGCCCGACGTCGACTTCCTCGCAGAGACCTGGACCAACACCAGCTCCACTTCAGACATTGCAACAGTCCATCCGAGATGGATACATGAGGAAAGACCACCCAACTGCTCAGGAAGAGGCCTCACCATCATCCACAAAAGCTCCCTCCAACTAACAACCACCAACTAGGATGACACCTCGCCCCTCATGGAACACATCCACTTCCAGATCCAGCCCAACACCAGAATGATGCTCCACAGAACACTCACCTACAGACCTCCCTGACCCCACTCCACTTTCACCAACAGCATCACAGACTACATCGCACCCCACGCCCTCGACTCCACGACTACATACTGCTCAGAGACCTGAACCTCCATCTAGACAACCTAAGCGATTCCAACACTACCACCCTCCTGGAGAACCTATCCAACATAGGACTGAAGCAACTCATCTCCACACACATGGCAGGACACACACTCTATCCCATCTTTGTCGGAGGAAACAACATTCGCTTCAGCCACACCAAGGAACTGCTCTGGGCAGACCACCACTGCATCCATTTCTTCTTTTTGAAACCCACCGCAGACAAGCACATGCCACGCCTGCCACACAGAAACTAGAAAAAAGTCTCTGAAGAACACCTCACCTCTGCCCTCAGCTGAACTCCTCCCCCACTATGACAGATACCAACACAGCAGCAAGCAACCTCCACCATTGGATCGCCAACTGTGCCCCCTTCCAGAACACCACCAGATGGCACAACATTAAAGCCACCTGGTTTACCATGGACTTCCAAGAATCCAAGTGCTCTTGCCGATGACTAGAGAAAACGTGGAGAAACAGCAAAACCACTGAAGCACGCTCCGCCCACAAGGCTGTCACCACGGCACACAACTAACTCATCAAATCAACAAAGAGAAACTTCATCCAAGACAGAATCCTCTCCAACAACTCCAAGGGCCTCTTCGCAATCATACAAGAATTCACCAGGCCCAACAGCGACTACCGACGTCCGTCCCTCTTAAGACCTCTGCAATAAGCTCAGCTCCTTCTTCCTCCGCAAGATCAAGATGCTCTATGACAACTTCGATGACCAAGACCACGGCACCCCCCCAACACTCCCCCCAGCGATGCCATCCAACAGACCCTCCTCACCTGGACCCCTCTCACCACAGAAGACACCGCAAAGACAATGAAAAACATTCACTCTGGAGCATCTACAGACCCCTGCCCTCCGCACATCTTCCACAGGGCCACCACCAACATCGCACCCAAACTACGCCGAACTATCAGCTGCTCAATTTCCCAACATCTGGAAACGCGTTGAAGTCAAACCCCTCCTCTAGAAGCCCTCCGCAGACCCGCTAGACCGCAAGAACTTTAATCCCATCTCTCAACTCCCTTTCGCTACCAAAGTCATCGAGAAAGTCCTCAACACCCAGCTAGCACACGTCAAAGAAACCAACAACATCCTAGACACCTCTCAATCCGGTTTCTGCAGTAATCACAGCACCAACACCACCCTCATAGCCGACCAAGGTCATAAGAGTTGCCGGCAATTCATCCCATAACTACTTTGATTCACTGGTAGCAGCCCATTAGGATGATACAAACAAAGTTTAGTAGTCTCATTTCTTGAAACAGCACCAATCAAAATTCTGAAAAAGCGCCAATCTAATTAGTTACCCTTTCAATCAATGAGAAATGAGAATAGGTACTGGTTAGAACATAGTCAAACAGCAGCCACTATCCTAGTCAGGGTAACCCTAAATTAAACTTTGATCACCCTCTGGTTATTTGGCACAGATCAGCCAGGCTTAACTTAGTGACAGTGTGCAAATTATTTGTTGAACACTTCAAACAGTAAAACAGTGAAAACACTGCACAAAAAGATACCACGCCAGGTTAGAAAAATAGAGCACAATTTTATAAATAAAACAAGACCAAAAAGACAAATATCCAATAAGCAGAACTGGAGATATGAAATTATAAGGAATAAACTGTAAAATAGGGTTCAGGAATCAAGAAGTGCATGCTTGTGATATTTCATCAAACAGGACCGGGGCAAAGTCAAGAGTTTATGCCACACGTGCTGGAGCGCAGGCCGGATATAGGGACCCAGTGAGGCCCACTGAACAAAACTACCTTCATCCTGGTTCCGTCAATGAAGATGTGGGGTGCAGGTCAGCAATGCATCAGTGTTGTCGATGCATCACTTTTCTCCACACAGCAGCGGCGATGCATTGGGTCCAAAGGCGATGTGTAATATGGTAATCTCAATGTTATCCTGTGGGAGAAATAGGCCTTCCAATTGTGAAAAACAACTTTGGGAGTTTTTCACTAACAAGACATGTAAAACTTAAAAGAGCATGTCCTTAATTTTAAATACTTTGCACCCTGCCCTCTAGTTTATCCAGGGGCTACATATGTATAAAAAGGGAAGCTTTGGGCCTGGCAAAAGGGTTGTTTTGTCAGCTCAATATGGCAGCATAAACTGCAAACACAGACTCTGCAGTGCCAGGCCTGAGACATGGTTAAAGGGTAACTTAAGTGGGTGGCACAATCAGTGCAGCCGGCCCATTAGTAATATTTAATTTACAGGCCCTTGTTACAAGTAGGGGTGGGCGGAATTTGCGGAATTAACCTTCGCAAATTATCGCGAGAATGTTTAAAATTATCGCAAACAAGCAGAAATATCGCGAAGATGCGGAAGTTTTTTTCCGGCATGTTCGCGAGATTTTCTGCATGGTTGCGGGTCGCCAACTTACCCATGTGGTTGCTTGCGGGCGCGGCCATCTTGTTTTGAGTTGTTCTCGCGGTGCATGATCGCGAGAAGAAAGACGTGATCGCGCGACGCATGACGTCACTGCGGGCGCGAACTGTCGCGAGACAGCGCAAATGGCTAAAAACAATACAACATCTCATGGAGAACGCGACCGGATCAAGAAAACTTGTCGGCGAACGCAGGGATTCAGGTAAGGCGATCGCGCGCGCGCGAGAATGTATTATTTTACAGCGCGAGCAAGAAACAAATTATCGCCAAGCTGCGGAAACCGGAATTTTTGACATTTTCGCGCTCTCCGCGGAACGCAAAAATGTCAAATTATCGCAATTTCCGCGAACGGAACGAAATTTTTGCCCAGGCCTAGTTACAAGGGGTGCCAATTTACTAAGGATGTATAAGTAAATTAAATATGCATATTTTGGATCAACCAGTGTTTCCATGTTTTGGAGAGAGAGAACAAGAGCTTTAGCACTGATTAGCAGTGGTAAAGTGCAATAAGTCCTAATACCAGCAAAAACAAGATCAGAAAAATGGAGAGAGGAAGGCAAAAAGCTTGCTACCAATCAGAACAGCTGTGAGTCCACATCACATCTCTAAGCTGCCCCAGGGAGACATGCTCATCTAAAATACAGAATGCATTCTGTGTTTAGACATGACAATAAGATTTCTGCAGAGGCTATTTTAGTGATTTTTGAAACTAGATTCAGATTTGAAGGCAGACTGAAAAAAGCTGTCAGATTCTGGCAATTTTGTTTTTTGATGATGTTTTTATTTTATTTCTGCTTACAATTTATTTATTTATTTAGACGGTTTTATATAGGACGGACAAGACCCTTGTGGGTAATAATTAAGGATTTAAGCGAGGAGCAAGAACAAGAACAGAGGGACCCCAGTCTTTCAAAGATGTCAGCAAGGAACATGAATTGTTAAGTTGGACCTTGTTTGCCCTTGCCCTTGAAATAGATGAGGAGCAATCATCAAGTAGATGCCCTATTTACTATTCACTCATGTTGACTGTGAATAATTGGGGCCTACAAATGTTGCCATAACTTGTGTGATCATGCGGAATTACCTAAGAATTTCCCCTTATTAAGCAGAATTACATGAGAAGAAAAAGGACAGGTTTAGAAATAAGTAGGGAGGGACATGCCAATACAAACTTCTACCCAAAAAAGAGTATTCATAAAGTACACTTCTACCAATACTATAGCTGGAGGAGCCATGATGGCAGAGGAGTAGGACATGCTTGCTTCTCCCTTTGCCCAGACCCCTAAGTTCTCAGAAAGTGTGGAATTCTACCCATTACACAAACGTGCTGGAAGGTGCCTCAGACGCATAAGCGAGTGTGGGCAGATGAGAAGGCAACAAGACCAAACTGGATTCTGGCACTTGGAAAGACCTTAGTGTAAAGCTATGCCAGAAATATACATTTGAATGCTGCCACAAGGAGGCAGTGTAGTAACCCAGTATACCTGCTGATTCAAAACACCGGGCTGCAATGGATGGACCTGGATGGTGAGCCTCTTCGCTGATGCAAGAGTCTTACATGGCAGTCTGCATGAACTGAAGAGAAATGCAGCCCAGACAGATGTGGCCAACAGGCCGGACCACCGGGACACTGCTTGTCCTTGCTGAGGATAGTGCCAAAAAACTGATCATGGAGTGGGTACACCAGGCCTAGGGTGGCCACTGGACCATCTGGAGGGAGCCACAGAACCAGCCCTGCCCTTCGCAGTGTATAGAACTTGAGACCACCATGCCTTACTGGGAGTGTTGAATACAGGCCCATTACACCATTCAGCGAAGTGTAAGCAGGTGGCCCGAAAAGAGACGTCAGAGACCCTGGTAAGTGGCTGTGTAGCACCATACAAGTGCAACAGAGGCATGGGTAAGAGGGATTCACCGGCTGTGCAGCACCATACAAGTGCAACAGAGGCATGGGTAAGATGGATTCACCCACTCCTGAAGAGAAGGGATCAGAGGCAGTGACCAGCATTGCTGAATAGCACCCCAGCATGGAAGAGGTGCACTGAGTGCCCGACTCAAGTTCTGTGGTAAGGCATGTTCTGGCGCCTTCGTCCTGAAACCAGGCAGTTGATAACCCGGACAAAGCCTAAAGAGAGCTGACACACAATTGACCCCACCCTGATTGCTATCCGCAAGGTGGCCAACGGTGGGGTGGAGGTAGAGACCAAGAGCTGGGTGGTAATGAAGGCAACCATCTTAGATCAGCCAGACTTACTAAGCAGCACAGATGCTCTGGTGACGGCTGATAGGGGGTGGGACCAAATCAGAGGGGCTCCACAAGACAGTAACATTGAAGTATCAGGAGAACATGACACAGCATGCTGGCTGTGAGAAATTGGGATATTAGTTGAGGGGGGTTAATCCCTACTTAAGCAACAGCCACAATTCTTGTCAGGGTGAAATAAAAGCAGACCTCAAATTAACTTTTGCTTAACCATCTGGTAGCTTGGCACAAAGCAGTCAGGATTAACTTAGAGGCAATGTGTAAAGCATGTATGCAGCACTGCAAACAGTAATAAAGTGAAAACATGACACAAGAAAAATCCCACACCAAACTAGAAAATATAGATTAAACTTTAATTAACAATTTCAGACTGAAACAACACAAATCTAATGAGTAGAACCAGGTATATGCAATTTTAAACGTTTTGAATAACAGTTATGATTAGAAGCAAGAAGTGCCAGCTATTTGGTTGTGGGTGACCGGCTCCAAGTAAATGTAAATGTAAATGTATGTGTCTTGTAAAGCGCACTGCTGCCCTGAGGCGTCGTGGCGCTGTAGACCGCTGGGGAACCCGTCCTGGCTATCCCTGTGAGATGGTCCCTCCTGGGTATCTCCAAGGTGAAACCAGGCATCCCCGGCGAATGTGGGGGGCCGTTGTGGAGATGAGGCAAGCTAATGCCCAGAGTTGCCGAGTGTGTTCCTGGTTAGAGTAGGTACCGAGGCGAGAATTATCGAGTCCGTTTGACCCTGGTCCACGACCCTGCCGCGTCGGGAATTGAACCCTGGTCCCTGGCCGATTCTCTGCTTGCGGATCTGCCGCCTCTAACCAGTGAGCCACACCTCTCCACCAAGTCACAAAGTCAGGCCAACCACAATGAAGCGCAGGCCAGATACATGACTGAGTTTAGTCCTCTGTTAAAAGTACCTTGTGTACTGGGTTTCGAGATGCTAAGTCCTTGCATTGGCCTGCGTGGATGTCAAAAAGCCAATTGGAGCTTACGATGAGAGGTCCTTCATCGAGATGCATAGTGCTGCTTTGGTGCCAGAGAAGCTGCTGATCAGGAGCTGTGATGTGGGCATCGAGGTGCCTTGCACTGCATTGAGGCCGATGAAGCTGCAGGTGCTGTGCGAACTTGCGTCAAATTATGTTGCACTAAGCCAAGATGTGTCAAGCTGGGCCATTGTCGGCATCGAGATGCATCGTTCTGGGTTGGTGCTTGCGAATCCCCTGAACAGAAGCTACAATGCAAAGTCCTGGGTTGAGGTGCACTGAGCTGGGCTGCTTGTTGGTGTCATGATGCATCACGCTGGGTTGGTGCTTTTGAAGCCGCCAAACAGAAGCAATGCACGGTCCTGCATCAAGATGCGTCGAGTCGTGTCAGCACCAAGGAGCCTGTTGTGTCCCTTTATCTCAGAACAGGAGGCCAGTCAAGTAGCCCTTGGAGTCACTCACATGGTCCTGGGTTCAAGGTATAGGTCCAGCCCTTCTTCCACAGTCAGCAGGACAGCAGAGCAGTCCTTGCAGGCAGAGCAGCAAGGCAGCAGAGCAGCTGGGCAGTCTTTCTTGCAGAAGAACATTGCTTCTTCTGAGTCTTCCATAGGTCCAGTAAGGATCTAAAGAGTTGGGTCTGAGGGTTCACTATGTATACCTGCTGCCCATTTTGAAGTGGGAGCAGCTTTTGGAGTTTCCTCCTACAGGTGTCTCAGATTTCCTGACTCCCAGCCTCAGTCTGAAACATGTGGAAATAACTATAATCTGTGACCAGGAAATACATTTGGTCTTTTCTTCTGTGAAAGTATGCAAACAACTTCCTTTAGAAATAGTTCAAGATAATTGTCTTACTGTCACTCTTCCCTAAAATATACTGGTGCGAAAAATATCATCAGAATGTCATGTATCTACAATACTAGATTGTCTTGCTCTCACCAATCTCAACTAAAAAAATGAGGAATGACCCATGGTGTGCACACCATGAATTGAAAGGCAGACCCTTTAAAATTGGGAAAACCAGGAAGGACAATTTCTTCTTCTGAGTGAAGGCGTCTGGAGCTACAACTTGTCGTTTCTAGAAATTCAGTTGGAGTGCAAAGCATCAGCGTTGCACATGGCCGATGAATGGTTGGAGAGAGAGTGTGAAGAGATAACAGCTAGAGCCCCAGCTTTCTCTCTCTAGCTACCAGAGGCTGCCATCTTGGATTATCGCGAAGTGCGAGTGGGATATAATTTTTAACAGTAGTCGGAGAATGGGCGTCAAATGTGGTTTTCTCATTCTCCTGCAGGAATACTAGCCAACCAGAGGTTTTCTAGGTTACTCTGAAAACTAAACAATATCGACTACAGACTATAGACTAGTGTGAAGTCCATTGTGTGCTGTGTGAGAGCTGAGCCAGAGCCTTTGAAGTGTTAATGTTGTAATTGACACATCGCCCCCCATATTGGTAGAAAGTACTCATCATGCCAGTACTCAGACCCTCTATCGTGATGCTGTCTGGGAAGAACACACACACGTCAACTGCTAACTACACCTAGTCATGCGACCTAGGAAGACGCTGCAGGCACCAAATGGCCAGGGAAAAAATGGCAACTTTCCAAAAGTGAATATCTCCGAATGGCAAATTAAAAACCGACTTCATCATAAGTTAGGACTTTCAATTGTGATTCCAGAGACACCAAACAGGAGACAGTTATCTCTTCCCAATTGGAATATACACTTATAAAATGTAATAAGGCAACTCCAATGTTATCCAATGGGAGAGATAGCCATTGCAGTAGTAAAAAACGAATTGAAGAATATTTTACTACCAGGACATGATAAACTTTAAAGTACATATCCTACTGTTTAAACACATTGCATCCAGCTCTTTGGGCTGTCCAGGGCCTTCCCTAGGGGTGGCTTACATGTGTTGAAAAGGAAAGTTAGTTGCAAAAAAAACTGTGATGGACAGAATGCAGAACAATGTCATACATTCACCCCAGTACAGAGATCTGGACCTAAATCCATAGTTTTTTTGCTCACCATGCCGTTCCAGCTTGAACCCAGCCATATGCAAATCAGTCTTGACCTTGTGCCTCATGGGTACAGTCCAGCCCGAACTGTCAAGCCAGGTCCTCCCTGGACAGGAAACAAGCATCCTAGTACCGGTTTCGGGGTTTCACCCCTCTTCAGCCAGGATAGCTTGATTCCAGTGGCATGGAGAGCACGGGACCCACGTCTGGGCATACCCTTCCCACTCGGGGTGACAAATGCAAAAAAAACAGTGATGGACAGAATGCAGAACAATGTCATACATTCACCCCAGTATAGAGATCTGGACCTAAATCCATCGTTTTTTTGCTCACCATGCCGTTCCAGCTTGAACCCAGCCATATGCAAATCAGTCTTGACCCTGTGCCTCATGGGTACAGTCCAGCCCGAACTGCCAAGCCAGGTCCTCCCTGGACAGGAAACAAGCATCCTAGTACCGGTTTCGGGGTTTCACCCCTCTTCAGCCAGGATAGCTTGATTCCAGTGGCATGGAGAGCACGGGACCCACGTCTGGGCATACCCTTCCCACTCGGGGTGACAAATGCAAAAAAAAACCAAAAAAAAACAGTGATGGACAGAATGCAGAACAATGTCATACATTCACCCCAGTACTGTGATCTGGACCTAAATCCATTGTTTTTTTGCTCACCATGCCGTTCCAGCTTGAACCCAGCCATATGCAAATCAGTCTTGACCCTGTGCCTCATGGGTACAGTCCAGCCCGAACTGCCAAGCCAGGTCCTCCCTGGACAGGAAACAAGCATCCTAGTACCAGTTTCGGGGTTTCAACCCTCTTCAGCCAGGATAGCTTGATTCCAGTGGCATGGAGAGCACGGGACCCACGTCTGGGCATACCCTTCCCACTCGGGGTGACAAAGGCAAAAAAAACAGTGATGGACAGAATGCAGAACAATGTCATACATTCACCCCAGTACAGAGATCTGGACCTAAATCCACCGTTTTTTTGCTCACCATGCCGTTCCAGCTTGAACCCAGCCATATGCAAATCAGTCTTGACCCTGTGCCTCATGGGTACAGTCCAGCCCGAACTGCCAAGCCAGGTCCTCCCTGGACAGGAAACAAGCATCCTAGTACCGGTTTCGGGGTTTCACCCCTCTTCAGCCAGGATAGCTTGATTCCAGTGGCATGGAGAGCACGGGACCCACGTCTGGGCATACCCTTCCCACTCGGGGTGACAAATGCAAAAAAAACAGTGATGGACAGACTGCAGAACAATGTCATACATTCACCCCAGTACAGAGATCTGGACCTAAATCCATCGTTTTTTTGCTCACCATGCCGTTCCAGCTTGAACCCAGCCATATGCAAATCAGTCTTGACCCTGTGCCTCATGGGTACAGTCCAGCCCGAACTGCCAAGCCAGGTCCTCCCTGGACAGGAAACAAGCATCCTAGTACCAGTTTCGGGGTTTCAACCCTCTTCAGCCAGGATAGCTTGATTCCAGTGGCATGGAGAGCACGGGACCCACGTCTGGGCATACCCTTCCCACTCGGGGTGACAAAGGCAAAAAAAACAGTGATGGACAGAATGCAGAACAATGTCATACATTCACCCCAGTACAGAGATCTGGACCTAAATCCACCGTTTTTTTGCTCACCATGCCGTTCCAGCTTGAACCCAGCCATATGCAAATCAGTCTTGACCCTGTGCCTCATGGGTACAGTCCAGCCCGAACTGCCAAGCCAGGTCCTCCCTGGACAGGAAACAAGCATCCTAGTACCGGTTTCGGGGTTTCACCCCTCTTCAGCCAGGATAGCTTGATTCCAGTGGCATGGAGAGCACGGGACCCACGTCTGGGCATACCCTTCCCACTCGGGGTGACAAATGCAAAAAAAACAGTGATGGACAGAATGCAGAACAATGTCATACATTCACCCCAGTACAGAGATCTGGACCTAAATCCATCGTTTTTTTGCTCACCATGCCGTTCCAGCTTGAACCCAGCCATATGCAAATCAGTCTTGACCCTGTGCCTCATGGGTACAGTCCAGCCTGAACTGCCAAGCCAGGTCCTCCCTGGACAGGAAACAAGTATCCTAGTACCGGTTTTGGGGTTTCACCCCTCTTCAGCCAGGATAGCTTGATTCCAGTGGCATGGAGAGCACGGGACCCACGTCTGGGCATACCCTTCCCACTCGGGGTGACAAATGCAAAAAAAACAGTGATGGACAGAATGCAGAACAATGTCATACATTCACCCCAGTACAGAGATCTGGACCGAAATCCATCGTTTTTTTGCTCACCATGCCGTTACAGCTTGAACCCAGCCATATGCAAATCAGTCTTGACCCTGTGCCTCATGGGTACAGTCCAGCCCGAACTGCCAAGCCAGGTCCTCCCTGGACAGGAAACAAGCATCCTAGTACCGGTTTCGGGGTTTCACCCCTCTTCAGCCAGGATAGCTTGATTCCAGTGGCATGGAGAGCACGGGACTCACGTCTGGGCATACCCTTCCCACTCGGGTGACAAATGCAAAAAAAACAGTGATGGACAGACTGGGGGAGAATGTCTGCATTGTCAGCATTCCGTCCATCATTTGTTTGTTGTAACGCTTTTCGCCCTAAGTGGGATGGGTATTCCCAGACGTGGGACCCGTGCTCACTACGCCACTGGAGTCAAGCTATCCTGGCTGATGACGGCTGATAGCCAGAAACTGGTCCTAGGATGCTTGATTACGGTCCAGGGAAGACATGGCTTGGCAGTTCGGGCTGGACTGTTCCCATGAGGCACAGGGTCAACACTGATTTGCATATGGCCATGTCTGAACTGGGGTGGCGTAGTGGGCAAAAGAACGATGGATTTAACCCAGATCTCTTGACTGGGGGAGAATGTCTGCATTGTCAGCATTCCGTCCATCATTTGTTTGTTGTAACGAAAAGGAAAGTTAAGGCCTGGCAAAAGATTTATTGAAAACTGACAAACTTGAAAACTTCGCACACAAGGCTCTGCAAAGGCAGGCCGGAGTCATGTTTAAAGGGCTGCTTAAGTGAGTGTCACGATCAGTACTGCAGACCCACTGGTAGAATTTAATTTACAGTCCCGGGGACATGTAGTACCATTTTATTGAGGACTTATAAGTAAATTAAAGATGCCAATTGTGGATAAGCCAATATTACCATATTTAGAGGAAAGATCACAAGCACATTAGCACTGGTTAGGCACGGTAAAATATGCAGAGTCCTAATACCAGCAAATATGAGGTCAGAAAGAGGGAAGGAGGAAGGATAATGTTGGGGGGAAGACAACTCTAAGACTGACAGGTCTAACATGTCTTAAAAGTAGTCCCTTCCATTAAAGAGGGTTTTAAATTACTATTTCTCAAACTCCAAACATGACTTTCCTACCTGCTCCCAATCAAACTTCATCACTTATTAAATGTAAATAGGTAATCTGAAGTTATCCTATGGGAGAGGTAGGCCTTGCAGTAATGACAAGTAAAACTCAAAATGTACATGTCTAACATGTTAAATACACTGCACCCTGCCCTTTTGTCTGATTAGTCCCTAACTTAGTGGTGGATTATGTGTATTAAAAAGGAAGGGTTAGGCCCGGTAAAAGTTTTATTTTGCTAGGTCATAATGGCAGTTTAAGACTGTACACACAGGCTGCAATGGCAGGCCAGAGACAGGTATAACAGGCTACGTAAGTGGGTGGTACAAAGTGTGCTGCAAGCCCTCTAGTAGCATTTAATTTACAGGTGCTGGGTACAGTTGGTACTACTTTACCAGGGTCTTACTAGTAAATGAAATGTGCAAATTGGGTGGAACTCAATTTTACAATTTTTAAAGAAGAGAGCACAAACACTGTAGCACTGGTTAGCAGTGATAAAGTGTGCAAAGTTCTTAGGCCAACAAAAACAAATTCAGAAAAATAGGAGGGGTGAAGGTACAACATTTGAGGTTGATTCTTCTAAGAAGGACAAATCCAACAGTGGGGTCAATGTGAAGTAAGGAATACACATTCAGGAAGATGCTGCTGCCACTGACTATAGCAAAAGGAGACCTTAAATAGAGACAAAAGATAGCAACAGAGATGCCTCAGTCACATGGTTCTTTCTAAAAGAGCTGTGCCAGACATTTCAGCCTGAAGACTGACCTCACAAGGGAGGTGCAAGATCTCTTATTGCAAACCTAAGTATGCACTCTAGAAAATGTGGGAGACACCAGTGATGAATAAAGGGAAGCCCTCAAGCAGGAAAATCTGCTAATTAAAGACCAAAACATCAACCTTCAGAACCACCTGGAGGAACTTAGGTCTAACTGCCAGAACATTCGACCCCAGGGGTACCTTTTCAATGCTATCCCAGATAAAACAGATGGTGGTGTATTTAAACTGGATAAGACTCGCAGGGCAAGAACATCCCCAACCCAGACATCAACCCATCGGTCTGCCTTACATGTGTCGAAATTAATTCACCTTTTTCCAAAAAGATGGAAAAGAGTATCCATCTTTCCCCTTCTCGAAAAACTGAGTCTGGATTCTCAAGATACGTGCAGTTATAGACCTACCTCTCATCTCCCTTTCCTGACTAAGGTCTTAGAAAAGGCGCTTAACTATGAATTGGCATCTTTCTTAGAATCCAACCAGCTACTAAACCCAACACCCTACAGATTTAGAGGTGGACACAATACAGAGTTGGCACTTATCACTGCCTCAGAAGATCTAAGGGCCACACTGGACAAGGGTGAAAAAGCCTTGTTAATACTGTTGGACCTCTCTGCGGCTTTTGATAGGTCAATAAACACCTACTGATTGACTGTTAGGGATTAGGGGTTCTGACCTGGCCCTTCTGAAGTCCTTTTTATCTGGGAGGAAATAATTCATTGCAATGGGAGAATTTGCCTCTTGCTAAACTTGTTAAGGATGCCGGATTTTCTGTAATCTCTTAAACTGATGATATATAAATTGTGATATCAGTAGCCAGCAATTCGGAGGACACAGCTACCAAATTCAACAACTGCATGAGGCAAGTCGATAACTGGGTGAGAGCGAATTGTCTAAAGTTGAGCTCCGGTAAATCAGAGGTTTTTCTTCTGGGAAATGACACAACCTTCTAGACAGCCATCTGGTGGCCTCAAGAGTTATGCCCTCTCCTCACTCCGGTGACGGAGGTCACGAATCTTGGGGTCCTTTTTGCCAAGATATTGTCATATGGAGACTAGGTCAATGGAATAACCTCCTCAGTAGTCCTCGCTCTGAAGATCATTAGAAAAATGTGTTGTTTTATTCTACCCGATATTTGGAAAATGGTAGTGGCCTCCCTGGTCCTATCCAGTTTGGATTACTGCAAAGCATTGTTCCTGGACATACATCAAAGACACCTCTACAAACTACAGACCCTGCAGAATGCCAGAGCATGGCTTCTATTGGGGATTCCCAAGTTTCAATCAGTTTCCCAGGCGCTGGTTAAGGTACATTGGCTGCCCGTAAAAAGGAGGAGAGAATTCAAGGCTCTCTGTATTGCCTATAAGGCTTTTCACGACTCTGGCCCTGACTTTCTTAGGAAAACATTTATTTGGTATGTTCCTTGCAGGAGGCTTCTCTCCTCCTCAGCCAGATATATCACAGTCCCTAAGTTTAGAAAAGCTTCTTGGGGTGGTAGAAGTTTTAGGGTTGGCATTGCCAAGCTATGGAACTCTTTCCCCCTCGAGTTAAAGCTAAGCCCCAATCTGCACTCTTTTAGGCCTGGCTCTTTGCCAAATAAATAAAGCCTTCTGTCACTCACTTTGTTAGCACTGCCAAGACGCCTTCAGGCATTTGTTTGTGCTTTATACGTTTGATTTTAAGCAGAAAGAGGAGATAGTGGCCCATTATCTTCACTATTGAAGGTGACAAAACAATAATATTTGAGGACCCATCACAGATCATACCGCAGAAACAGAGATCCTTCCATCTCATCACTGACTTTTTGAGGGACAAGAAAACTTCATATAGATTTGGTCACCCTTTAAGGTTTATTTTCCAGTGGAAAGGTCAGACCCTCCAGCTGAGGTGACTTACTGAAGCCAGGCATTTACCTAGGGCTGAACAAACCTAATCAACAGATGCAGATTGGTCTGGATTTGGGCCGAAACTGGGGGCACTTGGCAACCGTGCCTTGCAAGCAGAGAAGAAACTGACCAAACGTGGCAGAGTTTGTGCTGGAGCAAATGACTCTGCTCCTAGGGGTGAGAGGTGATCCACAAACAACCCAAGCTCACCTGAAGGACCACACACAAAACCTTAATAATTTTCCAGGACTGACAAGCTGACAGGATAGCTCTAGAGGAGCAGTCCCAGCCCTGACCTTGAGGGATCGGGCCGGTGGAGATGGGACAACAGAAAGATGGAAGGGAAGCTCTGAGCCCGGGCTAGGATGACTGAGCCCAAAGAAATGTAAGTACAGTTCCAGTTAGGCGTGGAGATGAGGACATATGTAGTTTAAGTTTCAGATTAATTTTCAGTTACACATAGATTTTAGATGCACCCACTATTGAGACCCTTTCTCTGCAACACACTTGGGTAGGAAACATCCACAGCAAGCTAAGGGAGGCATCTTATGGCTACACCAATGTGACACAATGGCTCCATATTTGAAAATGTTTAGTCTTAATTTACGTATAAGCCATGAGGGGCAGGATAGCAATCCTGTTATCCAGTGTCTTCCATGGGACAGTCACAGAGACCATGTGGGAAGAATGTTGGCTCTATGACTTCAGAATGGCCTCCTAAGACTCGCCCTCACTAACCTTCATTGACCAAATGAGGATCATAAGGCCTTCGGGTCTCGTATTCTCTCTGACATTTTGTGCACCCGTAATAGAAACGTGTTCACTGGTGGAGATTTGAACTTTCTGAGTCCCTCATGAGCTCAAAACAACACAAGGTGGTCATTCAAGCATCAATCTGATATTAAATCACACTCAATGACAACAACGGCTTCTCTTAACACGCTCTGGTAGCGTGTCAAGACTCCCTCATATAGATTTGATTGAGAGAATCCAGAAGAGCAACCTGCTCCTCACAATGGACGCCTAAAAGGCATTTGACCAGGTCCACTGGCCCTACTGTCATGAAGAACTGGTCAAATATAGATTCAGTCCTAAATCTAGGACTTGGATCGACTATAGCTATACATCCCGAATAGGGACAGTGAGAGTGAATTGTATACATTCTTCCTGCCTGACGATACAGAATGGGGCCAGGCGTGAATGCTCAGTCCTTTAACTGCTCTTTGTGCTGTACATGGAGCCTGTGACTGGGAAAAGAGGAAAATAGGAGTCAAAATTGGGCCTGATACCCTCAGACTTAGCACGTACACTCCCGATGTTCTTGCCACCTCGTCAGATCCTGTGAGATCCCTGCTAGAGCTCCTGGATGGAATGCAAATCTCTGGAGCATCAATCTCCCAAAATATCAGCAAGAGCTCATCCAAAGACTGTGTCTCCTTCAGTCGGCCCTGGGAAAAGTCAGGTATTTAGGGCTTAACAGTGTACCCAACCTGCCCACAACATCCAAAATGAAGTACACAAGCCTCACAGTTGCTATTACAAAGAACATGCAATCATGCACAGTGTAGGACTGCCATAGCTGGGTAGCATTTCAGCAATTAATGAACTATTAACTAACAACTAATTTACTGTATCACTTTTCCCTGTTTCCTCTCCCATGGTAGAGATCTCCATCTCAGTGGTAATTGGGAGAGGATGTGGTCTGGCGGTTAGATTGCCGACTTTGGTGCTGGAAACCAAGGTTCGAGCTGGAAACCAGGGTTCGAGCCTCGGGGTCGTGTCTACATCCTGTGATTCTCGGCAAATCACGTAATCTCCCCGTGCCTGAATGTGTCCCTGTGTAAGGTAACAAGTGCTCATGTAAAGCGCTCCAATACCTCCGGGTCAAGTTCGCGCTATATAAATCTGCATTAAAAGAAAAAAAAATGGTGGTGGAGTGCGGAACTATTGTTGGGACACCAAATAGCTGCAATGTGAGGATATATTCACAAGCATCCCCAATGGCTTTTCAGACGCTATTTACACCTTGAAGTGCAAAGCAGAATAATCCTAGCTCAAGTCCTTCATTAGAAGCTCGATAATTCAGATGGGCCCAGGAAAACTAGTTATTGCGCCCATTGAAATTATGAATTAGTGGCAATTACGTGAAATATCGGGGAAAAAACATGTAGGAATCGGAGTCGGACTGGGACAAAAAATAGGCCAGTGCACCAAGATAAAAGTGGGCCCGATAAGTGACCTAGATAGCGTAAAAAAAGTGCCCCGCGTTTCCAAATCTGGTCAGTGTTGAGCTTGTAAAGACACTCTGGGAGATATGTAAAAACTCCTGTCGCCCCACAATGTCACTTATAACGATCTTGTGGTGGCGATAGGGGCTTTGCCTTCTTTGCAAGGCAGCGTTAAGCTACTTAACGTGGCTTAACACTGCCTTGTAAATAAGGCCCCCTTTCATGCTATACTTGGTGTGACAGGGGTGGGCAGTGGGTGTTGCGGTGGGCGTTCCACCGCAATACCCATTGATTTTGATGCTGCTCCCTATGAACAAGGGCAGCCTACATAGGAGGCAGCGCCAAAATTAAGACCAGGTAGAACCTGGTCTCAAGTTGGCGCAACGAGGAGAAATGCATTATCTCTCATAGTTTTTGCTTTTTCCATATGTGCTGCTTTGTGCAGCGAATATGGAAAAACCCAAAATGCCTTAGATTGTTTATGTACAGGAAGGCCCTCCTTCCTGTACATAAACACATTTTTTTTTTAAATGCCGTTTTGCGACTTTCATATGTACTGCATTAAGCAGCACACATAGAAGTGACAAAGGGGCATTTAAAGATTGTTTATGCACAGGAAGGGGGACCTTCCTGTACATAAACAATCTTTCCCCTGCTTGCAGACACCCTTGCACTAGGGTTCAAGGGTGCCTGGGTCGGCACTACACTGCTAAGTGTAGCACCAGCGCAGGGGGAAACGCAAGGCTGCACCATATCCCCTCACTCCGCCACTTCCTCATACCTATGCCCATCTGAATGGGTATTTTGCAAGCTATGATAGACTGCATGCATTTGTGTTTTCTGCAGGCAATGAGTGTGAAAATCAACAGTAAAAACCGAGGATGACAGGGAGAGGAGCAGAAATTCTCTGACTTGAGTTGATTCCCAATCATGCGCGCCTGGGGGTTTGTGTCAAGTGTAAAATGAAGATGGGGTTCATGAAATCAATGGTGCCAGATGGCCTCTTTTCATAATAATAAAAGTTGTGCGTATAATGAGAGTTGGTATTACATACCAGCTGCGCAGAGGTCTGCCTGTAAGGGACTCTTGGGAAAGTTAAAGCGATAGTAATTTAATAACCCACCTACAACTCGATTCTCGGTCTGAACATCATAAAATCCAATTTTCAATTTGTGAATCCAGCCTCTTAATTACCATCTCTCGATTGACAAACCCGGGAGCCTTAATTTCTTCTTAACTTTGTTTATCGTAATGCATACTCCGTAATGAATGTCATCTGATTGAAACGCGCACTTTCAGCAAAGCCACGTGTGCACAATTGATTCTTTCTGATGATTGGGAACTAGATAGGATCCAAAGATTGATTATTGCTGTCCTTGGTACCCTGAAGATGACCCGAGTACAGTGGGCGTTTGTCGGAAAGGATGATCTGAGGACCTAACGGGTTCATGTTTTTCCATACAGCAGGCCTTTCTAATGTCGGTCCTGGAGGGCCGGATCCATGCCAGATTTGAGGCATATCTACATTTAGATAAATGTAGGTATCTAAAAAATCTGGCATGGATCCGGACCGACTTTGTAGAACCCTGCCATAGAGCCTCAAGGTCTACCGAACAAATATCCAGTTTTCCCAAAAATCACTCCAGTCCTGGTATTCATTCATGCTGGGGGCGGGTTCAGAGACTGAGTGTGCACTTCTGATTTATTTCATAGGTCTCTTTGTGTCTACAGTGAAAGCTAAATATTGGTGCTAAAAGAGGAGCACGGGAAAGTAAAATAAGTAAGGGCCCCATGCATCAAACTTAAAACCGGTCGCAAATGGGCAGATTCTCAGAATCTGCCGCTGTGCAACCGGTATTTTTGCATTTGGGTGCATCACAACTGCAAAAATCGCAAATTGCGATTGAATTTAAGGAATCGCAAATTTTGATTCCTTAAATGCAATGCTAGAAGCAATTTAAAATAGCGATTTCGCTATTATGGGTCTCAAATTACCGAAAAATAAAACAGGTCGGTAATTTGCAAAAACTTTGAAAAACGCACTAAAGTGCATTTTTCAAAGTTACATGCTACCCACACACACATGCCCTTGGGCATGTGTATGCGCAACATGGCTGCACATTACAATTTCAGGGGTGCAACAGGGTGTCCTTTTGGCACCCTTGCACCCTTGAAATTGCATGCACAATTTGCGAGTACCTAATGGGTACTCACAAATTGCGCATGCAATTCCCATTCATTCCTATGGGCCTGTAGGCCCAACAGAATGAATGGAAAGACATTCCTTAATTGCGACTCCTAATTTGCGAGTCTCAATTAAGGAATTTGTAGGATTCGCTATTTTTTTTGCGATTCCAACATGCATAGGCTTTTGCAATTCCTTATTAGCGAATCCTTATTTTTCGCTAATAAGGAATCGCAAATGGCATTTTTGATGCATGTGCCAGTAAGAATGTTACCTACAACATACTTCTTTTTTCACAATGTGGCTCAAGAGAAGAAAGTTTTAAAGTAGAAAACTATGTTACACTCTCAAGATTAGAAATGGGAACTGATGCTAGTTTTTATTTCCCATCTAATTGGCTGTGTGTGTCACCTCAGGCAGATCAGAGTTTTTAGTGAAGCGAACTTTAGATCTGGCACTTGTAGTCGTTTATCTTCATAAGTATAGTACAAAAAATCCCAGCTTGCAAAATGTTCTCAGACTCACAGTCAGTCAGTCAGAATTCTTTATTCTGCTTCTAAAAGCCATAAAAGCACAACATTAAAACTTATAAAGACTTTAAAAAGGACATTCAATACATTAAAAAAAAAGAAGTACACGTCCGTTACAAGGGTCCCCATCATACACATATTGCATGTACAACAATTAATCACTTTCGTCATATTGGAATTAAACACATAAAAAGTCAGCCAGATATCAGTACATTAAAAACGCAGCAAGTAGAATACTCTCGGAATAAATGCTTGATAAAAATCCCCTAAGTTAGGCATTTAAAAAATGCTAAAAAGGGTGTATAGTATCATAAACAAATTTAAGAAAATTATTATGTGGACACTGCAGGGACATCTTTTTCCTAGATCTCATAGCCCCTAGCTGAAAGCTTGTAACCCCTAAGCGTGCCACAGGGGACGGTAGCATTTGTAAAACTAGTAGAGCAGGCCTTACTTTAACAAAGTTGGCTTCTCCCAATAGCGGCAATATAAATTTCTTACGAAGGGGTGCATAAAATTTGCAGAAGAAAATAAAATGCAAAGTGTCCTGTTCCAAGAAATTATCGCAAGGGTACAGCTTTAGAGTACAGGGCTGTGAAAACCCTTTGGGGATGGCTAAAAAACCAGGGTACTTGATTCAGCCAAAATCTAGTTAAAACCAAACGTTGTTGTACGTTTGTTACTAATGACAGATGGGGCTCTAGCTATGGGGCAGACTTAGGATGACATACCTTCTCACATAGGGCGTGGCTAATTCCAGGCCCTCCCTAATCGCCTGCTGCCTACCCAATAACACTGTGTTGATGTCCTTAATTGCTGCCAGTCCTAAAGATCTTGGTTTACTATGCATGTCCGGACAACCCAGCAGCGTCATTTGCTCCCTGATATATTTTAGCCACGGAATTTGAGGGGCCCCATCAAGGGCAATAAAATCCACTGATTCAAAGTGGGAGAAATACATGACCAGATCTTCAACCAACACATCAGTTGTGCAACAGCGATATGATTAGAAATGTACCCCAAGCCAAGGTCCCATGTAGAATAAAGGCAGGGGTACTAGAGGGGAGAGCAAGGAGGCCGCACATACATTTGTTCTCAACCCTCTGAATATGCCTCACATCCTTGTAACCCCATACATCACACCCATATGTTGCCACAGGAATACATTTCTCCTTCTATATCTTGAGTAGGGCAGATATTGGTTTGACCCCAATCTTTTGGCAATATCCCATACAGCCCCAGCTGCTCTGGCTACAGTATTCTTTTTTAAATTGCCTTTGTGCAGCCCACGTCCCATTATCGTCAAATAACACCCCCAATTCCGGAACAGTGAACCCTTTCGACAATTCCACCCCCCTGCAGAACAATTTTGTTTAAGCGGCCTTTTTACTACCCATTGTCATAGTGTGTGTTTTGGTAAAATTGGTCGCTAAGTCAAGTGACTCCATAAAATCAATAAAAACATCTAAAAGATTTTGGAGACCTATGGCGGTCCTTGCGAGCAACACTGCATTATCTGCTTATAGTAATGCTGGGACCAGTTTGGTCCCAGCTCTTGGGATGTCTTGAGTACTGCCTATGAGGTGGTCCTCAAGTTTGTTTAAATAGAGTGTAAATAGTAGAGGAGCCAGAATGCACCCCTGTCGTACTCCTCGCTTGACCTCCCAGGAATCCGTAAACTACCGTCTTCCTTAAATCTTACTGCCGCCATTGTGTTATTATGTTTATTATAAGAAACAATGGTTCTGTCGGGTATGAGCAAAACAATTACTTTGTTCTACAAATGAATCGAGGATAATTGAAGAATTAATCCAGAAATGACCACATAAATTGTGAAGTACAAATCACACACACAATGTTAAAGTACAAATCACGGTAAAGTAAACTTTAGAGGGTGAAATGCTGTTCTTTATATATAAATTGCATCATTTATATAGACACCCATATCATTTGTAAAGCAAGGTTACCAAAGTAATAAACTATAAAGTGAATTTGTGAATTGGTGACAAAGTGACATAAGTGACAGAATTGTGCATAATATATACAGAGATTGAATACAAAAAACTTTTTATGTACAAAATATACAAGAAGAGGGCCAGTATTGAAGAGAATTACAATGACATTACTACATTTTTTGAGTTTTTTGCTGCATTCTACGTAGACATGGCGCATTGATGCTATTCTGCACAACAAACGTAATTTTGTGCCAGACTTCATCCATCTTCTATGCAAATGAATAGTCCACGCACGCTCACATACGATTTTCGATCGAAACCGTTTAAAATTGACAACGTCATGGGTCGATTTATATTAAGTTACATATAGGCACTGAACGCCGTTTTTCACCCAATATCTTCCTAATCGGCCCCTTTTACCTAGTTAATCTTACCGATTGACACATTGATTGTCGGCATACGTCAGCCAAGCGCGGCAACACACTCGCGCTACCTCCAGCTGCCTTAGGTCTCAGATGCGACCGTGGTTGCCTGGCAACCTCCCTGGTATGTCATTCTACCTACGTCAGGTAGGACTGCACTGGCTTTCCTTCATATAGCAGCCGGCCTGTCAGTTGCGGCTTCCTCCAACTACGAAAGGTGGTGCGGCAGCGTTAGTCGAGATCGCTGGACATTAATAACCATTGAACTAAAGTAGGTACTCTCCCAAAGCCTCCCGTCACATTTTTTTATTTTTTTACTTAGCCATGAGTCCCTCTTTAATGCGCGTTTGTCCTTACAGATATTCGTACGAAATTTTACTTCGGATTGGATCCGACGCATTTCATTCACCCGACACGGCTTTTCTTACAGGAAAACGCCTTTTGAGGTGAGCCCCTTCCAAGTGCCTAAGACATTTGTGTTTATTCCGAGATTGTCACGTTTTGTTCATGTATTTAACCTCCCAAATCGGTTTGCGCTTTTGAATTTTTCCATTGGAGCGAATTAGTTTGAATAATCGTATTTCTCCCTTTGATGCACTCCTTGTAATTTAAATGTTGTCGAGGCGCAACTTCAATGTTTTTATGACAATTAGTGTTAGCGGTATCTTGACATCATTCCGCGCTTAATTTCACTTTCAGAAACCCCATTGGACGAGGCGCTCTGTCCTTGAACACCTGAACGCTTGATTGTTAGGCCATCCTAGACCATAGGCTAGGTGAGTTATGGCCTTCCCATTATTAGTTTATCATAACGTTATATTTAGGACCACACATTAAAATAATTACATATCACATTTTTGATACGTACTTTACTTGCTTCTGCAGGTTGCCATCGTTTATTTTAATGTCCTGATGAAGACCCTACATGACGATTTAGTGTCGCTTACACTGGGTTGAAACGTCAACGACAATAGCTAGGACCTGTTCAAGACCTGTTTCTATACATACTCTGATTTATTCGTGAAACGGTGTCATTGTAATTCTCTTCAATACTGGCCCTCTTCTTGTATATTTTGTACATAAAAAGTTTTTTGTATTCAATCTCTGTATATATTATGCACAATTCTGTCACTTATGTCACTTTGTCACCAATTCACAAATTCACTTTATAGTTTATTACTTTGGTAACCTTGCTTTACAAATGATATGGGTGTCTATATAAATGATGCAATTTATATATAAAGAACAGCATTTCACCCTCTAAAGTTTACTTTACCGTGATTTGTACTTTAACATTGTGTGTGTGATTTGTACTTCACAATTTATGTGGTCATTTCTGGATTAATTCTTCAATTATCCTCGATTCATTTGTAGAACAAAGTAATTGTTTTGCTCATACCCGACAGAACCATTGTTTCTTATAATAATCATACCCAGGTTCTGAGGGACACAGGGTCACCCCATTGTTTAGACAATGTTGTGTTATTATGGGCATAGTGTAAAAAGGATACCAAACTTGGCTCCATGCTCAAATCCCCCAGGATCCATCACAATTTTGATTGATTTACTTGATCAAAGGCCGACGTTAGGTTCATGAATCCCATGTGCACGGTACCCCTCTTTGCTATGGTGTACTTCCCAATCATCAAACTCGGATTTATACATTGATCCAATGTGCCTCTCCCTTGGCTAAACCCATACTGCAAATTGCTAATGACATTACAATTTTCTAGCCATAGTGATAGCTGCTTCAGAATCACCTTTCCCATAATTTTGTCAGCAGGGTCCAAAAGTGAAATAGGTCTGTAACAGGTAGGGTCATCCCTAGTGCTCTTTTTAAAAATTGGGATAATAATGGCCTTTGCCCATGCAGGAGGAAAATCACAGGTTCTAGTAACATTAAACACCTGTGCCAGTATTGTAGCCCAGACCAAGGTGTCTGCCTTATACAGGTCAGCTGGTACTTCATCCGTGCCAGGGGCCTTTCCCCCAGCTGTGGCAAGAATGGCTGCGTGGACCTCAGCAACATTAAGGTAAAGTGGTTCTAGCGGCAGGGTAGTCTCCCCTTGTAACTCCATCCTCTCCAACTCACATCACTGTACATGCTCCCAAAGAACTCAACCCACCGTTAAGGGGCTATGATGCAATCTGTATTGGCATTTCCAGTCTCCAAGAAAAGCGGGCTATTCAACACCGCCCAAAACATGTTGCTATCTGATGTGTGCTTGCTAGACCAAGATCCTCCCAGGCCCATTCGCTGATAGCTTTCCTGCTCTCCTGAATGGCTTTCATATAGTCCCCCCTCCATGCTCTGATCTCACTCCTGTTTCAAGGTTTTTGTTTAAGAGCCAATAGTAGCTTCATATGGGTGGTAGAACCGGTACCGTCAAACCATCTCTTCGCTTTAGATCAGTTACCCCTGCATGGAACGGTTAGCTTGCAGGCTATCTGTTTGGTCAATATTCCAAAGGCGTCTAATACCGCTCTCTCCAACCCAGTAATATCCATACATACTGAGACCTCAGCTGTGCACTCAGCATGCACATTTTTTAAAAACCTTTCAGGTACCACTTTCATCCACTTCAGTCTCCGCATTCAAAATACCCCTACTCTCTACCTTATAGAAGGCAAATGAGTATAATAAGTCAAGTTTGAGGGGGTTATGATCACTATAAATGCTCCATGAAGCACTCAAACCACAGACCGCAGGAGCTAGAGATGCTCTAGATGCTCTAGACAATAGAAATTATTATCAGCAAGAAGCCCTTCTATCAGTATGCCTGACTCTGTGTGTTCAAAATGTGTGTTTAAAAATAGAAAATCCCCTGGAGGCCTTGTTTGGAATAAAGTTCAGCTTTCACAAATTTATATTAAATCGCTGAAAATTAAGGTCTCAGAGTAAGTGTGTTTGCATTTTTTATAGATGTCAACGAAACCATCCAGGGCAGCTAAATGTTCAGTTGCGAAAAGTCTAGTAAAAGAATAGTAAAAATGTATTGCTAATAGCGGGTGGTGATCCTTAAAAGTCAGCTCTACTGCCAAAATATGGGGAGAATAACACTCTAAGTGGCTCATTTTGTAGCCTAGGTGAAGGGAAACCAATAAGAGAAGACCTCCCCTGGCGCGCCCTGGCGTTAAGGCGATTACATGCTTGACAAATGAGGTAAACCCGTCCAAGTGAAAACCTTCACCAGTATTCCATGTCTCTTGTAGTGCAATTATTTGGCACCCCAGGAATGTACTACACCAGAGATCGTCATCCCACTTGGTCCCCATGCCTTGTGCATTCCTCATGAGTACCCTCATGTGGGCAGGATCAGTCATAGAGGATATTATGCTAGGGGGAGGAGCAATTTATGGTTTCTCAGGTGGCACTATATTGCTCACTCCAGTAGTGGACAGCCTAAGAGATGGAGCACTGATAATTTCTAGGCAGGTGACTTGGCTGGCAGATGAGACAGGATCTAAATTCCCAAGTAAGGGAGCACTATTAACACATGGGTCATGTGATCTAAGCCCCTGTACCTCATCCTCAAATAATGATTGTCAATCTACAGCATCTAGTCCCTTTAAGCTTCACAAGGGTTCATACCCATTTGACAAGGATAGAACCAGTCCTGAGTTATCAGTTTGATTTGGTTTGGACATAATAGGTACCTGCAAACATGGGCTTTTTGATGGAGGAAAAGTAGCAGGCGGGTAAAAGTACTAGAGGTGAGCTATCCTAATCAATGTTTTAAAGCTGCCCTTAAGCTCACAATCTATTAATGCATCACTTTTTGTAGGATATCTCAAGTTGACTATCACATAATCCTCCCCAATATTTTTCTCCACCCTGCGACGCTCCCAGCCCACTCAGCCCACTCCTCTACCCATGATAATGTCTGGAGATATCCGATAGCCATTCACAATGTTCATGTTACACCAATGTGTAACCTTATGTACCAAGTCCAGTGTAGTTTCTTTATTCCCCCATGGTTGAAGGGACTCCCACATAGACTACTGCCTCTGGGAGCAGATCAATGATCTCATGACTGTTAGCCAAAGATTTAACGGGGTGATTTGTAGCATACACATTAGATATATGCCCCCTTAACAATGACAACCCTCGCAGGGGAGCTGCTTGGGCCGTCTTCTCTAACTGCATCACAACAGGGGGATCACAAGTAAGCTTGTCGGTTGCACCTGAGATCCAGGCATTTTTTAGGTTGCCCATTGTTCCTGAAACACAATGTTTTGTGTGTTTTGAAAATATTGTGAGTCAGAGGGCATCTAGATTGAGCAACCTGGGACCGCTGATTCTTCCACAATGTCTGTGCCTTTTACCTCCCTATCAGGCACCTGCAACATGATGTTCCCGACAGAGCCAGTGTGTTCACCTCCAACGGACTCCTTTGTAGTGGGTTGCGAGGGTATTAGTGGGAGAACAGCATCTACCCCTCCAACTTTTCCCGTATAGGTCTTAAAAGATTTTCAAATAGGGATTCCAGTTTTGGTTAGAGTAGGTCTATGAGATGTTTTGGATTAAAATCGGTTGGTGTTCTGGGGTTTTCATGCAGGGGATTATGAGCAGGTCTTTTACAGCCTGTTTTCTTCCTGTTAGTGGGGGGGCTAGGATCCCCTCACCAATTACAAAGCTGTGATTGGTCTGAGCGCCGTGGTCCAGTGCTCAGCCAGTGAACTGGGGCCTGGACATGTTCTCCATGCAGGCTGTAATGCAGCTTGCGTGGAGAACATGCAAAGTGTGCATTAATGTTTGGCCAGCCCAAGAGGGCTCCTCCCCTGCCCTGCTCTAACAGCAGAGCAGCCCCACCTGCCCCACCCACAAATCAGCAGGAAAAAACAAAATGATAATAACCATCAGTTATTATCATTTTATTTTTCGTTTAAAGGAAGTGGGGCGACGTTCCTCCCTTAGGGAAGGACACGCCACTGGTCTTGATGTCAAGGGAAATGTCTCACTGTACGCCTCTAGTTGTCCATTGCAATAGATCACATCTGTCAGTCAGTCTATAGGTCTGCGGGGGCCTCAGCACCCATGGCCTTTCCCACCACTTGCTTTTTCGTAAGAAGCAGTTCTAAAGTGATTAATTTTCGGAAGGTTTGAAAGGGTGTCCTTGATATATCCTAATAGAGAGTGTAGGAGAGGTGCATTGCCAAACGATGGCAAAGCTGTCAGTGATTATTCTTTGCCAGTATTTGCGGATATGTCCAAGCAAGGTGGAGAAACCCTGCATTCAGGCCCGGCTTTAGCGCTGGTGGCGCCCTGTGCCGCAATGTTTGCTGGTGCCCCCCTTGGGCACTCCCCACAGACTCCCTCACTACTACCCTTTAACAGTTCCACCTCAAGTCTCCCTAACCACTCTCTTTCAGATGTATTTAATAGTGCCACCTATACCAGTGTAGGGTGTCAGAGCACTTTACAAACACCACACTGCGACAATCAATCAGTGTGTAAATCAGTGTATAAGAAATGTTACATAATACAAGGTGTAGGAGTTGCATGTCATCCATAGTGGTAGACAGTATCGTTTAAGAGTGCTTGGTCTGGAGACGCACAGACTCAGAATTTTTTAATAAAAACATGGTTGGGGGTAACATTTAATAATAAGGATTTTTTTTTTACCGAAATGAACCCTCATTAGAACCATGAAAGACGGATGAAAACATCATAATTCTCTAATCTATACCTTGCTGGCTGCATGCAGCTCTTTGATGACAGTTATTATTAGCTCACGGTTCCATGTTAGGATTTTAACATCTGCACTGATAGGAACAAAAGGATCTCTCTGACAAAAGCACTGCCCTATTTAAAGTATATGCACTTTGTGATCTTCATGGTACACATTCTTTGCAGCAGGGACATAAACCCTCTGTGCTACCATAAAATTAGATAAAACTTCCGCTTTACAGAACTCCTTCTCTCTCCAGGAAGAACATTAATCACCCTGTTACCTTGACATTTGTGTGAAAATTGGGGAGACCAGAAATGCAGCAGCAGGTGGTTTTACAACAATAAAATACTTCTAAACACGGCGCCCCCTCGAAGAGTCAGCACCCGGTGCAGTGGCACCGGTCGCACCGTCCCTGCCTGCATTCATTGCACCTGGTGTCTTCGCTCAGTGGAGTTTAATGCACTTCAGATTTTAGGATGTGGTGTAATTCCTGGGGAGAAACAAGTATGGACAGGAACTCTTTTCCTTCAATCAATCAATCAATCAAACAATCAATCAGTACATTTATAGAGCGCACTACTCACCCGCGAGGGTTTCAAGGCGCTGAGGGTGGGGGGGGGAAGTGCTGCGACTGCTCGAACAGCCAGGTCTTGAGGTGTCTCCTGAAGGTGAGAAGGTCTTGGGTCAGTCGGAGGTGGGTGGGGAGGGAGTTCCAGGTATTGGCGGCAAGGTAGGAGAAGGATCTACCGCCTGTTGTTGTTCTTCTGGTGTGGTGTGTGGTACGGTGGCGAGGGCAAGGCTGGCTGAGCGGAGTTGGCGTAGAATGAGAGGCATTTGTTGAGGTATTCGGGTCCGGCGTTGTGGAGCGCTTTGTGTGAGTGGGTGAGATGCTTGAACGTGATCCTCTTGTTGACGGGGAGCCAGTGCAGGTGTCTCAGGTGGGTGGTGATGTGGCTGTGGCGGGGGATGTCCAGGATGAGGCATGCGGAGGCATTCTGTATGCGTTGCAGTCTTTTCTGTAGCTTGGCCGTTGTCCCTGCATAGAGTGCGTTGCCATAGTCGAGCCGGCTTGTGACGAGGGCTTGGTTGACGGTCCTTCTTGTTTCCGTGGGGATCCATTTGAAGATCTTTCGTAGCATGCGGAGGGTGTTGAAGCAGGAGAAGGAGATGGCGTTGACTTGATTGGTCATAGTGAGCGATGAGTCCAGGACGAATCCTAGGTTGCGTGCATGGTTGGTGGGTGTCGGTGCTGTACCCTGGGCGGCGGGCCACTAGGAGTCGTTCCAGGTGGAGGGGGATGGTCCAAGAATGAGGACCTCCGTCTTGTCTGTGTTCAGTTTCAGGCGGCTGATCTTCATCCATTTGGCGACGGCCCTCATTCCTTCTTGGAAGTTGGATTTGGCGGTGACTGGGTCTCTGGTCAGGGAGAGGATCAGCTGGGTGTCGTCGGCGTAGGAGATGATGTTGAGGACATGTGCGTGGACGATGTTGGCGAGGGGGCTCATGTAGATGTTGAAGAGCGTCGGGCTGAGTGATGAGCCTTGGGGTACGCCGCAGATGATCTTGGTGGCCTCTGAGTGGAACGGGGGTAGGCGGACTCTCTGGGTTCTGTTGGTGATGAAGGAGGAGATCCAGTCCAGGGCCTTTCCCTGGATCCCTGTGTTGTGGAGACATGTTTTTAGGGTGCAGTGGCAGACCGTGTCGAAGGCAGCTGAGAGGTCTAGGAGGATGAGGGCTGCGGTTTCTCCGTTGTCGAGCAGGGTTCTGATGTCGTCGGTGGTGGCGATGAGGGCGGTCTCGGTGCAGTGGTTGCTGCGGAAGCCAGACTGGGACAGGTCGAGGGAGCCGTTGGTTTCGAGGAAGTTGGTCAGTTGCTTGTTGACTGCTTTCTTGGTGACCTTCACCGGGAAGGGGAGCAGGGAGATGGGCCAGAAATTCTTGAGGTTCTTGGGGTCTGCTGTCGGCTTCTTAAGGAGGGCGTTGATTTCAGCGTGTTTCCAACTCTCAGGGAAGGTGGCAGATTCGAAGGAGCTGTTGATGATGTCTCGGAGGTGGGGTGCAATGATGGTGTCAACTTTGTTGAAGATGTGGTGAGGGCAGGGGTCGGATGGAGAGCCGGAGTGGATGGTGTTCATGATCTGGGTGACGTCTTCGGTGTTGACGGGGGTCCAGTGACTGAGGAGGGCGGTGGGAGGCGTTGGTTCTGCGGCTGGTGGAGGCGTCTGGTTTGCGAAACTGTCGTGTATGTCGGCGATCTTGCGGTGGAAGAAGGCCGCGAGGGAGTCGCAGAGGTCCTGTGTGGGGGGGATGTCGTTGGAGTTGGAGCTTGGGTTGGAGAGTTCCTTCATGATGCTGAAGAGCTCCTTGCTGTTGTGTGCTTTGTTGTCAATTCGCTCTCTGAAGGCCATTCTCTTGGCGATGCGGATGAGCTGGTGGTGTTTGCGTGTGGCGGTCTTAAGGGCCTCGAGGTTTTCCACAGTCCGTTCTTGGCGCCAGGCTTTCTCTAGAGTTCGGTGGGATTTTTTGGAGTCCTTGAGGTCTGTGGTGAACCAAGTGGTTCTCCTGCTGTTGTGCTTGTTCGGAGGGTTTTTGATAGGGGCGAGGGTGTCGGCGCAGTTGCTGATCCACTGTGTGAGGTTTCGGGTGGTGGTGTTGGTGTCCGAGGTGTTGGCCGGGGGGCCCTGGGGGAGGTCGGCGGTCAGCTGGTCAGTGGTGACTTTGCTCCAGCATCTTCGGGGGATCTGCAGCGGTTGGATGTGTGTGGTGAGTTTCTTGTAGGAGAAGTGGATGCATCGGTGGTCGGTCCAGTGGAGAGTGGTGGTGTGGCTGACTGTGACGTTGGTGCTGGCGGAGAAGATGGGGTCCAGCGTGTGGCCTGCGTGGTGGGTGTTCATTAGTTGCTTCAGTCCGAAGTTGGAGAGGTTGTCGAGCAGGGTGGTGGTGTTGTTGTCGTTGTTGTTCTCCAGGTGGAAGTTCAGGTCCCCCAGGAGGATGTAGTCTGTGGTGGCGAAGGCGTGCGTGCTGACGAAGTCGGCGATGGATTCGTTGAATTGTGGGCATGGACCCGGTGGTCTGTAGATGAGTGTTCCTCTGAGGGTGGTCTTGGGGTCGGTGTGGATCTGGAAGTGTAGGTGCTCGGCGGTGCTGAGAGTTTCTTCGGTGCTGGACGTGACTCTGAGGGTGTTCCTGTGGACGATGGCGATTCCCCCTCCGGGCTTGTTGGTACGGTCCCTCCGGATGATTTTGTAGCCGTCCGGGTTGGCAATGGCGATGTCAGGGGCTGAGGAGGCGTTCATCCAGGTTTCTGTCAGGAACGCGACGTCCGGGGCTGTTGAGTCGAGGAGGTCCCAGAGTTCGATGGCGTGCTTGTGTACGGAGCGGGTGTTGAGTAGGATGCACTTGAGGTCGTTGTTGTTTACTGGGCTGGTGTGGGAGGCGGTGGTCCGGGTCCTGGTGTAGCAGCAGTTTCGGCAGGAGAATGGTCTGTGAGTGCACTTCGGGGTGGCTTGGTAGCAGGCAGTCGAGTGGCTGGTGTTGAGTGCGTGGAGGGTGGCGGCGTCGAAGGTCCATCGTGCGTGGTGGGCCTGTCAGGGGCCAGGGGTTCTGGCACAGGGCGCGGTTCAGGCGCAGACGGGCTTGCCTCTGGTGCGCCTCAGGCGCGCCAGAGGCGCAGCCGCGTTGCGGCCTGCATTAAGAAGGGGTGGAGGGAGGGAGGAGCAGCTGGGAGGCGGGTAGCGGGAACCAATGGGGGGGAGGGGGGCAGGGCCGCAGGGGACGCAGCGGCGGGAAAGAGCGGGAAGCAGGAGGTGGGGAAAGGAGGAAAGGACGGCGAAAAAAGCAAAAAAGACAAGGAGGCAACTTTATTCACTCGGGGGGAAGCAGAGGGGAGCAGAGGCAGCACAACAGGGGATCACGAAAAACGGAAAGAAAGCTGAGGTAGACAGGGACACAACGCAATCAGATAGACAGAAAACAAGCACAGATGAGCAGAGAGAGTGAAAGCAGACAGACCACAATCGGATGGACAGAGCAAGCACAAATGAGCAAAAAAGAGAGAAAGCAGACAGAAACAGGCAGAGCAATACTTACAATACTTACAGCCCACCACTGGGCCACCAGGGATGAGGCGCAGGCAGGAGCCTGTGGGTGGAGGAGGGCCTCGAACTTACAGCAGTAGCAGCAGTAGCGAGAGGCAGGGACACGGCACCAGCAGGGTGTGCTGATGCCGCGGGGGAGCGGCCTGGCCTGAAAACAGGGTCAAGGGCTGCTCCTTCGTTCAACCACGAGACCACCATTTCAAGAGGAGAGCACTGATTTTAGTTTCATTTATATTTTTTGTTGCATTGTGGATGCGTTTTTTTTACTTTAAATTCTGACTTTGATCTTATGGTGAACTTAATTTTAAGTTTCTTTTTTTTGTATTTTGTTTGCATTTGTGGACATTGTTGCCTTTTTTCATATCTTGCCCCTTCCAGGATTTTGTCCCTTCTTGGAGGCGGGGTATATTTTATCAGGTATGTCGTTTTATTTTTCTAATGCCCCGTCTTCCCTCTTGACCCTCAATGACACTTTTTTAAAATCCTACCCCGTCCCTGGTGCCCAATGGAAATATTTTAATACAGATATTTTCTAAATCATGATGTATTCTCTTTGTCTTTTATGTGTCTTAGATTGATGTGATTATCTGATATGTGAGTGATGAATGTTATATGTTGAGATATGGGGTCCACATCATAGCATTATGAAAGAATTTACAAAAATATTAGCCTTAACAATTTCTAATACATTGTGAGAACATAATTATGCATGTGTTTTAACAAGTTCTAATCTATTGTTTATTATTCACTTGAGATTTCATTGGTATACCTGCTTGAAGTTCACTAAAGCTGTAGCATTATTGCACCTTTACACATATTTTATGTGAACTGCCATTTTGTTATCCTGTATTCTACACTGGACATTTTAGCTTAAATGTCTTAGTAAGTGTTGCCTCGTCCTGATAGTTGCCACAGAGGAACGAGAACTACAGAAAGTGGCAAAGTAGTCAAATCAACTCAAATTAAAGGAAATCAACAGCATTTGTAAAGAGCAACACTGTCACCATTAGGGGTATTTGGGCACTGTGTCTCTGTCAAAGAGCCAGATCTTGAGTCTCTTTCTGAAGTCTGCCAGCAAGGGAGCAGTACATAGCTGGAGGGAAAGGTCATTCCAGGCCTTGGCAGTGATGTAGGAGAAGAAGTGACCACCACTGCAGCTGCGACGGATGCAGGGTGCGTGTGCAAGGGCGAGTGAAGAGGAGTGCATGTGTCTGGAGGGTTATTGGAAGTTCAGTTGGTGGTTGATGTAGGCAGGTCCTTGGTTGTGGAGGGCTTTGGAGACGTGTGTGGGGATCTTAAACTGGCATCTCTTCTGGATGGGGAGCCAGACGAGGTGTCTCAGGTGGGGGCGCGATATGGAAACGTTTGGGCAGGTCCAGGATCAGCCTTGCTGCAACATTCTGTATGGTCTGAGTTTTCTGAGGAGTTCAGTGGCAATGCCAGTGTAGAGGGTATTGCCATAGTCGAGGTGGTGGTGATGAGGGCCTGCATGACTATCTTTCTGGTGTTGGGATCCATCTGAAGATTCTGCGGAGCATGCAGAGTGTGTGGAAGCAGGAGGAGGCAACTGCATCGACTTGTCATTTCATGGTCCGTTAGCTTTCGAGGATGATGCTGAGGTTGCATGCATGGTCGGTCGGTGTGGGTGTAGGTCCAAGTTCTGCAGGCCACCAGCTGTTGTCCCAAGCTGAGGGTGTTTTCCCAAAGATTAGACATTCAGTTTTGTAAGAGTTGAGTTGGAGGCAGTTATCTCTCATCAATTTGGCTATGTTGGTCATGGCGTTGCAGAAGTTAGTTTTGGTGTTGGATGGGTCCTCCCTCAGTGAGCAAGAGGATCAGTTGAGTGTCATCTGTGAAGGAGATTATGTTGATTTCATATGGTCTGATGACGTCTGCGAGGGGGGTCATATAGATGTTGAACAGGGTGGCGCTGAGGGAGGATCCTAGTGGTTCGCCTTCTATGATGTCTTTGGATGCGGAGGTGAAGTGGCAGTCGGATGCTCCGTGTGGATCCTGTAAGGAAGGAGGCAATGCACTTGAGGGCATTTTGCTGTATGCCTATGTTGTAGAGTCTGTTGATGAGGTTGTTGTGGGAGACAGTAATGAACACCGCAGAGAGGTCAAGGAGGATCAGGGTCACATTTTGTCCATGGTCAAGGAGTGCTCTGATGTCATCTGTGGCAGCAATCAGCGTGGTGTCAGTGCTAGGGTTGGCACGGAATCCTGATTTAACTTGTCCAGTAGGTGGTTTTGTTCTAGGAATTTGATGAGCTGCTTGTTGCTGGCTTTCTTGAGTACTTTGGCTGGGTCAGGGAGCAGGGAGATCGCCGGTAATTTTTGACATCGCTGGGGTCGGCGGAGGCTTTCTTTAGGAGGGGGTCTGATGTCTGCGTGTTTCCATCTGTCCGGGAAGGTTGCCGTGGAGATGGAGGTGTTGAGGATGCTGGTGAATTGCATCCTGATTGTGTTTGTTGAGAGGTTGTAGAGGTGATAGGGGAACGGGTTGGTGGGCACCCCGGAGTGGATGGAAGACATGATGGCTGAGGTGGTCAAGGTGGTGAACGGAGAACATGTGGTAATGGTTTGGCTGATGATAGCTGGTTAGTAGAGGATGTTGGGGTTAAGGGTGGTGAATTGAAGGTTGAAGTTGTTGTAGAGGTGGGGGAACTTGCTGTGGAAGCAGTCAGAGAGGGTGCTGCAGGGTTCTTGGGAGGGGTGGATTGTGTTGTCTATCAGTGTCAATTTGGAGAATTCTTTGACTATTTCGAAGAGTTCCTTTGAGTGGTTGGCCTCGGAGTCAATGCGGGTGGTGATGGCTGCTTTCTTGGCCTCTTTGATGTGCCGGGGATACTGGAAGAAACTTGTATCAATGTCCCAAGAACATTTTAAATTCTTCCCACAAGAAGAGCCCAGCACATGTTCATTAAAACTGTAAATCTGTAGGTTTTAGTCTGTAACATGTTCCTGCTTCAGTTCATCATATCTTCCTGCTTCCATTGTATTCCATTATGTTGAGAAAAAGTGTATAAATGTAGCACCAAAATGTATGGATATTGGCATTACATGCTTCAAATTACTAATGGTGAAGCTCCAGCCCACTGATTTGCCAATTGCCTTGCTTATTTTTAATGCTTGCTGGCCAATTTTTCATTAAAACTTATGTTAGACTTTCATGCACTATCCTGATTGTCTGTTTCCTTTTAGACTTGCACTGTGCATATGTCCCAACACACACGCCACACATCCTGGCTGCTAATTATCTCACTTCATCAAAAGCCACAGGAGTAAATAATGATTTAAATGGCAGAGGTTTTAATTACACTTAGATTCATAAACAGGGCAGAATCTACGTGGAAAGGTTGTAGAAGGGTGATAAATTAAATGTGATGAATGTGAGCAAAGGGCATACTGTTTACGTCTTCCGTCTGTGGCTATGCAGTACTAGTTCAGGGTTGATGGTAAGGCCTGGTTCCTTACCTCATGATGGGGGGAGGCCTACTGGTTTTTGACTTGACACATGACTTTGTTCCCAGTTGTAAACAGCTGCCTAATGGTCAGGATACAGAATAGCTACATGACCTCCGTAGGACATCTGGCTTACTCCTGCCGCATCATTTCCAAATGCTTCTGGTACAACTTCATTGTGCCATTCGCAATTATACTTTAGTCCTTCAAACTGTTGATGTGGCTGTATGCCTTTATGTGAGTTTTAAGGCTAGGAATGCAGTTTCCATGGGTATTTGGCAACTCTCCATGTTTAAATTTCTAAATTGCAATGAATCCTGCTGAGTAAAGATGTTGTCCTCTGACATTGATCAACTGCCTGAAGACCATCTGTCACGGATGTGTGAACATCTTTCCCTGTCTGAGGCATAGCTAGTCTTTCTATGGATGATCCCTGGGAAGTGGATGGCCCTACCACTATGGAGGCATGTGTCCTTTGCAAAAAGGTAAGGGGAAGTTAAGGGGATCCATTCACATTGCACAGGACATAAGTAGAGGTAACTCAGATAGTATTGCGGAGATTCTGCTCAGCAACAGAACTATGCTTGGGACCATAGAATATTAGTAGATAGGAACTGAGCCACCATACCACCTCAGTACCATGAGTCCATGTCCAACTAGCTATAGTGTCTCACTTGCCCTCCTACTCATATCCAGAGAAAAAAGTGAATTGACACCCCAGAACACAACATTCCTGACCCACTCAGGGATCAAGGTGACAGGACACCCCCTTTCACTCACACACTCGTACTAATCCAACATAAGATATGACAGAGACACAAAGGAAGTTTGAAATGTTTATTTAAAACCATGGTGCTCTAGAATGTGGTATACATGCCACAATCAGAAAACAACTGCCTAGCAAAAATACCATCAGCATTGTCAATAGACCATATATTATGAAAAGCCCAGTCATATTATAAGACAGAATAACCTAACTTCCTTCCCCTTCTACAGAAGCAAACTGATTATATAGCAAAGATCGATGGGTTTAGTAGCAGACCCTGTACCTTAGCATACGCAGATGACCATTCTACATCTCAGATACAGCTGTGATCTTCTTTCAGAAAATATCTGTCTTTCTCTCTGTTAACATTGCCGTACATACCTTTATGACAAGGTTTACACGTTCGTAAACAATAGCTGCATTTCTGTGTTGTGTCTAGGTGCGAGTGCCTGACCAGAACTAAATAACAAGGGACATTGTTATTTGACCTTGTCTGCTGCTCAAACCTTATCCCAGGAAAGAATAGAATGAGAAAACAACTGCAGGTTTTGTGTAAAAATATAATATGGCACAAGAGCAAATGTGTTTATATAGTAACATGTGTAAAGCTTATGAGGCCAGTGTCCTGCAGTTAGGCTAACATAGAGAAAACGTCAGTGGGCCCTGTACAGAACACATGCTACCCTTCCCTTGGTCAAAAAGGAAGCCACCAAAGGGGTAACAGAAATCTAAGGATAAATAAACTCAAAGCCATCACTAAGAATTTAACTATTTTGATAATCAAGCCAATGAAAATTTGGATAAAGGTAAAAAAAAATATCCAGTTACTGCATGTTGGAGGAATCCAGTATGTAATCAGCCATTGTAGAAGCAGAGGACTCCATATTGGGGTCCGACTCCATATAGATGTACAAGTCTGAGTCCCAGTTCTACAGACAGAGGCAGATACTGTCATTGGGGAACCTGTGTTGACTTAAACAAAACTCTGATCTAGCAATCACTGTGCAGATGCTCAGGAATTCCCGTTGGCCGTTTACCCCAGACTCGGATTCAGTAGAGGGCACAAACACAAGAAACAGTCCTGATAATGTGCCACTAAGGGAGTCATCAGCAATTTGAGTTCCAGGGCGGCGGGCATCTGTAGAGACAGGCAAATGTCTAGTGCCCATTGAAAGGGGCACCAGATGCAGTGAAATAAGGTTGTACGCAGGTGAAGTAGGCACGATAGAAGGTGAAACACCAATCCACATCCTATGCCTGCAGAAGAATCATGCCAAAGAGCTGATGCATATGCTTAAGGTAGTGCTGAAGTGATGCCAAATCCGGGTTGGGATCTGAAGGAACATCCATTCCGGAACAGCAGTAACAGTATGAGAATGCCACAATTAAGGAACGCAAAAAGAACCATTGATGGGCGGAATGCTGAACAATGTTATACATTCATTTCAGTACAGAGATCTGGGCCTAAATCCATAGCTTTTTTGCTACCTATGCCGTTCCAGTTTGGACCCAGCCATATGCAAATGAGTCTTGACCCTGTTCTCCATGGTAACAATCCAACCCGAACTGCCTGGTCTGGTCCTCCCTGGACTGGAAACAAGCATACTAGGACTGGTTTTAGGGTATCACCACTCATCAGACAAGCTAGCTCAGTGGCGTGCAGAGCACAGGACCTTCGTCTGGGCATACCCGCCCCACTGGGGGTGACAAATGCAAAAAGAACAAATGATGGAAACACAGATCTGGGCCTAAATACCCTAAATCCATAGTTTTTATGCTCCCTATGCCATTCCAGTGTGGACCCAGCCATATGCAAATCATTCTTGACCCTGTTTCCGATGGGAACAGTGCAGCCCAAACTGCCAGGTCCTCCCGGAACTGGAAACAAACATCCTAGGACTAGTTTCAGGGTATCTCCCCATATCAACCAGGCTAGCTTGACTCCAGTGGCATGGAGAGCACAGACCCACGACTGGGGGTACCCTTGCCACTCGGGATGACAAATGCAAAAAGAACAATTGATGGACAGAATGCTGAACTATGTCATACATTCATCCCAGTACAGAGATCTGGGCCTAAATCCATCGTTTTTTTGTTCCCTATGCCATTCCAGTTTGGACCCAGCCATATGCAAATCATTCTTGACCCTGTTTCCGATGGGAACAGTCCAGCCCGAACTGCCAGGTCCTCCTGGAACTGGAAACAAACATCTTAGGACCAGTTTCAGGGTATCTCCCCACATTAACCAGGCTAGCTTGACTCCAGTGGCATGGAGAGCATGAACGCACGTCTGGACATACGTGCCCCACTCGGGTTGACAAATGCGAAAAGAACAATTGATGGACAGAATGCTGAACATTGTTATACATTCATCCCAGTACAGGGACCTGGGCCTAAATCCTTCGTTTTTTTGCTCCCCATGCCATTCCAGTTTGGACCCAGCCATATGCAAATCAGTCTTGACCCTGTTCCCCATGGGAACAGTCCAGCCCGAACTGCCAAGCCAGGTCCTGCATGGACTGGAAACAAGCATCCTAGGACAGGTTTAAGGGTATCACCCCTCATCAGCCAGGCTAGCTTGACTCCAGTGGCATGGAGAGCAAGGGACCCACGTCTGGGCATACCCTTCCCACTCGGGGTGACAAATGCAAAAACAACAGTTGATGGACAGAATGCAGAACAATGTCATACATTCACCCCAGTACAGAGATCTGGGCCTAAATCCATCGTTTTTTTGCTCACCATGCCGTTCCAGTTTGAACCCAGCCATATGCAAATCAGTCTTGACCCTGTGCCTCATGGGAACAGTCCAGCCTGAACTGCCAAGCCAGGTCCTCCCTGGACTGGAAACAGGCATCCTAGGACTGGTTTTGGAGTTTCACCCCTCTTCACCCAGGATATCTTGATTCCAGTGGCATGGAGAGCAAGGGACCCACGTCTGGGCGTACCCTCACCACTCGGGACGACAAATGCAAAAAGAAAAACTGATAGACAGAATACTGAACAATGTCATACATTCATCCCAGTACAGGGATCTTGGCCAAAATCCATTGTTTTTTTGTTCCCCATGCCATATGAGTTTGGACCCAGCCATATGTTAATCTGGCTTGTCCCTTTTCCCCATGGGAACAGTCCAGCCAAAACTGCCAGGCCAAGTTCTCCCTGGACTGGAAACAAGCATCCCAGAACTGGTTTTGGGGTATCAACCCTAATCAGCCTGGCTAGCTTGACTCTAATGGCATGGAGAGCACAGGGCCCACGCCTGAGCATACCCTCCCTCCCCCACTCAGGGTGACAAATGCAAAAAGAACAATTGATGGAAAGAATGCTGTACAATGGCATACACTCATCCCAGTACAGAGATCTGGGCCTAAATCCATAGTTTTTTGCCCCCCATCCCAGTTTGGGCCCATCGACATGCAAATCGGTCTTGACCCTGTTCCACATGGGAACAGTCCAGCCCAAACTGTCAGGCCAGGTCCACCCTGGACTGGAAGCAAGCATCCTAGGGCAGGGAAAACATCTTTGTTAGAAGCTGGTTTTACAGAAGGTCTGGTCCCCAAACTATTACGTCCTAAGTACGTATACACCTTTGAAATAATAATTGCCAACTCAGGCTCATGGTCTGCAATAGCCACCGTGGCAAATCATTTTGGAGACAAGTTTCATCCCTAAATCAAGGGCAGGACTTGCCCCATGTTTACTATGGATTCATTTGAGGAGGTTCTGGAGAACGCCCATCAAGGGAGTGCCATTACAGAGAGTTTACACTGTGGCAAACACTGTCCCCCAGGAGTTGCAGTCGGCTAAAGGGGGAACCAGACCATTAGGTAAACACATGGTTTTAAATTCCAAGTTTCCCTGTGGGGAAACACAGCATCAACTTAATCAATTTCCTGGGCATTCCAAAATGGAATGTCCTCACGATTTGGCGGGCATTTGCCCATAACTGAATTCACAATCATCGGTCTAATAACAAGTCCCGGTGCTTGTGTGCCTGTGCAGGCGAACCAGCTCTACCAGGGCCCAACAGGAAGGAAACTAATTGTATTAATCCTCTATACAAAAGAACAACCTGTTCATATAACACACGTGTCTCTGCAAAATTTAGACCAGCTAAATTCAGGTAAGGTGAAAAGACTGCAAGAGTAGACCAGGTGGCCCGTCAATACTTAAGGGACCCATACGAACAATGCGTGGGACATGGAGAAGGTTGCCATTAAACCAAGTCTGGTGTTTCCAAACCCTAAGAGAAATTTCAAGAAGCAAGAAGGACGATAAGCGTTTGGAGCACAGCAGCAGTATAGATATGAAACATATCATCATTAGCCTTGACAGCCGGTAAGGTGACCCAGGAATAAAAGTCTTCAAAGTGGTTCGCTGCATCTACCTCAATCACAAACCAATCAATCAATCAATCAAAGACATTTATAGAGCGCACTACTAACCCGTAGGGTCTCAAGGCGCTGGGGGAAGGGGGGTGCCGTTACTGCTCGAACAGCCAGGTCTTCAGCTTCTTCCTGAAGGAGAGGTGGTCTTGGGTCAGGCGCAGGTCGGACGGGAGGGAGTTCCAGGTCTTGGCGGCCAGGTAGGAGAAGGATCTTCCTCCTGTAGTCGCTCTTCGGATGCGGGGGACGGCGGCGAGGGCGTGGTTGGCTGATCGGAGGTGGCGTTTGGGAGCGTAGAAGTTGATTCGGCTGTTGAGGTAGCTCGGGCCTTGGTCGTGTAGGGCTTTTTGTGCGTGGGTGAGGAGGCGGAAGGTGATTCTTTTGTTGACGGGGAGTCAGTGAAGGTCTCTCAGATGTCCGGAGATGTGGCTGGTTCGTGGGATGTCGAGGATGAGTCTGGCTGAGGCGTTCTGGATCCGCTGGAGTCTCTTCTGGAGCTTGGCGGTGGTACCGGCGTAGAGGGCGTTGCCGTAGTCCAGTCGGCTAGTGACGAGGGCCTGGGTGACGGTCTTCCTGGTCTCGGTGGGGATCCACCAGAAGATCTTCCGTAGCATGCGTAGGATGTTGAAGCACGCCGAGGAGACGTTGTTGACTTGCCTGGTCATGGAGAGGGAGGAGTCCAAGATGAAGCCCAGGTTGCGTGCATGGTCTGTCGGTTTGGGTGCGGTGCCCAGGGCGGGAGGCCACCAGGAGTCGTCCCAGGCGGAGGGTGAAGAGCCCAGGATGAGGACCTCCGTCTTGTCCGAGTTCAGTTTCAGGCGGCTGGTCGTCATCCACTCGGCTACCTCTTTCATCCCTTCGTGCAGGTTAGCTCTGGCGGCGGCGGGGTCGTTGGTCAGGGAGAGGATCAGCTGGGTGTCGTCGGCGTAGGAGATTATGTTGAGGTTGTGTTGGCGTGCGATTGCCGCGAGGGGGCTCATGTAGACGTTGAAGAGGGTGGGGCTCAGTGAGGATCCTTGAGGGACGCCGCAGATGACTTCGGTGGCCTCTGACTTGTACGGTGGTAGGCGGACTCTCTGTGTTCTTCCGTCGAGGAAGGAGATGATCCATTCCAGCGCCTTGTCCAGGATACCGACGTTGCTGAGGCGCTGTACTAGGGTGCGGTGGCAGACAGTGTCGAATGCCGCGGAGAGGTCTAGGAGGATGAGGGCCGCTGTTTCTCCGTTGTCCATCAGGGCTCGGATGTCATCGGTGGCGGCGATGAGGGCGGTCTCGGTGCTGTGATTGGCTCGGAAGCCGGACTGTGAGGGGTCGAGGGATCCATTCGTCTCGAGGAAGGCGGCCATCTGCTTGTTGACGGTCTTCTCGATGACTTTGGCAGGAAATGGGAGGAGCGAGATGGGGCGGTAATTCTTGAGTTCGGTAGGGTCCGCAGTGGGTTTCTTGAGTAGAGCGCTGAGTTCGGCGTGCTTCCAGCTCTCAGGGAAGGTGGCGGTGTCGAAGGATGTGTTGATGATGTCTCGCAGGTGGGGTGCGATGACAGCGTCGGCCTTGTTGAAGACGTGGTGAGGGCAGGGGTCGGTCGGTGATCCGGAGTGGATGGAGTTCATCGTGCGGATGGTGTCTTCGGTGCTGATCGGGGTCCAGGCGTGGAGGGTGGTGGTGGGGGGTGGTTGTTTGGTCTTGGTGTGCGTTGGTTGGTTGTTGAAGCTGTTGTGTATGTCCGCGATCTTGTTGTGGAAGTATGAAGCGAGGGAGTTGCAGAGGTCTTGCGATGGGGTGATGTCGTTGTTTCCTGCGCTGGGGTTGGATAGCTCTTTCACGATGTTGAAGAGTTCCTTGCAGTTGTGTGCGTTGTTGTCCAGCCGGTCCTTGAATGCAGTTTTCTTGGCGGCGCGGATCAGCTGGTGGTGCTTCCGGGTGGCCAGCTTGAAGGTGGTCCTGTTTTCCGGTGTAGGTTCCCTTCTCCAGACTTTCTCGAGGGCTCGGCAGTTCTTCTTGGAGCTCTTGAGTTCGTCGGTGAACCACGGGGCTTTCTTGCTGCCGGGTCTGCTGGGCGGGGTCCTCAGCGGGGCGAGTTCGTCCGCGCAGATGCTGATCCACTTCGTGAGGTTGTCGGCGGCCTGGCTGGGGTTTGCTGAGCTGGCAGGAGGGTGCTGGCTCAGGGAGGTGGCGAGCTGGTCTGCTGTGATCTTGTTCCAGCTTCTGCGGGCGGCCTGTTGCTGGTGGTGGTGGGTCGTTGTTCTCTTGAAGGTGAAGTGGACGCAGCTGTGGTCTGTCCATTGAAGCTCTGTGGCGTGGCTGAAGTCGATGTCTGTGCAGGAAGAGAAGACTGCGTCGAGTGTGTGTCCGGCGAGGTGGGTGGGGGTGGACACCAGCTGCTTGAGTCCAAGATTGGCGAGGTTGTCGAGCAGGGTGCTGGTGTTGCGGTCGTTGTTGTTCTCCAGGTGGAAGTTGAGGTCCCCCAGGAGGATGTAGTCAGCGGAGGGGAGGGCATGCGGGCTGACGAAGTCGGCGATGTCCTCGCTGAATTGGGTGCGTGGTCCCGGAGGTCGGTAGATCAGGGTGCCTCTGAGGGTGGTGTTCGGGTCGGTGTGGATCTGGAAATGCAGGTGTTCGGCGGTGGTCAGGGTGTTGTCGGTGCTGGTCGTGAGACGGATGGTGTTCCTGTGGATGATGGCGATGCCTCCTCCCATCTGGTTGGCGGTGCGGTCCCTCCGGACGATCTTGTAGCCCTCTGGGATAGCGATGGCGATGTCGGGAGCTGAAGAGGCGTTCATCCAGGTCTCTGTGAGGAAGGCAACGTCAGGGGCTGTGGCGTCTAGGAGGTTCCAGAGTTCGATGGCGTGTCTGTGGACGGAGCGGGTGTTGAGCAGGATGCACTTGAGGTGGGTGCTGCTGGTGTTCGACTTGGCGGGTGCTGGTGCGAGGCAGGTCCGGTTGCAGGAGAATTTGCAGGCGTGGCAGCTGAAGGGTCTGTGGGTGCGTCGTGGTGTGGCTTGGTGGCATCCTGGGAGTCGGCCGGTGTTGAGTGCGATGAGGGTGGCGGCGGAGTACGTCAGGAGGGTTGGTCGGGGTCTTCGTGGGCCAGGGGTCCTGGCACTGGTCGCGATCCGGTCGCGGACGGGCGCAGACGGGCTTACCTTTGGCGCGCCTTCGGCACACAATCGGCGCACCCGCTGCGCGTGGCCGCTGCGCGTTCGCACGGTCGCCATATAAGGCGAAGTGCGCGGGTGGGCGGAGCAGCTGGGAGGCGGGAGCGGGGAGGGTACAGAAGAGAAAGGGGCGGGGTAAATGGCGGTGGCGTGAAGCGGGGAGGGAGAGCGGAGGGCGGCGAGGTAGGCGGGCAAACAGGAAGGAAACTGTTACCACGGCACAATAATTACAGAAAAACAAGCACAAATGGAGGGCAAAAACAAATGGCGAAAACAGGCAGAAAAACGTTAACACGGCACAATGATTACAGAAAAACAAGCACAAATGGGGGGCAAAACAAGTGGTGAAAACAGATGGGGAGAAACCAAGACGGCAGCGAGGCCGGCGGCGAGGCAGTTAGGCAAGGCAAAGGGGCACACGCAGCAGCTGGTGGCCGTGCGGCGCGGGGGTGTCCCACAAACAATGCAGGAGCCCCTGCATTAGGGGCACCATGTTGAAGTAGTAAGGAAGTAGGAGAGCAAGTAAGACACTATTGCCAGTCGGTCCTGGGTTCATGGGTACTAAGGTGGTAGGAAGACTATACTCCTGTGCATGGTTCTGTATTTGTGCAGAATCCCTGCAACATGGCGCCAGCAACGTTTGGTCTGGTACTTATTCACGAGACCCCTGAATAGGGCTTGTGCTTGCAACGATACCCTCTCACCAGTTTCTGGAGACGTCCGTGGTGCGGAGGATTAGCCTCCTATATTGTGTTTTCTAGGTTTTCAAGCTTGAAATTTAAAAGGTTGTGTTACTCTTTCTCAACCAGGTATTGCGCTACTGTTTCTTTTGGTTTATCCTCTTCTGCTTTTACTATGGCTGTCGCCATTCCAAGACCAAACCGCGTAGCATTTACGGCATTCTTGACTCGACGTGGAGTCCCCGTAGCAGTTGGTGATATTATTTTTGCTGTCTAGACAAATGCGGCTCACTGCATCAAGGTATTTTACTCTTGGGTTACATTTCCGGCAGTGGATGAAAATAATTATTGGTTTAAAAAATATACAGCAGCCGCAGTGCCATGGGCTTATCGCCCTTATGCATTACTTGAATTTCCGTTGACAGCCTAAGAGCATACCATTTGATTGAATGGCACCCTTCTTCACCCTGTTTCTGTGGTCTATTTGGGCACTTATCGGTCGACGGGGCTACTTGACCTGTGTTGATGGTTTCACACCACATCCTAATTATTTGAATGTTACACACGTAGCGCTACGTCAGCTACATACATCATTGATTCATATATACAGAAGTGTGATTCAGTTTATGTCACATGCGATTCAAGTGGGTCCAGCTGGAGCTGCACCTCCTCTGCCTGGACACAGCTGTGGTCTAGTCATAAGCCCTGTCATCATTAATTCAGAGATGGGCAAACGTCCTCAGAATAGAAATGATTTACCATATTGGCTTGCTGAGAGATTAGAGCAACTCGAGGCTGTTTTTCTGCACGCTTCTCCTGTTCAGAAACACAGGATACTTACAATGAGTTTACCGAGTGGTATTATTCCAGCTTTAGCTGATTGTACCACCTGGGGGACGGTGTTTGCTTCAGTGTATACATTGTGCTCAGGCACCCCCTGAATGAGCGTTCTACCGAGCATTCTAAAGAAGGTACAGGATGAACACAGGGCTGTTAAAGCCCTGGAATTAGGGATGAAATTAGTAGGAATGTTCCCTATTGTCACTGATATGATCCTGGCCAACATCAAAGGTGAAGCAATTTGCTTACAAGTGCGCCAACGCCTATTGCTGTAGTGGACGTGGACTGGCAGAGGCAGTTGCCGATTATTATTGTGGAGGCGTGCACCTCATTAGGATGCAATAGTTTGGGACCTTTTACTCAGGTACAAAACAAGCTCCCTCCTGAAAAGGAGGGATGCCTGGTCTTTCCTAAAAAAGCTTGGAATAAAAATCAGCGGCAGCAACAACAGAAGCCCGGCTCTCATGCAGGATCACCTTCACCTGACGCTTCTGAACGTAGATATGATTTGCGTGACCACTCTTAAATTAAGACACCTGAGCGGTTCCAGGTTCCTTATCCTCGTTCTCCTCATTCCTTTCAGGAATCGTCACATCAACAATTGGGCTGAGGAGGGCATCAGGATCGCAGGGAAGGTGAGTGTACGCTGGCTAGACATGACCCGCAGCGCCAGTTTGATGTAAAAGTCATACATGGGGTACTACCTCAATATCGTGCACTATTTCAGAAGAAGAAAGTTGCCGTTGTGACTGCAAAGTATGCCTCAGATGGCGAGAACCCTGCTCTTCGACAGGAGCTGGGCGGTAAACTTCCTGGACAGCGCAGCGGAGGTTACCATAGTGGGGCAGACACTCCACCAGTGTCTGGAGGCAAAAGTAACTGACACTTTTATTTCAGTAGAAACAGCTGATATTCAAGTCACTCCTCCAGATAGACTTTACAAAGTGACCCTCCAAATTGAAGGTGATATTGAACGCCCAGTTAAGGCAGTGATTTGGAAAAACCTCACTTCTTCCTATGATATCTTATTGGCAGAGGTTAATTGGCCTCCCCCTTTTGTCTTGGCTTCCTCTAGAGGGGAAGATGTTATTCTACCCAGTTTTTCACAATATGTTCCAGATGAGGATAAAATGGCTTATGCCTCCAAGTGGGCTTTATTCTTAGCCCCAGCATTATATCGCAATCAGGTTGGTTGGGACCAGGATTCCCCAGTTCATGTGATTGCTTTACGTTCTACACCTCAGCCCCAACCACAGCATCCAATCAAATGGGACGCGAAAGCATCCGTAAGTGAAATATTGACCCAATTGGAATATCAGGATGTGATTGACCCCTATGTTTCATCAATGAATAATCCTTTTTTTCCAATATTGAAACTGGATGGTTCATATAATATATAGTCTTAGCTTACAGACATTTAAACAGTCATGTTTGAATCTTTGCGGTTCAGAACACACAAAGCTCTGCAGTATTGAATAACATTGTTTGCAAAAAATATAAAACCACATTAGATATTTTCAATGGGTTTTTCAATCACTCCATGGCTCCTGAGAACCTGTGATTTGACCGCATCCATCGCCGATATGCAAGATTGCCTATGGGATATATGAATAGCCTTGGTGTGTTTGCGGCACGCATAGTGTCCCTTCAGTATGAGATCGACCCTGATGCCTTCTCGTATGTCGATGACATATACTTGACGGATTATGAATTACAACTGCATCTCTTGCCTGTGGACCACCTTATCACATATTTTTCAATCTTTGGATGCAAATTCAATTTTGCTAAGTCTAACATTGCCTTCTTGGAGGTACTTTTTCTTAGTTACGAACTAAACAATGAAGGTAGGGGGCTGGCCCCCACTTTCAGGAGTAATGCGCTCAATTGCAACCTCCATCTATGCTTAAAAAATTGCAATCATTGCTTGGTTCTTTGAATTTCGGGAGGACATTCTTTCCTGATTATGCCCAGCGTATCAAACCTCTTTACTGTTTGATACAACCTTCTTTCTCAGCTTCCTGTTGCCTTCCGGAACATACTGCAATTCTCCTGTCTCTGCAGTCTGATCTGCTTGCGACCAACTTCTTGTTAACACGTGACAATTCTACAAATTTGATCCTAAGGATTCTACCAGGCGCGTAAGGCTTTACATACTTGATGTTCAATTAGGGGGACTCTGGTCCCATGGCTTATAAATCACGTTTGTTTAGTCGAGCTGAGATGCGTTTCTCTTCTACAGAAATAGTTTTGACAGTAGTCCAGATGGCGATTCTTAAGGAAAGCTCTCTGGCTCAAGGTAAACACATTTTCTTGGTCTCGCCGGTACCTGCGTTAGAAAGGCTAGTATCCCTTGCACTCGCGGTGGATACAATGGGTTAGTTCTTTGACGTTGACTGATGTCAACCTTATTTTTGATCCTTCTTTACAGAGGCAGGAGTTTTTACAATATGAACATGTTCATCCTCCTCCTTTATCATTACTCCCACTTGATCAGTCCAAATGCATTATCTACACTGTTGGATCTGCGCAGCCCCCCATTGGATCAAAACATGCTTATTCTGCAGGCTGCGCAAAAGTGGCAGGTAAGATTGTTGACAGGGATTTTAAATCCTCCTTGGTACACACACAGTCTCTAGGAGATTGCACAGCTCAATTGGCAGAGCTATGTGCTTTGATTTTAGCTCTGGAATTTGCTGACCCCGAGGTTCCTACACTTGAAGTATGCAATTATTTTTAATGCGTACAATCCTTCAATGACAACTTGTTCTTCTGGACAAATTTTTTTTTTCGGGATTCTAAAGGTAGCACAATTAACCATAAAACACTATGGGTTACAGTGGCCGCTCTTAAGGAGCACTTGCCACTCACACATGTTATTCATTGTTTGGGTAATCAACATGTGGGAGCACATGCGGTTGGTAATTCGCTGGCTGATGAGGCAGCCAAATCGGCAGTAGCCACTTGTTCAGTAGCCGCAGTCACTAAGTCTATGACTAAAATTGATGATGACATTCTAGCAGCTATTGCAGTGAAAAAGGAGGGGACGAATTTCGCCCAAGGTTTTACTTCACGTTATTCATATCACTTGTCTTCCGACTAAGTCTCATATGTAACTAATCCATCTGTTGGGGATTGGCTGATTCCCAAAGAGGACCGCAGACTTTCTTTGATCATTGCTGCTCATGAAGGCGTGGCTTCTGCCCATGCCGGAGTAACTGCGACAATTTTACTTTTACAGCAGCGTTTTTGGTGGTGTGGTTTATACCAGCAGGCACGTAAATATGTTCTTTCTTGTGAAATATGTCAACAAATTAAACCTTCTACTGTTCCACGTCTACCCCACACTCAACTTTGCATCTCTACTGAGTCATTTGGCTACATTTATCTAGATCACTGCGGTCCATTAACATCTGACACTGCTTTTAAACACATTTTGAATGCAGTGAATTCATGCACTAGATTTCTTTGGGTTTGGCCGCAACGCAGTGCTGATGCTCGAACTGTCAGGGAGAACATTGCATTGGACTTTGATTCCGTCTTCTACCGGGACCGAAAATACCAGTATTGGCAGTGCATGGCAACAGTTTCATCATCTATCTTTCCAGAGAATGAGATTGGTCATGGGAGAAGCACACAGAAAGTAAATGCCCCAGACCGTGGCCATGCTTAGGAAGTGAAGAAAAAGTTAAAACTCATGCAAAATGACTGGTGACCTAAAAGGTTTGGCAAGGAAAGGGCAGCGGGGTTCCCTTGACCTACTTACCAGAGCGGGTAACAGTGGTGACTCCATTCCAGGTTTTCGCACTGACGCCTCGCTGCACAGACGCCTCGCATCGAGAAAACGAGGAACATGCTGACACCTGCGGCTCCGTGCGGCTCTGAGCCTCCGAGCCCCTAACCAGCTCCTCTCCTCGCCTGACCTGCACTGCAGGACCTTCCATACACGATGATAGCAGCCGGCAGGCAGCTCTCGGAGGAGCCAAGAGCAATAAAAAGGAAAAAAGTATGAGCGCGATTCCATCTTGAGAGCGTGGGGGCAACTCGGAACACAGGTGAGCCTGGCTTTATAAACTTAGCAGGCTAAACAGCTCACAAGCCCACGGCAAGCGCGGGCCTCATTAGCTGGCGGCCGCAGCAAGAGGCGTCCCGATTAGACCGGGTGTTGTGTGTAGATTTAGATTCCGTATATAGGTTTCCCGATTTATGCCCTTATATAGGTACAATTCATATTGCCCTTATTTAGGCATAGAAAATCAAGCCCTTTTTAGGCATTGTCCATGCTAACCAAATACAGGCATGGTCTCCTTCACCCGTCACTCCATGTCACAACGAGTTCTTGGAAAACCAGACTCTTAAGCCTTTAGGAATTTCCCTTGCTTGGATATTGATTTCTCCAAGAACTCATTTATTATGCATGAACATCTATTCCTTAGGGGTTCATTCATGACTTTCTGATGCCCGACTTTTACATCAATACAGGCATTCCTGAACACTTTCAAGGTATAAATATACCTGCACTTGCCTTGGCAAACCACGGTTCCGGTACGGTCCAGTTCGACTGCCTACTTGTGGTTCGCCACAACAAGTTCGGAAGGAGATCGAGTTCCCGCCTGATGCACTGACCAGATGCTGTCATCCTCCTCGCAGAGAATCCAGCTCCAGTGTTTCTGACTCCCCTTGCGGGGTGTTAGATATCGAGTCCTGGAAAGAGATTCCAACCTCACACATTCTAAGGTATGGAGCAGACTAGAACTTAGAGAAACTCTTGGCAACTCTTGGCAAAACTAAAACTATAGCTAGCTATACTTTAGAAAACAGCCCCTACTTCTTACCTCGTACTACAATTAGGTTAGGTACACTGGGGTAGAACTATTTAGAAGCATCAGATGAGTATTCACATTTTAGCCTGTGTTATTAATATATGTATTTTATGAATATATGTCATAGCTACAAACTATGCTATTGCAGTATTATTTTATCTTACTGCTAACCCTGTACGTATTGTACTTTGCATCATGTCTTACGATTGTAGCAGTTAATTTCTCTTGCATGAGAAATAAGACTGTTCAAAAAACCCTTTTTATTGAAACGCCCATCTCTCTATTTCTGTGCAATTCTGTAGAAACGAAGCATGCACGATTGACTGAGTGAAACTGTTATCTATTGTTTCCACTGTTCTGAGATTGTTCTGACTCTGAGGGAAACAAAGTTGTCATGTTTATGCGGTTGTCAGAAACGAATCCCTTCTTGTATATTCAAGAAGTTTCTAGTGACCTTTGAGTTAGCTGGCACACACAAATAATTAAGTTTAATGTACTCGATAGAGACATACTGAGCTCAGTCCTATGTCAAAACTATAGTGTATATTATTCCAATTCGCAGAGCCTATCAGGGAAATAGTAACTACACTACACGGGTGCAGCCTGTGACCCACCCTGCGAGTCCAGCTTGCCCTCCTTCACCTTCAACTGCTGGGGTAGTGAATAGCACTGAACAGTAGTGAGCAATACAACCATGTCCTCCTCCAATTACTACTTGACAACTGTTTCATCCAGCCTACTACCACCTGTCCGTTTTTACCCATTCACTACTGTCTAACATTACCATATACGTCGAGATCATTTTTCAAGAAACCACAGTTACATTTACAAATATATATTAAAAAATACAGTCAGTTTCCACACAGTTAAATGGCGTACAAAAAAACTGAGATCATGAACAATTTTTATGAAAAGGCTGGGAACGGAACAAGCAAAAAGAAGGAGTGCTGGGAAGTCGGTCCGACTAGAAAATTCTCTAGCGACCCCTAAAATAACTAAATATTTTACTAAACAAAGTACAACTGAGCAGGGGAAAACACAAAGAGAACAACAAAATGTGATGAAAATCGATGAGGAAAAGAAACTAGCGAACACTATCAATCTAACTCAAAATCAGTGATGGAGGTAGAGACAAATTGTAACTCTAGAATCTTGGAAGAACTAACTAGTAACCTTGCAATGTTTAAACGAACAAAATCTGTAATACATTAAGTACAGCAAACTTTAGACTACGATGTCACCTGTCCAGACATTAACATCAAGGACTTGGTTTTCTACAAGGATGTACCAAAGGAGTCACGGATAATTCAGAACAGTAACCTACAAAAAGTATTTGATCCAGAAGGATCACTTTCTCATTCACCAGATTTTTCACTTTTAAAGACTACGGTATTCTCTAACAAAAATACCCTGGTATCTAAAGCCCTATTTACCCTACAAAGAATTCTGGAATCAGTTCTTGCCCATTTTTGGAACATTTTGGAAAATTCTGATCAGATGCTGGACAGCCAAATAGGAATGTTAAAAAACATAGTGGAAAAAAAGGAGGAAAGGACAACTAAAAACAACACCACTAGCAGAAAACGGTGAAGACCCAAACGTGGTAAACCTCCTTAAACCAAAAGGTGTCCGTACAACAAAAGATCTAACTCCATTAAACAAAGAAGCAGCAACCCAAACAGGACGGAGTATACCAAAAGTAAAAAAAAGGGAACACAAGACCCTGATCAGATTTATTCCCTAAGAAAACTTTTCAAGGAAAATAACAAGCTAGTCATCTATCAACCGGCCATTGCATATTATCCACTCTACACCAAACAAAAAATAAAAGCATTACCAAATCTGAATACCATTACAGTATCCATTCAAAACGAAACAGAAACTTCTGCAAACCAGCCGTTAGCTTCCACTGGCCAAGAAACCTTGGACAACGAAAGGAAAGAAAATAAAATCAATTGGAAAAGGACAAAAAGAAGGGCTACAAGAAGGTTTGAAAAGAAAGCCCAGAAGACAAGGTTCCGGAATACCTTCTCCCCCACTCCCAAATCTCCTGGAAAGGACAAAAGACTAGAAATAGTACAAATTCAGGCAGAAAGGGAGCAGAAAGTTCCAATAAAAAAACAAAGGGTAAATTTCAATCAACTTAATCTAATGGCTCCAAGTTTCTCTGCAAAAGTGTCTGGAACAAAGGCTGGCTCATAAGGATACTTCATTAAGAAATCAATCCCATGAGGAGATGCACACTCAGTCTGAGAAGACTCAATCATGTAGCCTGGAAATTACAGATCTATTCCCCTCAGTTGACGTCTCGCTTAACCGTGAGAGAATCACATTTTTTTTTCAAATATACAGCCGCTACAGTCTCGATCAAGAAGCTAAATAAAATTAGTAACCTTCCCAGAAAAATCAAAAACCACAACAGCGGTTGTAGAATTTTGGTATCCAGTGATACCAGGAATAATATTAAAGGAAAGCAAGACTCTCCATAAATACGGATTCGACCTGTCAGCAGTACACATTTATTAGACTCAAAGACGCAAAGACTGGAGAATCCTGAAGAAATCAATAAAACGAAAACTTGCCAATAGATTCAAAGGCAAAGAGCTATTAACAATCCTCCAAATGTTTTTAAAGAAAACATATCTGTTTCGATAACGAACGGAGAAAGGAGAAGCTGGAGCAAAAACACACCAATGACCTAAATAACAACAAATTAAGACTCATGGGCTTGGATTGCGGAGAATCTGAATAGCAACACACAGGGTACGGAAAACAAATGCCCTTTTTAACAATGGCTTGACCATCTTTTCCTTGAATATTACTGGAATGACACAGGAGAAATTAGCCCTAATTACGGAAAACCGACCAGGGATCGTGGCCTTACAAGAAACATGGTCAACAACATCTTTTGACCAACAAGACTATTTTGTATATGATATTCCTGCAGAACAGGTAGAACGGAGACATGCCAAAGGCAGGATAGCAATTTTTCTTAATGAAGACTTCAACTGGGACCAAGAAATCATCCCAATAAACTCAAAGAACGTTCAATGTATTAAGGTAAAACTTGGGATTGCTCCATTAGAAACGCTGAAAATCCTCCTCATATTTAAAGTCTATATCCCCCCTGGATCAAAAATGGATACATTAGCAATAAAAATATTGAAGGGAATAGAAAAGGTAGTAGAAGACCAAGGCTATCCATCAGTCTTTATAACCGGCAACTTAAACGGAAAAATATCTAGCAACCTACTCAAAAAATGGGGTAATTGTGAAAAAGAAGTCCTGGCAATTCCAACTCCTCTATTTTCAAAAGGAAAATTGCGATGGCCCAACCATTATAGATCATGTACTCAAAAAACCCGACTACAAACTTTGAAGCAGTCATTAAGAATTTGGTACAATCTTTACAGGAAAATCTAAAACAACGAGGGCAAAGAGCGGAACAAAATAAAAGACGGAACTTAGATACAAAGGCAACAGAATTAAATAAATTAATAAGGTCGCCGTTCTTTCAATTCTCTGACACAAAACAACGTAAAATTAACAAATTAAAAAACCGGCGCAGGAGAGAAAAAGAAATAAATGCATGACAAAAACTGGACGGACAGATAGCTGCTAAATAGAATAACCAACATGCATATTGGAATAAAATCGCCAAAGAAACAGGCACAAAAAATCATTACATACTATCCCAGTACCCCTCACGGGATGGGACAAATATTTAACCAATTTATATGAAATTAAAGCAGACTCCAGCCAGCACAAACAGAATGGCAAGTAACTCAGGAGTAAACACTCTAGATAACAGAGCTCCATCTCCTTCTCTAATCGAACTCTATATAAAAAAGGCAAGAACGTCGGAGCAACAGGTCCGGAACAAATTCCAATTTAGGTCCTCCAAAGCAATCCTAAAGAATGGAGCAAGTTAATTAGCATGCCTCTTTCGCCATATTTTTGATACAGGGGAAGTCCCAAATTCTTGGAAGGGGAGTATCGTAATCCCAATACTTAAGAAGGGCCCAAGGATGCTCCCCTGTAACTACAGGCAGACAGCTCTCCTGGATGCAACAGGGAACATTTTTGCAGCAGCAGTATTAGAGCATTTTAAAGACTGGGCATTCTCATCAGGCTTAATTACCCAATATCAAGCTGGGTTTAGACCAAAACATTCGGTCACAGATAACATTGCAGCATTGCAAACAATAATCGACAAATATATAACCTCAAAATCTCCGGTTGTATATGCAGTTTTCGTTGACTTTACAACTGCATTTGATAGGGTGGACAGAGGAACGCTATGGAGAAACCTCCATAAAATGGGAATCCCGGATAACCTCCTTTCTGTAATAACATAATTATATTCAGGGACTTGGTGCCAAGTCCAAATGAGGAGGAAGAAGGGTCTTACAAGCCCAATAGCTACACCAAACATCCTTAGACAAGTATGTCTTCTAGCGCCCTTACTGTTTTCCCTATATCTCAGCCTCTGACAAGTCTGAAATTTCCCACCAAAAATCGCATCCCATAAAATCTACACCATGATGTATGCAGACGACGTAGTCATCCTTGATTTAAACACCATTTGGTCTACAAAGGAATCTGCAAGCAGTCTACAAATACACGGAAGAGAATTACTTACTACCGAACATTACCAAAACAAAAATAATCCCATTCTCAGGAAGGAAACGGTTTGCCAAATACAATTGGACTTTAGGGGGAAAATCACTGGTAGTGGCAAAGGAATACACATACCTAGGGAAAATATTTACACAATCTCTGCAAAATCTGCTTCATATACAGAATCTGAGCCGAAAAGTTGACGTCCATGTGGGGGCACTTTCACGATTATATGCCTCGACCGACCAAAGGCACTTTTCCTCTCTCCTTCAAGTATACTGCGCTAAGATCCCAGCAGTACTATCATACGCACATGAATATATTCCACTAAATAAAATGGAAACATCTGGATTTGAAAGAAGGGAATGTCCTCCGGGAACTAACTAAGATGTCGCAAGCTGTACCAGTACAAGCTCTTCATCTCGAATTCTCACTAGTTAGTTCATATGCAAGAGGAATCACTAATATTATAAGATGGGCATACAATCTCATCCACGCGGAACAAGGTACCCTACAGTCCCTATTAAAAATAGAGACATTTGAATAAGGATCACTGAAATATGTATTCTGTAGGAACGTCGCATTTGCTTTTAAAATCAAAATCAAACGTCAACACCGATTTCAACAAGCTAAGCAGACTCAAAGAACAATTGTTTCAACAAGAAGTCGCTCTCACATCAGCTCGAAAGACCTTCGAATTGAAGGTGGCGAGAATCGCAAGTGAGATACATTCGCTACTAAACCCGAATCTCCCACTCCATTTTGGAGAATGAATACACCAAATATTTCATGCGTCTGATACGGAGAGCCTTGCTTACTATTTTAAACTCGTGGGTTCCTTGTTTCTTCCTTTTAGACTCATTTTTGGAGTAATTCCGGTCTTTATTCAATCTATTTTTTCCAGCTCCTATGGAGGGTTTCCCCTGGAGCTCCCGTTAGTTTCTGGCATTATGGTTCTCCTATTATTGCTTCACAATGGATGCTCAATTTTGTGGAGCTGCCAAACCTGGTCCAGTGGCAACTGTACCATGATAGAATGCAGCAGCTTTTTGGTTCTATGCCAGTGAAGTCATTTGCCATCGACTACTGGTTGACCTTCCCTTATGCTTACTTCACCTGCATGCAACCTGTGTTCTACTGCCACCGGTGCCCTTTTCAATGGGCCATGGATGTCTGCCTCTCCAATACCACACATGCTGCCCTGGAATGCAATCTGTTAATAGGTCCGTTGACCAGGAATGTGCCATGAGTAAGCGTTTGGTGTGCAATCCCCTACTTGGACCAACAGCAGACTTGAGTACCTGTGCTCATGCGTAGTGCCTCATAGACAGGAGTTTTATCGAAGTTAACACAGGTTGCCCTGAGATGCTCCTAAAGGCCTCTGGATATGAGGAGCATGTATGCTCGTTCTACCTACTTAACTGGGTGGCATACCTTTTTACTAGGAAAGGAACGGACAACATCCTGGAGTTTATGGCATTCTGCTTTTCCGGTATTATTTTTGTCTCCGACGATTTACGTTGTATGGATGACTTTTTCAGTACCCAAATGGAATCATTAAAATAAATATATATCTTGGAATCATTTTGGGGGGGGTTTAGTTTTTGCTGTAAGTCCCTAATAAATGGTACCTCTCGTACCTAGGGCATGGATACTGAAGACGGTCCACTGGGGTTGCAGCACTGATTGTGCCACTCAGTGACCCCTCACCAAGGCTATGCCATTGCAGGCTGTATGTCTTGATGCAGAGAAATCAGATGAGTCAACATGACACACAGCCCTGTGTGCCACGCCTTCCAATACACTACATGAGATTTAGATAAGCCCCCCCTATTGCAGGCCTTTAGCCCTATAGCAGGGTGCACTATATCCTATATGTGGGCATATCGGCATGAGCAGATATGCCCCTATAATGTCCAGTCCATTCTGAGATGTTGTAAGTGCACCAGGAACCCATAAAGATTACATGGGCTAGATACTTGTCAACACAAGTTTCCTAGCTCTATGATAGCTTCACTGCTTTCTAAGTTGTTTGGTACCAAACATCTTGTCTTAATAAATCCTCACTAACTCCAGTCTGGGATTTATAAAAACAAAGCCCACAAGAGGCCCTTTTAGAGGGTTCCCTGAAAACCTACCAAGCACTTGTGTGGCTCCTGGCTTGTTTTCACCAGCCTGCCACCGCAAAAAATGTTTCTGACCTCATGGGGTGAGAGCCAGTGCTCTCAGAGGACATAGACAAAGCCTCCTCTGGTGCAGGTGCTTCACACCTCGGACCTGATAATTCTCGCCTCTGTGCCTATTCCAATCATGGAGTCCCACTCTGCAACTCTGGGCAATAGCTTGCTTAATCTCCACAACGGCCCCCACAATGCTAAGGATGCCTGGCCTCCACCTTGGGGGTGCCCAGGAGTGGATGCCTCACAGGGAAAGCCAGGATGGGTTCCACAGCGGTATTCGTACAAGCGCCTTGAGACCCTTGCGGGTGAGTAGTGCGCTATACAAGTATCAAATTTACATTTACATTTACATTACAGGATGGTCTTCCAGGGGGGAGAGCCTCAAAGGCAATGCCACCTTTGAAATCCAACCCAGGAACCTCCAGATCGTGGTGGAGGCCAAGCCCCCTTTCCTGCTCTACTTTTGGTGTGAGGAGAGGCAGGAATCTGGTCGAAGTGGGGGAAAAAAAGTAGGGGAACTGTGGGCAGAGAATCAGAGGGCGGGAATAACCCGAGGATTGGATCGGTGGGCGAAGTCAGAGGTGTGGCTAGAATGCTCAAAACATCCCAATTTTCTGTATTTGTTTGGCATTTCACTAACCAGTTACAGCTTATTCTTATTTAATTCAACCAATGTATACACATGATTATTTAAGGTTTAATAAGAGTCATTTACTTTAAAATACATTCAGAAAGTGGGACATGTTTCCAATCACAAAATGTCCCAAATATGCTTAAAAGTGGAAGCACATGACATTTGTCTCTGAGCCATAGAGTTTCTGTCATCAGCCCTTCTACTCCCTTTTCCCACAAGAACTGGTCAAATTTGAATGGCAAAATATCTTAGTTTGCAATTGTTTTCCACATAATTGTGGCCCTGCCACATTTGCCACATAATATATCACCTGCTGAACAATTTGACCATTTTAACAAAACAAATTGTATATAGATCAAACGGATCAAAAGTTACAAAAAAAATTTGACTTATGTTGATGCTAAGTGGACGACACTTTGCAAAGGTTGACTGATCACCTTTCTCACTGCTGTATTTGTATGTTACACTGGTACTAATCAGGCAAAATCTTTCCACAGACTGTTATCATGTGTAAAATGTCAAAATAATAAAGTATCGGGAAATATTCTGCAATACCCTGCAGCCTTTTTTGCTGCATAATTTAGTCAACACTGCTGCCTAATTTTGTCCTCCTTTTCTGCATAATTCCAGTGACCCCCCAAAGCAGGCAGCACATGTTAAAAGTGCTTGCGCATGAAGCAGAGAGACCGTGAAGTTTGCAAACTTAGTTTGGTGTGTGTGCAAATCCTGCTTTGCCGATCCCTGGTGAGTTGCAGCTACTACTGCTGAAACAAGGCCAATGGACGTACCAAAGGGTGAGGCAGACTGGCCTCAAGAGCAGGGCCGGCGTTATTGCTGGTGGAGCTCTGTACGACAATGTTTGTTGGTGCCCCCCCCATAACTCCCTGTGACATGGATTCCCTCACTACCACCCTTTAACAGTGCCCCTCACGTCACCATAACCAAACTCTCTCTCAGATGCATTTAACTGGATTTACAGCGCCTCTCATACTAGTGTAAGATGTCAGAGCACTTTACATCACACACATTACAGAGAGACAATTAATCATATGTGTGTAAATCTCTGTACAGGAAATGTTAGACAAAGGACTACAAGGTGTAGGGGCCACATGACAACCATACTAGTAGGCAATACAGTTTAATAGTGATTGGTCTGGAAAAACACAAACTGAGAAAGTAAAAAGTAATACCATGATTGGAGTTCTCTTTAATAATCAAAATTGATTTCCATCTGAATGAACACCTTTTGCAACGTTAGGATGATCAAAGACTGGGGAAAAAGACCATAACGCTCCAATTTTAACCTTGCAGTTTGCATGCAGCTCTAAGATGACAGTTAATAGCTCACTGTTCTATGTTTAGATTTTAACTTATAAACTGCAAGTAACACAAGGATCTCTCTGACAAAAGCAGTGACTCACTGACCTATTTATATTATGTCATTTTGTGATCTTCATGGTGCATGTTCTTTGCAGCAGGCACATTAACCGTCTGCGCTACCTTTTCATGAGTCAAAACTTCCACTAGACAAGATGCTGATCTCCCTCTAGGAAGAACATTAACCACCAGCGTTATCATGACATTTTTATTGTTTCTGGAAATTGCTAGAGGCCAGGAAGGTGGTAGCAAGTGCTTTTAGAACCATAATATACTTGCACACATAATGCCCCCACCCAAGGTCAGCGCCCGTAGCGATCACAACGGTCGCACTGCCCTAGAGCCAGCCCTTCTCAAGGATCCTGTGACCTCAGTGACAGAGTCACTGTTGCTCTAGGGTGTGCTGCTTCATAGGCCTGCCCTCAAGACAGGAGATGAACTTCAATATGGATTGTGGTGGACAGGCCTTCAAGGTTAACTCACACTTGCCACCGCTAGGGTCCACCTGCTGGTGCTAAGAATCCAGGGCTTCAGAGGTCTAGCGAGGCCATCTAAGGTCTAGCATGGGAATGTGCTCCCTCAGGAGAGTGGTCTGGGGGACTGGCCATGAAGGCTGAACCTGGTTCCCCAGTTCCAAATTCGACAGATCTGACCATGGTGCCACATCCTCTCCCCCACTAAACACCATACTGTCCCACTGAGAGAAACTCGCACTGCCTTCAACTACAACCCAATTGTGCCCTGCTATAAACACCTGGATGCAACTCAATTCAAAGGACACACTAGACAAGAGCAATGTAGCATACAAAGAACAACCACCGGCAGGAGATCCCACCTCGTTGCCAAGACCTGGAACACCCTCCTACTGAGCCTACGACAAACCCAAGACCTGCTGACCTTCAGAAGGCTACTCAAGACCTGGCTGTTTGATCAGTAGCGCCCCCCCCCCAAGCGCCTTGAGACCCTTGCGGGTATGTAGTGCGCTCTACAAATGACTTATTGATTGATTGATTGATTGAATGTGCTGACTAAAATGTTTTTTTTATTTTTATTTATAAAGTTTTTGATAGCGCCAGCTAGACCCGTGGGTATCAGAGCACTTTACATACACAAAGGCAAAGAAAAATTGCATAACCTTGCAGGACATGAAGGTGCATAAAGGTATAAGCAAAGACATAATGCTTATGTATACAGTGAGGGGAGAAAACGTAGGTGGTTAAAACAGTCAGGTAACCGCCATCCTTGAGGGTCAAAGTGAGGGGGGAGTCCCTTAGGTTATTGATGCCTAGGTTGCTTGACTTGGTCGGTAAAGTATTGGTTGAGGAGAAGAAGTTTGAGGTCCTTTTTTAAGCAAGAGGGGTTGCATCTGAGGTCAATAGGGAGTGCATTCAACATCCTGGGTATGTTACCAGAGAAGGATCGGCACTGGGTTGTTTTTATTTTCAGTTTCGGAGGGATGAGAAGAAGTGAGTTGGTGCTTCTTAGAGTTCTGGATTTTCTTGCTTTTACCAGTTTGCTGTTTATTTCAGAGCACTGTACAGTTTGATTTAAAGTTCAGGCTTACTTGTATATAAATGTATGCCTGTAGATAGCCGAATGTTCTAACATGAATCCTGCCCTGTATACCATTGTCTGAAAAACACCAGCACTTATTACAGTCTGCCAGTGTTCAGTTAATTCAGAGATGAGCAGAACAACAGTTGTTTATTTATTCAATATACATTTAAACAACTAAAACCTGCTGCCCAGGCCATTCTTGTAGCTTTGGAGGCCTAAAATAGTCTGAATGGTCACTCTTGTAGTAGTGTGACAGTTGTGTTTGCATAGGTACTGTCTTTGGCTGCGCTGACAGGGGCAATGGGTGGTGCAAACTGCAGTGGCCTCTTGATGAGAGCCCTGGCACTTCTTATTTTACAAATGAAGCACTGTACTAATGTCAGGTAGGGGCAGCACAGTTCAGAGGCACCCATCAGATGCTGGCTCTAGAGATCAATATGGCAGATCGAGCCACCTTGGGTGGTATTGTATCAGAATATCATTTTCACAATTTCACCTGATATAAATAGGGCCCTAAATATCGTTTACAAAAATATCATGTCATTGTAGTCAATAATAGAATGTCGACACTCGTGGACACAATTTTAGAGATGATATTTATGACACAATATTTAAATCAGGACAATATTTCTCTATGCCATATTCTAAGATATAACCACCTGGGGCTAACCAATGCACCAGAGGAAGAGACTGGATAGAAGAGGGTCTAAGAACAGTACACGTGGGTAAACATGCAGTCAGGTTTAAAGGTAAGAATCCCCTTTACAGGACCCAATAGTAAAACAGCAAAGGGTCCTGAGAGGTCAGGCAAAGAGAGACAGGAATCTGCATTTCTTAAGTTTTCTGAGGGACATCACATTTGAGAACTATTATCACTAAGCTACAGACTTCCTGATCCAGTGTTTAATGTTGAGGCTTCTCAGCATGTGATGCTTTGTGAATTATATCTTCTCAATAAATTCATATTTTACATCACAAAAGGGTTAACTAACACCATGTGACATATGACTACTTTTCTATTGTAATCCATGGACTTTACTGGTATTTGCCCTACACCACATATACTGCGCAAAGTTTTGGTCAGTGAGGAAGATGCCAAAGTAGGGCTGTGGCGGGAGGTTGAGGCAGAGATTGATTATGAAGGGTTCATCTTGCAAGGTCGGCCATCAACAGTTTTCTCTTCAAACTCCTCCCCAATTTTGAAGTTGATCTCGGTGGTATGGACCGTGGTGGAGGTTTTGATGTAGAAGGTTTCGCAATCCTGCTTGATCTCCACAGATGGTTTAGATGCTGCAGCCACAGCAATCTTCCGCGGCATGACATTGACGCTTAGCGCCCTCAGTAGCTCATCAAAGTTCTCAGAGTGCCTCATCTTCCATTTCCAGTCGAAGTTCGGCATGTTTTCAGGATGGGTCTGGAGCTGTGCGAGAGGGCTGGTGGCAGGTGCGCCTGGGGAGGGAGCTCCTAAGGCTGGCTTCTTGTGCCCTGTGACAGGGCTCTGTGTGCTCAGCACCCCGAAATCCCTCTGTGAGCACCTTTTTAATCAACCGAGCGCCAGCCCCCCGTCAACGGTAGGTCGAGGACCGGGACGCGTGCCTCTGCAGTGTGGGAGCCGCTCCCGCCTGCTGATCTCCGCGGTCTGTGTGCTGCCTGCAGCCGTCCCCTCCCATGCCTGCTGGCTGCTTCCTGGGAGAAAAAGTACCAACATCCTAGAAAAAGCAAAGTAAAGTGAAATGTAAGCAGGAACAACATGGTTACCAATCCACCTATCAATCAGGCATTGCACTACTGCCAGGTCTGCAGCACTTCCGCACCCAGCGCAAACAATGCTGGTCAAAGAAAGACAAGAAAGCAAAAGTAGCACATCATTAGAAAACTCTGCAAAGTAGCGCTAATGTGTTTGGGTGTGAATAAAATCAATCTGGCCACTTCGCGAACACTCAGACGTGCTTTATTACGTTTTTTATTTATTATTCATAGTTTGAACCTTTTATTCCCAAAGCACACTGTGGATACAAAAATGTCAAAAAAAGACCTGACAAAAGTGTTTTTTTCTGTTTTTGGATCCATTTTACAGGGGAACAAATAAACAAAAGGAGGAAAGAGAGGTGAGAACCGTTTCTTGAGGTCACAGTTTTCTGTAAGTGAGACAGAAAGAGAGGGAATAAGAGAAAGAAAGAGAGGGGTCAGCTGACAGGGGCAAAGCAGGAGAAGTGGACAGTGTCACTGGCAAGAAGGAAAAGAGTCCTTTTCCTGCTCTGCCAGCCACGCCCCGAACTGCCACGAACGCCGAGCCTTCTTTGCAGGCCTTGGCTATTTTTGTGGTCAAAGTAGGGGAATGGAATCTACAGGAAAAAAGAAGAAGGGGCACGCTGTGCCCTGCCGATCCTGCCCACTAGACCACTGCTGTACCACCTTTAGGGCGAGACAGATGAGGTGAACCCCTCCTTGAAATTCCACCATCTTGAGATGGTGAGAAAACCTCCTAGAATGGATAGGAAGGGGTCACTAGAGGGTGCAGACTCCCTAAAGGTAAATATCCAATTGGCTACTACCTGTGTCCCCTTGTAACACCCCTAAATTCAGTATTTAGGTGGCACCCCAAGACCTAAACATCAGCTTTGACAGACACAAAAAGACCAGCACAAAGAAGACCCACTGCTCAAGAGCTGAAGTCCTGCTGCAGAAGAAAAAGCTGCCAAACCCTGCCAGCTGCTCCCAGGCCTCAACAATCGCTGATGCTGTTGTCATCCTGCAACCTGAAAGGACTCCAGGAACCAGGAACCCCAGAGCACCTGCAGCCGCTGAGAAATCACAGTGACGCTCCTGTGGAGTGCTGGTATTACTCTGCTGCACAGCGCAGTCACCGATCCCATGAAGTCCGGTTTAATGATGTGCTGCACCCCGATGACCTCGACACAGCGCCAAAGATAGAAAAGGTAAAACAGCTCTGGAAGGTCAGATCTGTCTCCCCACCCAGTTTGGAGACACAAGCACCTACCAGAGCTGCGGCATACCAATACCCGGGGGTACCAGAACATCAACAGAAAACACCAAGAGGTAGAGTCCACAATTCGGACTCTCAAAGCACCAGATGCAAGCACTTATTGAAGGACATTGAGACACCAGAGACCCACTTCCTGCGTGGCCCAGCTGTCCTGAGATTGCCCCTTCAAGTTGCCTGCTCCTGACTGTGAGGACCTCAAGATACACAACGCCCGGCTGACCTATTTGCTGTGCACCTGACCCCAGCACTGACCAACCAGCCTTGCTCCCATGGTCCCTAGGCCCTTGAAACCTCCTTTCTCTTGGGAGACCCATCGGACTTACCTGTAAATCCCTCTGTGCAGTGCTTTTTCACTTGCCCCCTTCGTCTTTGCACACCAGTTCCAAGACATCCGCACCACTACTCCTCAACCGATCCAGGATGCTCCCAAACTTCTCCTGCTTGAACTTTTGTCCTGGTCCTGACCTCGACCTTTTGGTGAAGGAGACCTTTGCAAAAGTATTGCCTGGTTTCCATGCAATATTCAGTTTTTTCCCAATTATTTTCTATGGTGCGTAATTGTACATAGAAGTGATATATTTATTGAATTTCGAAACTTCTTAACTACAAAAGTATTTATCCAAGAACTGATCTTGAAAATTGTATAAAAATTGATGTTATTTTTGCAAATTGGTCTCAGATTTATACTTCAGTGTGTCTCTCAATCATTGAGTCTGCGAGTACAACAAATGCTTAACACTACCCTCTGATAAGCCTAACTGCATGCCCACACTAACAAAAAAAGAGAGTTAGTGTTATCTACATTTACCTCTACCTACCTTTTAGGGATCTCTTGCCCTCTCTACATAGTGTACTTCGTTTTAGTACACTGTACAGAGAGGCGATTTCCTACATTATCATTCCATTCTGTTAATTCACTTTTACTTTTTACATAGAGAGTGTAGTGACCAGATATAACAGTAACTCCTTCAAGAAATATGATAGCTACATTAGTATATGTTCTTCCAGAAATAGATATTTGTCCTGCTTTGAAATTTGTAATCTCTGTTTCCATTTTACTTCCATCTGCTCTGCATCAATCTAGCGCTAAAATAAGATACTTCCCAGACAAGGTTGAAATAAGATCTGAATTAAAATTTGGGCAGGTATTGTTATGTGCAGCTTGTTTGAACAATCTGTAAAAAAATACAGTTTTCCTATCTGGCAGTGTTAAATTAAGAAATTGATCTGAATCAATTTCTGAACTTGATATGAGTGAGGAATATTCAAACTCATAGTTCCATGAGTGAGAAAGTCCAAATAACTCATCAATACACACTTCTTCTTCAAAAACTCCACACATCACCATTAGAAACTCCTGTGCATCCTGCTGAGTGTTTGGAGCAAATTGTACAGATCCACCACATATGTCTACATGGCCTCAAATGTGTGAAGCATGTTGTGTTTTAGTCCTATCACTACGTAAACGTTGCAACAAAGTACACGGTTCACAAAACAATCTGTTCTATGGTTTCTGTACAATTGCATATACAAGATGAGGTAAACTAAAGAGTATTTTTAGAACAACATTTGTGTAACATTTGGCACGAGAGGGGTTTGACAACTGGTAACCAAGAATATCTCCCTCATTCTAAATTTGTTTTTCTGAACAACTTCTTTGTTCTCTATCAACAATATCACTACACTTCTTTGAAAGTTTTCGCTTTGGACAGATGGTCTGGACAGATGGTCTGGTTTTCATAAATGGGATACTGTCCTAAATGAGGAGCTTAAAAACTTTGTGATTGATTGTATTCTATAACACAACTTTGATCAGCACTTACTTTGCTGTTTCAAATGCAACTAGATTCAAACTGGACAATGTCCTAACTTGCGATAAGGCTACATATGACATAGCTTTCTTAAACACAGTACTCCCAATGTTAACAAATGCTGTGTCTACACTTAAACCTTGAGATTTATGAATAGTTACAGCGTATGCTAGAGAAACTGGAATCTTTTTCCGTCGCACATGTAAGCCTTTCACAAGCAAGAAATGTACAATGGACCTTTCAATCTGCTTTAAGCTATAAATCTGATGAAATTAAATTGCTATGTACTCTATCTCCCAACTGTTAGGAAAACTAATGAAATCAATAATTTTACCCATAGCACCATGAACTAATATTTCCTCAACATTTAAATTTGAATGAAAAATTACTCTACAGTTCTTGGAAACACTCAATTATTTCTCCAATCCTGCAGTTCTTGAAGCAGATTTTTCCAATTAATTCAGTTTTGCTTGTACCTTTTCATTTAAGAATACTGTGAAACCCCGGTGTTTCATTTTGTCTTTTGCCAACAATTCCAAAATGTCATCTTTATCCAATACCAGTAATTCTTTGTTGAAAGAAGCGCACTCTGTTAGTGTTGGCATTAGGAACACATTTGGTTTTCCTTCTGAAATTAAAGTGAACATTATCTCTGCTGCTTTCTTGTTCATTGAAAACAATTTTTTAGAAGACTTTCTGGCAGAAATTTCCCTCTTTCGAAAGAACACCTACTCTAATATCCTTCAGAATATTCCAATATTCAACATTAGATGCTTGTTGCATATTACTAACAAGTTCTTGGTATAGGAAGTTTAGCCACATATTGGCATTTTCAATGCTTCCCAAAGAATTCCGACTCTCATCATGAACCAGAGTTTTTAAACACAGGCTATCATTTCAGAGATGTTAGTTGCAATAGATCTCCAATAACAATCAAGTGTTTTCCTCCAAATAGGACATCGTAGTCTGTTTTTAGAATCTGTTGCATTGTCAAATGTGCAAAGGCAAGAATTACGTTTGAGACCATTCTCACCTCATTGATGATTAAAAGCTTTAACCTTTTAAGCGCTCTTGACACTTCATGGCAATCTGCACCAGATAACTTTTGGTATTCTACTTAGGTTTTATGCTCCACAGGCAGCAACAAAAGTCAGTGTAAAGTAATTCCTTTGATATTATGTGCAGCTAATCCAATGGGTGCTATTACTACAAATGACAGATTACACTCTGAAGTCTTCTGTAGGAAAGCAGTAAGAACAAGTATTAAAAAGCTCTAACCGGCGCCAGCTTGAATGCTGACATACAACAGTATATGCTTAAATGATGTGCATACACCCTCTTTCTTTTCATAGAGGAATCCATGCTCAACTTTGTCTTTTACCTCCATATATTTTTCTTTTTGCCCGTCAATTAGCTGTCTAACGCACTCTTTCAAATCAATAGTTTCCTTTCTTGCTTGTTCCATTGCAGTCACCACCTCATTCATTGCAATGGCAGTTTCCTATTCAATTATTGGTTGTCCAAGAGGATCGTGACTTAAAGGACCTAAACTTTGGCTGTTTAGTGAACTCTCCCTATCTATCTGAGCAGCAATTGTTTCTTTCAGTTCAATTTCATTATGTAACATTTTTAAACAGTCAGGAAGTACTGAACACTCAAAGCCATCCTTTGCAGCATTGAAAGAGCCTTCTTAGCAACCAAACTCTCCCGATAATTCTGATTCAGAACGCCAAAGCTTACACAGCTGCAGAAGTACCAAATAGAAACACTTTCTTTTTTCAGCAGTCTGGCTATTCAGTTTCCTATGCGTAATTAGGCTGCCATTGCTTTTTAGTACCAAACAGCCATTGCAACCAACTACTGTAAATATATCTTTATCTACAATTTCTGTGACAATGTTTCTATATCTGTAGTTTTGAAATATTTCATAAACACATTCAATTTCTAGATGGGGACTGCTTTTTGCATAGTAAAGATCAAACATGTTTGTTTTTAAAATGTCTGTACTTTCCTGAAAATAATTAAACACTCCGTTTGTGTGCATGCTAGACCTAGAATCACCCAAACAATTTCTCTTTACTTATACTCAACACTAGCTAAACTCAACCGATCATAGGTATTATACAATGCAATTTCTCTGTATGAAAGCATCTTCAAACTGAAGCTGTACAATTTCTTCGTTATAGGCTTTTTTTGCAGAAATCTCCTCCCACAAATATTTTACGCAGTCACTTTTCACTGCGCCCTCCCTGCGACTCCAATGATGCGTCTTATTTACAGTATGACGCATCATGTCGCAAGGAGTCACAGATACGTCAGTATTTCTGACGTATCTGTAGGCGCAAAAGTGACGCATTGCTGGAGTGTGTCACAAAAGTGACGCAACTCCAGCAATGTGTCCTTTCACATGGGGCAAGCCCATGTGAAAGGGCCTGTGTCAGTCTTACGCCTGCTGTGAGGCAGGCGCAAGATATTGACGCATTTGCACCCTAGAAGTGGCGCAGTGAAATCTCGTAGATTTCACTGCGTCACTTCTACGATGCTTACTTACGTGGGAACGCCCACCCTGCATACATTATACCTGACGCAGGTATAATGTAGCGCAGGGGTTTACAAAGTGACGCATCTAGGTAGATGCGTCACTTTGTAAATATGGCGCATCATGGCGCATGTTTTACGCCACTGGTGCGTCACAAAAAGTGACGCACCGGTGGCGCAAAAGTGACGCAGGGGCTCATAAATGAGCCCCTGTGTTTTTAACATTTGGCCATCTCACGCTGTGGAATAAAAAGCTATGGGTGCGTTTGTGAGGTGTACCTATTTTTATTTGAGACCTTTTGTGTCTCTCTTTCCTTGGGGGTCTTGCTTTTCTCTTTCAATTTTTACACCTTTCCTGCACTGGACCCTTTTATTGTACTTTATATGAGAAAGTCATCGATGATGATAAGTACGTGGGAAAGCTGGTGAGAACCTGCCAGTAGCTCCTCTGGTAGTGCACATGTGAGATACTTTCTCATTTTCCTACACTTTTCTGCACCTTTCTATCTATGCGATATATATATTACCCATATGCCGATTGGTGCTATTTTGAGTGATTTGTTTTCTGTTTTTTGACTGGCACGTTTCCTGATTGTGTGATTTTTTTTAATGAAAAAAGAAGTATTTAGTAAGGCATAGGGGAATAGGTCAAGAGTTCATGAATTTTATAGTGCTTGATAGCCTTATCTGTGGAGAAAGTAAACCATGTGACTGATAACTGCATGACATAGACAGAAACTGTCTAGCTTTTACAGACAACCAGATGGCTGCTATACTTTCTGGGCCTTCACTTTTTCCTGATTCTGGGCTCTCGAATACCACCTCAGAGAGAGAGGAATGGGAAAAATTAAGTAATGTCAAGAAGCGAAAAGTGAGAGTGGCATTACACGGGCCTTTGATGAATGAATATTATCGAGCAGGTGCAGCCCCCACCAGCTTGTTGGTTAGAATTGAGCCCAGGATTTTCCTGGAAGATAAGCAGTTCCAGGTAGATTGAAGTTTCATCGTCAACAAATGTACTAGAGATTGGTTGATTTTAATCATTCAGACTGCTAAAAGACTGAGAGAGGAACTGTTGAAAGAGATTCTGGAGTTAGAGGAGAATATAAAAGCAGACTCGACCATTGTGGATGCAAAGGAGCAGCTCCAGAGAAATCAGGATGATCTGAGTGAATATAAGAATTATATGGTTAATCAAAAGGTTAAAGGTCTTAGGAGAAATCTAGAAAGATATTCACATGAGTGGGCTTTCCCCTATATTGAAGATAAGTACTACCAGCAAGGGAGTGAGCAGGTACCACAAAATAGATATCAGAGGGGTAGCCGTGTACAACCTAGACGCACCCCCCAAACCTGGACTTTTGATAACACATCGAGCAAAGAAGACGAGGGGGCGCAGGCATCTGAGCAAGGGAGGGTGAGATTTAACCCCCAGGTTCAAACAAATCAGGATTTGGGAGTGTTGTTACATTCTTTTTTAGCTCAGACCCAAAGGGGAAACAGAGGGGGAGGAACGAGGGGCAGAGGCAGGGCCCACCAGAATCAGGCACAGACATGGCAGATGTTCTCACCCCGGGTGACCAGGAGTAGGGGCAGAACCCCGATCTGAACAACATTGTAGTTAACTTGTCCTATCATCAACTAACATCGGATGAATGGAGGGTGCTTAATAAAGGCCTGGGGTATGTCCCTACCCCACGTCATGATTCCTTCAAATGCAAAATGGAGTTACAAGAAGTCATGAGGAAGATACAGATCAAAAAGTTCTTTGCCAATAAGGAATTAGATCCCCCTCAATTTTTTCCACTACCCTTCACCGTCCTTTACATTTTTGTCCACCCAGTTCCTCGGCTAGTCCTGAAGTTTTTGTGTTTGAAAGGAAACTCTTGGATGAAATAAAGCTGCTGGAAGAATCACAGAAGCAGCATATTTTCACCAACATGAGTCAGTACGACTGGCAAGCGGTTAAGTCCTCACAGGACAATGCTTCACTTACAATAAAGTCAGCTGATAAAGGTGGGACAATTGTCCTCATGAACACCCTGGACTATGATACTGAAGTGAGGAGGCTACTAGGGGATAAGAAGAACAATCAACCGTTGCCGTGAGACCCCACTAAGGAACTCCTTGGTGTAATTACAACTATGGTTGGACAAGCAAAAGAAAAGAAATGGATAACTAGTAAGGAGGAAGACTTTTTAAGCAATGTAAAGCCCAGAACACCGGCATTTTACATTCTGCCCAAAATTCATAAGGCGCAACGTCCACCCCCAGGACACCCGATAGCTTCGGGGATCTCTTCTGTGTTAGAGCCACTCTCGCAGTTCGCTGATTTCTTTCTAAGAGAGTCAGTGTTGACACAACCGTCCTATGTGCAGGATGCAACTGATATCCTGAATATCATCCAAGATATGGACTTTGACCCATCACATCAGTTTTTAGTAACGATCGATATTGAATCTCTGTACACTAGCATACCCCAAGAGGCAACGCTGATGGCAGCAGCTCGCGCTATTGGGGCCCAGGAGTGGTTTTACGATACTCCACAGTCCTTTGTGATGCAGTGTATTGAGATTGCTCTGACCCGCATTTATTTCTGCTACAATAATGAGCTTTTTTTGCATACATCTGGTACATCAATGGGCGCAACTTTTGCGCCCAGCCTGGCCTGCATTTATGTAGGCCAATTTGAAGAACATCATCTGTACCACGCATCTAACCCCTTTCAGAGTCATATTTGCATCTGGAAGAGATATATTGACGATGTTTTGTGTGTATGGTTAGGGCATGAAAGCCATCTCCTTAGATTTTTGGAGTGGCTGAACGGTCGTGATGACTGTTTGAAGTTTTCATGGAGCATAAGTAATGCAAAGGCAACATATCTCGATTTGGACATTGGACTGAACAACAAACTCACTTCAAGTGTACATCAAAAACTTACAAACAAGAATTCTTTGTTGCACTATGAATCATTTCACCCCAGAACTTTGAGGGATAATCTCCCGGTGGGGCAGTTTCTTCGATACCGGAGGAACTGCTCCTCTACTGTTGACTACCTGCAACAATCTGAGAATCTTACTGAAAGACTGGTACAACGTTCATATCCTAGGAGGATTGTCAATAGAGCCCGAAAGAGGGCGCACAACACCACACGAGAGGCTTTACTTGAAAGAAATACCAAAGAATCTAATGATTGTTTGCCAGTAGTACTGACTTATGATCCCTTATCTACGAAGATTTGTCAGGTGATAAGGAAGCATTGTTCATTGTTGTCTACTAATGATTACCAGATGCCGCAACCTAGGTTCACTTTTAAACGTGCCTAAAATTTGAAGGACAGTCTTGTCCATACGAGGCATATGCAACGGACGGTGAACACCTCTATTCCATCTGGGCACTACCCGTGTGGGGGGTGCTCTGTGTGTGAATTGACAGAAAAAAACACGAGTGTGCAGTTGCAAGACAGAAGAACATGGTACCTTAATAGGTTCAGCAATTGCAACTCTGTGAACGTCATATATAGATTAACATGCCAGTGCAGGCTGCATTACATTGGTCTTATGACCAGAAAGATTAAAGTCAGGGTGTAAGAGCATCTTAATGCCATTAAAAATGGGAAGCTGACCACTAGATTGGTCCAACAGTACAGAGATAAACAACACGACCACAGAGCAGTGAAATGGGTGGTTTTGGAGAAGGTAATGGGTGACCCCTACAACATTGAAAAAATACTTGCTATGAAAGAGGCACGTTGGATCTATTCTGAGAAGGCGGACCAGATTGGCCTTAATGGCCAAATCGAATGGAATAAGAATAGGAAAAAGTGATCAGAATATTGTAGAGTGCTGCTCCTTTGCAGACGACAATGCTTGGCTGGTTTGATCTCCACCCTTGTCTCCAATTGTGATGATTTAGGTGGGGTCGAATGAAGATGTAAAGTTTAGTATTAGACATAACCTTAAAACATATAACCCATGGCCACCTATTTTGGTTGGCCGTGTTCTGTATTCATAATGACATTTGCTATATGCGAGTTGTCCTTGGGTACAGTGTTTGCGTATGTTGCTGTGGGTGGCAATCTGAGGAGGCCACGTTGATGAGTGGCTATGCGACCCCAGGTTAAAAAATATATATCTTTAATATCGAAATATCTTCGTCTGGTGAGAGCAGCTTAGGATACCTGCATGGTCTTAAACGTCTTTGATAAATGCGGGATGACTAATTTGTTGACATGAAATGAGGACATTGAGGAAAACGATTGGTGTATTCTGTAAATCTGATATGTCTAATTTTTAACGGAACGAGGTGGACTTGATAATGGGGTGTGCTATAGGTCCACTCCATTGGTATATTCAGCTGTCCATTCTAAAATGGCTGCGTCGTTAGTAACGTGTTACTTGACGCTTTGAGGATTATTGTTAACGTGGCCACGTGACCGCCGTGTTGACGTGGCACGTAAGGAGGAGTGTCCCTGGTCTGTTTTAAAATTGAGGATGCAGGCAGCCCGGCAAAACGCCGGGACGATTGACTGCGTGATGCTACCTTTTACATGGTGAGGGTATGCTCTGAGATTTGCGGTTGCTAAATGAAGGGCGAATGAATACAAGTTGGAAAGAAGTCTAACAGCACACATAAGTGAGAAAAGTGTGTCGAGGACGATTTCGCTATTGAGCGAGAGCGTTGTACTTTTAATGATCTGGCACTTTTCAGCACACACATACTCACAGACCCATCATGCCACTCACACACCCACTCACAGACCCATAGTGCCTCTCACTTATCCACTCATAGACCCACACAGGCACTCACAATGCTACCCATAGACCCATGTAAACCCCCACATACCCACTCATAAACCCACAAAGGCACTTACACATCTAGTCAGAGACCTATAGCACCATTTACATACCCATTCATAGGCTCACATAGGCATTCACACAACCACTCATAGACCCATAGCACCACTTACCCACCCACTCACAGACTCACAGATATAATTACACCCACTCATAGACTCATAGTGGCACTCACATACCCACTGACAGACCCATAATGCTACTCACTCACTCACTCACAGACCCACACAGGTACTCACATGCCCACTCAGAGATTCACACAGCCACTTGCAGACTTACTCACAGACCCACACAGCACTCACAGACCCTCTCCAGACCCATATAAACATTCACCAACCCATTCACAGACCCCTAGAGCCACTAACACACCCATGGCAATACTCATACCTTCTCACAGACCCAAACAAACACTCACCCACCCACACAGGCACTCACAGACCCCATAAGGCATTGTTCTTACCTTCTGGGCATTTTGAAAGTAGATGTGGGTAAATATTTACACTATATAATTTGATACTATATAATTTGCACCCACACACACAGTGAGGCCGGCACTCATACACTCAACAAGGCACTTAAGTACGGACCACTGACATAGCTAGATAGAGACTGATACACTGAGAGGGATATAAATAAAACCATTTTCACACCCATTTATTCATTTATACATCCACTTACATACTCATTCTAACAAGTAGGCAGCCACTGTCATACCTCTCAGACACACATATATAGCTTTTCATGTACTCGATACTCACTCAGTTAGAGAGAGACGTTCCCAGCCATATTTTCCCAGTTATATATGCAATCGACCCCCCACACATCCACTCATATACTTATTTGCAAAAGCATAGTCACTCACACGCCCAGTCAGATAGCAACAGAGGCACTTACACATTCACTCACACACCCACACTGCACACATGTATCCAGCAGTAATGGAGGCCATTGCACACATAGTTACATACACCAATGCTCAATAATACAGCTGGTAAACAATCCATACAGCCACTTATAAACACATTTAGAGACCCATAGAGTTAGTAAGAGAGCCAGTCATATACTGACATGGTTATTTTCACATCCTGCGACACACTCACAGATGGACTCGTACACTCACTCAAATATGAACTCAGACTGACACAACCAAGTCACTTATTCATATACTAACTCAAACGTATTTGGACAACTAAGTTGATAGACTTATATTGCCTGTTACACACTGACATAACTACTTATATAATTCAACAGCAAGGACCTGGCATTGATAGTCACTCTCAACAAATTATATGTATGGATACGTAGGAATACTCATAGGGTGATATACTTATCTATTCCCCTAATAGGTAGTTCTATATCATGAACACTTGACCTATTCCCCTGTGCCTTACTAAATACTTCTTTTTTAAATAAAACAAAACCCACAATCGGGAGACGTACCAGTCAAAAAAAAGAAAACAAATCACTCAAAATAGCACCAATCGGCATATGGGTCTATATATGTCGCATAGATGGAAAGGTGCAGAAAAGTGTACGAAAATGAGAAAGTATCTCACATGCGCACCACCAGAGGAGCTACTGGCAGGTTCTCACAAGCTTACTGTAGGACGGAGGACGACTCGGCACGGCGGAAGTATGAAGATCCGGACGGAGCCGTGTGGGAAACGCCGGAAACTGGACTCGTTCTAGTCACCCTGGGAACAGGTGACGTCAGGACGCCTGCAGCGGACAAAAGGGGCGGAACCTGGAACAAGGACGAGAGGAGCAGGACGGAGGACGAGAGGAGCAGGACGGAGGACGAGACGAGCAGGACGGAGAACGAGAGGAGCGGAGGAGAACGGACAGCGGAGACACCGGAAAGGAGGACCGAAGGCGCTGGAGGAGGAGAGACGGAGGTCGGAAACCCAGGCGTAGGAGTCCCAGAGGCCACAACAACCCCAGAGGAGGGATACACTGTGCTCAAGCCCGGCGGCTCACGAGGAGGAGAGGACGCCCCGGGTACAACTGCCACGGCCCGGTACACGGGTCGTGGCCTCAGGCAAGTGCCACTCAGAGGGTCTTTTTGGTGGGGTAGCTGGGACATTCGTTAGGAAGTATACACTACCGGAACCCCTACTCCCTCACACCCCTGTACAAAGTTCCTTGCTTGATAACCCCATACCCTTCCCTCACGTCGTTATGGTGGAGGTGGCACAACCAAGACTAGATCAGGACAATTCCTAACCGGAGTGAGGAACCCTGGAGAGAATCCCAAGACCCCAGAAGAGGGCGGACCAGGATAACCAGGAGTAGAAAGTGGTAGCGGGACAGCTACTCCTCGCAATCACCAGAATTCAGAAGCCTGATTTCTTGGAGACTGTTATTGTATTCCTTTGAAAAACACTTGGTCACATAGACTTCTTGCCTATTGCTGTGGCGAATAAACAGTACCCCGTATGCAAAGAATAAATTGACTGGTTTCTTCCATACCCCTAGTCTGCCATCGACCATCCTTACACTTGCCCACGTACTTATCATCATCGATGACTTTCTCATATAAAGAAAAAAAATGTCCAGTGCAGGAAAGGTTTAAAAATTGAAAGAGAAAAACAAGACCCCCAAGGAGAGAGAGACACAAGAGGTCTCAAATAAAAATGGGTACACCTCACAAATGCACCCATAGCTTTTTATTCCACAGCATTAGATGGCCCAATGTTAAAAACACAGTATGTTGTTAACCATTTTAAGGATGGCCAACATGTTTCATTGCCTTTTCACAGGTAACGGCAAATTCATCAGGGCAACCGAGGTCAGCAATCACCTCCCTGGACCTTTGAACATCAAAGAAGAGTGACTGACCCACACTCAAGGACAAAACAAAAAACGACTAGTAAATCATGAGAAACCACCCAATTCTGTCTGTTGATTTAGAACAGGTAGTCATGAAAACATGGACTTTACTACAATGTTAGCCACAAGTCCAATATTTACAGTAAATATTTACTTAGTGAGAACCATGGGCCCACATACCAGCTCTCACTTAGTCACAGGGGTGTGTATTATTGACACTTTCCTCCCCTACAGTAAGCACCTCTGTTGCTCACACCTTCATCTGTGGAGACAGACACATAAAATTCCACTCACGACAGTGTTACATTTTGGTTTTCTTCATGCAGGTTTACATTATACCAGTCCCCCCCGTCATGAATCCATACTTCATGTCACATAATATACTCACAATAGGTCAAAAACACTTAACCCTCGACCGAGTTTACCTGCAGCTTAGCCTTTTATAAACACCAACAGCCCAGGCACCGAAAGCAATGTTATCCCTTTCATTCACACGTAACTCTAATCCGTGTCTTTTTCTCTCATTACCACGAGTGTCTGTGTGGGTCTGTGAATGGGTGTGTTTGAGTGGCACTATGGATCTGTGAGTGGGTGTACAAGTGTCTTGTGTCAGTTTATGAGTACATCTGTGATTGACTGTGCAGTTGGGTATGTGGGTCTGTGAATAGGTGTGTGAGTGAAACTATGGGTCTGTGAGTGGGTGTACGAGTGCCTATGTGGGTCTGTGTATAGGTATGTGAGTGCTTATGTGGGTGTATGGGTGGGTATGTGAGTTTCTTTTTGGAACAGTGAGTGGATGTGGGAGTGTCTATGTGGGTCTGTGAGTGGGTATGTGAGTGCATGTGTGAGTGGGTGTATAAGTGTCTGAGTGGGCCTGTGAGTAGGACTGTAAGTAGCTGTGTGAAACTGTAAGTGGTTATATGAGCACCTCTATGCGTCTTTGATTGGGTGTGTGAGTGGTGTTATGGGTGTGGGAGTGGATGTGGATGTGAATGATGCTATAGGTCTGTGTGTGAGTGGGTGGGTCATTGTATGGGTCTATGAGTAGCTGTGTGGATATGTGAGTGGGTCTCCTTGTGGCTGTATGAGTTTGTGAGTGGGAGTGTGACTGTCTTTGTGGGCCTGTGAGTAGATGAGTGAGCAGCATTTTGGGTCTATGAGTGAATGTGTGATTGCCACTATGGGTTTGTGAGTGGGTGTGTGAGTGTCTGCATGAGTCTGTGAGTGGGTATATAGGTCAGTGTGTAGGTCTGTGAGTGGGTGTGTAAGTGGCTGTATGGGTCTATGAATGTGTGTGTGTTAGTAGCTGTACCAGTTGGTAAATGTGTGAGTGTCTGTGTAGGTCTGTGAAAGGGTCTGTGAATGTCTATGTGGGTCTGGGCATGGGTGTGTAAGTGGCACTATGGGTCTGAGTGTGTATGTAAGAGTTTGTGTGAGTCTGTGAATGGGTTTGTTAGTGACTGTGTGGGTGTGTTAGTGCCTATGAGTGGGTGTTTGAGTGGCATTTTGGGTCTATGAGTAGGTGTAGGTGTGTAAGTGCCTGTGTGGGTCTGTGAGCAGGTGAGTGAATCACACTATGGTTATGTGATTGTCTGTGAGAAGGTGTGTGAATGCTTATATGGGTCTGTGTGTGGGTGTCTGCGTGGATCTGTCAATGGATGTGTGTATGGTGATATAGGTTTGTGAGTTGGTGCGTCAATGCCTGTGTGGGTCTGTGAGTAGTTTGTGTAGATCTGTAAGTAGAGTGTGAGTGTATTGTTCTGTGAGTGGGTCTGTGATTGACTGTGTAGGTCTGTAAGTGGCTGTGTGAGTGTCTGTGTGGGTCTCTGAGTGGGTCTGTGAGTGGCAGAGTGGGTCTCTGAGTAGGTATTTGAGTGTCTTTGTAGGTCTGTGAATTGTTGTGTGGGTCTATGATAACAGGTGTGTGAGTGCATGTATGAGTCCGTAAGTAGGTCTGTGAGCAAGGTTGTTTCTTTAAATTGCAGCAGAATCTACAGTTCTATTGTGGCTACAGAGGGGGGCCATGCTGAGCACTGCAGCTGATCAGTGAATCCCAGCACATGGGAAAATACTGTTTTAAGGCATTTCGTGACTTTCATGGGTCCCTCTGCTACACCTCAAACACACCCATGGGGTAGGGTACCTCTGACCCCTTCAATCACTATGCACTCAAAGTTTGAGGCCCCATGACCATGCCCTGATATGTAAAATTGTGGCCACAACTTTCTAGTCAGACTGCGGCCAACGAATCAAGGCATTTCTGTTGGGGAATGGATTTGCAGAGCTCCGCAAAGGATTCTGAAAGGATCTGCATACCTAGCTATACAAACTTCTTTTCCTTTAACTAACTTTAGAACTTCTGAATGGATTTATACCAAATTACAACAAATATTCGAAATGCAATAGGTCTCGCATTTGTAGGAGTTAGAGCTATTGGCATTATAAATGACAATGTTTTTTACCTATTTGTTTTGGTTTGTGGCGGAGCGGATGAATGTGGTGTGGAGTGTAATAGTTTGGATTGGAATTGTTAGTTGTGGAATTGTGTAGTGCGGTGTGGAGTGGATTTGTGCAGTGGAATTATGTGGCATTGTGCTCCATGGAATTATGTGGATAGTAATTATGTGGTATGAATGTGGTATTTTATGTACTTGAATGATGTGGAGTTGGATTGTGTGTTATGGAGTGTGTTATGGAGTGTAATTATGTGTAATAGTATTTTGTGTTGAAGAGTAGAATGTAGTGGCTAAAGCTGTAGGTGTGGTGAGTCTGAAGAGGCAGGCAGTAGTTAGTTGAAGAAAGAAAGGAGAGGGAACAATTGACAGTGTATTGATGTACTCAGTTCAGTTCAAATAACTTTCTTCGATTCAATTAAATCATATAAGTTTTCATACAAATATTAAATAAAAGAAAAAATATATATAAAAAAGTTTTTGCTGCAGAGATTAAAAAAATATAGTACACATATTGTCTTTTCCTAAATCATATTACCCCAGTGCAAATTCTAAGAATTTCAAAACCTCCTACCGTTCTACAACACATTTATACTAAGTATTAAAACTCCTAAAATTACAAAAAACTTGAATTCATTTTAAGATTCATAGCGTTTCCTGATTAGTAATGCGATTCTAATGAAGTTAAGCACAGCGCTGCAGATGGCAGCAGTGGACAGTGACCGCAAGTAATTAAAACCCTCCTGATAAAAACAGGGACGGATTTCCTTTAAAATGGGCTTGATAAAACGTGCCCTTAGGTCTTTATAAAATGTGCAAAACAGCAAAAAATGCATTGTGCTCTGATGGGCTAAATTATTACAGGGACAGGGGGGTTAGTCTCTCAAATCAACTTGCCTGTTTGGGGAAAGCCACAAGAAAGTGCAATGTGCAAAGACAAAATCTAGTCATAAGAAACACGATTGAGCATGCAAAGTAAAAGACAAATAAAATTGCTGTTGACTTAGAAACACACGATCTGGTATTACACAATCCCGGTTAGACATACATAATTCAGTGTGATATGCATTTTTATGACCTGTTTCATGTTCGATTGGATACCAATGGGATTGTTATAATAATTTTCCAAGCCTATTTTTTAAAAAGTATCTTTGACATAATGAAGCCAGGGGATTGACATTACGTTATCAAGATTCATACAATCTCTAAGGATACTCCTTGAGAATAGGAAGTCCTCTGAAGTCCAGATTTTCGCCCACAAAATCAATGGAGCAATATTTATCCTATCTTTTAGATAATCCAGACCCACTTCAGAATGACAAAAAAGTGTTGAGGAACCGCTAGGAATTATCAGTAATCTTTTTAAAAATGTGTTCTCTAAAATCTGAATCTGGGAACCTCAGTGGAAGCAATGGGCCTAGTTTTCTCTCCTCCAGGACCAAAACCAATAACTACAGTGGTAGACGCATGTAGCCTGAGCAACAGGGTAATGAGGTGTTCTTCGAAACCCATATTTTCCATCAGTGTCTACAACTTCCCCCGGCTCACTGTATCGAAGGCACTGGACAAGTCCATGCAGGCCAGGTGGATCGATCCCCCCGGGCCCTCATGTACTTGCCCATAATCATGGACAAGTTGAGGCACTCTTCATTTGTTCCCATCCCCATCCTGAAGCCATATTGGGTACTCGATATGAGTCTGGTGGCATTGGCCCATGACTCCAAACGTGCAAGTATTACCCTCCCCATAACCTTGCACGTGGTGTCAATTAGAGAGATCGGCCTATAGCATGTGGGGTCATTCCTGTTACCTTTTTTGAAGATCGGGACTACCACTGCATTTCTCCATGATGATGGAATACGACCCACTATTACTACTTTAAAAACATTAAGCATCAGGGGGCCCCAAAGTTGAGGATTGCTTTTAAATAAATCCGAGGGCACCCCATCTGGTCCGGGGGCTTTTGAGGAAATGCCTCCTCAACCTCGCTTAAGGACAGGGATGAACTAAGTTGGTATGCCGTTTGTAAATTAATAACTATCTCATCCCTTTGTTCTTGTGATAAGACACCCTTTGGGTTAAATATAATCAGAAAATGAGACACCCAAGCTTCCCCTGTTATATTCAAGTCCATGCTCCTTGTATGGTTAGAAAAAAAGGGGACAATTTATGACTTCCTAAAAACTCTTGGAATCCTTGAGAGCACTAGCTCTTTCAAGATCTTCCCAGGCCAGTCTTTTCAGTTCGTCCTTCCTATGGTTAATCACGCTTTTGTAGGTCTGTCTAACAGCCTTGATCAAGACCCTATCACGGGGGATTGCATGCAAAGCTTTCTTCAGGTCTTTTTGCACCTTGAATCATTAAGCATTAAACCGTCGTATTTCCGGTGAATCCCGATCCTCACTGATTTAGTCAGGTTTTTAGCCATATCTTCACAGATTGATTCAAAACATTGTATTATAGCATCAGGATGGGAGTCAAAATCTAAGCATGTCATGATTTTACTTAGATTCGATTTAACAATGGCCTCCTCAAATTTTTAGGGATTTATTGTGCCCCACTTTAGCCTAACCCCCTGATTGCAATTATGTTTTAATTGGTGTTCATCACCCCTACCCTTCTGTGCTATAACATGCATGGAAGCAGTAAGGGGATTATTGTCGCTAGCAGGGTTTGGTTCAACTGCAAAACTATTTACTAGACATGCATGCTTATTTTATATCAACATAAAATGAATTGTGCTGACTCTACCACCACCCTGATAGAGTGGAAGCTGGACCAAAGGAATACTGACCAAAGTATGAATCATGCATAAATCATTTACTACAATAATAGTATTTAGTGCTTCGCCCTGTGGGGTATGCTAAAAGTAAGACAAAGGTTGATCTGCGGTGTCAACAATGCCACATATTTTGTGCATACTGTGCTGACATAGTGTACAGTTAAAATCACCCACCCAGACTATGCACAATAGGAAGAATCTCACCACAACGTTATCAATTTCCTCTTTAAGGTTGTTAATAACCCCACAGTTTTGTGTGTCAAAAATATTGTAGTACCAATTAATCAATAATAGTGTGGCATCAATCAGGTTAGAGATCAGGATAAGCTGGTACCAAGGAGACTCTATTATATTCTCTATCTTTAGTGACTCATATTGGACAGAAATGAAAGTCACTAAGCCTCCCTTTGCCCTCCCTGCAGGTGATGGTGTTGCCTGGACATTAAATGAACAATATCCATCCACAGTAACATCATCCCTGCTCCAGGTTTCCTGGACACAGATGATATCAAACGTCTTCACATATTGTACCCAAGCCTCATCTGATAGTTTTGAGGAAATGCCCGCAATATTCCATGAGATGATCCTGAGTGGGCCAGTATTAGGATTCCTAACCATTAAGACTTCCCCAGCAGTGTTACTAGTGACTTGCTCTGCGGGAAAAATATCTGAATCCAACCGTACAGTTCCTTCACTATCATCATACGGGTGCGGAAGTGGGTATCGGCTGTTCTCATGGTCTGATATAAAAGGGGAAGCAACTGTACTATCTACTATGTTCAGGGCAATCTCCAGAACATTGTTTAAAATAACATTAATATCAAATTTGATGTTAGTCAATCTCTGTCTGCAAGACCGCTTAGAGCCTCAAAACGATTTAGGTTGAGCCACGGGGGAGGCTGGGGGTGCGGGTGCGCCCATGCACATCTGTTGTCTTCCACTGTGAAGGGTAGAATGGAAATTCCCCTCTCCTTTGCAAAGTGGTCATCCATCCTCTCTAATATTGTTCTGACTGGCCTGGGGATCTAAATGTTAATGCAATCCAATCTCCGGAGAATGTCTTGTTAGATTTCCCCAACCACCCAGTCCTGCGCACCATCTTAAATTCACAAAATAACAATTTATTATTAATACCTGTCCTTGCGCTCAAAAAGTGCAAAGGTTTGTTCCACAGTGTTGACCAGTGCTCCATATCACCGGGCAGCAATAAAGGAACATTAGCCAACACTACAATATCTGGTGTAGCTTCTGGAGGCAAGTGCAGGTGAGAGTGTGGGCCACTAGGGGATCTTTGATCAAAGGGCCGGCCTTCTATAATGCCTGTGTTTCGGGGTCTCTCATCATAGTAATTACTTGCATTATTAGCTCGGGCACTTCTTGGGGCATATGCAGCCTGGGTGTTCCTGTGAGGCAGACTTTCTGTCTGGAGCGGAGTCTCAGTGCCATTCGAAGGAGGGCATGCTACCCTCGGGAGAGGCAAACCATCCTGTATCCCAGGTCTTACAGAGGGTTCAGGGTGCTGCACAACCCCTTTCGCAGCAGCACCCTCAGCCCTGTTTTGCCCATGATCTACAGCGGCTAAAGAAGCACTAGGTGCCGTTTTTTCTAAATGCGCTAACCGAGCCTCAATTTCAGTTAGATTTTGCAATGTTGGGTCCAGATGAGCTGAAATCACAAGTTCCAGTTTTTTCATGAAAGCTTCCCTCTCCTGACTAGGTAATGCAAACAATGATACCCCAATGATACCCCATCATCTGGAACTAGTGCTTGTGTAGCCCACTGATCTTTATCTGCAGGTTTGCTCCTACGGCCCAAAGCTTTATGCAGAAGATAGCTTTGTTTATTTTGTTTATTTGGCACCTGCCCCTTCCTTTTCTTTGACGGTGGAGGGAAACTACTCCCATGATTAATCTTAGCTTTTTGACCCTATGTGACAACATTTGGCCTTGCTGAGGTATCGGATTTTTCAGTTATATAAGAGGTGTTTATAATTTCAAGGCCCGGGGAATGTAACACACTAATTTGCCCATTTCCAGATTTTCACCTGTTCATTTTATCCCCCCTCCTTGATACGGAGTCAGTGCCAACAGTGATAATGTCACAATACCTTCAAACGTCAACACTGATTGAAACTAAGCCGATGTAGAAATGTCGATAACGTAGCCCTGTCCTCTTTTTCTCCCCCTTTTTAGGTCTCGCCTGACCCAGCGCATGCGCTGGACTGGCGAGACTTTTTGAGAGGGCTCCAAAAAGTGCAAACAGGCCAGCCTAGAGCTACAGTACATGTGCGCGGGCGCGCGCGCCGTGCTTCTCCGCGATTACTTTCACTTTCGCGGCTGCATGGCCGCTTTGATGTTTGATCGCGATCACTTTCGCGGCCGCTTGTTTTTCTTCCACTTGAGCAGCCTCTTAAATTTCCTCGCAATTGTTCTTGAAATTCAGAAGAGAAGGTCATTTTCAATTGCAAGTCTCCTATGGGGATTGCCTTTGAAAAGAAAGCCGATTTTCCCTTCTCTTTCCTAATAGCAATGAAAAACAAATGTCTCTGCAGATATCAGTTCATGTAGGCATGTCACTTAAAAGACTATAAACAAAACGTGTAGGCCTCAATCCACATGATTGTAAGGTTGGGACCAGCCGCGGCCCGTGGAGGGAGTTCCGTGGGGCGGTAAGGCGGGGCGGGGAGGGGCAGGGTGGGGGGTTCTAAAAACCGGAATATGGATAATTGCAGGTAAGTAAACAATTAAATAAATAAAACGAATTTCGTAGCGCGCGCTGCATCGCAAAATGCGATGCAGCGTGCGCTACGAAATTCGTTTTATTTATTTAATTGTTTACTTACCTGCAATTATCCATATTCCGGATTTTAGAACACCCCACCCTGCCCCTCCCCCGCCCTGCCCCGCCTTACCGCCCCACGGAACTCCCTCCACGGCCCGCGGCTGGTTGGGACGCACACTAATGATATGGAATCTGTCTGCTTTCGCTGTCTCACGCAACTCACTTACTCATGTGAAAGATGCACCGAGAGCTTTGGGAATTTTAAGTCTATATTTATCCAGAGAGTGGCTAGAAGACTAGTTTCTCTATGTTCAACTGCACCTTCTAAAAGGCTCTGTCGGTTAACAAATAGCAGAATGATGGATACGTTTTGGAAAATTATGCTTTTTTTTTCTTTTTTTTGCATCTTTTATATAGCGCGAACTCGACCCGAAGGTATTGGAGCGCTGTACATGAGGACCGTATTTACATTACAAATTCAGGCACGGGGAGATTAAGTGATTTACCCAGAATCACAATATGTGGACGCATCCTCGAGGCTCGAATCCTGGTTTCCTGCACTAAAGTCGGCAGCGTAGCCGACGGACCACATCCTCTCCCCTAGCTATTATGTCACGGTTCTAAACCTAACATGCGTCCCTGTGACGCTAAGATACATGAATCGAGTAAAATGTCTCTTAATAGCATACGTTCTCAACTTAATTATTGTCTGAGTTCTCTTCCTAGTATCTCAGATCAATCTATTAATAATGCTTTATACTACGCCATGCTCGCCACTATTGATGATGAACTGCCTTCCAGCAAGGCAAAACATGAAAACCAAACCCAAATTGTCTCCCTCATTCAAAAAGAATTTAAAGAACTCTAAAAAAAACTGAAGCATTCAGAATGACAGTCGCGACGCCTATGTGAGCAATCATTGAAAAATTATAGTCGCTGTATAAACGTAAACGGGCCATCAAAAATACAAAGTTTTCTTTTTTTTCTCACAGCATGTATCCTTAATGCAAGTTACAACCAAATGGAGATTTTAAGCAGTGAATGAACTTTCTTCCATGGTCAACTCCTTAAATGACTCTCTGTGTTCTCAAGCTTTGTGCGATCAACTGACCATGTATTTCAACCAACATTTGAGAGCCACTGCTCTCTCATAGCTAGATCCTTTGCTATAGACAATTCTATTGGAATTCTTCCTGAACCAATAAATACATTGTGGAATAAATTCTCATTACTTGACCTGGATAATGTCGTACCTCTTAGCCCACTGTTGTTTTGGTTCACTGCTTCACCCTATCCCTGTCAAATTTCTTTATTTACTGTGTATGTTGCTGCAACATTAGTCGATATTGTTGATTCTTCACTTTCTCTAGGCACTGTTCCTGACACTTTTAACATCGGCACTGTTATTACCCTTCTGATAAAAGACAGAACTTGATGAGATATTACCTTCAATTGACCAATCAGTCTGCTAACAGCTGCTGCAAAAATCCTAGAGATAGTTAAAATCAAGCAATTGTGTCACTTTCTATAATCCAATTAAATATTGGACGATTCCCAAGCCGGCTTCTGCCCCCATTGCCGCATAGAATCTCTGTGCTGGCAGTAGTGGCTGATCAGTGCATGCATGCTGGCAACAGTCATATTAATCCTCTTATACTCCTACTTATGCCAGAGACATTTGATACTGTGGTTCACTAGCTTCTTATTAGCTTTGGCATACAAGATAAAGTCAGCGGTGGCAGGCACAGATCAGTGGTAGGAGGGTAGGAGCGGGTGGGGAAGGAAGCAGGAGGTAGGGGGAGGATGTGTGAGGATGCGGTGGAAGCGTCTAAAAAAACAAGCATTTGCAATGCAATAGGCCTTACATTAATAAAAGTTTTAGCTATTGGCATTGCACATTATAATGCAACGCCAATACCTCAAGCTTTCAGTAATGCGAGACCTATTGCATTGCAAATGCTTGTTTCTCATGCATAGTTAGTTAAGAAGCACCATTGACCACAAGTTGGTTAATTGGAGTATTTTTATTGATTATCATGATAACGTAGCCCAGCCCGGCCTCTTTCGGCCTCTGACGGGCACAGACGGGCCCGCCCTTGGCCCGGGCACGGCCCGGGCACACTCCCGCGCGTCCGTTCTGTTGGAGCCCTTTGGTCTTTTTAAGCACCCCCTGGCGCTTGGTTCAGGCGTGGGCGGCATGCGAGCCGCTTGGGCTGCTGGGGTTTGTGGTCCGTGGCCGGCCTCCTCACTCGTAACCGGGACCGGCACCGGAAATGCCCCCAGGTGACTCCATTGGCGGTGGCGGCAATTGCAGCAAGGATCAGTGGCAGGCAGAATAAAAGGTAAGTAGAGCTCCCGCGCTGCGGGAGCCCTTTGTTCTTTTTAAGCACCTCCTGGCGCTTGGTTCAGGCGTGGGTGGCGTGCGCACCACTTGGGCTGCTGGGATTTGTGGTCCCTGGCCGGCCTCCTCACTCGTAACCCAGGACCGGGACCGGAAATCCCCCGGGTAACTCTGTTGGCGGTGGCGGCAATTGCAGCAAGGATCAGTGGCAGGCAGAATACAAGGTAAGTTGAGGTCATTATGCCCAGTCTCTGCCTTCATGCTGGTACCAATTTTACCAGGCTATTTAATCCTACAGCATTTCTCCCATGCTGATGCCAGTAGTTGCTGGGCCCTTTCATCAGACAGTGGAACCTTAGCTTGAAAAAACCTCACACAGTCTTTTGTGATTTTTGTTTGGAGGTAGGGAAAATGTTGTAGTCATTTTGTATGTAGTCGGATCTTGTCAGCATTCTCACATGTTGGTAAAAATGCTGTCAGGGCCAATCAGGGACATGAAGAGGGTATGGTGCCTCCTACCAGTGCATACTGCCACTTGAGAATTCACGTCAGTCAAGTGAAAGATATATGCTGGATATTTATAATACCTCTTCACTTGCTTTTTAAATCTCTGACTTTTTTCAGTAATGAATGCTCTGTTTATACTTAAGATAAAGGCTAGAAAATTCAGCTGTGGAATGGTGCACATTCTTGCTTGCAACTTTTATGTCAATTGTCAGCTTTTCAGATCATATGCAGGAGATACTTAGCAGTAACTTCAAAAGTACAATCTACACAATTAAATTGCATATGCTGCCGAACGATTGCATCATTTGAGGTGCACTGATCAACAAATCTTTCGGAGGAAATGTCTTTGTTATTGTGGCATAAAGAACTTTATGCAAGTACGAGCAAATTATAATTATACATAGGAAGAAAACATTTAAAAAAATGCATGGTACAGCCATTCCTTAAGCCATCATGGATTCAATTATATTTGTAGATAAATGCATGCATGCAAAATATTTTTGTAGGCATCCGGTAATCATCAAACGGTGCAGGTTTTTAGAGTTCATTTAACAAATACGAACATTTATCACTGAATGCATCAGATGCTAGTGACTTTATACACGTTCAGTTGGTCTTCTACGTCAGAGAAATTAAAAAGCAGCACTATTTCCAATGGACTGTTAAATCTCACGGCGTCTACTGAAAAATTAAAAAATACATCAGTACGGTGACATCAGTTTCTGCAGTGATAACAAACAAATGTTTTCTACAGTCAGCCATTATTGTCTTAAATGTTAATGGAGTTTTCTTTTTAAAATTTGATCGGTGGCCAGGAGAAAGTGTTCATAAATTATTCAAGGAAAATGTAATTCTCTTAGCACTTGGAGCGTGTTGCAACTTTTGCCTGTTTTTGGGTTTCAATGGTAAAATAATAATTTGCTGAAAGCCTTGATTTTATATTTTTGTTTGCTTTTTGTAGGAAACCTGTATCAGAGGCTTGAAGATTTGTGCCTTGGGAAATTGTTACCGATTGTCCTGTTTCTATTAATTTGGAAATAAAGACACTTATGCAAATACGTATTCATATGACAGGAACAAAGAGCAACATCTGCGTACTCTCCTTACTCTCATTTTCTAATGGCTCCTTCGTTCATCACAGCATTTTCCTGCTTTCCGTGGCATAACCCTGATTTCCGTGCATTTAGGGAATGAAGCAAAGGAGGCAAACCTGGTCCTAATCGATAACACTTTTTATTTTGCGTCTAATGTGCTGCTTTTTTCATGTCTTTTCTTTGTGTCCGAGTCCAAAAAAGAACCCTGACGTAACCGCCATAAACTTCAATTCTGCTGCAGAAGTAGAGACAATAATGCTTTCTGTGTGCAGGCGTATTGCATATTCTTTAGGCACAGTGGGCCCAATTCACAGAACTAACTTAAGACAAAATCCTAAACTTACTACCATTTTGGTATTCACAGAAGGCACTTACTCATTTCGGTATTCACAGAAGTTAGTAGTCCTAACTTTAGGACTACTAAATGCCTTCTGTGAATACCGAAAGTCTTAAAGTTAGTTTTTTTCTCAGTTTAACCCCTTCGCCACGGCAGGAATTCCGCCGTGGCGCTGGGGGGGGTTTGGGGGCAGCGCGGTGGCGCTGTGCTCATGACGGAGCCACTCCGTCATGAGCCACGGTTGAGCTGTGCTCATGACGGAGTGGTTCCGTCATGACTCCGCCCACTGCGCTAATCGCCCGCACAGGCGGGGAATCAGCGCAGCGTGGGAGGAGCAGCGGCCAACGGCCGCAGCATGACGGAACCACTCCGTCATGAGCACACGGCACCGGTGGCTCATGACGGAGTGGTTCCGTCATGAGCGCTGAAGGGGTTAAGAAGTAGTAAAGTTAGGACTCCTAACTTTAGGACTCCTAAATACCTTCTGTGAATACCGAAAGTCTTAAAGCTAGGATTTTCTCAGTTTAGGAGTAGTAAAGTTAGGACTGTGAGGTTTTAGTTTTAAACCTATAATAACTGATAAACTCCACAGAAAGTAAAATAACCCTTGCCAGTCAAAACATATAAACACTGAAAAGACAGCCACAAAATAAATGCCATTCAAATAAAGGAAAAAGAGAGTGAAAGAGTCATTTTTTTTCTTCCTGAAGGGGCAAATACAATGTAACTTTGTTATACAAGCTAGCAGTAAGAAAGACTGGGCTAACATTATTCTGCTTGAGTTTTGTTGTTTAGGGATGCCACTAAAATATTGTTTCTTCTTCCTTTTGCTTTTTTCAGTTTTGTGGTCTTTGGTCTAAAGATGCAGGGTTTAGAAGCATGTTTTAGGTCTTGTTTAATTATTTTATAAACTGTAGAGAATCAGGAAATATCAAAATCATATTTGATATTTTGGCTGCGTTTGATTCTTTCACTTATAGGTAAAATTGGTTTAATAAGAATCTTTCCTAATATGTGTTATCACATTTACCCACAGAGAATGGGTAAAACTCTTTAATACATCAGCCCACAGTTTCTAGTGGGTCAGTATTGATAGTAGGTGAATTGCCAACACCTCAGGCTTTAAACATTCAATGCAAGGTATAGAGACAAGTATATGTATAAAGAGCGCTATCACCAAGCATCTGGGATAGTGGTGAAAACATGACACCAGACTGCTGGAAAACATGGAACGCAGTGTCACTTAGAATGCTCTACAAAAAAAGGTTCTTTCCAAGTTCAACAAAGATTGGAGTGATATTGTTTGTATTTGCAGTGATTCAGCTACGTATATGAAAAAGTTGTGTAATGGCCTGTCTTGTTAGATGGTATTCTGAAAACCTCTTTACAATCGTCAGAGTTAATGAGGGATGCTATTGACTTTTTACTCCATTCTGGTGCACTGTTTCTTATGCACAGGAACTAAAACACAAATATTTATCATTTCATGCTTTGTGTGGCATGAAAGAAAGAGTCATCCCAACTGTGTCCCTTAGCTGATGGTTGTCAGTCCAAGGGGCTATAAATGCTATATTATCCATGTGGCATCCGTTTACAGACTTTTTGCTGAGTGATGATGCCAAAGGCAAGAAATGTGAGGATCTTTGGTCGCATACTGATAGTGATGTGAAAAAAGTACACTCTATGCATTATTAGATTTTTACAGGAAAACATAACTGCTGTAGTGGACATAATAAAAAAACTAGAATCTGAAAAAACCCTTGTCTGTCAATTCTTCAGCATAATTGGTGTAGATGTGAAACATCTCCTTGAGAGTATGCTGGGCGACACCTTTAGTGACTTTGGCACTGCAACATGTTCCATGTTGGAGTGCTTGCCACTTGGTATGCAAAGCAATGTTGAAGAGCAATTCAGGAACGTTTATTTTACAATGTATGAGAAATGGCTTGCAATGATGCATAGAAATGTCCCTTCACCACCAATGGCATTTGAAGTCAATGAAATCTCACTGTGGTACTCTGTGCAAGTTCTAGATCCCTTCAGTAAAGGGGAATTTCCTCCATAGTTTCAAAAGTGCTGCTTCATTTTTGACACCTTCAATAATTCTGAGGGCATAAGCGCCCAGCTCAATGCAAATGTTGCAGAACCTGCCCTGAGAATCGCAATTTTCAAGTGCACTAGTATTGGCATGGAAAGCTATGTCAGTGGCTAGAGTTAACAAATTGTGTACTGGTTGTTATGGCATTGCCCGTCTCAAGTGCCAACGTTGACAGGACGTTTTCACAGGAGTTTACATGGGAAGAAAAGAGTGAGCGCACATGACCAAAGACTCACTGTAGAAGTATTGTATGGTGTACTACAGTAAGTTTGATTTGCAAAAATCTACTTGGACCTCATATACACTATACGTATACTGTCTATATACCATGTTCTATCAGTGCAAAAAGCAAGCAATAATAAAAGCAAAACGTTCCATAAACACCGGAAAAACACTTTTTAAGTTGTTTTTGGTGGCGCGAAAATGTGTAACCACTGATAAAAACTGTTTTTTAAGGTATTGAAATAACTTGAAAACACTGAAAAAACCCTACCAGAATTTACCAAAAATAGAAATTGAAAACAGGAAAGCCTAAATATGAGTTATGATCAGACCCTGAAACTTGTTTCTTTGACTTTGTAGCCATAATGGCCTTGAGTAACAAAATGTGGTTGTTTCTATGTACTCTTTGAATATGTATAGAAACTGATGATAACAATTCTAACACCTTAGGTATTATGGTTTGAAAAAACTGAATTATATCACTCCCTTTGGATCCTTTTGGCAGGCCATCAATTCTAAGATTATTCCTCCTCTTCTGCTTTTCCAAATACTCTGCTTGTTTTTGAAGAAGAGATATTTGTGACTGTGTTATGTTGATCTTTACATTAGAGTTTCTAGGTTACTCACTTGTTGTTCAACTTCAGTCACTCTTTTTTCCAAATGAGTCCATTAGTCATATAGTGTTTGTAATCTCTTCTTAGTTTCCTCAATACATTTTTGAAAAGCTCTTATCTCTTATAAGAGTAATTCCATTGATATGGAGGAAGGTGTTTTGCCTATGCGTAAAGACACTAGAGTTTAGAGACACTTTAGATATAAGGAAGCTGGGAGTGTTTGCTGCTAAATCCAAGTTTGGTAACAAAGAAGGGGCATTTCCATATTGCATGACATTATGATATTGTTCCATATTTTCAGTAGAAGGTCCTTGTATGTTCAAAGTATTTTCCAGGAGATTGAGAAGAAGTAGTGTTAGTTAATTTTAATTTTCTCATTTTACCCATGTAGAAAACTCTGAAAAATACTGGTAAAAATGTAGGAATTTGAGGAACCACTGACTGCTAAAGACAAAATATATCTCAGCTGGAACTAAAGTAACCTGAAAGTAATGCTTAGAAACCTTTTGGTATTAAAAGCTCCGACTGAGCCTGCATCCTCCAATGAATAAAGGGGGTTGTCAGTAAGCAAAAATGAAAGGGTATAATCCCTCACATATAAGATGACTGAAATGATAACAGAAAAAAGAGCATTTGGTATCAGAAATTCTCTAAACTTGCTGCCACAACAAGTAAATGAGAAAAGAATGATGCATATGAAACATATCTTTAATTTTGAGATATTTTACTCTCATACACTCAAATAAAATGTGGTGTTGCCAGCAAAAAAACAAAGATAAATTGTGCCATTGGTAGTCAAAAAACAAAGCATTCTAACAAATATGTGAGGTGTGACTCCTTTCAAAAGACACTCCAGGAGCTGACTATTAAATTGCATTTCTTTCTTTACAAATTTGTTTTTCAGTATAAACTCATTGCAACTTGTGTTTCATTTAAAGCTAGAAATGCAGCTTTCACTGCTGGAGATTTATGGCCTGCCCTTTAGTCCATAGCTTGTTAAGTTTCAAATCTTTTCTCTCTGGCTGTATTTGCCTTTTAATTAGGCAACACAATAATCTAAGCACAGTTGGAGCTATTAATGTCGATGTCTAAAGCAATCAAAGTAGGTGAAAGACAGAAATGCTTCAAAGAACAAAGTCAGCAATATATTCAGCAAACTCTCAATGCCTTATAAATAACATGAAATGTTGGCCACGACCTGGGGAGACAGCTTGTTGCTTCATGCAAAAGGCCTTTCACATACCAGTACAATACAATACAAATCATTTGTTAAATGCACAGCTACCTCCAAGAAGGCATCCCGGTGCTAGCGGAGAGATCAACCACAGGAACCCTAATAGCAATGATACTAAATGACATTTATGCAGGAGTCAAAAAGTACAGTTTTAAACTCTTTCTAAATACAGCTTTAGACAGACTATTTCTTAAGTGAAGCAGAAGCGCATACCACAGCTTAGTTGCCGGAAAACTGAATGATCTACCTCATCTTCTGGTCTTGTGGATGTGGGGGAGTTGGAAAAGTTTACATTTATTAGACCTAAGAGATCTCTCCTGAATGTACGACTCCTGTGATTGTAGGCCTTAAAGGCAAGGATGAGAACCTGCTCTAGACTATTTTATTTACTGGATGCCAGTGAAGATGATTAGGTGTCCTGACACCTCTACCCAGGGGAATCTTGAGAATTAGCTGGACAGCAGTGTTCTGAATGATTTGGAGAAACTGAATCAGAAAGGCCGGGAGCCCCAGATAGTGTAATCCAACTTGGAGGTGATCAAGGGGTGGACAGTTGTTTTGTGAAACCATACAGAGATAAGGTGTAGCATTCTTCTCCGGGATTTAAGAGTGAAGGAACAGGTAGCAGATAAGGCTTTGATTTGTGGCTCAAAAGTAATGTCAGAGTCAAATTTTATCCTGAGGTTTCTTACCACAGGTGACGGATGTAGTGGGGTGGGGCGGGGCAGTGGAGAACCCATTTTAAATGACAACCAAAGACCAGATTTGAGGGTGGACTTGACTCTGACCTCCCCACTCGACAAGTTTTGCCAGTGGCTCCAGGTATATATTAAAAAGAGTGTGACTGAGTCCTGCAGCAGAGGTGAAAGGAGGAAGAAAAACAGACTGGAAGCCTCACTGATGAAGGATGTGTGCCATAACAGGTTTAGGTCTCTGATGCCCATCTTTTCAAGTCTCTCCAACAAAATAGTGTGAGAGACTATATCAAATGCACAGGAGAAGTCCAAAAGCACTCCCATAACTGGGGTGCTTTGATCCAAATGTTCTTTAATGTATTCTGAGACTTCAAGTAGAGCGGTCTCAGTGCTGTAGCCAGCACGGAATCCTAACTGGGAGTCATAGGAGCATATGATTCAACTCCAGAAAGTGTAATTTCTGCCTGTTTTCAATTTTCTTCAATAGTTTTGCAACCATAGGAAGGAGTGAGATTGGTTTAAATTTTCTTAGATACTTAGGGCCGGCAGATGCATCCATAAGCAAGGGGAGTAGCAGATCTTGTTTCCAGATAGAAGGTACCAGCGCCTGGTCAAGGTATCATTTATTAGTCTGGTCAGGATAAGATTCACCATTAGGGAAGCCAGTTTGAGGACGGCCAGGTGGCAGGGATCAAGAAGAGAGCCAGACTTACAACTTGCAAGTTCTGCTGCTGATTCCTCTAAGGTAATGGGTGCAAATCTGGTGGCCCGGAATGGAATTAGGAGGAAGCTCATGGAATAGAGGGACACTGCCCCTGGGCTTGGTCATAGATGGCATGGATTTTTCTAAAGAAGAAGTCAGAGAGGCCATCGCATAGCTCCATAGAAGGGGATAGGGTATTTCTTGTTGCCATAGGAGAGAAAAAAAGCACTGACAATTTAGAATAACTTTCACTGTTTGTTTCTGGCCTCAGAGATGGAATAGCCATATGGTATCTCTTGAAAGCGGCCTAGTAAATTGCTTTTGCGCCTTTATAATATTTAGACATCCACTGCCTGTCTAACCTTTTATATGTTGATAAGTCTGACTTAAGGGTTTCGGAGAACCAAGGTACAGAGGTTTTAAGTCTCTTGGAGGTGTGGGATTTCAGAGGTGCAATGGCGTCAATAGCCTTCGTCAGCCAGTCGCTGAAACCCAATGCATCCTATTCTAACTCCCCTGTCCCAAGACAGGGAATGTACTGAAATGAATTCATTAATTGGGAGTCTAACATTTTGTACCAAGGTCTGAACACCTTCTTAGGTAGACTAAACTAGGTACAAGTTGTCTAGGAAATAACAATAAAAAGGATCAGAGCACGGTCAGTGCAAGTAAGTTTCAGGACTTGCTTTACCATGACTGTCAAGGGTTTAGCTAGGATAAGATCCAGAACTTGTCTTGCTTTATGAGTGGGCACCTTAATTAGTTGTTCTAGATTAAAACCTTCTATAGAACACAGAAACTGCTGTGTGGGCTGATTGTTAAGGTTGTCCACATGAAGGTTAAAATCGCCTACTACCAAATAGTTCACATGAAGAGGTGATAGTTGACCTAAAGTGTCAATCAGAAGCTATAGGGAGGCAGCCGAGGCATCAGGGAATTACCTACACATTATCAGGCGATAGATAAGAGTGCCCCATAATGTGTAGGTAGGGGCAAAAATGTCTTCTACAGATATTTTTGAATTTTACTTGAAACAGACACACTGGTGAAAATATATTTTGGACAAATTGAGTAAGACTTCTTTTTTCTGCATGCATGCATTTAAATAATGCTTCTAAGTTCATACTAGTGGATTTACATACATTAGGACAAAGGAATCAGTTTACATCTTGATTCAGGGATAAGATTAAGATTGAACTTTTCGTCACTGAGGGTTTGTTTAGTTGTACACACCTTGTTTAGGTGATGAGTTCCAAGATAATAACTGCTCAGTATAGATGCTATGCTTTGGTATGTTTTATTTAACTTGAATTTGGTAATAATATTACATAGACTTATTTCAAATAGTTAATTCTCCAGAAGAAACTCTACTAGACTTGATTGCGAAATATCTGTTTGATAATCATTGAATTTTAATTTAGCTTCAGTGTCTTTGAAGCAATGACCATAGTCATTGATTTTTCGGACCTTAAATTATAGTAATAATAGGTTAGCAAAAATTATTTTTAGACAATTGGAAAAAAAGACAGGGCAATGTAAAAACATTTGCTGGATCATTATAGGTTAAATTGACTCTGCCAACAACCATCAACAAGATTACTGACTGCAATTTTACCAGTAAGACTTTGCCAACAAATTAATTAACACATAGGTGATGGATCTATCTCTTGAAATTCAGTGACTCCTTCTTCCTCCTTTTAATTTTAGTCCACTTTGTAGCATAAATGGTCTTCTTTCTTTTCTCACAAACATTATATAATTGAATTTCACTTTTTCACAAATTTTTCGGGTGTATTCTCTATTTTTTCGACAAGGTTTATTTAATAAACAATAAGCTGTAATAATAAATATTTCTCTTGCAGAAGGGTCTGTATTCTTCATAGGAACTGCTATGTCCTGAAGATGATCTTATGGATGAATCAAGCAAAAGACTGAAACGTCGACATGCCAACCCATTTTTCCACTCTACTATTGTACCTTCATGTTTATGAAAACTATTTCCAATGTACAGGCTGTTTACATTAAAATGGAATTTGTAATGGGTTGTATTACATCGGTGATGATGATTAACTAGTGTACAATCTTTAGTCTCTATCACCTATGTACTTATAAGATATTTTTGTACACTTTGATCTACTAAAACATATAAACTTATATAAAAAAGAAATACACCCTACCTTGTTTCTTTTGCTCAAAAGATTAATTTATTATTGAGTCACCTTATTATTTTTTAGTCTAAATTTGTTTACCGGAATGCTAATTTTATGGCATTCATAAATATTGCCTTAAGATATGCAATTGAATTTTAAATAATACTTGATACACTACAATAGCTAATGACACCGGTCCGGACAAGTGAGTCCAGTTCTGTGGAGCCACACACGTGAAGAGGCTATCTACGCAACGCATAGTCAGCTATCTTAACAACTAAATCTCTGTACAATCTGTATACACTGCACCAATTTCAGCGCAAATTTGGAGGTCCTTGTAAAGATCTACGACAAGCTACTCAATAGCACTCCATAGGGCAGATATCTAAGATTAACCATAATGGCAGAAAAATAATCCAAGCCGCACTGTAAATGATCGAAGGCTGTACCTCCGTCTCCAGATTCACCTATTAAGGGCAAGTCAGATATCAACAGCACAATGGACATGATACTGAAAAGGTTGACAAAAGTATATGATCTTGCGAAGTCTACCAAACAAAACATACATGCCGATATTAAAATAATCAATATAAAAATGTCAGAGGCGTGGTGGAAGACTCAACCAATTGTTCCATCAAAGACTTAAAAGCCCTCTACATCATCACAAAACACATGAAGAAACATATCTACGATCTCGAAGATTGTAACAGACAAGGAAACATAAAGATTGTTGGTATTCTTGAAGGTTCTGAAGAAAATGCTAACTCTTGGATATCTTTTTTGAAAAACTAGATCCCGCAGATTACCGGACTAGAAACTAGATATTGAACCAAAAAGGGCCCACAGAGTTCCAACCTTCAGACCTCCCTCCAAGAAGTCCACAAGGCCAATAGTCTGCAAACCACTGAGGTAGCAAAACACCAAAGCTAACCTCACGTATTGCTGCAAAAAACACCATGTTCTGTGGGTTGGCCATAAAATAAACTTCACCAAGAATACCCAAACCAACGGTCAAAGCAAGGAAGGGCTTCCAGTCACTCCGAGACAGACAATGTGAAATGAATATTCAATTCTCTTTTGCAGGCCCGCCAAATTTAGAGTATTGGAGAAAGGAAAATACCATATTTTCGGCGAACCTCCTGACCTGTCGAGACTCTTAGGAGACCTTACCCACCAAGAAATGAAACATTTCAACTCTTCCTCTTATAAACAGAAATAATAATGCTTTCCTCTAGAGGAACATGTTCTCCACAGGTTCTCGTGTATATTCACATTATTTGTCACCCAAAGCGAAATTGCTAAAACAGTCTTGAACGCTGCATGTTATGTTTACTTTTTTAGCCCTGATGATGCAGGTACTCTCTGCATACCACACTTGCTCTCAAATAATGCCCTACCGCTGTGTGGTGAACAATGCTATGTTACCCAAATTAAGTTTGTTTTTCATACTATATCCGGCTTAACTCATGAATGTGTGCCCTTCATAGAGTTAACCCATGTTAATAGAGATGTAAGTTCTTAGGCTTAACTGAATCGCCCTCGACGCTAACATAAGTTATGTCAGAAAAGTTTGACACATCCTCCGCCTGCAAGGATCATACTAATTTTCAGTAAACAACCCACCATTAAATAAGTAATCATTTCACTTATACTACTTATACTACGTGGTTAAGGCCCTATATTTTGTGGTTAAGGCCCTCATATGTTCTTAGGATATACTATGTCACCAATGCGCCATTATCCTGGGTTGAACAGCACTAACAGTATTATCCTTGCCTCTCACACAAGTAATGTTTAAAAGGTTCATGCTCTTACCTAGTTAAGCAATTCCCTGTGCAGGAGGATGGACACTCCTGTCATCGATCCTCCTGTGTGTAATTCTTCAGGGGAGAGGGTGGGAGGGTGATACAGGTGGGTGGGGTTGGGGTTTTGTTATTGCTTATGCCCGCTGTTCTTCTTTGTATTACTTTATGAACTCTACTTTTTCCCTATCCATTACCCTATGCACCTTATGCTATACACACCACAGAGTCAATATAGAACAACAGCCTAGATATATTCCCTGTGGAAAAGAGAAGTAGCCCTTGCCAAAGACAATTCTAATCCAGTTATCTCTGCTTAGAGTTCAGCTTGGGAGCCACAAATTAAGTCATCACCCAATATCTACAACCCATCTATTCATTCGAAATGACTACACAAAGAATCTCAGAAAACCCTCAACACAGTCTCTCTAAACGTGAAGGGGTTAAACCACCTGTAGGAAAGTAGGATCTTCTGACATGGTTGCCCCCACTTTTTGCCTAGTGTTATGCTGTTTCTGACTACTCTGACTAGGATCCTGCTAACCAGAACCCCATTCTCTCTGCTTTCTCCCTAAATTGGACATGGTGAGCACTTAGGTACACTCCAGATTGGCTAATGGTGTACTCTTTTAAGTCCCTAGTATATGGTACTAAGGTGCCCAGGGCATAGGTACACCAGGGGTCTCCCATGGGCTGAAGCATGAATTATGCCATCCATGAGAGACCGCTAAAATTGAGACTACATGCCTTCCATTGCAGCCTGTGTAAGCTGGTACTAGCACTACTTATGACAGATATACTTTTCCTTATATCTGAGGTCACTACAATGAAAACCTAAAATTTACCCCTACGGCAGGCCTTTCAATCCTGAAGGCAGGTTGCTCGGTTATAATGTGAGGGTTCCACTGCATGAGCAGGACACCTGTACAACCTTCGGAGTCCATTCTCCTAGAGTGCCCATATGTCATTACGCCATGACCATTGGTAAACTGGCTGTAACAAACCCTGTCACATTTGGTATGAAACAAGTTGAAATCATACCCCCACACCGTAAATGTTGTGGGAGGTATGTAAAGCTCCTCCGGTAGACCCTCAGTGCTCCCGGCACTGGTCTACTAGACCCGGACAGCATACTATGGCTGCTGCCGACCAGAGACACGATTCTGCCCCACTGCTGCTGAGCCAAGCTTGAGCAGAGGAAGGCAGGGGAATAGGTATCCTGTCACAGGGAGGTGTGACCACCTCCCAGACAGGACTTAGTGTATTGGGACAGGGTGGGGCGCTTGCCAGCACCACTAAGACTGCTTGCATACTCCATATCCGACCAGTTCAGTGATTCCCGCTCTGGCGCAAAACTAGACAAAGGACACAGATGTATCCTCCCCACTGTCCAGCCCTTCCTCTGGGAGGGACCCCTGAATTGGTCCAACCCTTTCCCTAAGATACTTAAGGGCTTACCTGTGGGTAGTTCTTTAGATTCGTCATGGGACAAGATTCAGATCTGAAATCACTTCATCCTCGACCATCAAGGCACCCTGGACTTCGCTGGACTTCGCTATGGACACCGAGACTGCAACTGGGAAGACTCCTGCTGCTCTTGTCTCATCATTCTGCCAGTCTTTCTGCAACATCTGTGCCTGTGCTCCATAGAGTTTCCTCACAAGGCCTGTGGTCATCCAAGACACCTGAAGGAATCTCCCTTGAAGTGAAGGAATCAATTCCCGGCATCTGTAGTCACCATAACCCAGTTGACCAGTCTGCTGTTACCGAGTTCCTACAGTCTCCGAAAGGTTCAGCAACACAGGTGGCAGCTCTACAACTCCCTTGAGATCTGCACTAACTTCCTAGCAGGTTGAAGGCTAGTATCCCTCATCGGAACCGCTGGAGCAGCACCCCTGTGCACCATGTCGACATGCCATTGCCAAAGCGTGTTGACTCTTTTCATCACCGATCTTGGGATCCAAGAAGTTCCAGCCTCAAGCATCTCCTGCAACCAAGATCTTTGCCTGACCCGCATCCTTTGTACTGTGGGCCTTCATTCAGATTGGTATCCTGTGCCTCCAGCATGTGGGTCCTCTTGAGGGTTGTCTTTGGCTCCAGTGGTCTCCCCTGCTTGCTCAGGGCCTTCTCTGACTTACCTGCGCGTGGTGAGTCACTTGGGCCTTGCTGATCCCAACACTGCACCTTTTTCGATGACTGCGTTGTTTGCGGCTGGCGAGGCTTGATGGTGCCCCTGCCGGCAACTGATCTCTTGGCTCTCAACCTCCAATGTGGGACAGCTCTTGATTGGCTCCTGGTCTTCCTTTGCATCACCTGAACCATACAGTGGCACCTACAAGGGCACAACAACTCTTCTGCATCCCCGACATTGTTGGGCATTCGTCTTCCGTGCCTCCTGGTCACCCCTGAGTGGCATAGACTCTGTCTCCACTGCTTGTAGGTTCCTCTCATCTTGATTCCACCTTTGGGTTCCACAGGACACTTTCACCTTCTTCACCAGGGACATCTTTTCTGAAGACCTCCATTGTGGTCTATGGCGGTTTCTGACGTCACTTTGCTCCTATGCAACTGCTTTCCCTGGTGTAGGTATCCTGGTTCCTGGGGTATCCACAGGTGGGGTGACTCTCTAACCTTCCGCCTTCCACAGGGTTTGTTCAGGGTCCGATGGGAAGGGTCCTCCTTCTTTAAAATTGCAATCGCAATCTACCCATTGACTTCCATTGAGTACGCGGTCATATTCCCACACTGCACACGGCCTCCTTGGGGTTCCTAGATACTCACCTTGGGTGGTTCCTTGGGTCTTTGACTCTTCTACGTCTTCTGGGTCTGTTCGTGACTTAAGTCGTAGTTCGCATTCCACTATTTTAGTATATTTTTTGGTCTCCCCCTGGAGCCCACTGTGTATTCAGTGCTAATTACACATGCTATTGGCAAAGTATTGTGTATATTGTGTTTGTATCGCCATGGTAGGAAATACTGCAATGTGTTAGTGAGTGTTAATAATAAATAAATATTTTTTATAACTACATTGTGTGGTTCTCTTTCACTTAACTCATACCATAAGATTAAGTGCTGGTGAAACAAGCTGCTTTACACTCCTTCTGGACTAAGCCTGAGGGCTGCTCTCCACAGCTACCACTTAGAGAGCTTTCTAGGGTTGTCTAAGACTACTAGAATCACCATATGGGTTTTCTCAGTTAGTGCTAATCTAGGTGTGAACTAATTGAAAAACCATCACTAACATTAGGCTCATATAATATTCTATAGAATAAGTAAGTTCTACTGAACGTTTAGATTGGTTGTTAAGGGTCTAGCTCAACCCTTATTCCAATCTTAGGAAGTCTAGTTTACACTCGGATAGGTAGGTGCATCACCACACTATACCTAGTGACCATGTCCTTAGTTGGGGATACTAAGTACAGTGGCCTGAAGTTCAAGGAACTAAGCACCCTGTGTAGCCTTAGGAGAATAAAGGCATGTAACACCCCCACTACTAAGCTGCTCTTAGAGCTACTTCATCAGAATGATTAGAATCCTGGACGGGCAGAAGAACAGGACAATGTGGGTGGGGATACTCCTGAAGAGGGGGCACCAGGGGTTCCCCCTAGTGACCTCAATTCAAAGTGTGGACACATTGGCAAGCTGAGATCCGCCAGAGAATGTTGCAGATGGCACAAAGGTTGTCCTCTTTATTCCACCAGGAAGGGTTCAGAGTAGGTACAGGAGGTCTAAATCTCTTTCTGTCTAGCCCAGTGCTTCAGACACGTCTGTAGGGAGCGCCATATCTAGTAAGAGGGAGAACTCAATGGAAAGGGAGTTCCAAATAATTAAACTGGAGAAAGTTAGACTTAAGCTCAGGCGAGATCAGTTGGCCCTTGACAAGGAGACCCTGGAAGTGCAGAAAGCCAGGAAGAGCATGGAACTAGAGTTCTATGGTGGCAGTAATAGTGTCCCTAGAATCAGGGAAACATCCTTTGACACTAGGAACCTAAGCAGGATAGTCCTTGCTTACCAGGAATGGATCACTGCTTTGGAGAGGGCCTGTAAAGTTCAAAAGGTCCCTCAAGGGCAGTGGGCAGCTATCCTGTGGCTCTCTTTTGCTAACAAACGTAGAGATAAGCTCCTCACTGTTAGAGAAGAGGATGCTGACAATTACTCTGTCCTGAAGAGTGCACTCATAGATGGGTTTGGCTTATCCACTGAGCAATACAGAATTAAGTTCAGAGTAGGGGTGGGCGGAATTTGCAGAATTGCGTTACGCAAATCTCCGCGAAACGGTAAAAAATCTCCGCGAACACGCAGAAATTCCGCGAACACGCGGAATTGCTTGTTCGCGATGCTTTTTTCCTGTTCACAATTGCTGTTTGCGTGCTCGGGGAGAAATATCTCGCGAACACGCATTTTGAGATCGCGAACAAGCAAAAATTTCGCGAAATCGCGGAAAGCAGACTTTTTAGCAATTTCGCGTTCTCCGCGGAACGCGAAATTATGCAAATTCCACAAATTCCGCGAGCGGAACGGAATTTACCGCCCAGGCCTAGTTCAGAGACACCCAGAAGGCACACACCCAGGACTGGGTAGATTTTATTGATAGCAGGAGGCAATCTTCTCTCGGTGTCAAGCCATACCTCTGATTTGACGGGATTTAATGAGATACATAGTTGTGTAGCTGTTACCATGAGACATGCACAACTGCAATAATGACAGAAATGTTCTGTTTGGCCATTCCAGATTTTGTTCTTACCAAACCAAGGATGTTGGCTGGTGATGTAGATTGAAAACACAATTACCGAGCTCTTTATTTTGTTCATGTGTGTTAAGATGTGCATTTACATACAGATAGTTCATTTCTTTTGTGTCATTATTCTATTGAGATGTATGAGTGGCACTTGGCCTTGGGTGTTTAATGGACGAGGGAACACAGTTGGTGCAACTTCCTTATGTTGTTACTCATTTTTATTACTAATTTTTACCTGCCTTGTGGCCACTGGAAGGGACAGGTCATGCAGGTAGGAGGGGTGGATGATTTTAGAATGCAGTTGTGACCGGCACAGGCAAGAGCAATGGGGCGGTAGGGCGGGGCAGGGTCTGGGTCAGGGAAGTTAACATACAATGGTATAAGTTTAATATAATATCTATATTTTTTTTAACGATCTACCTTTCGCTCGCCAAATTCCTGAGCAGATGATGCGGCTAGTGCAAGGTAAGTGGTTTGATTTAAAACAAATGTAATTTAAATTATTCTATCATATGTTGAGTTCCCTGCCCCCACCCCGTCCCGCTCTACGGCTCTTACCTGTGCCGGCCGCCACTAGATGTACTGCTCCTTGGGAGTGTGTTACTGACATTCTCCAGGTCCTCCGCATGTTTTACAGCTGTGATGTTCTACAGGTCCTCCGCAGGCTTTACAGCTGTCATCTAAATTCTGGTACCTATCATTTTCACTACTCTCCTGCAATTTCTTTCATATGTCCCCTGTGGTAAACCCCTCACCTTCAGGGTGTTCTCTCTACAAGTGAGGTCCTAGCATATGACCTGTTTGTCTGCCCTACGGTGAGTGGGGAGACATGCTGAAGAGGGGACCATAGTGGAAACCCCCTAGGTCACCACAATGTCTCCTTCCCCAGTAAAGTACACCTTTCTATATGGTGGACTGGCTTCCCATCATCCGTGTGGCATAATGTCAATGTGCTGTTGAAGTGGAGGAAGGAAAGGCTTTTGGGTGTAGCTCCTACCTTTATGTTTTTAATTATAAATGCTCCTGGTGTGTGTGTCTGTGTGTGTGCGTGTGTTTGATGTTTGCTAAGTGTAGGAATTCTCATAGCCACACATACTCATGGAGATAAAGATTATTAATTTGGGCCCATGTGGATGAGGCAAAATTCACAAAACTATTTGTGAATATAAGACTGACTCTCCCATACTAAAAGATTTTTTTGCATATGGAAAAGTGTAAAATTACTTTTGCAATTCACAAATATCTCTTTCAAAACCATAGAAGGATTTACGCACACAGAGGTATCCCGGTGAATAAGTCGTAGCCTGTGGGAATGGGATTGCAGGGAATGTTGCAGATGGCACAGAGGTTGTCCCCTTTATTCCAGCTGGAAGGGTTCAGAGTAGCCACAGGAGGTCTAAATCTCTTTCTGTCTAGTCCAGTGCTTCAGACACATCTGTAGGGACATCCATATCTAGGAAGAGGGAGAACTTAATGGAAATGGAGTGCCAAATGATTAAACTGGAGAAAGTTAGACTTAAGCTCAGGCGAGATCAGTTGGCCCTTGACAAGGAGACCCTGGAAGTGCAGAAAGCCAGGAAGGAATGGGACTAGAGTTCCATGATGGCAGTAATAGTGTCCCTAGAATCAGGGAAACATCCTTTGACACTAGGAACCTGAGAAGAATGGTCCTTCCTTACCAGGAATGGATCACTGCTTTGGAGAGGACCGGTAAAGTTCAGAAGGTCCCTCAACGGCAGTGGGCAGCTATCCTGTGGCTCTCCTTTGCTAACAAAGGAAGAGATAAGCTCCTCACTGTTAGAGAAGAGGATGCTGACAATTACTCAGTCCTGAAGAGTGCACTCATAAATGGGTTTGGCTTAACCACTGAGCAATACAGGATTAAGTTCAGAGACACCCAGAAGGCACACACCCAGGACTGGGTAGATTTTATTGATAGCAGACGACCATCTTCTCTCTGTGTCAAGCCATACCCCTGAGTTGACGGGATTTTAATGAGATACATAGTTGTGTAGCTGTTACCATGAGACATGCACAACTGGATTAATGACAGAAATGTTCTCTCTGGCCAGTCAAGATTTTGTTCTTGCCACACCAAGGATGTTGGCTGGTGATGTAGATTGAAAATTCGAAAACACAATTATCAAGCTCTTTATTTTGTTCATGTGTGTTAAGATGTGCATTTACATACAGATAGTTCATTTATTTTGTGTCATTATCCTATTGAGATGTATGAGTGGCACTTGGCCTTTGGTGTGTAATGGATGAGGGAACACAGTTGCTGCAACTTCCTTATGTTGTTACTCATTTTGATTACTGATCTTTACCTGCCTTGTGGCCACTGGAAGGGACAGGCCATGCAGGGAGGAGGGGTAGATGATTTTAGAATGCAGTTGTGGCCGTCACAGGCAAGAGCAATGGGACGGTAGGGTGAGACCGGGGCAGGGTGAGTGTCGGGGAAGTCAACATACAAGGGTATAGGTTTAATGAATCTTTTTTTTTTTTAAACCAACTACCTTGCTCTCCCCAAATTGCCGAGCAGACAATGCGGCAAACTAAGTGGTTTCATTTAAAAAAAAAAAAACAATTACTTACCCTGTCATATGTTGAGTTCCCCGTCCCCCACCCTGTCCCGCTCTACCGTTCTTACCTGTGCCCGCTGCCACTGGATGTACTGCTCCTTGGGAGTGTGTTACTGACGTTCTCCAGGTCCTCCGCAGGCTTTTCAGCTGTGACGTTCTCCAGGTCCTCCACAGGCTTTACAGCTGTCATCTAAATTCTGAAACTTATCATTCTCACTACTCTCCTGTTCCTGCAATTTATTTCATATGTCCAACGTGGTACACCCCTTTCTTCAGGGCATTCTCTCTACAAGTGAGGTCCTGGCACATGACTTGTTTGTCTGCTCTAAGGTGAGTGGGGAGACATGCTGAAGAGGTGACCATAGTGGACAACCCTCTAGGTCACCACAATGTCTCCTTCCCCAGTAAAGTAACCCTATCTATTTGGTGGACTGGCTTCCCATCATTCGTGTGGCATAATGTCAATGTGCTGCAGAAGTGGAAGAATGAAAGGCTTTTGGGAGGAGCTCCTACCTTCATGGTTTTAATTATGAATGCTCCTGGTGTGTGTGTGTGATTTTTGCCAAGTGTAGCAATTCTCATAGCCACACATACTCATGGAGATAAAGTTTATTAATTTGGACCCATGTGGATGAGGCATAATTCACAAAACTATTTGTGCATACAAGACTGACTCTCCCATACTAAAATATTTTTTTGCAAGTGGAAAAGTGTAAAATTACTTTTGCAATTCACAAATACCTTTTTTAAACCCATAGAAGGATTTGCGCACACAGAGGTTCCCTGGTCGCAGCCTGTGGGAATGGGAGAGCGCATCCTAGGGCATATGTGAATACCCACAATCCTACACATGTCTAAACTCACAAACTCGTCTTTTACCCCTTCTTGTCCCGGAAACCATCAGAGATGTGCCAAGGGCAGGGTAATGTCTTGTTACTTACTGGTAATCTTCATTACACCGATTAAGGTCCTCCTCGTCCCAGTCCTTACATGTGAGGCAATTCTGCCTAACGACAGCCTATAGAAATGCTAGTATTTTTTTAATTTTTATTATATAAGCCCCTCCCACCCACCACTATGCCTGTTATCAACAAGTCCAGACACAAACACAGCGGGAGGAAGGGAGAAAACAAGACCGGAATGAGGAGGACTTTAATCAGGATAATGAAGATTGCCAGTAAGAAACAAGACATTACCCCCCATATGTCCTCCTCGTCCCAGCCCTTGCCATGTGAGGAACCCACAAGCAGAAAACCAAGAAGAAATACGTATGACACAAGGGATCCATGCAAAAGCTCAATAATTTAATCAAATGAATGATTAAGATACAGCAGAGTTCAAAACGCCAACAGAAAAATTGTCTACAGAGGCATGTAAAACATCAAGGTGATAATGCCGGAGAGACGTGTGATGGTACTGCCAAGTGGCCATCCTACAAATCTCCTGGCTAGAGACCCCCGCCGGCTCAGCCCAGGAAGCGGACACAGAACATGTCAAACGCCCCTGCACTTGAGACAGAGGAGGCAGACCCACACACTTATAGGATTGACAGACTGCTAAATTCACCCACCGACTGATGGTGGAAGTAGAAACCTTCTTCCCCTTAGCCACACCCCACAGGAGACAAACAGGGCAGGGGAAAGATGAAAACCCAGGGTATGTTGGAGGTAAACCTGCAGTGCTCTGCGAACATCCAAGGATGAAGGAACAAGCGAATCCCCATCCACAGGCAAATCAGAAAGGACCACCTCCTGCTACAAATGGAACTTGGAGGAAATTTTAGGGAAAAAGACTGGGTCAAGCCGCAAAATAACCCTATCCTGCAGGAACTGCAAATAAGGGAAGGAGGTCAGCAGAGCACCCAACTCACCCAACCACCGAGCGGAGGCGATGGCCAACAGAAAAGCCACCTTTGCAGACAACCACAACAAATCTGCAACTGTATAGCCCACAAAACAGTTGGCAAATCCCAACAAGGCACAAGCACAGGAGAGACCGGTCGACGCAGAAGCTGGCTCACCAAAGGAGCCACAACCTCCATGGATGTCCGGGACCCCTACATGCCCGAACCACATCCCATTGAGCAGACAAGGTAGAAGGGGAAAGTTCCTTCAAAAACCTATCTCGAAGAAAATCAAGAATAGAAGCTGGGTCCCCAACCACAGGATCCACACCATGAGAGGAGCACCAGGAGACAAAAGAGCCCCAGTGCTTACCATGGCTCTTTATGTTTATGTTTATGAATTTATAGAGTGCATAGCTGCCCAAGGGCTTCCCAGCGCTGAGAGAAATTGACTGAGGTGGTCTAGAGGATTACGGGAAGAGCCATGCTTTGAGCTTTTTTCTGAATGTCTGCTCATGCGTTATCACGAGCATTTCCCTGGACAGGGAGTTCCATAGTCCCGGGGCCAGGTACAAGAAGGATCTTCCTCCCCATCTGGGTCTCTTTATCCTGGTCTGTTTCAAAAGTAGAGCTGTGGAGGATCCTAGTTGTCTACCTGGGATGTAGTGTGTGACACGTTTTTTAATTAACGTCGGGCCTTTATCATTCATGGCTCTATGGGCGATGCAGAGTGCCTTGAACTCTATTCTGGCCTTTATTGGAAGCCAATGAAGTGTCCTCAGGGCTGCCCTCGCTGTCTGGTGTCTGGGGATGTGGAGTAGTATCTTGGCTGCTGCGTTTTGTGTCACTTGTAATCTGTTTATGACATATTTGGGTGCGCCAAGATACAAGGAGTTGCCATAGTCCAGCCGTGACAGTACTAGGGCCTGTACCACCGTTCTCCGTGTGGTTTCAGGAATGAGTGGTAGGATCTTCCGTAGCATTCGCAATGCTCCGGAGCATGACCCTGAGATTTTTCTGGCTTGAGTCTCCATGGACAGATTTTTGCCCAGCCAAATTCCCAAATTCTTTACCTCTGTCTTTGGGATCAGGGGATCTCCCAGTTCTAGTGGCCAACTAATTGTGTTTCTTGGGACCTCCTTGTGGCCCAGGAACATGACCTCTGTTTTGCCTCCGTTCAGTTTTAGGCAACCCTTGTTCATCCATTCTGCTACTTGCACCATACATGGTGCCAGGTTGTGGTGCCTCCGTTGGGGGCCCTCCATCACAGATAGAATCAGCTGGGTGTCATCCACGTATGCAACTATTGACAATCCGAATTGCTGCACTATTTCTGCTAGTGGTTGCATATATAGATTGAATAGTGTCTGGCTTAGTGAGGAGCCCTGCGGGACTCCACAAGACAGTTGGAGGATATCAGAATAGTGCTCACCTTCCATTAGCTGGAAGTATCTATTTTCTAGGAATTTTGTCATCCACTTTAGTGCGGATCCTGTGATCCTGGCATCCTTTAGTCTGCATATCATTGTCTTATGATTCACCGTATCAAAGGCAGGGCAGAGATCCAGGAGCAGAATAGCTGCTGTACCTCCCTGGTCTAGGATTCTCTTCAATTCCTCTGTCGCCACCAACAGGGCTGACTCAGTGCTATGTTGGGGTCGAAAGCCCATTTGAGTAGCATGCAGTATCCGATTATCCTCTATGTATTGGGACAAAACCTGGTTGACATGTTTTTCGATTATTTTACTTAGTAGTGGCAGGAGTGAGATAGGTTGGTAGTTCCCTAGTTCTGCTGGATCTAGCTGGGGCTTTTTTAACAGTGGCCGAGCTATAGCGTGTTTCCATGATTGTGGAATGGTCCCTTGTGTCAGTGAGAGTGATATTAGTGCTGCGGTTGTTGATCTTTTTTTTTTACCTCCTTGCCTTAGGATATCTGGCGGCATCCAGTCTAGTGGGGAGCCGGATTTAATCTTTGTCAAGATGGCGGTTATATCTTCCTCACTTATGTCTATGAAGTGATCTAATCTCATCCCTGAATTACTACCCCCACACTATCCATGTTGCTTGGTTGCGTATCTCCCTGATTTGGGCAGTTGTTTCCTAGCAGGGAATTGTATATGATTTCTACTTTGTTCTTAAAAAAGTTTGCCATCTTATTACATCTCTCCTTGGACGAGGCGGGTAAGTGCGCGCACTATCTTAAAAAGCTCTCTGTCCGAGTTACCTGCTGAGTTAATTTTTCCTTCAAAAGATTTAGCTTGGGCTTGGAGCATCTCATTATGATTCTTTCTGATAGCTAGCTTGTATTGGCTTTTTATAGTGGGGTCATAATTTTTCCTCCATAACCTTTCTAGTTTTTTGCAGGTTTTTTTTGTCTGGATTAGGTTATTGTTAAACCAAGCCGCTTTTTTCCTAGATGTTTGATTACTTGATCTGGTTCGTTGCGGGTATTGGGCTGCTATGTTGTTAATCCATTCTGTCCACCTCTTGTCAGACTCTTCTATGTTGTCTGTTATGTCTGGGGAGCCTGGGCTTCTAGATCATTTACCATGTTATCGTTAAGCAATCTAGGCCATTTATTTCTAGTTTTGGTCGGTTTATCACCTATTAGCTGTGCCTGGGGGTTAACTAAAGTGAAGGGAATGAAATGGTGATCAGTCCATGGCATTGGCATGGGTATCCCTACCATTAACTTGAGTTCATTGGAGAAAATGGCATCTAATAAATGTCTTTTTTCATGTGTACTCCCTCTGAACAATTTCTTGAGTTGTAAAGCTTCCAGGTCATGGATTAGTCTGCTTGAAGTGTTACTGTCAAATGACTCTCGATGAAAGTTGAAGTCCCCAAGTAATGTGGTGAACCCCGTACTGGCCACCGTTGTAGCTACGTTGTAGCTCTTCAGTGTCGAAGGCCTTTGCAACTGTTGATTGTCACAGGCCACCACAGAAGAACAGCCCAAAGACTTCAATATCAGCAACTCAAGAGCCAGGCCGTCAGATGCAAGCGACAAAGACTGGGCAAAGACAGGAGCACACACTGAAGCGCAGCCGGAACCAAGGGAAGCCAGACAAACCTGCCTCCCGCCAGCTGCATCAGGATCGGAAACCAAAGGCAGCGAGGCCAAAAAGGGGCAATCAATAGCACAAACACCCTCTCCCCCAAATCTTCTGCAGCACCCTCGGGAGGAGGGGAATTGGAGGGGAGGCAAGGCATACAGGAGGCCTGAAGGCCAAGGAATTGAGTGAGCATCCACGCCCAAGCCTGAGGACAAACCACCTCGGAACAAAACCGGGGGAGAAGAGTGTTGTGAGGGGAAGAAAAAGATTGATCCAGGGAGTCCCGAACCGAGGACAAAGGTCCTGGAACAGAGGAACAGAAAGATGGTACAGAACAGCCCTCAACGCCAACAGGTGAGATTCCGACCAGGCACAAATCATGGAAGCCAGCAGATTCAGAGACGCGCACCTGGTCCTACCCTGTGGTTCAAGTAACAACGAGTCACCTTATTGTCGGTACGAACCAGCAGACTTGCCCATGGTGAGAAACCAGAAAGAACTGTACTGCCTGCCAAATGGCCGCCAACTCCCGCTAGTTCGATGAACGGGCGCTGTCCCTCTGAGACCACTGACCCTTGGCCTCCAAGGACCCCAACATGGCCCCCCAAAGACTGGTGTCTGTGGTCAACAAAAGGGGAGAAGCAAGCTGAAAATGCACTCCTTCTCCAGATTGGAAGTACAAACCCACCAGGCCAATTCCTCAACCAGAACAGTGGAGAGAGGAACCAGAGGCTTGTAATCTGCCCGGAAGGGGTCCCACTGAGCCAACAGATTATTCACCAAGGGCTTGAGATGCAGGCGAGTCCAAGGAACCACCGCCGTATTGGCAGCCATCAACCTCTGGACCCGCAACCAAACCAGAGCCGGGGCAGAAGGGCGACCCAGCAGGTCCTGTAGCACAGCCTTCAGGGGAAGGATCCAAACAGGAGGGAGAAACACTGTCCCTGCAAGTTGTCGAACAGTCCCCAGATGAACTGAAGTCTGTGAACAGGAACCAGATGAGACTTGGCCAGATTCAACCCCAGATACTGTAACAAATCCATTGTCGCTTCCACCGCCAGAAGAGCCTCAGGGAGAGAGGAAGCAGAGACCAGACAATCATCAATATAGGGAAACAGAGACACCCTGATGCTGCAAAACCCCCCACAGCAGGAGCCAATACCTTGGTAAAAGTTCGGGGAGCATCAGAGAGGCCGAAAGGCAACACCCGAAACTGGTAATGGAACCCGTCCACCGAAAACCTCAAGAACCGCTGACTTTCTGGATGGAAATGGAACGTGAAAATAGGCATCTTCTAAATCCAGAGAAGCCCAAAAATTGCCCTCCTGGATGAGGGGAATGAAGGACTGTACGGTGACCATCCAAAAATTATCCAGCCGCACCAACTTGTTCAAAGACCTGAGATTCAGAATCAGACGGGAGGAACCATCGGGTTTAGGGACCAGAAACAGAGTGGAAAAGAACCCCAGGCCGGGCTCCGCCATTGGAACCAGCACAACAGCACCCTTTGATAATAACAGGCCAACGCCTGCCAACATGGCAGATCTGTTCACTGGGTCTTTTGACAATGGGGTAATCCAAAAACAGTCCAATGGGGGATGGCCCCAGAACGGAAACCAGTAACCCAGATTGATGATCGACAGGATCCACTGGTCAAAAATCAGACTGGACCAGCGATCCAGGAACAAATGGAGCCAAGCCCCCACCATGGCATAGTCAATTTTGTCCAGCACCCTGGGGCTGCCGCTACTGCTGAGGCCCGGATTTATAATGAAACACAGCCCACCGACCAAGGGCCCGACCACGAAAGGGATGAGAAGAAGACAGAGCACCTTGAAACCCTTGCTTATAGAAAAAAGATCCTTTCTTCTACACAGTCTGAAAAGGTTTCAACAAATTCTCCTCCGCAGAGTGCTGCACCACCATGTTCAGATCATCTCTAAAAAGGCGGAGACCCTCAAGAGGCAGTTTATGAATCAAGGACTTTTGAGCAGCATCAAGACGCCAAGGCCTGGTCCAGAGAGACCTCCTACAAGCCACTGCTGCCCCTGCAGCTGAGGAGAAGGCCCACATGGTATCAAAAGTCACATCAGACAGAAACTGAGCCAAGACCTCCATCTGTGCCAAGATAGGAGTGGGATCCCCCTGATCCAAAAGATAGTCAAACAATTGCTCAAAATCCAAGAGAAGTGCTAGCACGAACCCCAAAATGAGAAGCAGCATAAGAACGCTTGAGAGCCGACTCCACCTTCTGCTCAACCGGTTCAGCAAGTGAAGCCTCTTCCGAAGACAAAGCTGAAGAAGAAGAAGCCATGGAGGTCAAAATAGAATTGACCTTGAAAACCTGAGGAAACTGGGCATCAAACTCCGCTAGGCGATACCGCTTCCCCAGAAAATGAGGAATCCTCTATTTGTTGATATCAAGCCATTCTTTAGTCAGAATCTCCTTGATGACATCATGAAAAGGCAGGTAATCCACCAACAAGGTACTATACTGGGAGTAAAACCCCACATCAGTCTGCAACTTATGCTCGAACCTTAGTACCTCACGAATATGTACCAACATGTCAGAAAAAACCTTTTCCTAGACATACTTTCCCTTAGGGGAATTGTCCATGTCCGCATCATTCTCCTTAGACTACTTAGCAGAAGGCTCAAGCAGCGTAGCCTGCACAGCAGAATTAATCAAATCCTGCAAATCAGACCTGGTAATTTGCAACAGGTCTTCCTCCTGTAGCTCCTGAACATTATTATGCTTGGACAAAGATTTTGCAGGCATCAGAGAGAAATCGTCATCACCCATAGCCACATGCAGCAAGAACAATCCAAACAGGAATCCACTGCACAAACCAGGAAGTGCTCAGCCACTCCTCCTAAAACCTGTCACCGAGCAACCAAGTCCCAAACAACACGAGACTTGGAAAAAACAAAAGGGACAGCCCTGCCACCTCCTCCACAGCCATAGAACAAACAACCATGGCCGCAGGAGCCGGATGCTGCTAGTAGACCCTGCGACAAGAAAAGACGAGGATCCACAAGCATTAATTAAGTTAATGCCAAAATCAGCTTGTCTGGTGCGGAACAATTGCCAACATAACAGATTGCGAGCAGCAAAACAGACACACCACAGGTGACACCGACTTCTCTGTAGAAGAACAGTCCCAACAACAACTTGTTCCAAACAAAAGCAACAGAGCCCAATTGGAGTCTAAAGGATGTTTTCAACATGGAATATTCAAGTAATCCATGTTTGGATTACAGATTGGACAATTTCTCAAAAGCTTTGCTTCAGTTCCATGTCCTGAGGAGAACCCCCCAAAAGCATTTGGGATTCGAAACGCGTCAACCATTATTTTTGATCAAACAAGTTATTATATACCATGTATCAGGCTAACCTTCTTATGTATTAATGTCTCTAAAAAAAAGGTCTGACAAATTATTGAATTAATGACCTAGGTTAACCAAATAATTAACTGTTTGCTCCCTATCTAGACCAGGGTTGTGCATAAAAAGAATTGTCTATTCCATGTCTAGTATTGTCTAAATTAGAAGTGCGCAAACTACATGCAATATATGTCATGTATGTGTTTTTATTTGTTGTGGTCTATGGAAATAGATAAATAGACTAAAATGTGAATCAATTGAAAAAATTAAAAAGTAAAAATTGAGGATTTTGAACTTTCTCTGAAACTAAAAGAAAGAAAAAATAAATTAGTTTCTTTTTCAATCACAATGAGTGTCATGTGTGATTTCAGTTAGTAATTTGTTGATTTTGTATCAGTACTGGCATGCATGTTGTTGCTAGCTAGTAGACCCCAGCACTGCAATGGCCCGAGGCTAGAACGCAAAAGAAAGCTCCCCACCCCAGCGAAGCGCATGCGCAGGGAGCGCGTTCTGGCCACGGAGCAGGAACATGACTGACCGGAACACTGGTGCGGCAGCGTGCAACATAAGTACACAACAGTAAATGGAAAAGAAAACCTCACAGCACCGAAGTCCCAGCCAATGAACTAGAAACAGGAAACAAGGCACAGCATACCAGTGTTATGACTGACGTGTCAGACAACAAAGAAAACCGGCATAGCTGTGGGTGGGAGGAGCTTATAATTAGGCCTGGGCAAAAATTTCATTCCATTCGCCGAAATTGCGATAATTTGACATTTTCGCGTTCCGCGGAGAGCGCGAAAATGTCCAAATTTCCGCTTTCCGCAGCTTGGCGATAATTTGTTTCTTGCTCGCGCTGTAAAATAATACATTCTCACACACGCACGATCGCCTTACCTGAATCCCTGCGTTCGCCGACAAGTTTTCTTGATCCGGTCGCGTTCTCCATGAGATGTTGGATTGTTTTTAGCCATTTGCGCTGTCTCGCGACAGTTTGCGCCCGCAGTGACGTCATGCGTCGCGCGATCACGTCTTTCTTCTCGCGATCATGCACCGCGAGACAACTTAAAACAAAATGGCCGCACCCGCGAGCAACCACATGGGTAAGTTGGCGACCCGCAACCATGCAGAAAATCTCGCGAACATGCGGGAAAAAAAATTCTGCATCTTCGCGATATTTCCGCTTGTTTGCGATAATTTTAAACATTTTCGCAATAATTTGTGAAAGTGGATTTCGCAAATTCCGCCCACCCCTACTTATAATATATATAATTTTTAAAACTAGCGTTTCTATTGGCTGGATTGCCTCACATGGTAAGGACTGGGACGAGGAGAACATATGAGGGAGTACTGCCCTTCCAAGGCAAGAAGGCAAAGGCCTCTAAAAGCCATAGGTATGTGGGGAAGGGGCTTCCATTGGGTAAAAATATTTTCCCTATGGTGTAAAAATGAGTAAGTTAGGTGTGTATTTTTGCTTTAAAAAAATCGAATTCTGCACCATTTCTTGCAGGTTTCTTCTTTTTCTGGATCTTTCACGTACACGCTTTGCCATATTTTATTTGAAAAATGTGCATAGGGAAAACAGGTGTTGCTAAACATTTTATAATCCCAATTTCACCGGCAACTACCATGAGCGACCAAACTTGCATTTTTGAGATCCTTAGAATGATGGATTTTCTCTGAAAATCTGTCCCATAATTAACAAATGTGCAATGTACTTGCAAATGGGGGTAGAAGTCCTTGTACTTAGAAGGTATGTCTATGAACAACATTGATGCTGGTGGTGGACGTGTGTGAATTAAAATAAGGGTTTAGTTTTGTCAATCTCAATAGGTCTCACAATAGAGGAAGGAAAAATTTGAACAAATTGTCTGATTATTACCTGCTGTGAGGAACACATGTAAACCTTGCAATAATGTATGCCGGTCTCTCCCATTGGAGGATTCAATCATTCAAACTACAGACTGAATAATGTTCCTTCTGTAGGCTCATTAATCTGCTAAACTATTGTGTTTTTATTCAATTTTATCATCAGGCAATTCTTGTGCCCATTATGATTCTGGCTGCTAGAATAGCTCCATTCCCTCTCATTGATGCTATTGCCGCTTACCAAGCCACAAAAATTCCTAGTAAATACATTTAGGATTAGAAGGCCACCAAGAGCAGATTACATACCGCTTTGAGGTGTATAAAAGCTGTCAGTGCTAAGAAGCATTTGCATTCTATTCACACCACGAACTCTGCATGCATTTTCATGCCTACCTGCAACGGTAGCTATAGGTTTTTTGTTGTTGTTATATTAGTTTAAAAAAGTGCAACTGTTTTTACAAATTCCCCTTTGAAACAGTCAATCTTTGGTTACAAACCAAGGGCCATATGTATCAAAATCCTCATTTGCGATTCTCAAATAGCGATTTTTTGCGAATCGCTATTTGAGAATCGCAAAATGCTATATATGTAGGATTTGCAATAAATTTTGCAAATCCTACATATTCCTTAATTGCGAATCTCAAATTGCGATTCGCAATTAAGGAATACCTCCCCATTCATTCCTTTGGGCCTAGAGGCCCATAGGAATGAATGGGAAGACATTCTCAATTTGCGATTAGCAATTAGAGAATCGCAAATAGAGAATGCAATTTCAAGGGTGCTAGGGTGTCAAAAGGACACCCTGTTGCATCCCTGAAATAAGCATGGGTGCACATGTGGCACACATACATGCCCTAAGGGCATGTATGTGCTTCACATTGCACTTTGAAAAATGCAAAAAAGTGCATTTTTCAAAGAAATCGCAAATTACCACCAACTTGAAGTTGGTGGTAATTTGCGATTCCTTAAGGCCAAATTGCACTTTTTTGATGCTTCTTACATTGCATTTAAGGAATCGCAAAATTTGCGATTCCTTAAATGCAATCGCAAAATAAGGAAACGCTAATTATGCGATTCCTTATTTTGCACACAGATTTGTCTCATACGTGCCACTAAGCAAAATTGCGATCGCAAACGCCAAAATTCTGCGAATTTCGGCATTTGCGATCGCACTTTTGCTTGATACATATGGCCCTAACTGATGTGTTAGTGCTGTTGTCATTGTATTTATGTATATGGTATTTCTACAGCGTAAAGTACAAACCTAGTGACAAGGTAGTGGGGGACTGTAAATGGTCAAAAACAAGCATAAAGTCAATGAGTAAGAAGAGAGGCATCGGTGCAATTGCTGCACAGCATTTATTCCAGTCCCTGTCCAGCACAGCATAGCGCTTGACAACAAAAGCCCTGTATGTGCCAACTCTTTACACAAATCTTAGCAATAGTGTTAGAACAATTTGAGAGAGTGGTTAATGGCCAGTAATATCCACTCACGAATGAATTAGGGTTCTTAAACATCCAAATGCTACTTAAAGAGCAAGTGTACTTAATGAGGAATACCTGTGAAGTGTAAGGGGGAGTAGTTGTGAGGTCCAATAATGCATTGTGGAGCATATGTTAACAAATAAAAGGCTTAAACGTGGGCGTTAGGTGGAAACGTGCTATTACCATATTATCTCCCTTTCAGAGGGGTAGCACGTGGTAGGTAATTCCCAGACCGCTCAATACAATGGTCACCTCAGTATGGCCTGTGGCCTCAATGGTGGTTGATGGAAAAACTGGCATTATATTTTGCTAAGGTTTGGTGGATCCTTTTCGTGAATCCTTTTCTGTGAGAGGGATTGTTGTATTTTTCACTGTGCTATTTATGGGCAGGATGCAGCCAAGCAGCCATAATTGTTGCAGAGTGTTGCAAAGCAAGATCATGTCTTTTTTGTGCTACTTCACATGTACCAGTCTGCGAGAGCACCGCATGCCCATGTACAAGGATCCATAGAAATCCTGACTCACGTATACTAATGAGTCAGATTTATCTGCACATCACTGTGAATAATTGTGAATGCGAGGACGGAGGTCTCTGAGCGACCGCAGAACTCCATCCCCGAATCTGTGATTGCAATATTGCGGACATTTTAAAAATCATTGTGATCTGAAGGAACATTACTGGAAGCGTTCACTGGTCAGCTGGACTGATGTCTGTGCACTCTGATGCCCGCACAGATTACACTTTGTATTTGAATGTATACCATGCCCCTTCAGGGACCAGTACTCGGGACTGGTGAAGCTTTAGCAAAAGCATGGATACATATCTTTGAAGGAAGGAGGTGGACACCCCTGTTCTGCTCCTGTCCCCAAGCTATAGGAAGGATTTAGAATGTGGACGCTGCCAAATGCAAAGTTATTTGCAAAGCACAAAGCTCTTTTCTCCATTGCAATTGCGGTTTTTACACTTGGAAAATCTGCAATTTTACAAAACATAGGCTTTGTGAGTGCAAACACATTTGATACGTCCACCCTAAGTTACCAAGGGCCCGCTTGTATAGAGAACAGGCATGTTCAAATTACGGAAAGAACAATGAGGGACACTTGCCACATAGTTCATGCTTCAGTTGTAGATCATGTGGCCCTTTCTTCTTAGTGCTTTCACTGCTGATAGACGGTTGTAAGACATAATATTGGGAATAGCAGTATCGCTAAACACAAATATCGTGAAAAAGTATTGAGAATCAAAATATTGGACCTCATTTAGATGTGGGTCCGACTGCCATTTGGCCGTCGGTACCAGTGACATTCAGGCCATCAGTCCGACCGCAGCATTATGATGCGGTTGGTCAGACTGCAGCAGTCACATGGACAGACAGTGGACTCCGACAGGTTTAAGGGTCACGTTGGGGCGGCAGTCGGACTCCCATCCCTACCACGAGGGGAGTGCGTGCGCAGGCACCGTCATAGGGATTTGGATGTCTCTTTCCGACTGCCATGGAAAGGCAGCCAGAAAGGGACTTTGGGGACCCAAGCATGACCCGGCCCCCGTGGGTCACTGCTAAGTGGTCTAGGGCGGGCACATGTAGTGCCCCCCTCAAACATCCATGCATTGTGTACCAGGCACACGCGCACAATGTGTGTGTTTGTACTGCGGCGCCCCCCCCCCCCTAAATGTTTTTACCCAAAGAATAGGAAGTATTGACTAAATCAGTAAGCTTTGTCTTGGAATAGAATGCACTAAGAAGCACTTAATATATATGTGCACATTCTCATAGATTACTAATAAATGCACACATGCTTACTGAGCAAGATAGACCAACACGCCTGCAAGCACTGAGAGGCATGCTTTCAGACAAAGCACGGCCAGTTCTACAGACGGGGAGGCAAATGGATACAGATGTTATGTGTAATTAATCCTTAGCCTAGCTACAATAAAAAGAATAGGTGGGTAGTAGAGAGTCCATACCACTTCATTCCCTGACCTTTCTTTGGGTAGCAACATTGGAATACTTTAGTGGTTGGAGTGTGAAGACGGTAGTGGAGGTGTGAGCAAGTACAACAAAGCAGACCTTGAACATTAATAAGTAATGGTTAGCTGAGACAAAAAGTCACTTGGGAGTGTTGAACATTGGCGCGCACATCAGACACGTACTGACCGCAAAAAGGTATGGGAGGCTGCATTCATACTAAAATTGTACTTTGCAACTAAGAGGCACAATATGTTATGTTATGGGAATTTATAAAAGCGCTTGGCGACCTGGAGGCATCCCAGCACTTATTGAGAAACACAGACTGTAGGCGCAAGCTCCTTGAGGGTTAGTTCATGAACATAAATGTGGTGTGCCTTTTTCTGAAGGACAGTTTGTTATCCATTGCCAGCAAAGAAAGGGGCAGGGAGTACCAGAGTTTTGCCACATTGTATCTGAAGGATCTTCCTCCCCTCGAAGGGTGTAAGAGGATCTGAGATCTCTGCCAGGTTTGTGAGGCGCAATCAGATGGAGGGACCTTGATCTCGAAAGGCTGTGAGATGCACAGTGCCTGGAAATTGATCCTCTGCATGAACAAGAGCCAATGGGGGTCGACCAGGGCCCGAAGTGCCAAATGGTGTCTAGGGATGTTTATCAGGGTCCTTACCGCCGCGTTTAGCACCAACTGGAGTTTATCAATTGCAGCTTTAGGAGCTCCAAGGTAGAGAGAGTTGCCGCAATCCAGGCAAGAAAGAATCAAAGCCTGGAGTACTAGCTCATTAGAGAGAAAGGGGATTAGGTGCAGAATCTTCTGCCACATTCTGAGGATCCCATACCAGAAGGCTGGGAGTTTAGTTGATGGGGAAAGAGTTGAGTCATGCCATAGCCCCAGACTTATCGAGCAGTAGAGATGAGCATCTGTAAATGGTGGTGAAAATATATCACAATCTTCCAGCAGAAGTTGTAGAACTCAGGAGACAAACTAATGCAACGCAGCAAACACAATTGCTGTGCTTCTTAGCATGAAAGGAAGAGAGCATGTCAGGGCCATATCTTCATAGATATGGTGCTGGAGCTCCCTCCACAAACCAGGATGCACATTAGGCTGCCTTTTGTCAAGCACACACTATTGTACAATAGTGCAAGGGTGTCTGTGTGATGTCTATCATAGGTTTGATACTGGAAGGGGAACACTCCGAGCAAACTAATTATGCTCAGACATAACTTAAAGCATTTGCAGCTTTGTAGGTGTACTGTAGTGTACAGCAAACATGCAAAGTATCAAACATTTGGCAAAAATAAAACTTTCTGCAGCTGTTTTACCTGCTAAAGAAGCCACAGATTTTTTGGCACAAAGCCCTGGCTACAAATAGGAACATGCATATATCTACATGGGGCAGTCCTTTGATGCACTGTAGGGAAATGCAGTGCACAGCCCTACTTTGCATTACTGGTTGCTTTTTAGTGCAAAATAAGCTTTGCACTGCAAAGTAAATGTTCGGTCGCATCCTAATTGCTGTTTTGGGACAGCCAACAGGAGGTCGGGCGGTCCCACTTCCAGAACGATGTCGGACGGACTCTGGTCCATCCGACATCGTAATTAGGCCCTTAGTGTGTATCCTACTTACACTGACTAGAGTGGTGGTTCCTGCCTGGCCTGGGTGCATACCTCGGCCAACCAGGAATCCCATTTCTAACAATCTACTTCCAAACACCAACTGCCCTGCCCGCCTTTATATCCCACCTCCTCAGTTTGCTGGGATCCTCAGTGTGCAATGTGATTCTAGTATGAGGCTAGCTGCCATTACAACTTGACTGCAACGAGGATCCAACTACTAAATATAAAGAAAATTCAGCCAAATCTCTTTTTTGTGTTACCCAGTGCCTTATCAACACCCAGAAATAAGCAGCCTTGCCTATTACAGCAGCCTGCTATTTGGCTTTTTCTAGTTTTACATCTGGACAATTCATCACTTGTGCAATCTTTACACTTCACAGACGATACCACCTCTCTTCACTAGCAAGCCTTTTGACTCTCAGGAAAAAAAACAGGGCATTATTAAAACGAATAGCCTGGTCTTCAAAGTAGTGTGTGTTACTGCATCACTATACCTTTCTCCAAATATCTTCCCTATTCCCAATAAAAGTATTCACTACCATTGCCCTGCTATAGGACTGGGTGAAATATTTGTAACACATGTGTGATGATTATAATTTTGCGTTTTGCATCTTATGTAAAATTTCGGGAATTACCTCATTACTCCAAACAATGCAATTCTAAGTCTGATTCAAGTGAGAAAAAAAATGAAAGCCCTATTGCGGGAGCATGAGAAGAACAGGAATGACCAGAATGCATGTGGCTGTTCACTGCGCTACTATTTTTTGCAAGAAATGCGTCTTAGTGAGGAATCATTTAGCATGAAAATATAATGCTAAATGCCACGATTAGCATGTTTCCAAACTTTTGCATAATGACTATAACAAAGTGAATTATTCATTTGGGTTTTAGGTATTCCACTACAAGTGATAAACCCACTACCCTGATAGCTCCAGAGAAAGGATTCCGAAATGTAAACCTGAGCTCAGCCCCTGGTGGCTGTGGCACAGAGCAAACAGGCTTAACTTAAAGAAAATGTACAAATTATTTAGTTCCAAAACATTTAAAAAGTCAAAGATGCAACACAATAAAAATATCCCACTGCAATTTATAAACATAGAGAAAAATGCTACACGCAAAAGGACCCTGAAAAGACAAAAACCCAATAAAGGAGAACTGGAGAAATATATTTTTAAAGATTTGACAAAAAATAGGGTAAAAAAAACACTATGCGCCAATGAAAGTCTATCAAAGCAGTAGACTGGGAATTAGGCGTGACTTGGGGCCCTGCTGTGATGGAGCTTGGATCGCATACCCCATGTGGCTTGGTCCTGGTGAAAGTATGGTAGTCAAACACTTTGAAAAGGTTTGGGAGTTCCACTTCAGAAAGGGACTTTGCGCCTCATTTAGACATCTGAGGAGTTTCCAAACTTTCTCCTGGTGCTTAGACAACCACAGGAGTACACTTCTAAGGCTCCTAGGACCTCAGGGGAGGTACTTGCAGGCTGTGAAGTTGTCTGGCAGAGGCTAACAGCAGGGTTCAGTCCAGGTGCAGTTGCTACTCTTCAGCTGGGAACTTCAGGAAAAAGGCCTCTTGCAGCTTGTATTCCTGTAGCCACACAGACAGAACATCAGCCAACCAACCCTTGGGGTCCACTTCTTTGTCATGGGTCTCTATACTTGGACTTTGCCTATGTGCTAATTACAGACACTGCCATTCTTGGCACTAGCCACTGGGAGAACATGCCATTTCTAATGTTACACATGCTCCACATTTAAATATTATGCAACCTACCTTGTGGTGAGGCAAGGTGTGCTTAGGGGTGACTTGTTTAATATTTAAAAGTAGATTTTTTTTCCCAATAAAAGGGTTATTTTGATAGGTTTGGCTGCAGGTTTAAACTGCAATACTTAGGCTATAGGTCCAAAGTCATGTTGTCCTCACGCTAGTACCTGGCACAGGACGTGCTGCAGCACACATGTGACATTTAAATTTCTACACTTATCACTAAGGGGATTTGAAGGGTATATCTAATGGATATACCCTCTTACATCACACAGCATACATGTAGTATTGCTTGTTCAAAGCTTCAATAAATTTCAAGGATTTAAACATGTTGTGCAAGGGTCTTCCTGTTAACAGGACAAAAATCTGTCACCCATCTAGAAAGTGACATGATTCACCATCGGGCCCCTGCTGGCAATCGTCATTAGGATCCAGGTGCAGGCTACAATCTATATTAGGGAGCTCTTGAGGTGTTTTGGTAATGCCAGGGCCGTTCTGGGTGCCAAAGAACATGAATGAGCCAAGCTGTGGTGTGTGGTTGGTAAATAAGAGGAGCGAAGCAAGGTAATGTAAAACTACCACTTGGTATAAAAGAAAAGTCTTTTATGTGTCCCCAAAGATTACAAAGATTACTGAGGTATAAGGTTATAAGATTTATAAATAATGGGTGTTAATTCGACCCATGGAGATAGATCAACAAGTTTTTGCCCTATAGTCACCCTCTAATGATCAGTAAGGACTTTTGCCAGGATCACTAACCCTCACTGCTATCTAACGTTCCATGAAAAAATAGTGAGTTAGAAAAAACTGGTAAATATGTGAATACGGTCTACTTCCTCCTATTTACAGGTCAGCTTAATTTCTATAAAGAAAAACATTGTATGGTTAGTATTAAATATAGATGAAATTTGAGGTCAGCACAGTGCAAAAGAAGTGTACACATGGGTGCTGAGAAAAAGTGTCTTTGAGAGTATAAACATAATAAAACACACATGTGGTAGAGTAAAAGTACCTTACCCCATTAATGGGGTTAATATTTCTCATTTCACCATTTTACTGGAGAGACAAAGAACCAGGCTACTATATCTAAATGTGAGAAAGGTCAGTTAGTCAGGTGAAAAAATCTCTCAATGATTATTGCAGACTGGTTCTAAATCCTATGTTTATTATATGACATAAGTCCCTGGTAAGTGGTACCAGTGGTGCCTATGGCATGGGAGTTAAAGGGGTCATAAGGGCCTGCAGCACCGATTGCACCATCTTGAGTGACCCAGGTAAACAAATGATAGCAGGCCTGCCATTGCATACTGTAATAGCAGCGCCAACAGCTCAAACTCGTCTTTGCGCTCACCATGAGTGGCAAGGCCACAGCACAATTTTCAATATATGTCAGTCACCCCTAAGGAAGACCTCATGAGCCCAGGAGGCAAGGCTCATTATATTAAACGTGTGGACATATCAGTGTAAGCTTCTATGCCTCTATAGTAAGGGCATTAAGGGCTACTATAAGTGATCCGCGGTCATAGGATAACAAGGGCTAGCACCCGGGCAACCTCAGGTTGCTAGCTCCATTAGGATATAGCCAACATATGGCATGTTTGTAATCAAACAACTTGCCTCATCATCCCTGACACGATCCTTGTGTCAGAGCCGATGTGGCATGCACCAAGATGGATATCTTAGAGGTTGCCTACCTGGTTGCCCCAGCCTTTCCCGTGCTCTGCCTGGCAACCTGCAGCTGCTGCCAACAAGACACAAATCTGACCGCTTGCCAGGAGATCTGAACTCTCCCAGGAGTCAGAAACACAGGTCTGGACGGGAGAGAGGTGACACCTGTGTTGTATTTAATCTCTCTCAATTGTTATTTACATATATGAAACCTTCTGTTTTAACAGTATATGCCTAAATACTTATTTTCTTTGCCATTCCTCTGGTATTTGCATATGCTCGCTTTTTCTAGTTGATCCCCATGTTTCATCTACATTGGTATGCCTGGGCATCTGCCCTAGAATGTCCGGGAAAGGAAGAATGCTGGCATTGCTGTGAAGTGACTTGGAGCTGTCAGTTGGCAAATGAACCTTCTTCTATCTAAATCCGGTGTTTCGTCTTTGATTATATCACTGGCGATGAGGACGGGATGCTTGCTGTGAAGGGGACAGCTTCACACCTCCACCCCTGTGATTAAGGTCAATCATAGAATGGAAATTCCTGCTACAACTTGAGTCTTCTTGCTAGGTCTGTTTTATTACTATGTGCGACATTAGCAGAATAGGAGATGAAGTGTAGGGGGCTGCCTGCATCCCTGGTTGCTGGTGAATTTTTGTAACAGGCACCTTTGCCATTGCTTATAAGGAGCTACAGTGTGTTCACACAAATCAGGAGTCTTGCTGCAGTACCAGTTAGGACTTTCGCGTGATGTGTAAGCAGTCTTCACATCCAGCAGAAACATATGTTGTGTGTTAGAGGAGACATGGTGTAACGCAACATCCTTGGGGCATCTCGAGTGTCAGCACTAGTGCTGACAGGGTGGTTTTGATATGACACGGAAGTCTGTCACACTGGTAGGCACAGCTCCTGGACATTACATGGTATCCGCACGGTGTGCTTACCGAAGATTGTCAAGTGGGACCAAGGTCCAAGGCATCGGTGTGGAGCCTGTCACGTTGACAGACACAGCACTTATTCATTACTGCCACAAGTGCCTAGCCATAGGAAATGGCAATGCAGCTCCTGCACAGCTACAGAAGGACTTTGGTGTAGAGCCTATCATGCTGACAGGCACATCGTTTATTGTAGCAACCACTGTGTTTCGCCATAAGAAATGGCGATGCAGAGCCTGTCACGCTGACAAGCAAAGCCTTGCTAATGCAGTGTTTATTCTCCCAGGCAGTGTGCGCAGTCGGCATGGGAAGAAGCACACCACATTTCTAGTGGGTACAGCTGCACTAGCCTGCCATGCTGACAGGCACAGCTCGGTTGGAGGTTGGTTTCTGGACAACGTATTTGAAACTCTTCGAGTCACAGCACACGGTTCCAGTAGGATCCTGATGATCACATGCCTGTTAACACAGCTGTACATTAGGCTGACCAAGGAGGAGCGCATATTATTATTATTACTATACACTTAGTTGAAGAGCTCACTAACATTAAAACGTGTCAGAGATTCCATCTACTCGATTCAGCCAGCATCTAGGTAGAGCTGATCTCCACCCCCATGACAGGTTTCCTTTTCCTCTATATAGATATTTGCTGAAATGTTTAGTACTTTTCATGTTTATGGCAGCCATATTGGGAGTAGGGGTGAAAGTCTGTGTTAATGCGTTTGGCAGCTGTTACACATTTTGTCATGTGTTGGTAGAGTTAGAGTATTACATTTCATTATTAAATTTTTAAGTACTCATTTAAAAGTATTGGTAAACTATGCTTGGGGTTAATTTCTCAGTTACTCAATTATTCACAATAATCATTTTTTCATTCAACCATGGCAACTGCAAGTATAAGCCAATCTCATTTCCTAAATGACACAGGGGACCAATTATTACTCTAGAAAGAGTGGATAAAACTATTTAAATCATGCTTAATAACAATTGGTGGGGAAAAGTGTTCATTTTATAGGAAACAACACATCCTTCTCCATAATCTAGGTGTACAAGGAAGGAAAATCTTTGAGACTCTTGGACCTTGTTAGAGATAGTGATGATCATTACCCCGAACAATTAGATCTTTACAAGATACGGTTAGGAAGCTAGAAGAACATTTCGGACACAAAATGTATGTTGTTCTGGAACATAACACATTTTTCCAAAGAGTACAGGAAAAAAATGAAAATGTAATATGTTATATTGCGGTACTTAGATGCCTTTCAAACACATGAATTTGGAGTGTCATGTGATTCATTGATACGTGACCAACTTTTAAGATGTACAAACAATATTAGAATACAGGAGAAATTACTTGCTCATAACCCAGATCTAAACGAAGCCTTAGAACTCGCAAAAAGCATAGAGCACAAGGCTAAGAGCATGAAAGTAATGAAACAATCCAAGTCCCAATGAAGAAGTGCACGAAGTACATAATGAGGGTGAAAGGGATGATACTGTTTTAGAAGTTAAACAGAAACTTACCAATGTGAAAAGCAAATACAGGCCTTACTTTGAAAGTGGGAAAACAAGATGCCACAATGTGGAAACACTAACCATCTGGCAAATAATCCAACTGCCAGGCTCAACATTGTATATGTAGGAAGTGTAAAAAGAGGGGTCGATGCCAATGTTTGCAAAAACACAGAAAGCAAACAAGTGCATGCAATAGGGAGAAAAGAAGATATCAGAGAGAAATTTATATTTCAAATTGATGCACAGGAGTCCATTTCACAAAACGTATATCCTACTTATGCAATTGCGTTTGATGGGGAAGAAGTTATGATTATTGTGGACTCATGTTCTCCGTACACTTTTATAGAGAAAAATATGTTTGAGGAGAAGTTTTCTAAAAAAGGGTATAATTTACAAGATGCCGATTTAAATCCCAACAGCTATAACAAGGATCCCATTTCCTTACTTGGTATGGGCGCCATGAGAATAGAGTTTAAGGAACGTTGCACTACTGGAAAGATTAATGTGACAGCCCAGGGATGCAACTTATTAGGATGGAGACATCAAAGAAAACTGGGAATAAAGCTAGACCCTAACAACCTGAACAAGTACTCATATGCGAGAGGTTAAACAGTGGCAAAGACATTTGTAAGAATTCCCAGGATTGCTTAAAAAACTACCAACACAAGATTAAACAGTAAGGCACGCCATGTGGCACATAAGGTTAGGGTCATTCCACATCTCATTGAAGAACCTTTAAAACAGGAACTCAAGAAATTGTAAGAACAAGAGGTGACGGAAAAAATTGAAAATTCCAACTCGCTAGTGCCCTTTGTAGTTACCAAAAAGGCTGGGACCTTAACTCAAGCATTTGGGTGGATCATTTTCCCCTTCCTAGGATAAACAAAATGTTGTGCACGATGAGTAAAGCTAGCTATTTTAGAGTGATTGACATTTTGAAGTTGTACCATCAAGTTGAGCTCCACTCAGAATCAAGATCTTATACATCTTTAATAGCCCCTTTCGGTGCCTACAGGTATCGAAGGATGACTTTTGGCCTAGTTTTCGCTGCTTTGGCCTTTCAAAGAATAATGCAGCAAATTTTGAAAGGCCTTAAAATGTTCTTGTCTACCAAGATGATTTATGGCAACTCAGTATTGGAACATAACGGTATCTTAACGTCAGTCTGGCAGCTCTAAAAGAAGCAGGCCTAACTCTAAAGCTAGACAAATGTCAAATTCTTGTTAGTTCGGTCGCTTTCCACACTATCGATAAGGATGGGATAAAACCTAAGGTTGACTTGATTGAAGTGGTTAGAGAAGCACCCTCACCTTCCAACAAAGATGAACTCAAGTCATTACCAGGGACTTGTTGAATACAAGTTTAAGTGTATAAAAACTGTCAGAAAGAGTTGTACCATTAAGGGAATTGTTTTAAAAAAAGAGTTCATTTTGAATTGAATGGACTGTTGCAAGACACATTTGATGATATTGAACAAGCAATTGTTTCTGGTCCTACCCTTGTACATTTTGAGGTGAGGTCGTAAAACTGTCCTAACAAATGATGCTGGTACCAAGGGGTTAGGGGCACATCTAACTTCGACCACCTCAGTGGCTCCGTTGTCGACTTTTTGCATCTGTTTCCTCACCAGAAGGAACTAGCTCCCCCGCAGCTCCCTTTTTAGCAAGAGCAACTCTTCACCCATGCTCTACGAGCAAGGTAAAATTCAACTAACTGTCATGGCCTGGTCCTGGGACTTGCATCACCTTACTCCACAATGGGTTCCAGACTACTCGACCTCCAAATGACCGATTGTCACAAGCGCTTTTTACCATTAACTGCAAATTTAAAGTTTTTCAGTATTGATTCACACTGATTTATTCTTCCTTCTAAAATCCATCACTCCAGTTATACACATCCTATATAAATTGGTATTGGATTTCTTTTGAGTTGTGTCAATTACTTATCGTCCATGTTGCCACACTATCAGGAATGAGATAGGATTTATTATTGTGAATCCAAGGATCACCTTTGGGGTATTATGAGAGTACTACATTGTGAAGCCTAACCAGTCCCACTGTATAATACTTCACTTTCCTACATGAGGCTGAAGATATTTACAACCAAAAAATATACCTGGGTGAAGAAAAACAGACAGTAATCTCTTCACTTTTGGGCCATCACCTAAAATATATTACAAGTAGTTCTGTGGCAGCCATACTGAGTAATTTCATTACCAAAAATGTAAAAACTGAACTAAAAGTTCAAATCACCTTGAAACAATTTTAACCCCTTGCATGCCCTTGACGGAACCACTCCGCCATGAGCCACAGGCGCCGTGTGCTCATGACGGAGTGGTTCTGTCATGCTGCGGCCGTTGGCGGTCGCTCCTCCCACGCGGCGCTAATTCCCCGCCTGTGCGGGCGATTACCGCAGTGGGTGGAGTCATGACGGAACCACGCCGTCATGAGCACAGCTCGCCCGTAACTCATGACGGCGTGGTTCCGTCATGAGCATAGCGGCGCACCAAACCCCCCCAGCGCTGCGGCGGAATTCGCGCCGCAGCGAAGGGGTTAAGCTTTAAAGCCTAAAAGAAATGTTTTGAAAAGATTTAGTTTACGAACCAAAATCCCTGCACATGGCTGAGGGATTGGCTGCCATCTGTGAGTTGGGCACATATTCCTGTTAGAGGCCAGGGCCTGAAGCCAACCCCTTTGTACATGGTTGAAGTCCAAGTCCAGTGAAGGTTGGCCACTCAGTGTGTGTTGGACAATCCCTACTGTGCACGGTCTTAATGCTGTATTCTCCGCGGTTTGCTTACAAATGGCAAAATAGGTGCAAGAAGCGGTTTGATGTAGTGTATGATCATAAAACTCCATACATTCAATGAACAAACAAAGGTTGAAGAAAAGGTGTGTTTAGTCTACTTATATGTCCTTGATGTATGTTTAAAACAAAATTGACATTCACTTAAAAACACAGTTAAAGTGCAGTTATGGAAATAAAACACCACTGAAAATCTGCAGTTATGGGTAGGTAACTAATCATACCTTGTGCCTCTGTCAAGCACTACTTAACCCCTTCGATGCTCATGACGGAACGGTTCCGTCATGAGCATCGGTTGGGCTGTGCTCATGACGGAACCGTTCTGTCATGAGGACAGCCCCTGGGGGAAGCGCTGGCGCTCCCCCCCTTGCGCATCGATCTTGCCCCCCTTTACGGGGGTGGCAGCGGAAGAGCTTCCGCTGCCACCCCCGAGCCCCCCCACGCTTTCTGATGACGTCAGCGCGCACAGTGCGCGCCGGCGTCATCAGGAAGCGTTGGACGCGCTGGAATCCATTTCTTCCAGCGCGTCCAAGGCAGCAACAGGTAGGTTCCCTTGTCCGGTGGGGGCCGCGGGGGTGATTTCTTTTGTATTGAGGCATCGGGGGAGAGGAAAGAGTATTTCCTCTCCCCCGATGTCTCAATACAGGGCATTCCTGCTCCACGATCGCGCACAGCGTCGCGATCGTGGAGTAGGGATGCCCCACTAGACACCAGGGATTTGTTTTTTTGAATTTGGGAAGCGACCCCTTAGGCAAGGGTCGCTTCCTTGGGGGCAAAATTTTTCAAAGTCTTTTCTGCCCCCCCTGGGGGCAGATCGGTCCGCTTTCTGCGCGTTTCTGCCCCCAGGGGGGGCAGAAAAGCCCACTAGACACCAGGGATGTTGTTTATGTTATGTAGGAAGCGACCCCTTAGGCAAGGGTCGCTTCCTTGGGGGGCCAAATAATACGAAGACTTTTCTGCCCCCCCTGGGGGCAGATCGGTCTTCTTTCTGCCCGTTTCTGCCCCCAGGGGGGGCAGAAAAGCCCACTAGACACCAGGGATGTCTATTTCGTTATGTAGGAAGCGACCCCTTGGGCAAGGGTCGCTTCCTTGGGGGGCAAAATAATTCGAAGACTTTTCTGCCCCCCCTGGGGGCATATCGGTCTTCTTTCTGCCCGTTTATGCCCCCAGGGGGGCAGAAAAGCCCACTAGACACCAGGGATGTCTTTCATGTTATGTAGGAAGTGACCCCTTGGGCAAGGGTCACTTCCTAGGGTGGCAACATAATTAGAAGACTTTTCTGCCCCCCCTGGGGGCAGATCGGTCGTCTTTCTGCCCGTTTCTGCCCCCAGGGGGGGCAGAAAAGCCCACTAGACACCAGGGATGTCTTTTTCTTTATGTAGGAAGCGACCCCTTGGGCAAGGGTCGCTTCCTTTGCGGCCTAATTATTTAGAAGACTTTTCTGCCCCCCCTGGGGGCAGATTGGTCGTCTTTCTGTCCGTTTCTGCTCCTAGGGGGGGGCAGAAAAGCCCACTAGACACCAGGGATATAAATATTATTGTAGGAAGCGACCCCTTGGGCAAGGGTCGCTTCCTTGGGCCCCTAAATTTTTTGAAGACTTTTCTGCCCCCTCTGGGGGCAGATCGGTTTTATTTTTTTGCCGTTTCTGCTCCCATTGGGGGCAGAAAAGCCCACTAGACACCAGGGAATTAGTTCAATTAGAAATTGAAGTGACCCCTCGCTTCCAGGGTGCAATTTGTTATATGTATTTGGCTCACCCGCCCCGGGACTGAGTAGCCTTTTTTTTCCTGCTGTTTTCTGCCCCACCTGGCACACAACCCGATTGACCATTTGGGTAGTGACATGGCATGTTATAATGTTTATTGTTATATTTTTTGTGATTTCCAATTGTAATGTTTTTTTTTTTGTTTACTTTTTTGTTCTAGGTGAAGGCTTTTCTTCTTTTCACGTTGACGTTTTGGTACTGGTGGTTCTGCTGTTTGTGTAGTTTGGTTAGAGACTGTTTTTTTGTACAATGTAAATGTGTTTGATTTCTCTGCCTGTTTTTTTTTTGCAAATGGTGTAATAATAGCAGTATGTTTGGTTTTTGAGTGTCAAAAACTTTTTGCATTGGTGCTCGATGTGTATTTTGTTGTCTTGTGAGTAATTTGTTTTTTTTTCTTTCTAGTTTGATATCGTTGGTCTTTGCTGTGTCACTGCAGAGTTTGTTTCTGGTGAGTGCAGCTGTCTCTTGTAATTGGATTGTATAGTTTTTGAGTACATTGATCTTTGTGATAAAAGGTACACATTTCTTTACTTACTTGGTTTGCACATTGTTGGTTGTTGTTGACTTGTTTGTGCAGTCTTCTATCTTAGTAAGTATAATGGCTAGCCGCAGGATGACTGCTCAGCAGGTTGTTGGTTTGCTGTTTGAGTCTTCCTCTGATATTGGGTCAGAGACTGACTCTGCTTCTGAGGGAGAGGAGGCAGGGGACGATTCTGGCAGTGAGTTTTCTCTCCGTATGGGGTCATCGGATGATGAAGATACTCTTAGTGCGGATGAAGTGCCTGTGTTAGAGGAGGAGACTGATGTGCCGATAGTGCGGCAAGAGGCATCTGGGCTGCAGCCTGCGGCTGCAAGGCTTCCCGTTGGTGTAGTGCGGCAAGAGGCATCTGGGCTGCAGGCTGGGGCTGCAAGCCTTCCCGTTGGTGTAGTGCGGCAAGAGGCATCTGGGCTGCAGGCTGGGGCTGCAAGGCTTCCCGTTGGTGTAGTGCGGCAAGAGGCATCTGGGCTGCAGGCTGGGGCTGCAAGCCTTCCCGTTGGTGTAGTGCGGCAAGAGGCATCTGGGCTGCAGGCTGGGGCTGCAAGTCTTCCCGTTGAAAGTGATGACCTCTGGGTTGCCCCTGGCATGGTGCAGCCGGAATTTCCAGAGTTTACTGGTGTTCCAGGGTCTAGAGTGAATACTGAGAACTTTTTGCCTGTAAATTTTTTTCAGTTGTTTATGGACGATGTGTTTTTGGCAGAGATTGTTGAGCAGACTAATTTGTATGGCGAACAGTTTTTGAGGGACAACAGTGCCAGTCTTAAGCCACACTCTAGAGCTACCCGGTGGACTCCCACAAATGTTGAAGAGATGAAGAAGTTCTTGGGTTTAACATTTTTGATGGGCTTGCTAAGGAAGCCATCATTGGCTTCATATTGGTCTAGCAGTCCCTTGATGGCAACGTCTATTTTTCCGGCAGTCATGAGTCGTGACAGGTATTTGCTTCTGCTTCGGATGATGCACTTTGTTGATAATGGTTTAGCGTTGCCACGAGATCACCCTGATTGTGACCGTCTTTTTAAGATTAGGCCTGTCCTTGATCACTTTGTTGATCGATTTTCTGAGATTTATGCCCCTGGTAGAGAAATTGCAGTGGATGAGTCTTTGGTGTTGTTCAAGGGCCGCTTGGTTTTTAGGCAATACATTCCTAGTAAGAGGGCACGCTATGGAATAAAGCTGTATATGCTGTGTGACAGTAGGACTGGATATGTCTCTAATTTCAGGGTGTACACCGGAAAGGAATCTAGGTTTAACCTCCCTGGTTGTCCGTCCACTTTTGGAGTGACTGAGAAAATTGTTTGGGAACTTGGTAGAGGATTTTTTAACAAAGGCCACCATTTATATGTAGATAACTTCTACACTGGTGTGCGGTTGTTCAGGGAATTGGCCAAAGTGGACACTTTTGCTTGTGGCACAATCCGCTGTAACCGTAAAGGTTTTCCGAAAGAACTTGTTTGTCAAAAGCTTGTGCGGGGACAGTGCAGTGCGTTGCGTTGCCAGGAGCTTCTTGCTGTGAAGTTTACAGACAGGAGAGATGTCTACATGCTGACTTCCATCCATGATGAAAGCACTGCACCTGTGACTGTTTGGGGTCAGGTCGCTGAAGTGCGCAAACCTGTGTGCATTTTAGACTATAATAGGCACATGGGTGGTGTTGACAGAGTAGATCAGAGGTTGGAACCTTACGCTGCTCTTCGTAAGGCTTACATTTGGTACAAGAAGTTGGCTATCCATCTTTTCCACTTGGCAATGTTTAATGCTTTTGTTGTGTTCCAGGATTCTTGCCCTGAGTCAAAGATGACTTTTGCTAAGTTTCAGGAGTCTGTAATAGGCAGCCTTGTTGTAGTGGAGCAGGCAAGTGTTCCTAGAGTTGGACTGGTGGAGGATGTTGCTAGATTGAAAGAACGCCACTTTCCAGATCACATTCCTCCCACACCCGCAAAAGATTTTCCCAGTAGGAGATGTAGAGTCTGTTGGCGAAGAGGTTTGCGGAAGGAGAGTCGTATGTACTGCCCCGATTGTCCCTCTCATCCTGCACTGTGTCTCCCTGCTTGTTTCAGAGCGTACCACACGCGTAAAAATTTCTGGGAACATTCATGAGTGGTAAAGTGAACTGCCTGGTCTGTATTCTTTGGAAAATATGATTCTGTTTCAAGGTTGGTGTTAGTGCAATGTATTTAGTTGCTGATTTTCTGTTAGAAGATTTGTATCTATTTGCAATTTGTTTGTTTTTTTTTTTTCTAAAAAAAATCCAAAATGTGATGGCGGTGTGTGTAGGCTTGCGCTTGGCTGTTGGTGTGTGTGGACTGGCACTTGGTTGGTGGTGTGCGTGGAATGGTGCTTGGCTGACAGTGTGCGTGGACTGGCGGTGTGCATGGACTGGCGGTGTGCGTGGACTGGTGCGTGGCTGGTGGTGTGCGTGGAATGGTGCTTGGCTGACGGTGTGCGTGGAATGGTGCTTGGCTGGCGGTGTGCGTGGAATGGTGCTTGGCTGGCGGTGTGCGTGGATTGGTACTTGGCTGGCGGTGTGTGTGGACTGGTGGTGTGTGCGGACTGGTGTTTGGCTGGTGGTGTCCGTGGACTGGAGCTTGGCTGGTGGTGTCCGTGGACTGGAGCTTGTCTGGTGGTGTGCGTGGACTGGAGCTTGGCTGGCGGTGTGCGTGGAATGGTGCTTGGCTGGCGGTGTGCGTGGACTGGTACTTGGCTGGCGGTGTGCGTGGACTGGTGGTGTGTGCGGACTGGTGCTTGGCTGGTGGTGTCCGTGGACTGGAGCTTGGCTGGCGGTGTAGGTGGATTGGCGATTGGCTGCCGGTGTGCCTGGACTGGCAAATGGATGGTGGTGTGCCTGGACTGGCGCTTGGCTAGCGGTGTGCGTGGACTGGCGTTTGGCTAGCGGTGTGTGTCGACTGGTGCTTGGCTGGCTGTGTGTGAGTAGTGACTTTCTGCTGGTCACTACACATAATGCTAGCTGAGTGCCACTCCACGCAATCCTTCAGCCTGTGTAGTTGCTGTGTCTGGATTGTGGGCGTATGAAAGTGATGGGCCCTTGAATGGCGCTGTGTGCTGGTGTGAGTTTTGTTATGTGATGGGCCTGCGGCTGGCGGTGTGAATGGTTTTGTATGTCTCACACGTATGAAAGGTGTATGAATGGCCTGTAAAGAGGTTGGTGCCTTGTCGTGGCTTTACAGCTCACGAGCTGTGAGTCAATGGTTCAGTTTCTCGCCCTTTCAATTATTACCAGTGCATTTCATGTTTTGTGAAATCACTTGCTAATACAATTTTATCTACTGAACCATCACTCACCCTCGTGCCAAATCCAACCAGTATGTGTGTGTGCTTGCGGGTTAGATGGCTGTGCAGTAATATTTGTCTTTCTGAAGCAGGGTGTACCTTGTCCCTTTTTGGTGATTTTTGTACTGTGTTGCTTTTGTACCTGGTGGTGCGAATGGTCTTGTTTGTATCACGTATGAAAGGTGTGTGAATGGCCTGTAAAGTGGTTGGTGCCTTGACGTGGCTTTACAGCTCACGAGCTGCGAGTCATTGGTTTGGTTTTTTGTGAATTTAATTATTGACAGTGCATTTCATTTTTGTGAAATCTCTTGTTAATAAAATTTAATACACTGAACCATGACTCGCCCTCGTGCCAAATCCAACCAGTATGTGTGTGTGTTTGAGGAATAGATGGTTGTGCAGGAATCTTTGTCTTTAGTTTCTCTGCCAAGGTACACTTTCCATGTAAGAATAACCCACCAACTGTAGATATTGTCGAAAACCCTTGGGAGTTCATGGTGATGTCTCTCTAGTGAATTGAAAAATATTTTTTATCCCCATTGTCCTGTAAACCTCAAACTGTCTGCCACATTTTCTTTGCAGTATTATTCCTAAATTCTCACGCTGTAGTAACAATAGTTAATCTGGTTTTGCAAGGGGGGTTACTTTGGTTTTTTGCCCAGGGCTCGGCGGCCATCTAGGGAAACCTTCCAAACCCACGCATTTCTGAAAACTAGACACCCGGCGGCTTCCAGGGAGGTATGGCTTGCGTGGATCCCCCAACGTTTCCTTACCCAGAATCCCCTGCAAACCTCAATTTTTGCCCAAAAAATCACTTTTTTCACACATTTTGGGGTGGGAAAGTAGTGGCATCACCGGGCTCACACAAATTTACCACCACCCAGCGTTCCCCCAGGTCTCCCGGTAAAAATGGTGCCTCACTTGTGTGGGAGGCCCAAGTACCCGCGGCAGGCAAGGACAACAAACGTAGTGAGGCGACATCAAAATGGCCTATCGCCAAACCACCTGGTTTTGCAAGGGGGGTCACTTTGGTTTTTGGCCCGGTGCGCGGCGGCCATCTAGGGAAACCTACCAAACCCACACATTTCTGAAAACTAGACACCCGGCGGCTTCCAGGGAGGTATGGCTTGCGTGGATCCCCCAACGTTTCCTTACCCAGAATCCCCTGCAAACCTCAATGTTTGCTCAAAAAATCACTTTTTTCACACATTTTGGGGTGGGAAAGTAGTGGCATTACCGGGCTCACACAAATTTTCCACCACCCAGCGTTCCCCCAGGTCTCCCGGTAAAAATGGTGCCTCACTTGTGTGGGAGGCCCAAGTACCCGCGGCAGGCAAGGACAACAAACGTAGTGAGGCGACATCAAAATGGCCTATCGCCAAACCACCTGGTTTTGCAAGGGGGGTCACTTTGGTTTTTGGCCCGGTGCGCGGCGGACATCTAGGGAAACCTAGCAAACCCATGCATTTCTGAAAACTAGACACCCGGCGACTTCCAGGGAGGTATGGCTTGCGTGGATCCCCCAACGTTTCCTTACCCAGAATCCCCTGCAAACCTCAATTTTTGCCCAAAAAATCACTTTTTTCACACATTTTGGGGTGGGAAAGTAGTGGCATCACCGGGCTCACACAAATTTACCACCACCCAGCGTTCCCCCAGGTCTCCCGGTAAAAATGGTGCCTCACTTGTGTGGGAGGCCCAAGTACCCGCGGCAGGCAAGGACAACAAACGTAGTGAGGCGACATCAAAATGGCCTATCGCCAAACCACCTGGTTTTGCAAGGGGGGTCACTTTGGTTTTTGGCCCGGTGCGCGGCGGCCATCTAGGGAAACCTACCAAACCCACGCATTTCTGAAAACTAGACACCTGGCGGCTTCCAGGGAGGTATGTCTTGCGTGAATCCCCCAACGTTTCCTTACCCAGAATCCCCTGCAAACCTCAATTTTTGCCCAAAAAATCACTTTTTTCACACATTTTGGGGTGGGAAAGTAGTGGCATCACCGGGCTCACACAAATTTACCACCACCCAGCATTCCCCCAGGTCTCCCGGTAAAAATGGTGCCTCACTTGTGTGGGAGGCCCAAGTACCCGCGGCAGGCAAGGACAACAAACGTAGTGAGGCGACATCAAAATGGCCTATCGCCAAACCACCTGGTTTTGCAAGGGGGGTCACTTTGGTTTTTGGCCCGGTGCGCGGCGGCCATCTAGGGAAACCTAGCAAACCCACGCATTTCTGAAAACTAGACACCCGGCGGCTTCCAGGGAGGTATGGCTTGCGTGGATCCCCCAACGTTTCCTTACCCAGAATCCCCTGCAAACCTCAATTTTTGCTCAAAAAATCACTTTTTTCACACATTGTGGGGTGGGAAAGTAGTGGCATCACCGGGCTCACACAAATTTACCACCACCCAGCGTTCCCCCAGGTCTCCCGGTAAAAATGGTGCCTCACTTGTGTGGGAGGCCCAAGTACCCGCGGCAGGCAAGGACAACAAACGTAGTGAGGCGACATCAAAATGGCCTATCGCCAAACCACCTGGTTTTGCAAGGGGGGTCACTTTGGTTTTTGGCCCGGTGCGCGGCGGCCATCTAGGGAAACCTACCAAACCCATGCATTTCTGAAAACTAGACACCCGGCGGCTTCCAGGGAGGTATGGCTTGCGTGGATCCCCCAACGTTTCCTTACCCTGAATCCCCTGCAAACCTCAATTTTTGCTCAAAAAATCACTTTTTTCACACATTTTGGGGTGGGAAAGTAGTGGCATCACCGGGCTCACACAAATTTACCACCACCCAGCGTTCCCCCAGGTCTCCCGGTAAAAATGGTGCCTCACTTGTGTGGGAGGCCCAAGTACCCGCGGCAGGCAAGGACAACAAACGTAGTGAGGCGACATCAAAATGGCCTATCGCCAAACCACCTGGTTTTGCAAGGGGGGTCACTTTGGTTTTTGGCCCGGTGCGCGGCGGCCATCTAGGGAAACCTACCAAACCCACGCATTTCTGAAAACTAGACACCCGGCGGCTTCCAGAGAGGTATGGCTTGCGTGGATCCCCCAACGTTTCCTTACCCAGAATCCCCTGCAAACCTCAATTTTTGCTCAAAAAATCACTTTTTTCACACATTTTGGGGTGGGAAAGTAGTGGCATCACCGGGCTCACACAAATTTACCACCACCCAGCGTTCCCCCAGGTCTCCCGGTAAAAATGGTGCCTCACTTGTGTGGGAGGCCCAAGTACCCGCGGCAGGCAAGGACAACAAACGTAGTGAGGCGACATCAAAATGGCCTATCGCCAAACCACCTGGTTTTGCAAGGGGGGTCACTTTGGTTTTTGGCCCGGTGCGCGGCGGCCATCTAGGGAAACCTACCAAACCCATGCATTTCTGAAAACTAGACACCCGGCGGCTTCCAGGGAGGTATGGCTTGCGTGGATCCCCCAACGTTTCCTTACCCAGAATCCCCTGCAAACCTCAATTTTTGCTCAAAAAATCACTTTTTTCACACATTTTGGGGTGGGAAAGTAGTGGCATCACCGGGCTCACACAAATTTACCACCACCCAGCGTTCCCCCAGGTCTCCCGGTAAAAATGGTGCCTCACTTGTGTGGGAGGCCCAAGTACCCGCGGCAGGCAAGGACAACAAACTTAGTGAGGCGACATCAAAATGGCCTATCGCCAAACCACCTGGTTTTGCAAGGGGGGTCACTTTGGTTTTTGGCCCGGTGCGCGGCGGCCATCTAGGGAAACCTACCAAACCCACGCATTTCTGAAAACTAGACACCCGGCGGCTTCCAGGGAGGTATGGCTTGCGTGGATCCCCCAACGTTTCCTTACCCAGAATCCCCTGCAAACCTCAATTTTTGCCCAACAAATCACTTTTTTCACACATTTTGGGGTGGGAAAGTAGTGGCATCACCGGGCTCACACAAATTTACCACCACCCAGCGTTCCCCCAGGTCTCCCGGTAAAAATGGGGCCTCACTTGTGTGGGAGGCCCAAGTACCCGCGGCAGGCAAGGACAACAAACGTAGTGAGGCGACATCAAAATGGCCTTTTGCCAAACCACCTGGTTTTGCAAGGGGGGTCACTTTGGTTTTTGGCCCGGTGCGCGGCGGCCATCTAGGGAAACCTACCAAACCCACGCATTTCTGAAAACTAGACACCCGGCGGCTTCCAGGGAGGTATGGCTTGCGTGGATCCCCCAACGTTTCCTTACCCAGAATCCCCTGCAAACCTCAATTTTTGCTCAAAAAATCACTTTTTTCACACATTTTGGGGTGGGAAAGTAGTGGCATCACCGGGCTCACACAAATTTACCACCACCCAGCGTTCCCCCAGGTCTCCCGGTAAAAATGGTGCCTCACTTGTGTGGGAAGCCCAAGTACCCGCGGCAGGCAAGGACAACAAACTTAGTGAGGCGACAGCAAAATGGCCTATCGCCAAACCACCTGGTTTTGCAAGGGGGGTCACTTTGGTTTTTGGCCCGGTGCGCGGCGGCCATCTAGGGAAACCTACCAAACCCACGCATTTCTGAAAACTAGACACCCGGCGGCTTCCAGGGAGGTATGGCTTGCGTGGATCCCCCAACGTTTCCTTACCCAGAATCCCCTGCAAACCTCAACTTTTGCCCAAAAAATCACTTTTTTCACATATTTGGGGTGGGAAAGTAGTGGCATCACCAGGCTCACACAAATTTACCACCACCCAGCGTTCCCCCAGGTCTCCCGGTAAAAATGGTGCCTCACTTGTGTGGGAGGCCCAAGTACCCGCGGCAGGCAAGGACAACAAACGTAGTGAGGCGACATCAAAATGGCCTATTGCCAAACCACCTGGTTTTGCAAGGGGGGTCACTTTGGTTTTTGGCCCGGTGCGCGGCGGCCATCTAGGGAAACCTAGCAAACCCACGCATTTCTGAAAACTAGACACCCGGCGGCTTCCAGGGAGGTATGGCTTGCGTGGATCCCCCAACGTTTCCTTACCCAGAATCCCCTGCAAACCTCAATTTTTGCCCAAAAAATCACTTTTTTCACACATTTTGGGGTGGGAAAGTAGTGGCATCACCGGGCTCACACAAATTTACCACCACCCAGCGTTCCCCCAGGTCTCCCGGTAAAAATGGTGCCTCACTTGTGTGGGAGGCCCAAGTACCCGCGGCAGGCAAGGACAACAAACTTAGTGAGGCGACATCAAAATGGCCTATCGCCAAACCACCTGGTTTTGCAAGGGGGGTCACTTTGGTTTTTGGCCCGGTGCGCGGCGGCCATCTAGGGAAACCTACCAAACCCACGCATTTCTGAAAACTAGACACCCGGCGGCTTCCAGGGAGGTATGGCTTGCGTGGATCCCCCAACGTTTCCTTACCCAGAATCCCCTGCAAACCTCAATTTTTGCCCAAAAAATCACTTTTTTCACACATTTTGGGGAGGGAAAGTAGTGGCATCACCGGGCTCACACAAATTTACCACCACCCAGCGTTCCCCCAGGTCTCCCGGTAAAAATGGTGCCTCACTTGTGTGGGAGGCCCAAGTACCCGCGGCAGGCAAGGACAACAAACGCAGTGAGGCGACATCAAAATGGCCTATTGCCAAACCACCTGGTTTTGCAAGGGGGGTCACTTTGGTTTTTGGCCCGGTTCGCGGCGGCCATCTAGGGAAACCTAGCAAACCCACGCATTTCTGAAAACTAGACACCCGGCGGCTTCCAGCGAGGTATGGCTTGCGTGGATCCCCCAACGTTTCCTTACCCAGAATCCCCTGCAAACCTCAATTTTTGCCCAAAAAATCACTTTTTTCACACATTTTGGGGTGGGAAAGTAGTGGCATCACCGGGCTCACACAAATTTACCACCATTCAGCGTTCCCCCAGGTCTCCCGGTAAAAATGGTGCTTCACTTGTGTGGGAGGCCCAAGTACCCGCGGCAGGCAAGGACAACAAACGTAGTGAGGCGACATTTGGGATAGGCAATGTTGATGTCGCCTCACTACGTTTGTTGTCCTTGCCTACCGCGGGTACTTGGGCCTCCCACACAAGTGAGGCACCATTTTTACCGGGAGACCTGGGGGAACGCTGGGTGGTGGTAAATTTGTGTGAGACCGGTGATGCCACTACTTTCCCACCCCAAAATGTGTGAAAAAAGTGATTTTTTGAGCAAAAATTGAGGTTTGCAGGGGATTCTGGGTAAGGAAACGTTGGGGGATCCACACAAGCCATACCTCCCTGGAAGCCGCCGGGTGTCTAGTTTTCAGAAATGCATGGGTTTGCTAGGTTTCCCTAGATGGACGCCGCGCACCGGGCCAAAAACCAAAGTGACCCCCCTTGCAAAACCAGGTGGTTTGGCGATAGGCCATTTTGATGTCGCCTCACTACGTTTGTTGTCCTTGCCTGCCGCGGGTACTTGGGCCTCCCACACAAGTGAGGCACCATTTTTACCGGGAGACCTGGGGGAACGCTGGGTGGTGGTAAATTTGTGTGAGCCCGGTGATGCCACTACTTTCCCACCCCAAAATGTGTGAAAAAAGTGATTTTTTGAGCAAAAATTGAGGTTTGCAGGGGATTCTGGGTAAGGAAACGTTGGGGGATCCACGCAAGCCATACCTCCTTGGAAGCCGCCGGGTGTATAGTTTTCAGAAATGCATGGGTTTGGTAGGTTTCCCTAGATGGCCGCCGCGCACCGGGCCAAAAACCAAAGTGACCCCCCTTCTAAAACCAGGTGGTTTGGCGATAGGCCATTTTGATGTCGCCTCACTACGTTTGTTGTCCTTGCCTGCCGCGGGTACTTGGGCCTACCACACAAGTGAGGCCCCATTTTTACCGGGAGACCTGGGGGAACGCTGGGTGGTGGTAAATTTGTGTGAGCCCGGTGATGCCACTACTTTCCCACCCCAAAATGTGTGAAAAAAGTGATTTTTTGAGCAAAAATTGAGGTTTGCAGGGGATTCTGGGTAAGGAAACGTTGGGGGATCCACGCAAGCCATACCTCTCTGGAAGCCGCCGGGTGTCTAGTTTTCAGAAGTGCATGGGTTTGGTAGGTTTCCCTAGATGGCCGCCGCGCACCGGGCCAAAAACCAAAGTGACCCCCCTTGCAAAACCAGGTGGTTTGGCGATAGGTCATTTTGATGTCGCCTCACTACGTTTGTTGTCCTTGCCTGCCGCGGGTACTTGGGCCTCCCACACAAGTGAGGCACCATTTTTACCGGGAGACCTGGGGGAACGCTGGGTGGTGGTAAATTTGTGTGAGCCCGGTGATGCCACTACTTTCCCACCCCAAAATGGGTGACAAAAGTGATTTTTTGAGCAAAAATTGAGGTTTGCAGGGGATCCTGGGTAAGGAAACGTTGGGGGATCCACGCAAGCCATACCTCTCTGGAAGCCGCCGGGTGTCTAGTTTTCAGAAATGCGTGGGTTTGGTAGGTTTCCCTAGATGGCCGCCGCGCACCGGGCCAAAAACCAAAGTGACCCCCCTTGCAAAACCAGGTGGTTTGGCGATAGGCCATTTTGATGTCGCCTCACTACGTTTGTTGTCCTTGCCTGCCGCGGGTACTTGGGCCTCCCACACAAGTGAGGCACCATTTTTACCGGGAGACCTGGGGGAACGCTGGGTGGTGGTAAATTTGTGTGAGCCCGGTGATGCCACTACTTTCCCACCCCAAAATGTGTGAAAAAAGTGATTTTTTGAGCAAAAATTGAGGTTTGCAGGGGATTCTGGGTAAGGAAACGTTGGGGGATCCACGCAAGCCATACCTCTCTGGAAGCCGCCGGGTGTCTAGTTTTCAGAAATGCGTGGGTTTGGTAGGTTTCCCTAGATGGCCGCCGCGCACCGGGCCAAAAACCAAAGTGACCCCCCTTGCAAAACCAGGTGGTTTGGCGATAGGCCATTTTGATGTCGCCTCACTACGTTTGTTGTCCTTGCCTGCCGCGGGTACTTGGGCCTCCCACACAAGTGAGGCACCATTTTTACCGGGAGACCTGGGGGAACGCTGGGTGGTGGTAAATTTGTGTGAGCCCGGTGATGCCACTACTTTCCCACCCCAAAATGTGTGAAAAAAGTGATTTTTTGAGCAAAAATTGAGGTTTGCAGGGGATTCTGGGTAAGGAAACGTTGGGGGATCCACGCAAGCCATACCTCCTTGGAAGCCGCCGGGTGTATAGTTTTCAGAAATGCGTGGGTTTGGTAGGTTTCCCTAGATGGCCGCCGCGCACCGGGCCAAAAACCAAAGTGACCCCCCTTGCAAAACCAGGTGGTTTGGCGATAGGCCATTTTGATGTCGCCTCACTACGTTTGTTGTCCTTGCCTGCCGCGGGTACTTGGGCCTCCCACACAAGTGAGGCACCATTTTTACCGGGAGACCTGGGGGAACGCTTGGTGGTGGTAAATTTGTGTGAGACCGGTGATGCCACTACTTTCCCACCCCAAAATGTGTGAAAAAAGTGATTTTTTGGGCAAAAATTGAGGTTTGCAGGGGATTCTGGGTAAGGAAACGTTGGGGGATCCATGCAAGCCATACCTCCCTGGAAGCCGCCGGGTGTCTAGTTTTCAGAAATGCGTGGGTTTGCTAGGTTTCCTTAGATGGCCGCCACGCACCGGGCCAAAAACCAAAGTGACCCCCCTTGCAAAACCAGGTGGTTTGGCGATAGGCCATTTTGATGTCGCCTCACTACGTTTGTTGTCCTTGCCTGCCGCGGGTACTTGGGCCTCCCACACAAGTGAGGCACCATTTTTACCGGGAGACCTGGGGGAACGCTGGGTGGTGGTAAATTTGTGTGAGCCCGGTGATGCCACTACTTTCCCACCCCAAAATGTGTGAAAAAAGTGATTTTTTGAGCAAAAATTGAGGTTTGCAGGGGATTCTGGGTAAGGAAACGTTGGGGGATCCACGCAAGCCATACCTCCCTGGAAGCCGCCGGGTGTCTAGTTTTCAGAAATGCGTTGGTTTGGTAGTTTTCCCTAGATGGCCGCCGCGCACCGGGCCAAAAACCAAAGTGACCCCCCTTGCAAAACCAGGTGGTTTGGCGATAGGCCATTTTGATGTCGCCTCACTACGTTTGTTGTCCTTGCCTGCCGCGGGTACTTGGGCCTCCCACACAAGTGAGGCACCATTTTTACCGGGAGACCTGGGGGAACGCTGGGTGGTGGTAAATTTGTGTGAGACCGGTGATGCCACTACTTTCCCACCCCAAAATGTGTGAAAAAAGTGATTTATTGAGCAAAAATTGAGGTTTGCAGGGGATTCTGGGTAAGGAAACGTTGGGGGATCCACGCAAGCCATACCTCCCTGGAAGCCGCCGGGTGTCTAGTTTTCAGAAATGCGTGGGTTTGGTAGTTTTCCCTAGATGGCCGCCGCGCACCGGGCCAAAAACCAAAGTGACCCCCCTTGCAAAACCAGGTGGTTTGGCGATAGGCCATTTTGATGTCGCCTCACTACGTTTGTTGTCCTTGCCTGCCGCGGGTACTTGGGCCTCCCACACAAGTGAGGCACCATTTTTACCGGGAGACCTGGGGGAACGCTGGGTGGTGGTAAATTTGTGTGAGACCGGTGATGCCACTACTTTCCCACCCCAAAATGTGTGAAAAAAGTGATTTTTTGGGCAAAAATTGAGGTTTGCAGGGGATTCTGGGTAAGGAAACGTTGGGGGATCCACGCAAGCCATACCTCCCTGGAAGCCGCCGGGTGTCTAGTTTTCAGAAATGCATGGGTTTGCTAGGTTTCCCTAGATGGCCGCCGCGCACCGGGCCAAAAACCAAAGTGACCCCCCTTGCAAAACCAGGTGGTTTGGCGATAGGCCATTTTGATGTCGCCTCACTACGTTTTGGGCCCTTGCCTTCCGCGGGTACTTGGGCCTCCCACACAAGTGAGGCACCATTTTTACCGGGAGACCTGGGGGAACGCTGGGTGGTGGTAAATTTGTGTGAGCCCGGTGATGCCACTACTTTCCCACCCCAAAATGTGTGAAAAAAGTGATTTTTTCAGCTAAAACTGAGGTTTGCAGGGGATTCTGGGTAAGGAAACGTTGGGGGATCCACGCAAGCCATACCTCCCTGGAAGCCGCCGGGTGTCTAGTTTTCAGAAATGCATGTGTTTGGTAGGTTTCCCTAGATGGCCGCCGAGCACCGGGCCAAAAACCAAAGTGACCCCCCTTGCAAAACCAGGTGGGTTTGCGATAGGCCATTTTGATGTCACCTCACTACGTTTTGGGCCCTTGCCTACCGCGGGTACTTGGGCCTCCCACACAAGTGAGGCACCATTTTTACCGGGAGACCTGGGGGAAGGCTGGGTGGTGGTAAATTTGTGTGAGCCCGGTGATGCCACTACTTTCCCACCCCAAAATGTGTGAAAAAAGTGGTTTTTTGAGCAAAAACTGAGGTTTGCAGGGGATTCTGGGTAAGGAAACGTTGGGGGATTCGCGCAAGCCATACCTCCCTGGAAGCCGCCGGGTGTCTAGTTTTCAGAAATGCGTGGGTTTGCTAGGTTTCCCTAGGTGCCGGCAGGGCTAGGGTTCAAAATCTACAACTAGTCACTTTGCCAAAAAAAGGGTCATTTTTCACTGCAAAACCACGTTGCGTTTTGCGCCGTTTCCTGTCGCGGGCACTAGGCCGACCCGCACAAGTGAGGTACCATTTTTCTCGTAGGACTTTGGGGAACGCGGGGTGGGTGGAAATTTGTGGATCCACGCAGATTCCAGAACTTTCCATCACAGAAATGTGGGGAAAATGTGTTTTTTTTGTCAATTTTGTACGTTTGCAAGGGATTCTGGGTAACAGACCATGGTGTGAGGCAGTCAAGTCACCCCATCCTGGATTCCCCTGGGTGTCTAGTTTTCAAAAATGTATAGGTTTGCTAGGTTTCCCTAGGTGCCGGCACGGCTAGGGTTCAAAATCTACAGCTAGTCACTTTGCCAAAAAAAGGGTCATTTTTCACTTCAAAACCATGTTGCGTTTTGCGCCGTTTCCTGTCGCGGGCACTAGGCCGACCCGCACAAGTGAGGTACCATTTTTCTCGTAGGACATTGGGGAACGCGGGGTGGGTGGAAATTTGTGGATCCACGCAGATTCCAGAACTTTCCATCACAGAAATGTGGGAAAATGTGTTTTTTTTGTCAATTTTTAACGTTTGCAAGGGATTCTGGGTAACAGACCATGGTGGGAGGCAGTCAAGGCACCCCATCCTGGATTCCCCTGGGTGTCTAGTTTTCAAAAATGTATAGGTTTGCTAGGTTTCCCTAGGTGCCGGCAGGGCTAGGGTTCAAAATCTACAGCTAGTCACTTTGCCAAAAAAAGGGTCATTTTTCACTGCAAAACCACGTTGCGTTTTGCGCCGTTTCCTGTCGCGGGCACTAGGCCGACCCGCACAAGTGAGGTACCATTTTTCTCGTAGGACTTTGGGGAACGCGGGATGGGTGGAAATTTGTGGATCCACGCAGATTCCAGAACTTTCCATCACAGAAATGTGGGGAAAATGTGTTTTTTTTGTCAATGTTTTACGTTTGCAAGGGATTCTCGGTAACAGACCATGGTGGGAGGCAGTCAAGTCACCCCATCCTGGATTCCCCTGGGTGTCTAGTTTTCAAAAATGTATAGGTTTGCTAGGTTTCCCTAGGTGCCGGCAGGGCTAGGGTACAAAATCTACAGCTAGTCACTTTGCCAAAAAAAGGGTCATTTTTCACTGCAAAACCACGTTGCGTTTTGCGCCGTTTCCTGTCGCGGGCACTAGGCCGACCCGCACAAGTGAGGTACCATTTTTCTCGTAGGACTTTGGGGAACGCGGGGTGGGTGGAAATTTGTGGATCCACGCAGATTCCAGAACTTTCCATCACAGAAATGTGGGGAAAATGTGTTTTTTTTGTAAATTTTTTACGTTTGCAAGGGATTCTGGGTAACAGACCATGGTGGGAGGCAGTCAAGTCACCCCATCCTGGATTCCCCTGGGTGTCTAGTTTTCAAAAATGTATAGGTTTGCTAGGTTTCCCTAGGTGCCGGCAGGGCTAGGGTACAAAATCTACAGCTAGTCACTTTGCCAAAAAAAGGGTCATTTTTCACTGCAAAACCACGTTGCGTTTTGCGCCGTTTCCTGTCGCGGGCACTTGGCCGACCCGCACAAGTGAGGTACCATTTTTCTTGTAGGACTTTGGGGAACGCGGGGTAGGTGGAAATTTGTGGATCCACGCAGATTCCAGAACTTTCCATCACAGAAATGTGGGGAAAATGTGTTTTTTTTGTCAATTTTTTACGTTTGCAAGGGATTCTGGGTAACAGACCATGGTGGGAGGCAGTCAAGTCACCCCATCCTGGATTCCCCTGGGTGTCTAGTTTTCAAAAATGTATAGGTTTGCTAGGTTTCCCTAGGTGCCGGCAGGGCTAGGGTTCAAAATCTACAGCTAGTCACTTTGCCAAAAAAAGGGTCATTTTTCGCTGCAAAACCACGTTGCGTTTTGCGCCGTTTCCTGTCGCGGGCACTAGGCCGACCCGCACAAGTGAGGTACCATTTTTCTCATAGGACTTTGGGGAACGCGGGGTGGGTGGAAATTTGTGGATCCACGCAGATTCCAGAACTTTCCATCACAGAAATGTGGGGAAAATGTGTTTTTTTTGTCAATTTTTTACGTTTGCAAGGGATTCTGGGTAACATACCATGGTGGGAGGCAGTCAAGTCACCCCATCCTAGATTCCCCTGGGTGTCTAGTTTTCAAAAATGTATAGGTTTGCTAGGTTTCCCTAGGTGCCGGCAGGGCTAGGGTTCAAAATCTACAGCTAGTCACTTTGCCAAAAAAAGGGTCATTTTTCACTGCAAAACCATGTTGCGTTTTGCGCCGTTTCCTGTCGCGGGCACTAGGCCGACCCGCACAAGTGAGGTACCATTTTTCTCGTAGGACTTTGGGGAACGCGGGGTGGGTGGAAATTTGTGGATCCACGCAGATTCCAGAACTTTCCATCACAGAAATGTGGGGAAAATGTGTTTTTTTTGTCAATTTTTTACGTTTGCAAGGGATTCTGGGTAACAGACCATGGTCGGAGGCAGTCAAGTCACCCCATCCTGGATTCCCCTGGTTGTCTAGTTTTCAAAAATGTATAGGTTTGCTAGGTTTCCCTAGGTGCCGGCAGGACTAGGGTTCAAAATCTACAGCTAGTCACTTTGCCAAAAAAAGGGTCATTTTTCACTGCAAAACCACGTTGCGTTTTGCGCCGTTTCCTGTCGCGGGCACTAGGCCGACCCACACAAGTGAGGTACCATTTTTCTCGTAAGACTTTGGGGAACGCGGGGTGGGTGGAAATTTGTGGATCCACGCAGATTCCAGAACTTTCCATCACAGAAATGTGGGGAAAATGTGTTTTTTTTGTCAATTGTTTACATTTGCAAGGGATTCTGGGTAACAGACCATGGTGGGAGGCAGTCAAGTCACCCCATCCTGGATTCCCCTGGGTGTCTAGTTTTCAAAAATGTATAGGTTTGCTAGGTTTCCCTAGGTGCCGGCAGGGTTAGGGTTCAAAATCTACAGCTAGTCACTTTGCCAAAAAAAGGGTCATTTTTCGCTGCAAAACCACGTTGCGTTTTGCGCCGTTTCCTGTCGCGGGCACTAGGCCGACCCGCACAAGTGAGGTACCATTTTTCTCATAGGACTTTGGGGAACGCGGGGTGGGTGGAAATTTGTGGATCCACGCAGATTCCAGAACTTTCCATCACAGAAATGTGGGGAAAATGTGTTTTTTTTGTCAATTTTTTACGTTTGCAAGGGATTCTGGGTATTAGACCATGGTGGGAGGCAGTCAAGTCACCCCATCCTGGATTCCCCTGGGTGTCTAGTTTTCAAAAATGTATAGGTTTGCTAGGTTTCCCTAGGTGCCGGCAGGGCTAGGGTTCAAAATCTACAGCTAGTCACTTTGCCAAAAAAAGGGTCATTTTTCACTGCAAAACCACGTTGCATTTTGCGCCGTTTCCTGTCGCGGGCACTAGGCCGACCCGCACAAGTGAGGTACCATTTTTCTCGTAGGACTTTGGGGAACGCGGGGTGGGTGGAAATTTGTGGATCCACGCAGATTCCAGAACTTTCCATCACAGAAATGTGGGGAAAATGTGTTTTTTTTGTCAATTTTTTACGTTTGCAAGGGATTCTGGGTAACAGACCATGGTGGGAGGCAGTCAAGTCACCCCATCCTGGATTTCCCTGGGTGTCTAGTTTTCAAAAATGTATAGGTTTGCTAGGTTTCCCTAGGTGCCGGCAGGGCTAGGGTTCAAAATCTACAGCTAGTCACTTTGCCAAAAAAAGGGTCATTTTTCGCTGCAAAACCACGTTGCGTTTTGCGCCGTTTCCTGTCGCGGGCACTAGGCCGACCCGCACAAGTGAGGTACCATTTTTCTCGTAGGACTTTGGGGAACGCGGGGTGGGTGGAAATTTGTGGATCCACGCAGATTCCAGAACTTTCCATCACAGAAATGTGGGGAAAATGTGTTTTTTTTGTCAATTTTTAACGTTTGCAAGGGATTCTGGGTAACAGACCATGGTGGGAGGCAGTCAAGTCACCCCATCCTGGATTTCCCTGGGTGTCTAGTTTTCAAAAATGTATAGGTTTGCTAGGTTTCCCTAGGTGCCGGCAGGGCTAGGGTTCAAAATCTACAGCTAGTCACTTTGCCAAAAAAAGGGTCATTTTTCACTGCAAAACCACGTTGCGTTTTTCACCGTTTCCTGTCGCGGGCACTATACCGACCCGCACAAGTGAGGTACCATTTTTCTCGTAGGACTTTGGGCAACGCGGGGTGGGTGGAAATTTGTGGATCCACGCAGATTCCAGAACTTTGCATCACAGAAATGTGGGGAAAATGTGTTTTGTTTGTCAATTTTTTACGTTTGCAAGGGATTCTGGGTAACAGACCATGGTGGGAGGCAGTCAAGTCACCCCATCCTGGATTCCCCTGGGTGTCTAGTTTTCAAAAATGTATAGGTTTGCTAGTTTTCCCTAGGTGCTGGCAGGGCTAGGGTTCAAAATCTACAGCTAGTCACTTTGCCAAAAAAGGGTCATTTTTCACTGCAAAACCACGTTGCGTTTTGCGCCGTTTCCTGTCGCGGGCACTAGGCCGACCTGCACAAGTGAGGTACCATTTTTCTTGTAGGACTTTGGGGAACGCGGGGTGGGTGGAAATTTGTGGATCCACGCAGATTCCAGAACTTTCCATCACAGAAATGTGGGGAAAATGTGTTTTTTTTGTCAATTTTTTATGTTTGCAAGGGATTCTGGGTAACAGACCATGGTGGGAGGCAGTCAAGTCACCCCATCCTGGATTCCCCTGGGTGTCTAGTTTTCAAAAATGTATAGGTTTGCTAGGTTTCCCTAGGTGCCGGCAGGGCTAGGGTTCAAAAACTACAGCTAGACTCTTCGCAAATAAAGTGTAAATTTTCAGTGTGAAAATGTGGTGCGTTCACCTTAGGTTTTGAGCCACTTCCTGTCGTGGGCACTATGCCTACCCACACAAGTGAGGTACCATTTTTATCGGGAGACTTAGGGTAGTTCAAATTTGTAAAGCAACTGTTATTACCTATTGATTTTTGATGCATTTCTCCCTTCCAAATGAAAGACATTGTGTAAAAAAAAAGTCATTTTGAAAAATGACCAATAATTGTCATGCAAATATGAGTATTCCCAATTTCGAAAATGTGCAAATATGCACTGTTTCTAAACTCTGTAATTTGTTCCCATTTCAAAAATACATAGGTGACTTTCATACCGATTTTTCCATGTATACATTTTCCCACAATAATTGCTATATACCCGGACCAAAAAAAAAAACATTACAAAATGCTGCTCAGTTTTCTACTCTGGGTTCGTTGGGCTCTTGGTGAACCTACAAGTCCTATATGTCCCCACAACCAGGAAGGTCTACCGGATGTAACGGTACATTGCTTTCAAACAGATGTCATAATTCGAAGAAGTTACAGGTGAAAACGTTGACTCAAAAGGCTGCTTTTTTCAACAAATTTTTAATTTTTCCTATATTTACCTGTAAATTTCTATAAAGAAACCTTGATGGATCTACGCAAATGACCCCTTGCTGAATTCAGAATTTTGTCTACTTTTCAAAAATGTATAGCTTTCCAGGATCCATTATTGTTTTTGTACCCATTTCTACCGTTAACTGGAAGGAGGTTGAAAGCACAAAAAATAGCAAAAATAGGGTATGTCCCAGAAAAATGCCAAAACTGTGTGAAAAATGTTGGTTTTCTAACAAAATTCTGTCATTCCCTAAAAGCTGGAGAAATGGTGATTTCAGCCCCACAAACCCTTTTTTGATACCATTTGCAGAGAAAAACCCAGAAGCTTTCATTTGCAGCCCGTTTTTCCCATTTTTCACAAAAAAAAAAAAAAATTGCTGTATTTTGACTAATTTCTGGGAACCCTCTAGGAGAATCCACAAACCCTGGGTACCTTTAGAATCCCCAAGATGTTGGAAGAAAAGGACGCAAATTTGGCGTGGATACCTAATGTGGTCAAAAAGTTACAGAGGCCTAAGCGCGCACTACCCCAAATAGCCAAAAAAAGGCTTAGCACAGGAGGGGAAAAGGCCTAGCAGCGAAGGGGTTAAGACCTCATTTGACTCATCAATAACATCAATGATGTTATAAGTGATGTCATATACAATGTCATAAACAGTTCATATTGGGGGATACCAGGGTATTTTTTTTATCCCAACCATAACTGGCAAAATTCAGGTTTTTTAAGGTTTTAAATTGTAACCATAGCTGTACTTTAACTGGTTTTATATCTACATAGATTATATGGTCAAGGTTACCTACATAAATATTTTTACTATAGGAATACTTACGAATACTGTAATATTTGATGCAAAGTAGTGACTCCTGATGTATTTGTATGACAACTTGCCTGTGCTGAAGTGCCTCCCGATGTAGCACCTGTGAAGTAATTACTCTCAAATTAAATCCCTCAATGCAATGGGGGCACACTCAATGTACTGATTAGGTCAATGTAGTAGTTGTGATATTTCTGTCTTGTATTATAACAGGATCACTGGTAGAACATCGGAAACAAAAATATTTTGTGGACAGAATATCATGTCAAAATATTGAGGATCAAAATATAGAGAAGGTAACTGTAAATAGGTAAGGACAGAGTTACTATTCTTAACTCCACATCTATCTACATAGAGGCACCTTGAAGATATATGTATCATCAAGTACATAGAGGTGGAGTTATATACAGTAAAACTTTGCTTTCCTATAGATACTCACCTTCACAATATGTTTGTTCCCAACCTTTTGTCATCACAATATTTTAGAGTCGGCAGCGTGCGCGAACCAAGATGGCTGCCGTTCTTTGAGCTCCGCTTTCACCTGCCAAAACGACGATCTTCAGGCACCGATAGGGGCTTTGTGGATGCTTCATCTTTGGCCCAGGTGCTCCTTTGTGCCTGCGGTGTCAGTGGGCTGAGCTTTGGAGGTCTGGCACCTTCGTGGGAGGACCGGTAGGTGCTTTTGTGCCCTCCTCAGAAAGGGCTCCTGCTCCCTCAATCTGCTCTGTGGACTCTGAAGGGGAGGCGGGCTTGACTGCTGGGCACCTCCCCCTCTCTTCAGAAGCCTTACTTTCTTAAACGGGTGTTCTTCTGCCTCTTCTGAAAACTACCTAAAAGGATTAAAGGAATTTTGTTTTCATAAAGCTTTATTAAAAATCTGAATTCAGTCTTTCTGGAGCCATTTGATTTTATTGTTCTGTCAGAGAACCATATTCCAACTCAGAGTTTTTCCTATCTGCGGCATAAACTATTTATGACTATTTGCCTACCTTCTGTCTGTCAATATGGAATATAAAACAGCAGCAAATAAACGTAAACAAACTGTTTCACCTCCTCCTGCTAAATCCAAAGCCATTGATACTCAAGATAACTCCTTGGCAAAAATTTTGGAGGAAATTCAAGCGATTCATACTAATACTGACACAATTTCTTTTGATATTAAAAATATTCAGAGAGATATGGCTTCATTATCGATGAGAGTTGCTGATAATGAGATTAAAATCTGTGACCATACTAAAACCATCACTACTATGGCTCCACTTATTACTCAGGTTGCTTCTCTCCAACCTTCCTTATTGGATTTGGAAGATAGAAACAGGCAAAACAACCTATGCATATTTAATGTTCCGGAGGGAGTTGTCGTATTGTCTTGGAAAACCTCCTACCTAAGTTATTAAATATCAAATTTCCAGAACGTTTTGAGATCGACAAAGCTCACAGGATTCCTTCAATTTGCAAACCTCATCAAGCCAAACCAAGACAAATCATATTCAAAGTTCTGAGGCATCCTCACCTTCTCCTCATACGAAAAGCTGCCAGAGAAATCCCTTCTCTCCTAATTGAAGGAAAGAAAATCTTTATCCATCAAGACTTTGCAAAGGAGACAGTACAAATACGACGACAAATTGCTGAATTGAGGCGTTGGTTACGTGAAGCTGGTTACAAATATGGCCGTTTTGACCCTGCGATTATGCGCATTTGGAAAAATGATGTCTCCAAGTCTTTTTCAGCTCCTGCGCATTTAATCAGATTCTTGGACCAGCAGCATCCTATTTGCATGGACTCTCAGCCTTCTGGTTCTGCGGATTAACATTCTATAGCCCTTAAAGCAGGTTGTTATTCTTTTTTAGGCGGGTGCACATGTTGGTGGTTTTCTTGCTTCCCACCTCCATCTCCAATGTTCTATTAGTATGAGGTCTTGGAGACTGACCTCTTTTTTTGTTGATTGTCTTGTTTTGTCTTTTTTATATGGGCTACTGTCTCTGTTCTTTTATTCTCTTCTATTGCTTATGAGAAAGCAATATGTCTGGATCACGTAAGTTAGTTGTTGCCTCCTTAAATGTGAAAGGTCTGAGACACCCTGTTAAAAGACGTAATATTTTAGAATATCTCAAAAAATCTAATGTGGATATCTGTTTTGTACAAGAAACTCATGTGGATGATAAGATATTACATACCATGTCTAAAGGTTGGGTGGGGCTTATAGTTTCGACTCCTGCTGCAACATTTAAAAATGGTGTAGCTATATTTTTTTCACATAGAACTCGGGTACAATTATTGTCTCATCATCATGATGCAGGTGGCAGATTTGTTTTTGCTCAAGTTCAGATTGACAAACTCATTTTGAATTTGGCCGATATCTGTGCTCCTACATCTGATGACCCTGCCTTTTGGTCTTTTGTCTCTGCTGAAATACGCAAAATTGGTAGTATGTCTCTTATAGTAGGTGGGGATTTTAACCTTATAAGGGACCCTTTGTTGGACCGGTCTTCTGCTTTTAAATTCCGACGTACAAAGCATTATTTGCTTTGAAGTCTTTCCTTTCCGTTACCCAATTAGTTGATTTTTGGAGACTGGAACATCCTACAGACAAAGAATTTACCTTTTCCTCCAATTCTCACCCCTTTTTTTCTAGAATTGATTACTTATTAACTTCACGTAACCTATGTCACATGATTAGTAAGGCAGTTATACACCCTATTATGGTTTCATACCATGGTTTGATTTCCTTTTCTCTTTGAATTTCTGATCCCCAAGTCTCTAAAAAAAAATGGAGACTGAACTCAGGCATAGTTCTTAATCCAATTAATTCTAAAAAAATGGCCTTCGCTATTAATTACTATTTTCTGAATAATAATTCATGTGACACTTCCAAAATTATCCATTGGGATGCTTTTAAAGCTTATATTCGTGGAGTTTCAATTTCTATTATGGCACATGAAAATAAATCTTTTTACTCTCACCTCACTAAATTAGAAAAACAGATTGCATCTGTGGAAAGACTTTTTATTACGTCTCGAGATCCACAATACAAATCCCAACTTCAGAAATGTAGATATGAATATAATTGTATGCTTAGTAAAAGAGCAGGTTTACTTGTCTCAAAAGAAAAATCTAATTTTCATTTTAACTCCACCAAATCCGGTCGACTGTTAGCTAATTATATACACCTCAAACATGACAGGATTCAAATTCCAGCCATCAAAATGAATAATGGTACATTAGTGACAGATGTTCAGGATATTCTGAAAGAGTTTCTTTCTTTTTTCTCTTCCTTATATAAAGAGCCTCTCACACCCAATAGTAATGTTATCAGTGATTTTCTTCATTCCTGTCGACTGCCTCAGATTTCTGCTACTGATAGATTGACCTTAGATAATCCCATTGACGTTAAAGAAATTGCTGCAGCAATTAATGCTTTCCCAAAAAACTCCTGGTCCAGATGGTATCCCGGCTGAATTCTACAAGTGTTATCAAGACCAATTATCCCCTTTTTTACTATCCCTTTTTACTGATTTTTAGTACAATTCCATGATGGGGGGATCTTTTCATGAAGCCACTATACTTATTCTTCCCAAACCTAATAAAGACCATACCCTAGTATCAAATTTCCATCCCATATCTTTGATTATTCAGGATTGCAAAATATATGCCAAAATCTTAGCAAATAGATTGTCTCCCTTATTATCGAACATTATACAACCTGATCAGACTGGCTTTATGAAAGGTAGATTATCCTCTCATAATACCAGGTTGTTATGTCATGTATTATCTCTTGCCAAACTATCTAGTTGTCCAATTGGTGTAATGCCCTTAGATGCAAAGAAGGCATTTGATAAGATTAATTGGCAATTTCTGTTTAAAACTTTAGAAGTATTCCATTTTGGTCCTCTTTTTATTAATATGATTAAAGCATTATATTCAGCCCCCTCAGCTTCCATTTTTGTCAATGGTAGATGCTCTTTCCCATTTCGCTTATATATAGGCACTCGGCAAGGATGTCCTCTTTCTCCTTTACTTTTTCTCATTGCAATTGAGCCCCTTTTATGTTCTTTCTGTATTAGTAATTTGTATACAGGTGTTGTTTAAAAAAATACTACCATTAAAGTTTCTGCATATGCTTATGATGTGGTATTATATGTTAATGATCCCCTTACCTCTATACCTATTATTCTTGGTATTATTCATAAATATGCTAATATTTCAGGTTATTCACTGAATACTAATAAGACAGAATTTTTTCCATTAAATGTTTTTTGTAATTCTACAATGTTGGCAAATACTGATATAATTTGGTCACCAACAAAACTTAAATATTTAGGGATAACTTTTACTAATTCGATTAAAGATACAGTTGAAACCAATTGTTCCACAATTTTAACTAACACCAAAGAGAAACTAGATAGATTGTCTACTTTTCATCTAAACTGATGGGGACGTATTGAAGCACTTAAAATGTCTATCACCCCACATATTTTATATTTCATAAAGCCAAAGGTGGAAGGTGCACTCCTTGTGTCCGGACACGTTAAATCAAATAGTCCAAACAGTATAAGATCTCTCTTCTTTTAATTCTTGAGATTTTTTTCACAATCACTCAGACACGAGCAAAGTACAGCCAACGCGTTTCGTTCCGTACAGGAACTTCATCAGGGCTCTTTCAAAAAGAGTAGAATATAGATATGGTAAGATACTCCTAGGGCAGTATGTGCTCCTGTGTGGCTCGTTACATCTCAGACAGAATTAATAGAGCATATGAAAATTATTTCATTCCTTGTGTTTTGTCATCCCATGTATAAATTAATACAATTGGACCCTCATGCGGTTTCAATGATGGGACGCATTCGGAGTAATAAGATTCCTATAGGACGTGCCATATAAACCTTGTATCCGGCATTCTGTCCAAGCAGGGTAGCTGTCGAATATTTTATATTTCATGTCTATGTTACCCTTCTCCTTTCCGTCCACCTTTTATGTTAAAATATACAAGTTGTTTACTAAATTCATTTGGAATAATAAACATGCACACATTGGTCTTAAGGCTCTTCAACTGCCCAAGTGTGAAGGTGGGGTTGGACTTCCAGATTTAAAAAGTTATCATTTTGCATTTATTGTGGCACAATGCTCCTTATGGTTCCATAATATTCCCCCCACTAATGCACCTACATGGCTTACTCTAGAAAATAATATTTTAGCCACATATCCATTAACTGCTTTTCTTACCATGGCAAATGGTTCTTTTGGTAAACGTTCCCCCATTATTGCCAACTCTAAAACTGCCCTTTTATCATTTGATAGTAGTTTTTCTATTAAATTGTCTTCCACTAAAAAAGTTTCTCTGTGGTTTAATTCTAAACTCCAATATCACAAACATATTTCTTTTTGGAACCTATGGATTACTGCTGGTATATTCTTTGTTGCTGACATCTGTCAATATGATATGTTTTACTCATTTGATGTACTCCAAGCTAAATATAACCTACCATTATCTGAATTGCCCAAATATACATTATTATGTAATACTGTTCTTATTGCCTACCCGCATTTACTTTCTATGTCTCAGTCCTCTGGTATAGAGTTATGCATTCCTATGTTCAGACGTTCAAGACATATAGCTTCTAAAGTATATAAAACACGTATTACTTCTAATTCCTCCTTTTCACATTCTAATCAAAAATGGCCATCACTCATGAATCTTCACTCCTCCACATTATCCTGGAAGGATATTTGGAAATCCAACACAGCTAATTACCTCCCTGCTACTCTTATACAAACAAACGTTTATCTACCTTACCAATACTTCTGGACTCAAGATAAATTATTTAAAGCTAAACTTTTAGATACTCCAAATTGTTGGCATTGTAAGTCTGACACTAGTGACTTGCGTCACTTATTTTTCAATTGTCCTATTATTCATAAGTTTTTATTAGATATATGGAATATCATAACCAGGATCCTTAAGATTCATACAACATTATCTTTTCATATTCTATTCAAATCTTCTTTTTTTAAATCTACATTATCCTCTATGGATTGTAAATTGTTTGATCTTGTTATCACTACTGCAATTAAATCTATCACTTGTAATTGGAAAGATGCCACATTACTTTCAGTTCATGTATGGTAGGAATGGATTATTTTTCTTAGACGTGGGCAAAGCTCTTTTCCATGTTCCCCTATTGAATTTTCTCCATCTAGGTCTAATATGTGGTTCAGTTTAGTTTCCTTTATAAGTACATGTTCTTCAATTTAAAGTATGCATTTAAATTTCTTATTAGTCAATTTTTATGCAATGTAGCCCCTTCATTGTTTGTATTATGTTTGTCATATAGTTTTTATATCTCATATATAATTATGAATGCTGGTATAGGTATTTCATTACAAGACTGGAGGCTATCATTATGCAAATACTTTTATTTGCTGCCCAAACATGCAGCCCTTTAAAGAATGTTATTACATCATAAAAGAAAGAACATTAGCAACATAAAAAGTATGTAGTCCTGGTTACGATCATCCTCTTTTGTTCGCTGCCCTGATACAGCTAAGTACCTTTTTCTTCCTATCCTTATTGATATGAAATATGTATATCCTATGACAATTTACTGAACATTGTATACATTGTTTTGATTATATATGCCATATATATATATGCCTTTTATAATATAGAGTTGGATGATATTATATATGCCTTTTATAGTATAGAGTTGGATGATATGCCCTCTTTCTTGGACTGATATACCACGTATCATTATATAATCCTTTATGACGTTGTTTCTAAACACCACCTGCCAATTTATGGCGGTTTTACCCCCTATTGACCCACAGACGGGCACTTTCGTACTTTCACCTAATTTTATACAATGAAAATGACACCGTACATTTCAAGTGTTTTAGCCCTCTCACCATTCGTTGGGCTTCTTAGAATTTCAAAACGCGCTTCCCCGTGTCTCGTAACAACATCGTAAATCAACGAGACATGGGAGCGCATCCTCCGTTTCAGCATTTTCTCTCGCGCTCATTGTCCAACGAAGTGCGTCCTTTCCCCGAGAGCGTGTCTTCAACCTCATCTTGATACGCACGCAGCGTGTCTTCCCCACAGCGGAGCGCGTCTTCCCCACAGCGTCTCCCTCGCGCTACCTACTTCTGCATTAATCTCCTTCCGGTTTCCATAACTACACTCACAACTGTCGAGTGTAATGGATGATTTTGGAGCCGTCGATCAGGACGACGCAGGATTTAACAATACTGCCATCTAGTGGCCTATGAAAATTTTAGCCTTTAGCTTGAAATCGAACAGACAATTCATTTAGTGATTTTTTAAATCACTTTACTGTTTTTTCCTCATAGTATGGGTAAGCCAGCCTAAAATTATTTGAATATAATTAATTCAATTTTTATTTATTCATATACCCTTTGGTATTGAATTTCGGGATTCCCTTTTTATTTAAATTATTTAGACACTATGGATTCTGATGGAAACGTGTCACAAATTCCCCTTAAAGAAACTCTAGACGACAACCTTAAGAGGTTTATCGATAAAGAGTTAAAATCTTCAATTAAAGAAGCAGTGGATGCTGCCCTTTACAAAAGGAAAAGGTCTTCCCCTCCTGAGGAGATATATTTCTCCCTCTCAGATGGGGAATCGCCCTCCACCTCTGGGACTCAAAGTGAGGGCAAAGCTTCCCAGAAAAGAAAACATATTTCAGAGGCATCTGACAATGCCAAAAGATGCGGTAGCTCTCACGCTACAAAAGATTATGGTGCCCATAGCGACACAATAGCCAGACCCCAATTCCTTGGGGCAGAGAGAATGGGTGCCCATAGCGGCATGATAGAAAGCGGTACCCTTTACGAGACAAACGATTATTTCAATGACTATTATAATCAAACAACAGACTATGAGGACTTTGACAAATTTGTGTTTGACCCCAAAGGTACTTTTGAAAACCTTGATGAGGACTTAGACCAAGCCTCAACATCCTCCCTCAATGATAAAGACCCCCGTGGGGAAGAGATGCTCAATCCTACTACCATTCGTCACCCTCGAAGCACTGAATGGTGGCCTATGGACCACGTAGGAAAATATCTATCAAAAATGGGTCAGAAAACCTCTTGACATAAATACATGAAACTTACTGAGAAATGAATGTCCCAGACCCTCAACAGAGGATAAGATCTGTACCACACCTAACCTCGACCCGGACTTGATCACCTTCCTTTTTAAATCAGGAAGAGACCCTAGAAAGGGAATTGAAAAATGCTTGAAACAAGCTCAAGACAAGCTTCTTGACGTTATGGGTCCAATATCCAAAATCCTGGATATGACTGAACAGGCAAGATCTAACAACACCTCCATAAATTCTGATCAACGCCAACGCCAACTTGATTACCGAACGAAGGAAAGCAGTTCTTCTAAAAATGAATCCTAAACTCGCTGACCTCTCATATAAAGAAGACATGTGTGATGCAAAAGGCTTATTATTTGGCGACAATTTTGTAAAATCTTTGGGTAAATACGTAGCCACCTTTAATGCTTTTAGTAGAGCACAATCTAATATTCGTAGAGTCTTTGGTGGACGACCACTTTTTGGAAGGGCTGGCAGAAGGGGACAACCTGCCAGCCGTGGCTACTACAGGTCCCAATTCTACCCTCATGAATCAAGACAGACTCGCCCCTACAGAGGCTCACGATCCAACTTCTTCCCCAAAAGAGGAAGGGGCTCAAGAGCCCGTGGTGGAAGATCAAATTTCTCAAAACAATCTTTCCAAGGTAAGTCAAACTTACTCTTTTCCTTGCCAAGTAGCAGGAAGACTGAAATATTTTGTACAAAACTGGTTTTGAATCACCAAAGACCCATGGGTTCTAGAAACTGTGACCGGGTTCAAAATAGACTTTTTTGTAGATCCATTCCAGGGAAAGTTTCCAAAAGAGATTACTCTAGACAAGGAGAATTCAAATTTAATAGAATCAGAAATTCGCCAAATGTTAGACAAAGGAGCAATTTTAAAGATCCCTCTTTCAGAGATGCCAAAGAGTTTTCTAAGTACTATTTTCCTGGTAAAGAAGAAGGACAAGGGCTGGTGTCCCGTCATAAACTTAAAACCCCTAAACCAATTTCTAACTTACAGACATTTCAAAATGGAAGATATCCACCTTCTGAGAGATATCTTACAAGAAAAGGATTGGCTGGTAAAGTTGGATCTGAAGGATGCTTATTTTACCAACCCTATGCACGAGGATTTTCGCAAATACCTCCGATTTACTTTGAAAGGAACTCTCTTCGAATTCCAATGTCTTCCCTTCTGACTTTCTTCAGCCCCTTGGTGTTTCACCAAGGTGCTTCGTCCTGTAGTCAGCCACCTCAGAGAGAGAGGTATCCATTTAGTAATCTATCTAGACGATATCCTCATCATGTCTCAAGACAAATTAGAAATTTTGAAACATTTAAAAATAACCATGGATCTCCTTCAAGATCTGGGATTCATTATAAATTTGGAAAAATCTATTCTGATCCCATCACAAGAATTAGAATTCCTAGGCTTCAATGTGAATACTATCAAGTCAAACCTAATCCTTCCTCACAAGAAGGTTACCAAAATAAAAAAAACAGGTTTCTCTTACCCTTTCCAAAGATCATATTCTCCTCTCATCCTCCATCCAAGCTATCTCTCCGGGTCCTCTTCACTACAGGGGTCTACAAAGACTAAAAGCACTGGGCCTGAGAAAAGGCCTTTGGTACGAGGACTCCCTACCTCTTTCGGAAGACGCGAAGGAGGACCTTCACTGGTGGTTGAAAAATCTCCAATCCTGGAACGGAAAAGCCATTTTGGGAATGTTCCAAATTTCACTCTAGAATCGGATGCGAGCAACCACGGTTGGGGTGCTCGCCTAAACAATCTAGAGACTGGAGGGAGATGGTCCATAGAAGAACAGTCTCCCCACATAAACTCGCTAGAGATGCTAGCAGCTCTGAATGGTCTTATGAGCTTCAAACAACACCTAAAAAACTCAAATACCCTAATCCGTTTGGACAACTTCTCAGCTGTCTCTTATATAAATCGCCTTGGTGGAGCGAGATCCAAAAATCTCTCAGATATTCCCAAACGAATTTGGTATTTTTGTTGGAATCAGTAAATAACATTGAGGGCGGAATTTATTCCCGGATCAGAAAATTTGAGGGCAGACTGGAACTCTCGATTCCTTCACGATTCGAGCAATTGGAAATTGAAACCCGAGATCTTCTCTATGATCCAGAAACTTTGGGGCCCAATCAATTTGGTCCTGTTTGCCAGCAGATTAACCCACCAAGTGGAGAGGTACTTAAGTTGGAGGCCAGACCCACAGGCCTCGGGAATAGATGCCTTTGTCCAGGTTTGGAGCGGGATCAGAGCTTACGCCTTTCCCCCCTTTTCAATGATTCAGAGACTTTTGTGGAAGGTCAGACTCGAACCTTGCTCAATCATCCTGATAACTCCCTTTTGGAAATCCCCGGTTTGGTTTCCGAGAGTAATGGAATTGGCGGTGGACTTTCCTCGGCTAATTTCTTCATCCTTGAACCTACTCTTAGGCCCAGACGGAGAAGAACACCCCTTGGTTCTAGAGGGGAAGATGAACCTTCTTGTTTGGAGGATATTAGGAATTCAGGAAGATATCCTGATCTTACGGGAGAAGCTAAAAGCTTATTGGAAGACTCATGGGCTCCAGGAACTAGGAATAGATACCAAGGCATCTGGAGAAAGTGGTCTAGTTGGTGCCTGGAAAGGGATTTGGATCCCGTTCAGTGCTCTCTCCAACATGTAGCTAATTACATTGCTTATCTTTTCGATCTAGGTCTCTCCTTTAGAACCATCAATTGTTATAGATCAGCAATTTCATCTGGTCATTCTCTTGTTAACAATCTTGCTATTGGTAGCAACTCTCTTATCAAAAGAGTTATGAAGGGCATTCGTCTAAGGAGACCTCCCAAGGCCCGTTATCAATCCCTTTGGGACGTTAACCTTATTTTTAATCTTTTCATCTCATGGCCTAGCAATAGTTCTCTATCCCTTAAAAGATTATCGATGAAACTAGCTACTCTTTTATGCCTGATTTCCTTTAGAAGGGTATCCGATATTAGAGCACTAGAGATTTCTAATAGGTTTTACTCCTGTGAAGGCGTTCATATTGATATTTGGAAAAGAACCAACACTATGTCTGAATCCATCTTCTACCCTATCTTTTCAGGAATGCGAAAAACTATGTGTTGTGAATTGTATGAAATGTTATGAAAATAAAATTTCTTCTTTCAGACCTGCTGGTTCCGACCAACTTCTTTTATCATATGTCAAACCTTTTAAACCTGTTTCGTCAGCTACCCTTTCAAGGTGGATACGCTCTATCATGCAGGAAGCTGGAGTAGATCTATCTAGATTCGGAGCTCACTCTTCCAGAGGCGCTATGGCTAGCAAAGTATTTTGGGGAGGAGGTTCCCTACCCGAAATACTTAAAGCAGCAGATTGGTCTAACGCAAGTACTTTCTCTAAGTTTTACTTGAGACCAATAGAGCATGTTAGCAGTGTAGCTCTACATGGCTTTAAACATGCATAATGATAGCCTCCGGTCTTGTAATGAAATGACGATTCTCCAATTATTATGCAGAGAGAATCTTGATTTCATTAAACACATACGGAGGATAGCATTATCCCACCCTCCTCTCCCAGAGAGGTTTGGGTTGATTAATATTTATGCATTTGATATTAAGAATATTACGTTTTTTTGTAGATTTATTTAAGGATTTATTCCTTTTATTACTACTTAATCTCTTTGCTTCCTCTTAGATACTAAAGACTAACCGGATTTTCTGGAGTCTCAAGTTCATGTTGCTGTGTCATCGCAGCCCAAGAGGATGATCGTAACCAGGAATACATACTTGTTATGTTGCTAATGTTCTTTCTTTTATGATGTAATAACATTCTTTAAAGGGCTGCATGTTTGGGCAGCAAATTAAAGTATTTGCATAATGCTAGCCTCCGTATGTCTTTAATGAAATCAAGATTCTCTCTGCATAATAATTGGAGAATCGTCATTCTCTTTCATTATTAATGACTGTTTACATTTATTATATTGTAATATGTACATATACTTTTATCAATTTAAAGTATGCATTTAAATTTCTTATTAGTCAATTTTTATGCAATGTAGCCCCTTCATTGTTTGTATTATGTCTGTCATATAGTTTTTATGTCTCATATATAATTATGAATGCTGGTATAGGTATTCTCTTTCATTATTAATGACTGTTTACATTTATTATATTGTAATATGTACCTATACTTTTATGTTCGGTATTATTTTTTGTATTGGGTTTCTTAAGGGTTATGAAAAATGTACATAATAAAATATTTTTTTCATGATATTTGGACAAAACACCGTTTGCACTATGTTTCAGCTTGTGGGGAACTTCACTTATCCATCCATAACTCCAGCCACGGTTGAGCTTTGAGTGATATTACTTTAGCAGGAATCATCTCTGCCTTATGCCCGTCAGCCACATCCCTGCCACAGCTTAGCCCTTCCTGCTCCTGCAGTTTTAGCTTACACTGGCCTCAGAGAGAAACTCATTATAGAGACAATGATGTTTTCATTCCGTGTTGGTTGTCAGGAGGAAAAGATCCCTTTGAAAACAAGAATGGAAAAGGAGCCATTTCATAAGAATGCTAATTAGGAAACCAACAAGAAAACAGCAACTAACAATAAGACGCTCCAATGTCACATCTAAAGAGAAGAACTTCCTTCTAAAGCCATAATTAAGCAAAATGTATCCAACAAACCAAGACTGTGGAAAACATATCACATAAAATGAATGTCAGAATAAAAATGTGTTTGCTTTACTATAATTTTAATGTATATATCTTGCCATATCACAAAAGCATCACAAGTCCTGAAATTACATTAAACACAAAGGGTCAAAATTATCAGCAATTCACGCAATGCAACGCAGCAAGCCACCTTGCTGTGATGTGTGAAAGGGCGAGGGCAGGAATGTGCCATATTTAACATTATATGGCACATTTCTGCTCTATGCCTGCGCTGGCGCAGTGGCGAAACATAGAGCTCCAGAGGACCCCCTCTGCTCGGTAGATTGGTCTAAGTGCTCCTTACTGACTACAGAGAGGGGTCCCTCCATGCAATTTGCAAGGGGGCCCCCCTCAGGTTTCATCACACCACTACTCTGGCGCACACTCTGCTGCCTAGCACCAACACAGGCACCCTTGCACCATAATGCAAGGGTGCCTGCGTTGTATGCATGATTGTTTTGGGGCACCTTTCTGCACAAAAACAATCCTCAGAGGCATTTTCCTCTCTCTAAGTGTGCTGCAGAATGCGTCTCACCTGGAGAGGCATAGTATTTTGACGCATTCCCAGGATACCTGTTATTGTAAATCTGAGAATGTACCAATATCCTTGGGTAGAATGCGTGGGAACACCTAGGCTACACCCATGGAATGCCTCCCTGGGACAGAGTAACACAAGGCAACGATTTGCACTGCCTTGCGTTACTTTAGATTTATTGAGCCATGCAATGTGGCCTTGCGTGTCTTGATAAATCTCTCTACGGGGCACATTTATCAATATTTCACACAGCGCAATGTAACAAGTTGCCTTGCTGCATGAAAGGGCAAGAATGTACCACATTTAACATCATACTGTGCATTTCTGTTCTTTGCTTGCACTGGCACACTCCTGGCTGTCAAGTGTCAATGCAGGCACCCTTGCACGATGGTGCAAAGGTGCCTGCTTTGCAAACAGGATTGTTTTTGTGCAGGAAGGGATACCGTCCTGCACAAAAACAATCCTCTGATGCATTTTCCTCTTTTTACATGTGATGCGGGATGCAGTACACATAGAAAGAGGAAACAATGTGGATAAATAAAGATGTTTCTCGCCATTATGTCTCACCTGGAGAGGCGTAACATTTTGACGCATTCCCAGGTCTTGATAAATCTGGTAATGCATCAAACTCCATGGGTGGATGTGTGGGGACACCCACGATCTACCCATGATCCTTGGAGCAGAGTAACAATTTGTGCTGCAGTACATTACTCTAGATGTATCAAGCCACCCAGGTGACTTAGTAGCGCGTGGTGAAATGGCAAAGCAAAACCTTGATAAACCTGGCCCAAAGTACATGAAACAAGCCTGACATTGAACCTGTTAAAATTAACTACTTGGTACCTATGAATCAAGAGTGATGACATTTCAGATGACATTTCAGTTTGGCTACAGACGGCCTCATTCTCTAAGAATAAACATTTGCTATTTCAGGATTACCATTTTTTATATTCCTAGATTTTGTAAAGGATGGCATGGGGGCAAAGACAGGAAACAATAACCTGAGTTTGGAAAGGGCTTTAGAAAAGTTGGTAAAGGGTTTCACAGTTTAGTTGGGGGCATGGTGAGGGTTATAGCAACTCCTATAAATATTCTCTTAATTTATGCATTCGTTCTATTCAAATTGTCTGAATGAATCATTAATAAATGGGATCTAAATTGTGGGTGAATTTCATAATACAGTTTTTGCAGTTTCTAAGTTATAAATTGCATTGTAACTAACAGGTACAACTATTATCGGGATGAAAAGCTCCTTTGGTCTTTCTGCGATACAAACATCTGACCATCAGCCCACACTAAATATCAAGGTGCCAATTACGATCCTGTAAAAACCGGGTACGAACCGTCGGACGGAGCATATTCTCCGTCCGACGCGTACCCGGTCGTCAAAATTTACAAACATGGAATTACGATTCGCACGGGAACACCATTTCCGTACGAATCGTAAAAAACCCCGACCGAACAAAATAAACCTACAAATGCGATCCGGGAAAGCGCCGACCTGACGTCGGGACGCTCGCAGCCTGCCATTCACGAACCAGGAATTACAATTCGCACCGACGTCATCCCGCACGGTGAATATTTTCCGGCTGCCAAAACCTGCCGGGAAAGCAGGACGACGCGAACAAGGACTACCAGTACGCGACGGACAGACAGGACGACGCAAACAAGGAGGACCTGTACGCGACGGACAGACAGGATGACGCGAACAAGGAGGACCAGTACGCGACGGACAGACAGGACGACGCGATCAAGGAGTACCAGTACGCGACGGACAGAAAGGACGACGCGAACAAGGAGGACCCGTACGCGACGGACAGACATGGACCCGAACCTACGTGTAATCCCGGCCCTCATAGCAGTCGACCTCCTCTACAGGTTCGGACGCAGACGCCGCAGAAGGTCAGAACAACTAAGGGAGGGGGGAAAGTGGGGGGGGGTGGCAGGACCAGGGCAGGCCACAAACCCCCCACCAAAGTCACACAGCACACATGCCCTGGACATACCTGACCCTCAGGCCCTGGTCACTACGAGGGGGTGGGGGCGTGTCCAGCTAAGCCAGCGACCGCCACAACGGAAGTCCGTCACGACGCGAACCGGCAACACAACCAGACAGGTACGTCCCGTACCCAAGCCTGAAGAGCGTGGGTACGAGTTGTACCACGCCCACACCCACGTCACCCCAACAATGGCGGGACGGCTCGTACCCACGTGGCAAAGGCCTGGGTACGGCCCGCACAAGCATCACATAGCGTGGGGACGGATATTTACAGACCCTACCCCCACCCCTTATGCATGGAGCGTACCCCCACCCCAACAGTGTAAGTACGACCCGTACCCCCACCCGCGTACGTATGGAGCGTACCCCCACCCCAACAGTGTAAGTACGACCCGTACCCACACCCGCGTACGTATGGAGCGTACCCCCACCCCAACAGTGTAAGTACGACCCGTACCCACACCCGCGTACGTATGGAGCGTACCCCCACCCCAACAGTGTAAGTACGACCCGTACCCCCACTCGCGTACGTATGGAGCGTACCCCCACCCCAACAGTGTAAGTACGACCCGTACCCACACCCGCGTACGTATGGAGCGTACCCCCACCCCAACAGTGTAAGTACGACCCGTACCCCCACCCGCGTACGTATGGAGCGTACCCCCACCCCAACAGTGTAAGTACGACACGTACCCCCACCCGCGTACGTATGGAGCGTACCCCCACCCCAACAGTGTAAGTACGACCCGTACCCCCACCCGCGTACGTATGGAGCATACCCCCACCCCAACAGTGTAAGTACGACCCGTACCCCCACCCGCGTACGTATGGAGCGTACCCCCACCCCAACAGTGTAAGTACGACACGTACCCCCACCCGCGTACATATGGAGCGTACCCCCACCCCAACAGTGTAAGTACGACCCGTACCCCCACCCGCGTACGTATGGAGCGTACCCCCACCCCAACAGTGTAAGTAAGACATGTACCCTCACCTCGAATGCATGGAGCGAAGCCCCACCCCAACAGTGTAAGTACGACATGTACCCCCACCTCGAATGCATGGAGCGTACCCACATCCGTGTATGTCATGAGCGTACATATTGTGAAATTGGAGAGGTGTGTGCAGAGTCCTCCCAGCAGTACCCAGACACAGGAGGGGTGTGTGCAGAGTCCTCCCAGCAGTGCCCAGAGGCAGAAGGGGTGGGTGCAGAGTCCTCCCAGCAGTGCCCTGAGACAGGAGGGGTGGGGGCCTATCACTCCCAGTAGTGCCCTGAGACAGGAGGGGTGGGTGCCTATCACTCCCAGCAGTGCCCTGAGACAGTAGGGGTGGGGGCCTATCACTCCCAGCAGTGCCCAGAGACAGGAGGGGTGTGTGCAGAGTCCTCCCAGCAGTGCCCAGAGGCAGGAGGGGTGTGTGCAGAGTCCTCCCAGCAGTGCCCAGAGGCAGGAGGGGTGTGTGCAGAGTCCTCCCAGCAGTGCCCTGACACAGGAGGGGTGTGTGCAGAGTCCTCCCAGCAGTGCCCAGAGGCAGGAGGGGTGTGTGCAGAGTCCTCCCAGCAGTGCCGTGAGACAGGAGGGGTGGGTGCAGAGTCCTCCCAGCAGTGCCCTGAGACAGGAGGGGTGGGGGCCTATCACTCCCAGCAGTGCCCTGAGACAGGAGGGGTGGGTGCCTATCACTCCCAGCAGTGCCCTGAGACAGTAGGGGTGGGGGCCTATCACTCCCAGCAGTGCCCAGAGACAGAAGGGGTGTGTGCAGAGTCCTCCCAGCAGTGCCCAGAGGCAGGAGGGGTGTGTGCAGAGTCCTCCCAGCAGTGCCCTGTGACAGGAGGGGTGGGGGCCTATCACTCCCTGCAGTGCCCTGAGACAGGAGGGGTGGGTGCCTATCACTCCCAGCAGTGCCCTGAGACAGTAGGGGTGGGGGCCTATCACTCCCAGCAGTGCCCAGAGACAGGAGGGGTGTGTGCAGAGTCCTCCCAGCAGTGCCCAGAGGCAGGAGGGGTGTGTGCAGAGTCCTCCCAGCAGTGCCCTGTGACAGGAGGGGTGGGGGCCTATCACTCCCTGCAGTGCCCTGAGACAGGAGGGGTGGGTGCCTATCACTCCCAGCAGTGCCCTGAGACAGTAGGGGTGGGGGCCTATCACTCCCAGCAGTGCCCAGAGACAGGAGGGGTGTGTGCAGAGTCCTCCCAGCAGTGCCCAGAGGCAGGAGGGGTGTGTGCAGAGTCCTCCCAGCAGTGCCCTGAGACAGGAGGGGTGGGGGCCTATCACTCCCAGCAGTGCCCTGAGACAGTAGGGGTGGGGGCCTATCACTCCCAGCAGTGCCCAGAGACAGGAGGGGTGTGCAGAGTCCTCCCAGCAGTGCCCAGAGGCAGGAGGGGTGTGTGCAGAGCCCTCCCAGCAGTGCCCAGACACAGGAGGGGTGTGTGCAGAGTCCTCCCAGCAGTGCCCTGAGACAGGAGGGGTGGGTGCAGAGTCCTCCAAGCAGTGCCCTGAGACAGGAGGGGTGGGGGCCTATCACTCCCAGCAGTGCCCTGAGACAGGAGGGGTGGGTGCCTATCACTCCCAGCAGTGCCCTGAGACAGGAGGGGTGGGTGCAGAGTCCTCTCAGCAGTGCCCTGAGACAGGAGGGGTGGGTGCAGAGTCCTCCCAGCAGTGTCCTGAGACAGGAGGGGTGGGTGCCCATCACTCCCAGCAGTGCCCATGGAACGCAAAGGGTGGAGTAGTCACAGATACCATGCCCACAAATGTCAGTCAGGTGCACAAAGACCCTGCAGTACATGTACCACATGTGTGCGAGGCTGGGAGTATACGCATGCATAGCGCAGAAAAGAAAACATGTACACATGAAGTCATGTCAATAGGCCACATACACAAGTACAATGACTACCAAGGATGCCACGAATGATGCAGGTGGAGACATCGCTCAGCATGCATGTGCAAAGGTGAAGGACTACGTCACACACCCAGCTAATGGACACACAGCTCTGTGCCAAAGTCAGGGGACACCCTGCAGGGAAAAAGTCAGGGTACACAGAGGAAGGAATACACCTTGGGACAATTGCAACATGCAGCAACTGCTTACATGAATGGAGAAAGTTAGCTAACACCGCGTGATGGCACACAGATCCCAGGGTCCCCCCTATGAGCAGCACACTACTACATTTCCCACACACCCAACACATGACCAACACCCACAACCATGTAGCAGCCCCACCAACAGCAATGCCAGCAATGCAGGAGTGTTCCAAGGGCAAAAAATAAATAGCTTTATTCAGCATGACCAAAAAACTAGTATGACGTAAGTCCAAGATTAACAAAGGCCATAGGGCAGTCCAGGAGTCCCAGCTGGATGGGGGACACAGTGGGATGCGTGTCCCCTAGCTTGCCTGCACAGTTACAATCCGTTGTCTGCCACAGGGGTGAGGGCATCATGTGGGGGGGAAGAAACAGGCACCGCAGGGACAGGAGGGTGAAGGGTAGGCGTTGTGGGTGCAGGGATGGAGGACTCCACCACAGGGGGTGGGGCAGGGCCAAAGGCGGAGGCCAGGATCTCGCTGCACACCTTAGCAAGGTCCTCCAGGGACTCCCCTGCACCCGAAGGAACCACAGGCCCCAAGGAGGGGGGGGGTCAGAGGGATGGGTCGCAGCGCCACTGGGGGAGGGTGTGGACAGGGGGGGGACTCAACCACCCTGACCGAGGACTTCCTTGACCGCTTGCGTGGTGGCGTCACTGTGGGGCTCAGGGACAGAGCGGCCATGAAGGAGTCTTTGGGGGAGATGTGGCCAGGAGAGCTGAGGGGAGGGGATTTGGAGGGAGTGGATTGGGTGGAATGCGGACTCCCACTCTGGCTGCTTGTCACATGTTTGCCCCCCGACCCAGTGGGTGTGCCTACTGCACCCTGTGTGTGCGTGTCAGGAGGTGTGCGGCGGACCTTCCCTGCTGGTGTGGTGCCTGTGTCTGTTGTGGTGGGAGCATGCTTACGTCTGGGTGTATGTGGGACAGGCATGGGAGTGGGAATTGTGGAAGGAGCAGGGGTAGGGGGTGGGACGTAGCGCTGCAGGAGACCCACTGCTGCAGTCAGTGTGGAGTCTATGGACCTCAGCAAGTTGCGTTGGTCAGCCTGCGATGAATGAATGCCCTCCAAGTATGCCTCCATGTTGTTGAGGACCTGGCTGTGGCCATGGAGGACATTAAGGATCGCAGTCTGACTAATCTGCAACTGCCGCTGGATGTCCACAGACTCAGCATTGGCGGCAGCAGTGGAGACAGGGGCAGGGGGTGCGGTGCCTGGCAGGAAGGAGACATGTGGTGACCGGGCACGTTGGGAAGGGACACAAGCACGTGGGAGGCGGCTGATGCCAATGGAGGGGGCGGTGCCAGATGTAGGGCTGCTGTCAGATGGTGGTGCAGCCACCGCCCACTCGGAGAGATCATCCTCGGACCCGTCAGCTTCATACTCTGTTGTGCCAGTCGACAGGTCCCCGGGTTCACTCTCCTCTGCCTCAGTCCCACTCGAAGTGCCAGCCCCGATGTCACCGCTGGCACTGGTGCTCGGTCCCTCCGCGCCGTCTGTGTCCATGTCTCCCTCTGTGTCCCCCGACGATGCTGTGGGCAGGTTGAAGAGACAGAAATTAATCATACACCTGTATACATATGTCACATGAGTCAAATCTACGTAGGTTACAGTGCATAGCCTGAAACAAAGGATGAGTTACAACTACAAAACAAGGTACATACGTAGGCCCTGCAAGACACAGTTGTGTGACCCACCATGCCATGGAAAAACTATGGAGAGCATGACACAATAGCAAATGAGATGACATGGTATTCTGACTGAGGAGCAAGGCCCTGGGGACAATACAGCACTGCATCTGCACCACACAGCGTGGCAGGAAATTGGGATGATCAGGGACCAAAGCCAGGAACTAGAGGCACATGCAGCATAGGTAATACTGAGAACATGCCCACCCTGACTGGAACGCTGCACCTTGAGTGTATGTCCAGACAAACATCACACACTGGCCAGTCCGAGCAAGGAGATGACAGTTCTTGACATGTAGGCCATGCCCGCCCCACCCACCCCCTACATGAGACAAATCTGTGGAGACACAGGAAGCACTTACATCTCTTAGCCTGGGTGAAATACACATGGGATGCAACAATTCAAGATTGCACACCAAATACCCAAGGTGCGCCTGTCCTAATAATAATCTACAAATGGGCATCATCAGATGATTGCAACAAGACACACAGGCAATTGCCACCGTGAGTATGTACTTTGAAAATCAGGTCAGGCTGGACAGTGGACACTTGTAATACATCTCACATCAAGAAACATGGTGCCAGGGGACAATGGCACAGAGCACAACCTATGCTGTAGACACAGAGATTGTCGACATACTCGGATTACACACATGATACCTAGGAAAAGATGCCCCTGGGGACAGTAGTGGCCACACAACTCCCTGCTCCTGAATGGGAATGACTGCAACACACGCTAACATCCCTGCACTATGCCTAACGCACACTCATGCACATCATGTCACAGGCCACCACATGGGACATGCCTGCTGGAAGGCCTGGCACTCGAGAGATTAACTCCCATGTCTGGACTCAGCATTAGTGCCAACTGACATGGAACCCACAATTCCAGAACTGGACAGGGCACAGGCAAGGTCACAAAACCTGTTACAAACCACCCCCACACATGATGCTGCAGGCATTGTACACTTGGAGAAGGTGTCAGGCTACATAACCTTGTGATGGAGTGACTACACACAGACCAGGGAACACATTGCAAGGAGGGGAAGGGAGGCAGGAGAGCACTGCAATACTGTGGGGAACAGGATCTGCACAGCACCATAAACCCTGGAAGTGTATCCATGGAACAGTGCACTTACAAATGCTGGTGAAACACAACAAACACACACATGTACCTACCCCCTTCCGGCTGCTGCATGTCCTGTAGACGGCTGTCCAAGTCAGGAAAGACCACCGCCAGCACACGTTTCTGGATGTGGGAGAGACGGCGGCGCCCGTGGTTCTTGTGGCTCTCAGGTGAGTCCCCCAGCAGGACCCGTGCGATCCTCCGCGTCCAGCACCGGATATCCTGCCAGCGTTTCCTCACCTGGGACAGGTGCCGCCTCCGACCATCCGCACTCCTCACGGCGCTGACGGCGTCCAGCCATATCTGCTCCTTGGCAGAGGCGTCTACCTGTGAGGATGAACAAGTGACACTACATCAATAGACCTTGCACATGTCACGGGGACACAGATTAGAACACATTTGCTGTTTACAACAAGGCATAGTGTGCATCCAACGCATTGCAACTTTGTCATAGGGACATGATCCTGTGGGGGAAGGCCAAAAGCAGTACGTGCCATTGAAAGGACACAGGTGGAATGAGGGCAACTACACAATCAATGAGCCAGGCTCACACTGTGCATCACACCCACCCCTCCTGTCTCAGGGTACTGCTGGGAGGACTCTGCGCCCACCCCTCCTGTCTCAGGGCACTGCTGGGAGTGATAGGCCCCCACCCCTACTGTCTCAGGGCACTGCTGGGAGGACTCTGCACCCACCCCTCCTGTCTCAGGGCACTGCTGGGAGTGATAGGCCCCCACCCCTACTGTCTCAGGGCACTGCTGGGAGGACTCTGCACCCACCCCTCCTGTCTCAGGGCACTGCTGGGAGGACTCTGCACCCACCCCTCCTGTCTCAGGGCACTGCTGGGAGTGATAGGCCCCCACCCCTACTGTCTCAGGGCACTGCTGGGAGTGATAGGCACCCACCCCTCCTGTCTCAGGGCACTGCGGGGAGTGATAGGCCCCCACCCCTCCTGTCTCAGGGCACTGCTGGGAGGACTCTGCACCCACCCCTCCTGTCTCAGGGCACTGCTGGGAGACATCAGGCATTCCCCCCCTGGCACCCCCCTACAGTACATAGCATGTGTGTCACACCTGGACACAATGGCAGAAGTCACAGTCACTAAAAAGGGACACAGTCTGTGCCAGTGGACACTGCACTCACCTGATAACCTGGTCGCCCATACAGCATGGGGTACCGTGGAAGGATCACATCCACCAAAGCCATGTTCTCCTCCAGGGTGAATGGCTGTGACCTCTCCACAGCCCTTGACATGGTTCCAGGGAATCAGTAGCAGCAGCTGGGTCGTGGAATACAAAGATGTGCAGGCAAGTGCTCCCTCATGGGACCTGGCTGCCTTATATCTGCCTTGCTGGCCCATCTCATGCACAGGAGTACAGAGTGATTGGTCACTCACATTTGCATCCTATGTTTCCTCCAATCCCTTCCAACCTAGCAGTCTGTGGGTTCTCTATCGGTTTTATTCTCCTGCATGATGTCAGCCCCACAAACACATTGCAACAAAGTAGATTAATTCTAACTGACTTCTGCTGTGCACCTTCCAGAACAAATTCAAAATTTGAACTTGGTCTCCATGACAACCAGCATGCATGTAGGCCTTGATACTTGTCCCTCATGTGTCCCCTATGTAATTTGGAGCTTCACACACAGGTACGGTGCGTTCCGGGGCCCTAGGGCACCCCAAATGCATTGCAACGGGCCGTACACGAGTGCCTACGTTCACTATCACTATGGGTGTCCTCGCGTATGCGTACACGTAGTGATAGTGAGCGTACAGGCGTGTGTACGGCCCGTACCACAATGAGTACGCATACGCGAGGACACCCATAGTGATAGGGAGCGTACAGGCGTGTGTACGGCCCGTACCACTACGAGTACGCATACGCGAGGACACCCATAGTGATAGGGAGCGTACAGGCGTGTGTACGGCCCGTACCAATACGAGTACGCATACGCGAGGACACCCATAGTGATAGGGAGCGTACAGGCGTGTGTACGGCCCGTACCACTACAAGTACACATACGCGAGGACACCCATAGTGATAGGGAGCGTACAGGCGTGTGTACGGCCCGTACCACTACGAGTACGCATACGCAAGGACACCCATAGTGATAGGGAGCGTACAGGCGTGCGTACGGCCCTACCACTATGGGTGTTCTTGCGTATGCGTACTCGTAGTGGTACAGGCCGTACACACGCCTGTACGCTCCCTATCAGTATGGGTGTCCTCGCGTATGCGTACTCGTAGTGGTACGGGCCGTACACATGCCTGTACGCTCGCCATCACGATGGGTACACATACGGCAGCACTCCCATAGTGATATGGGAACGTACACAGGCCCTCTTAGCAGCAGTACGGCGGTTTTCACACATCACAGTGGTGACACAGGCGCCACACAGGTAGAGATAGGGCGGACATACTTGTCCATGGATGGACATACTTGTCCATGGATGGACATACTTGTCCATGAATGGACATCAAGGCATCGTCTGTGCATTACTACATGTGTGGGGCACAGGTGTGACGGGCTGTGATGTGGAACATTACTCCTGAGTCGAGAAGGCACCAGATGTATGATGAGATGTGTACAGATGTACTGTGTGACGGTGCAATGTGTGCCAGGCATGCCCTTGACTCCTTTGACATGTGTGCATGTTGTACTGCACACTTGGGGTGAGCGTCACTGGCATGGCACGGACACCAACACACGGAAGTGTCCCCTGATGCCCGGTACAGGGGTTGCCACACCTGACTTGTCACTACCCACGGTGCACAATGTGACTATGTCATGTATGTGTGAGGGCTTCCCATCAGGTTGATGTTGGAGCACCCTCAAAAGCTGCAGCTGTTGCAGCAACCAACATGTGTCTGTGTGTAGATTGACATTGCACACTGTTCCGCACACCATGCCACATGTGGTATCGGATGTGAGGTGCACATGTATGCATGGGACACGGAGTAGCGTGACAAGGACATGTCTGCATCCTCACAATGAATGTGTGGTGAGTCATGACATGTGCACCTTCATGGCAAGGTGTGTGGGCTGTCCTAGTGTAATGTCATGTGACCTGTGGCTCTAGTGTTCCGCTACCAGTCTCTGCAATCGGCATCCTACTTCTGCTGATGTGTGGGTGTATGTCACTCCTGTCTTGCGTCTGGCTGTTCACTTGCACTGGGACACAGCTATTCCCATGGCATGGCATGGGGAGGTTCTCAATCTCCGTGTGTAGCTGGGTCTTGGTAGGAGTGTCACCTTGCATCCATACGTGTCCTCGGCATGTAGCACATACCTGACTCCCTATGTAGCATATGTGTATTGACAGATTAACATGTGCTCAGTACATATGAATTGTTGTCGTAGTGCACTCACTCTTCCTTGTCACTTCCAAATTACTGCAGAGCGCCGCCTCTTGCCCGACCTATTCCGGACTTGGCTGCCATGCGGGAGAATGACAGCATCCGGTGCTACCGCTTCCCCCAACCGTTGATTCTGGAGTTGACGGCGAGACTGGCACCACACCTGCAACCGCAGCACAGGTATCCTACGGCACTGACACCCCAGCTGAAGGTAATGGCTGCCCTACATTTTCTTGCCACGGGTACCTTTCAATATACCATAGCTCATGTTGGTGGCATGTCCCAGAGCATGTTCTGCCGTGTGCTGCATGATTTCTTAGAGGCCATGTTGATTCACCTGGATGACTTCATCAAGTTCCCAACCCCTGAACAGTTGACTGCGGTCAAGCGTGGATTCTATGCCCTGGGAGGGATGCCCCATGTCATTGGGTCCATAGATGGGACACATGTAGCTTTGGTACCACCACACGCAGGGGAGGTGGCGTACCGCAATCGGAAGCACTACCACTCCATCAATGCCCGTGTGGTGTGTCAGTCCAACATGGTGATTTCACATGTCTGTGCTCGTTTTCCAGGATCAGCACACGATGCCTACATCATGAGGCGTAGCAGGATGCCTGAAATGATGATGCAGCTGCGCAACGAAAGAGCATGTGTTGTTGTTGGGTACAGTCTGTCTGTCCTGTATTTTGCATAGCCTGGCAGCACGACCGCTTCACCACTTCTAACGATGTCCATGTGCTTCCCATGTAGGGGACGCTGGCTATCCCAACATGCCATGGCTGCTCACACCTCTCCGCAACCCCATCACGCCGGCCCAGCTCCGCTACAACACCGCCCATGGCCGGACAAGGCGAGTGATAGAGAGGACGTTTGGCCTGCTGAAGAGCCGATTTCGGTGCCTCCACAAGACCGGCGGCGCGCTCCCATATGCCCCTGCGAAGGTCTGCAAAATCTTCATGGTCTGCTGCATGCTGCACAACATGGCAGTTGAGAAAGCTGTGCCACTCATCCTAGATCAAGATGACGAGGACCATCCACCCGTGGAGGACGAAGGGTTGGCAATGGGGCTAGTGATGTGGAGGATGTGGAGCCGCAGGAGGACATCCGGACTCGGCTCATACGCGACTTCTTTGCTTAGTGGTGATTACCAGTGTCTGAGTGTGCACGCATTGGTCCCCGTGTGGCATGTGTTGTGATGTGTGTCTCCACCTGCATGTATGGCACGTGAGTCAGAGGTGTGTGTGGGTGTGTCACTGGAGTGATGGTGGCAGTGATGGTTGTATTTCCCCAGTCATAATTGTGACCTAGCATGTTGTCATCCATACATGTGTCGAGTAAATGCACATGCAAGTGGCTGTGCTTTTTGTGGCTGACTTCTTGTGTGTCTCTCTTCCCCAGGTACTTGCGCATGCCGTCTGCTGGTTGCATTGTTGTGGCACTGCTATTCCTCATGGACACGTCATCGTGGGCTGACTCAGCGTTACAGGCACGGACACGTTTGGAAGTCTCCATAGGGTAAGGGATGCATCAGGGGTGTATTGGGTGTGGCAGTTGTTCACGATGTATGCACACTGCCCCTGTCGATGTTTGGTTCCTCTGCAGCCATGTAGCATCACCATGGGACACGACATGCATCTGTGTACACCTGAATAGATGGTCTGCCTGGTTGACAGTCATCAGTGATGGGATAGTGGATTGTGATGATGGCATCAATGTGTGTGACACTGCCCTCGGACACATACGGTTAGCATTGGCTTGACATGGTGTGGGACTTCCACATCAGCGGATCAATGGTGTATGGCAGTCTCTCCGTGAGCAGCTGTGGGTGTTTAGCTGTTAGCCGACAATTGTGTGCCAGTTCCATGGCAAACACGCATTTGTGCTGCAGAAGGGGGGTGCCAGTGTTGGACCCACATGTTACTCCACAAGATGTGTTCATGTGTACTTCAAGTTGCCTCTGCAATCCCGAAAACATGACTAATAAAGGTGTCCCTATGCCTCCAAGATGCCTCTTCTCAGTCAATGCTGGTGTGTTGCCACGGTGCATCCAGCATGTCTGGCATGGTTTTCCCTGATAGTGGCTATGTGTCTATGTGTCGAGTAGCAAGATGCAAGCTGTGTGTGTGGGCTGAGACTGTGTATTGGGCATGATGTCCATGACTGTGTGGGTATTGTGACATGTGCCATCCCCATGCATCCAACGTTGGCCAGGCCCCCATTCTATGCATCCACCGGACTCAAGCTTGCAGGACATGGTTCTGCCACCTGTCTACACATACCTGGGTGCCCCCCAGGACACTGGACATGATCCCTGACCTCTTCGCATGACTGTTGCTGTACTCAATGTGTCTGTCAGCACGGTTGTGCGGCCACCCCCTCAGCTGGTTGGGCCCATCACGGGTGTGTATCGTGCTCCATGTCTGTCTTGCCTAATACACTGTGACCCGTGTGTCCTGTGCCAGACTCAGGCCCCAGGGTGTGGATGGTTGGAGTCAAAAGAGAGCTCAGGCATGTTTAGACTTTACAAAACACATGTAAGGTAATAATGCAACCAGCAGGCATCTTCTCTTCATGGTGTGAATTTTTATTTTGGGGGGGGGGGATGAAGTGAGGGGCTTTCCGGGAGTTTGGAATCCAAAGTTCAGTAGGGGAGTTGGTGTACTTGCCATTGGAAATCCTCATAGTCCATGCCACAGTCTTTGTCAACATTGGTCAGACAGTGACCAGCAGGGCCATGTGGCAGAGAATGTCTCTTGATGCTGTGATGCTGTTGCTCCAGTGGGCCAGGTGCCAGGCCAGGTGTCCTGGGAGATGGTGATGTAGCGCCGACCCTCACGGTCCTTTCCGTGGACGACCCGGCCTCCTGCGGGGACCCTCAGCAGCAGGCCGTGACGATGTTTGGGATGCTCCGTCGGATGTCTCCTCCTCCTCCTGATCCCTCCCTGTGGGTGGTGATGTTCTACGCCGTCTGGCACAGGGAGGGTTGCCCATGTTGTCGGCCATCCGACGGAGTGTATCGTGAATCCCCTGGAACACCGTCACTTGCTCAGCCTGTCTGTCCTCCATCCTCCGTTGGTGTTGCAGTAGACAGGCATGTTGCTCGGCATGTTGCTGGGCCTGCTGGGTCTTAATCTCATCGAGGGTCCCCTTGATCTCATTGAGGGTGGACACAACCTGGGCCATGCCCGTGATGTCCTGCCGGTATGTGTCCATGATGTTACGGACATGGGCAAATACCGGTTCCCCAGCCAACTGGTCAGGCTCGCGCCTCCGCCGTCCTCCACTCCCAACATCGGGTCTCCGGGACCCCTGAGGGGTGGCATTGGCGTTGTGGCCTGCCTCCTCCTGGGTGCCCGGGACACCGTGTCCCTCCTGGCCAGCCTGGCTGCATTGTGGTGGTGGGGCAGGGATCCTGGGTGTCTCCTGGGATATGGCAGGAGTGGGGGTGGTGGTTGGCACAGTTGTACCTGACGCAGGTGCTGCAGGTGGTTGGACACCAGAGGGGCCAGGTCGGTCGGGGTCGTCCACAGAGTGGTGAGAGTCATCGCTGCCGGTGGGATCGGGCTCCCGCAGATCCAGGTCCTGTGTGTCTTCCCCCCCAGTGTTGGGGGGTGAACCACGACGTTGACCTGTGTGTGAGAGAGACAATGTTAATTTTGGTCCATGCAACATCCATGTTTCATCAGTTTCAAAGTTGGCACTTTTCCTCTTGGAATTAGGATCTGTCTTGCATTCCACTCACAGTGCACTTGTGCATGGGTGTGTCCCTTGGGCACCACTTTGGCCCCTTTAACTATGTGTGGCACAGTCTTACTTGCTGCGTCAAGTGTGACTGCAGTCAGCAGTGGAGTGGGCAGGTGTGGCGAGCCATGCATTGGCGCCTTCCGTGTAGCACTGTACATGTGCACATGGAGTGGATCCACACACTTATATAATGCAGGTAGCTGTCGTTGTGCTCGTGAACAGGTTGTGACATGGCCCTGTGTTTTGCCATGGTGAAGAGGGGGATTCTGGCACTGGCCACCCTTGGCTACATGCACGCAGTCTACCTGCTGACGAGCAGACATTCCCACACACCACACGGCTGATTTGCTCTCCCTGTGTCTCCCTCCCTCTCTGTCCCCCTCTCCCTCCCTCTCTGTCCCCCTCTCCCTCCCTCTCTGTCCCCCTCTCCCTCCCTCTGTGTGTCAGCCTCCTCCCTCTGTCCGTCTTCCTGTGTCTCCCTCCCTCTCTGTCCCCCTCTCCCTCCCTCCGTGTGTCAGCCTCCTCCCTCTGTCCATGTCCCTGTGTCTCCCTCCCTCTCTGTCCCCCTCTCCCTCCCTCTCTGTCCCCCTCTCCCTCCCTCTCTGTCCCCCTCTCATTCCCTCTCTGTCCCCCTCTCCCTCCCTCTGTGTGTCACCCTCTGTCACCTCAGCCCGGCTTCCTAGACACACACTTTTTCCAGTCCTTTGAATGGCCCTTGGCTTGTTGCTGTGAGTTTGTTTCTGATCTCCAGGCACCCATTGGGTGTAGTGTCTGTGTGTGCGCTGCTGCTGTGGTTGTGTGTGCTGCCACTCTTTCACAGAATTGGCTGTTCATTAGCTGCTGTCATGTGCAAAACAGTGCCTTCACCCCCATGTGTTGATGCAAGGCGTCCGCCATTTGCTGGCGAGTCTTTCCTGTGTGGGGACACACTGTTTGTCGTGCTGTGACCTGGGCCATATGGGCAGAGGGCATTGTTGTCTGCTTCTGAGTTGCACTATGTGATTTTTGGGGCCCACCCTCCCGCCATCCGGGTTACCGTGTCATGTGTTGGTGTCTTCTGTGGCCTGTGACTTGACATTGTCCAGCTGGGTGCATGGGGCATGGTGGCGGCAGTGGCATGTGCGTGTTCATGGAGTGTGGTTGAGTCATGCGATAGGTTGGGGTGGTTGCGTGCCTGTTAGTGATTTTGGTTCTGGATGAGGTCCCCCCCATGTGAGGTGCGTTGTTCGTGTACTCACCCGGGTCTCGGAGTCCTCCTAATCCTTCGACTGCCTCCACCGGCTGTATGGCCATCACCCTCTCCTCCCAGGGCTGGTAGTGTACGGGTCTGCGGGAGGGCCCTCCTCCAGTGGCGTTGGCCTGGTTGTGTTCCTCCAGCATCTTGGCTCGGACCCTCCTCCGCAGATCGTACCACCTGGCTTGGCATTCCTGCCTGGTCCTTCTGGTGTCTGCAACAGCATTCACAGCATCGACGATGGTCTGCCACATGGCTGTTTTTGCTGCAATGCTGGTCTGTCTGACCAATGTTCCAAAGAGCTGTGGCTCGACTCTGAGGATTTCATCAACAAGGACCTCCAACTCTCGGTTACTGAACTTTGGATTCTTGTTATTGGGCATGGTGAGGGGTGTGGGTGTGGGTGTGGATGGTGGGGGGTGTGTGTGGATGGTTGTGGGTGTGTGGGTGTGGTTGTGCAGGTGTGTGTGTGTGAATGTGATGAGGGGGTGTTTGTGGAGGTGGTTGTGTGAAGGTGTGCAAGTGTAAGGTGTGGTGAGGCTTGTAGTATGGTTCTGTGGTGTCTGGCAGCAGTGAGTCTGTTGCAAAGGCTCATGGTTTGTGTGTGTGGGCCCTTTTTATTGGTCCATGGGTGGGTGTGGCTGTGTTTGAAGTTTGGGTGGGTGTGTTATAAGGAGTGGTGGTGTTTTGGGCCTCTGTTTGTTTTTGGCAGTTGCAGGTCAGTGAATGTGTTTTTTTAGTGTTTGTTGGCCATGTTTAGTGGCTTTGTGCCATTCGGATAGTGTATTCTTGTGTTGTTTTGTTTTGTCCTGGTTGTGTACGTGCGTTTTGAGTGTGTGTACGGTGTGTACATGGGCCATTTGGTTGTACGGTGCTGTCCTTGTGTGTGGCTTGGTACGACTCGTACATGCGGTTGTGATGTTGGGGCCTGGGGTGCGCTCCGTACTTAGGAGGTTGTGTTGGGGATGCGACGGGAACGTACTGGGGTGTACATAGACAGTGGTACGACACGTACAGGGGTGGGGGTACGAATCGAACGTACTGGGGTGTACATACATGGGGGTCGGACACGTACAGGGGTGGGGGTACGACTCAAACGTACTGGGGTGTACATTGACGGTGGTACGACACGTACAGGGGTGGGGGTACGACTCGAACGTACTGGGGTGTACATAGACGGTGGTACGACACGTACAGGGGTGGGGGTTCGACTCGAACGTACTGGGGTGTACATACATGGGGGTCGGACACGTACAGGGGTGGGGATACGAATCAAACGTACTGGGGTGTATATAGACGTGGTACGACACGTACAGGGGTGGGGGTACGACTCGAACGTACTGGGGTGTACATAGACGGTGGTACGACACGTACAGGGGTGGGGGTTCGACTCGAACGTACTGGGGTGTACATTGACGGTGGTACGACACGTACAGGGGTGGGGGTATGACTCGAAAGTACTGGGGTGTACATTGACGGTGGTACGACACGTACAGGGGTGGGGGTACGACTCGAACGTACTGGGGTGTACATAGACGGTGGTACGACACGTACAGGGGTGGGGGTTCGACTCGAACGTACTGGGGTGTACATAGACGGTGGTACGACACGTACAGGGGTGGGGGTACGACTGGAACGTACTGGGGTGTACATTGACGGTGGTACGACACGTACGGGGGTGGGGGTACGACTCGAACGTACTGGGGTGTACATAGACGGTGGTACGACACGTACAGGGGTGGGGGTTCGACTCGAACGTACTGGGGTGTACATACATGGGGGTCGGACACGTACAGGGGTGGGGGTTCAACTCGAACGTACTGGGGTGTACATACATGGGGGTCGGACAAGTACAGGGGTGGGGGTACGAATCGAACGTACTGGGGTGTACATAGACGGTGGTACGACACGTACAGGGGTGGGGGTTCGACTCGAACGTACTGGGGTGTACATACACGGGTGGGGTGTACATACACGGGGGGTACGTCTCGGACGTATGGGTGCTGGGGGGAGTGTTGGGCACGTATGCGGGCACATGTCTCCATGGTTGCTATGGGAGTTCGGTGCGGACGGTGTTTTTTCCATACGGTTGTGACATCGGACGCACGGGATGGATCGTGATTCCTCGGTCGGACTTCACCTTTCACATTTGTACGGTAAATCGTCCGAGGACGTGTCGGACACCTTTTCCGACCCGAGGACGTGTGGGAAATCATTCCCGATGCGGTTCGTATGGACTTTTTACCATGCGAATCGTGATTGCCAGTTCGTACGGCACTTGTACGATTCATACGGTAAAAAGACCGGATACGAGTCGCACAGGGAATTTTTTTACCGGATCGTAATCGGCACCCAAATGTGAGTGCCTAACAAATACGGTGAAGTGTTTTGTTAAATTCTGATCGAGGCACAAACCCGTTTTCAGAGGGTGAAAGTATGAGTTGTGATTATCTTATTAAATTATGTAATGAGCGGGTATGAGCTGTATTCTCTAGATAAATCTCATCAGCTCAACCGTGCTAATATATACTGTTGAAAAAAAAATCCTTGTAAATTCCAGGACATGTGGGTTTTATTTCTGTGGAGAGAACAGAAGACTTAAAAAAAAATTGTTGCATCTCTTTGTGAGCATTGCGACAATATAGCCTCTTTTCCCCATTTTTGTCTATTCCAGTTATGCAGTTCATCATACCAAAACAGAAACAAACATGTATATAGACAGATACTTTGGGTGCACCCCTCTGATCACCAGGCTCTTTTTGGCAGCCCATGATGTGATTTGGTCAACAGTTCTAATAATCTAACCAGCCTTAGCCAGTGCAGGTAAGAGCGGTGTGGAGGTGGGGCCGGGTTGGGGGGAGTATTCAACAGACGACCATGAGAGAAAATTATATAAATAATTAATTTTCCCTCATTGTCGTCTGTCAAAATCCCCCCCACCCGGCCACACCACCTCAACGCTCTTACCTGCATGGGCCGTGGCTGAATCTAACAGGTACTTATTGCATTGCTTGACAGTGAAGTGTACATGCACTGCACTGTAGGCATGTTGATATGATATTTCTTTACCCCACCCTACTAACAACTCCAGAACACATCAGCCTTATGGCTGCCACAGACATCGGCCCCATCCGTGTTCTGACTTACCACACCGTATGATCAGCATGCACCAGCAGCAGTTGGGCTGGGTTCCAATGAAGATGGGTTTTGTGGGTGCAATGCCATTAATACCAGCCCAGGATCACTGGCTAAGGCAGAGCGTTAGTAGGAGAAATCACTGTAGGGGGAGCACCCAATAGTACAGGAGAACACTAGGCGTGGCCGGTACAGTTAAGAGTGGTGGGGGTGCGGAGTGGTTTAGGGTGGGGGGGAGTCAACAGACAACAGGATACGTAAAATTAAATTAAAAAAAATAAAACCCCTGACATTGTTTTCGCTTCATTGCCGAGTCAGCAATTCGGCGAGTGCAATGTAAGTGGTTTTATTTATTTTTTATTTAATTTTACCTATCCTGTCGCCTGTCGACTTTGCCCCACCCCACCCCATCCCACCTTACCTGTGCCGGCTGAGCCCAGAGAACACTGCAGAAGTGAGAGCAGAATCCTAGGAGCTTGAACACAGTACGAATGCACATCCGTGACAGAGAATGACTGTCTCACTGGAGAAGAGTGAACTGCAAACTAATTCTAGGTTCTTTGCCAACTTTCTGCTGCTGCAGCTGTGGAGTGCTAGCCATTATCTGCACAATCATCCCTGGAAAGGAAGTGTGTAAGTTACTTTGCAGAACTAATCACTTTACAATGAGGGTTGTGACCTACTTGTTGTAGGGCAGCATAAACCGACACTCCCTCGCATCCACACTGCCACCACTGGAGTATGAGTATACACAATGATGTTGGAATTAATACAAGGGGAATGGGACTGGAAAAAAACAACAAACTGAAACAACTAATGAAAATAATAAACTGAAATACTTGACTAACATAATAATAATGCAGGAGGAGGTAGCCCCTGCAATATCTCCAGAGAGACTCTAACCATAGTCTCTAGGCAACATGCCACCCAAGGATTGTAGCCTGGCTCAAAAAACTCCAGCACTGTTAGTAAGCATAACCCAAAATCATATACAAATGCAACATAATAGATGGATAGGTCTGTGTTTTAACCCAAGACGGACACTGATGCTATTCCTTCCTTACTGTCCGATGGGAGCAGCTATTCCATCGGTTGTGGATGAATTTGATTTTTTAAGGCAGGAGAGACGCTTCAATTTACGCCCAAGACCCCCTACAAACAGCGGAGCACAAAGAGCAAGAGGCAGAGGCGGAAGAGGCGCAAAGGCTCCAAACTTTACCAACGATAAAAAGAATCTCAAATCCAATCCGAAGAAATAAAAGCAACCAGCGAAGCCACAATTGTTAATCTAACTGACATTGTGCTCTCTGAAGAAGAAAAGAACATCCTCAAACTTGGCCTCTCATACTGTCCCCAAATTGACATGGACTATGTGACAACAAGGGTGGACCTCTTTAAATTCATCAGGTCCTTAAAGTTAAAAAAATTCTTTGCAGTAACACCAAACAAACCAATGCCATCTGTCCATGTGCCCTCACACACTCAATTTGACAACTTGGGTGTAGAAGATATGAATCTTATGCTCGAACTGCAGCAACTAGTCAACCAGGATGATGCCAATGCGTCTCCAAGTGGACCTTTGGAAACCACCAGTTCTAGTGAGTTGATGACATCACTGGCCTACAAGGAAGGAATTGATATGAACATTGATAAATTGACTGATTTCAAGCCTCGTTCCAAATTCACACCTGTCACAGCAAGAGATTCTGTAGACCTATTTAATGACTTGGTGACTAATGAAATCAAAAATCTATGTACATCATTAAATAGTAAGAGAAATGCATTTAACCAACAGTCCAAAGACTACTATAACCTTGTCGACAAATTGACCAACAGTAATGATTGCATTGTCCGCAATGCAGACAAAGGTGGCAATGTGGTCCTTTGGAGTAAACAGAAATACTTGACAGAGGCCTACAAACAACTTAATAATAAGTCAAATTATATTAAGGTCAATAAGAATGTTATGGAAGAATGTCATATGTCTTTTAACAATTCCTTAGCTGATTGGGTACGAACAAGTGTGTTGAGCAAAGATGAAATGTCTTTCCTTAAAATTGATTGCCCCGTTATTCCAGTTTTATACCTTATACCAAAGGTTCATAAAGATATGGCTAATCCCCCGGGTCGTCCCATTATCTCGGCTATAGGCAGTGCTTTTGAAAACACTTCCAAATTTGTTGATTCTTTTTTATGTCCTCTTGTTCAAGCACTACCATCATTTATCTTGGACACAAGTGATTTCCTACGCAAAGTGTATGACATCCCGTGGGAATCAGATTTCCTACTACTTACTATAGATGCCACCACACTATACACCAGTATTCGCCATAAAGATGGCATTAATGCATGTAAACATTTTCTGGGTACCCGTCCAGCAAAATTTTGGCACCACACTCAAATGCTACTCCAAATGATTACCATCTGTCTTGAAAGCAATTTTTTTCTGTTTAATGGAGAACTGTACCAACAAATTTGCGGAACGGCGATGGGCACCTGCTTCGCCCCCAGCTATGCTAATTTGCATATGGGCTGGTGGGAGGAGCAGGTGGTCCAGACGCGCTGGCATGAGGAATGGCACAATAATGTAATGCACTGGAGTCGTTACATCGACGACCTTTTTATTATTTGGAGAGGTACCATGAAAAGTGCGCCAGATTTTGTCAAAGAGCTGCAATGTAACAACTTGAACCTGAAACTCACCAGTACTATCAGTGATTCTGAAATTAATTTTTTAGATTTAACACTGTACGTGAATGAGGGTAAACTGCACACTAAATTGTTTCGCAAGCCAACGGATGGTAATACATTATTACATGCATCAAGTTTCCATCCGGCCAAACTAGTCAACAGCATCCCCTATGGGGAATGTCTTAGAGCCAGGCGTAACTGTAGCAACCAACATGATTTTAATAAAGAACTTGCATGTTGGAAATATCGTTTTCAAGCCAGAGGTTATTCGGAAATCTGTCTCAATCAAGCTGTCACTAAAATTGAAAAAATCAAGAGAGAACAAATTCTTTTCAATACAGACACCAAGTCAGATAAAAATTCATTAAAAGACACCAACCAGTGTAGGTTTATCACTACTTACAACAAGCAACAGGACAAACTGAGAACAATTTTTAACAAGCATTGGCACATTATCCGGAGTGATCCAGTGTTGGGAAAAATTGTTCAAAGAAGACCACAATTCACATTCAGAAAGGCTAGATCTTTGCACCAAGCATTAGTTAGCAATGTGTTACCTAGCAATCAAACGAAATCAGCAGGCTCTTGGCTTCAAAGAAAGGATGGTTTTATTAAATGCCATAAATGTAAGGCCTGTATGTATGGAAAAAACACCACCTGTTTCCCAGCAGGCTTTTCCCATAAAGCCATCCAACAAATCAAGGGACAATACACATGTAAGACTGACTATGCGGTCTACATATTACAGTGCCCTTGTGGCCTTAAATATGTGGGCTCTACGATTTTGCCTGTACATAAAAGGGTGTTACAACATCTGCGTGCCATTAAAAATGGGGATAAAAGCTATCCCGTGGCACGGCATTTTGACAGATGTCACAACAAAGACCCTGAAGGTCTTCTCTATTATGTAATTAATGCTGTTCCATCTGGCAGCCGAGGTGGAAACCGGGAAAAGAAACTGCGCAAACTAGAATCTTGCTATATCATTAGACTCAATACTAAAATACCATATGGTCTTAACATGGAAGAAGACTTACACACGCATTTATAGAATCCTCCCGTCCTTTTCTACTTGGTTTTAGTTGTATTTTGTTTATTGTGTGATCTCGTCACTGTTTTGGACTAAAAATAGCTACTATTAACTGTTACTGACTCTCTGTCGATGTCCACTGTAGCCCACTTGGGCAGTAACTTCATAATAACTTCATATTTACTGTCATTTTCACTCTGATCTGATTAATCATGTTTTGGCACAACGGCTGAAATTATATTCAGAGCGTCTGATCACTTGATCTAATTACTCATGTAATGTATTAACCTTGTCAGTTAAATATCGACTTGGTTTTAACATGTTTAATGAGCAATATGACAGGACCACTAGGACAATAATTCTGTTATAATTGATGAATGTTACTTAATATTCCAAATCTTATGAGTTCAAACTATGTTCTACTGACCGTAATGAATTGGTCTTATACTTTGTGGCACTTGCCTGGACTGTTTATCTATTGCAGTTTGTTGAACTACGAGTCTGTTGTTTATTTTAATACTTGTAGTCCATCACGTGCCCTGATCGTCACTCACTGTTTTAAATTGCCTTGGAAAACTTTACCAAACTGCTAGTGAACAAGCCTGCAGGACAGGCGAAACGCGTCTAGCTTTTTCAGCTGGCAATAAATAACTTTCAGCACAGACACGGCGTCGATTGCTTTTCTTAAGTTTGGAGAAGTTTTGGATAATATATATATATATATATATATATATATATATATATATATATATATATATATATATATATATATATATATATATATATATATATATATATATATATATATATATATATATGTATATATATATATATATATATATACATTTAGTGACCATGTGACAGTTCAACTAAAAAAACTTATGTATACGAGCAATTCAGCAAGGAAAATTAAATATTCCAATCAACAAAGAAAATTCAAACAATTGATTTCGAAACTACAGAAGGCAGACTTAATAATCCGCAATTCGGACAAGGGAGGCAATATTGTACCCTGGCCCACAGCGGATTATCTCAAAGAGGCCCACAGGCAATTGGATGAAGCAGGGTGTTACAGCAAAAGTACACCTTTCAAATACAAAAGTGCACTAGAGACTCTATTTAAAAATTTATTGGCGTGGAAAGGCATGGGTCTCCTCAGCTGGGAAGAATTTAAATTCATTAAAAAAGAATATCCATTAACACCTTATATGTACTTCATCCCTAAGGTCCATAAAAGTTTGACTCTACCTCCGGGCCGACCAATTATATCTGCTTGTGATGGCCCCTTTGAGAATCTTTCAAAATACATTGATTACTTCCTGCAAGACCATATGAAAAAGTTGGATTCGTATATCCAAGACACAGGTGACTTTCTTAAAAAGATTGACAATTTTAATTGGAAAGAAAATTATCAGTTAGTTACCTTGGATGTATGTTCGTTATACACCAGCATCAAACATCAAGATGGTCTGAGAGCGGCCGAGTTTTATTTGAGCACCAGAACAATTGAATATGCTGATCATACCAAAATGTTACTAAGTATGCTTTCCTTTTGTTTGGAGAACAACTTTTTTTTATTCAATGGTTGTTTTTATCAACAATTGCGAGGAGTAGCGATGGGCGCCAGCTTCTCCCCCAGCTATGCCTGTTTGTTTATGGGCTGGTGGGAGGAGCTGGTGGTCAGGCGCAAATATCAGCATGTTTTTACTCAAAATGTGATGCTGTGGTTTCGTTATATTGACGACCTTTTTATCATATGGCAAGGGTCTAAAGAAAGTGTGCTGGAATTTGTAGAGGATATTAATTGTAATGATTTTAATCTTTCTTTTACATCCAATGTGAATAATGAGACAGTGACATTTTTAGATGTACAGGTTTTAGTAAACAACAACATTTTAACTACTACCCTTTTTAGAAAACCTACGGCAGGTAACACACTCCTTCATGCAACTAGCTCGCATCCCCCACACCTTATTAGGAGTATACCCTATGGGGAGATGCTTCATATCCGGCGTATATGTAGCAACCCTCAGGATATGGAAATAAAACAAAAAGAATGTATGATGAGGTTTCTGGCTAGAGGGTATAGTTTTGAAGTCGTGGAAGCTGCCATGAAAAGATCCCAACTAAAACAGAGAGAGGAAATTTTGGAATATAGAAAAAAAGATAAAAAGGAGGCATTAAACACCGATAAGGTACCGGTACGCCTCATTCTAACATATTCCAAACACGAAAAGGAATTGAGGAATATTATGAGAAAGCATTGGCATTTTATGCGTGAAGACCCAGTGATCGGGGGCTATATGCCACTCAATCCCTCTATTACTTTCCGTAAAGCTAAGAGTATGGGCAATATGCTGACTGGCAACAGTCAAGATACTTTTAAAAAACAAATGTGGTTGCTTATAAGAAATGGGTTTTTTAAATGCTCTACATGCAAGGCCTGCCAATTTGGTATAAATACCAAAACTTTTTGCACGACATTCCCTGGTACACAACGGGAAATTAAACAACATCTTACGTGCAAAATGGACTACTGTGTTTATATCCTGGAATGTGACTGCTCTTTGAAGTATATCGGCAGCACAAAGCTGGCAGTGCATAAACGCATTTTGCAGCATATTAGAGCCATTAACAATAAGGATCAGAATTATCCCGTGGCCAGGCACTTTGAAAAGGTACACAATAGCGACCCCAAATGCCTCAAATATTTTGCTATCGAATCAGTACCATTGAGGAAACGAGGTGGCAATAGGGAGGCAACACTTCGCCGTTTGGAAACTCAATACATCTTAGAGTTCGATTCCAAATGGCCGGGTGGCCTCAATGCCACGGAGGATCTTTATACCTTTCTTTAAACTTTACATGAATACAGGCAACCACTTTCTTAACTGTTGATATTGCCCCATCTTCCATTTTTACTCTTAACAATACAGGCAATATATACCTTGGGACCTTTTGTGCTGATTTTAATGATTGGTTTTAAGGACATTGCAGGGTAGGATTCAATTTTATATACCCAGTTCTTTTTATTGATCATTTTAATTATGTCACTGGTCCTTTTCTTATATATATTCTCCACCTCTATCTGCCAGTCTCGATGAATATGACTGTAACTTGCTTTTTTGTCGTATTAATTTATTTGTTCTCCTTTTATATATTTATATAACAGGATTATTCTGTACCTTTTATTCTTAGTCTCCATCAACTGACTGCCCATTTTATCTTGCACTAGTAGCATTTGTCACTTTAGGCTATCTAGTACTGTTGCATTATGCACTTTATCTGATACTGTATTCAGAATATAGAGTTCTAGAGTTGGACTAGCACTAGTAGCATTTGTCACTTTATGTTATCCAGTACTGTTGCATTATGCACTTTATTCTGATCTTGCATTTAGAACATAGAGTTGGACTATTGTAGTAGTATGATCGCCTCGTTTTTGTATCAAGTAGCACCAGTCACTTTATGTCCTTCTAATATTGTGGCATTTATGCACTTTAATATATTATTCTTTCTTTTAAAAGTTGGACAATCGTGAAGGTTTCTGTAACTTACCTTCATGATGGGTTTTTGTTTAATTTTTATAACACGGTGAGCACTCTATAAAAATAACAATATGGCATATGACATCAGGTTTCTTGATGCTAAGGAAAGAGATACATGTGAAATATTTCCTACTGATAATATCATAGGCATTTAGGCTTTTATTTGTCAGTTACAATGTGATATAATGTATGAAATTGCAAAAATTGGATTTCCGTTTTAACGCATTGTTTGTACATGGAATTTCCTGATGTTAAAATATGTTTTCTATGTCTATTGTATATTCGTTTGCACATGCACTTTAAATAGCGGGCCTGCACCAATGCGTGGTCAGGTGATCAAGGCCGCTGTGACGGCCGAAACGCGTCCTGACATCTTCGGTGGGGATAATAAATAAATAAACTGTTTGGCACTCTAAGAGGTCTGCGCCCGTGATTCCCTTCCAGGGAGCTTCTATTGCGAGTTGTTGAGATATATATATATATATATATATATATATATATATATATATATATATATATATATATATATATTTTTTTTTTTTTTTTTCACCAAATGCCCAAAGCTTTTTCGAAGGCGCACTCGACAGGAAAAGTAAGTACATATGGCGGCCAGCTTTCATTCCAGTATAGGTATTTCTATTAATCTTCGCCGACGCGTTTCGAGGCAGCAAGTCTCTTTGTCATAGGCAGCTTGGGATGTGCACAGAGAGCTCCCCTTTCACTTTTTATTGTCATGCTACCCTCATTGGGTTCACGTGTAGTACGGAAGTTCTTTCAGGCATGCTGGGACATGAAGTCCAAAAAAGGAGCAATATTTTATTATTATAATACCTTTGTAGGTTCTGGCACATCCTTTGTTAAAAGCATAATTTTTCCTTTAGTAGGCCTCTGGGATGCTCGATGGCCCATTTCGCCGCATCTCCTGTGCTGCTGGGCAGGCGTGGATAAAGTTCCTGCCACGCAGCCTCGCTTCTCATTTGTGCGATGGTGCAGCCTTCCACGGTCAGGACGGCCGTGTTCACATTTTTTTCACCAAATGCCCAAAGCTTTTTCGAAGGCGCACTCGACAGGAAAAGTAAGTACATATGGCGGCCAGCTTTCATTCCAGTATAGGTATTTCTATTAATCTTCGCCGACGCGTTTCGAGGCAGCAAGCCTCTTTGTCATAGGCAGCTTGGGATGTGCACAGAGAGCTCCCCTTTCACTTTTTATTGTCATGCTACCCTCATTGGGTTCACGTGTAGTACGGAAGTTCTTTCAGGCATGCTGGGACATGAAGTCCAAAAAAGGAGCAATATTTTATTATTATAATACCTTTGTAGGTTCTGGCACATCCTTTGTTAAAAGCATAATTTTTCCTTTAGTAGGCCTCTGGGATGCTCGATGGCCCATTTCGCCGCATCTCCTGTGCTGCTGGGCGGGCGTGGATAAAGTTCCTGCCACGCAGCCTCGCTTCTCATTCGTGCGATGGTGCAGCCTTCCACGGTCAGGACGGCCGTGTTCACATTTTTTTCACCAAATGCCCAAAGCTTTTTCGAAGGCGCACTCGACAGGAAAAGTAAGTACATATGGCGGCCAGCTTTCATTCCAGTATAGGTATTTCTATTAATCTTCGCCGACGCGTTTCGAGGCAGCAAGCCTCTTTGTCATAGGCAGCTTGGGATGTGCACAGAGAGCTCCCCTTTCACTTTTTATTGTCATGCTACCCTGTCGAGTGCGCCTTCGAAAAAGCTTTGGGCATTTGGTGAAAAAAATGTGAACACGGCCGTCCTGACCGTGGAAGGCTGCACCATCGCACGAATGAGAAGCGAGGCTGCGTGGCAGGAACTTTATCCACGCCCGCCGAGCATCCCAGAGGCCTACTAAAGGAAAAATTATGCTTTTAACAAAGGATGTGCCAGAACCTACAAAGGTATTATAATAATAAAATATTGCTCCTTTTTTGGACTTCATGTCCCAGCATGCCTGAAAGAACTTCCGTACTACACGTGAACCCAATGAGGGTAGCATGACAATAAAAAGTGAAAGGGGAGCTCTCTGTGCACATCCCAAGCTGCCTATGACAAAGAGGCTTGCTGCCTCGAAACGCGTCGGCGAAGATTAATAGAAATACCTATACTGGAATGAAAGCTTGCCGCCATATGTACTTACTTTTCCTGTCGAGTGCGCCTTCGAAAAAGCTTTGGGCATTTGGTGAAAAAAATGTGAACACGGCCGTCCTGACCGTGGAAGGCTGCACCATCGCACGAATGAGAAGCGAGGCTGCGTGGCAGGAACTTTATCCACGCCCGCCCAGCAGCACAGGAGATGCGGCGAAATGGGCCATCGAGCATCCCAGAGGCCTACTAAAGGAAAAATTATGCTTTTAACAAAGGATGTGCCAGAACCTACAAAGGTATTATAATAATAAAATATTGCTCCTTTTTTGGACTTCATGTCCCAGCATGCCTGAAAGAACTTCCGTACTACACGTGAACCCAATGAGGGTAGCATGACAATAAAAAGTGAAAGGGGAGCTCTCTGTGCACATCCCAAGCTGCCTATGACAAAGAGGCTTGCTGCCTCGAAACGCGTCGGCGAAGATTAATAGAAATACCTATACTGGAATGAAAGCTGGCCGCCATATGTACTTACTTTTCCTGTCGAGTGCGCCTTCGAAAAAGCTTTGGGCATTTGGTGAAAAAAATGTGAACACGGCCGTCCTGACCGTGGAAGGCTGCACCATCGCACGAATGAAAAGCGAGGCTGCGTGGCAGGAACTTTATCCACGCCCGCCCAGCAGCAAAGGAGATGCGGCGAAATGGGCCATCGAGCATCCCAGAGGCCTACTAAAGGAAAAATTATGCTTTTAACAAAGGATGTGCCAGAACCTACAAAGGTATTATAATAATAAAATATTGCTCCTTTTTTGGACTTCATGTCCCAGCATGCCTGAAAGAACTTCCGTACTACACGTGAACCCAATGAGGGTAGCATGACAATAAAAAGTGAAAGGGGAGCTCTCTGTGCACATCCCAAGCTGCCTATGACAAAGAGGCTTGCTGCCTCGAAACGCGTCGGCGAAGATTAATAGAAATACCTATACTGGAATGAAAGCTGGCCGCCATATGTACTTACTTTTCCTGTCGAGTGCGCCTTCGAAAAAGCTTTGGGCATTTGGTGAAAAAAATGTGAACACGGCCGTCCTGACCGTGGAAGGCTGCACCATCGCATGAATGAGAAGCGAGGCTGCGTGGCAGGAACTTTATCCACGCCCGCCCAGCAGCACAGGAGATGCGGCGAAATGGGCCATCGAGCATCCCAGAGGCCTACTAAAGGAAAAATTATGCTTTTAACAAAGGATGTGCCAGAACCTACAAAGGTATTATAATAATAAAATATTGCTCCTTTTTTGGACTTCATGTCCCAGCATGCCTGAAAGAACTTTCGTACTACACGTGAACCCAATGAGGGTAGCATGACAATAAAAAGTGAAAGGGGAGCTCTCTGTGCACATCCCAAGCTGCCTATGACAAAGAGGCTTGCTGCCTCGAAACGCGTCGGCGAAGATTAATAGAAATACCTATACTGGAATGAAAGCTGGCCGCCATATGTACTTACTTTTCCTGTCGAGTGCGCCTTCGAAAAAGCTTTGGGCATTTGGTGAAAAAAAAATATATATATATATAAATATATATATATATATATATACATATATAGATATATATCCACTGAAAAAACCAAAGCTTTCAGGGGCGTTATAGTTAGGAATTGGCATTTAAAAAACCTTAGAAATGCACTGAAAAAACCATTGGTTTCAGGGGCGTTATAGTTAGCTGGACATTTCCCTCGTACAAAACCCTAGAAATTCCCCTGTTATAGTTAGTTCAGCTAACTATAACTCGCGCCCCCGCAATGCACTGCTGATGACGTCACATATTACATCACTCATGACATGGTAAGTGACATCACTGATGATATCACGGATGACATCTCAAATGACATCACTGATGACATAATCCATTGAGTATGTGTTTCTAAACAGTTTTATTATGTTTAATATATATAGGGAAAGGCCTGTTGAAGAATAAGTGGGTGTACAAGTGTGTGAATGGGTGATTTTCTAGGTGTGTAACTGACTCTATAAGTGAGTCATTAAATGTATCTTACTGCAGACTAGTGACTACTGTGTGAAAGTCTGTATCTGTCTATCTGTTGGTGTATAAACGGCTGCATAGTTTTGTGAATAGCAATATGAGTGTCTCTATGGGTTATTGATTGGTTATCTGAGTATCTGTATGGGTGCCTGAGTGTATGTGTGGGTGGGGTGTGTGTGACTCTGTGCATAGATGTGTGAGTGGGTGATTCTATGGGTGCATGGTTTTAAGAGTGCAACTGTGATGGACTGTATGGTTGGGTGAGTGTATGTAAGGGTGTGTTAGTGATTGAATGTATATCTCAGTTGTACATGTGACAGTAACTACATATGTGAAATACAGTGTATATGTGTATAAGAGTAAATTACTATCTATATGTGAGAGTGTGTGATTGCGGGACTGGCTGTATGGATGAGTGTGTGCTTGTACTAGTAATTGAATAAGAGTGTTAACATTTTTTAGTATTTTTATGAGTAAGTGAACTTGAGTGTGTTTAACTGTATAGGTGAGTCAATTGCACTGTGTTTAATTTTTTGTGCAACTGACTAGGTGTGTCAGTGGTTGTATGACATAATTTTGACAGACAGAAAATCGACCTACAAATATATCGCAACAAAAATATCGATGTCAAGAATATCGACATCCTATCTACAACATGGTAAGTACAAAAATATCGAAAATTAAATATCGATGTCAAAAATATCGTCATTAAAAATATCGTTTTTATTTACTTTAATAATATATGTAAAATAAACCAAATTATACTTAGAAATTAAATAAACATAATTAAATATATTGTATAATATTTAAAATGTATAATTAATATATATAATTTAATAAAACTTTAATTAAACATGTACATATAATATATAATATATATACTTACTGAATAATTAATTTTACTAATAATTTCTGTAACGTATAAATTATTAAATGTTTTTAAAAATTACCAATACATCTATACACATAAAATGATAACATTAATAAATATTTAATAATTACATATAGCAAATAATAATCAATATTTTTAATGTGAATAATTTTTATTATTAATGATATATTACAATAGCAAAAAAAATACAAAACATATGAAATATCAGACACAATAAAACTACTAGTCCAACTCCAACAAAAACAACAATAAGGAAAATGTTGGATACCGTAGGGGTAAAAATTACTATTCCAACTCCAAAGAGTGCAACAGTAGGGAAAGCGTTGGATAGCGTAGGGTTAAAATTACTATTCCAACTCCAGAGAGTGCAATAGTAGGGAAAGCGTTGGATAGCGTAAATGTAAAAATTACTATTCCCACTCCAGAGAGTGCAACAGTAGGGAAAACGTTGGATAGCGTAGGGGTAAAAATTACTATTCCAACTCCAAAGAGTGCAACAGTAGGGAAAGCGCTGGATAGCGTAGGGGTAAAAATTACTATTCCAACTCCAGAGAGTGCAACAGTAGGGAAAGCGTTGGATAGCGTAGGGGTACAAATTACTATTCCCACTCCAGTAATTGAAACAGTAGGGAAAGCGCTGGATAGCGTAGGGGTAAAAATTACTATTCCAACTCCAAAGAGTGCAACAGTAGGGAAAGCGTTGGATAGCGTAGGGTTAAAATTACTATTCCAACTCCAGAGAGTGCAATAGTAGGGAAAGCGTTGGATAGCGTAAAGGTAAAAATTACTATTCCCACTCCAGAGAGTGCAACAGTAGGGAAAACGTTGGATAGCGTAGGGATAAAAATTACTATTCCAACTCCAAAGAGTGCAACAGTAGGGAAAGCGCTGGATAGCGTAGGGGTAAAAATTACTATTCCAACTCCAGAGAGTGCAACAGTAGGGAAAGCGTTGGATAGCGTAGGGGTACAAATTACTATTCCCACTCCAGTAAGTGAAACAGTAGGGAAAGCGCTGGATAGCGTAGGGGTAAAAATTACTATTCCAACTCCAAAGAGTGCAACAGTAGGGAAAGCGTTGGATAGCGTAGGGAAAAGAATTACTATTCCAACTCCAGAGAGTGCAATAGTAGAGAAAACGTTGGATAGCGTAGGGGTAAAAATTACTATTCCAACTCCAAAGAGTGCAACAGTAGGGAAAGCGTTGGATAGCGTAGGGTTAAAATTACTATTCCAACTCCACAGAGTGCAATAGTAGGGAAAGCGTTGGATAGCGTAAATGTAAAAATTACTATTCCCACTCCAGAGAGTGCAACAGTAGGGAAAACGTTGGATAGCGTAGGGGTAAAAATTACTATTCCAACTCCAAAGAGTGCAACAGTAGGGAAAGCGCTGGATAGCGTAGGGGTAAAAATTACTATTCCAACTCCAGAGAGTGCAACAGTAGGGAAAGCGTTGGATAGCGTAGGGGTACAAATTACTATTCCCACTCCAGTAAGTGAAACAGTAGGGAAAGCGCTGGATAGCGTAGGGGTAAAAATTACTATTCCAACTCCAAAGAGTGCAACAGTAGGGAAAGCGTTGGATAGCGTAGGGTTAAAATTACTATTCCAACTCCAGAGAGTGCAATAGTAGGGAAAGCGTTGGATAGCGTAAAGGTAAAAATTACTATTCCCACTCCAGAGAGTGCAACAGTAGGGAAAACGTTGGATAGCGTAGGGATAAAAATTACTATTCCAACTCCAAAGAGTGCAACAGTAGGGAAAGCGCTGGATAGCGTAGGGGTAAAAATTACTATTCCAACTCCAGAGAGTGCAACAGTAGGGAAAGCGTTGGATAGCGTAGGGGTACAAATTACTATTCCCACTCCAGTAAGTGAAACAGTAGGGAAAGCGCTGGATAGCGTAGGGGTAGGGGTAAAAATTACTATTCCAACTCCAAAGAGTGCAACAGTAGGGAAAGCGTTGGATAGGGTAGGGGTAAAAATTACTATTCCAACTCCAGAGAGTGCAATAGTAGGGAAAGCGTTGGATAGCGTAAGGGTAAAAATTACTATTCCCACTCCAGTGAGTCCAACAGAAGGGAAAGCGTTGGATAGCGTAGGAGTAACAATTACTATTCCCACTCCAGAGAGTGCAACAGTAGTGAAAACGCTGGATAGCGTAGGGGTACAAATTACTATTCCCACTCCAGTAAGTGAAACAGTAGGTAAAGCGCTGTATAGCGTAGGGTTAAAAATTACTATTCCAACTCCAGATAGTAAAACAGTTGGGAAAGCACTGGATAGCATAGGGATTCTATAAACATAATAACCAATTAAATAATTAGTTATAAAAAATAGCATATTAATAATTAATTTACAAAATATGTATTATTAAATACCAATTATTTAAAATAAATATTTATATAAATAACTTTAAATTACATCCCACACTATTCCCCCTTTAACACACAACACACTACACATACAAAATACACAATACATTTAAATATCAGTTTATCTATTATTTACAATTAATAATACATTCTTTATAATTAATATACTTATTATTTACAAATGTATACATATTAACTTCCAAATTACAATTATTCACAAATTAATTATTAATTAACAATACATTAATTAGCAATAACAACAAATAACATGAAATAATAAATTATTTATATTTACTATATTTAACGTACTAATAACAATTAATTACCAATTAATAATTAATTAACAAATAATTATTATTAATTACAAATAAATAAAAATTATCAGTAATTATTTGAATTTAATTACATCCCACCCTATTCCCCTATAAACCCACAACCCACTATACATAAAAATTCACATAATTAATTTAAGCATCAATTAATCACTTAATAAAATTAAATCACCAATTAATTAGTAATTAACAATTAATTAATTAACAATACCAATAAAGAAATATTAATATTAAACTAATTATAACTTATATAATTAACCAATTAATAAAATTAATTTACAATTAATAATTAATTAACAATTAATTAATCAATTAATATATTTAATTAACAATTAGTAATTAATTAACAATTAATTAATCATAAATACCAATTAAACAATACATATTAATTAATTAATTATAATTAAATTACTTCTCACCCTATTCCCCTATAAACCCACAACCCGCTCTGATACTAAAACGCTAAATTATATTTTAAATAATTATTAATCTCTAAACATTTATTTTTAAATGTATTAAAATACATTACAATAATCTTTCACATACAAATAAAATACATATTAAGATACATTACACTAATAAAATATCGATATTCTTGACATCGAAATTTTTGATTACGATATTACTTACATCTATATTAATGACTTCGATATTATTAACTTCGATAATACTTACCTCGGGGTCGATATTCTGTCCATCGATATTCTTGACTTCGATATTCTTTACCTACGATATTTACAACTCGATATACTTGTAGGTCGAAATTTAAAACTCGATATTTAGACTGCTCACCGTGTCAGTACCTCAATGGATGATTGGCAGTGTGTGAGTGTCTATATATCTGCATAAATGCATATGATAGTCTTGTACGGAGTGACTGTAAGTATGAGTGACTGTACAGGTGAGTGAGTGGAGGTGCATGTAGACCTGAGTGTCAATGAGTGGGTATGTAGTTATTGGTATTGGAGTATCTATGGTCTTCAAAATGACCGTCTGAAATTTTGAGTTGGTGTATCAAAAGTTATATTAGGGTGTGAGAAGGTATCACATAGATGACGTCATCAGTGATGTCATCAGTGATGTCATTTGAGATGTCATCAGTGATGTCACTGACCATGTCATGAGTGATGTAATATGTGACGTCATCAGCAGTGCATTGGGGGGGCCCGAGTTATAGTTAGCTGAACTAACTATAACAGGGGAATTTCTAGGGTTTTTTACGAGGGAAATGTCCAGCTAACTATAACGCCCCTGAAACCTATGGTTTTTTCAGTGAATTTCTAAGGTTTTTTAAATGCCAATTCCTAACTATAACGTCCCTGAAACATTTGTTTTTTTCAGTGAATTTCAAAGGTTTTTTTTTAAATGCCAATTCCTAACTATAACGTGCATGAAACCTATGGTTTTTTCAGTGAATTTCAAAGGTTTTTTAAATGCTAATTCCTATCTATAACTTATCTCTGAAGATATCATGAAAAGCATTCTTTTTTAAAAGTAGTGTGCACATTAGTTTTGTGGAAAAGCATCTTTGTGATTGGTTAAGAAAAAGCAGTTTCAACGTGGAGTACATATCAAAGGATAACATTTGCTCAGATCAACCACACCTGCTACTTGCATTTGGAAGGCACTGTTCGAACTTAAAACAATCGTCAACTTTTAACCTGCACGTGTCGTTAAATATTCAAGAAAATGTTACAAAAAAATATCGTTAAGTTTAAAAAAATTGATGAACTTTTAACCTGCACGTGTTGTAGAATGTTCTAGAAAGTGTATTGATAGAATACGTTGCACTTCTGACTTCTATGTGTTGTTGAATATTAAAAAAACGGTTCAGGATTGCAGGCAAAATGGCGGACGCTCTGGCGTTCGAGTGAGCAGCATCGCTGGCGGTCTCCCTGCCTAATCCCTTGGTCGGAGTTTGTTTTGCCTAAAGGGCCGGTCTATGAAGCAAACAAACCCGGGAAAAGTCGGCGAAAAATCCTCGGAAACTCTCGGAATGAAACAGAGCGAAAATGCTTGTTTTTCCTGAATGAAGTGAAAGAGACACGGGCTTTTTCAGCGTTGTCTTATCTGTAATGTGGCCAGATCTTCACTACTTGCTCCGCCGGTCGCTCCTGTACACCTGGCGGCATTCAGCTATCCCGTGCTGCAGTTCAGTCTTGGAGCCTCGGATCAAATTAGAGCATATTTTTCCGGAAAAGAGCGTTGTGGGGTTCAGCAGTGTGTGTGTCCCGGCAGCTGCTTGTTTCCCTTGCTTTCGACTGCAGCAGCAACGGATGTCACAGGCATTCAAGAGGCGCCTGAGACAAGGCGGAGACGCTGAGGATACTATGGCCCCCAAAAATCCGGTTATTTCTAAATCCCAGAGTAAAAGGAATACGAGGGCGACTACAGCAGTACAGGACACTACAGTTCAGGAGAGTGCCGGGAGTGCTGGGAATATTGGGAATATTGAAAATCCTGGAAATTTTGGAAGTAATACGCTATCTGAAGACAGCCAGAACCCTGTGCAGGTAATTAATGATTCTAATAGTATTTTAAACCTTGCTCAGCCTGGTTTGACGGAGCCCACTCATGAGTCCATTCATGACAACGCTCATACAGCAATAGGGGATTCTGGGGGTTGTAGTTCTGGGACTGCCCCCAAAATCCCTGATATGTTTGTCTTAAAAAAAAAACAGTAAGACCAGCAAGACCAGCAAAAGCTTATATTCTAATGTTGACAACGTACCACAAAATGAGACAGATTTGGATAAAAACATGGACAATGCTACTGACAAGGTTTTATCCGGTGATAATAATATTCATTCTGTGTTACTCCCACATCAGAGTGCTATACCAGAGTCGCTTGAGCCCGTACTAGAGGTTGCTGAGACTCCATTATTAGTAGAGGATACTGAGTCAGTTGACTCTGCTGGTAATTTCTATTCTATGACTGACTTGTCAGTGGCTTTGGACTCAGAAAGTCTGGTGGCTCAGGCGGCTCAGGCGGAATGGAGAGACGATCTAAGTTGCAAGAGTGTGGGCTCACTACAGGAATCGCTCGGCTTGGCTGATCAGGAGGGAGGGAGTGATGAGGAGGATTCTCAGGATGGGGATGATGACATCCCCCAACACAGATTAGATTGGGGTACTGTTGAAGCCACAGTAGTTGCAGTAGATGGAGTAGATGGAAACACCTCTCCGGTTCCGTCACATATGATGGTAGATAAGTATCCCACTGCTACAGCTACTACATTGGATAAACTCTGTCAACTCATGATCCAGCACCGGGAAGAGACAAGGGCAGAAAACCTACGCACATAGGGTGTTGTCCGGCGGCTTCAAAATAATCTCAGAAAAGTTGCAAAATCTTGCAGTGAGATGACCGCTAGAGTGACTGAAGCTGAAGGCAGACTATCAGCGATTGAAGATACTGTGACAAACCAACAAACGCAAATTGCTTCATTGGCAGGACTGAGAGATGAAATAAACTGGAAACTGGTTGATTTGGAAAATAGGTCTCGCCGGAATAATCTCCGAATCTTAGGGGTTCCGGAGGGAAGCGAAGCAGGGAATATAAGACAATTTGTGATTGACATGTTTTCTGAAGCTTTCCCTGAGCTAATACAATGGAAATGGGACATTGAACTCCAGCGGGTACATAGGTTTCTATTTCAGAAAAATTCCAGGTCAGATTTTAGAGCAAAACCTAGGGCGATCTTGATATGTCTTAAGAACTTTCTTGCAAGAGAGGCTCTTTACGATTTGGCCAGGCCTGACCGGAAAAGAAGGGGAAACGGCGTGGATTTTTTTGTTCGACCAGACTATCGCCATGCTACTGTCGAGCAACGCTGGCAGTTTCGACAATTAATTCCTGTTTTTCAAGCTAAAGGTGCTCAGGCCTTTTTGTTGAATCCTTCTAAGCTTAAAGTGATATCAAAGAGAGATCTTATTTTCTGACCTCAGAAAGCGCTGCCAAAGATCTTCTGGCTTCTTTTTGAACTGATTGAACATCTGAATATCTGCTTTATAATTGCTATGCCTTTCTAGCATGATTCTGAATAGGGTAGGAGGGTTAACATTGGTAAAAGTAAAGTTTGGTATTTTTTTTTTTTTTCAACTTTAGCATCCTAAATATAGTAAATATAGGCTCTTAGGTAAATCCTTTTTTTGGTTAGTTTCTACCCATTGATTTTTCTCTTTTTTTTAAGGCTCCGTAATGATGGACATATTTTGATATCATTAATCTCTGGAGCCATAGTGAGTGGATGGTAATAGAGCTATTAAGAAGGGTGACGGCAGGGAGACTCTAAATGCTTTTCACTCCATCGATTTTAGGGACTGTTAGTCCCTATGCCTGTAGTGGGTTGGATTCAAGTGGGTGGGGGAGGGGGTGGAGGTGGAGAGGGGGGTCACTGGGATGGGTAGGGGGGTGCAAGCAAAATCGGATAAAATTGAGGTATGGTTTGATTTTTGTTTTAGTAAAGGTTTTTGTTCATTGGTCTAAAGATGATGCAAAAAGGTTTTTGGTTTTGAATGCAAATAATCAAATAATTTATTATCAGAGGTTCACAAAGAGGAATAGCATGGAACATCGTATAATCATTAAAGATGGCTAAGCTTCGAGTTTGCTCATGGAATATTTGTGGAATTAATAATAGAATGAAAAGGGGCATATGTAATCAGATTATACAGAGCATGAAGGCAGATATAATCTGCCTTCAAGAGACTCATTTTATGTGGAGTAGTAGACATATGTTTAAAGATTTGGGGTTGCAATGACTTGCTTGTACTAAGCAAGGAACTACTACAAAAGGGGTGGCAATTCTTATGAAGTATGGGAGAGGCTGCTTGAAACACACTAAGGTTGATCAGTATGGGAGATGGGTGATAATAGAAATAAAAAATTGATGCTAAATTATGGACAATATGTTCAGTTTATGCTCCAAACTCAGACGATCCTGAGATTCTGAATTATTTGAGTATGGAATTAGCTGATTGGCCCCCATCACTTATATTCTGCGGGGACTTAAACATGCATCTTGAAGGGGGGATAGACTTATCCAGTAATTCGGCATACTCTGGACTTAAAAAGAAGATATTTAAGGCACTTAAAGGCTTAGCTTCGGAGTATGGTTTAAGGGATGTAGGATATGCAAAAAATCCCCTCTCACCTGGCTTTACTTTCTTTTCTAATCCCCATCAGAAATTTGTACGAATAGATTATTTCTTCTTAGATCCTGGACTCATTAGTAGTACTACATTTGAAATTTTCCCCCGTATAATATTGGATCACAATCCGTTATCAATAGAAATAAATATGGAGGATAGCCCTATTTTAACTATAAGACCTTGGTCATTTGACCGGAAACTGTTAGCAGACCCACTCTATATTGAAACAATGAAGAAATGGATTAAAGAGTTTTTCCTCTTTAATAGAGGTAGCACATCTCCTCAGAATGTGTGGGACGCTTTCAAAGCAGGCGTACGTGGCCAAACACTCTCCTATTCAATTAAGAAACAACGGCATATAAAAGAGAAAATAGATCAAAATATTAATTTAGTACAAGAGTGGGAAAAAAAATTAATGACAGTCATCTCTAATCATCAAGATACTGAGCAAATTAAGACTACCCTAGACATATATATGGCTAAGGCTTATGAAATATTTGCAGATAAACTGGCGGAGCAGGTTGCAACATTTAGATCTTGAGTTTATGAAATGGGAGAAAATGCTGGTAAAATTCTAGCTAAGAGAACCAGGGAAAAGGATATCTCTAATAATATCAGTGCTATACAAGATGAAGCAGGCAAGATTCATAACCATCCGGATCAAATTCTAGAGGTATTCCGGCAATTTTACTCTTATCTTTATAAAGATGATGGTTTGCTATACTCTTCGGATTTAGTAATAAATTTTCTTGGAGAAAATAATATCTCAAAACTGTCTGACCAACAAATATCGTTTCTGGAAGCAGATATTACATGGGAGGAAATAGAAACAGCATTGCTCTCCCTGGCTATGGGAAAAGCCATGGGGCCTGATGGCCTGCCCCTCGAGTTTTTTAGGATTTTTAGAAATATCTTACAGGAAGATTTATTGACTACATTCCAGGAAGCTCAGAGGGGGCACCCGCCAGCCTCTTGGAATCAATCTATCTTAATGGCATTTCTTAACAAGCAGCAGGTTGCAACATTTAGATCTTGAGTTTATGAAATGGGAGAAAATGCTGGTAAAATTCTAGCTAAGAGAACCAGGGAAAAGGATATCTCTAATAATATCAGTGCTATACAAGATGAAGCAGGAAAGATTCATAACCATCCGGATCAAATTCTAGAGGTATTCCGGCAATTTTACTCTTATCTTTATAAAGATGACGGTTTGCTATACTCTTCGGATTTAGTAATACATTTTCTTGGAGAAAATAATATCTCAAAACTGTCTGACCAACAAATATCGTTTCTGGAAGGAGATATTACATGGGAGGAAATAGAAACAGCATTGCTCTCCCTGGCTATGGGAAAAACCATGGGGCCTGATGGCCTGCCCCTCGAGTTTTTTAGGATTTTTAGAAATATCTTACAGGAAGATTTATTGACTACATTCCATGAAGCTCAGAGGGGGCACCCACCAGCCTCTTGGAATCAATCTATCTTAATGGCATTTGTTAACAAGCATTTACAATGCAATGGTCTCGGCATTGGTAAAATTAGAGCTATTGGCATTGCTCATGACATTATTTTTGTTTATGTTTTTGTTTTTAAAACATTTAAAGAAACGGCATTGTCATGAGCAATGCCAATAGCTCTAACTTTAACAATGCCGAGACCGTTGCATTGTAAATGCTTGTTAACTGGGAAACGTTTTGCTAAAGTTTCCCAACAGTTTTAAGGAATTGTCTTGTATCGGGTTACCAAGTGCGGTTACACAGCCAGGCTAAGCTCCAGGGGGGCAGCAGCGGAACACTGTATGTGGGCACCGAGCATCCCACAGATATCAGTGGAACAACTATGCATACATTATGCAATTTATGTACACCGTGCCTGGAAAATATTCAAAAGTGCTCTGTCACCCGCTCAGCCTTAAAAAAAATTATATTTATGACTACATTTATTGCTAAGAATTAGTTGATAGGTTGTGCATCCTGGAATTTGAGTACACGAATGTTGTCTTTTAGATTTCGAATCACACAGGAACCACGAACATTGAGGTAACGTTTCAGGCTCCTTTATACCATCTGCAATAAATATACATATACATTAATAAGCTTGTTTTTTTATCTTCTATTTTTGGTCTTCTACATAATTGTGCACAGGTGAGGCAAGGCGTGGTTCGGTCGTGCTAGCTTGGTACTATGATTGGCGTTGCTTATTTATTTTAGAGTTTTACACCCGAAGGTATCAGAGCGCTTTACATGTGTTGATTTTCCTTACATCAAAAACACGTGCCCATGGTTTCAAGTCCTCCACTTGCCTTGTTATAAATTTCATATTTAGATGTGTTTTCTTAATTACTGCCAGACGGCTCAGTCCAGTGCTGCCCGACCGCTTTTAAAAGCCGCGCTAAGTTAACACCCAGTTGTGAGGTCTTTTAATAGGGTGCACTTTGGTCTTTGGTGACCCATCGGGACTGGGAGGTGGAGGTGCTAACTTAGGGCTGAGTTTCTCCGGATACATTGGGCTCAGCGCTAACGTTTGCATTGCACTTAAACAGGCTTTAAGTGATAGGCCCATGCCACTCCACAGACATCTTAAAAGGCTTCATCCCGCCCTCCCTTCCTCACATGTTTTACCTCTCTTCGTCGTCCTGCACGTCTTGCACCTTTCTCTCTCCCTCAATAAAAAATAAAAAAAAAATCTTTTACTTTTCTTCTTTAAAAGCGCGGACAATTTACGACGAGAGAAAATGCGCGAATGCCCTTGGACCCGGTTCGCGCTATTTAAATCTGAAAAAAGAGAACAATAGCGCCGTAGTCACATCCTGTGCGCAGACATTTGGCTTGTTAAGGGCTGCGCAGGAAGCCATTGTCATGCAGCGGGGGAGGGCGCGGGGGTCCCGTGAAGGCTGGTCTCCACTGGGGGCATTCAAGGACGGGCCTGCCGCATTCATAGAGCTCTGTCTAGGCCCCTGCTGGGACACCTGCGGCCCCCTTGCATTTATCCACCCAGTTGAGAGCGAGAGCTGCGTCGGAGCAGCTTTACCTTTGGGCTTGAAAAGGAAGTTCTTAGAAGTCAAACAGATCAAGGCAAAAACAAGGCAGAGCAAAAGGCAAGCACACCACTGCCTTTCTCCGAGGCAGAGCAGAAATGCCTCGGAGAAACGCAGCGGCGTTTTCGGATTCGGGGGCGTGTTTTGCTGTTATCTCCTCTTGCCATTGGCTGGAGGAGATAATTAGACTTTCTGAAAAAAACACGCCCCCCGATCCGAAAAGGACGGGGCCTGATCGGAGTGACGGGACCTCTTCTCCAATGGCTGGCCAGCATTGAAGAGGCCAGCCAATGGAGAACAGGGGAGAAGAGGGGCGGGTTCAAGCCCCTCTTTCCAAGTCATTAAATCTCGGATCGAGACTGCGCAAGTGCAGCCTTCGAGCCGAGACCTAAAAAGGACAAGCCACCACTGAACCCAGCATCATTTAGACCAATATCCTTGATAAATGGTGACAGTAAAGTTTTCTCTAAAATACTAGCCATTCGTATGTCAACAGTAATCTCATCTATTGTATCACGATGGCAACATGGCTTTATTCCCAGTAGGGATACGATGGACCATGTTCGAAGAGTCATTGCTATGATGGATTGGGCACAAGCTTCTAAAACGTCATTAGGAATCACCCTGTTGGATGCCGAAAAGGCATTCAACAGGGTGGCCTGGCCGTATCTTTGGGATATTCTGGCTTTGAAAGGCTTTGGTCCAAAAATGATTGTGGCACTGAAAGCTTTATATCAGTTCAGTTTTTAACGTCTTTATTTCGATTTTTCATCATAAAAGACACACATATACACAAAATTACATTGAATACAATTAGTGCGCCGAAGTCATAAAATCATAAATATTTAAATACACATACTAAACAAATCAAAAAGAAACAAGACAAGAAAAGTTAAGGCAAGGCAAATCTAGTTAAAAATCTCAATTAAACATACTTATAAAGACGTCAAAGGGAATTGTATAAACATTTGAGCATATATAAAAAATAGCAGATCGTCAATACTAATAAAATCATAGGCCAAAAAAACAGTGGGATAACACAGTATACCAGTTATTTGGGTCATGATACTATGAGCTGACTGACTTAATCCTTATCAGCCAAGCCCACCCAAGGAATTTGGCCAATCCTATGGTTAGCCATTCAGAAGTGTTGGTTCTCAAGATGTACAATGCTTCACTACTCACTCGGGTGTTTAGTCTAGTACATATAGGTTTCAGCCACTTATTACGTGGTTCACAATAAGCAGTACAGACAAATAAAAAATGACCTAGTGTTTCTTTGCAAACGGTACAACAGGGACAGAAACTTGACTCCAACCTCTGCCAGCCACTAGTAAAAGCCCTCAGAGGCAGTGTACCTACACGGAACTGATGGTATAGTTTCCTATCTAATGTTTTAAGGATAACATCCCAGTATACTTCTTTGTTAGGTACTGTTTTGTGGAGCAAAAACTGGCCTGTCAGATTCATTTTCTCAGAAAGAGCCACAAGTTCCGTTTTTACCATAGACCAAAAGAGAAGTTTAAATTCATTCTTGGTAGGGAAGGTTTGAGAACCCGGCTCCGACCAAAGCAAGGGAAGACCCATTTCGGTAAGAGTGTTCTTAATTAGCTTTAGCCACGGTACGTCACCTGCCCCTTGTTGCATTCTCACATCCTGTAATTCACGGGCAAACATGGCCAGCTCCGGGGTGGACCATATGCGTCTCCATAACGCCACCATCCTATAGAGGGCCTGGTGTTTAATGGTATGCATGCCCATGTCCATCAAAAGTGGAAGGACTGGTGTTGAGGGGGGGAGACTAACTAGGTTTCGAAGGAATTTATTCTGTATCCTATCCAAGACAACCAGGTCCACACATCCCCAAATATCGGCCCCATATAATATGGCTGAGCTGATTTTAGCACTATAAATTTTAAGTGCGGGCAGTACTCTTTTAGTCAGGGAACACCGCTGTACTTTTACTAGACAACCAGTCAGGCGGGCAAATTTCAAACAAAGTGCCGCTACTTGATCTTTCCATTGTAGCCTATAATCCAAGGTAACACCAAGATAAGTCATTACATCAACCTGCTCCAGTCTAGACCCATTCATTAAAACATGGCCCCTCAGTGGCTTTTTCTTAGTCAGGACCATGAACTTGGTTTTATTAATATTGATCTCAAGATCATTCATATTGCAAAAGTCCATGAATTTATTTATTGCTGCCTGTAAACCCTTCTGTGTTTTGGCCAATATGAGAGTATCATCTGCAAAAATTAAAAGAGGGAATTTGGTCCCACCCAGTGAAGGAGCATCAGTGGGGGTGTCTGAGAGGAACTTAACCACCTGATTAATGAAGAGTACAAATAGGGTGGGGGCCAGGACACAACCCTGCCTCACACCGCGAGTTACGGGGAAGGAATCGGTAACCTGGCCCTGGCGACCCCATCTGACTCTTGCAAAGTTACCCTCATGCATCCTGATGGTAAGTTCTAATAGTGCACTAGGGACCCCCATCCTTCTCAATGCTGCCCACATCTTCCCTCTGGGGACCAGATCAAACGCTGATTTGAGGTCCACAAATACAGCGAAGATCTTCCCGTCTCTCAATAACACAGTTTTCCAATAGATCATGACAAATCTTAATATCTGATCAACTGTGCTAATGTGTGCTCTAAAACCCGCCTGCATTGGAGACAGAATATCTACTTCTGACATCCACGAATGGATCTTCCCTAACAGCATTCTGGCTATTACTTTTTGTAGGGCATCGATAAGGCTGATGGGGCGATAATTTCCCGCATCAGATCTATCCCCTTTTTTGTGCACTGGCAGAATCTCAGCCCCTTTCCAGGAGTTTGGGATCCTAGTCCCTCTAGCTATAGCATTTGCTAAGATTAATATGTACGGGACCCAGTGTGTTTGATCGTATTTGAAGAGGTCCGCAGGGATGCAGTCCATGCCGGGGGCTTTGCCATTCTGCACTTGTTTAAGAGCAGAAATAGCTTCAGTTTCAGTGAAAACAATGTGATCAAGTGAGGACACCTCAGACTGCACACTGGCATCTTCCCTAATAGTAGTAAGGGAGATCCGTTCCGTGTGGCTGAACTGTGCCTCATAATGCTTGACCCATTGCTCTGCAGGGACGTGGTTAACTGGAGTATGTAATTCCCCCGCCCCTCCCCATTTCACAACCTCCCAAAATTTTTGTTGGTTAGATGAGGTACTTGCCTGGTATAAATCTAACCAACGCTGATCATCCCATTTGATTTTTGCCTCTTTTAATGCTTTCTTATAATTCACCCTGGCTATTCTTATATCCGGACATGATTTGGATTTAATAGCCCTTAACAGAGAGCTGTGGGCAATACTACAGGTCTTATCATACCATTTCAACCTAGATTGTACTGGGACATTAATTCCTCCTTTTACGGGTTTGATAAAAAAAGACTTAATTTTACTAAAAAGAGACTCATGAATTGTCCCGATTTGGTCAAGTGGGGTTCCAGCCTCAAGTATGGGTACCATCTGTTTTGTAGCCGCTAGGACCTCCATGGCAATCCCGCTAATAATAGCAGCATTGTCTTGGAGCCCAGCCCATCTTACCCTTCTGCAATCATTTGTGAGACCAGCGTCTGCTGTATCAATATTTGTTGCAGAATTCATGCGGAGACCCTCATCCACTGATAATTTTATTACCAGGGGGTTATGATCACTCTCGGATCTAGTGACTATTTCCATGTCCACCAATATTTTCCAAAACTCTATCTTTAACAAAAAATAATCAATGCGGCTCGAGTTTAGGGAGTTATCAAATGTAACTTTTCCCATCTGGTCTGATTTGGTCCTTCCATTCGCTGCACGCAAATCCCATTCAAGGCAAAGACCCAACCACTGCATAACTGCCTCCGTGACTTTTTTAATTGGAGGAATAGACAAAGGGGGAATATTCCAAATCTGATCAATTTCCCCATATCCCCCGCTATCAAGATTAGGAAACGGTTCGAAACAACAGTTGAAATCACCTGCCACCATGACACATTTGTCACTACTAATGTTATTCAGTAGGGAGTCAAGTTCAGCTACCACTCCCGCAGGCTTCCCACCTGGTAACCCTCTAGCATATATGTTGAACAAACAAAGGTCCTGGTTATTTTTACCGGTTAATTTCAACGCTAGGATGTCATTACTCAGAGTAGGGAGTTCCGTGATAGTAATGGCTAAGGATTGTCTAATCCAAATAACTAGACCTCCTGAAGGGCGACCCTTCGGTCCTTTACTAGCTGGTTTGTAGTAATTAAGGTAGCCAACCCGATAAATAGCGTCGGTTGACCAACTTTCCTGCAGGATAATAACATCATGTAAATCCACAAAGGAGCCCCAATCAGCCTCTGACGCTTTCCCCCTTAAGCCCGCTATATTCCAAGACAAGACTGCGAGGGTGTAAGTTGTTCTCTCTGCCATCTTGGCGGTTGGGTTGGCGACAGCCTTAGTGATCGTCTGTCTATGGGTACCTGACAAGAATGTTTCCCTTATTTCCACCCTCTGTGAATTTGCGCTAGACACAGGGACAGTCTCTACCCCAGGGACACTCACATTATTTAAAGAGCAAGTTACTACAGCCCTAGAACGCCCAGTAATCGATTGTTCTACATCATGTCAATCCACACCTTCCAGGCCGGAAAGGGGAGCAAACCGGTTCGCAAGGTGGGGATAAAACATTGGATAGAGCGGAGTGTCAAAATGGAATCTCCCTCTAGACCTGTCCCTTCTTGAGTGATGAAACGGGGTGTGGGATCTATTTGCATATAAAGCTGGATAAAAATAATGCAATAGTAAAGTTTGTACATCCCCAACTCTACCGAATCTTGGTTCCCTGCAAATGTATTCGGCAACCCAAGGCTCTCTAAAGCTAACCACCACACAATCCCCCTCAAGATCTTTCTTACCAAAACCTATCCAATCCACCCTCCTTACATTAAGTATTTCAGGATTTAGGTTAGGAGGGAGTGGCCGGTTTTTATTAAGCCAGAATGTAACCTTATTGTAAAGATCCTCGTCTGTTTCCCTCTTGCCATCTACTAGCGGAGCCACGCCAGTTAAAACAATTGTATAAGGCACTGACTCCGGTGGGAGGTTCACACACTGTTTCTTTGGGATGGGTTTGGCGATGGGCTGAGGACTAATATTTTTGCCCCTAACGGAAGTTGAGTTTTTCTGAACCTGCTGGTTTTTTACAGGCTTTGGCCTTGCAGGGTTCTCTGTAGAAACTGCTTTCTTAGGAGCAGGTACAGTTTTTTGCGGGGCCTTGGGTATAGAGGGTCCCACTTGTGAACTATTACCCCCCGCTTTATTGTTCATCATAATGGTGGGCTTCGGAATGGTTGGGACAGAAGGGGTCGGACCAGCAATTGCTAAGCTGGCGAGGATTCTGTCAGAGGTCGCTATATTATCCTTCACTAGCAGATCTAAGGAATCCATTTTTGTATTTAATAACCTTGTCCTTTCAAAAAGAGGTAAGAGTAGAGATTTGAATAGCAGCTCAATTTTAGCCAAAAATATCTCTTCTGTAATGCTAATCATAGTCTCACCTCCCCCTTGCTGGGCAGTAGTGTTAGTATTGGGTAGCTGTGGGGGGGATGGTGAGGCATTTCCCAACCCCTCAGCTTGTTCCTCCATGTCCGGTAAGTCTACCCTCTTGCGTTTCCCAGGGTTATGAGTGGGTGTTTGTTGTGGATGGGAAAGGGAATCCATTAGTTCAGTACTAATATTGAGATTTGGTGAGTCTGAAAGACCAGAATTATCCCTGGACTGATCTAGGCAAGTGGTCCCGCTATTTGGTAGGTTAACGTGCGCAGTATTAAAAGCATTTTCCTGGTTAGAATCCACTATCTCCACAGTATGAATCTCAGGAGCAGTTACCAACATTACTTCTACATTACTGTCCGAGTTCAACGTGAAAAGTGGGACAGGGGAGACAGCCTCATTGATTTTACCTAGTGAAGACCGCTTGCCAGTAATAATATCAAGCGAGAGGCGTTTTTCAACCAGGGCGATCTCCTTCTCTAATATAGCAGTAGAACGTTTAAAAAACTGATCAATTGTACCAGTAAAAGTACCATTAGAGGTTGAGACCTGAACTTGCCTCTCCTTACCAGACCTTAAGGGCATTTTTGTTGTTCTTATTAAGATACAGCGGGCGGGGATATCACCTACCTCAATACTCAATCAGCGATGCCACTCAGGCCACAGTATTTATCCTTCCAAATATGGGGACTTTAACGTCACTTTAAACACAAACAGTAACAATAATAATTATACCAGTTAATAAGGTTCACAATTACGTAATTAGGAAGAATATGTTAATAATAGGGCCCAGCCCGGCCTCCTCCGGCCCCGGACGGCCACAGACGGTCCCGCCCTTGTCCCGGGCTTCTCCCGGCGTGCTCCCGCGCGCTCCCACGCAGCGGCAGATGCAGACTCCTTTGTGGATGTTGCAGAGGTGGGAGGATTGTTGGGGGCGGGGCGATGAGGGAGAGCGGCCCAGGTGGAGCGGGCGGGGGATGACCAGAGACTCCTGGGAGATGGAGTCCTATCCCTTGTGCTCGCAGCCCTCAGCCCCAGGTACACCCCAGTCAGCTGCTCCCAGGTGTTGGAAAGTGCCTCGCTGCGAAGCGGGACCCGCGCAGCGGGTACCGCGAGGCGTGGAATAAAAAACCGGCAAATGTCCTTTGGAATGCAGGGTCAGCACAAACAAACAGCAATAAGGTCCCACGTAGCAATAAGCACACCTCGCTTAAATCCGTGCTCAGATCTGTTGGGGGCGGGGCGATGAGGGAGAGCGGCCCAGGAGGAGCGGGCGGGGGATGACCAGAGATTCCTGGGAGATGGAGTCCTATCCCTTGCGCTCGCAGCCCTCAGCCCCAGGTACACCCCAGTCAGCTGCTCCCAGGTGTTGGAAAGTGCCTCGCAGCGAAGCGGGACCCGCGTAGCGGGTACCGCGAGGCGTGGAATAAAAAACCGGCAAATGTCCTTTGGAATGCAGGGTCAGCACAAACAAACAGCAATAAGGTCCCACGTAGCAATAAGCACACCTCGCTTAAATCCGTGCTCAGATCTGTTGGGGGCGGGGCGATGAGGGAGAGCGGCCCAGGTGGAGCGGGCGGGGGATGACCAGAGACTCCTGGGAGATGGAGTCCTATCCCTTGTGCTCGCAGCCCTCAGCCCCAGGTACACCCCAGTCAGCTGCTCCCAGGTGTTGGAAAGTGCCTCGCAGCGAAGCGGGACCCGCGCAGCGGGTACCGCGAGGCGTGGAATAAAAAACCGGCAAATGTCCTTTGGAATGCAGGGTCAGCACAAACAAACAGCAATAAGGTCCCACGTAGCAATAAGCACACCTCGCTTAAATCCGTGCTCAGATCTGTTGGGGGCGGGGCGATGAGGGAGAGCGGCCCAGGAGGAGCGGGCGGGGGATGACCAGAGATTCCTGGGAGATGGAGTCCTATCCCTTGTGCTCGCAGCCCTCAGCCCCAGGTACACCCCAGTCAGCTGCTCCCAGGTGTTGGAAAGTGCCTCGCAGCGAAGCGGGACCCGCGTAGCGGGTACCGCGAGGCGTGGAATAAAAAACCGGCAAATGTCCTTTGGAATGCAGGGTCAGCACAAACAAACAGCAATAAGGTCCCACGTAGCAATAAGCACACCTCGCTTAAATCCGTGCTCAGATCTGTTGGGGGCGGGGCGATGAGGGAGAGCGGCCCAGGTGGAGCGGGCGGGGGATGACCAGAGACTCCTGGGAGATGGAGTCCTATCCCTTGTGCTCGCAGCCCTCAGCCCCAGGTACACCCCAATCAGCTGCTCCCAGGTGTTGGAAAGTGCCTCGCAGCGAAGCGGGACCCGCGCAGCGGGTACCGCGAGGCGTGGAATAAAAAACCGGCAAATGTCCTTTGGAATGCAGGGTCAGCACAAACAAACAGCAATAAGGTCCCACGTAGCAATAAGCACACCTCGCTTAAATCCGTGCTCAGATCTGTTGGGGGCGGGGCGATGAGGGAGAGCGGCCCAGGAGGAGCGGGCGGGGGATGACCAGAGATTCCTGGGAGATGGAGTCCTATCCCTTGTGCTCGCAGCCCTCAGCCCCAGGTACACCCCAGTCAGCTGCTCCCAGGTGTTGGAAAGTGCCTCGCAGCGAAGCGGGACCCGCGTAGCGGGTACCGCGAGGCGTGGAATAAAAAACCGGCAAATGTCCTTTGGAATGCAGGGTCAGCACAAACAAACAGCAATAAGGTCCCACGTAGCAATAAGCACACCTCGCTTAAATCCGTGCTCAGATCTGTTCAAAGCTTTATATCAATTTCCAACATCATCTGTAAAACTTGGATCTAATATCTCCAGGTTGTTTGGTATTGTTCGGGGCACCCGTCAAGGATGCCCATCATCTCCGTTACTGTTTTCTATATATATTGATATCTATCTCAATAAGCTAAATCAAGAGCGGGAAATAAAACCAGTGGAGGTAGCAGGTATTCCATACAGGGCATTGGCCTATGCCGATGATGTAGTGGTCCTTACAACAGATATTACAAGTGCAGTGCCCAAGATTGAAGAGATAGCGGCCGAGTTCGGAACCTTCTCGGGCTATAAATTAAATTCTTCAAAGACTCAGATTCTATTTGTTGGTCAGAATCCACCAACACATCTCAATATAGTCTCCACAGCAACGTATCTTGGAATCAAAATTACCACCCCGATCTCTGATATTCCTAAACTTAATTTCATTCCTATTCTTAAAAAAGCTAATATAACACTGGAACGTATTGATCATTTACATCTGTCCTTGCATGGCAGGAATAATGTTTTAAAAATGTTAATCCTTCCCCGGTTTCTGTATCTTTTTCGAACAATACCCCGGAGTTTCCTATAGAATTCTTTAAACAAATGGAAAGAATGGTGGGGAGATATCTATGGGGATATAAACGTCATCGCAGAGCTTTTAAAAAGCTGATTCTCCCAAAGGCTAGAGGAGGATGGAATACTCCACACTTCCTATTTTACTATCTAGCATCAATATTGCAATTTATTAATCCCCTAATTATTGGTTCCAAAGCTCCAATTAATGACGCACATTCTCCTTCTATATATGAATTCTTTTTGGGGGTCGAAGCCCGTAGTTGTCCTATAAAGAGTATAGAACCGAGTTATTATAAGAAAATTAAATTCAAGACTGTAATTGCTGCATATCGGGCATGGAAAATTATTAAAAGGTATGTGGAGATTCCAAAAATCTTGATATATACTCCTCTTATATCTAAACATATCTTTGCATCCATTTTTAGGGATCAAATCATGAAAAAATGGAGCAACCCAGGAATTAATTAATTAGGCGATCTATGGGATAATCATGATATGATTTCTTTTCAAAGTCTTCAAATTAAATTTAATATTCCAAAATCTGATTATTTTAAATATTTTCAGCTGCATAGTTATCTTAAAACTTTATCACCTCTTGAGTGTTCAGGGTTAAAGAAAATATCCTTGATTGAGTCTTTATATATTAAAAGAAAGATTGGCTTTTTTTTATAACCAATTGATTAAATTTTGTACGGATGATATCCCCTTAGTACAAGATCGATGGGCACATAAGCTGGGCATGACAAATGTGTTGGTTGAAGAGTCCATTCAGATGGCTAACGCCATCTTATTAACAGGTAGATCGCGCACCCAGCATTACATGGTTTTATTTGATCTATATCATACTCCGGAAAAACTCTTCAAATGGGGTGCAACATCTGGGACGGCTTGCAAGAGATGCTCTTTGGAAGCAGCTGACGCATGTCACATGTTTTTTCACTGCCCATGTCTTTCATTAATAATCACTGAAATACAAACATTTTTGTCTGAAATTTTTGATAGTAATATTATTTTAACTGCAGAATTGGTACTTATAGGGATTTCATCTGACAATATGGATGGTGATAGGAAAAAGCTGATGTTTATTTGTATGTCTCTTTTTCGTGCTTGCATTACTCAGGACTGGATAAAATCAGATCCTCCGCTATTTTATATATGGAGGGCACGCATCTGGCTAAGTATAATTTGGAGCCCAGAAAAAAACAACAGAATATACTCTACCCCTATGATTGAAAAATGTACAGTGTATCATATATCTAACTCCAAAAAGGATGACACTCAAATTGGATAAAGAAAATGTGGCAAACAAACACATAAAGTCACCATGGAGAAGAATGCAGAGGCAGAAAGACACAAAACAATCAATATAGCAAAAATATTTTTTCCTTTTTTTTGGACTATAAATTTATTTCATTTGTTGATGTCACATTTTTATAATACATAGATAAAAAGTCTTTTTAGTGGATACTTCCACCGAAAATAATCACATTGGATAAATCATGTAATATTTTAGTACAGAAATGGAAAAATTCAGCAGCGCACAAAAATTACTAAAAATTAGTACAGAGAGGGATATGACACAAAATGAAAGAAATGAATCAATAAATAACAGGTTCCCAAACCAGGGGAGAGAGGAAAAGGGAATGTTTTTGATCAAACATACATACACTCAAATGCAAACAGCTCACAATCATACAACATTACATAGTTCGTTCAAAAAAGACCAAAGACACTCATGGGCCCAATCCAGGGACATGGGATGGAAGATCCCAGGATACTTTGATGGTTGATCAAAGTATGCAGATAAAATCAATGGGGGTATGGCAGGCCCAATAAACAATGCCGACGCGCGTTTCGGTGAGACAACTCCTAATCAGGAGTACCACCTTCTTCAGGGCGTAACAGACCGACCCCCACAGGCTGGGACCTGCGTAGAGATCACGAGAGGAAGAGGGAAACATTTTTTTCCTTGCGGTAGTATTCTAGAACAAAATCCTCCAATTCCGAGTCGAGGAAAGACAAAAACAGATTTGATACCTAGATTCCACGGGGGCTAAACATAGCGGGAGTACATCTACCCGTTAGATATAGACAAAGAAGCGATTAGATTCTGTCCCTGTTTCTCCCGTTTCTATTTCCGGTCCAATCATCAAGGAAAAGTTCCAAAGGCGGTTCTCGTAGAACCTGGGTCCGGAAAAGCCTTCCCGTGGTACGCACTCCAACAGGCAAACACTATCCGGATAACAGAAGCGTTTTCAAGGCAGCAAGACCTAGAAGGTCAGATCGCTTAATGATTAGGTCCGACGTCAAAGCTCGATTAGCCAAGGTCCAAATAATACGAATCTCGCGAGGAAGTATAATTTGGAACATGCTATTTATGCGGTGAAAGGCCGTAATAGAAGACTTCAGGGGGAAAAAATATGGGCCCCTGTGTTGCAATGGATTCAGGGAGAATTGGGTGTTTAAAATGTCTTGGTAATTGATATGGTCTTTGTGCTTCTCTGGATAATGCATTATATTGATATATGTTTTGTTTATAATTGTCTATTTTTGAACTGACTATATTCTGTATCTGATTTGCTTGTAATAAAATTAATAAAATTTAAAAAAAAAAAAAAAAAAAAAGGTTCATATGGAAAATTAAAAAGAAACCAGTAGAGAAGTTTTGAAACCTAAAAGAATCAAGGAAATATTCTAATTTATTCTTTACATGTATTTATGTGTGCAGCAACAAAATTATAGACACAACAGCACTAGGAAGAGGAAGAAGCAGGGAGTGGGGAGTGGGGGGAGATGGGTAGAATGGCACACATGCACAATTAAGTACAACACACATATAGACTAACAATGGCCAAAATGAAACACACCAACAAGCAGCACAAGTCACACAACCCGCCAACATCACACCACTGAACGTGCATAGAAGTGAAATCCATGCTGCATTCATACAGGATGTGTACAAAGGCCAGTCGTTGGTGTTGTGGGATGTCTGCGACCGTGGTCATCATGGATGAGATGCCCAGCATGTGGCACATGGTCGAGTTCACTGTGTGTTATGTTGCCAAACGGCTGCACCTCCCTCCCACGAGCCCCCACACTTTTGTACGGTGCGCTGTTGTATCTCGTGCACTCATACGGCACACCATTGTAATGCCTATTTGCGCATGTCCTGCTACATTCCAACTACAACATCACAGTGCCGTTTGGAGGTGGTGCATGCCAGTTTACAACATCAACTGCTGCGGCTCTTGTAGCAGGCCACACCAGAACACAGAGACACATTTACCGCACTTCCTGTACACGGACATGTTCGAGACACCCCGTTCCCCTTGCCGGATAGGCACACCCCTGCACTGACCTGTGAACCCCAGACCAGCACACGCCAGTTGTGCATGCAGGAGGATGAGTGCGTAGCTACACATCCAGGCTCACTGCCAATGCTGAGGTGACAGCACACTGTGATGTTGCAGGGCTCGTGCCTATCATGCTAAGACAATGACCACAGGGACACACTTACTAAGATGTGGGTTTGGGGGGCATTGGCGGTCCAGGAGTTGTTGAGATGAGTCTTCTGGCCGTCGTGGGTATCCCTGTATCATGCTCATTGACTCTATGGTACCTGTGGGTGTTCTGGTGTGGCTCTTGGCTGTGTTCCCTTTCATGGTGCAGGTAGTTGTCCTGCTTAACACCAGCAGAAAGCAGGTGTTAAATCCCTGGTGCTAACGTGTCTTATTGCCGGAATTTGTTTCGCATTGCAATTGGTGTGAAAGTTGTGATGTGATTTTTTCCGTGCGCAGAACAATATATACGGACTGAGCAGTGTATCTCATCAAGATCCAGCACCTGACGCACTATTCCCAATCAATATAAATACAATGAGATTTCTTAATAGATTTTGTGTGTACATTGTAAGTGCAGCCAATACCTCAGTGCAATTCAATACAGGATTTTAGTATTTAGAATAAATCGGAAAGGTGCACCTCGTGTCTTTTTGCACGGGAACGGCTACTCTCCAATTCATTATCAGCACTTTAACGGAAGTAAAGTTGAGATAAATCTAACACACTATTCAGAAGTTGGTGCAAACTGCAGATATCACCAGTATTCCAGCGATAAGTGCCCCAAAATTAAACACCATGGTGGACTCCATCAAATAACAGTAATAAGAACAAGAAAGAGTCACACAGCAGTTAAGAGAACAATCAAAAACTTTATTAATTTTTTTTTCAAACTTTATTTTTTATAATAATAAATATATAAACGAAAAACTATTTTCAAACTTTATTTTTTTATTAACATATATATGAACAATAAACTAATAAACAAAATGTAACAACAATAATAAAAAACAACAAGGCGGAACACTACTGTGGGGACAATGGATGTCGATGACAGACCTGGAAAATAAGAAAGATAGTTAAAAAAACAACAACATGGTATTCTCAACAAAATACCACAAGAAACAAATCACAGATATATAAAATGCATACAGCTAACAAAATTTTATAAGTTTAACTTCCAAAAACTGTAAATGTTGCCGCTTTAAAATATTTACCGAATCTGAAGAAAATGTTTTGCAGAAGGCACCACACTAACAACGTTTTTCTTCAGTGGTGAGGAAATGTTTTACTTTTTCCAAGGAGCAAACAAAGACCAATGCCACCTTCGTCACTCGCAAGATTTGCCAAAGAGTTCTGTTACGAGGAGATCCTAACAAAAAAATACTCGTGCGGCACAGCAAGTATGATGAAACACCTAAGGTCCCTTCATCCAAACAATCTTGTACGAGAAGAGTGCAAACAGATGAGAAACACTCCTGTTCTGTATCTGTAAAAAAGAATCACAAATAAATGTATATTAATAACTTTCAAATTTATACTATTCCATTACTGTACAAACACATTTTATATAAAAACTGACTATGAAACTATAGCCCTGAACCACAAGTGTGACGATCATTAAAGCACTATATGCATAGTGCATACTACTTTGAAGCAGTTCATGCCCTAAAGCTTACCTCACTAAAAGACTACATGCTAACTGACTAAATGATTACAGTACTATAAGGAGACACACTGGGTGACTCACAGGGTGTTTGCTAGAAGAGTATGAATGCTAACTAGGGAATAGAAGGTGTGAAACACAACTGTGTAGGTGATTAGAGGACTGCATCCATACTGCATAGGCATTTAAAGCAGTCCATGTGCTAAGGCCTGGCTCACTGCATGACTACTTGGGTACTGACTGAATGATTATCGTACAGCAAGGAGAGTGCCTAGGTGAATTTATAAGTGCTAGGCTTTTCGCACAGGGAATAGATTAGTACTTGGTACTGAATGGGTCACTAGAGGAGTGCAAAGGCAGTGACAAGTGCTGGACTGTATGGATACTGACTAGGAAATTGAAAGTGTGAAAGACAAGTGTCTAGGTGGTTAGAAGACTGCATGCATAGTGCATAGGGGTTTGAAGCAGTCCATGTGCTAAGGCCTGGCTCAGTGTATGAATACTTAGGCACTGACTGAATGATTAGAGTACTGCAAAGATAGTATCTTGGTGAATTTATAAGTGTGTGGGTTTTAGCACAGTGAATGGATTAGTACATGGTGCTGAATGGGTCACTAGAGGACTGCAAAGAAAGTGACGGGGAATTTCCTGGAAGTGTATGGATACTGACTAGGGAATTGAAGGTGTGAAAGACAATTGTGTAGGTGGTTAGAGGACTGCATACATAGAGGATAAGGGCTTGAAGCAGTCCATATACTAAGGCCTGGGTCACTGGATGAGTACTTGGGTACTGACTGAATGATTAGAATACTGCAAGGAGAGTGCCTGGGTGAATTTATTAGGGTTTGGCGCTGTGAATGGATTAGTACATGATGCTGAATGGGTCACTAGAGGAGTGCGACGGCAGTGACAGGGTGTTTGCTGGAAGTGAACGGATACTGACTGGGGAATTGAAGGTGTGAAAGACAAGTGTGTAGGTGGTTAGAGGACTGCATGCATAGTGGATATGGGTTTGACGTAGTCCATGTGCTAAGACCTGGCTCAGTGCATGAATACTTAGGCAGTGACCAATCATTAGAGTACTGGAAATAGAGTGTCTCATTCACCATTCACTACTCTGGAAGAGTTAATGGTACTGCACACAATCTACATATTTAAGTACACCACATCAGTGTCAAAGCATGACTCATTTAATCAACGCATAAGCAAAGACTGGATTATAATCCTACTAAAACTTCACAACATGACAGGTTTTAAAACAGTTATCTGTCAGCAAATACATGATGTTACCAAATGCTTCTCTCACAGTGATCCCAAATACACACTAACTCACAGTGTGATTCTAGACAAGCTCCACTATCCCTATGAGTTTACCAAAACTCATTCACTACAGTGCAAGTGGTAAGGGAACTGCACACAATCTACGTATTTCACAACTGCAATTTACTGTCAATGCCTGACTCATATAATGAAAGCATAAGCCATAACTGTCTTCTAATGCTACTAAAACTTGACAACATGACATGTTTTACAACACTTATCTATCAGCAAATACACGATGTTACCAAACACTTCTCTCACAGTGGTTCCCAAATACACACAGACACACAGTGTGATTCTAGACAAACAACATTATCCCTAGCAGCTTACCAAAACTCATTCACTACAGCGGAAGTGGTAAGGGAACTGCACACAATCTACATATTTCACGACTGCACTTTAGTGTCAATGCCTGACTCATTTAATCAATGCATAAGCAATGAATGGCTTCTAATGCTACTAAAACTTGACAACATGACAAGTTTTAAAACAGTTTTCTGTCAGCAAATACACGATGTTACCAAACGCTTCTTTCACAGTTGTTCCCAAATGCACAAAAACTCACAGTGTGATTCTAGACAAGCACCAGTATCCCTAGGAGTTTAACAAAACTCATTCACTACACTGGAAGTGATAAGGGAACTGCACACAATCTACATATTTCACGACTGCAATTTACTGTCAATGCCTGACTCATATAATGAAAGCATAAGCCATAACTGTCTTCTAATGCTACTAAAACTTGACAACATGACAGGTTTTAAAACAGTTATCTGTCAGCAAATACACAATGTTACCAAATGCTTCTCTCACAATCCTTACCCTAATGCACTCAGACTCACAGTGTGATTTTAGACAAGCAACACTATCCTAGGAGTTTACCAAAACTAATTCACTAGTCTGGAAGAGTTAATGGTACTGCACACAATCTACATATTTAAGTACAGCACATCAGTGTCAAAGCATGATTCATTTAATCGACATATAAGCAAAGACTGGATTCTAATGCTACTAAAACTTCACAACATGACAGATTTTAAAACAGTTATCTGTCAGCAAATACATGATGTTATCAAATGATTCTCTCACAATGATCCCCAAATACATACTAACTCACAGTGTGATTCTAGACAAGCACCACTATTCCTATGAGCTTACCAAAACTCATTCACTACAGTGCAAGTGGTAAGGGAACTGCACACAATCTACATATTTCACGACTGCAATTTACTGTCAATGCCTCACTCATTTAATGAAAGCATAAGCTATAACTGTCTTCTAATGCTACTAAAACTTGACAACCTGACTGGTTTTAAAACAGTTATCTGTCAGCAAATACACGATATTACCAAATGCTTCTCTCACAGTGGTTCCCAAATGCACACAGACTCACTGTGTGATTCTAGACAAACAACTAGGCCTGGGCAGTAAATTCCGTTCCGTTCGCGGAATTTGCGGAATTTGGGTAATTTCGCGTTCCGCGGAGAACGCGAAATTGCCCAAAAATCTGCGTTCCGCGACTTCGCGAATTTTTTTGCTTGTTCGCGTTCTCAATATGCGTGTTCGCGAGATATCTCACCCCGAGCACGCAAACAGCGATCGCGAACAGGAAAAATGTATAGCGAACAAGCAATTCCGCGTGTTCGCGGAATTTCTGCGTGTTCGCGGAGATTTTTTACCGTTTCGCAAAGATTTGCGTAACGCGATTACGCAAATTCCGCCCACCCCTACAAACAACACTAGCCCTTGCACTATATCAAAACACACCTAGAAGTAGTACTAAATTTTAGTATAGAAACATAACATAACTCATTTCACAAATTCATAAACAATGACTGTTTTCTAATTCTACCAAAATATAAAAACTGCACAGTTATCTGTCTACAAACACATGAAAAACACAAATGCCTATCACAGAATGGTTTCTACATGCACACACATTGGTGCCAATTACGATCCGGTAAAAACCGGGTACGAACCGTCGGACGGAGCATATTCTCCGTCCGACGCGTACCCGGTCGTCAAAATTTACAAACATGGAATTACGATTCACACGGGAACACCATTTCCGTACGAATCGTAAAAAACCCCGACCGAACAAAATAAACCTACAAATGCGATCCGGGAAAGCGCCGACCTGACGTCGGGACGCTCGCAGCCTGCCATTCACGAACCAGGAATTACGATTCGCACCGACGTCATCCCGCACGGTGAATATTTTCCGGCTGCCAAAAACTGCCGGGAAATCAGGACGACGCGAACAAGGACTACCAGTACGCGACGGACAGACAGGACGACGCAAACAAGGAGGACCAGTACGCGACGGACAGACAGGACGACGCGAACAAGGAGTACCAGTACGCGACGGACAGACAGGACGACGCGATCAAGGAGGACCAGTACGCGACCGACAGACAGGACGACGCGAACAAGGAGGACCCATACGCGACGGACAGACATGGACCCGAACCTACGTGTCATCCCGGCCCTCATAGCAGTCGACCTCCTCTACAGGTTCGGACGCAGAGGCCGCAGAAGGTCAGAACAACTAAGGGAGGGGGGAAAGTGGGGTGGGGTGGGGGTGGCAGGACCAGGGCAGGCCACAAACCCCCCACCAAAGTCACACAGCACACATGCCCTGGACATACCTGACTCCCATGCCCTGGTCACTACGAGGGGGTGGGGGCGTGTCCAGCTAAGCCAGCGACCGCCACAACGGAAGTCCGTCACGACGCGAACCGACAACACAACCAGACAGGTACGTCCCGTACCCACGCCTGAAGAGCGTGGGTACGAGTCGTACCACGCCCACACCCACGTCACCCCAACAATGGCGGGACGGCTCGTACCCACGTGGCAAAGGCCTGGGTACGGCCCGCACAAGCATCACATAGCGTGGGGACGGATATGTACGGACCCTACCCCCACCCCGTATGCATGGAGCGTACCCCCACCCCAACAGTGTAAGTACGACACGTACCCACACCCGCGTACGTATGGAGCGTACCCCCACTCCAACAGTGTAAGTACGACCCGTACCCCCACCCGCGGACATATGGAGCGTACCCCCACCCCAACAGTGTAAGTAAGACACGTACCCTCACCCGCGTACGTATGGAGCGTACCCCCACCCCAACAGTGTAAGTACGACCCGTACCCACACCCGCGTACGTATGGAGCGTACCCCCACCCCAACAGTGTAAGTACGACACGTACCAACACCCGCATACGTATGGAGCGTACCCCCACCCCAACAGTGTAAGTACGACCCGTACCCCTACCCGCGTACGTATGGAGCGTACCCCCACCCCAACAGTGTAAGTACGACACGTACCCCCACCCGCGTACGTATGGAGCGTACCCCCACCCCAACAGTGTAAGTACGACCCGCACCCACACCCGCGTACGTATGGAGCGTACCCCCACCCCAACAGTGTAAGTAAGACCCGTACCCACACCCGCGTACGTATGGAGCGTACCCCCACCCCAACAGTGTAAGTACGACACGTACCCCCACCCGCGTACGTATGGAGCGTACCACCACCCCAACAGTGTAAGTAAGACACGTACCCTCACCTCGAATGCATGGAGCGTAGCCCTACCCCAACAGTGTAAGTACGACCCGTACCCCCACCCGCGTACGTATGGAGCGTACCCCCACCCCAACAGTGTAAGTACGACACGTACCCACACCCGCGTACGTATGGAGCGTACCCCCACTCCAACAGTGTAAGTACGACCCGTACCCCCACCCGCGGACATATGGAGCGTACCCCCACCCCAACAGTGTAAGTAAGACACGTACCCTCACCCGCATACGTATGGAGCGTACCCCCACCCCAACAGTGTAAGTACGACCCGTACCCACACCCGCGTACGTATGGAGCGTACCCCCACCCCAACAGTGTAAGTACGACACGTACCAACACCCGCATACGTATGGAGCGTACCCCCACCCCAACAGTGTAAGTACGACCCGTACCCCTACCCGCGTACGTATGGAGCGTACCCCCACCCCAACAGTGTAAGTACGACACGTACCCCCACCCGCGTACGTATGGAGCGTACCCCCACCCCAACAGTGTAAGTACGACCCGCACCCACACCCGCGTACGTATGGAGCGTACCCCCACCCCAACAGTGTAAGTAAGACCCGTACCCACACCCGCGTACGTATGGAGCGTACCCCCACCCCAACAGTGTAAGTACGACACGTACCCCCACCCGCGTACGTATGGAGCGTACCACCACCCCAACAGTGTAAGTAAGACACGTACCCTCACCTCGAATGCATGGAGCGTAGCCCCACCCCAACAGTGTAAGTACGACCCGTACCCCCACCCGCGTACGTATGGAGCGTACCCCCACCCCAACAGTGTAAGTAAGACACGTACCCTCACCTCGAATGCATGGAGCGTAGCCCCACCCCAACAGTGTAAGTACGACACGTACCCCCACCTCGAATGCATGGAGCGTACCCACATCCGTGTATGTCATGAGCGTACATATTGTGAAATTGGAGAGGTGTGTGCAGAGTCCTCCCAGCAGTGCCCAGAGGCAGGAGGGGTGTGTGCAGAGTCCTCCCAGCAGTGCCCAGAGGCAGGAGGGGTGTGTGCAGAGTCCTCCCAGCAGTGCCCAGAGGCAGGAGGGGTGGGGGCAGAGTCCTCCCAGCAGTGCCCAGAGACAGGAGGGGTGGGGGCAGAGTCCTCCCAGCAGTGCCCTGAGACAGGAGGGGTGGGTGCAGAGTCCTCCCAGCAGTGCCCAGAGACAGGAGGGGTGTGTGCAGAGTCCTCCCAGCAGTGCCCAGAGACAGGAGGGGTGGGTGCCTAACACTCCCAGCAGTGCCCAGAGACAGGAGGGGTGGGGGCAGAGTCCTCCCAGCAGTGCCCTGAGACAGGAGGGGTGGGTGCAGAGTCCTCCCAGCAGTGCCCAGAGGCAGGAGGGGTGTGTGCAGAGTCCTCCCAGCAGTGCCCAGAGACAGGAGGGGTGTGTGCAGAGTCCTCCCAGCAGTGCCCAGAGACAGGAGGGGTGGGTGCCTAACACTCCCAGCAGTGCCCAGAGACAGGAGGGGTGGGGGCGGAGTCCTCCCAGCAGTGCCCTGAGACAGGAGGGGTGGGTGCAGAGTCCTCCCAGCAGTGCCCAGAGGCAGGAGGGGTGTGTGCAGAGTCCTCCCAGCAGTGCCCAGAGGCAGGAGGGGTGTGTGCAGAGTCCTCCCAGCAGTGCCCAGAGGCAGGAGGGGTGTGTGCAGAGTCCTCCCAGCAGTGCCCAGAGGCAGGAGGGGTGGGTGCAGAGTCCTCCCAGCAGTGCCCTGAGACAGGAGGGGTGGGTGCAGAGTCCTCCCAGCAGTGCCCAGAGACAGGAGGGGTGGATGCAGAGTCCTCCCAGCAGTGCCCTGAGACAGGAGGGGTGTGTGCAGAGTCCTCCCAGCAGTGCCCAGAGACAGGACGGGTGGGTGCCTAACACTCCCAGCAGTGCCCAGACACAGGAGGGGTGGGTGCAGAGTCCTCCCAGCAGTGCCCAGAGACAGGAGGGGTGGGGGCCTATCACTCCCAGCAGTGCCCAGACACAGGAGGGGTGTGTGCAGAGTCCTCCCAGCAGTGCCCAGAGACAGGAGGGGTGGGTGCCTAACACTCCCAGCAGTGCCCAGAGACAGGAGGGGTGGGGGCAGAGTCCTCCCAGCAGTGCCCAGAGACAGGAGGGGTGGGTGCAGAGTCCTCCCAGCAGTGCCCTGAGACAGGAGGGGTGGGTGCAGAGTCCTCCCAGCAGTGCCCAGAGACAGGAGGGGTGGGGGCAGAGTCCTCCCTGCAGTGCCCTGAGACAGGAGGGGTGGGTGCAGAGTCCTCCCAGCAGTGCCCAGAGACAGGAGGGGTGGGGGCCTATCACTCCCAGCAGTGCCCAGACACAGGAGGGGTGTGTGCAGAGTCCTCCCAGCAGTGCCCAGAGACAGGAGGGGTGGGTGCCTAACACTCCCAGCAGTGCCCAGAGACAGGAGGGGTGGGGGCAGAGTCCTCCCAGCAGTGCCCTGAGACAGGAGGGGTGGGGGCAGAGTCCTCCCAGCAGTGCCCTGAGACAGGAGGGGTGGGTGCAGAGTCCTCCCAGCAGTGCCCAGAGACAGGAGGGGTGGGTGCAGAGTCCTCCCAGCAGTGCCCAGAGGCAGGAGGGGTGGGTGCAGAGTCCTCCCAGCAGTGCCCTGAGACAGGAGGGGTGGGGTAGAGTCCTCCCAGCAGTGCCCTGAGACAGGAGGGGTGGGTGCAGAGTCCTCCCAGCAGTGCCCAGAGTCAGGAGGGGTGGGTGCAGAGTCCTCCCAGCAGTGCCCTGAGACAGGAGGGGTGTGTGCAGAGTCCTCCCAGCAGTGCCCAGAGACAGGAGGGGTGGGTGCCTAACACTCCCAGCAGTGCCCAGACACAGGAGGGGTGGGTGCAGAGTCCTCCCAGCAGTGCCCAGAGACAGGAGGGGTGGGGGCCTGTCACTCCCAGCAGTGCCCAGACACAGGAGGGGTGTGTGCAGAGTCCTCCCAGCAGTGCCCAGAGACAGGAGGGGTGGGTGCCTAACACTCCCAGCAGTGCCCAGAGACAGGAGGGGTGTGTGCAGAGTCCTCCCAGCAGTGCCCTGAGACAGGAGGGGTGGGTGCAGAGTCCTCCCAGCAGTGCCCAGAGACAGGAGGGGTGGGTGCAGAGTCCTCCCAGCAGTGCCCTGAGACAGGAGGGGTGGGTGCAGAGTCCTCCCAGCAGTGCCCAGAGACAGGAGGGGTGGGTGCAGAGTCCTCCCAGCAGTGCCCTGAGACAGGAGGGGTGTGTGCAGAGTCCTCCCAGCAGTGCCCAGAGACAGGACGGGTGGGTGCCTAACACTCCCAGCAGTGCCCAGACACAGGAGGGGTGGGTGCAGAGTCCTCCCAGCAGTGCCCAGAGACAGGAGGGGTGGGGGCCTATCACTCCCAGCAGTGCCCAGACACAGGAGGGGTGTGTGCAGAGTCCTCCCAGCAGTGCCCAGAGACAGGAGGGGTGGGTGCCTAACACTCCCAGCAGTGCCCAGAGACAGGAGGGGTGGGGGCAGAGTCCTCCCAGCAGTGCCCAGAGACAGGAGGGGTGGGTGCAGAGTCCTCCCAGCAGTGCCCTGAGACAGGAGGGGTGGGTGCAGAGTCCTCCCAGCAGTGCCCAGAGACAGGAGGGGTGGGGGCAGAGTCCTCCCTGCAGTGCCCTGAGACAGGAGGGGTGGGTGCAGAGTCCTCCCAGCAGTGCCCAGAGACAGGAGGGGTGGGGGCCTATCACTCCCAGCAGTGCCCAGACACAGGAGGGGTGTGTGCAGAGTCCTCCCAGCAGTGCCCAGAGACAGGAGGGGTGGGTGCCTAACACTCCCAGCAGTGCCCAGAGACAGGAGGGGTGGGGGCAGAGTCCTCCCAGCAGTGCCCTGAGACAGGAGGGGTGGGGGCAGAGTCCTCCCAGCAGTGCCCTGAGACAGGAGGGGTGGGTGCAGAGTCCTCCCAGCAGTGCCCAGAGACAGGAGGGGTGGGTGCAGAGTCCTCCCAGCAGTGCCCAGAGGCAGGAGGGGTGGGTGCAGAGTCCTCCCAGCAGTGCCCTGAGACAGGAGGGGTGGGGTAGAGTCCTCCCAGCAGTGCCCTGAGACAGGAGGGGTGGGTGCAGAGTCCTCCCAGCAGTGCCCAGAGTCAGGAGGGGTGGGTGCAGAGTCCTCCCAGCAGTGCCCTGAGACAGGAGGGGTGTGTGCAGAGTCCTCCCAGCAGTGCCCAGAGACAGGAGGGGTGGGTGCCTAACACTCCCAGCAGTGCCCAGACACAGGAGGGGTGGGTGCAGAGTCCTCCCAGCAGTGCCCAGAGACAGGAGGGGTGGGGGCCTGTCACTCCCAGCAGTGCCCAGACACAGGAGGGGTGTGTGCAGAGTCCTCCCAGCAGTGCCCAGAGACAGGAGGGGTGGGTGCCTAACACTCCCAGCAGTGCCCAGAGACAGGAGGGGTGGGGGCAGAGTCCTCCCAGCAGTGCCCTGAGACAGGAGGGGTGGGTGCAGAGTCCTCCCAGCAGTGCCCAGAGACAGGAGGGGTGGGTGCAGAGTCCTCCCAGCAGTGCCCTGAGACAGGAGGGGTGGGTGCAGAGTCCTCCCAGCAGTGCCCAGAGACAGGAGGGGTGGGTGCAGAGTCCTCCCAGCAGTGCCCTGAGACAGGAGGGGTGGGTGCAGAGTCCTCCCAGCAGTGCCCAGAGACAGGAGGGGTGGGGGAAGAGTCCTCCCAGCAGTGCCCTGAGACAGGAGGGGTGGGTGCAGAGTCCTCCCAGCAGTGCCCAGAGACAGGAGGGGTGGGTGCCTAACACTCCCAGCAGTGCCCAGAGACAGGAGGGGTGGGGGCAGAGTCCTCCCAGCAGTGCCCTGAGACAGGAGGGGTGGGTGCACAGTCCTCCCAGCAGTGCCCAGAGACAGGAGGGGTGGGTGCAGAGTCCTCCCAGCAGTGCCCTGAGACAGGAGGGGTGGGTGCAGAGTCCTCCCAGCAGTGCCCAGAGACAGGAGGGGTGGGGGCAGAGTCCTCCCAGCAGTGCCCTGAGACAGGAGGGGTGGGTGCAGAGTCCTCCCAGCAGTGCCCAGAGACAGGAGGGGTGGGTGCAGAGTCCTCCCAGCAGTGCCCATGGAACGCAAAGGGTGGAGTAGTCACAGATACCATGCCCACAAATGTCAGTCAGGTGCACAAAGACCCTGCAGTACATGTACCACATGTGTGCGAGGCTGGGAGTATACGCATGCATAGCGCAGAAAAGAAAACATGTACACATGAAGTCATGTCAATAGGCCACATACACAAGTACAATGACTACCAAGGATGCCACGAATGATGCAGGTGGAGACCTCGCTCAGCATGCATGTGCAAAGGTGAAGGACTACGTCACACACCCAGCTAATGGACACACAGCTCTGTGCCAAAGTCAGGGGACACCCTGCAGGGAAGAAGTCAGGGTACACAGAGGAAAGAATACACCTTGGGACAATTGCAACATGCAGCAACTGCTTACATGAATGGAGAAAGGTAGCTAACACCGTGTGATGGCACACAGATCCCAGGGTCCCCCCTATGAGCAGCACACTACTACATTTCCCACATACCCAACACATGACCAACACCCACAACCATGTAGCAGCCCCACCAACAGCAATGCCAGTAATGCAGGAGTGTTCCAAGGGCAAAAAATAAATAGCTTTATTCAGCATGAGCAAAAAACTAGTATGACGTAAGTCCAATATTAACAAAGGCCATAGGGCAGTCCAGGAGTCCCAGCTGGATGGGGGACACAGTGGGATGCGTGTCCCCTAGCTTGCCTGCACAGTTACAATCCGTTGTCTTCCACAGGGGTCAGGGCATCATGTGGGGGGGAAGAAACAGGCACTGCAGGGACAGGAGGGTGAAGGGTAGGCGTCGTGGGTGCAGGGATGGAGGACTCCACCACATGGGGTGGGGCAGGGCCAAAGGCGGAGGCCAGGATCTCGCTGCACACCTTAGCAAGGTCCTCCAGGGACTCCCCTGCACCCGAAGGAACCACAGGCCCCAAGGAGGGGGGGGGGTCAGAGGGATGGGTCGCAGCGCCACTGGGGGAGGGTGTGGACAGGGGGAGGGACTCAACCACCCTGACCGAGGACTTCCTTGACCGCTTGCGTGGTGGCGTCACTGTGGGGCTCAGGGACAGAGCGGCCATGAAGGAGTCTTTGGGGGAGACGTGGCCAGGAGAGCTGAGGGGAGGGGATTTGGAGGGAGTGGATTGGGTGGAATGCGGACTCCCACTCTGGCTGCGTGTCACACGTTTGCCCCCCGACCCAGTGGGTGTGCCTACTGCACCCTGTGTGTGCGTGTCAGGAGGTGTGTGGCGGACCTTCCCTGCTGGTGTGGTGCCTGTGTCTGTTGTGGTGGGTGCATGCTTACGCCTGGGTGTATGTGGGACAGGCATGGGAGTGGGAATTGTGGAAGGAGCAGGGGTCGGGGGTGGGACGTAGCGCTGCAGGAGACCCACTGCTGCAGTCAGTGTGGAGTCTATGGACCTCAGCAAGTTGTGTTGGTCAGCCTGCGATGAATGAATGCCCTCCAAGTATGCCTCCATGTTGTTGAGGACCTGGCTGTGGCCATGGAGGACATTAAGGATCGCAGTCTGACCAATCTGCAACTGCCGCTGGATGTCCACAGACTCAGCATTGGCGGCAGCAGTGGAGACAGGGGCAGGGGGTGCGGTGCCTGGCAGGAAGGAGACATGTGGTGACCGGGCATGTTGGGAAGGGACACGAGCACGTGGGAGGTGGCTGATGCCAATGGAGGGGGCGGTGCCAGATGTAGGGCTGCTGTCAGATGGTGGTGCAGCCACCGCCCACTCGGAGAGATCATCCTCGGACCCGTCAGCTTCATACTCTGTTGTGCCAGTCGACAGGTCCCCGGGTTCACTCTCCTCCGCATCAGTCCCACTCGAAGTGCCAGCCCCGATGTCACCGCTGGCACTGGTGCTCGGTCCCTCCGCGCCGTCTGTGTCCATGTCTCCCTCCGTGTCCCCCGACGATGCTGTGGGCAGGGTGAAGAGACAGAAATCAATCATACACCTGTATACATATGTCACATGAGTCAAATCTAAGTAGGTTACAGTGCATAGCCTGAAACAAAGGATGAGTTACAACTACAAAACAAGGTACATACGTAGGCCCAGCAAGACACAGTTGTGTGACCCACCATGCCATGGAAAAACTATGGAGAGCATGACACAATAGCAAATGAGATGACATGGTATTCTGACTGAGGAGCAAGGCCCTGGGGACAATACAGCACTGCATCTGCACCACACAGCGTGGCAGGAAATTGGGATGAGCAGGGACCACAGCCAGGAACTAGAGGCACATACAGCATAGGTAATACTGAGAACATGCCCACCCTGACTGGCACGCTGCACCTTGAGTGTATGTCCAGACAAACATCACACACTGGCCAGTCCGAGCAAGGAGATGACAGGTCTTGACATGTAGGCCATGCCCGCCCCACCCACCCCCTACATGAGACAAATCTGTGGAGACACAGGAAGCACTTACATCTCTTAGTCTGGGTGAAATACACATGGGATGCAACAATTCAAGATTGCACACCAAATACCCAAGGTGCGCCTGTCCTAATAATAATCTACAAATGGGCAACATCAGATGATTGCAACAAGACACACAGGCAATGGCCACCGTGAGTATATGTACTTTGAAAATCAGGTCAGGCTGGACAGTGGACACTTGTAATACATCTCACGTGAAGAAATATGGTGCCAGGGGACAATGGCACAGAGCACAACCTAGGCTGTAGACACAGAGATTGTCGACATTCTCGGATTACACACATGATACCTAGGAAAAGATGCCCCTGGGGACAGTAGTGGCCACACAACTCCATGCTCCTGAATGGGAATGACTGCAACACACGCTAACATCCCTGCACTATGCCTAACGCACACTCATGCACATCATGTCACAGGCCACCACATGGGACATGCCTGCTGGAAGGCCTGGCACTCGAGAGATTAACTCCCATGTCTGGACTCAGCATTAGTGCCAACTGACATGGAACCCACAAGTCCAGAACTGGACAGGGCACAGGCATGGTCACAAAACCTGTTACACACCACCCCCACACATGATGCTGCAGGCATTGTACACTTGGAGAAGGTGTCAGGCTACATAACCTTCTGATGGAGTGACTACACACAGACCAGGGAACACATTGCAAGGAGGGGAAGGGAGGCAGGGGAGCCCTGCAATACTGTGGGTGACAGGATCTGCACAGCACCATAAACCCTGGAAGTGTATCCATGGAACAGTGCACTTACAAATGCTGGTGAAACACAACGAACACACACATGTACCTACCCCCTTCCGGCTGCTGCATGTCCTGTAGACGCCTGTCCAAGTCAGGAAAGACCACCGCCAGCACACGTTTCTGGATGTGGGAGAGACGGCGGCGCCCGCGGTTCTTGTGGCTCTCAGGTGAGTCCCCCAGCAGGACCCGTGCGATCCTCCGTGTCCAGCACCGGATATCCTGCCAGCGTTTCCTCACCTGGGACAGGTGCCGCCTCCGACCATCCGCACTCCTCACGGCGCTGACGGCGTCCAGCCATATCTGCTCCTTGGCAGAGGCGTCTACCTGTGAGGATGAACAAGTGACACCACATCAATACACCTTGCACATGTCACGGGGACACAGATTAGAACACATTTGCTGTTCACAACAAGGCATAGTGTGCATCCAACGCATTGCACCTTTGTCATAGGGACATGATCCTGTGGGGGAAGGCCAAAAGCAGTACGTGCCATTGAAAGGACACAGGTGGAATGAGGGCAACTACACAATCAATGATCCAGGCTCACACTGTGCATTACACCCACCCCTCCTGTCTCAGGGCACTGCTGGGAGTGATAGGCCCCCACCCCTCCTGTCTCAGGGCACTGCTGGGAGTGATAGGCCCCCACCCCTCCTGTCTCAGGGCACTGCTGGGAGGACTCTGCACACACCCCTCCTGTCTCAGGGCACTGCTGGGAGTGATAGGCCCCCACCCCTCCTGTCTCAGGGCACTGCTGGGAATGATAGGCCCCCACCCCTCCTGTCTCAGGGCACTGCCGGGAGTGATAGGCCCCAACCCCTCCTGTCTCAGGGCACTGCTGGGAGTGATAGGCCCCCACCCCTCCTGTCTCAGGGCACTGCTGGGAGTGATAGGCCCCCAGCCCTCCTGTCTCAGGGCACTGCTGGGAGTGATAGGCCCCCACCCCTCCTGTCTCAGGGCACTGCTGGGAGTGATAGGCCCCCACCCCTCCTGTCTCAGGGCACTGCTGGGAGTGATAGGCCCCCACCCCTCCTGTCTCAGGGCACTGCTGGGAGACATCAGGCATTTCCCCCCCCTGGGACCCCCCCTACAGTACATAGCATGTGTGTCACACCTGGACACAATGGCAGAAGTCACAGTCACAAAAAAGGGACACAGTCTGTGCCAGTGGACACTGCACTCACCTGATAACCTGGTCTCCCATACAGCATGGGGTACCGTGGGAGGATCACATCCACCAAAGCCATGTTCTCCTCCAGGGTGAATGGCTGTGACCTCTCCACAGCCCTTGACATGGTTCCAGGGAATCAGTAGCAGCAGCTGGGTCGTGGAATACAAAGATGTGCAGGCAAGTGCTCCCTCATGGGACCTGGCTGCCTTATATCTGCCTTGCTGGCCCATCTCATGCACAGGAGTACAGAGTGATTGGTCACTCACATTTGCATCCTATGTTTCCTCCAATCCCTTCCAACCTAGCAGTCTGTGGGTTCTCTATCGGTTTTATTCTCCTGCATGATGTCAGCCCCACAAACACATTGCAACAAAGTAGATTAATTCCAACTGACTTCTGCTGTGCACCTTCCAGAACAAATTCAAAATTTGAACTTGGTCTCCATGACAACCAGCATGCATGTAGGCCTTGATACTTGTCCCTCATGTGTCCCCTATGTAATTTGGAGCTTCACACACAGGTGCGGTGCGTTCCGGGGCCCTAGGGCACCCCAAATGCATTGCAACGGGCCGTACACGCGTGCCTACGTTCACTATCAGTATGGGTGTCCTCGCGTATGCGTACTCGTAGTGGTACGGGCCGTACACACGCCTGTACGCTCCCTATCACTATGGGTGTCCTCGCGTATGCGTACTCGTAGTGGTACGGGCCGTGCACACGCCTGTACGCTCCCTATCACTATGGTGTCCTCGCGTATGCGTACTCGTAGTGGTACGGGCCGTACACACGCCTGTACGCTCCCTATCACTATGGGTGTCCTCGCGTATGCGTACTCATAGTGGTACGGGCCGTACACACGCCTGTACGCTCACTATCACTATGGGTGTCCTCACGTATGCGTACACGTAGTGATAGTGAGCGTACAGGCGTGTGTACGGCCCGTACCACTACGAGTACGCATACGCGAGGACACCCATAGTGATAGTGAGCGTACAGGCATGTGTACGCCCGTACCACTACGAGTACGCATACGCGAGGACACCCATTCTGATAGTGAGCGTACAGGCGTGTGTACGGCCCGTACCACTACGAGTACGCATACGCGAGGACACCCATGGTGATAGGGAGCGTACAGGCATGTGTACTGCCCGTACCACTACGAGTACGCATACGCGAGAGACACCCATGGTGATAGGGAGCGTACAGGCGTGTGTACGGCCCGACCACTATGAGTGTTCTTGCGTATGCGTACTCGTAGTGGTACGGGCCGTACACATGCCTGTACGCTCGCCATCACGATGGGTACACATACGGCAGCACTCCCATAGTGATATGGGAACATACACAGGCCCTCTTAGCAGCAGTACGGCGGTTTTCACACATCACAGTGGTGACAGGCGGCACACAGGTAGGGATAGGGCGGACATACTTGTCCATGGATGGACATAACTGTCCATGGATGGACATACTTGTCCATGAATGGACATACTTGTCCATGAATGGACATCAAGGCATCGTCTGTGCATTACTACATGTGTGGGGCACAGGTGTGACGGGCTGTGATGTGGAACATTACTCCTGAGTCGAGAAGGCACCAGATGTATGATGAGATGTGTACAGATGTGCTGTGTGCGGTGCAATGTGTGCCAGGCATGCCCTTGACTCCTTTGACATGTGTGCATGTCGTACTGCACACTTGGGGTGAGCGTCACTGGCATGGCACGGACACCAACACACGGAAGTGTCCCCTGATGCCCGGTACAGGGCTTACCACACCTGACTTGTCACTACCCACATTGCACAATGTGACTATGTCATGTATGTGTGGGGGCTTCCCATCAGGTTGATGTTGGAGCACCCTCAAAAGCTGCAGCTGTTGCAGCAACCAACATGTGTCTGTGTGTAGATTGACATTGCACACTGTTCCGCACACCATGCCACATGTGGTATCGGATGTGAGGTGCACATGTATGCATGGGACACGGAGTAGCGTGACAAGGACATGTCTGCATCCTCACAATGAATGTGTGGTGAGTCATGACATGTGCACCTTCATGGCAAGGTGTGTGGGCTGTCCTAGTGTAATGTCATGTGACCTGTGGCTCTAGTGTTCCCCTACCAGTCTCTGCAATCGGCATTCTACTTCTGCTGATGTGTGGGCGTATGTCACTCCTGTCTTGCGTCTGGCTGTTCACTTGCACTGGGACACAGCTATTCCCATGTCATGGCATGGGGAGGTTCTCAATCTCCTTGTGTAGCTGGGTCTTGGTAGGAGTGTCACCTTGCATCCATACGTGTCCTGGGCATGTAGCACATACCTGACTCCCTATGTAGCATATGTGTATTGACAGATTAACATGTGCTCAGTACATATGAATTGTTGTCGTAGTGCACTCACTCTTCCTTGTCACTTCCAAATTACTGCAGAGCGCCGCCTCTTGCCCGACCAATTCCGGACTTGGCTGCCATGCGGGAGAATGACAGCATCCGGTGCTACCGCTTCCCCCAACCGTTGGTTCTGGAGTTGACGGCGAGACTGGCACCACACCTGCAACCGCAACACAGGTATCCTACGGCACTGACACCCCAGCTGAAGGTAATGGCTGCCCTACATTTTCTTGCCACGGGTACCTTTCAATATACCATAGCTCATGTTGGTGGCATGTCCCAGAGCATGTTCTGCTGTGTGCTGCATGATTTCTTAGAGGCCATGTTGATTCACCTGGATGACTTCATCAAGTTCCCAACCCCTGAACAGTTGACTGCGGTCAAGTGTGGATTCCATGCCCTGGGAGGGATGCCCCATGTCATTGGGTCCATAGATGGGACACATGTAGCTTTGGTACCACCACACGCACGGGAGGTGGCGTACCGCAATCGAAAGCACTACCACTCCATCAATGCCCTTGTGGTGTGTCAGTCCAACATGGTGATTTCACATGTCTGTGCTCGTTTTCCAGGATCAGCACTCGATGCCTACATCATGAGGCGTAGCAGGATGCCTGAAATGATGATGCAGCTGCGCAACGAAAGAGCATGTGTTGTTGGTGGGTACAGTCTGTCTGTCCTGTATTTTGCATAGCCTACCAGCACGACCGCTTCACCACTTCTAACGATGTCCATGTGCTTCCCATGTAGGGGACGCTGGCTATCCCAACATGCCATGGCTGCTCACACCTCTCCGCAACCCCATCATGCCGGCCCAGCTCCGCTACAACACCGCCCATGGCCGGACAAGGCGAGTGATAGAGAGGACGTTTGGCCTGCTGAAGAGCCGATTTCGGTGCCTCCACAAGACCGGCGGCGCGCTCCCATATGCCCCTGCGAAGGTCTGCAAAATCTTCATGGTCTGCTGCATGCTGCACAACATGGCAGTTGAGAGAGCTGTGCCACTCATCCTGGATCAACATGACGAGGACCATCCACCCGTGGAGGACGAAGGGCTTGGCAATGGGGCTAGTGATGTGGAGGATGTGGAGCCGCAAAAGGACATCCGGACTCGGCTCATACGCGACTTCTTTGCTTAGTGGTGAGTACCAGTGTCTGAGTGTGCACGCATTGGTCCCCGTGTGGCATGTGTTGTGATGTGTGTCTCCACCTGCATGTATGGCACGTGAGTCAGAGGTGTGTGTGGGTGTGTCACTGGAGTGATGGTGGCAGTGATGGTTGTATTTCCCCAGTCATAATTGTGACATAGCATGTTGTCATCCATACATGTGTCGAGTAAATGCACATGCAAGTGGCTGTGCTTTTTGTGGCTGACTTCTTGTGTGTCTCTCTTTCCCAGGTACTTGCGCATGCCGTCTGCTGCTTGCATTGTTGTGGCACTGCTATTCCTCATGGACACGTCATCGTGGGCTGACTCAGCGTTACAGGCACGGACACGTTTGGAAGTCTCCATAGGGTAAGGGATGCATCAGGGGTGTATTGGGTGTGGCAGTTGTTCACGATGTATGCACACTGCCCCTGTCGATGTTTGGTTCCTCTGCAGCCATGTAGCATCACCATGGGACACGAAATGCAGCTGTGTACACCTGAATAGATGGTCAGCCTGATTGACAGTCAACAGTGATGGGATAGTGGATTGTGATGATGGCATCAATGTGTGTGACACTGCCCTCGGACACATACGGTTAGCATTGGCTTGACATGGTGTGGGACTTCCACATCAGTGGATCAATGGTGTATGGCAGTCTCTCCGTGAGCAGCTGTGGGTGTTTAGCTGTTAGCCGACAATTGTGTGCCAGTTCCATGGCTAACACGCATTTGTGCTGCAGAAGGGGGGTGCCAGTGTTGGACCCACATGTTACTCCACAAGATGTGTTCATGTGTACTTCAAGTTGCCTCTGCAATCCCGAAAACATGACTAATAAAGGTGTCCCTATGCCTCCAAGGTGCCTCTTCTCAGTCAATGCTGGTGTGTTGCCACGGTGCATCCAGCATGTCTGGCATGGTTTTCCCTGATAGTGGCTATGTGTCGATGTGTCGAGTAGCAAGATGCAAGCTGTGTGTGTGGGCTGAGACTGTGTATTGTGCATGATGTCCATGACTGTGTGGGTATTGTGACATGTGCCATCCCCATGCATCCAACGTTGGCCAGGCCCCCATTCTCTGCATCCACCGGACTCAAGCTTGCAGGACATGGTTCTGCCACCTGTCTACACATACCTGGGTGCCCCCCAGGACCCTGGACATGATCCCTGACCTCTGCGCATGACTGTTGCTGTACTCAATGTGTCTGTCAGCACGGTTGTGCGGCCACCCCCTCAGCTGGTTGGGCCCATCACGGGTGTGTATGGTGCTCCATGTCTGTCTTGCCTAATGCACTGTGACCCGTGTGTCCTGTGCCAGACTCAGGCCCCAGGGTGTGGATGGTTGAAGTCAAAAGAGAACTCAGGCATGTTTAGACTTTACAACACACGTGTAAGGTAATAATGCAACCAGCAGGCATCTTCTCTTCATGGTGTGATATTTTATTGGGGAGGGGGGGGTATAAAGTGAGGGGCTTTCCGGGAGTTTGGAATCCAAAGTTCAGTAGGGGAGTTGGTGTCCTTGCCATTGGAAATCCTCATTGTCCATGCCACAGTCTTTGTCAACATTGGTCAGACAGTGACTAGCAGGGCCATGTGGCAGAGAATGTCTCTTGATGCTGTGATGCTGTTGCTCCAGTGGGCCAGGTGCCAGGCCAGGTGTCCTGGGAGATGGTGATGTAGCGCCGACACTCACGGTCTTTTCCGTGGACGACCCGCCCTCCTGCGGGGACCCTCAGAAGCAGGCCGTGACGACGTCTGGGATGCTCCATCGGATGTTTCCTCCTCCTCCTCCTGATCCCTCCCTGTGGGTGGTGATGTTCTCCGCCTTCTGGCACAGGGAGGGTCGGCCATGTTGTCGGCCATCCGACGGAGTGTATCGTGAATTCCCGTGTACGCCGTCACGAGCTCAGCCTGTCCGTCCTCCATCCTCCGTTGGTGTTGCAGTAGACAGGCATGTAGCTCCGCATATTGCTGGGCCTGCTGGGTCTCGATCCCCTCGAGGACGGACACAACCTGGGCCAGGCCCGTGGTGTCCTGCCGGTATGTGTCCAGGATGTTACGGACATGGGAATATACCGGTTCCCCAGCCAACTGGTCAGGCTTGCGCCTCCGCCGTCCTCCACTCCCACCGCCCCTGCCCACTTGCACCTGGCCTGCCCTTGTGGGTACATCGGGTCTCCGGGACCCCTGAGGGGTGGCATTGGCGTTGTCGCCTGCCTCCTCCTGGGTGCCCGGGACACCGTGTCCCTCCTGGCCAGCCTGGCTGCATTGTGGTGGTGGGGCAGGGATCCTGGGTGTCTCCTGGGATGTGGCAGGAGTGGGGGTGGTGGTTGGCACAGTTGTACCTGACGCAGGTGCTGCAGGTGGTTGGACACCAGAGGGGCCAGGTCGGTCGGGGTCGTCCACAGAGTGGTGAGAGTCGTCGCTGCCGGTGGGATCGGGCTCCCGCAGATCCGGGTCCTGTGAGTCTTCCCCCCCAGTGTTGGGGGGTGAACCACGACATTGACCTGTGTGTGAGAGAGACAATGTTAATATTGGTCCATGCAACATCCATGTTTTATCAGTTTAAAAGTTGGCCCTTTTCCTCTTGGAATTAGGATCTGTCTTGCATTCCACTCACAGTGCACTTGTGCATGGGTGTGTCCCTTGGGCACCACTTTGGCCCCTTTAACTATGTGTGGCACAGTCTTACTTGCTGCGTCAAGTGTGACTGCAGTCAGCAGTGGAGTGGGCAGGTGTGGCGAGCCATGCATTGGCGCCTTCCGTGTAGCACTGTACATGTGCACATGGAGTGGATCCACACACTTATATAATGCAGGTAGCTGTCGTTGTGCTCGTGAACAGGTTGTGACATGGCCCTGTGTTTTGCCATGGAGAAGAGGGGGGGTTCTGGCACTGGCCACCCTTGGCTCCATGCACGCAGTCTACCTGCTGACGAGCAGACATTCCCACACACCACACGGCTTATTTGCTCTCCCTGTGTCTCCCTCCCTCTCTGTCCCCCTCTCCCTCCCTCTGTGTGTCAGCCTCCTCCCTCTGTCCGTGTCCCTGTGTCTCCCTCCCTCTCTGTCCCCCTCTCCCTCCCTCTCTGTCCCCCTCTCCCTCCCTCCGTGTGTCAGCCTCCTCCCTCTGTCCGCGTCCCTGTGTCTCCCTCCCTCTCTGTCCCCCTCTCCCTCCCTCCGTGTGTCAGCCTCCTCCCTCTGTCCGTGTCCCTGTGTCTCCCTCCCACTCTGTCCCCCTCTCCCTCCCTCCGTGTGTCAGCCTCCTCCCTCTGTCCGTGTCCCTGTGTCTCCCTCCCTCTCTGTCCCCCTCTCCCTCCCTCCGTGTGTCAGCCTCCTCCCTCTGTCCGTGTCCCTGTGTCTCCCTCCCTCTCTGTCCCCCTCTCCCTCCCTCTGTGTCCCCCTGTCCCTCCCTCTGTGTGTCACCCTCTGTCACCTCAGCCCAGCTTCCTGGGCACACACTGTTAGCAGATCTTTGAATGGCCCTTGGCTTGTTGATGTGAATTTGTTTGTGATCTCCAGGTACCCATTGGGTGTAGTGTGTGTGTCTGCGCTGCTGCTGTGGTGGTGTGTGCTGCCACTCTTTCACAATGTTGGCTGTTCATTTGCTGCTGTCATGTGCAAAACAGTGCCTTCACCCCCATGTGTTGATGCAAGGCGTCCGCCATTTGCTGGCGAGTCTTTCCTGTGTGGGGACACAGTGTTTGTATGGCTGTGACCTAGGCCATATGGGCAGAGGGCATTGTTGTCTGCTTCTGAGTTGCACTATGTGATTTTTGGGGCCCACCCTCCCGCCATCCGGGTTACCGTGTCATGTGTTGGTGTCTTCTGTGGCCTGTGACTTGACATTGTCCAGCTGGGTGCATGGGGCATGGTGGCGGCAGTGGCATGTGCGTGTTCATGGAGTGTGGTTGAGTCATGCGATAGGTTGGGGTGGTTGCGTGCCTGTTAGTGATTTTGGTTGTGGATGACGTTCCCCCCATGTGAGGTGCGTTGTTTGTGTACTCACCCGGGTCTCGGAGTCCTCCTAATCCTTCGACTGCCTCCACCGGCTGCATGGCCATCACCCTCTCCTCCCAGGGCTGGTAGTGTACGGGTCTGCGGGAGGGCCCTCCTCCAGTGGCGTTGGCCTGGTTGTGTTCCTCCAGCATCTTGGCTCGGACCCTCCTCCGCAGATCGTACCACCTGGCTTGGCATTCCTGCCTGGTCCTTCTGGTGTCCGCAACAGCATTCACAGCATCGACGATGGTCTGCCACATGGTTGTTTTTGCTGCCATGCTGGTGTTTCTGACCAATGTTCCAAAGAGCTGTGGCTCGACTCTGAGGATTTCATCAACAAGGACCTCCAACTCTCGGTTACTGAACTTTGGATTCTTGTTAGTGGGCATGGTGAGGGGTGTGGGTGTGGATGGTGGGGGGTGTGTGTGGATGGTTGTGGGTGTGTGGGTGTGGTTGTGCAGGTGTGTGTGTGTGAATGTGATGAGGGGGTGTTTGTGGAGGTGGTTGTGTGAAGGTGTGCAAGTGTAAGGTGTGGTGAGGCTTGTAGTATGGTTCTGTGGTGTCTGGCAGCAGTGAGTCTGTTGCAAAGGCTCATGGTTTGTGTGTGTGGGCCCTTTTTATTGGTCCATTGGTGGGTGTGGCTGTGTTTGAAGTTTGGGTGGGTGTGTTATAAGGAGTGGTGGTGTTTTGGGCCTCTGTTTGTTTTTGGCAGTTGCAGGTCAGTGAATGTGTTTTTTTTAGTGTTTGTTGGCCATGTTTAGTGGCTTTGTGCCATTCGAATAGTGTATTCTTGTGTTGTTTTGTTTTGTCCTGGTTGTGTCCGTGCGTTTTGAGCATGAGTACGGTGTGTACATGGGCCATTTGGTTGTACGGTGCTGTCCTTGTGTGTGGCTTGGTACGACTGGGGTGTATATAGACGGTGGTACGACACGTACAGGGGTGGGGGTTCGACTCGAACGTACTGGGGTGTACATACATGGTGGTACGACACGAAAAAGGGGTGGGGGTTCGACTCGAACGTACTGGGGTGTACATACATGGGGGTCGGACACGTACAGGGGTGGGGGTTCGACTCGAACGTACTGGGGTGTACATAGACGGTGGTACGACACGTACAGGGGTGGGGGTACGACTCGAACGTACTGGGTTGTACATAGACGGTGGTACGACACGTACAGGGGGGGGTACGACTCGAACGTACTGGGGTGTACATAGACGGTGGTACGACAGGTACAGGGGTGGGGGTACGACTCGAACGTACTGGGGTGTACATAGACGGTGGTACGACACGTACAGGGGTGGGGGTTCGACTCGAACGTACTGGGGTGTACATAGACGGTGGTACGACACGTACAGGGGTGGGGGTACGACTCGAACGTACTGGGGTGTACATAGACGGTGGTACGACACGTACAGGGGTGGGGGTACGACTCGAACGTACTGGGGTGTACATAGACGGTGGTACGACACCTACAGGGGGGGTACGACTCGAACGTACTGGGGTGTACATAGACGGTGGTACGACACGTACAGGGGTGGGGGTACGAATCGAACGTACTGGGGTGTACATAGACGGTGGTACGACACGTACAGGGTTGGGGGTTCGACTCGAACGTACTGGGGTGTACATAGACGGTGGTACGACACGTACAGGGGTGGGGGTACGACTCGAACATACTGGGGTGTACATAGACGGTGGTACGACACGTACAGGGGTGGGGGTTCGACTCGAACGTACTGGGGTGTACATACATGGGGTCGACACGTACAGGGGTGGGGGTTCAACTCGAACGTACTGGGGTGTACATACACGGGGGTACGACACGTACAGGGGGGGTATGACTCGAACGTACTGGGGTGTACATAGACGGTGGTACGACACGTACAGGGGGGGTACGACTCGAACATACTGGGGTGTACATAGACGGTGGTACGACACGTACAGGGCTGGGGGTACGACTCGAACGTACTGGGGTGTACATAGACGGTGGTACGACACGTACAGGGGTGGGGGTTCGACTCGAACGTACTGGGGTGTACATAGACGGTGGTACGACACGTACAGGGGTGGGGGTACGACTCGAACGGACTGGGGTGTACATAGACGGTGGTACGACACGTACAGGGGTGGGGGTTTGACTCGAACGTACTGGGGTGTACATACATGCGGGTCGGACACGTACAGGGGTGGGGGTTCGACTCGAACGTACTGGGGTGTACATACACGGGGTACGACACGTACAGGGGTGGGGGTACGACTCGAACGTACTGGGGTGTACATAGACGGTGGTACGACACGTACAGGGGTGGGGGTTCGACTCGAACGTACTGGGGTGTACATACATGGTGGTACGACACGTACAGGGGTGGGGGTTCAACTCGAATGTACGGGGTGTACATACACGGGTGGGGGTGTACAAACACGGGGGGTACGTCTCGGACGTACGGGGGCGGGGGAGAGTGTTGAGCGCGTATGCGGGCACATGTCTCCATGGTTGCTATGGGAGTTTGGTGCGGACGGTGTTTTTTCCATACGGTTGTAACATCGGACGCACGGGATGGATCGTGATTCCTCGGTCGGACTTCACCTTTCACATTTGTACGGTAAATCGTCCGAAGACGTGTCGGACACATTTTCCGACCCGAGGACGTGTGGGAAATCATTCCTGATGCGGTTCGTATGGACTTTTTACCATGCGAATCGTGATTGCCAGTTCGTACGGCACTTGTACGATTCGTACGGTAAAAAGACCGGATACGAGTCGCACGGGGAATTTTTTTACCGGATCGTGATCGGCACCATTGTAGAGAAAAAAAGTACTCCCTACACTTTAGCTGGAAAAATTCATTAGTCTGATTAAAATCAAAATAGTCTACATACATCCCCTCACAATTAAATAACTCATCTTTCAAGTTCTTTTGTAGATTAAGGAGTATATCAATCACTCACCATATTTTCTTTTACAGAATCTCTGCACTGTGCACCTCTCAGCAAAAGCAAAGAATAGAAAAGTTTCCCTTTCATTTTCCACACATATACATGTAAACATCAAATCACAATCCTTCGCACATAAACTCAAAAGCAAACACACATTTCTATTGGTTAAACATTTCAACCCTTTCCAACTGAAATACATTTCAACCCTTCCCCCAATCTGCCTTCTGCCTGTTACCATAGAAACAGGTCGTGGAACACTGCACTGAGCTCACAGGTCACAAGTTCAGCACACAATGTTCCTACACAAGACAGGAAGTGTGCTTGACTTTTCAACATATCAGCTTATCATATATAATGTTCCTTACAATCTGTTTTGTTAACCAATAACAATCATACCTTTAAAAAACAAAAATATACACCCTACCTTTCAGTGTAGAAAGTTGTTATACAACCAATGATTTCTTGTCATTTTTCAAAAAACGTTGCCGTGGATCCGCGCACCCACCGCGAGAGAATCCGTGTATCCAACGCGATAGGATGCGCGCACCATGCGTGCATTTCGCCGCTTTTATTTATTTTTTTAAAAAGGGGGGCCACAGGGGGTCCTTCTGGGACCCCTAAGCAGATCTAGAGGGTCAGAGTATTTCCACTCTGCCCCCTTTATATCTTTTACACAATTATTCCCCTTCCATCTTCAGCCTCGCTTCTACCGAGGCAGAAAATGGCTGCCAACAGTTCCTGGTTTCGAATGTAGAGAGACGCTCGACAGCCAATTAGCATTCAGCGCGCGATCGGGAGGGTGCGCGCTCCGTTCGGGGAGGGTGCGCTTACGGTGCGGGTACGGTCCGCGGATCCTCCGCGGCCATAGATATCACTAACACTTTTACCCTCATTTTCTCAGGAACTACTGAACAGATTCACACAAAATATGCAAAAGGCACGAGTCCGGACTGAGGACTACCTCTTTGCCAAATTTGGTGTCATTCCGTTCAGCGGCTCGGGCTGTAGCTGCGACAACAGATCCTATGGGAAATTGCATGGGGAAAACGTGTTTTGGGACCCCCCTTTTTTCTCAGCCCCCGCTTCACGGATCACTGCAAAACTTTCAGGGTAGGAGCGGAGCAGAGCTGGCCAAAAGTTTGGAGAATTTCGCGAAGATTCGTCAATCGGCGCCAAAGATATTCCCAATAGAATGTTGCGGATTTCCTATGGAAAATAGGTCCTAACTATAACTATCTACTGGCGACCGCCAGTAGATAATATATATATATATATATATATATATATATATATATATATATATATATATATATGAATGCTCCAAGGTTGCCCACCAGGTTGGGGAGCACTGAAGGGCCAGCGATACCTCATGGACCGTGCAGCTATTGTGGTGCGGCCTGACGCGTTTCGCTTATATAGCTTTCTCAAAGGCCGATACTTCAGTTCTCCAGCGGCGAGCTCAGCCATGATGCGGTGATGCAGTGCCTTGTATAGGTGCCAGGAGACTGAAGATCTCTGATGCTTCCCCTGTATGGGTCACAAGGGCTGGAAAGTCCATATTTCTGGTGCCAGTCCTTCCACTGTGAACCGGACAGATTCCCGACTCGGCGGCCCGCTTTGGTTGATGCGGTGGTGCTACCCCCGCGGCAGGTCTGCCGCGTGTAAATGAATGCTCCAAGGTTGCCCACCAGGTTGGGGAGCACTCAAGGGCCAGCGATACCTCATGGACCGTGCAGCTATTGTGGTGCGGCCTGACGCGTTTCGCTTATATAGCTTTCTCAAAGGCCGATCACTTCAGTTCTCCAGCGGCGTGCGCAGCCATTTAAATTACTCGTGCCGCTTGCTGATAGGTCAGCCATCTCCCACTGTATTATGGGGCATGTAGTGTTCATGCTGCGCTCATCAAACCTTGTATAGGTGCCAGGAGACTGAAGATCTCTGATGCTTCCCCTGTATGGGTCACGAGGGCTGGAAAGTCCTTATTTCTGGTGCCAGTCCTTCCACTGTGAACCGGGCAGATTCCCAACTCGGCGGCCCACTTTGGTTGATGCGGTGGTGCTACCCCCGCGGCAGGACTGCCACGTGTAAATGAATGCTCCAAGGTTGCCCACCGGGTTGGTGAGCACTCAAGGGCCAGCGATACCTCATGGACCGTGCAGCTATTGTGGTGCGGCCTGACGCGTTTCGCTTATATAGCTTTCTCAAAGGCCGATCACTTCAGTTCTCCAGCGGCGTGCACAGCCATTTAAATTATTCGTGCCGCTTGCTGATAGGTCAGCCATCTCCCACTGTATTATGGGGCATGTAGTGTTCATGCTGCGCTCATCAAACCTTGTATAGGTGCCAGGAGACTGAAGATCTCTGATGCTTCCCCTGTATTGGTCACACGGGCTGGAAAGTCCTTATTTCTGGTGCCAGTCCTTCCACTGTGAACCGAGCAGATTCCCGACTCGGCGGCCCGCTTAGGTTGATGCAGTGGTGCTACCCCCGCGGCAGGACTGCCGCGTGTAAATGAATGCTCCAAGGTTGCCCACCAGGTTGGGGAGCACTCAAGGGCCAGCGATACCTCATGGACCGTGCAGCTATTGTGGTGCGGCCTGACGCGTTTCGCTTATATAGCTTTCTCAAAGGCCGATCACTTCAGTTCTCCAGCGGCGTGCGCAGCCATTTAAATTACTCGTGCCGCTTGCTGATAGGAAAGCCATCTCCCACTGTATTATGGGGCATGTAATGTCCATGCTGCGCTCATCAAACCTTGTATAGGTGCCAGGAGACTGAAGATCTCTGATGCTTCCCCTGTATGGGTCACAAGGGCTGGAAAGTCCATATTTCTGGTGCCAGTCCTTCCACTGTGAACCGGGCAGATTCCCGACTCGGCGGCCCGCTTTGGTTGATGCGGTGGTGCTACCCCCACGGCAGGACTGCCGCGTGTAAATGAATGCTCCAAGGTTGCCCACCAGGTTGGGGAGCAATCAAGGGCCAGCGATACCTCATGGACCGTGCAGCTATTGTGGTGCGGCCTGACGCGTTTCGCTTATATAGCTTTCTCAAAGGCCGATCACTTCAGTTCTCCAGCGGCGTGCGCACCAGAAAATCATTTAAGTGCATACCAAGATGGCAGCCAGTGACTTCAGGAAAGGAACAACGACTGGCCATAGTCCTTTGTTGCTGCTGATGGCACCATTCCCAATTATAAATAACTTTATTGAAACACACGTAACTTTGTGGTGCACGGTAGCAGAGCACTGAAGAAGGCAGGACGCCGAAATGCATTTGCTCATTCATGTTATTAAACTACAGTGTCCCATGAGTGCTCCGCGTCCGAGCCTTCATTTTTACCGTGATCTCACCCTTCACATTTGCGGAAAAGAGGCACCCGTCCTGATTTCAGCAGAACAGGGTGAAAACTGGAGCTTTGATTTATACCTGCCAGAACCACTGCAGTCGAATTGGAGGTTTCTCCCGGTCAACCATGGAGGTTGTCAATCATTTATTGATGGGAAAAGCATACAGTCTTTAACCTGCAGGGATTTACCGAAATGAAAACAGCAGTAGTGACGAGGGACATAGAAACTGTTCAGTGGCATCCCTTTTGGAGAGATTAGCAGTGACTCAAGAAAGGACAGTAAAAATCCAGCCAGCACGGAATATGTGAGTAAGGAGTTTCGTTTTCTACCATGTGAGAAAAAATGAAGCATGTGTTCATTTGAGAACTAAAGAACTGTGAATAACCGAAAAACGAATTGTCTACCACTGAATTTAAATCATTTAAGTGCATACCAAGATGGCAGCCAGTGACTTCAGGAAAGGAACAATGACTGGCCATAGTCCTTTGTTGCTGCTGATGGCACCATTCCCAATTATAAATAACTTTATTGAAACACACGTAACTTTGTGGTGCACTGTGGCAGAGCACTGAAGAAGGCAGCACGCCGAAATGCATTTGCTCATTCATGTTATTAAACTACAGTGTCCCGTGAGTGCTCTGCGTCCGAGCCTTCATTTTTACCGTGATCTCACCCTTCACGTTTGCGGAAAAGAGGCACCCGTCCTGAGTTCGACAGAACAGGGTGAAAACTGGAGCTTTGATTTATACCTGCCAGAACCACTGCAGTCGAATTGGAGGTTTCTCCCGGTCAACCATGGAGGTTGTCAATAATTTATTGATGGGAAAAGCATACAGTCTTTAACCTGCGGGGATTTACCGAAATGAAAACAGCAGTAGTGACGAGGGACATAGAAACTGTTCAGTGGCATCCCTTTTGGAGAGATTAGCAGTGACTCAAGAAAGGACAGTAAAAATCCAGCCAGCACGGAATATGTGAGTAAGCAATTTTGTTTTCTACCATGTGAGAAAAAATGAAGCATGTGTTCATTTGAGAGCTAAAGAACTGTGAATAACCAAAAAACGAATTGTCTAACACTGAATTTAAATCATTTAAGTGCATACCAAGATGGCAGCCAGTGACTTCAGGAAAGGAACAACGATTGGCCATAGTCCTTTGTTGCTGCTGATGGCACCATTCCCAATTATAAATAACTTTATTGAAACACACGTAACTTTGAAAATTACATATGTTTTATATATGTATATCTCAAAATCGATGGAAGAATAAATGGGTATATAAGTGTCTAAATGGATGATTTGTTTTTGAAAAATTGATTGTATAACTGTATCCTAGTGAATACATGGCTTAGTGAGTAATGTTTAAATATGTAAATATCTGTATCAGTCTCTCACTTTGTGTATAAGTGGCTGCATGGGTCGGTGAGTAGCTACATGAGTGACTATATAGGTTATTAGTTGATTTTTTGAGTATCAGTATGAGTGTCTGAGTGTCTGTATGGTTCGGTGGGGGTATTACGTAGTGCATAGGTGCATGAATGAGTAACTCACTGTTTGTATGTGTTGAAGACAGCATGTGTGCAGGACTGTATGGGTGGATGAGTGTGTGCAAGGGTGTGTTAGTGAGTGAATGACTGTCTCAATAGTGTCTTTGTGAGTAACTATATATGTTTTAAACTAGTATATGTGTCTATTGGTGTATATAAGTGAGTATATGTGAGAGTGAGAGATTGGAAGAGTTCCTGTATGAATAAGTATGTGTTTCTATAAGTGATTGTTTAAAAGACTAAGTATGTGTACGTTTCTGTAGAAGTAAGTGTGGTGGTGTGTGTATAACTGTATATGCAAGTAAATGGATGTTTGATTCTTTATTAGCATGAGTGACTATGTGTGTGAGTAACTCTATGGATGAGTGGCGTTGTGTAACAGGATGTATAGGTGTATGAGTACATATGATGAGTGAGTTCATGTATGAGTGACTGTATAGGACTGTTGGTGAATGAGTGGATGTGTATGTGGATCTTAGAATTACTGAATAGGTTGTTGTAAATGGTATTGGTATGTCCATTGTTTTTTAACCTTGTAGTTTCTATTTTTGAATGTGTGTATCATAGGTTATATTAGGGGAGAGGAGGTCTGCCACTCTATCACAAGGATGATGTCATCAGTGATGTAATCAGTGATGTCATTTGATATGTCATCAGTGATGTCATGAGTGATGTCACTGACCATGTCAGGAGTGATGTCATATGTGACATCATCAGCAGTGCATTGCAGGCGCGTGAGTTATAGTTAGCTGAACTAACTATAACGGGGGAATTTCAATGGCTTTGTACGAGTGAAAAGTCCAGCTAACTATAACGCCCCTGAAACCTATGGTTTCTGCAGTGAATTTCTAAGGTTTTTTAAATGCTAATTCCTAACTATAACGTGCCTGAAACCTATGGTTTTTTCAGTGAATTTCAAAGGTTTTTTAAATGCTAATTTCTAACTATGCCTACAGACATAGGACATGTGAAGGAAAAAGAAAAACGCACAGAAAGAAAAAAAAGAAATGCAGAAAGAAGCAACAGAAGTCCTCAAAGGTGAAGAAAAGTGCAGGAAGAAGGATAACATGCAGAAAGAACAAACAGAAGAGCAGAAAGAAGCCTTGTTGCAAAATCATCCTGTACCCTCAACTTTTTCAGACGGATACTGGTGGTAACTGAGTCTGACTAACCAGTCCTAGAGCCAGTGCTATGTTAAAAGACACTCAGAATACAGTGAAAACACCTACATACACTAAGGAACACTATGCGTTGGGGTCCCCCTGTGATTAGCATGACCTCCTCTGTAAGCCCCTAGTATATAATAGGGCAGGGGATTAAAACTACCTCTTAAAACGTGCCACAGGGCGTGTTTGCACACGTTACCTCAGGCCCCGTTCCCTCCCTTCACCACTGTGTAAACGCGCCCTGTGGCCGTTCTAAGTTGAGAGATTAAGTCCCCTTGAATCCTAAGGGTCCCTAGGGTCAAACTAGCCCACCAGGTACCTTCAGTAAGCGCCACAGAGCTGCGTTGCATTGAGGTGTAAAAAAGGGCGTGACCTCAGAACATCTGTCTGCAACGCAACTCCCTGGCGCATACTGTAGATACCTGTTGGGCTAGTTGGCCAGTATTGAGGGGGAATTAATTCCCCAACTTACAACTGGCCAGGGGGCGCGTTTGCAGAGTGCTGCAAGGAGGGGATGTGGCGTCCGGCGCGATGCCGGTCTTTAATTTATTTAAATTTTTTTAAGAAGGAGGGCTGTGTGGCCCCCCTTATTTTTCTAATTTATTGGCCCTGGGGACCACATCCCCCAGGGCCTGCACCCTAATTTTTTTTGTTGAAAAAAATTTATTTGGAAGGGGGCCGTGTGGCCCCCCTCCTAAGGCCTTAATCGGCCCCGGGAACCCCAACCCCTGGGTCATGGCCTTTTTTTTACAAATTCTTTAGGAGGGGGGCTGCGTTGCCCACCTCCTCAGGCCACTTATGGCCCCAGGGATCCCATCCCCCGGGCCGTCCTCTGTTTTTTATTATTTAAAAAAATATTTATTTATAGAAAAACATAGGACATGCTGGACTAACTGTATGTACCTATCACCATGACGATTTGCGTGATATTCATTAAAAGGCGACTATGCATACAATGAATCCACTTATTTACACCGCTAGTGAAGCTCTGACGTGTCTGATGCCCTACCGTGCCTAATCCCGGAGCCCCCGACGATGGGTACTCTCCAAGTAGACACCCTTGTCGTTTATTTATACAAACATGGGTAGCTATTGACGGGCACATTTAATACACACGCACACCAAGCCATTCAAAGGGGATTCGACAAAAATTCGACCAAACTATGCAAGAAACCCCCTCACGGTTAAGAAAACACACATCCACCGCCGGCTGTGTAACACTTTTTATTTTACTCTCTGGAAAGGAGACGAACTTCACTTGGGAGTCACGGCGTGCTCCTGGCTGAGCCCAATTCTATGTTACACCCACCAGTGCCTGCCGAGTGCCACACACCTCTGTGTTGTATTCCACCAGCTAGTGCGTATGCTATGACACTTTCTAGCCCATGTGCACTGTAACACCACCCCGTGAATATGTCATGCCACACTTGCCTTCGCATGGGTTATATTGCCCCATCTAACGTGCCTTCCTCGATGCCTATGTTATAACGCACAACGCTATGCCATACATATTACAATCTGGGATCCATATCTTTGTCACAGTGCATATGCAACGTTACACTCCCCAGCACATATGTTATATTACAACTTTAGAGACTAGTTAGGTTACACAACACTGCCCTGTGCATATTACACTCCAAGGTGCATATCGCATAGCACGCGCTAGTGTCTGTGCTATCTTGCACTCTCCAATGAATCTGTCATTGCGCACAATGTATTGCATATTATATTTCACGCCCCGGTTCATCTTTTATCACACTTTTTGGTGCATTGGTTGTATCATTTACTATATCTAGTTTTCATTTTCAATCGTGCTCTCAGGACTATGTTCTATATAACACTGCGTCCACCTACCCTTTTCACGGGCATTACATTTTGCGATGGGGGGTGGAGGGTCAGGGGGTGTTTCTGCCAAGTGAGCCCGGAGTCACAGTCACGAACGTCCTCTTCTTCCTGAATAAAAGTGAGAATATGCTGCATACTTGTTCATATTTTAAGTAGTTCGCACAGACACACATTTTAAAAACAATAAAGTTCCTAATACCCACCTTCTCTGAACAGTTAGCTTGCTGCCCCATCCACCTCCTCCCTATCGTCTGTTGTCTGAATCCATGGACTAGCCTCCTCCCTCCTGCTATGCATGGTCTGATGTGCTGCCACTGCCCTCCATTTAGCATGATGTACCAGTCGACTCCTCCTGCCCTCCATTGCCCAATTCTATGGCCCATCATTGACCTCCTGCTTAGCCTCTATGCTTAGCTTGCTGCCCCTATTCTCCTTCCCCCTGCCCTCCGATGTCTATGTGCATGCCCCTGCTCCATTCTTTTTGACCACCATGTTCCATGGACCTGCCACTCCTATCTACTCTGAGTGTTCTGTTGAGCTGCCATTCCCCTCCCACCTGCCTAGCAATGTCAGATGACTGTAACATGTCCCTGCCACCTCCAACCTGCCTGCCCACATACCATGCCCCTATCCCCTTCCTCCTGTCCTCCATGGTCCATTTGACTGCCACACCCTTCTGCACTCCCTGGTCTGTTGTGCTGCAACTGCTCCTCCTGCCTGCCCCGCACGGTCTGTTGTGAGGCCCCTTCCCCTGAACTCTCTTGTCTGTGCCCAGGTCCTGACCCTCCCTTCTATCCTCCATGGTCCTTTGTGCAGGCCCCTGCACCCTCCTTCTTCCCCATCATAGCCATTGTGCTGCCACTAACCCTCCCACTTGCCATGCATGGTCTTCTGTGCTGCCATGGTCCCTCCCACCTTCCCTGTGTGGTCAGCTAGCTGCCCCTGACCCCCTTCCACCTTCCCTCCATGATCTGTGTGTATGCCATCATAGTCTCACTGTTGATATCCATGGTGTGTCTTGTTTCTAGTGCCCATCCTGCCTGACCTCCATGGTCATCTTGCTGCTCCTGCCCTGCCCCCTTGCCCCCAGCCCTCTGTTTCCATGTGCAGACCCTTATTCCCTCCCTCCTGGCTTGTCTGTTCCATTGTAATACCTCTAATCCGTCCCTCCTGCCCTTTATGGTCTGTTAAGCTGCAGCTTTCTCTCCTGTCTGTCCATTATGGTCAGCGAGCTACCATTGCCTCTTTCCCCTCTGTTCTCTGTTGTCCATGTGCATGGTCCTGTCCCCTCCCTATTGCTTTCTATGGATTGTTGTGCTGCACTCCCGTCCCGCATGCCCTGTGTGGTGTATTGTGCTGCTGCAAACCCTGATGCCTGCCCTGTAGGGTCAGTTTGGCGCACCTCTCCATGTCCCTCCTGTCCTCTGTTATCTGAGTCAATGTCCCTACCCCAATTCCTCCTGCCTACCATGATTCAATGTACCATACTTGCGAACATTTTGAACTTTGAAAAAAAACTGGGATATTGATTTTCCCCTTTGAGTTACATTGAAAAAGAGGAGATTGTAGACAGTTGACAGATCAAATAAAGCCCATTTGAGCTTAAAAACATTGGATGTTTCCTGGCTCAAACGGGTCTGTTGGCATGTATGGTTGTACTACCACTGCCTCTTCCTTCTGTCCCAAATGGTCTATTATAATGCCACAGCCTCTCTTGCCAGTCCTGTATTGTTGGTTTGTTGCCCCTGCTCCCCCTTTCCACTGCCCTCCATAGTCTGTTGTGCTGCCACTGCCCTTCCTGCCTGCCCAGTGTGGTCAAATTGTTGCCTCTGCGCTCTCCTACCTGCCTTCCATTTTCAGAGTCCATGCCCCTGGCCTCTGCCTCTCAACAGTATCCCAATGAACAACTAGATTGCGAACATTCTACATTTATTACAGAAGTGTGGAACGCCTGACGTCATCTTGATGTAATCAAAACTGTAATACCTAGAGCATTTCCTTTAGAAATTACATATATGAGAGGGTCTTATTTGCATCAAAAATATGGTTAGTGCTCTAAAAAACTAAAATGAGGACATATTTTCCGAGTTTTCAAATAGAGACAAAGAACTTTTAAATTATTTGCAATCTTTATGTTTTTTTATCCAGTTGACCACTTGATTAAATGTTGCACTTAGGGGAGAGGATGTGGTGTTACTTCCAGAGCTGCAGACTTTGCAACTGGGGAACCAGGTTGGAGTTTCTGCTTCAGATCAACATTCTGTGATTCTGGTCAAATCACTTATTCTCCCCATGTCTACAACCAAAATGAATTTGATCTTGTGTGATGTAACCAATGCTCATGTAAAGTACTCCAATACCTGAGAAGTCTGCACTATATAAAACTGCAAATACACAAAAAATAAGTGTTTTGCACACTTCTGTCATTGGGCTACATCTGGGTCATATTTGTGCTGCATTTGGGCTCTTTTGTCTCTGGTGGCCATCTTGGGAGATTTATTTGTTATGAAGTTTCCTAATTTCCACATTTACTGCAGTCTCCTCAGTAGGAAATGCTCTCAGTTTTTTACTTTGATTCCATCAAGAAGGTATTCAGATATGTCACACATTTGCCATAAATTCTGAATGTTAGCACTCTAGTTGCTCATTAGATCACTGTAGTAAAGCTACTGCTCACCACGGAAGTCTGCTGCTGGTATTAAAAGTGCATGTTTCAGTCTGCATATCAGTATTTTTCAATGAAATAGAAGAGGATTTGAGAAGTCACTCAAAATATGCCCTAATTTTTCTTTCTTCAGCACTAATAATAATTTCTATGGCAAAATGAACCCCCTCATTGTGTTCCTTTTTAAATTAAATGTTTTAAGTGTTACCAGTTTATTCCAATCAAGATGGCTTCAGGTGTGCCATACTTTTGTGATAAGTAAGACAGTAAGCGCTCTAGTTGTTCTTAAGAACACTCTGGGGCATTCTGTCATTGGGCTATACTTGGGCTACATCTGGGTGATATTTGGGCTACATTTGGGCTCTTTTTTCTCTGGTGGCCATCTTGGGAAATTTATTTGTTATGAAGATTCCTAATTTCCTCATTTACTGCAGTCTCCTCAGTAGGAAATACTTTTAGTTTTTTACTTTGGTTCCATCAAGAAGGCATTCAGATGTGTCACACATTTGCCATAAATTCTGAATGTTAGCACTCTAGTTGCTCATTAGATCACTGTAGTAAAGCTACTGCTCACCAGGGAAGTCTGCTGCTGGTATTCAAAGTGCATGTTTCAGTCTGCATGTCAGAATTATTTTATGAAATAGAAGAGGATTTGAGAAGTCACTCAAAATGTGCCCTAATTTTTCTTTCTGCAGCACTAATCATACTTTCTATGGCAAAATGAACCCCCTCATTTTGGTCCTTTTTAAATTAAATGTTTTAAGAGTTACCACTTTATTCCAATCAAGATGGCTTCAGGTGTGCAATATGTTTGTCATAAGTAGGACTGTTGGCGCTCTAGTTGTTCTTTAGAACACTCTGGGAAGCTGCAGTAGAACACAAAGGAATCAACTGACAGTCTCTGCCCTTGTTGGATGTACATGTTTTACTGAGAATGTCAGACTTCATTCTCACATGACTGAGAAAGATAATGTGAATTTACAGAAAATATGCTCTCAGTTTAGCTTATAGATCACCTTCCAAACCTCTGTGGGAAAAGCATGAGAAAATAGTTTTCTCTCAAACATGCTTTTAATGAGATGCTATCATGTATATTGGTCCCAAGATAGCTGCCAACACTTCTTGGATGAAGTTCTGACAGCCAATCAGATCTCACGATGAGATGTGTGGTTAGGCTCCGCCCAGATATATCTATCTTTTTAACTCTAATTTTCTCAGGAACTACTGAACGGATTTACACCATTTAAGCAAAAGGCACGAGTCTGAACTGAGGACTACCTCTTTACCAAATTTGGTGTAATTCCGTTCAGCAGTTTGGGCTGTAGCTGCGTCAAAAGGTCCTACGGGACAATGCATGGGGAAAATGTGTTTTGGGACCCCCCTTTTTTCTCGGCCCCTGCTTGACGAATCACCGTGTAATTTTGGGGATAGGAGCGGACTGGAGCTGGCCAAAAGTTTGGAAAATTTCACGAAGATTCATCAATCGGCACCAACGTTATTCTAAATAGAATGTTGCGGATTTTCTATGGAAAATAGGTCCTAACTATAACTACCTACTGGCGACTGCCAGAAGGTAATATATATATATATATATATATATATATATATATATATATATATATATATATATATATATATATATATATATATATATATATATATTCAATGAAAAAACCAAAGGTTTCACACATGTTATAGTTAGCTGGACATTTCACTCGTAAAAAACCATTGAAATTCCCCCGTTATAGTTAGTTCAGCTAACTATAACTCGCGCGCCCGCAATGCACTACTGATGACGTCACATATTACATCACTCATGACATGGTCAGTGACATCACTCATGACATCACTGATGACATCTCAAATGACATCACTGATGACATCATCCAGTGAATGTGTGTTTTTCTGAAAATTAAATATGTTTAATATATGTATATCTCAAGGTCGATGGAAGAATAAATGAGTATATAAGTGTCTAAATTGATGAGTTGTTTTTGAAAAATTGATTGTATTACTGACTGATTAAGTGTATCTTTTTGAATACATGGCTAAGTGAGTAATGTTTAAATGTGTAAATACCTGTATCAGTCTCTCACTTTGTGTATAAGTGTCTGCATGGGTTGGTGAGTAGCTACATGGGTGTTTATATAGGTTATTATTTGGTTTTTTGAGTCTCAGTATGAGTGTCTGAGTGTCTTCATGGTGCGGTGGGGGTATTACGTAGTGCATAGATGCATGAATGAGTGACTCACTGTTTGTATGTGTTGAAGACAGCATGTGTGCAGGACTGTATGGGTAGATGAGTGTGTGCATGGGTGTGTTAGTGAGTGAATGACTGTCTCAATAGTGTCTTCATAAGTAACTACATATGTTTTAAACTAGTATATGTGACTATTGGTGTTTATAAGTGAGTATATGTGAGAGTGAGAGATTGGAAGAGTTCCTGTATGAATAAGTATGTGTTTCTATAAGTGATTGTTTAAAAGACTAAGTATGTGTAAGTTTCTGTAAAAGTAAGTGTGGTGGTGTGTGTATAACTGTATATGCAAGTAAATGGATGTTTGATTCTTTATTAGCATGAGTGACTATGTGTGAGTAACTCTATGGATGAGTGGCATTGTGTTACAGGATGTTTAGGTGTATGAGTACATATGATGTGTGAGTACATGTATGAGTGACTGTATAGGACTGTTGGTGGATGAGTAGATGTGTATGTGGATCTTAGAATTACTGAATAGGTTGTTGTAACTGGTATTGGTATGTCCATTTTTTTGAAAATGTCAGTCTCTTTTTTTGAATGTTTGTATCAAAGGTTATATTAGGGTGAGAGGAGGTCTACCACTCTGTCACAAGGATGATGTCATCAGTGATGTCATTTGAGATGTCATCAGTGATGTCATGAGTGATGTCACTGACCATGTCATGAGTGATGTAATATGTGACGTCATCAGTAGTGCATTGCGGGCGCGCGAGTTATAGTTAGCTGAACTAACTATAACGGGGGAATTTCAATGGTTTTTTATGAGTGAAATGTCCAGCTAACTATAACATGTGTGAAACCTTTGGTTTTTTCATTGAATTTCTAAGGTTTTTTAAATGCTAATTCCTAACTATAACGTGTGTGAAACCCATGGTTTTTTCAGTGAATTTGCAAGGTTTTTTTAAATGCTAATTCCTAACTATAACGTGAGTGAAACCCATGGTTTTTTCAGTGAATTTGCAAGGTTTTTTAAATGGTAATTTTTTTTTTTTCTTTTTTTTTTTACATATTTTTATTTTAATTGTCTATCCTTTTTTAAAGACTATGGTTAAATTTTAAAAATTCTACAATATGTTTTTATTTTACCATTTTTTTAAAATAAACAGGTAAAATTTATTAGTATTACATATTTTTTTTTTTTTCCTTTCCTTTTTTTTTTTTATTTTTTTTTTTACCGTGCGCGTACGGTAAGCGCACGTCTTGCTGTAATTACGTTAGATTTCTACGCTGTTTGCGTTCATTTACGCAATTTGCATAGACGCACGTCACGCGCGCACAGCGCGTAACGCGTACGCTGCACGCGCACGTTACGCGGAAGTGAAGGGGCGTGCCTGTTTTGCGCATGCGCGCGTGCGCGTGTCTTTTTTACGCGCATGCGTACTTTTGCCGTAAGCGCACCGTAAGCGCACCGTAAGCGTACGGTGGGTCATGTGATCATGAAACACAACTTTTGATTGGTTGAAACTACTTTCAGTTCTAGAACTCTCCTACACCACACCCATTCCCCTCATTTCTGCTTGTGATCCCTTAGGAGAAGGAGCTGGGTTGTCTTTGTGATACGATGGCAGAACAGCAGAGCCCTTCTGAGAGTGAGGCTAGCAGCACTACCTTGAGGCAGAGAGCGAGGAAACAAAAGACCTCTTTCATATGGGAGTATTTTTCTTTTCCAGAGGGCCAGCAAAAGGTAAATGCACCCTTAGTGACTTGTAAGCTGTGTGGCCGTGTACTTTCAAGAGGGAATCCCGACAGGAAGTATTCCTTCGGGAATCACACCATGTTGAGACACCTTAAGGATGTACACAGAAGGACACATGCTCGACTTACTGAAGGTAACCCTTCAGTAAATCAACCAAGCACATCCACAGCAGCTCAGCCTGGACCATCATCTGCAGTGCCGAGTCCTTCTTCTGCAGGTCAGGTGAGCCCTTCATCTGTGGGGGGAGCATCTCCTTTTTCTTCTCCTCAGGAAATTAACCCTCGGTTTCTGAGGGTTGAAATACGGTGCGCCACTTGTCATGATCTAATTTGTTATAGGGAGACCAGTATTTCCCTAGTGAACAATAAAATAGATCAGCACACTTGTCGTACCGTCTAATATTCCCATTCTTTCTTTCCTCTGTCCCTGCATGAACACAACGGCTCTTTTAAGAGCCAACCTTACCTTTCATCTATTTTTTATATATGTTTTTAAAACTTTTTTTTGTTTTTTTTTTTACCGTACACGTACGGTACGCGTAATTATTATTTTTTTTTTTTAAAAAAAACACTAAAAATCAATTATCACATTACAAGGTCCTTGAGAGACTACAATGAAAAACTGAAAATGTGATTGTGGAGAAGTGGAAAAAAGGGACCATGATATTTTTGACTTACCATACCCACTCAAAAAAATATTTATTCATTTACATTTTTTTTTAATTGCTTTAAAAATGGTTCTAGTTTTCGAAAATTTTCTATCTCAATCTGAAAAAAAAGAAAAAAGTATTAATATTTAATAAAACATTTTATAATACAGTACACATATTTACATATTTTTCCCAAAAAAATTTTGCCTTTTTTTTGCTGTTTTCAGAATATATTGCATTTCACTATAAATTGTGAAAGCAATTGCATTCATCATTTAACAGCGGGCAAAAAAAAAATTAACAATCTCAAAGATTGTTTTAAAAAAGCCCACAATCTCTTTTTGCATAAACATAACTTTATAGAAATGCATAATATTCTTAAAAAATATCATCTAATATCAATACTTATTTCTTTAAAATACCGTCTGATATTTTTGTTTCAGAAGTATAATCACAAAAATATATCTCACATAACTCCACAATACATCTGGTTCCATTTCCTTTAGGCCAAATAGTAATTTTAAAATTCTTTTTTGATTAAATTTCCAATGTTAATCCAATAAAAATCTAAAGTTTAAATTGTACAGATCTCACCGATTCTCTGTAACATTTTGGTTTCCGAAAGATTTATTAATAATTAAATAAGTCCACAATAGAATTGTTTACCTTTCCGCATGGCCAAATAGTAATTTTAAAAATCTTTTTTGAATAAATTTCCAATGGCAATCCAATAACATTCCAAAATTTAAATTGTGCAGATGTTACCGATTTTTTCAAAATTTTTGGTTTTCCAAAGTTTCATTTAAAATTGAAAAAGTCCACATTACAATTGGTTACCTTTCCATTAGGCCAAATGGTAATTTGTAAAATCATTTTTTTTGAAAATTCCACTGGTAATCCAATAAAATGGTAAAATTGTTTTGTCCAGATGTTGCCAAATCTCTCTAAAATTTAGGTTTCAGGAAGATTAGATAGGAATTTGCTAAATCAAAAGGCAAACGTTGCTTAAAAATCAATTGGGAATCATTACACAGTGTCCAGCCTTTTTCACATTTAAGATAAACTGTGTAATGTCCAGAAGTTACAGTAGGTCCATCATGGAAAATTATTGCAACTGTTAAAAAAGTTTTTCCTGAAATTGATAATTGCTGTCCTGTAAACTTCTTTATTAAAGTATCTAATTTTGAACCATCAGCTTTACAGCGTTGCATCATTAAAATTACATACTGTCCGTATTCCTTTAAAATTAACGTTGAAAACATGTCAGATTGACACTCACTGCATTCCATGCTATGATTAGCATCTTTAACTAATTTAGCAAAAGTGACTGTTTTACTTTCTGGCAATGTTAAATAAATAAACCTTTCAGAATCAACATTAGAGCCACATATATTATAACAGTTTTCACAACTATGTTCCCATTTATAAGAGAGACCAAATAAATTTTTAATGGGAACCCCTTCTTCTTCCAGTACCTGAAGAAAAAACATCAAGAATTCCTGTGCGTCTTGCTGTACATTTTGAGAAAACTGTGTTCATCCTGAACATACATCTAAAAGTTTTCTAATTTCAGTAGCACTTTCTATTTGAGTTTTATCATTACTCAGCTTTTGAAAAAGGAGACTCAACTCAGAACAGAATCTTTTTCCCTGATTTACTATTATCTGCTCTTGCACACTTTCCAGATAAAATGCAACATTCAGCACTACATTAGCGTAACAGTTGACACCAGAGCTATTTTCAAAATGACATCCTACAACCTGTTCTTCATTTTCCTTTTTCTTTTTGCTTGCAATTACATCACTCCTCTTTTTTTTCCTCCTCTCTACATCTTCATTACAGATATTCTCATTTCTCCTTTTACGAGAAACTACACGTTTCTCCAACACAGGATACTGACCTAAATGAGGAGCATAGCTTCTTCTTAATCTATTATACTCCTTTACACAATTTGCATCAGCACTAACTTTTGAGTCATCAAAGTCTATCATGAATAAACCTGTTTTCACTCGTGACAAAGCAACATATGCCATACCTTCTTTGAACACAGTTGAACCAATGTTCACAAATGCACAATCTACAGTCAATCCTTGAGACTTGTGAATAGTTACAGCATATGCTAGAGAAAACGGAAACTGCTTCCTACGTACATATAAATCTTTCACAAGCATGAAACGAACTGAACAACGACAAATGTCTTTAACTTCTTCTATCTGATCAAATTTTATTTTTAAACATTCAATTCCATCTTTTTTCTGATAATTAATAAAACCCACAACTCTTCCCATAGCTCCATTAACTAAACCTTTTTCAACATCCAAATTTCTCCTTAAAAATACTCTACAGTTCATGCAAACATATAGATTTTTTTCTAATCCAGCTGTTTTGGAAATGTTCTTCTCTAGTGAATCCAATTTATTTTTCAGTGTGCCTGTTAATGTGACAGTAATTCTTCCATCCTCAATTTTGTCCACTGCTTCCAATTTCCTGATATCTTCCTTTTCCAATTTCAAAAGCTCCTCATTGAATATTGAGCATTCACGTAGAGTTGGCATTAAGCAGATGACACTTTTCTTTTCTGCAATGTTCTTGTATATCTTCTCTGCAACTATTTCTTCCTTTGGAAATAAATTATGTAGCAGCCGACTCTGTAATGCTTTTTTGCCAGCTTCAGTGAGTAGTCCAATTCTGATATCTTTCAGAATACTTCCATATTCTTCATCGTTTGCTTGCCTCATATTAGTAGTAAGTTCCTTGTACTCAAAGAAGGACCAAATATTTGCATTACCGATGCTTCCCAATGACTTCTTTGTGTCTTCATGTGTCACAGTATTAAACACTGGTTGTCCTTTAACTGGAGTAAGTTGCAAAATATCTCCAAAAACTATGACGTGTTTTCCTCCAAATAACACGTCATAGTCTGTCTTCAGAATTTGCTGCATTCTTAAATGCACAAAGGCAAGCATTAAGTTTGATACCATGCTCACCTCATCAATAATGAGAACTTGCATCTTCTTCAATACTCTTGAAACTTCCAAGCATGCTTCTCCAGTTAGCTTGTTGTATTGTATTTTGTTCTCATGCTCCACTGGTAACATTAGCAAACGATGTAAAGTGATTCCTTTTATGTTATATGCTGCTAACCCAGTTGGAGCAGTAACCACACAAGACAAAGTAGAATCCGTTTTTTGCTGTAGGTAGCTTCTGATGACTTTTATAAGGAAACTTTTTCCAGTTCCAGCTTGTCCGCTTACATACATCCTGATTGGATGAAATGATGTGCATGAGCACTCTTTTTTTTCATGTAGAAATCCGTGATCAATTTTGTTTCTGATCTCTTCATAAATTTGTTGCTGCTCTTCGTTCAGTTGTCTTTCCAAATTTTGTAAGTCTATAAATTCTTCTTGAGCTTGATTCATAGCTGTTTCCACTTCATTCATGGCTATTGATGCTTCATTTTCAACGATTGGTTGTCCTAGGGGATCTTGACTGAGTGTTCCTGAACTTTGGCTGTCCTGAGAACTGTCTCTAGCTATTTCTGCTGCAATTGTAGTTTCCTGTTCAATTTCTTCATTTAACATTTGCAGATAAGTTGAGAATGTACTGCATTGTATGCTGTCTTTGCAAGCATTAAAAGAATCTTCATAGCTTTGAAATTCTCCCAGTAGTTCATCCTCTGTACGCCATGGTTTAAACAGCTGTAAAAGAGCCAAGTAGTAAAATTCCTTTTTGTCAGTAGTGTCGCAACTCAGCTTCCTGTGATTTATCAAACTTCCTTTTGTTTGCTTCACCAAACATCCTTCCTCACCAATAACTTTATATTTTCCATTGTTGATGTCTTCTGTGGCTTTCCGTGAATAAATGTAGTTCTGCAGCACTTCATAGAGACACATGTTCTCCAGATGATGACTTCTCTTGGGATAATATGTGTCCAACATGTTTGATTTCAAAATATCTGTACTTTCTGGGTCATTCTCGGCCAAATATTCAATTTCTCCAACAGATTTCAGTACCCGATTTCTCATTGCTGCAAGGCCTAAACTTGCCCAAATTATTCTTCTTGATTTCGAGTAGAGACTTGCAGAAGATAACCTATCTGAACATTCGTAGGATCCAATTTCTCGATGCGATAACATCTTCAAACTGAAACTGTACAGCTTCTTACTGACAGTCTTCTCGTGAGAAATCTCTTCCCACATTTCCTTCAATTCTGTTTTTTCTGATTTCGTAATGTAAGACGTTACATATCGAGCAACAGCAATGGAATTGTCAGCTACATACTGTATATCCATGTTAGAATTCCACATGGATAAAATGACTGGGTTGTAGTCATTTATATTTTTTGATTCTTCTTTTCTTTTAAGGTTGTAGGTATTCTTAGGTGATTTTCTTGTGATAGTATGTCTCACAGATGACATAAAACTGTTTACTCTTCCATTTGAAAGAACAGGTCTAGGAAATCCAAATCGACATTTAGTGTAGTATTTATCTTTGCTCTTGTATTTCCGTCGACAGTATTTTCCACACCGATGACTTTGGAAACGTAAAACTTGCTCCTTTAACTTTTTATCTTCTGTGCTTTTTGGTATAGCACATGTTGCATATTCTTCAATGTAAGATAACACTGCTTCATCAGCATCTGTTCCAAACTTTGGGGCATCCTTGATCCACAACAGCATATGAATATGAGGAGCACCTCTTGCCTGGTACTCTTTTCTCCAAAAGAAATCCACTACTTCTCCTAGAGGTGGATTTTTTTTATTGCAGATGAACGACATCATAGCCTCAAATCTATGATTGAAATATCTGCAAACATTAACCGGATCCAATGAGCACAGTTCTCCTGCTGTCTTGTATTCGATGTTTTTAATGTTTGAATTTGCCTCTCGTAGAAAATCCAGTAAATCATCCCAAGCGTACTCAGCACAGCTTAGGGTAACGAACCATGTTGGTGTTCCTAAATTCCGTAACATGCATTTGTATTCACCATGACGTCGGTACCAATATTCATTTGTCCCACGCTGACAAGCCATCAGATTGATCAGTTGTGTTTCCAAATGATCATCTCGGTGCTGCACTTTCTCCATAAAATCCTTAGCAGACACATTTTGTAAATGTACTCCACTTTTTAAAATGTGATTTACTGCATAAGACAGTGCAGACAAGTCGCTTTCAAATAAAAGATGGAACAAATAAGGAATACTTTGTCGAAATCTGGGATCTTCAGCATATAGTCTTGTAGTCCGATACTCAGAAGCTGGAATCTGTTCCGGACGTTCATCGTATCGTCCTCCTTTTCCTGTAGGAAACAGCTGGGGAAAACATCGAGCTTCCAAGCTCTCCTCCCATACACTCACGGGAGTTCCTTTTGCTTTCTTCATCTGAAACAGATCAATATTGTCTCCCATAACTTCTTTTGAATGAAGAGGATGTATGCTAAAATGTTCATAAATTTCTTCTTCCTTTGACTTGTCCACTTTTTCAATTTGTCCAGTTGGTGTTTCTGTGTCTTCTTGTAAATCTTCTTCTTCTTCTTCTTCTATATAAATTGATTCATACCATTTGTTATTCCTTTTCAAATACAAATTTGCTCTTTGTACTTTCCGTACATCTACCAGCTCCTGCCAAATCTTCTTATTCTTTGTAGGTACACCATTAACCAGAATAATTAATGGCTCAGTTTCCAAAGTATCCGCATCAATAGTTTCCATATTTTTTTTCAAATCCAAGGGCAAATACACCACTCTACCTTTTAAACCTCTCAGTAAATCTGAAGGAGGTAATTTACCTGTTTTGGGCACCATACGTACTATGGTCTGGAACGGATGAACACATTGAATGAGTATAGACTCATATGTATTTAATTCAGAAAGTTCAGCAGGAATTGCATCCAATTCTAAATTATTATGTACAGCTCTGGTCGGCATTCTATTTTCTTCTAACTTATTATAACAGTATTTACAAATACGCTGAACTTCACCCAATTCAAAACAATTTTCAAGAAATATATATGTGGCAAAATCCTTCCACTTATAATTATCTTCATTTTCACTTTTTCTATAGAGATCAACATACCTGGTTTGTTTTCTATAATGAGTTCTGCGGCAACAAATACAAGTAATATTTGGTCTTTCATTAGAGATTATTGCAAATTTTGTTATCTGATCATTAAATGTCTTACTTACAGAGGGTTCTACATTCTCTTCCACTTCTTCCTCATTTACTGTGTCCTTTTCTGCACTGTTTTGTTCAGGACCAAAGTAACAAAACTGAATTTCATCAACAACCTTCTCTACATCTGATACCGATCCACGGAACAGAGCCCTATTCAATTCATCTAACTTTATTGCTGGACTTTTAGCAAAATACAACCGTCTCACAAACTTTCTCATTTCAGTATGATGAACAGCCAGCATCCTAAAATGATGGAAAACACTATTACACACTTTTCTAGATAGACAAGCCAGAGAATGACCCTGCAAACCAGTATTCTCTCTCACTCTGCATGGATCCAGACTTTGAAGCACCTTAATCTTCTGTTTTACACTTTTTTTACTATATTCTCTTAGAAACTCACGAAATTTATCAATAGATTCCTGACGCACAGTGCAAATACTACTACAATTCCAAGTGTACACTGGGGCTTTAGGACGTCTCCCCATAGCCTCATCCGCCATCACTTGTACCTCATCTCTTGGAACCATTATCTCCTTCTCCATTATGCAACCATTTTTCACTTCGTAAGCACGACCTCTGGTGTCAACTGCATGCAGCAAACTATTACTTTGAAAACAGCTCTCTTCATTAAAAAAAGGTTCACTACTTGAACTATGCATCCATTTTCCTAAAAACACTTTACAAAAGTTTGTTCTGTTCACTACTCTTTTCCTTTTGCTTTGTGATTTCAGTACATTAACCATTTTATCTAATGTACGCATCCTATTCAAAATTAAAATGAATAGTTTCCTTTTTAATTCTAATGCCTTTGCTGCAATGGCTTCAATTTCTTTTTTTCTCTTATAAAACTTAGCCTTTTGCTTATATTTCTTCACATCCTTTATCAAATTGGACATAACTCTTCTCTGAAACATTTTTCTACGTATCTCTTTAAACGCTGTTTTTCTGTTTAAGTTTATCTTTTAAGTTGCAGAAGGTATATTTGCATTAACTAAATGCTCAATTTTTTCCTCTCCTTTTCTATTGAAAACATTTTTTCCAGTACAGACATTTTGTACATTTTTCCTTTTTTTGAATATGTTCTTTAAAAAATCTTTTGTTTGCTTACCAGAAGATTTTTTCTTTTTCCCAACATGAACATCTCCAACTAACTTAGGTCCTCCAGTTGTCTTCAAATATAGGTTTTTTTGTGGTCTTTCTTTACTCTGGATTTTGTAGGCATCTTAAATTTTGTTCACTGCTCTTCAGCAATACCTGAAAATAACTAAAAAAAAATTCCTTTATTTTATTTAAATATATTACTACATTTTTTATGTTCTTTAGAAATCTTAAAATACTATAAACGAAATTCACAAAACGAAATTTCTTTGCCATTTTGAAAGCACACTTACTACTCTTTTTTTTGGCAAGTGATAAACACTTTTACAGTCTGTCACATTTTGAATCCACTTTTCAGATTCTTAAAAAAGCACATGTCCAAACTGCTTTTTCAGACCAGCACCATGTGTAACCTGGGTGACTGCCTACACTCCAGCAAGGGCAACCAGCCTTAGTGATGCTGTATGTATTTGCATTACTGACTGAAACCTCAAACCCCACTCGCTTGTGAATACTGTGCATGATTCCACAGGGTAAGCAGCTGGGTGTGTGCTAAGAGTCTGCTTCTGCACCAAAAAATGGCTCCCCCTTTCCATCTAATGCAACTGTGAAATCACCCGAGCAATACGCAATAAATCTCTGCCTGTAATTCCTATATGCACACAGAGTCATGTTTTCACATTAGTCACAAAACGAAATTCCTTTGCCATTTTGAAAGCACACTTACTACTCTTTTTTTTGGCAAGTGATAAACACTTTTACAGACTGACACATTATGAATCCACTTTTCAGATTCTTAAAAAAGCACATGTCCAAACTGCTTTTTCAGACCAGCACCATGTGTAACCTGGGTGACTGCCTACACTCCAGCAAGGGCAACCAGCCTTAGTGATGCTGAATGTATTTGCATTACTGACTGAAACCTCAAACCCCACTCGCTTGTGAATACTGTGCATGATTCCACAGGGTAAGCAGCTGGGTGTGTGCTAAGAGTCTGCTTCTGCACCAAAAAATGGCTCCCCCTTTCCATCTAATGCAACTGTGAAATCACCAGAGCAATACGCAATAAATCTCTGCCTGTAATTCCTATATGCACACAGAGTCATGTTTTCACATTAGTCACAAAACGAAATTTCTTTGCCATTTTGAAAGCACACTTACTACTCTTTTTTTTGGCAAGTGATAAACACTTTTACAGTCTGTCACATTTTTAATCCACTTTTCAGATTCTTAAAAAAGCACATGTCCAAACTGCTTTTTCAGACCAGCACCATGTGTAACCTGGGTGACTGCCTACACTCCAGCAAGGGCAACCAGCCTTAGTGATGCTGTATGTATTTGCATTACTGACTGAAACCTCAAACCCCACTCGCTTGTGAATACTGTGCATGATTCCACAGGGTAAGCAGCTGGGTGTGTGCTAAGAGTCTGCTTCTGCACCAAAAAATGGCTCCCCCTTTCCATCTAATGCAACTGTGAAATCACCCGAGCAATACGCAATAAATCTCTGCCTGTAATTCCTATATGCACACAGAGTCATGTTTTCACATTAGTCACAAAACGAAATTTCTTTGCCATTTTGAAAGCACACTTACTACTCTTTTTTTTGGCAAGTGATAAACACTTTTACAGACTGACACATTATGAATCCACTTTTCAGATTCTTAAAAAAGCACATGTCCAAACTGCTTTTTCAGACCAGCACCATGTGTAACCTGGGTGACTGCCTACACTCCAGCAAGGGCAACCAGCCTTAGTGATGCTGAATGTATTTGCATTACTGACTGAAACCTCAAACCCCACTCGCTTGTGAATACTGTGCATGATTCCACAGGGTAAGCAGCTGGGTGTGTGCTAAGAGTCTGCTTCTGCACCAAAAAATGGCTCCCCCTTTCCATCTAATGCAACTGTGAAATCACCAGAGCAATACGCAATAAATCTCTGCCTGTAATTCCTATATGCACACAGAGTCATGTTTTCACATTAGTCACAAAACGAAATTTCTTTGCCATTTTGAAAGCACACTTACTACTCTTTTTTTTGGCAAGTGATAAACACTTTTACAGTCTGTCACATTTTGAATCCACTTTTCAGATTCTTAAAAAAGCACATGTCCAAACTGCTTTTTCAGACCAGCACCATGTGTAACCTGGGTGACTGCCTACACTCCAGCAAGGGCAACCAGCCTTAGTGATGCTGAATGTATTTGCATTACTGACTGAAACCTCAAACCCCACTCGCTTGTGAATACTGTGCATGATTCCACAGGGTAAGCAGCTGGGTGTGTGCTAAGAGTCTGCTTCTGCACCAAAAAATGGCTCCCCCTTTCCATCTAATGCAACTGTGAAATCACCAGAGCAATACGCAATAAATCTCTGCCTGTAATTCCTATATGCACACAGAGTCATGTTTTCACATTAGTCACAAAACGAAATTTCTTTGCCAATTTGAAAGCACACTTACTACTCTTTTTTTTGGCAAGTGATAAACACTTTTACAGTCTGTCACATTTTGAATCCACTTTTCAGATTCTTAAAAAAGCACATGTCCAAACTGCTTTTTCAGACCAGCACCATGTGTAACCTGGGTGACTGCCTACACTCCAGCAAGGGCAACCAGCCTTAGTGATGCTGTATGTATTTGCATTACTGACTGAAACCTCAAACCCCACTCGCTTGTGAATACTGTGCATGATTCCACAGGGTAAGCAGCTGGGTGTGTGCTAAGAGTCTGCTTCTGCACCAAAAAATGGCTCCCCCTTTCCATCTAATGCAACTGTGAAATCACCAGAGCAATACGCAATAAATCTCTGCCTGTAATTCCTATATGCACACAGAGTCATGTTTTCACATTGGTCACAAAACGAAATTTCTTTGCCAATTTGAAAGCACACTTACTACTCTTTTTTTTGGCAAGTGATAAACACTTTTACAGACTGACACATTTTGAATCCACTTTTCAGATTCTTAAAAAAGCACATGTCCAAACTGCTTTTTCAGACCATCACCGTGTGTAACCTGGGTGACTGCCTACACTCCAGCAAGGGCAACCAGCCTTAGTGATGCTGAATGTATTTGCATTACTGACTGAAACCTCAAACCCCACTCGCTTGTGAATACTGTGCATGATTCCACAGGGTAAGCAGCTGGGTGTGTGCTAAGAGTCTGCTTCTGCACCAAAAAATGGCTCCCCCTTTCCATCTAATGCAACTGTGAAATCACCCGAGCAATACGCAATAAATCTCTGCCTGTAATTCCTATATGCACACAGAGTCATGTTTTCACATTAGTCACAAAACGAAATTTCTTTGCCATTTTGAAAGCACACTTACTACTCTTTTTTTTGGCAAGTGATAAACACTTTTACAGACTGACACATTATGAATCCACTTTTCAGATTCTTAAAAAAGCACATGTCCAAACTGCTTTTTCAGACCAGCACCATGTGTAACCTGGGTGACTGCCTACACTCCAGCAAGGGCAACCAGCCTTAGTGATGCTGAATGTATTTGCATTACTGACTGAAACCTCAAACCCCACTCGCTTGTGAATACTGTGCATGATTCCACAGGGTAAGCAGCTGGGTGTGTGCTAAGAGTCTGCTTCTGCACCAAAAAATGGCTCCCCCTTTCCATCTAATGCAACTGTGAAATCACCAGAGCAATACGCAATAAATCTCTGCCTGTAATTCCTATATGCACACAGAGTCATGTTTTCACATTAGTCACAAAACGAAATTTCTTTGCCATTTTGAAAGCACACTTACTACTCTTTTTTTTGGCAAGTGATAAACACTTTTACAGTCTGTCACATTTTTAATCCACTTTTCAGATTCTTAAAAAAGCACATGTCCAAACTGCTTTTTCAGACCAGCACCATGTGTAACCTGGGTGACTGCCTACACTCCAGCAAGGGCAACCAGCCTTAGTGATGCTGTATGTATTTGCATTACTGACTGAAACCTCAAACCCCACTCGCTTGTGAATACTGTGCATGATTCCACAGGGTAAGCAGCTGGGTGTGTGCTAAGAGTCTGCTTCTGCACCAAAAAATGGCTCCCCCTTTCCATCTAATGCAACTGTGAAATCACCCGAGCAATACGCAATAAATCTCTGCCTGTAATTCCTATATGCACACAGAGTCATGTTTTCACATTAGTCACAAAACGAAATTTCTTTGCCATTTTGAAAGCACACTTACTACTCTTTTTTTTGGCAAGTGATAAACACTTTTACAGACTGACACATTATGAATCCACTTTTCAGATTCTTAAAAAAGCACATGTCCAAACTGCTTTTTCAGACCAGCACCATGTGTAACCTGGGTGACTGCCTACACTCCAGCAAGGGCAACCAGCCTTAGTGATGCTGAATGTATTTGCATTACTGACTGAAACCTCAAACCCCACTCGCTTGTGAATACTGTGCATGATTCCACAGGGTAAGCAGCTGGGTGTGTGCTAAGAGTCTGCTTCTGCACCAAAAAATGGCTCCCCCTTTCCATCTAATGCAACTGTGAAATCACCAGAGCAATACGCAATAAATCTCTGCCTGTAATTCCTATATGCACACAGAGTCATGTTTTCACATTAGTCACAAAACGAAATTTCTTTGCCATTTTGAAAGCACACTTACTACTCTTTTTTTTGGCAAGTGATAAACACTTTTACAGTCTGTCACATTTTGAATCCACTTTTCAGATTCTTAAAAAAGCACATGTCCAAACTGCTTTTTCAGACCAGCACCATGTGTAACCTGGGTGACTGCCTACACTCCAGCAAGGGCAACCAGCCTTAGTGATGCTGAATGTATTTGCATTACTGACTGAAACCTCAAACCCCACTCGCTTGTGAATACTGTGCATGATTCCACAGGGTAAGCAGCTGGGTGTGTGCTAAGAGTCTGCTTCTGCACCAAAAAATGGCTCCCCCTTTCCATCTAATGCAACTGTGAAATCACCCGAGCAATACGCAATAAATCTCTGCCTGTAATTCCTATATGCACACAGAGTCATGTTTTCACATTAGTCACAAAACGAAATTTCTTTGCCATTTTGAAAGCACACTTACTACTCTTTTTTTTGGCAAGTGATAAACACTTTTACAGACTGACACATTATGAATCCACTTTTCAGATTCTTAAAAAAGCACATGTCCAAACTGCTTTTTCAGACCAGCACCATGTGTAACCTGGGTGACTGCCTACACTCCAGCAAGGGCAACCAGCCTTAGTGATGCTGAATGTATTTGCATTACTGACTGAAACCTCAAACCCCACTCGCTTGTGAATACTGTGCATGATTCCACAGGGTAAGCAGCTGGGTGTGTGCTAAGAGTCTGCTTCTGCACCAAAAAATGGCTCCCCCTTTCCATCTAATGCAACTGTGAAATCACCAGAGCAATACGCAATAAATCTCTGCCTGTAATTCCTATATGCACACAGAGTCATGTTTTCACATTAGTCACAAAACGAAATTTCTTTGCCATTTTGAAAGCACACTTACTACTCTTTTTTTTGGCAAGTGATAAACACTTTTACAGTCTGTCACATTTTGAATCCACTTTTCAGATTCTTAAAAAAGCACATGTCCAAACTGCTTTTTCAGGCCAGCACCATGTGTAACCTGGGTGACTGCCTACACTCCAGCAAGGGCAACCAGCCTTAGTGATGCTGAATGTATTTGCATTACTGACTGAAACCTCAAACCCCACTCGCTTGTGAATACTGTGCATGATTCCACAGGGTAAGCAGCTGGGTGTGTGCTAAGAGTCTGCTTCTGCACCAAAAAATGGCTCCCCCTTTCCATCTAATGCAACTGTGAAATCACCAGAGCAATACGCAATAAATCTCTGCCTGTAATTCCTATATGCACACAGAGTCATGTTTTCACATTAGTCACAAAACGAAATTTCTTTGCCAATTTGAAAGCACACTTACTACTCTTTTTTTTGGCAAGTGATAAACACTTTTACAGTCTGTCACATTTTGAATCCACTTTTCAGATTCTTAAAAAAGCACATGTCCAAACTGCTTTTTCAGACCAGCACCATGTGTAACCTGGGTGACTGCCTACACTCCAGCAAGGGCAACCAGCCTTAGTGATGCTGTATGTATTTGCATTACTGACTGAAACCTCAAACCCCACTCGCTTGTGAATACTGTGCATGATTCCACAGGGTAAGCAGCTGGGTGTGTGCTAAGAGTCTGCTTCTGCACCAAAAAATGGCTCCCCCTTTCCATCTAATGCAACTGTGAAATCACCAGAGCAATACGCAATAAATCTCTGCCTGTAATTCCTATATGCACACAGAGTCATGTTTTCACATTGGTCACAAAACGAAATTTCTTTGCCAATTTGAAAGCACACTTACTACTCTTTTTTTTGGCAAGTGATAAACACTTTTACAGACTGACACATTTTGAATCCACTTTTCAGATTCTTAAAAAAGCACATGTCCAAACTGCTTTTTCAGACCATCACCGTGTGTAACCTGGGTGACTGCCTACACTCCAGCAAGGGCAACCAGCCTTAGTGATGCTGAATGTATTTGCATTACTGACTGAAACCTCAAACCCCACTCGCTTGTGAATACTGTGCATGATTCCACAGGGTAAGCAGCTGGGTGTGTGCTAAGAGTCTGCTTCTGCACCAAAAAATGGCTCCCCCTTTCCATCTAATGCAACTGTGAAATCACCAGAGCAATACGCAATAAATCTCTGCCTGTAATTCCTATTTGCACACAGAGTCATGTTTTCACATTAGTCACAAAACGAAATTTCTTTGCCAATTTGAAAGCACACTTACTACTCTTTTTTTTGGCAAGTGATAAACACTTTTACAGACTGACACATTATGAATCCACTTTTCAGATTCTTAAAAAAGCACATGTCCAAACTGCTTTTTCAGACCAGCACCATGTGTAACCTGGGTGACTGCCTACACTCCAGCAAGGGCAACCAGCCTTACTGATGCTGTATGTATTTGCATTACTGAGTCCAACCTTAAATCCTTAAAGTATTCTTTATTTTTACCAGTACACCTTAATTTATCGTGAAAACATAGTCCATATTATTTTACATGTTCCTCACATTTAAATTTCTCCCAAAACAGAAAATAATAAACACAACTTCAACAAAAGGAATTCCATTTCTATTATTCATTTCTTAATTTACCATATACATCCCCTCTCAAACTCTAAACTCACCTTTAAAATTAGTTAGCTGTGAAAGAAATGTGGCACTCAAACAGCAGATTATCAGAGCAAGGATCTCTGTTCTTTACACCTCTCTCCTCTCAGCAGAACCAGATAATGGCAAACTTTCCCTCTCTTTTTCCACACATATACATGTTAATTTCAAATCTCAGTGCTTCCCCCTTTTTTTCAAATGTAATCACACATTTCTATTGGTTGAAAACCAACCCTTTTCCAAAAGTACCCTTCCCCCAACTTGACTTCTGCCTAGTACCCTTCCCCCAACTTGACTTCTGCCTGCTACCATAGCAACAGCTCATGGAACACTGCTGTGTGGAGTTAGGTCAGAAGTTCACCAAACAATGTTTCAATTCCACAGAGCAAGAGTGCTTGACTTTTCAAACCTAACAGCAAATCCATAGTACTGTTCTTTGGTAACACATTTTTCTGTACCAATACAAAACATGCTTCTATTAATTTACACATACAGCCTAGTTTTTATTCTAGAATGGTATGAAACAGCCAATCAGTTCTTTTTTTTATGAAAAAAATATGTATGCCTCCATTTCCAAACTGTCTTTCATTTCTTTTTACCATTCTACTGAATTACACCTCCTGAGTGCATCCAGTTCTCCTTTGAAGATGTTCACAGTGTGGATTGTAGGGCACAGCTATGTCTTCTGGAGTGAAAAGTATGCAGAGAAAACAGGTATGGTGAGAGACCTTGCTTTACCAAATGTAGACATTAAATGGATTGGTCAGAGAGGGTTAAAGTGGCACCAATTGATGCCATTGGTGAAATCCTTCATGCAAATCCAACACCCTGACCTCATAATAGTGCACTGTGGTGGCAATGACCTAGGCACTTTGACTGGGGTAGGTCTGGAAATGCTTATGAAGGACACCTTTGCACAACTGTTTTCACTTTTCCCTAAAACTGCCTTTGTGTTTTCTAACATATGCCAAAGGCAAAAATGGAACTGGTCCAATCATTTCTGTCCGCAGATTGACAAAGCAAGAAAGCACGTAAACAAATCTGTTTCTGCTTTCCTCCGTGACTATGGTATGGGTTCCATTTACCACAACAACTTGCGTTACGACATGCAAGACATTTATAGAGGAGATGGTGTGCACTTCAATGATGAAGGGAACAGATTCTTCCTCTTGAACCTTAGACTCTGCATCGGTACTTACTTGTAGGTACCACTAAAAAATCACTTCATAAACACAACGGCTCTTTTTAGAGCCCCCTAATATCTAAACACTTAAATCTGCATTTCATTTCATTTTTTATTTATTTTTTCTACCGTACGCGTACGGTAAGCTTACCGTACGCGTACCCCGCGATTTTTTTTAAAATCAATAAATGTTTTCTTTGTACTTTTCTGTCCTTCTTTGACCCCCTTACAAATGTTAGGGGGTCTGTAACTCTCCTCCTTGCCCCCTTTTCAAGATATCACTCTTTTTTTTCTGAGTGAAACACACGAAATGGCGGCCGCCGCTTCCTGGTTTCGACCGATTCGAATGTTTACTAAGATCTAAGAGCCAATCAGAATCGCGCTTGCGCTCGCGCACGCCACCGTACGCGTACGGTAAGCGTACAGTAAGCGCACCGTAAGCTGGCTCAGATATATATATATTGATTTAAAGGCTATTTTCTCAGAATCTACTGAACAGATTTACACCAAACCTACAAAAGGCACTTCCTTGACCTGAGGACTACCTCTCTGCCAAATTTCTAGTAATTCTGTTCAGCCGTTCGGGCTGTAGCTGTGTCTAAAGGTCCTATGGAAAAATGCATGGGAAAAACGCGTTTTGGGACCCCCCTTTTATCTCAGCCCCCGCTTGACGAATCCCCCCGAGACTTTCAGGGTAGGAGCGTAGCGTAGCGCCCCACCTATTTTGAAAAATTCGCGAGGATTCGTCAGCCGGCGCAAAAGTTATTCCAAATAGAATGTTGCGGATTTCCTATGGAAACGTGGTCCTAACTATAACTACCTACTGGCGACCGCCAGTAGGTAATATATATATATATATTTATATATATATATATATATATATATATATATATATATATATATATATATATATATATATATATATATATATATATATATATTTTCTACTGGCGGTCGCCAGTAGATCGCTATAGTTAGGACCTATTTTCCATAGGAAATCCGCAACATTCTATTGCATATTTGGTGTGAATCTGTTCAGTAGTTCCTGAGAAAATTAGGGTAAAAAAGTTAGTGATATCTATGGCCGCGGAGGATCCGCGGACCGTACCCGCACCGTAAGCGTACCCTCTCGAACGGAGCGCGCACCCTCCCGAACGCGCGCTGAATGCTAATTGGCTGTCGAGCGTCTCTCAGAGTGGAAATACTCTGACCCTCTAGATCTGCTTAGGGGGTCCCAGAAGGACCCCCTGTGGCCCCCCTTTTATTTTTTAAAATAAAGCAGTGAAATGCGCGCACGGTGCGCGCATCCTATCGCGTTGGATGCACGGATTCTCTCGCGGTGGGTGCGCGGATCCACGGCAACGTTTTTTGAAAAACGACAAGAAATCATCTGTTGTATAACAACTTTCTACACTGAAAGGTAGGGTGAATATTTTTGTTTTTTAAAGGTATGATTGTTATTGGTTAACAAAAACAGATTGTAAGGAACATTATATATGATAAACTGATATGTTGAAAAGTCAAACACACTTCTTGTCTTGTGTAGGAACATTGTGTGCTGAACTTGTGACCTGTGAGCTCAGTGCAGTGTTCCATGACCTGTTTCTATGGTAACAGGCAGAAGGCAGATTGGGGGAAGGGTTGAAATGTATTTCAGTTGGAAAGGGTTGAAATGTTTAACCAATAGAAATGTGTGTTTGCTTTTGAGTTTATGTGCGAAGGATTGTGATTTGATGTTTACATGTATATGTGTGGAAAATGAAAGGGAATCTTTTCCATTCTTTGCTTTTGCTGAGAGGTGCACAGTGCAGAGATTCTGTAAAAGAAAATATGGTGAGTGATTGATATACTCCTTAATCTACAAAAGAACTTGAAAGATGAGTTATTTAACCCCTTCCCCGCTCATGACGGAACCGCTCCCTCATGAGCCACGGTTGCCGTGTGCTCATGACGGAGCGGTTCCGTCATGTCGCGACCGTTGGCGGCCGCTCCGCCTATGCGGCACTGTTTCTCCGCCTGTGCGGGGAACAATGCAACTGGGCGGAGTCATGACGGAACCGCTCCGTCATGAGCACAGCTCAACCGTGGCTCATGACGGAGTGGCTCCATCATGAGCACAGCGCCACCGCGCTGCCCCCCCACACCCCCCAGTGCTGCGGCGGAATTCCCGCCGCAGCGAAGGGGTTAATTGTGAGGGGATGTATGTAGACTATTTTGATTTTAATCAGACTAATGTATTTTTCCTGCTAAAGTGTAGGGAGTACTTTTTTTCTCTACAATGTGTGTGCATGTAGAAACCATTCTGTGATTGGCATTTGTGTTGTTCATGTGTTTGTAGACAGATAACTGTGCAGTTTTTATATTTTGGTAGAGTTAGAAACCAGTCATTGTTTATGAATTTGTGAAATGAGTTATGTTATGTTTCTATACTAAAATGTAGTACTACTTCTAGATGAAGAAATGTGTTTTGATATAGTGCAAGGGATAGTGTTGTTTGTCTAGAATCACATAGTGAGTCTGTGTGCATTTAGGAACCACTGTGAGAGAAGCATTTACTAAAATTGTGTATTTGCTGACAGATAACTGTTTTAAAACCAGCCAGGTTGTTAAGTTTTAGTAGCATTAGAAGACAGTTATGGCTTATGCTTTCATTATATGAGTCAGGCATTGACAGTAAATTGCAGTTGTGAAATATGTAGATTGTGTGCAGTTCCCTTACCACTTGAACTATAGTGAATGAGTTTTGGTAAACTCACGTGACCGCAATCCTCTGCTGATGCTAATACTGTATTTAGACACTTATTTGCCCATGTCTTCTTCCATTAAATTTTAGCTATACATATATTACAAATATTTTTTTTTCATAAAGACACATATGTCATTAGCAGAGGATTGCGGCCGCGTGAGTTATAGTTGCCTGCACTAACTATAACGTGGAATTTCATTGGTTTTTTACGAGTGAAATGTACAGCTAACTATAACTTGTGTGAAACCTATGGTTTTTTCAGTGAATTTGCAAGGTTTTTTGACAATGGCTATATTGGGATTGGTCACATTTGGGGGTAGGTGTTCTATAAGAGCCAGTTTCCACTTAGAAAGTGGGAGGGAGGCCCATTTTCTTCCCCGCTGCTTATTGTGATTTTGTGAGATGGGGGGGAGCAAGTGGACCATGTAAAAGGTACTAAAAAATGATCGGTCCAGGATAGTGGTACTGGAGCCTCGACGGTTAAGCTATCTAGATTGCTGTAGATGTGATCTAGGAGATGTCCCTTAACATGCGTTGATTGAAAGCCTTTCTGAGCCAGGTCAATGGACTGAAAGTTTGTTCGAAGACTATTGGCTGTTGAATCAAGTGGCTCATCTAGGTGTAAATTAAGATCGCCCAGCAGGGTGAAATTTGCCGAGGTGAGCACTAGGTTGGCAGCTAAATCCGTCATGTTAGTGATAAAGTTGTTGAGGGTGCCAGGTGGTCGATAGACTAGGATACCGGAGAAAGTAGTGGATGGGGAGAACTCAAGAGTGAAATGTAGGTTCTCACAGGCTGGCATGGGGGAGGGAGTGATGCGGCATCTAAAGTTGTCCCTATAGATAATAGCCAGCCCTCCACCTCTGCCAGTCTTTCGATCCAAATGTTTAATAGTATAGCCTTGGGGGGTGGCCCATGCTATTGCAGGATCAGTTTCTATCTGAAGCCATGTCTCTGTTAGAAAGAGGGCGTCTGGATTGAGCTCCTCTATCAGCATGGCCAGTTCAGTATGGTGTTTGGGCAGGGAACGGCAGTTAAGAAGGAACATCCTCCATTTCTGCTTGGAGGGGTTTTTCACAACATTTGGAGTAGTTATGCCCCAATCACAAGTTTTGCAGTGGGCCTTCGGGTGTAAGGGAAGGACTGAATGCAAACATAGTGGGTTGACCGAAGGACGCAATGCATATAGTGAGGAAGTGCTGTATGTGAGGAGATTTCCTACCATGATGACAGCTGGGTCCGGAGACTGGAAGCGTCTGGACGCGGACTGGCGCAGACTGGCTTCTCTTTGGCGCCTCTTCGGCGCGTCTAAGGCGCTACCGCTGCGCATGCCGCTGCGCGGGGCGAAGGAAGTTAATATAGATTGGGCTCAGGGAACACTGGAGCGTCAACCCACTAAAATGGCCGCCAAGAAATGGCACTACCAGGAAGTAGGAGCGCTCTGTTCTCCCTCCACAACAATCAGCCCGAGTAGCTGCGGTGGACCGGGGAGTCAGTGCACAATTCGAATCACATTAGCAACAGCAGTTTGCATGTAAAAACGATTTTCTCTTTTTAAGAAAACAATTTTCTCCTTTTAAAAAAACGATTTTCTCTTTTAAAAAAAAACGATTTTCTCTTTTTAAAAAAACACATTCAACAGAACAGCAAAGGTGCTATCACCTAGAGCGCTGGCGCAGGAGTGATCAGTTCAGGTTTTACTCGAGCGTGTCAGCGCTGGGAGCCTAAGTAGTCAGGGCTCAGGGAACACTGGAGCGTCAACCCACTAAAATGGCCGCCAAGAAATGGCACTACCAGGAAGTAGGAGCGCTCTGTTCTCCCTCCACAACAATCAGCCCGAGTAGCTGCAGTGGACCGGGGAGTCAGTGCACAATTCGAATCACATTAGCAACAGCAGTTTGCATGTAAAAACGATTTTCTCTTTTTAAGAAAACAATTTTCTCCTTTTAAAAAAACGATTTTCTCTTTTTAAAAAAAACTATTTTCTCTTTTTAAAAAAACACATTCAACAGAACAGCAAAGGTGCTATCACCTAGAGCGCTGGCGCAGGAGTGATCAGTTCAGGTTTTACAGGTTCTCTGGTGAGCAGTAGCTTTACTACAGTGATCTAATGAGCAACTAGAGTGCTAACATTCAGAATTTTTGGCAAATGTGTCTGAATGCCTTCTTGATGGAACCAAAGTAAAAAACTGAAAGTATTTCCTACTGAGGAGACTGCAGTAAATGAGGAAATTAGGAAACTTCATAACAAATAAATCTCCCAAGATTGCCACCAGAGACAGAAGAGCCTAAATGTAGCCCAAATATCACCCAGATGTAGCCCAAGTATAGCCCAATGACAGAATGTTCCAGAGTGTTCTTAAGAACAACTAGAGCGCTTACTGTCTTACTTATGACAAAAGTATGGCACACCTGAAGCCATCTTGATTGGAATAAACTGGTAACACTTAAAACATTTAATTTAAAAAGGAAAACGAGGGGGTTCATTTTGCCATAGAAATTATGATTAGTGCTGAAGAAAGAAAAATTAGGGCACATTTTGAGTGACTTCTCAAATCCTCTTCTATTTCATTGAAAAATTCTGATATGCAGACTGAAACATGCACTTTTAATACCAGCAGCAGACTTCCGTGGTGAGCAGTAGCTTTACTACAGTGATCTAATGAGCAACTAGAGTGCTAACATTCAGAATTTATGGCAAATGTGTGACATATATGAATACCTTCTTGATGGAATCAAAGTAAAAAACTGAAAGCATTTCCTACTGAGGAGACTGCAGTAAATGAGGAAATTAGGAAACTTCATAACAAATAAATCTCCCAAGATGGCCACCAGAGACAAAAGAGCCCAAATGCAGCACAAATATCACCCAGATGTAGCCCACATGTAACCCAATGACAGAAGTGTGCAAAACACTTATTTTTTGTGTATTTGCAGTTTTATATAGTGCAGACTTGTAAGGTATTGGAGTGCTTTGCATGAGCATTGGTTACATCACACAAGATCAAATTCATTTTGGTTGTAGACATGGGGAGATTGAGTGATTTGACCAGAATCACAGAATGTTGATCTGAAGCAGAAACTCCAACCTGGTTCCCCAGTTGCAAAGTCTGCAGCTCTGGAAGTAACAGCACATCCTCTCCCCTAAGTGCAACATTTAATCAAGTGGTCAACTGGATAAAAAACATAAAGCTTACAAATAATTTAAAAGTTCTTTGTCGCTATTTGAAAACTCAGAAAATATGTCCTCATTTTAGATTTTTAGAGCACTAACCATAATTGTGATGCAAATAAGACCATCTCACATATGTAATTTCTGAAGGAAATGCTCTAGGTATTACGGTTTTGATTACATCAAGATGACGTCTGGCGTTTCACACTTTTGTAATAAATATAGGGCCTCATTTATGAAAAGTGACGCATCACTGCGTGAAAACAGTGATGCGTCACTTTTCACTGCGCCCTCCCTGCGACTCCAATGATGCGTCATATTTACAGTATGACGCATCATGTCGCAGGGAGTCACGGATACGTCAGTATTTCTGACGTATCTGTAGGTGCAAAAGTGACGCATTGCTGGTGTGTGTCACAAAAGTGACGCAACTCCAGCAATGTGTCCTTTCACACAGTCTTACGCCTGCTGTGAGGCAGGCACAAGATATTGAGGCATTTGCACCCTAGAAGTGGCGCAGTGAAATCTCGTAGATTTCACTGCGTTACTTCTACGATGCTTACTTACGTGGGAACGCCCACCCTGCATACATTATACCTGACGCATGTATAATGTAGCGCAGGGGTTTACAAAGTGACACATCTAACTAGATGGGTCACTTTGTAAATATGGTGCAACAAGGTCCAGTTTTTACGCCGCTGATGCGTCACAAAAAGTGATGCACCGGCGGTGCAAAAGTGACGCAAGGACTCATAAATGAGCCCCATAGAATGTTAGCAATCTAGTTGTTCATTGGGATACTGTTGAGAGGCAGAGGCCAGGGGCACGGACTCTGAAAATTGAAGGCAGGTAAGAGAGTGCAGAGGCAACAATTTGACCACACTGGGCAGGCAGGAAGGGCAGTGGCTGCAAAACAGACTATGGAGGGCAGTGGAAAGGGGGGCAGGGGCAACAAACCAACAATACAGGACTGGCAAGAGAGGCTGTGACAATATAATAGACTATTGTGGGCAGAAGGAAGAGGCAGTGGTAGTACAACCATACATGCCAACAGACCTGTTTCAGCCAGGAAACGGCCAATGTTTTTAACCTCAAATGGGCTTTATTTGATCTGTCTCCTGTCTACAATCTCCTCTTTTTCAATTTAACTCGAAGGGGAAAATCAATACCCCAGTTTTTTTTCAAAATCTCCCTCTTACCAAGTTCAAAATGTTCGCAAGTATGGTACACTGGATCATGGTAGGCAGGAGGAATTGGGGTAGGGACATGGACTCGGAAAACAGAGGACAGGAGGGACATGGAGAGGTGCACCAAAGTGACCCTACAGGGCAGGCATCAGGGTTTGCAGCAGCACAATACACGACAAAGGGCATGCAGGACGGGAGTGCAGCACAACAATCCATAGAAAGCAATAGGGAGGGGACAGGACCATGCACATGGACAACAGAGAACAGAGAGGAAAGAGGCAATGGTAGCTAGCTGACCATAATGGACAGACAGGAGAGAAAGCTGCAGCATAACAGACCATAAAGGGCAGGAGGGACGGATCAGGGGCATTACAATGGAACAGACAAGCCAGGAGGGAGGGAATAGGGGTCTGCACATGGAAACAGAGGGCTGGGGGCAAGGGGGCAGGGCAGGAGCAGCAAGATGACGGTGGAGGTCAGGCAGGATGGGCACTAGAAACAAGACACACCATGTAGAACAACAGTGAGACTATGAATGCATACACACAGACCATGGAGGGAAGGTGGGAGGGGGTCAGGGGCCGCTAGCTGACCACACAGAGAAGGTGGGAGGGGCCATGGCAGCACAGAAGACCATGCATGGCAAGCGGGAGGGTTAGTGGCAGCACAATGGCTATGATGGGCAAGAAGGAGGGTGCAGGGGCATGCACAAAGGACCTTGGAGGATAGAAGGGAGGGTCAGGACCTGGGCACAGACAAGAGAGTTCAGGGGAAGGGGCCTCACAACAAACTGCGTGGGGCAGGCAGGAGGAGCAGTTACAGCACAACAGACCAGGGAGGGCAGAAGGGTGTGGCAGTAAAATGGACCATGGAGGACAGGAGGACGGGGATAGGGGCATGGCATGTGGACAGGCAGGGTGGAGGTGGCAGGGACAGGTTACAGTCATCTGACAATGCTAGGCATGTGGGAGGGGAGTGGCAGCTCAACAGAACACTCAGAGTAGATTGGAGTGGCAGGTCCATGGAACATGGTGGGCAAAAAGGATGGAGCAGGGGCATGCACAAAGACATCGGAGGGCAGGGGGAAAGAGAATAGGGGCAGCAAGCTAAGCACAGAGGCTAAGCAGGAGGTCAATGATGGGCCATAGAATTGGGCGATGGAGGGCAGGAGGAGTGGACTGGTACATCATGCTAAATGGAGGGCAGTGGCAGCACATCAGACCATGCATGGCAGGAGGGAGGAGGCTAATCCATGGATTCAGACAACAGAGGATAGGGAGGAGGTGGATGGGGCAGCAAGCTAACTGTTCAGAGAAGGTGGGTATTAGGAACTTTATTGTTTTTAAAATGTGTGTCTGTGCGAACTACTTAAAATATGAACAAGTATGAAGCATAATCTCACTTTTATTCAGGATGAAGAGAACGTTTGTGACTGTGACTCTGGGCTCACTTGGCAGAAACACCCCCTGACCCTCCACCTCCCATCGCAAAATGTAATGTCCATGAAAAGGGTAGGTGGACGCAGTGTTATATAGAACATTTTCCTGAGAGCACGATTGAAAATGAAAACTAGATATAGTATATGGTATAAACTATGCACCAAAAAGTGTGATATAAGATGAAACGGGGCGTGAAATATAATATGCAATATATTGTGCGCAATGACAGATTCATTGGAGAGCGCATGATAGCACAGGAACTATGCGATATGCGCCTTGGAGTGTAATATGCACAGGGCAGTGTTGTGTAACCTAACTAGTCTCTAAAGTTGTAATATAAAATATGTGCTGGGGAGTGTAACATTGCATATGCACTGTGACAAAGATATGGATCCCAGAATGTAATATGTATGGCATAGCGCTGTGCGTTATAACATAGGCATCGAGGAAGGCACGTTAGATGGGGCAATATAACCCATGCGAAGGCAAGTGTGGCATGACATATTCACGGGGTGGTGTTACAGTGCACATGGGCTAGAAAGTGTCATAGCATACGCACTAGCTGGTGGAATACAACACAGAGGTGTGTGGCACTCGGCAGGCACTGGTGGGTGTAACATAGAATTGGGCTCAGCCAGGAGCACGCCGTGACTCCCAAGTGAAGTTCGTCTCCTTTCCAGAGAGTAAAATAAAAAGTGTTACACAGCCGGCGGTGGATGTGTGTTTTATTAACCGTGAGGGGGTTTCTTGCATAGTTTGGTCGAATTTTTGTCGAATCCCCTTTGAATGGCTTGGTGTGCGTGTGTATTAAATGTGCCCGTCAATAGCTACCCATGTTTGTATAAATAAACGACAAGGGTGTCGACTTGGAGAGTACCCACCGGCGGGGGCGCCGGGATTAGGCATGGTAGGGCGTCAGACACGTCAGAGCTTCACTAGCCTTGTAAATACATTCAACGTGGATTCATTGAATGCATAGTCACCTTTTAATGAATATCACGCAAATCGTCATGGTGATAGGTACATACGGTTTGTCCAGCATGACCTAGGTGTTTCTATAAATATATATATATTTTTTTAAATGATAAAAACAAAGGCCGGCCCTGGGGCCATAAGTGGCCTGCGGAGGAGGGAAACGCAGCCTCCCTCCTAAAGATTTTTTTTTTTTTAAAGTCCATGACCTGGAGGTTGGGATCCCAGGGGCCGATTAAGGCCTTGGGTGGGGGGCCACGCAGCTCCCTTCCAAATAAATTTTTTTCAACAAAAAAAATTAGGGTGCAGGCCCTGGGGGATTGGGTCCCCAGGGCCAATAAATTAGCAAAAGAAGGGGGGGCCACACAGCCCTCCTTCTTAAAAAAAATGAAATAAACAAAAGACCGGCATCGCGCCGGAGGCCACCCCCCCTCCGTGCAGCACTGTGCAAACGCGCCCCCTGGCCAGTTGTGAGTTGGGGAATTAATTCCCCTTCAATGCTGAGGGTCCCTGAGGGCCAAGTAGCCCAACAGATATCTCCAGTATGCGCCAGGGAGCTGCGTTGCAGACAGGTGTTCTGAGGCCACGCCCCTTTTTACAACTCTGCGCAACGCAGCTCTGTGGCGCTTACTAGAGGTACCTAGTGGGCTAGTTTGACCCTAGGGACCCTTAGGATTCAAGGGGACTTAATCTCTCAACTTAGAACGGCCACAGGGCGCGTTTACACAGTGGTGAAGGGAGGGGACGGGGCCTGAGGTGACGTGTGCAAACACGCCCTGTGGCGCATTTTAAGTTGGGGAAATAATTCCCTTTCAATCCTGAGGGACCCTGGGGGCCAACTAGCCCACCAGGTGCTTCCAGTAAGCGCCACTGATCTGCGTTGCAGAGAGGTGGTGCAGGCTGTGCCCCTTTTTAGGTCTCGCAAGAGACATTTTATATGTGGGATTTTCAAAGTGCTACCCACTGTTTTGGCTGGCCTAAACCTTGAGTGCACGATCACATGCACGTGCACAGCTGCTTCCACTCCCCCCTCCCTTCTCTATAGCTTTGGCTCCTTTGAAGCACTTCAAAGGGTCCGCTCCCCCGCCCCAAGCGCTCGCGCCCACGCTCCGCCGGGCTTGTTGACATTGTTGTGCACTCGTGCTTTCAGTTTTCCCTTTCTCCTCCCACCCTGCAAGTCTCTGTCTTGCTGCCCCCGCCCGACACCCCTCCCCACCGTCACCGCTGGTTTAAAAGGTAGGCTCCTTTCAGAGTTTTATTTTATTTATTGACATTGTTGTGCTTGTACGTTTGAAACCCAAGTATGGAGTTTCCCCAATCCATCTTGCCAGAACGCATGCCTTCATTTATATGTTCACAGTGTGATTTACGATTTTTTTAATTTACTTGAAATGTTTTGTTTGTGGCGCTGCCTTTCTGCCCTCTGTGCCACTCGTTTTCCATCTTTTTTTGTTCCTTTCTGCCCTCTGCTCCTCTCGTTTTTGTGCCCGTCTGCCCTCTGTTCCACTCTCGTTTTTGTGCCCTTCTGCCCTCTGTTCCACTCGTTTCCCTCTTTTTTGTTCCTTTCTGCCCTCTGCAACTCTCGTTTTTGTGCCCTTCTGCCCTCTGTCCCACTCTCGTTTTTGTGCCCTTCTGCCCTCTGTTCCACTCGTTTTTTTGTGCCTTTCTGCCCTCTGCTCTTCTCGTCTTTTGTGCCCTTCTGCCCTCTGTGCCACTCGTTTTTGTGCCTTTCTGCCCTCTGTGCCTCTCGTTTTCCACTCTTTTTTTGTGACTTTCTGTCCTCTGTTCCACTCGTTTCCCTCTTTTTTTGTGCCTTTCTGCCCCTCTCGTTGTTTGTGCCCTCTGTTCTACTCGTTTTTTTGTGCCCTTCTGCCCTCTGTGCCACTCGTTTTTCCTCGTTTTTTGTGCCTTTCTGCCCTCTGTTCCACTCGTTTTCCCTCTTTTTGTGCCTTTCTGTCCTCTGTTACACTCGTTTCCCCTCTTTTTTTGTTCCTTTCTGCCCTCTGCTCCTCTCGTTTTTGTGCCCTTCTGCCCTCTGTTCCACTCGTTTTTGTGCCCTTCTGCCCCCTGTTCCACTCGTTTTTTTGTGCCTTTCTGCCCTCTGCTTCTCTCGTCTTTTGTGCCCTTCTGCCCTCTGTGCCACTCTTTTTTGTGCCTTTCTGCCCTCTGTGCCACTCGTTTTCCACTCTTTTTTTTGTGCCTTTCTGTCCTCTGTTCCACTCGTTTCCCTCTTTTTTTTTTTGTGACTTTCTGCCCTCTGGTCCTCTCGTTGTTTGTGCCCTCTGTTCCACTCGTTTTTTTGTGCCCTTCTGCCCTCTGTGCCACTCGTTTTTCCTCGTTTTTTGTGCCTTTCTGCCGTCTGTTCCTTTCGTTTTTCTGTGCCCTTCTGCGCCACTCGTTTTTTCCCTTTTGTGCCCCTTTTGCCCTCTGTCCCACTCGTTTCCCCACCGCTGTGCCCCCTGTGGACCCCTTCCAACACTACATATTCACCAAAGGATTGTGTGTGTGGGGCTCGGTGTGTGTGTGTGTGCGTGTGTGTGTGTGTGTGTGTGCGCGCGCGTGTGGGTGTGTGTGTGTGTGTGTGTGTGTGTGTGTGTATAGATGCAATAGGTCTCGCCTTTGCTAAAGCTATTGGCATTGTAAATGACTATGCCATTTATTTATCTGTTTTAAAAACCAACCCATAAATAAAAAAGTTTGTCGTTTACAATACCAATAGCTCCAATTTATGCAAAAGGCGAGACCATTGCATTGTAAATGCTTTTTTTGATAATTCAGTAACTTATCAATGGTTTGCAACACCAACTGGTGTTACAAACCAAGCCATTGATACATCGTGTTTCACAATTGCGAGGGAAGCCCCTTTGATGCCCATTGCTATCGGCAATTCAGAAAGAGTCAGTAAAACCATTTTACAGTCTGGAAATGCTTTAATGAATTGTTGGCATAAACTCTGCGATTCTGAAAAAAATGCAAAATGGCTTTGTACATCAGGCCCTTAGTTCTCTTCTAATGAGACTCTGAAAGACCGTTGAAATAAAGCCTCTCAGAAGTGCCTCTTTGATATCAAGCCGACACCCTTATAATATGTTCTGTCTATGCTAAACCCAGACCACACCCAGAAACTACTGGATTCATCATAACACACCTGGACTGAGGCTCTTCTTTCTAATCTAAAGTGGGGCGCAAATTGAACTCTTATTTAGATTCTGGCATGCAGTACAACATGAATGCAATAGATTGCAAAATCTCATCTTTCACCACAAAAATGGTTTGCATGTGCAGACGTCAGACACGGTCTACTTGAAAAAAGCTGGTGTGCTGTACCATTCTCTCAGGGCAGCAGGGACATTAATCCACCCTGGGTAATACCTTAGTAGTGGGAATCCAAGCCAGCCTGCTGCTTCTAAAGTGTTAACAGAGGCAGATGCTCCTCTCGCCCACATGAAAGTACAACATGAGTACTCCTGCCAAATTCACAGCACTGTCTCCTTTTCAATTTTTAATAAATGGCAGTAGGTACAGATTGACATTAACAAAGATAAATACTGAATGGGCCTAATCTGTTTATTTACATAAACCCGAAATATCACAGGTACAAACCCACCACTCAAAGATTTTCTAGTTAACGACCGATGCACGTGATTGTCAAGAGTACTTATACATCAAGAAGTGCAAAAATGCTCTTAGTCAGAGGAGGAAAGAGAAAGCAGCATTCTGGTACTTTACGTTTCTAGCCTTATTTTACAAATGCCAACACCGAAGAGTCTTTATGTATCAAGGTCCAAAGGTGGTGAAAGCATTGTGCTTTGCCAACCAACAGGGAAAGGACAATCAGAATATCATTGATGCTAGAATGGTAAGCTGCATCTGTCAAAGTGATTGAAGAGCTGTAGCTGAAGAAAAGTAGGGTTTGACCCCCCTTATCATTTGGTTTCTGCACATTTTACACTCAGATTCCATGAGTAGATGGAAAGCTGCAGACAAATTTATCACCACCATCGGGACCGTGCCCAAATAACAGTGACCTGTAATAATGCCTACACATATACGCTATCATATGAATGTTCCAGGGAAGCTAAAAGCAGTAGCGGTTGCTTGGATATATTTAGGACAACCAGGGTATTTGAAACAGATGATGCAACCTGGGTCTGTTAAGATAGCACACCTTTTTTAACCACACCTTTAAACTACATCAGAAGGTCAAACAGGTCCACCAAGGCCACCTTGACAACTACAATTCCTGGTGGCATCTAAGCTATCTGTGAACCTGGAGACCCTGTGTACAAGTCTAAGCCACGATACAGCGTAGAGGAAGTTAAATCAAGAAAGAAAGGCAGATGTAAACCAGCATTTGCAATGCAATAGGTCTCGCATTATAAAAGTGTGAGCATCTGGCATTGCTAAGAATAATGCAACACTAGCTATTGGCTTTTTAAATGATAAATAAATGCCATTATGTGTTTGTTTTATAAAATAGATTAAAAAAGGCATTGTCATGAACAATGCCAATAGCTTAAACTTTTGCAAATGCGAGACCTATTGCATTGCAAATGCTTGTTACACCTTTCTGCAATGGCGCTTACGGGACGTACCTAGTGTGCTATTGTGCCCCTAGGGACCCTCAGGATTCAAGGGGACTTAATCTCCCAACTTAAAACGGCCACAGGGCGTGTTTACACAGTGGGGAAGGGAGGGGACGGGGCCTGAGGTGACGTGTGCAAACACACCCTATGGCACGTTTTAAGTTGGGGAAATAATTCCCCTTCAATCCTGAGGGCCCCTGGGGGCTAATTAGCCCACCAGGTGCTTCCAGTAAGCGCCACTGAGCTGCGTTGCAGAGAGGTGGTCCAGGCCGTTCCACTTTTTACACCTCTCTGCAACGCAGCTCTGTGGCGCTTACTGGAGGTACCGAGTGGGCTAGTTGGACCCTAGGGACCCTCAGGATTCAAGGGGTCTTAATCTCCCAACTTAAAATGGCCACACGGCGTGTTTACACAGTGGGGAAGGGAGGGAACGGGGCCTGAGGTGACGTGTGCAAACACGCCCTGTGGCGCTTTTTAAGAGGTAGTTTTAATCCCCTGCCCTATTATATACTAGGGGCTTACAGAGGAGGTCATGCTAATCACAGCGGGACCCCAACGCATAGTGTTCCCTAGTGTATGTAGGTGTTTTCACTGTATTCTGAATGTCTTTTAACATAGCACTGGCTCTAGGACGGGTTAGTCAGTCTCAGTTACCACCAGTATCCGTCTGAAAAAGTTGAGGGTACAGGATGATTTTGCAACAAGGCTTCTTTCTGCTCTTCTGTTTGTTCTTTCTGCATGTTATCCTTCTTCCTGAACTTTTCTTCGTCTTTGAAGACTTCTGTTGCTTCTTTCTGCATTTCTTTTTTTTCTTTCTGTGCGTTTTTTCTTCTTTCTTCTTATATCCTATCTCTGTAGGCATAGTTAGAAACTAGCATTTAAAAAACCTTTGAAATTCACTGAAAAAACCATAGGTTTCAGGCACGTTATAGTTAGGAATTAGTATTTAAAAAATCTTAAAAATTCACTGAAAAAACCATAGGTTTCAGGGGCGTTATAGTTAGCTGGACTTTTCACTGGTACAAAACCATTGAAATTCCCCCGTTATATGTCATGAGTGATGTCATTTGAGATGTCATCAGTGATGTCATGAGTGATGTCACTGACCATGTCATGAGTGATGTAATATGTGACGTCATCAGAAGCGCATTGCGGGCGCGTGAGTTATAGTTAACTGAACTAACTATAACGGGGGAATTTCAATGGTTTTGTACGAGTGAAAAGTCCAGCTAACTATAACGCCCCTGAAACCTATGGTTTTTTCAGTGAATTTCTAAGGTTTTTTAAATGCTAATTCCTAACTATAACGTGCCTGAATCCTATGGTTTTTTCAGTGAATATATATATATATATAAAACCAACTGGCAATTGCCAGTTTCCATTCTTCCATTGGAAAAGTGTTTTTTGTTTTACGAATAACTTCTTTGGCACTGCTCGACGAATCTTCATGAAAATTTAAAAAACCTTCACCTTTTTGGTTCAGCGGAAGGTGGTGAAAGTTTTGGGGTGATCTGTCAAGCGGGGAGAAAAAAGGGGTGTCCAGAAAGGTGTTTTCCCCACTTATTTCTATGGGTATTTTACATATTTTTAACACAATTTTAGCCAAACTGCTGAACGGAATTACACAAAATTTGGCAAAAAACTAGATGTTGGTCCAGAAAGCGTGTTTTTGTGATTTGGTGTAAATCTGTTCAGTAGTTTCAATGATATTTAAGTTTAAAAAATAGATATCTGGTAGCCCAGCAGCCTACTGAGACCCTACTGAAATTTGATTGGCTGCCAACACTTCAAGCAGGAAGTGTTGGCAGCCATCTTGGAACTCAATGAGTCCCACAAAAAAAGATTGAAAAACGAAAAGGGGGCACGGTAGGAATACCCTGACCCCCCAGATTTGGAGGGGGTCCCACAGGGATTCCCCAACCCCAGGGATAAAAGCATTTTTTAGTCAAATGTTGCCACAATCCCGGCTGGATCCGCAAATCTGAGGCAAACTTTGAAAAAAAGATGTGAGTCTTTTGAAAGACGCCCAGAGTGGGCCAAATCACTGGGGCATGTTTAAAATAAAGGAGGGGGTGTATGGGGCCCCCTCCTGGAGTTTAATTTACCCTGCGTACCACCACCTCCCTGGGGTTTTTGAATTGCAGTATCTGGGGTTTCTTTAATGACATGGGGGCCTCTTGGATCCCCCCAGCCCCGGGGACACTACCTTCCTGGGACCCCTCCTGCTACCTCCAGTAAGTCCCACACAGCAGGATTGCCAAGATGTCTTTGGAGGCCATTCACCCTTTCTCCACCACTCTGCAAATGTTTCTCCTGGCGCTCTACTGGTTGGGGAATGAAGTCCTCTTAGATACTGGACCCTGGGAGCCAAAAAGCCCCTTCTGGTACTTTCTGTAAGGCCTACATAGTGGGATTCTTGAGGGCTGGTCAGACGCCCACCTCCTTTCTCCACCACTCTACAACCGCCATTACTATTTAAAAAAACATAGAAATTCACTGAAAAAACAAAGGTTACAAGGACATTAAAGTTAAGAAATGGAATAAACAAAACCTTAGAAATTCACTGAAAAAAATAAAAGTTACAGGAACGTTAGAGTTAGGCTCAGGTTTCACTTATACAAAACAAGTGAAATTCAGCAATTATAGTTAGCGGATCTAACTATAACTCGCACCCTAGCAATGCACTGCTTATGACCTCACAGATTACATCACTCATGACATGATCACTGATGACATCTCAAATCACATCACTGAAGACATAATTCACAGAAACATTGAAGCACCCACTCACACCCCATAGAACCTTTCATACACCCACTCACACATGACCATTCACAAACCCTTTCACAGACTCATATTTACAAACCCACTCACTGATTCATAGATCTATACACACATACACTCACTCACCCATACAGCCACTCACACACTGAGACAGTCACCCATAGAGCGACTCACACACCTAGTCACTCACCCATAAAGTCAATCATACAGCTACTTACTAACCCATACAGATACACACACACCCACTCACTTACTCATACAGATACTAACATGTACTCACTCACCTATACAGTCACATGACACAAATACACACTCACCCGTACAGCTACTCTCACATTCACTCACTCACCCATACAGACACTCCTATACCCCATCGCTCATCTATACTGCCTTTCACATATCCAGTTACTCACCCACATACCACTGACATATCCACTTATTCACCCACACTGCCATACACACTCAATCACCCACACAGCCCCTTACACATGCAGTCACTAACCAATACAGCCACTGAAAGTCAAAGTCAAAAATTTGCTTTATTCGGTTAGAATTTAAAACCATCAAAGCACAGTACAATAATTCATAGTACGGGCAGATACAAGAAATTCACAAAAAATATAAAATAATACATTGGCAAAAACACAATAAAAATATGTCAATTTAAATGAATCTAATTAATTATGAATCCGTAAAACCATTTCTGTTTCAACATTCCATGTACAGTCATTAAAAAACAATACTCCTAAGACCTGGGGTGAATTACTAATGAAATAAAACCCTATTTCTGCGCCTAATAGCCCCTGCAATGAAGCTAGCTACTCCAAAACATACCAACGGAGTCTCGAGCATTTGCAGATAGACCAGGGCAGGACTCACTTGTACAAAATTATAACTCTTAAGAATAGGTACAATATATTTTTTTCGGAGTAAAGAGTAAAATTTACAGAAGAAAACCATGTGCAACATATTCTGTTCAGAGGTATTATCACAGGGGCAAGACCCCAGGGTTCCCTCTTTGAAAAAACCCTTAGGGTAAGCCAGAAGCCAGGGAAGCATGCCATGCTTAAACCTTATTAACAAAAACAAATGGAAAGGTTTGTTTATAAAGGTCAGGCAGAACTGAATCCCGCTACCTGTACTTAACATGACAAATCTCCTAACTGACGGTTTTCCCAGTTCCTCTTCTTCCCTCAATAACATGGCTTTGCTCAAAAATTGACACTTATGGGCCTTAATTTTCATTTTACTCAATGCACATGGCCTATCGAACAATTCGGGACAACCGAGTGACTTCAAGTTATTTTTAATGTAACGAAGCCAAGAGATGGACATAGCTTCATCAAGGGACAAACAATCTTGGACAATAAGTTGGGTTAAATTCGGGGGTTGCTGAGCCCACACTCTCAGCCAGCCTAGTAACGGCGCCACAAAGATTTCATCAGTAAGATAGCCCACCCCCAGGTCTTCGTGTATATTAAATATTGGTGCTGAAGGAGGAAGGGACAACAGTTTACGTAAAAAAATATTTTCCACTGTTTGAATTTCTGGCGAGGCCTTATAACCCCATACTTCACTACCATATAGGGCCATGGGTACACACTTTGCTCTGTAGATTTTTATGAGTGCAGGTAGTGGTTTACACCCCAAACGTTTTGCGAAGCCCAACAACGCTCCCGTAGCTCTAGCAAGAATGTTCTTTTTCAGGGTGCGTTGCATAACCCAAGAACTTCTATCATCAAATAAAATCCCCAAGTATGGGAAGGACTGTACTTTTGTAAGTTCCTGGCCGTTACAGTAGAATTTAACCCTTTTGGCCCTCCCCGCACCTTTTGACATGGCATGTGATTTTTTAAAATTAATTAATAAGTCTAAAGAGACCATAAAATCATTGAATCCATTTAAAAGCGCTTGCAACCCTCTAGCGGTTCTCGCCAATAAAACAGTGTCGTCTGCATATAATAGCGCGGGAATTAATTTTAGGCCAGCTCTAGGGATATCTTTACTAAACGTACTTAAAACCTCACCCAGATTATTAATGTAAAGTGAAAAAAGCAGGGGGGCAAGAATGCATCCCTGCCTAACCCCACGCTTTACCTGCCAAGCCTCTGATAAGCTCCCGTCTTCACAGTAGCGGACGACAGCGTTAGTGTCCTCATGTATAACAGCCAGAAAGGCTTCCAGTACTGGGTCAAGCCCCAAAACAGTTAATAAAGCCCATAATTTTTGGCGGTTAACAAGGTCGAAGGCAGTGGACAAATCCATAAAAGCTAAATGAAGGTCCCCCTGCTTCGCGACCGTGTATTTCCCGATAATAAGGTGCAAATTAAGGCATTGACCCACTGTACCCTTTCCTTGTCTAAACCCGTATTGTAGGTCGGAAATTATAGATTTCTCTTCCAACCAATTTGTTAGATGAGCTAGGACGACTTTCCCCATTATTTTCATGGCGGAATCCAAAAGAGAAATGGGCCGGTAACATGCCGGATCTTCTCTTGACCCTTTTTTAAATAATGGGACAATAACAGCTTTGCCCCAAGATTTAGGAACTCCAGCCTTAGAGGCAGCGTTAAAAACAATAGTTAAAAGTTTTGCCCAAAACCCTGGGTCAGCCAGATAAAGGTCCGCCGGAACACCATCCGGGCCTGGGGCTTTACCTTTTGCCATTGTGTTAATGGCCTTCAGAACTTCTTCTTCATCAAAAAGAATTTTAGAGGCTAAATTACTATCCACATAGTTCACTGGGTCAGGGTCATAAATCTCTGAATAAAGACCACTAAAGTGGGCAACCCAACTCTCTGGGGGGATGAGACAGTCCTTATTGGTGTTCTCCAGCTCATTGAAAAGTGGACTGTTAATCACCTTCCAGAACTGAGTACTATTTGTCAGAACACTAGCGTCTGACAAGTCATCCCATGCCAAATTCCTTAACTGGGTTTTCCTGTCCTTAATTGCTTTTTTGTACGACCTTCTAGCCTCTGCAATCTTATTTACGTCTTTATCCCTTTCTTTCAGTGCCAACATAAGAGCAGAATGAGCGTTAGCACAACCATGATCGAACCAACTTTTAAATTTCTTGGGCCTTGGCCTCCCGTGAATGGTGAGTTTACCCACAGCTTGTTTAGTTATCCTATCGAAGGCACTGAGAACTTCCAATGGTAGTGTCTGAGACGACAGACATAAACTGAAATCCTCCTTATTATTATTATATAGGTTCTCAATGAATTCTGCCGGAGTAATAACATCCCATCTCAGGCGTCTACCTTGACTGGTAGGAACTAAATTTGTGTTGGATATCAAAGGCAATGAAATTTCCTTTGCCAAAGCATTTACTTTGATTCTCATCGTAAGCGGGTTATGGTCGCTTAGAAAGTTTTGAATAACACAAAAGGACCCTATTAAGTCCCTCAGAGGATAAGGTATAAAAATATAGTCAATCGTACTATGATGACCCTGGCCAGTGAACGTAGGAACACACGACAAAGAGTCTTGTGTTGGGGAATATAAATGAAGGGCAGAAATGATACTCTCCAGATATATCCCACCCTTAGAGTGTTCAAAATGAATAGCCTCTTGGCGGCCAAAATCATGATTACTAAAACCGTAACAATTAAGATGACATAAGTGAATGTTAAAATCGCCAAAAAGTAAAAGAAAATATGATGAGTCATTCCTTGCATCATACTCGTCCAAGAATGTGAACAAAGCTTTCAGGTGCTCTATTTCATCAGACCTGACAAACGAATTTTAAAAATTTACCACTAAAAAAGAGGGCAAGTTTGGGCCTTCAAGTTTTACTGCCAAAATGTGTAAGGAGCCACTGACTCACCCACTCACTCATCCATACAGGGAGTCACACACCCTCTAACCCACCCACACAGACATTCAGACAGGCATACAGTTACTCAGACAATCACTCACCAATACAGCCAATTGCATACCCACTTACACACCCATACAGCCACTTAGACACCAACTGACAGACTGATACAGACATTCATGCAACCAGTCGCTCACCCATACATTCACTGAGAGACCTAATCACTCATACATACAGTCAGACACTCACCCACTGAATTATCCATACAGGCACTGATACACCCACTGATTAACCAATACACCTCAGCATATACATTTAGCACTCATAAACTTTTTAAAAACACTCACAGTCCCCGGATGATGTCATGAGTGATGTCATTTGAGATGTCATCAGTGATGTCATGAGTGATGTCACTGACCATGGTATGAGTAATGTAATATGTGAGGTCATAAGCAGTGCATAGGGGATGGAGTTATAGTTAGCTCAGCTAACTATAACTGCTGAATTTCACTGGTTTAGTACAAGTGAAACCTAACTGTAACATCCCTGTAACCTTAGGTCTCTTTAGTGAATATATGTTGGATTTTGATTTTGCTGGCTCAGATGCTTAGGGCACTTTGCCACTGTTGATCAGCGTCAAAGTGCTTGTGCTCCATGTGTGAAATTGTTTTTACAATTTGTTCTCCCTAGTTGGCATATTTGATTTACTGGCAAGCCCCTAGTAAAGTGCTCTGAAGTGTGCCAGGGCCTGTAAATCAGATGCTGCTAGTGGGCCTGCAGCACTGATTCTGCCACCCACATGAGTAGCTCTGAAAAGGTAACTCAGGCCTGCCACTGCAGTGTCTGTGCGCAGTTGTTAACTGCCATGTCGACTTGGCAAGTGCACCCACTTGCCAGGCCCTAACCATCACTTTTTCTACATGTAAGGCATCCCTATGGTAGGCCCAAGGTACCCCCCTGGGCAGGGTGAAGTGTATGTGAAAGGTAGGACATGTACTGGTGTGTGTGACATGTCCTGATACTGAAATACTGCCAATTCTGTTTTTCACTATTGAAAGACTATCTTGCCCCGTAGGATCGAATGGAAGTTTATTTATAACATCTTATAAATATAACTTCCCGTTGGGACATGATAGAGAAATAAAGTTTAGGCTCTCCGAACTCAGAATTTAATAACAAATATTTTAGTAAAGATGGTTTTTAAATTGTGTGTTTGAAAATGCCACTTTTAGAAAGTAGGCATTTCTTGTTTGACTATTCTGTGTGCCTCTGCCTGTTTGTGTATTGACTGTCTGTTTTGGAGTGACAGGGGCTGGGGATGTGCATTCAATGTAGACAGCCACTGGGGAGGTTGAGGTGTGCCTGGCCCTTCTTGGATGACTCAGAGCTTTCCTTGCACTTGAATAGGGCCTGTCTCCCTTGCACAATGCTGTCTCCACCCCTGCGGTCATGCTGCACCAGTGAGGGCAGAACTGGTTTGGACTGGGCTCAGAGACCCTTGCACAAAGCCTACAAAGACATTTTGGGGTATCAGTATTACATCTGAAACCCCAGAACTTTAGACTACTCCTGGAATCAAGAGGAACCTTTGCCAAGGAGAAGAGCTGGAGAAGCGGAGGAGAAATACTTCCCCTTTGCTGTGTGCTGTATGGGGTTGGCCTACAGTAGCTGTTTCCTGCAAGGAAAAGAGAAGGACTTTGCTGTGTGCTGTGTTCCCCTGCTTGAGGATGTTCTCCAAGGGCTTGAGTAGAGCTTGCCTCCTGTTTTGAAGTCTTAAGAACACAAAGACTTCACTCCCAGCTCCCCTGAACTTCCTTGCTGGGAGTTCTGACCTGCCAAAAGATGCCTGTTTTGGGCCACTGGAGGTTGTTCCTGCTGTTGAGAGCTGGAAAAGCAACGCAACTACAAGAAAATCGATGCATCGCTCTTCTTGCAGCTGATTTTCAAATGCAGCACCACTGTGGCAGAAGAATTTCCACGCATCGCTGCACCGCTGCCGAAACCGACAAAGTGCCTGTCGCCACTGCAAGAACCGACACTTGGAGGGATCACGGCTGAATAAACCGACACAGTGCCACTCAACGCTGCCGCATCGATAGCCGACGAATCCCTGGATTACCATGCATCGTACCTGTGCGCCAAGTTTTCCAAACGTAGGAAGCACCGACCAAAATCTTTTTGGAGTCGATGCATCACTCCCCCTACAGACCGGACACGACACATCACTTCTCCTGTGTGCAGCAGAACTGTCACATTGCCTCCCCATGGTCTTAGGAACTGATGCATCTCATTGTGTTACTAACGCTTCCCATCTCTGTGGCTGTTGGACCTTATGAATTTTGTCGCAACTACAGGCACTTTGAGAGAAATCACGCATGCATAGTTTTCTATGGACCCAGTGCCTTAAACCTTTTTAAAAGTTATATTCCTAATACTTGTATGTTGGATTTTTGTCGTTTTGGTCTTGTTGAGTTTAGATAAAGATACTTTATTTTTCTTAATTGGTGTAGTGTCTATTTGTGATGTTATCACTGTATTACTGTGTGTTTTGAGTAAAAAGTCTTCACACATTGCCTTTGGGATAGGCCTGTCTGCTCGTGCCAAGCTACCTAGGGGGTAAGCAAAGGTTATCTAAAGTTTGTATCCCCCTTACCCTGACTAGAAGCAGGGTCCCTATTTGGACAAAGGTACCTACCTCTGCCAATTAGAGACCCCTATTTCTAACCATACACATATATGTATTACCTACTGGCGGTCGCCAGTAGGTAGTTATAGTTAGGACCTTGTTTCTATTCAAAAAGCGTTGTTTCTTTTGCCAATGGTGCAGTTTGACGAATTTTTGCGAAATTTTCCAAGCTAATGGTTCACTCAGGTCAGCTCCTGTCTTGAAAGCTTTGGGGGGATTCATCAAGCGGGGGCTGAGAAAACAGGGGGTCCCAAAAAGCGTTTTGCCCATGTTAATTTCCATAGGAACTTTAGACTCGGCTACAGCCCGAACTGCTGAACGGAATTACACCAAATTTAGCAAACAGGTAGCTCTTGGTCCAGAAAGCGACCTTTTTTTTTTAAATGTTGTAAATCCGTTCAGTAGTCGCTGAGAAATCAGAAAAATAAAATGTTTTAAATCTGAGCACCGAGGAGGAGTCGCAAATCCTCCCGAGCACAAGCTGACTTCTGATTGGCTGCCAACACTCCAAAGCAGAATGTGTTGGCAGCCTTCTTGTGACTCGGTAACCGAGTCACAGGAAAAAGGGGAAAAAAAGTGAAAAATTGAGAAAAGGGGGCTGGCTAGAAACACCCTGACCACTTAGGCCTGCTCAGGGGGTCCCACAAGGAGCCCCAGGGCCCAAAAAAGCATTTTTGTTAAATAAATCGCCCGAATTCCCACTTGATGTGTGAATCCGGCCGAGAAAATTTTAAAAAAAGCCCCCGGGTGGGCCAGGTCCCAGGGTCAATGTATAATTATATAGCAGGGCCCACGGGGGGTCCTGCAGCCCCGGGGACCGCCAACTACCCGGGGCTAAGTTAATTATATGTGGGACAGGAGCCCCCCTGTAACCTAGGGGACTGGCATCTCCCTGGGGCTTTTCATTTAACTTGCATGGGGGGGCTCCTCCCCCCACGCTGCCCCAGGAACCACCACCTCCCCGGGGCATTGTTATTGTAAGGCCGGGGCCTCATGGGCCCCCCACAACCCAGGGACCACCACCTCCCCGGGATGCAAGATTGAAATGCGGGTGGGCACGTGGCCCCGCACGCAGCCCCGGGATGGCCACCTCCCCGGGGTGACTCGTAAAATCAAAAAGTGTGGGGGGCTTGAGCACCACCAACTCCCCAGGGCACTATTCATTTAAATACAGGGGTCAATTGCGGACCCCTGGGCCCTGGGGACCACAACCTTCCTGGGGCTGTAAACTGCTGGAATGTGGCCCTCCCTCCTGGAGGCCTCAATGGCCCTGGGGACCCCAACCCCCAGGTCTGGCTCCTGCAATGTCCCGGGGTGCCCACCCCCAGTAATTGCTGTTTGCTATGGCATGGTGGGAACACAGCTCCCCTTGTCCAAAAGTAATGCCGGCTCCCGCAGGAGTCAGGGAGCTGGCAGGGACTGTGGGGGCCTTGGGGCTCCCCCACAGTCCTCAATGTTGAGGGCTGGCCCCGGGGGATGGGGTCCCCGGGTCAAGATGTGGTCCAGGGAAGGGGGGCCACGCAGCCCCCCTCATAGGAATTTTTTTTTAAATAAACAAACGTAGGAAGGCTGGTCCGGGCAGATGGGGTCCCCGGGGCCATAATTGGCCTTAGGAGGGGGTCACGCAGCCTCCCTCCCAAATAATATGCAGGCTGGCCATGCCAACACTCAAAAAATATGCAGGCTGGTCATGCCAACACTCCAAAGCAGAATGTGTTGGCAGCCATCTTGTGACTTGGTAACCGAGTCACAAGAAAAAGGGGGAAAAAAGTGGAAAATTAAGAAAAGGGCAGAAACACCCTGACCCCCTAGGCCTGCTCAGGGGGTCCCACAAGGTGCAGCAGGGCCCAAAAAAGCATTCTTTAAAAAAAAATCATCTGAGTTTGCGCTGGGGACTCCCCGGGGGCTTTTCATTTAAAATGCATGGGGGGCTCCTTCCCCCCACGTTGCCCCGGGGGACTACCACCTCCCCGGGGCATTGTTATTTTGCGGCGGGGGCCTCCTGGGCCCCTAATACCCCGGGGACCACCACCTTCCTGGATCTGCAAGATTGAAATGTGGGGGGCATGTGCCCCCTGTAGCCCCAGGGACCACCACCTCCCGGGCTGACTCCTCAAATCAAAATGTGGGGGTCTTGAGCCCCCCACCACCTCCCCGGGGACACTGTTTATTTAAATACAGGGGCCCTTTGCGGACCCCTGTGCCCCGGGGACCACCACCTCCCCGGGGCTGTAAACAGTTGGAAAGGGGGCTGCGAGGCCCCCCTCCTGGAGCCCTCGATGGCCCTGGGGACCGCCACCCCCAGGGCTGGCTCCTGCAATGTCCTGAGGTGCCCACCACTGGGAATTGCTGTTTGCTATGGCACGGTGGGAACATGGCTCCCGCCCTGTCATAGCAAACTCCTGCTTTGCTTCATTGAAGCGAGAGCAGGAAACCTGCTCTTGCTTCAACAAAGCAAAGCAGACTTGCTTTTGGGCAAGGGGAGCTGCATGTTAGCAGCTCCCCTTGCCCAAAAGCAATGCCAGCTACCGTAGGAGGCAAGGAGCTGGCAGGGACTGTGGGGGCATTGGGTCTCCCCCGCGGTACCCAGACCCCAGGGAATGGGGTCCCTGGGGCCATAATTGGTCTTAGGAGAGGAGACCATGCGGCCCGCCTCCATATTTTTTTTTTTTATAAAATAAATTGGCAGGCCCAGGGGGATGGGGTCCCCGGGGCAAATACCGAATAATGGTAGTGGGGTATTTTTTTTTTCTTTCGAGTTTGGAGTCACAAGTCACGACCCCAACGAGGCTCTCAGTGTGGCCCCCCCGTGTAATGTCGCATTGGATTTGCTAATTCTCCTTAAATAAAGAATTTCGTAGTGTATCATTTAGAAGGTAGGGCTGTATTTGTGAAGTTGTTTTAAAGAGGTACTGTGATTGAAGTTAATGACAAGATGAGAATTGATAGATTTGATAAAAATATATAAAATAAAAAATAATAGTTAAACTTGAAAAGTGTATTGTGTTGTAGTACATTGAATTCATGCCTTTGCAGATTTGCGTCGGATGCGCGCATCCACAAAATATATTTAAAAAAATGTATGTGAAATCTTTTTTATATTCATTACTATTTGATAGGGTGACTCTGAAAAGAGCCATTGTGTTCATTATGAGTTTGTCGTAGCTACATGTAAGTGCGCATGCAGACCTTAAGGTTGTTGAGAAAGACTCTGTTTCCTTGATCTGTGAAGTGTACTCCATCACTTCTGTAGATGTCATCCATATCAAAACGTATATTGTTATTGTAGATGGACCCCATGCTATGATCTCTTAGGTAAACAGCTTTATACACATTTTTCCTAGCTTTTTCAGTCTGTAGACAGAATTGATTTGACCACTTCCATTTCGGTCTTTGGCATATATTAGAGTAAACAAAGACAGTTTGAGGTAAAACATCAATTGTGCAAAGGTGTCCTTCGTGAGCATTTTCAGATCTACCCCAGTCAATGTGCTTAGGTCATTGCCACCACAGTGCACAATCAAGAGGTCAGGGGATAGGACATGCAAAAAGGTTTTAACCAAAGGCATCAATTGGTGCCACTTTAATTCTCTCTGTGCAGCTAGGTCTTTCTCAACACCTCTGCATACAGCATATCTTTTGCACCAGAAAACATAGCTGTGTCCAACAATCCACACTGTAAGCATCTTGAAGGGATGTCTGGAAGGAGTGAAAAGAGGTAGTGAGTTGGTAGAATGAGAGGTATCTAAACTGGTGGAGAACATGCTGTTTTATAAAAAGTAGAGAATTTAGTGGCTGTTTAAGAAGATTGTACACTGAAAAATAGGGTGCATGTTACTTTCTTTAAAAAGCATGTTTCTTATTGGTTAGTAAAAAATATTTGAAAGGTGCAGTAGATAGGATAAGGTCATATTTTTCAAGTGTCAACAACACCTGCTGCTTGCATTTGTAAGCTAGTGTGCAGAACTTGAAGATATGGTGAACTTTTGACCTGACAGTTCACTTCAATGTTCCATGAACTGTTGCTATGGAAACTGGCATTAGACAGAAGGGGGGAAGGGTTAAATGTTATCTGAGGTTTTAAAATGTGGTATTGTAATTTATATATAAGTTTAATGTTATTAAAGTAAGATTTCCCAAGACATTACTATCTTTAGAAGTGGTGTGTTATTCAAAAATAGTAGTATTTTCATTTGTAATATATTTATGAACTCCCGTAAGGATTCACGGTTACACCGCGTTGGTGCACTGTTGAATCTCGACACCAAACAAATTCCAGAATCAGTTTGAGCACTTTTAGAAGTCAGTTGGTAAGGGTCAATATGTGTAACCAATAGAAATGTGTTTTACTATTTGAAATTATGTAGGAAGCAATGTTATTTGTTCCTTACAGAGAAAGAGAGGGAAAGTTTGCCATTACTGGTTTAACCTTATTGACGGAGGTGCATTACATTGGCTGTGTGCATAAGAAAATCTTTTATGACTTTCTGATATTTGATATTCTACTGATCAATTTGGAAGGTGAGTGACATATTTCTGAGGTATATTATGTATTAGCTCTATTTTTAAACTTTAAAAATTATTCAAGAACTGTGATGTTTGAAATATATTATTAAATGTAGAGATGTCTGTTGTACTTTTTTTATATTGTACTTAAATGTTGTAAGAAATACATTTTGTATAGTAATAAGTGTATATTGGAAGATGGATTAATGATTATGGTAGTTTGTTTTAGTGTGTGGATATGTACATTTGTAGTATACCACATAAATGTAGGTGTTTGTTTGAAATTTGAAGTGGAGTCTGTTAAGTTTAAACGTGTACATGGACTTCTGTCAAAAGTATGTTTCTACCTGTATATGTATTTTCATATATCTTATACATTTTAAGGTGCATGATGTATAATAAAGAAGTGTTGTTGCTTTGTATGTGGTAGGCTGAACACTGTGAGTAGTAGTAGAATGGTGAAGATGCAGTATAATAGTGCAGTTTAAAAGATGTTGAGATCAAGTATTAGTGACTACGCTACTTTTTATAAGTCTCTAGGGAGGTACAGTTGAAATATGTCACATACGTTTTGGTGTTTGCTTTACATTTGAAGTTTGTTCTGTGAATCTTTGAGGTGTGCATAGTGTTGTGTTAGAGATATATGCATGCATGCTTTTAGGATGTTGCACTTTTTACATTCATTCAGGCACTATCATAGTACTACGCCAATGTCTCAGGCAGTAGCCATGCACTTATAAAATCACCCAGGCAGTTTCTGTGTACTCTTGTAATCCCCCAGATATAATCCCTCAATTTATGCACATACACAGGCATTATGTATGTACTGCTTAATATCCGAGACATTGTGTTTGCACTCATGTAATCACCAATTCATTAGCTATACAATGATTAAGGGGCATATGTATCAACATCACCATTTGCAATTCTCAAATAGCGATTTTTAAAGAATCGCTATTTGAGAATTGCAAAACGGGATGTATTAAAAAAATTGCAAACTTTTAGCGATTTCTTAAAATTCCTTAATTGCGATTAGCAAATTGCGAAATCGCAATTAAGGAATACCTGCCCATTCCTTTCTATGGGTAGGAGACCCATAGGAATGAATGGGAAGTAATTCTCAAATAGCGAATCGCAATTTGCTAATCGCAATTTGAGAATAATTTCAAAGGTGCAAGGGTGTCATGATGACACCCTGATGCACCCCTGAAATGAGCGTGTGTGTGCATATGGCGCACATACGTGCCCTAAGGGCATGTATGAGCGCCACGTGGCACTTTGTAAAATTCAAAAAAGTGCATTTTGAAAGGAAATCGCAAATTACCACCAACTGGAAGTTGGTGGTAATTTGCGATTTTTTAAGGATAATTCGCACAACTTTGGTGCTTTTTACATATCATTTAAGAAATCGCAATTTGCGATTTCTTAAATGCTTACGCAAAATTAAGAAATTGCTAAATTAGCAATTCCTTAATTTTGCGATGGGATTTGGCTCATACATCCCGATTACCGATTTTTTAATCGCAAACGCTGTTATTTTGCGAATCGCAGCGTTTGCGATTAAAAAATCGTTTGATACATATGCCCCTAAATCACCTGGGCAATACCCTTGCACTCTTCCAATCACTCAGGCACTACTGCAGTACTACTACAATCACCCAGGCACTACACATACACATAAAATGTCCTAGGCACTTCCTATGTACTCCTGTAATCTTCCAGATATTACCCCTGCATTCATGGAATCAAATCAAATCAAATCAAGGGATATTTATTAAGCGCACATATCACTACAAAAGTCTCATGGCGCTGATGGATAGCTCTGAGATAAGATAGAATTTGTGCAATTAGATGTCAAACAGCAATGCCTTCAGCTTCCTACGAAAGCAATTATAATCCATTGTGGTCCGTAACTGGAGTGGCAATTTATTCCAAAACGAAGGGGCCAGAAAAGAGAAAGATCTACCTCCGTTGGTGACGGTACGAATTCTGGGAGATACAAGAAGGGCTGTGTTACTTGATCTCAGAGTTTTGCCAGGGAGATACCAGTTAAGCTTTTCAGTCCAGAAACCCGTACCTTTTACGTACATGTTCTTATGTGTCAAACAAAGAATCTTGAATTGAATACGCTTCCTAACAGGCAACCAATGCAAAAGTTTCAGAGTGGGAGCCGATGAAGATCTGGGTGGAAGATTAAGTACCAGCCTAGCTGCAGTATTCTGCACGACCTGGAGCCTTGACAGTAGATTATCATTTATGGCTGCAAGTAAAGCATTACCATAATCCATTCTGCTAACAATTAGTCCCTGAACTAAGGGACTCACCAGGTATTACCTATGTACTCCTTTAATCCCCCAGACATAACTTATGCAATCATCAATGCTTTAGCTGTACACTGGTTCAATCACCCAGGCAATACCCTTGTACTCCTCCAATAACCTTTTCATGATCTATGCACTCCTCCAATCACTTAGCCGGTGCCAATGCACTTATAAATTCACCCAGGCAGTACCTCTACACTCTTACAATCATTGAGGCACTAGCACAGTATTACTCCTATCACCTAGGCAGTACTAATGCACTTATAAATTCACCCAGGCACTTTCTATGTACTCCTGTAGTCCCTATATTTTACCTCTGAACTCAAGCAATCACCAATGCATTAGCTACATATTGGTTCAATCACCCAGTCCATACCCTTACACTCCTACAATTACCTGTTCACAACCGATGCGCTCGGCTTATCACTTAGGCAGTGCCCATGCACTTATAAAATCATCCAGCCACTACTTTTACAATCCTCCAATCACTGAGGCACTACCACAATAGTACTCTAATCACCTAGACAGTATCGATGGACTTATAAAATCACCCAGTTACTTCCTATGTACTCTTATAATGTCCGATATGTTATCCATTAACTGATGAATCACCCAGAGATTACCTATGTACTCCTGCAATCCCTTAGACATTACCTCTGCACTCATGGAATCACCAGTGCATTAGCAATACAGTGGTTCAAACACCCAGGCATTATCCTTACACTCCTCCAATCAGCCTCTCAGGATCTATGCACACTACCCAAACATTTAACTAGTTCTCATGCATTTATAAAATCACCCAGGCAGTATCTTTACAGTCTTCCAACCACTGAGGTAGTACCCCAATAGTACTGTAATCACCTAGAAAGTATCGATGAACTTATGAAATCACCTATGCACTTTCTATGTACTCGTGTAGTCCATCAGATATTACCCCTGAAATCATGCAATCACCAATTTATTAGCTATATACTGGTTCAATCACTCAGGGACTACCCTTGCACTCCTCCAATCACCCTGTCAGTAGCTAGGTACACCTTCAATCACTCAGCCAGTACCTATATACTAATAAAATTAATTAGGCACTACCCATGCACTTATGCAATTACCCAGGCACTACCTTACTACACCTGTATTCACCAAGGCAGTACTCTCATTTTCATAGAATCACACAGGCGCTATCTCTACAGTCATGCATTCACTTAGACACTACCTCTGCATACATGTAATTTCCCAGGTATTATCCCTAAACTCATGCAATCCCCTAGGCATTATCCCTGCACTCATGCAACCAGACAGGCATTACATAAGCAGTGCTTCAATCATCTAGCCTCTACACATGCACTTATGTAATGAGCCAGCAGAACTCATGCATTATGCAATCACTTAAGTACTATGTATGCATTGTTCCAATCAGTCAGGCACTATCCATGTATTCTTCGATGTACCAAGGCAGTATCTGTGTATTAGTCTAATGATGCTGGCCTTGTCTTTGCACTCATATAATCACCCACATATTACCTATGCAGGTCTTCAATCACTCAGACAGTACCTATGTACTCTTCAAATTACCCAGGCACTACCCATGCAGCTGTGCTGAATATGCATGGGATGATTTACTTGAATTTCTACGAGAAGCAAATTCAAATGTAAAAAACATTGAATTGAAGACAGCTGGAGAACTCTGTTCTTTGGATCCTGTAAATGTGAGCAGATATTTTAATCATAGGTTTCAAGCTATGATGTCTTTTATCTGCAATAAAAATTATCCACCTCTTGGAGAAGTTATTGACTTCTTGTGGAGAAAAGGGTACCAAGCCAGAGATGCTCCTCATATAACATGCTATTATGGATCAAGAATGCACCTACATTTGGGACCAATTCTGATGAAACTGTTGTGTCTTTCATTGAAGACTATGTTACCTGTGCCATTCCAAAAAAAGGAGACAACAGCTTAAGACAACAAGTTTTACAGTTTAAAAGTCATCAATGTGGAAATTATTGTCAACGAAAATACACGTCAAAGGGAAACTTTTATACAAAATGTTGTTTTGGATTCCCACGTCCAGCAATTTCAAAAGGAAGAGTCAACAGTTTCATGTCAGCAGTAAGACATACTATAACGCGAAAATCTCCAAAGAATACTTACAACATAAAAAGAAGTGAAGATTCAAAGTATATTAATGACTACAATCCAGTAATTTTGGCAATGTGGAATGCAAACATGGATATCCAATATGTTGCAGATAATTTGATTGTTGTTGCTCGTTATGTTACATAATTTATAACCAAATCTGAAAAGACAGAGTTGAAAGAAATGTGGGAAGAAATTTTACAAGAGAAGACTCTTAGTATCTAATTGTACAGCTTTAGTTTGAAAATGCTTTCCCATTGAGAGATTGAATCCTACGAATGTTCAGATCAGTTGACCTCTGCAAGTTTATATTCAAAGTCAAGAGGAATAATTTGGGTAAGTCTAGATCTTGCTGCAACACGAAATAGAGTTTTGAAATCTGTACAAGAAATTGAATGTTTAGCATTGAATGAACCACAGAGTACAGATATTGTTAAAAACAAATATGTTGGATATGTACTATTCCAAAAGGAATCCACATCTGGAAAACATGTTTCTCTTTGAAGTGCTGCAACATTATAGTTTTAGGAGAAATGTTACAGAAAATATAAATGAAGAAAAATATGCAGTAATTGAATGTGATGATGTTTGGTAAAACATGCCAAAGCAAATCTTATTGATCACAGAAAACTCAGTTGCGATGAAGATTCTTTTAATGCATGTAAAGATAGTATTCAATGCGCAAATGTTCCAAATTATCTACAAATGTTAAATGAAGAGATTGAACAAGAAACTACTATTGCAGCTGAAATAGCTAGAGACAGACCTCAAGATAGTTAAAGTTCTGCTCCACTAAGTCAAGATCCATTAGGACAACCAATTCTTGAAAATGAAGCAGCAATAGCCATGAATGAAGTAGAATTGGCAATGCAGCAAACACAACAGGATATAATTGAGTTGGGAAACTTGGAAGACCAGCTAAATTTTGAACAAAAAGAAATATATCAGTAAGTGACACAACGAATACAGCATGGATTATTTCATGAAAAAAAGAGTGCAGCTGCACATCATTTAAACCTATTCAAAAGTATATCAGTGGTCAAGCTGGAACAAGGACAAGTTTCATAATTAAAGTTTTTACCAGTTATCTACAGAAAACCACTGAATCACATTTACCTTATGTTGTAACAGCTCCAACAGGGTTAGCAGAACACAATATTAAAGGGATTACATTACATCTTTTACTCATGCTACCAGTAGAACGTGAAAATAAGTTGGAATATCATAAACTATCTGGAGAAGCTTGTTATGAAGTCTTAAGAGTACTAAAGAAAATGAAACTTCTAATCATTGATGAGGTGAGCATGGTCTCAAACTTAATGCTTGCCTTTGTACATTTAAGAATTCAACGGATTTTAAAAACAGATTATGATGTTTTATTTGGAGGAAAACATGTAATTGTATTTGGCGATCTACTTCAGCTGACTTCTGTGAAAGGACAACCAGTTTTTAAAACTCTTGTCCACGAAGATACCAGGAAATCTTTGGGAAGTATTGGAAATGTAAAAATTTGGACTCATTTTGAAAATGAAGAACTTATTAAGAATATGCGACAAGCAAGTGATGAACATTATGGAAAGATATTAGAATTTGAGTTTTGACACAACATGGAAAAGAAGTTTTACAAAGTCAGCCACTAACAAATTTGTTTCCAAATGAAAACATTGCACTTGAAATAATGTACAAAACAATTGGAGAAAAAAGTCTATAGTTTGTCTAATGCCAACACTGCAAGTGTGTTCTACATTCAATCATGAACTTTTGAAATTGTAAAAACAACCAATAGTGAAAATGGAAGCCATTGATAAAATGGAACACAAACAAGTTACTATTCTTCTCTCAGAGAAATTACAGACAAAGTTGGATTTTTGGGAAAAGTCTGTGTCTAAGACTGCTGGTTTAGAAAAGACTTAACATGTATGGTAAAACTGTCGGGTAATTGTACGACGTCATTTGGATGTAGAAAAAGGTTTATTAAATGGAGCAATGGCAAAAGTTATTGATTTTGTTAATTATCAGAATAGAGATGGAATTGAATTTTTGAAGATTAAATTTGATCAGAATGAAGAGGTAAAACAGATTGGACCTTGTGCTGTTCGTTTTTCGCCTGCCTCTTTCTTTAGCATATGCAGTAACCATTCATAAATCTCAAGGTTTAAGTGTGGACAGTGATTTGGTAAATATTGGAATACAGTGTTTAAAGAAGGCATGGCATACATTGCATTGTCTCGAGTAAGAACATTATCTGGTTTGTATTTAATTGAATTTGATGGGAAAAATGTGCTGATACAAATTGTGTAAGAGAGTATAATCGGATAAGAAGACGGTATGCTCCTAACTCCGGTAAATATCCCGTATAAGAAAAGCCTGTAGTGTGTGCAAAATGAAAATATGAAAAAACATTCTAGTGAGGTTGAAAAAACAAAACAATTGAAGAGAATGATGAAGCAACAAAGAAAATGAAAATGGACACTGTTGATGATATTGTAGGATACCAGTTAGAAAATAGTTCAGGTATCAACTGCTATGCCAATGTAATTGTGAATGTTGTGTTTTATCTGGAAGCTCTTCATCTTCAAATTATGGAAAATCAAGAAAAAAGATTCTGTTCTTTACTACATAATGTTTTTCAAAAGTTGGTAACTGATAGAAGTAAAATCCATACTGCTTCAGGCATTCGGCATCTTTTGGATATATGTACTGGTTCTTCACAATTTACACTCAATATACAACAAGATCCACAAGAATTCCTTATGTTAATGCTTGGTGTATTGGAAGATGAAGGAATAAAAATTGAAAATGTATTTGGACTACGTTACAGATGGATTCATGAATGTGAAGAGTGTTCATTTTCTTCCACCACTGGAATGAATACTGAACGATTCATATACATGACGATACCAGGTTGCAAATCAGTATCTTTCAACAAATTAATAAAAACAACTAATCAAAATATGAAATGCTCTCATTGTCAATCAGAAATTTTGTTAACGTTATATATAGAAAGATTTGGAAAATATGTCATCTTAATGCTTCAACATTGTAGAGCAAATGGAAGAAAATTGGAAACAAAAATTAAACCTTTTGTAGCACGTCAAGTGTCAATTTGAGGAAGAACATTTAAAGCAGTTGCTATTATATTCCATAATATACCTACTACAACAGCTGGACAATACACTGTGTATTTAAAGTGCAATAAAGGATGGACACATTGCAATGATGCCTATTTGTAATTTAAATGTCGGTTGCCTTTTGAATTACCAGATTCATATCTGATATTTTTGATGCCAAAGTTTTCAAAACATCATTCTTCCAATTGAGAAGATGTAAACACAAATAAATGAGTTTATTTTGGATATATTCAAGGGAAATTGATTTGGAAACATTATTCCGCCTATTGGTAAGATGTGAAAAATTAGTTTGTATTATTGTTTGTGATGTAAATGAAAATGTATATTTCAGAAATGTACTTCAGAGAAAGAAATGATTTATTGTAGGGAAAAATATAATTTAGAAACTGTAAATAGGTGAACAGATAGTTGAACTTGTTGTGAATATTTTCAATGCAGATCTGTTTTGTTTTTTTACAATCTCATTGATTGTATTTTTTCCCCACTGTTATATGATGATCTACATTGAAATCACTGTGAATGGGGAAATTCAAAAGAATCTGAAAACAGCAAAAAAGGGATACTGAATATGTTATGTAATTCTAAAATGATGTTGTGTTCTTAAAACTATAATACGATGAGCAATAACAGTTTTTCTTCTTTTTTTTACAGAAAGTAATACTGAAGCTTGAAAAGATTTTATATTCAGTTTAGAATAAAACTACTGCAAAATAATTTCAATGAGTTTGGTATCTACTGTAATAAAGAAGGTAAGATTAAATAATATAATAAGCATAATAATATGAAGTAATGTTTACAGTCACTTTAATTGCAGTCATTCATTTTTTAAAACACTACCCATGCACTGATCTATACCGTTAGGCGCTATTCCCACACTCCTGCCATCTCCCATGCACTATCCATGTATTTCTCTAATCACCTAGCCTGTATTAAGACAGTTATAACATCACCCAGACACTACCTATGTACTTTTCAAATCACCCAGGTACTATCTGTATACTCATGCATCAGCTACACATTATCAGTACACTCTTCCAATCACCCAGGTAGTAGCTATACACTACTCCAATCCCCTACATCATTATCCCTGCACTGATGCAATCACCTAGACACTACCCAAGCACTCTTTCAATCATCCAGGCCGTATCTATACAATGCTCTATTCATTCAGGCAGTAAAGATACACTTTTAAAATCACCCAAGCTCTATTAGGACAGTCCTCCAATCACCCAGGTACTACTCGTGTACTCCTCTAATCACCCAACCAGAATGCTTAAAATTTTAAAATCAATCAGGCACTACTTATGTACTCCTCCAATCACCCAGGCCCTACCTCTACACTCTTGCAATCAGCAAGACAGTACCCCGAAACTCATGCAATTACCAAGGAATTAACTATGCATTCATCTAATCCCCCAAACATTAAGCCTGCACTCATGCAATCACTTAGGTATAAGCCATGCACTCTTGCAATGCCACAGACATTCCTCTGCACTCATGCAATCACATAGGCATTACACATGCACACTTCCAATAACCCTAAAATTTCCCCTGCACTCAAACAATCACCCAGGCATTACCCATGCACTCCTTCAATAACTCAGGCAGTACCAGTGCATTTAGAAAATCATCCAGGCACTACCTAAGCACTCAAGCAATCATACAGGCATTTCCCATGCACTTCTCTAATCATCCAGCCAGTACTCATGCACTTAAAAAATCACCCAGACACTACTTATACACTTTGCAATCACCCACACACTACGAGTTCAGTCATGCAACAACACAGACATTAATTTTGCATTCTGGCAATCAGTCATACATTTCTCATACACTCTTTCAAATACCTACACATTACCCATGCACTCATACAATCACTTAGGCATTACCTATCCACTCTTTCAATGACCCAAACATTACCCCTGCTCTCATGCAATCACACAGACACTATCCATGCACTCCTCCAATCGGCCAGCCACTAACCATGCACTTAAAAAATCATCGAAAAACTTCCTATGCACTTGTCTAATCACTCAGACACAGCCCATGCACTCATCCATTCACCCAGACATTACCCCTCCATTTATGCAATCACCCATGCATTACACATTAACTCCTTCAATCTCTCAGGCAGTGCCCATGCAGTCTTTCAATCATCCAGGCACTACCTGTGCACTCATGCAATCACCCAGGCACTACCCTTGCACTCCTTCAGTCATCCAGGCACTATCTATGCACTCGTCCAATCAGCCAGCCACTAACCATGTACTCATCAAATCACCGAAGCACTACCTAAGCACTCTTCTAATCACTTAGACACTACCCATGCACTCATTCATTCACCCAGACATTACCCCTCCATTCATGCAATCCCCACACATTACCCATGCACTCCTTCAATCTCTCAGGCATTGCCCATGCACTCATGCAATCACTCAAGCACTACCCATGCACTCATACATGCACTCATGCACATCTGCTTCACTTATGCAATCACTCATGCACTACCCATGCAGTCTTATCCAGACAATACCCGTACACTCATGCAATCACCCAGGTACTTTTTATGCACTCCTCCAATTACCCAGAAACTACCCATGCACTCCTCCATCCACCGAGGCACTACCCATGCACTCTTCCATGCACCCAGGCATTACCCATGCACTCTTCCAATCACCTAAACTTTACCCCTGCACTCATGCAATCACTCAATTATTATCTATTCACTTCTTCAAACACTCAGGTAGTACCTATGCACTCTTCAAATTACCCAAATATTAGCTATGCACTCCTCCAATCATCCAGACATTACCTGTACACTCATACAATCACCCAGGCATTACCAATGCACTCCTCCAATCACTCAGGCACTACCCATGGACTGCTCCAATCACTCAGGCATTACCCATGCACTCCTTCAATCGCTCAAGCATTACCCATGCAGTTACAAAATCACCCAGGCATTACCAAACCACACCTTTAATGATCCCAGTCAGTACCCATGCACTCCTGCAAACACAGAGACATTACTCCTACACTCTTGCAATCCCCCAGGTATTAGCCATACAGTTCTGCAATCACCCAGGCAATATCCATGCACTCATGCAATCACCCAGACATTACCTATGCACTCCTTCACCCAGGATTTACCCATACACTCGTTCAATCACTCATGCATTACCCAGACACTCCTCCAATCACCCAGGTGAAACCCATGCACTTACAAAATCACCATGCACTACCCTTGCACTACTCCAATCACACAGGCACTACCAATGCACTCATGCAATCACCCAACATTACTTATGCATGCCTTCAATCACTTAGGCACTACCCCTGCACTCCTCCAGTCACCCAAACATTACCCTTGCCCTCATGCAATCACACAGGAACTACCCATGCACTCATGCAATCACTCAGGCATAACCCATGCTTCAATCACTCAGGCAGTACCCACGCACTCTTCCAATCACCCAGGCACTACTCATGCATTCATGCAATCACTGAGGCATTACCCATACACACATACATTACCCATACACTCCTCCAATCACCCACACATTACCTCTGCACTCACACAGTCAGCCTGGCGTACCCATGCACTAACCAAATCACCACTTACTACCCTTGCACTACTCTAATCACCCAGGCACTACCCCTGTACTCATGCAATCACTCAGGCATTATCCTTGTACTCTTCCAATCACCCACACATTACCTCTGCACTCATGTAACCCTGGGCGGACAACTATGCTATGCTCGCGTAGTTTGTGCTACTTCGCGCTACGCAAATTGCACGTAGCACAGTGCAAAAACGTGCAGCGTAGCGTAGTTGGCATTTTTTGCTCGCTTGCGGTCCTGAACGTCAAGTTGGCGACTGCGAGAGAGCAAAATCACATCCCGGTGAGACTTTTTCCTCGTTCGTGATCAGCAACATCAAATTGCCGATCCAGAGCATGGAAAATAAACCTTCCGGCGAGATTCTCAACGCGGGGAGGTCAGGTTTCTTATTGCAAGTGGTCGCGTTTGCTCACAACCGCTCGCGATGAGAAACTACCAGTCTGCGTTAAGAAAGCTGTAGCTCGAGTAAAAATCTACTCGAGCGGCAGAAAACAACAGCTCGCACTGTGCAAGATGCCGTTTTCAATGATTGCACAGTGCGCACAAGCATCCGGCACTGTGCAATCATCGCGAACAGCACACTACGCAGTTCGCGTAGTGCTGCGCGTATCTCGCGTAGTGCGAAGTGCACTTTGCATAGCTATGCGTAGCGCTACTACACGAACTACGCCCAGGGTTACACTCATGCAGTAACCCAGGCGTAAACCATGCACTTACAAAATCACCATGCACCACCTTTTCACTACTCCAATCACCCAGGTACTGCTGTTGCACTCATTACTCATGCAGTCCTCCAATCACCCACACATTACATCTGCAGTCATGGAATCACCCAGGCATAACCCATGCATTTGCAAAATCACCACACACTAACCTTGCACTCCTCCAATCACCCAGGCACTACCTCTCCACTCAGGCAATCAGTCAGGCACTAGCCATGCACACCTGCAATCACGAGGCATTAGTCTTGCAATCACCCTGGCATTACCCATGCACTCCTTCAATCATATATACACTACCTGTACACTTCTCCATATGTTCCACTTACCACAATTCACACAACAATAACACATTTTTATTTTTGAAACCAAATGGGCGGTTCTGAAAAGAACCATTTTTTCTTCTCTTTTTGTTGTATATATTTTTTGTGTTTTTAACTATTATTTTTACATTTGTTTTAAAAAGAAAAAGAAAAACTGAATAGAACAAACAGCAAAAATGACTCAAAAAGTATGCAATTAGGAAGTCATTGCAAGAGAAAAAAAAAATCAAATTAACAATAATGGTTCCTAATAGCAACCAGGATGGCATCCACTGATTGCTCACCAAAACATAGACTTTTGCGACATTTCAAATAACGCTGCTCCACTCTAGCAAAATCAGGGATGATGTTTGGAGTGCTAGTCGTGGTAGAACCAGATGATATGCTTGGTCTAGCAGTGTTGTCCTAGGTTCTCTACTTTTCTTCATCCAGTCGCTGCTGTTCTCTTGCGAGACATAGAGGATGGATAGACTGTAAATGTTTTAGCATTGATGATGTCCCACAGGAATATTTTTTCTCTGAACCACGTGAGACAACTTTCCCAAAAATGGTGCAAGAATTAACTATTTTTTCTCCTGGTGGTATTGAGAAAAATGCTCACATGATACTTCTGTATCATTTTTTCACTGGTTACTCGAGGTCTTCTTCCTCTTCAGGTGTAATCTACTGAGGATCTTTTCCAGCTGCCATTTTTAAATTAGTGAAGAAAATACCAAAAAAAAGCAAAAAAGAGGATCAGAAAACAATAGGTGTGTCTTCTGAGATGCTCTGGAAAGAATGAAAAATGGGTGGGGTCCTTCAAGTTCTAGAATCAAAAGGTTCTTAACCAATGAAATTGTTTCTTTTAAAGTCACATGGGATTTGCACACCCAGCACGCAACCAGGGCGCACCCGGCGCGATTCGCGAAAAATAAATTTAACAATAATTTATCTTTATTCCAGTTACAAATATATGATTTTTATAATTTGATTAAATAATCTCTTGCTATTATATACATATTAAACTTATTTACATATACTTTTAAAACTTGAAGATTTGCGATGGATTCACGCACCCGGCGCGACCCCTGGAACTACGTACGTGACATTAGACGGGGCTGAAATTCGCGCACCTGTCTCATACCAGGTACATGATCGGTACCCAAAACCACTTTAAAAATTATATTTATATTTTAGAAAAGAGAAAACATTAAATTATTTTAATAACAATTAAAAAACTAAGAAAAAGTATTTTTTGGACATCTTAGTTTGAAATTATCATTTAAAAAATCTTTAGAAATTCACTTGAAAAAAACATAGGTTTCAGGGACTTTATAGTTAGAAATCATCATTTAAAAAAACCTTGAAATTCACTGAAAAAACCATAGGTCTCAGGGACGTTATAGTTAGTTGGACATTTCACTCATGCAAAACCAGAGAAATTTGTCCATTATAGTTAGTTGAGGTAACTATAACTAATGCCCACGCAATGCACTGCTGATGACGTCACATATTACATCACTCATGACATGGTCAGTGACATCACTGATGACATCACTGATGACATCTCAAATGACATCACTGATGACATCCCTGATGACATCATCCATGTGATCATCTGATGCACTGCCCACGTCCTAATATAACCTTTGATACTCCCACTCTAAAATAAAGACTGACATTCTTGAAACTATAGATACAACAATACCAGTTACTATATACCCACTCACTAATTCCTAGGTCTATACACTCATCCACTGACTCATCCATACAGTCACACATACATATAGTCACTCGTCAATACAGCTACTATCATATGCACTCATACACCCATACAGATGCTCACACACCGCCATTCACCCATAGAGTTACTCACTCAGCTAGTCAGTCATGCAAAGAATCAATCACACTTCCATTTACTCACCTACACAGTTATACACACACCACCTCACTTATTTATACAGATACTAACACATACTTACTCTCTTATACAATCAATGACACAAGCATACACTCATCCATTCAGCCACTCTTACAATCACTCACTCTCACATACAGTCTATTATATATTCCAACACTCACATATACTGCCTTTAACATATGAAGTTGCTCACACGTGTACCACTGAGCCATCCATTCACTCACCATCACAGCCATACACACACTCACCCACCAATACAGTCCCTCACAGATGAACTCTAGATCCCATACACCCAGTGAACGACCCACTCACACATCCACGCAGGGAGTAACTCACACCTCACCCACACAGACACTCAGGCACCCATACAGATACTCAGACAACCAATCAATAACCCCTATAGACACTCATGTAGCTACTCACCAACCCCTGCCGCTGCTTACAGGCTGACAGACAGATACAAACATTCACACAGTTTAGTCACTAACCCATGCATTCAGTAAGACACATTAAATCACTCACTTATATACTCATTCACGCACCTACTAAATCATCTATTCATACACTCACTCATTCTTCAATACACCTTGGCCTATATATATATAAAACATATTTAAACTTTACAGAAACTCAGTCATTGAATGATGTTATCAGTGATGTCATCAGTGATGTAATTTGAGATATCATCAGTGATGTCATCAGTGATGTCACTGACCATGTCATGAGTGATGTAATATGTGACGTTATCAGCAGTGCAATGCGGGGGCGTGAGTTATAGTTACCTCAACTAACTATAATGGTCGAATTTCTCTGGTTTTGTATGAGTAAAATGTCCAACTAACTATAATGTCCCTGAAACCTGTTTTTTTCTGTGAATTTCTATGGTGTTTTAAATGCTATTTTCTAACTATAACATCCCTGAAACCTATATATATATATAGGTCGCCAGTAGGTAGTTATAGTTAGAACCTTGTTTCCATAGGAAAAGCATTTTTTGATTTGCTAATAACTTTCTCAAAAAAAGGTCTATCCAGGTCAGCTCCTATCCTGAAAGTTTGGGGGTGCTTTGTCAAGTGGGGGCTGAGAAAAAAGGGGGTCCCAAAAAGTGTTTTCTCCATGTTAATTTCCATAAGAAATTTTAGCCAAGGCTACAGCCCGAACTGTGGAACGGAATTACACGAACTTTGGCAAAAAGGTAGCTCTTGGTTCAGAAAGCGACCTTTTCAAACATGGTGTAAATCCGTTCAGTAGTTGCTGAGAAAATGTAAAAAAACAAAATCTAGGGGCGCGGAGGATCCACGCATCCTCTCGACCACAGGCTTTTTTTTAATTGCCTATCAACACTCCAAACCAGGAAGTGTTGGCAGTCATCTTGTGACTCGGTAAACAGAGTCATAAAAAAACCAGAAAAATATAGTTGAAAAAAAAGAAAAGAGGGCAGGGTAGAAACACCCTGACCCCCTAGGCTTGCTCAGGGGGTCCCAGAGCCAAAAAAAGCATTTTTTTAAAAAAAAGAAATCGGCCGAATTCGCGCTGGATGCGCAAATCCAGGCGCAAAATTTAAGAAAATGAAGCGCAGCCTTCTGCGCTTCATTTAATTGAGGACCCTGGGTGGGCCAGGTCTCGGGGGCATCGCAAAAATATACCAGCCGGGGCCCACGGGGGTCCCCGCAGCCCCAGGGATCACCACCTCCCCGGGGCTTCAATCATATTGGGAGAGGACCATGTGGCCCCCCTCCAGGAGAACCTTGGTGGCCCTGGGGACCACCACCCTCCAGTGCCGTCTCCTGCAGTGTCCCGGGGTGCCCATCCCTGGGAAACTGCTGTTTGCTATGGTAGGGTGGGAGCACCGCCCTATCATAGCAAACTTGCTTTGTATTTTGGAAGTGAGAGCAGGAAAGCATATTGCTTTTCCATACGGGGAGCTGTATGTTAGTAGCTCCCCATGTGGAAAAGCAATGCCGGGTCACGCATGACGCGGGGAGCCAGCGGGACCGTGGGGAAATTGGAGTCCACCCCACAGTCCCAAACAGATAGGGCCAGCTCTGGGGGATAGGGTCCCCGGGGCTAGAAGTGGTCCAGGAGGAAGGCCTACGAGGCCCACCTTCCAAAATATATTTTAAAAAAAACAATAAAGGCCGGCCCCAGGGGGATGGGGTACCCAGTTGCAAATAGAGGCCTCAAGGGGGGGCCATGCAGCCCCCTTCCCGTTTCTGCTTTTAAAAAAAAAAAAAAAGAACATGTGGACATGCCTTGGGGATAGGGTCCCCGAGGCGAATGTAAATTAGTGAAAGTGGACAACTTTTAAAAAATAAAAAAAATTGGAGTCGCGAACCTAGCGCGGCTCTCAGCGTGACCCCCAATGTGAACACGAAGGGTGCCCGGCTCTCAGCGCGGCCCCTAGTGTGAACATGATGGGTGTGCAGCTCTCAGCGCAGCCCCCTGTGTGAACACAAAGGGTGCATGGCTCTCACCCATCACATACCAATCACGCACATTGCATGATCTCATACTAATATAACATGGGGCCATGCACCCGTCGCAAACCTTACGCGGTTCCTTCACGACTTTTCCAATATGGCGGCTGGAATACGCGTACCCGCCATGATAGTTGTGCGTAGGGTATGCGACTCCAATATTTTTAGAAGAAAAAAATATATGTATTTTAAAAGACAAAGGACATTACATAATTAAATTAAAATTAAAAAAAGAAGGGGGGCTTGGTCTGGCCACGAAGGAAGATGACCGCCTGAACATGAGGCTCCGCTGCGAGACGGACCCTTGACGGAGTCGATGCACTTTACACCTCAGCTAGGATCACCCATGTGACAGCTATGCCTTCCTACAGCAGCGCTTTTACTTGTGGCTGAATTTCAGAGTCGAACAACCCTTTTTAGGGTTAATTCTGACTGAAATACTTTCTGCTCCGGCAAGCACGTCCTGGGCCTCACACCTTGTCGAAGCCTCGGCTCTTGCGTAACCGGAGAGCCTCTCTGGCTGCATTCCTGAGAGGGTTTTATTACTGCGCATAGCAGAAACAGGCTCTCTTCGTTCAGCGCTTCAATATTTCTCAATCGGTAAGAAGTATCTTTGCCTTCTGCTTCTGTTATTAATTCCTGCAATGAAATGACCCTTTTCAAGGTTATCTCTGACTGGAACAATTACTCTTTCACCAAATACTTCTGAAGTATCGGAACTTAGCTGTTCTATTGAGACTTCACAAACAACCTTTTGCGCTTCAATTAATGTGTGAAATGTTAAAGTTCATCACTGTTTTTCTTTCTTTTTTATATTCGCCAACCTTCGTCTGCCAACACCTGCAGAGTGTAAAATTCAAGAATGGAGTTCACAGGTCAACTAATACTTTTTTCTCTCCTGTGACATATTCATTTCCAACATGCTTTCAGATAGACTGTTACTCTTCATTTCAAAGCGCCCTTTCATGTTGGTAATGCGCAAATATCTTCACATATCTTCACTTAATACCACCTCACTGTCTAGTGGAAATATCTTTCCGCCTATGAAGTATTATTTATGAGGAATTTCTATGGCATATTATGCATTTTTCGCTCAATGATCTGAACACACTGTCAGCATTATATTGCATGTTATGAAGGTCTAATGATTTTATATACAATGCAGTAGAAGATTGAGCTCTTTTTTCTTATACTTTGTATCTTACTAGTTTCTTATGCTGATGTTGTTTTTAAGTGACAAACGCTAAATATTTTATGTCATAGGATGCCATACATTGTCATTTGTGACTGATTATTTTTGTCATTATTATCGGTAAGAGACTAAAATGCTTATTTACGTGAGCCTGCAGGTTTAAGTGTGATAAGTTTACTCTTTCACCCTCATTTTAACCCCTAAGTGCTCTAATTGTTTGCATTTGATTGTTAATCGCTTCATTTGTGTCTGGTTTTTTCAACACTCTGTGGACACATTTTACAGATCCTATTAGATCTATCGGCGGCTTTTGACATTGCGAACCATGAGATCCTCCTGGCCCGCCTGGATGAACTGGGGATCCAAGACTCTGTTTGTTTGCTGATGTCTTCCTTTTTAAGAGATAGAACATTTTCAGTTGTTCTGGGAGAATTCGCCTCCAACCCCTTCACGGCACCATGTGGCATACCTCAGGGCTCAGCCCTGAGCCCCACTCTTTTTAACATTTACGTTGCTCCCCTGGCCTCAATCATTAGAAAATGTGGGTTCGTACCGGTCTCGTATGCTGATGACTCACAAATAGTGGTGTCAGTATCTGGAAACATAGAGGAAACAGCAGACCGCTTCAGGGACTGCATGAGGCTAGTAAACCAATGGATGCAGTGTAACTGTTTACAGCTGAACGGCGAAAAAACAGAGGTCATGCTTCTGGGCACTAATGCTGATTTCTGGTCCCCCCAATGGTGGCCTGACAATCTGGGCGACTGCCCAATCCCAGTAGGAAAAGTAAAAAATCTCGGGTTTATATTCAATGATAAACTGACCTTTAATGCCCAGACTAATAATTTGTCTTCCTCCATCTGGCACATATTAAAAATGTTCAGAAGAATATGCCCATTTATCCCCTTTGACTCACGGAAAACAGTTGTCACGGTGCTTGCCATGTCTAGACTGGACTATGGCAATGCTTTATACACAAGGATTCAAACACAATATCTAACCAAACCGCAACGCCTCCAGAACGCAGCAGCAAGACTAGTGCTAAACATTCCTAGATCCGAATCAGTCTCTCATAGATTGAAGGACCTACATTGGCTGCCCGTGGACAAAAGGATAACATTTAAGTCCTTGTGTCTGGCATATAAGGCACTCCATGGCTCAGGACCATAATTTCTGAGAACTCAATTCAAATGGTATGTCCCAGCTAGAAGTCTGAGATCCACTAACGCAAAACTCGTCCAAGTACCCAAGTTCAAACAGACTAGGTGGGGAGGAAGAAGCTTCCTGCTGAGGACAACCAGGCTATGGAACCTTCTACCTATCAATATAAAAAGTAGCCCGTCACTTCTGGCCTTCAGAAAGGCAGTTAAAACATGGTTATACCCCTGTTAAGCATTCCTGAAGTATACTAAAGTGTATCTAACAGTAGCGCCAAGACGCCTTTGGGCATTCGTGCGCTTTACACGTTCAAAAATCAAATCAAATCATGTCTAATCACAAAAATTACAACAAAAATTCTAAATTATCTCCTCCTGTAGACACACATAAGCAACTGCGCACTATGCCTACTAAAGGCTCACCCCCATCACAACCTACTTCATCTTTGGTCAACTCAACCGCTGAGTCAGCAGCAACTATGAAGCGTATTTTGCAGGAAACTTCAACTATTAGTTGCCGTCTGACAGAAATGGATAATAACATTTCTTCCCTCACGACTGAAACCAAATCCATTAGAGCGGATATTGCGCAATTTCATCAAAAAACTGATGGGCTGGATCTGCGATTAACTGTAGTGGAAAACAGGTTTGACTCAGTACAAAACAGGGACCAGGATCTTCTACTTCTTCGCAGTAAGCTTGTTGACTTGGAAGATCGTAATAGAAGAGACAATGTTCGCTTCTTTGGATTTCCGGAGAAAATTGAAGGCCAAAATGCTCGCTTATTTCTATGTAAAATTCTTCCCAAATTACTTGGTACTACTTTTGACCCACAAATTGGAAATCCAAAGTGCTCATCGTATTGGTCCTTCACGACCAAACCTGGATTCTCGACCAAGGCCTCTAATTGCTTGTTTTCTGAGACATGAGCAAGTCAGACAGATACTAATATCAGCTCGCACGCAAAGATCTTACATCAATGATGGTCATCAAATACATATGGCAGCTGACTTCTCGAGAGAAACCAATGAAAGAAGGAAACTATTCTTAGCTATGCGATCACAACTGCGGAAGTTGGATATCAAGTATGGTCTGTTTGACCCAGCTCGCTTCCGCCTTACTAAAAATGGTGAATCACAAGACTTTTACAACCCTGAAGACTTACAGCATTTTCTAGACAGTTTAACAGTTCAGGACATGCATGTACAGCATATTTCTCACGAGCAGTCTGGTCAAAGTTCTACACAACCTCAATAGTCGACAGATAAAAGGCGTCGCAACTTTGGGGATGTGCGTCCTCGAGGTAGAGAAACAGAGCGACCTTTTCGTACACAAGAGGATCAAACGTCCGCCTTGCAGCCTGTAATTACTACCACACAAGATCAACATAGAGATAAGTCCAGATCTCCCTTAAAATCTGCTCCAGATGGAAAATGAGTTGAGTCCCTATTTATTATCCTCATAGTTACGGTCTTAGTTAATATCGTTTTATCAACTTACCTGACTCTTTAAGTTCAGTTAATGCTTACTCCACGTGTTTACTTACATCTTACTCTTCAGTCAGAAAGATGAAGAAGTTCTAATTATATTTATTATAGATGATTATAATATATTACTGGGTGTTTTTCCTTATGGATATACTTACTATGTATTTTAATATGTATATTATTTCAGTCCCTTTATCAAAAGAAATTTATTCTAAACATTATTTATAATTTTATTTCACATTGGTCACATGTTATACGCTATAATATGTGCTTTTAATGTATTCCTATCTCACTTTTTACGAACAGACTCTTTATCCATCTTTACATTGCTGATATTCTTTCTTAAATAATACCAACGTTTTTTCTTATAGTTATTTATAAATTTAAGTTATCAAATGTTGTTTATTATGTAAATATTATGAGAATTGTATTTATGAATGATAATTTTAATATTTTACTTTAACTTCTGGAATTCATTCTCATTCATTTATTGCTTTTAGACCCGTTTAATGCTTATCTATGTTTCTTAATGAAATATGTGTATCCTCCTAACGCATACTATTATATGCATCTCTTTACAGCTTTTCTAATTTATTGTCCTGGCTGATATTCATTTTAATTGTCTACCCTCCTTAAGGGGTCTGTACTCATAGTGGTTCTCCAGAGATACCAGACCCGCGGTTAAAAGTTAAAAGTTGTAGGTAACGAATCTATATCAATGTTTTGATTCTCTTTTATATTTTAACTGCCAGAAATATACTGATCACATAGAACATTTTGATCCCTCTAATATATATCAATAGGAACCTTCTTTTACATTTTCTTATATCTTTCTGTATTGTTCTGTACAATACTTTATTATATTATTTATTTGCTTCTTTATTACGTTTGTCCTCCATAAGTCTTTTTCTTTTCTTCTCTTTTTCTTTTTCTTTTCATATACTGAACTTTCTTAACCTGTAAAACTCTTATTTTCTTACACTTTTCTATTTCTTATCAACCAGAGTACTCTCCCTTCCCATACAGCCCTATTCCCTCCCATTGTATTCCTACCTCTTAATTTTCCCATTTTGACTAATACATTGATTCCCAATTCCTTTTGATTGGATCCCATCATGGCTAATATTCATCCTTTATCTACCATTACTTGGAATGTCCATGGCCTTACTCATTACATTAAACGGAAGAAGGTACTTTCTTATTTACAGTCCAAACATGTAGACATAGCTTTATTACAAGAAACGCACCTCGATGAGATTGAATCTGACAAACTTTGCAGAGATTGGGTGGGGAAGGTCATTCACAGCAGCATTCACAAAAATGACCCCACAGATACTAATCCTGTCCGCAAATGTGGATTTGCAATTCTAATCCGCAGATCACTTCGAGTCACGATCTCCAAAACTTGGTCAGATCCTGATGGTCGATATGTATTTGCCAAATTACGTATCGGGAATCCTCACATCTGTCTTGGGTCTATTTATGCTCCGATTGGCACTAAAAAGTATTTTTTCCTTAAATTGAATCGCCTCCTCACAGAGATTAATGCCTCGCAATACCTCATTGGCGGGGATTGGAATTTGGTACAAGATCCTATTTTAGATAAAACTGGTTCCTTTGATAAGGCCAATGCAGCAGTTAGAGCGGTATTAAATGACATATTTTTGGATAATGGTTTGGTTGATCATTGGCGTCTTAGTCATTCACAAGACAAAGAATATACATTCTTCTCATCCTCACATGGTACATTTTCCCGCTTAGACTATTTTATGATATCGCACAAAGCGGTTCAATTAGTCACGGAATCATGTATCCTAGAAGTAGCCTTTTCTGATCATTCTCCTGTCCTTTTATCTTTAGAGTTAGGTCTATCCCGACCAGGGCGTAAACCATGGCGTATGAGCATTCAAAGACACAGGACGCCCAAGGGTAAACCTCAGTTACAATCCCTTCTACAGGACTATCTCTCTATTAACCAGGGTTCTGTCACTTCCAGCAGGACTGTTTGGGTGGCGGCTAAAGCCACTATTAGAGGGCAACTAATGCGCGATGCAGCACTTGCCAATAGGAATAATATTGCAAAGCAGACAGAATTAGAACGAGATATTCAACTCTATTCCCGTTTATATATGTCAAATCCTACCTTACATAATCGCAAGTTATTGGAGCAAGCATGTATGTCTCTTAATAGTCTCTTTACATCCAAAGCTGAATTTGCTTCACAAAGGATGAAAGGAATACATTACGAGCAAGGGGAGAAGGCCGGGAGGTTGTTAGCTGCACAATTACGTCAAAGGGAAGCAGCAATTGCTATTCCAGCTATTCGATTGACTCAAGGTGACATACTTACAAGGCCCCAAGAGATAGTTAATGAATTTTGCCTCCTTTTATCAATCCTTATATACTCCAGGTAGTCAAATAGACCTAGGTAAGATGTCCTCTTTTTTAGAGAAGGTGAGTCTTCCGCGTCTTTCTGATGATGGTAGAGCTCTGCTTGATGGTGAACTCACAAGAGATGAGATCTCTAAAGCTATTACTGCTCTGTCTTATCATAAATCTCCTGGGGAAGATGGCTTACCTGCTGAATTTTATAGATGCAGCAAGCACAAAACAAGAATGCTCCTGAGACCATAAATACAAATACATTCACTTAACGCCTAGGCACAGTGCGTTACCTATGCTTAAGTTCCATTACAGAACGACATTACATGTAGAACATTTTTACAACTGTGTGTCTGTAAGCAAAGAAGGTGATTGCCACCAAGATGGAAATTTTATCAAAAATATTCAATATTTTTAGTTCAATTGTTTGTACACATAACTACTTTTTTGCTCTTTTTGAGAAGAAAGTTTTTCCTAGAAAAAAAACATTTCATTATCACAAAGATTAAAGCGACACATAGAATGTTGTAAATTCATGAGCGATACACTTACGATCAGTTAAATTTGAACAGGTTCTTAACATCTTTTGGTCCTCAATCTTGATTAATCAAATAGACATCATAAATCGGGAAAATCATACATAATTTTTTCCTCGATTAATTTACAATACAACGGTCCAAAGGTGAAGAGGTCAGAGATAACATTGGTACAAATTGGATACAGTGATACCACGGTTAATAGGTACACTTCAACATTTCATAAACTCTCCAATCAGTTATGTCATGTTACAACTCTTGACCTCGTGCAAAGAAAAAAATTGTGTAGAGTGGGGGGGAAGTGAGCCGACGCGTTTCGACCTTCGTGTGCAAGGACCACAACTGTTCAAAAGAAGGTGTTCCTCAGGGCTGTAATGCTTTGTAAAAGGTGAAAAATAAAAATCAGTATGGTGCCTGTTGATATATTACAAAAACAACAATTGATGGACAGAATGCAGAACAATGTCATACATTCACCCCAGTACAGAGATCTGGGCCTAAATCCATCGTTATTTTGCTCACCATGCCATTCCAGTTTGAACCCAGCCATATGCAAATCAGTCTTGACCCTGTGCCCCATGGGAACAGTCCAGCCCGAACTGCCAAGCCAGGTCCTCCCTGGACTGGAAACAAGCATCCTAGGACCGGTTTCGGGCTTTGAGCCCTCGTCAGCCAGGATAGCTTGATTCCAGTGGCATGGAGAGCAAGGGACTCACGTCTGAGCATACCCTTCCCACTCGGGGTGACAAATGCAAAAACAACAATTGATGGACAGAATGCAGAACAATGTCATACATTCACCCCAGTACAGAGATCTGGGCCTAAATCCATCGTTATTTTGATCACCATGCCATTCCAGTTTGAACCCAGCCATATGCAAATCAGTCTTGACCCTGTGCCCCATGGGAACAGTCCAGCCCGAACTGCCAAGCCAGGTCCTCCCTGGACTGGAAACAAGCATCCTAGGACCGGTCCTAGGATGCTTGATTCCGGTCCAGGGAAGACATGGCTTGGCAGTTCGGGCTGGACTGTTCCCATGAGGCACAGGGTCAAGACTGATTTGCATATGGCCATGTCTGAACTGGGGTGGTGTAGTGGGCAAAAGAACGATGGATTTAACCCAGATCTCTTGACTGGGGGAGAATGCCTGCATTGTCAGCATTCCGTCCATCATTTGTTTGTTGTAACGCTTTTCGCCCTAAGTGGGATGGGTATGCCCAGACGTGGGTCCCGTGCTCACTACGCCACTGGAGTCAAGCTATCCTGGCTGATGACGGCTGATAGCCAGAAACCGGTCCTAGGATGCTTGATTCCAGTCCAGGGAAGACATGGCTTGGCAGTTCGGGCTGGACTGTTCCCATGAGGCACAGGGTCAAGACTGATTTGCATATGGCCATGTCTGAACTGGGGTGGTGTAGTGGGCAAAAGAACGATGGATTTAACCCAGATCTCTTGACTGGGGGAGAATGTCTGCATTGTCAGCATTCCGTCCATCATTTGTTTGTTGTAACGCTTTTCGCCCTAAGTGGGATGGGTATGCCCAGACGTGGGTCCCGTGCTCACTACGCCACTGGAGTCAAGCTATCCTGGCTGATGACGGCTGATAGCCAGAAACCGGTCCTAGGATGCTTGATTCCGGTCCAGGGAAGACATGGCTTGGCAGTTCGTGCTGGACTGTTCCCATGAGGCACAGGGTCAAGACTGATTTGCATATGGCCATGTCTGAACTGGGGTGGTGTAGTGGGCAAAAGAACGATGGATTTAACCCAGATCTCTTGACTGGGGGATAATGTCTGCATCGTCAGCATTCCGTCCATCATTTGTTTGTTGTTGATATATTACATCATATTAAATATGTGTAAGGGCAGGGAGAGGAACAAAACACAATGCTTCCATACCTGAAAGTTGAGGTGGAAGATATTACTTTCAGCAGAAGCCAATTCTTATTAGAAATAGGCAGCAGCTGCTACCTACAATAGCTTGCTCTCTGTAGGGTGAAAAGGTATGTATCTCAGTATACATAAAAAAAAAAATCTGACACACTAAAACTGCATGTAATTCTCTTGCCTTACTGTGTTGCATCTATCTGCCACGGTGTGGGTTAATTAAAATATAACGTTATCTGAAGGCGTCTGGTGAACTGATACTGGACATGCTCTGATGCGCGATATTGTACCAGGGCTCTTGTTTATTAGAGTGCCATTTGGAGACACGTTAGGGTGGGCATATAGTAACGGTAGACGCATTTTTCAACATAAAGTGACTTTAATGGTTAATTGCTGTGGTTTTTTTGTCCAGTGCATTTCCAATTCAGAGGGGAACACATTAGGGTTGCCCGTTGTCCCCCTTCTATTTCTTTTAGCTATGGAACCACTTGCTGCTGCTATCCGTCAATCTGATGATATTATAGGTGTGCCTCTCCTAATTGGACATTCTAAAATCTATTTATATGCAGATGATATTCTTCTTACTCTTACTAATCTTCCTCAATCTCTTCCATCCCTACTTCAAATTATTGATGATTTCTCCTCCTTTTCGGGTTATAAAATAAATTGGGACAAAAGTGAAGCGTTGCCCATTTCTAATGGCACTACAAGGGCAGTGATTCATGGATTCCCTTTTCATTGGCAGTCCTCACATCTTAAATATCACAGGTTTGGAAAATATGGTTGCAGATAACTTGGCTCCTTTACTTTCTTAAATGCAGAGGGATTTTGATAAGTGGAAAGCTCTGGGTTTATCTCTTTGGGGTAGAGTACAAGCTATCAAAATGGTCACCCTTCCTCGTTTCATCTATGTTTTAGTTATGCTTCCCCTCCAGATTCCTTTAGCTACCCTTAGATTAATAGATTCTAAGGTTAAGATTTTTATTTGGGGCTCAGCTAAACCACGTCTTGCTATAACAAAATTAAAGGCCCGTCAGTTATATGGAGGTATGGGTCTTCTATCCATTGAACACTATTCCCTTGCTCTAAACATCTTCCAATTTTCTTATTTTTTGCCAGGAACTAAAGATGTCCCACGATGGGTTTCCATCAAGTGTCATCTTTTATCCAACAACTCAATCTTTCTCTTTTATATGGTAGTGGCACTAGTTCTTCTGATCCCAAGAATCCGATCTTATCAGTCATGCACAAATCTTGCCAAAGGGGGCATCGTATACTAGGCTCAAACGCGTGTATTCATGTTAAGGCTCCTCTTTGGAACAATTCAGCTATCCATATCAATGGTCACACTTTATCCTGAAGTAAAAAATATGTTTTCCTTTTTGAGTAGGATGTTTGCTAATTCATTCACACATTCTGTTCATTCCAACTACCAAAATCAGGTATTCACAAATCACTCCTTATCATGGAACACTTCAATACAAGGGAACGTCAGTTTATATAAAAGCGAATGGTTTATTTGGATCACAAAATTTATTTTACCACAATATAATCATTATAAAAAATGCATTCGGTTTTTAATAAAAGAGCAACAAAATTTTAAAAAAACAATATTAAACAAAACAGAAAACAGACCAATAAGGAGATTAAAAAGACAGTTATTTTGTCATGAAACAGTTAATTCGGAAACCTTGTAGGCAACAATTGAATAAGGGTTAACTTCCTTATTTAACAAAGGTTTTGTGTGCCCCTTCCAAATTTAACACAACAGTATTGCGTCGACGCGTTTCGGAGGCTATTCGTTGTTTAGGGCCTCCTTCTTCAGGACTATAAGAAATGATATCTCCTTATCCATGAATGGTTGCCTGTGCGAAAAACGCACTAGGCTTGCTTATTTGTTTGGCTGCACTCCTGCGGGAGTTTTTTTCAATTTTTCACACTTCCCTGAGCTTTTGGAGTTGTTCGTAGGCGTGGGCATGGGACGTCCTTTCTTATCCTCGCCGCGTACCTTTGTGTTAATCACTTGGTTCCTTTTGTTCAAAGGTTGTGGGCTGTAAGGAATTCTTTTACTGCTCCGGGTAAGGTTTTTGCTCGTGGCTGTTAAAGTCCGACGATCAGCGTTCCCGGGCAGCTACTTCCGCGTCTTTACGATCACGGGCAACATCAGGAAATAACACACTTTATCCTGGCCTTTATGGCAAGCAGCTGGCATTTACTCCCCAGATCAACTTCTTCATGATGGAAATTTTAAATCCTTTTCTCAATTATGTGAGGAATTTAATCTTCCTATACAACACTCCTCTCAATACTTTCAACTTCAACAATGTCTGAGGAAACACTTGGGATCTCCCCCTTGGGTGATGCAGGCGTCCCCAATACTATCTTACCTAAATCTGTGGGGAAAGTTTAGAGGAGTGACCTCTGGTCTTTATAAAAACCTTTATGTCTCCTTTATTTTCACAATCTCTCTGCTATGCTCTTCAAAATAAATGGCAATCTCGTTTATCTATTTCATATACGGCTTCTGAATGGGGCAAGATACTGGAGGGATTACATAAAGGCGTTCGTGAAGCAAGACTAATTACTGGAGATGTTTCACCTCTGGTTGTGACATAGTTCATATCATTTGCGATTTCCCAGCAACAAGGAAGAATGGCTGGTGGCAATGATGTAAACGGCCCTACATGAGCGCACAATTTATAACCTTCAAGATCTAGCTGATGTATTTCTCCAGACTTGGTCTTCTTTTTTAAAAACTGAAATTAACAATGATGCCAACTCCACTCTCTCTCCTAATGCAAACACTTGAATTAACTAATTCATTATTTTATATTTTGTGTATTTCTTTTCTTTTTCCCTTTCCTTTATCCTTCATCAATTTATTTCCCCCTCTCCCGTCCTCCTTCTCCTCCCTCCCTTCCTCTGGCTCTACTATCTCTCACTGTTCTCTTATTCTCTTCTTTACAGTTTATCTCTTTTCTCTTCTTTTCTCCTTTCTTCCACTTTTCATATCAATTTTCTCCTCTTTTTTTCAAATTTTTGTGCTCTGATCTAATTATTCTAATTATCTTGTACAAAGTCATTCTCTTTTTTTATATTTAGATTTATTCATATTTTATTTATTATAATAGGTATAATATCCAGTTCTTATTCATGTTCTTTATACCATATATCTACTCACTTATTTATTCATTTTAATATTTATATATAATATGATTTCTTATGTATTCGTTCATATTTATCATCATCATATGTATTTAATATTATCAATAATTCATTGTTTTATTATTTCTGTGTTACTCTGTATTTCATGATAAAATTCAATAAAGAAATGTCAACACAAAAAAAGAAAAGAAAATAATTATACAATATTACAGTTACAAAATATATATTTTTTTAAAAATTGCAATTTCCAGAAAACATATAAGATTGTATAAATATTAAGTTTACAAATTAGCAATTAATAAAATCTAGAAATTAAGTTAAAAACCATAGCTTTCAGGCCCGTTATACTTAGGTAATAACATTTAAAAATCCTTTAAAATTCACTGAAAAAGACATTGATGAACTAACTATAACCGGGGAATTTCTATCGTTTTGTACGAGTGAGATGTCAAACTAACTATAACGTCCCTGAAACCTATGTTTTTTTAGTAAAAAAAAAAATATATATATATATGTGTGTGTATATATATATATATATATATATATATATATATATATATATAATCAACATGGGCGGTCGCCAGTAGATAGTTAAAGTTAGAACCATGTTTCCATAGGAAAAGCATTTTTTAATTTGCTAATAACTTTAGCGTCGTTTGTCGAATCTTTATGAAATTTTCCAAAAAGTTTCTCTTTTATGATCAGCTCCTATCTGGAAAGGATGATTGGTCAAGGGGGGACTGAGAAAAAAGGGGGGTCCCAAAACGTGCTTTCTCAATGCAATTTCCATAGGAAACTTCAGACAAGGCTACAGGTCAAACTGCGGAATGGAATTACGCCAAATTTGGCAGGGAGAAAGGTCTTGGTCCAGAAAGCCCGCTTTGTTGAAATGGGGTAAATCCATTCAGTAGTTTTAGAGAAATATCAAAATGTACAAATATCGATATTTGAGAATTCTGACATCTGATTGTCTGAGGCGTTATGAGCACAAGCGTGCAGCTGATTGGCTGCAAACTGTTGAAACTAGGAAGTGTTGTCAGCCATTTTGTGACTAGGTTGAAAGGAGTTGGGCGGGTAAAAAAAGAATAATTGTATTAGAGGGTATAGTAGGAACACTGTGGTCTTAGTTTAAGCAGTCTGTACGGTGCAGAGGCAGGGAGTTTGAATTTTGCGTAGGCCGTGGAAATTACGTCCGCAGAACAACGGTGCGGGTATTGCGGCAAGGTTGCATAGGCTCTGGAAATCCCGTTGGGAAAAAAATGCGCTGTATTGCTGACAGCAGTGTGTAGGGTGCACACACAGGTAGTGTGAATGTGCGGTTTTGCGGCAATGTTCCGTAGGCTGTGTAACGGTGCACACAGAGGTAGTGTGAATGTGCAGTGCGGAAAAAAAGAGAATAATTGTATAATAGGGTATAGTAGGAACAGTGTGGTCTTAGTTTAAGCAGTCTGTACGGTGAATATAATGTGCAGTAATGTTTACTTATAATGCAGTGTTCACTTTTATCATGGACAGTGTCACTTTCTTAGACGAAATTTAATATTATATGGGACCATTGAAAGTAGAAGTGTTGTCAGGCATTTCCTCCAGTTCCGCCGAGTAGCAGGGATATCTGATTGGCTGACGTGTTCCAAGCAGGAGCTTCCCAAGCTTAATGTTCATTGGCTGCGAAGCATTGAAAGTAGAAGTGTTGACAGCCATTTTCTCCCCCTCCGTGGAGCATCAGGGACATCTGATTGGGTGACGTATTCTAAGCAGGACCTTCCCAAACTTAATGTTCATTGGCTGTAAACCATTCAAAGTAGGTTTGTTGTCAGCCATTCCCTCCCCCTCCGCGGAGCATCAGGGACATCTGATTGGGTGCCGTGTTCTAAGCAGTACCTTCCCAAGCTTAATGTTCATTGGCTGTGAAGCATTAAAAGTAGAAGTGTTGGCAGCCATTCCCTCCTCCTCTGCGGAACACCGTAGACATTTTATTGGCTAAAGTGTTACGAGTACAAGATTGCTCCTTATTGGCTGGGAACGGTTCACTGTTGTCAGCCATTTTGTGATGCAGTTCAAAGGAGTACGGAAAAAAAAATAGGGGAGGGTAGGAGCACTATTAACTCTGTAAAGTGCTCGCAAGGTGGTTTATAGGGACTGTAAAGGGAAAAATTGCTTTTTATATATTTTAAGGGCCATTTATATAATTTGCATGGGCCTTACAAATCAAGGCAGGAAAATAACAGAGTGTGTTGCGTACTTCTCTTTATTAAGTCTGCGGGTGGAATACTTCCCAGAAACACTATTTACTTAGAATGTGGTGTTTACTTTTCTGACGGGGAGGTGTGGTTGCGCTGCAAAAATGTTAGTCTAGGTTTGAAACTGTTTTTATTAAGCAATCACCAATATACCTTCTTAGAAAAGTGAAGCTGTATATATCAGAGGGGTGACAAATAAAAACGCAATTCATAAAATATCCCTTAAGCGTGGCCACACCCTCCTTTTTTTGTCAGCTATAGTTTGTAAAAGTGTTGCCCCATATTCTTGTTAATATACAAGGGCATCGGTTACTTTTAGATAAAGTAGAAAAGAAGTGCTACAAGAAACACTCCCGCACTACATCATCTGAGGTCACAACAACAATCACCAGTAAAAAACTGTTAAACACAAATGACGTGATATTACAAAGCAATGTACACTTCATCAAAACATTACATGAAGCCCTATGTATACAATTTTATTTTTGCAACTACTTTTTGATGAAATATTAGCCGTGTAACAAACTGTGCGGTACTAACTTATTTACAGAAATAACTATAGTATGTATTGTAAATTTGTCGCACTGATAGATGTACAAACCCTTTAAAGTACTATAAACACACAGTATATGAATATACAGGGTGAGTTTATAGTATTCCACAGGAGAAGAAGAATAAGGGTCCCTACAAAAAATACAGCATTTTTACAATTTGTATTCTGTAGAACGTGGGAAAGTTTTGTAGTAGTGCTTAGAGGTCGCTGACTGCTCCACTGATAGATCAGGTACTCCTTTAACAATATATAGGATAATATTATAATATACACTACTATTCCAATATATTCTCTAAAGAGAAGGAGAATAACGAAATATTTTCCAGCTGTGAATATGTTCAAAGGTTCTTTTCTCCGGGACTTCGAAATCTTTCGTCCTCGTGCCGACTGGTCATGAAGTCTTCTGAGATCAAAATGACTGTGAATATTAGAATATACATACTCACACTATATTATCCCAGGGGAAAAAAAAGAATTAGAACGAGAAGCTGCTGATGTTACATATAAATCTTGAGTTTTGGCACCCACGGGTCACCAACACGTCTATGGTCAAGTATAGTGTCAATATTATAATATAGAAAATCACACTATATGAGCTCAAAGGAGCCAGTAAAGGAACAGTGTATCCTCTATTCTGTCTGTTTCTGAATACAAGCTGCTGACATTACATATAAATGGCAAAAACAACCAAAAACACTTTTTTGTAAATACAAATCTTTAAATATTCACAAATAGCTACGCACTATAAGTATCTACTATACCATAATGAAACAACTTACAACTCCGTAATATCTTTTGTTGTCGCAAAAGAAGAATCCAACGCTAGAAAATGGAACCTGCATCACAGAATGGACATGCGTAAATAACTCACAAAAACAAAACTAATCAAGCAACTGGTGTGGTTTATATACTTTTTGGTTATTCAGTAGTCTATGGAAGGAACATGTGGCTCCGCCCATTTAGATGTCACGTTTTACAGTTGACACGTGCTCACATTTTCACTGTTTAACTTGTGCACGTATTAGGAAAAGTTACAAAATGTGAAGCTGTAAAGGTTTCGAATTCGATCACACGTATATGTATAGCGTTTGAGAGATTAAAAACTGCTACCCGGCAAACCATGTGATTTCCTTTCTGGTGACTAAAAACATCTATTAATTGCCGTAATTCTAAATAGAAGACATAAAAAAATATCGTTCAGAATAGAAGAAAAATAAAAAACGTGCTAATATTTGTCATCACTATGGTTTTAAATTTTAAAAATGCCAGGATTTGTAAAGCGTACAGCTACCTCCAGAGAGGTTTCCTGGAGCTCAAGGGTGTCGGGAAGATTAAGCAAGGTATTGCCCACAGTGACATAGTGGTGGGCTAACGTGCCGCCGGAGCCGGGAATCGAACTGTGAACGCTGTTGTTCGAAGTCATGTATCATAGCTGCTGCGTCACAGTTTTTCTTCACTTACATTTTAATTAGTGCTAATTATTTTTTAAACATAGTTAAATTATAACTTATATCAGACTACTGTTACAGTTAGTTTGTGACTACAAAAAGTATGCACATCTTTTTAAAATTTACTTAAGAACTATGGGGCATATCTACAAGGCGGCGCTGAAATATTTTCGCCGCTTTTGCGGCCGTTTTCAGCCGAAAAGCGGCGATAGTTTCATCGCCTTATCAGCAAAGACACGCTATTGCGTGTTTTGCTGATTTAGCGCCCCTTACAACAACGATCAGCTTTGCATCTCTAATGAGATGCAAAGTGGGCGTTCTGTGCCAAAATAACTGGAGAAATGTCGCTAAGCGACATTTCTCCAATTATCAAGCTGAACTAACTATAACGGGGGAATTTCAATGGTTTTCTACGAGCAAAATGTCCAACTAACTATAACGCCCCTGAAACCTATGGTTTTTTCAGTGAATTTCTAAGGATTTTTAAATGCTGATTCCTAACTATAACTTGTCTGAAACCTATGTTTTTTTCAGTGAATTTCTAAGGTTTTTTCAATGCTAATTCCTAACTATAACTTGTCTGAAACCTATGGTTTTTTCAGTGAATATGTATATATATATATATATATATATATATATATTACCTACTGGCGGTAGCCAGTAGGTAGTTATAGTTAGAATCAAGTTTCCGTAGGAAGAGCATTTTTTGTTTTGCTTATAACCTTGGCGTCGTTTGATGAATCTTCATGAAATTTTCCAAACTAATTCTTTGTTCATATCAGCTCCTATGTTAAAAGTTTGGGGGTCATTCATCAAGGGGGGGGAGAAAAAAGGGGAGCATGCCAAAACGTGTTTTCTCTATGTTAATTTCCATAGTAAACTTTAGACAAGGCTACAGGTGGAACGGGTGAACGGAAGTACCCAATATTTGGCACGGAGACGGGTTTCTGGTCTAGAAAGCACACTTTTTTAATTTGGTGTAAATCCGTCCAGTAGTTTTTGAGAAATATCAAAATTTACAGATATCGATATTTGGGAATTCTGCCATCTGATTGGTGCTTATTGGCTGCGAGCGGTGAGAGCGGTTGCAACTAGGAAGTGTTGGCAGCCATTTTGTGATTCTGTTGAAGTGAGTAAGGGGAAAAAAGGGTGAAAAAAGTAGGAAAGAGGAGGGTAGGAGCACTGTAACCTCTGTGGGGTGTTTACGGTGTGCTATACAGGGGGTGTGAAGCGAACTGCTCATCCCTACCAGTCTGAAAGTGCTGGGCTACGGAAATTAAGTGAGGTATTGCCTAGAGTCTGATGCTGCTAAGGTGAGCTGCTGCTGTGTGTCTTATGCTGTGAAGTCATGTCCCCTGGCCGCTGCACCACACCTGTGGAAGTAGTGTCAGCATGTGTTTATACCTACTAGGACGAACTACTGACCCCTATTGGTCTGAAAGTGCTGGGGTACGGAAAATATGTGAGGTATTGTCTAGAGTCTCATGCTGCTAAGCTGAGCTGCTGCCGGACTCGGGGATGAAAGCGTGAGTCCAAACTGTGTGTCATATGCTGTGAAGTCGTATGCTCTGGCCGCTGTGACACATCTGTCCAAGTAGTGTCAGCATGTAGTTATACCTACTCGGAGGAACTTTTGTTTCGAACATTGTAACTTGTGTATGGTGCTTAGGGGGTGTTATACAGGGAGTACGAAGGTAAATTTGTACGTATCAAATCAATTCGGTATTTGTAAAGTGCAAACTACTCACTCGTATGGGTCTGATGGTGCTGGGGGCGTAAGCTGAGCTGCTGCCGGACTCCGGGATAAAGCCGCTGAAATACTGACCCCTACCGGTCTGAAAGTGTGGGGTACGTAAATTAAGTGAGGTATTGCCTAGAGTGTCATGCTGCTAAATTGAGCTGCTGCTGGACTCGAGAATGAAACCGTGAGCCCAAACTGTGTGTCCTACGCTGTGAAGTCATGTGCTCTGGGCGCTGTGCCACACCTGTCCAAGTAGTGACAGCAATATTTTATACGTAGTAGGAGGAAGTTTTGTTTGGTACACGGTAACTTGTATATGGTGCTTAGGTGGTGTTATACAGGGAGTGCGAAGGTAAATCAATAGGGTATTTGTAAAGTGCAAACTACTCACCCCTATGGGTCTGAAGGCCCTGGAGGCCGGTGTGGAAATTATGTGAGCTATTAAGTGAGCTGTTGCCCAGAGTCACATGATGCTGAGCTGAGCTGCTGCCGGAGCAGGGTATTAAACCGTGAGACCTGTGCTCTGAACTCATGTTTTCAGGCTGCTGCGGCACACCTGTCCAAGTAGTGTGAGCATGTGTGCATACGTACTATGAGGAACTTTAGTTTTAAACAGTGTGACGTCTGTAGGGTGATTGGGGGGTGCTACAGAGAGAGTGTGAAGTTCAATTCTGCCGTTTCCAATTAATCCGGTATTTGTAAAGTGCAAACTACTCACTTGTACGGGTCTGCAGGCGCTGGGGGCCGGCATGGAAATTAAGTGAGCTATTGCCCAGAGTCACATGGTGCTATCCTGAGCTGTCGCTAGAGCCGGTGATCAAAGCGAGAGCTCTGTGCTCCAAAGTCAGATGGTCTGGCCACTGCGCCACCGCTGTGTGGAGAATACATTTTGGCGAGGTTGCGGGAGTTGCCGTTACCTGGCCCTAAAATAGCGGGCCTTAGTTGTCAGTTATAAGGCGGCTCTAAAAAGAGCCCTTGTGTTTATTAGTTGGAGCTACATATAAGTGCTGATGCACAGCTTCAGGTTATTCAGAAAAACTCAATTTCCCTGATCTGTGAAGTGTACTCCATCACTTCTGTAGATATCAGCCATATCAAAACGTATGTTGTTGTTGTAGATCAACCCCATTCTATTGTCTCTCAGGTATGCAGACACAGCTTTGTTGACATACTTCCTAGAGTTTTCAATCTGAGGACAAAATTGGTTTAACCATTTCCACTTCTGTCTTTGGCATATATTGGAATATACAAAGACAGTTTGAGGCAAAAGCAACATCAGTTGTCGAAAGGTGTCCTTCATTAGCATTTCCAAACCTACCCCAGTCAATGTGCCTAGCTCGTTTCCACCACAATGCACAATCATGAGGTCAGGGTGTTGGAGATGCAAACAGGTTTTAACCAAAGGCAACAATTGGTGCCACTTCAATCCTCTCTGTGCAAACCATTTTATGTCCACATTTTGTAAACCTAGGTCTAAGTCAATACGTCTCTGTTCTGCATACCTCTTGCACCAGAAAACATAGCTATGTCCTACGATTAGGGGTGGGCGGAATTGGCGGAAGGCACTTCCGCCAATTCTCGCGAGAATGCCCGCGATTTCCGCGATCACGCGATATTTCCGTGATCGCAGAAATTGGTGCTTCCGGCCTGCCGCTGCCGTTACAGTGACCATGTGTGTCTGTAACGTTGCGGCGCCGACGTTCCTGGGGTCCCTCGAGTCAGCTCAGCTGTCCAGGTCCATCAGTGGGGGAAAGGGCGGAAGACGTTGCCCACCGCTGGTGTGTGGGGCGGGGCTTCCATGCAGTTCACATGCCTTCTGTTTATGGGCCAGAGACCGAGCAGAGCAGCAGATGAGGAGACTGAACCTCCTGGAGACTACGCGGGGATTGCACTCGAGTCGGAATCACGGATCGGGTAAGTGACGACGACCTGGGGGAAAAGCACACCTGCCCAGCCTCGACCTAGCTCCCTAATGTTTTGTGCTGATAAAGCGTTACTGAATTTGAGCTTCCACTCGGGCCCCTGCTTTATTTATATCTGTAAGTGCTTCCTGTTGTGGTTGGCCAGGCAATAATTTCCGTTCCCTCCCGGAAATTGCGACAATTCGGCATTTCCGCGTTCCGGTCGGAACGCGGAAATGTCGAATTGTCGCAATTTCCGGGAGCGGAACGGAAATTGTCGCCCACCCCTACCTACGATCCACACTAGCATTTTGAAGGTATGGCTGGAAGGTATGGAAAGATGTCTGTAGCTCATGCAGTTCCTTCGTAGAGTAAGTGATATGTTTAAAGATGGGGAAAAATCTTTTTTTCCCACAGAAAACGATAATTGATTAGAAGATAAGAAGCACTGGGTACTAAAAAATAGGGTGCATATTAGTTGCGTGAAAAAGCATGTTTGTCATTTGTTAATAAAGAGCAGTCTAAACGTGGAGTACATACAATAGGATGAAATGTGCTCAGCTCAACCAGACATGCTACTTGCATTTGGAAGGTAGATTTGGAACTTAAAACAATGGTGAACTTTTAACCCGCAGGTGCTGTTAAATGTTCGAGAATATGCAGAAAAAAAGAGTCACGTGTAAAAATAGATCATGAACTTTTAACCTGCAGGTGTCGTAGAAGGTTCCAGAAAGTGTGGTGATAAAATAGGTTGACGTTCTGATCTGTATATGGCGCGGAATATTAAGTAATGTATATTAGGGGTGGTGAGGTGAACTCCGGTTACTCCTTTTTTATTTTCCATGATTAACTGCTTCAGACGTATGCTGGCGTGCACGCTGGAAACGTGCTCCACCTTCTTGCACTAACGATATCAAATGAATACATGGGGGACTTGTTACAATCCCACTCCAGCTGCCCAGCCATATCTGTTGCCAAATGAGTCCAATAAACCAATTTTCTATTTCTCTTCTTTTTATCTTTATTTTAAACTCCATTCTCTTTTGCTTTATCCATTTTTCATCAATTTATTATACCCATTTCCATTTTTCATTCAAACAAATCCAAAGAAAGGAGATGTTTCCATCAGAAACAACTTTATTTTAAAAAACCTTCGTCAGGGGTGTCTATAAAAAATTAATTAATACGACCGTTAGTTTAAACATACTACAATGATTACAAAGCACAAACGTATAGCTTATGGTACATTTATAAAGAAAACTGTCTCTCAGAAATATAATGAGCGCGGCTATTACTTAACAATATCTACTTCCATTATTTACCATTAAACAACTCTATCAAGCGATTCATCATTATTAAACCACCCACTTTGTAAGAGATTCGATTTTCTTAACAATGAAGCAATCACTACCGCTGGGATATGTTTGCTCAATTACCTATTACCCCTGTTCTGCTCTATAACCTACCATCTACTATTGTGCTCCCACCATACATTGCAGCGCGCTTACAATGTCATGGTATATTAAAAAACTCGATTCACTCGATTCCCACTATTTGATAAATTCGTATTCCATCAAACTGTTCCAACACATCATTACGTGCAAAAATTGTTTTAACTGGTTTGAGCCTGCTCACTCTTTTATAACCCCTCCCACTCTCCCTTATCAATAGTCATGTGTTCACGAGCAAACAGTAAACCCAGTGCTGGAATGATAAATTAGAGCGAAACACATTGGCCCTCGTGTATTATTTAAATTAGCTGATTGTACTACATTCCTCAGAATGCCACATTTATAGTCCTTCAAAACATTACACCACGTTGTGGACCTCAATTTGGTAATTGAGTATCTTGTGATTGTACAGTAAGCTACATATTCTATGGAAAAAACGAACCATTTCTACCATCCCTGTTTTTTGTTCTGGTGTGAACTGAGGCTTCTATGGGAATTCACAAGGGCATATTATCAAGCTCATTATCGCCACTTTAGCGGTAGTTTCCTGCCGCTAAAGCAGCGATAATTTTAACGCCGTTCTTGATAATATGCCCCTAAGTGAGCCAGGCAAAGCGTCTGTTTTCATTGCACTAAAACAAGACACTGTGAAAGGTCAGAGCAGGGTCGTGCTGGAGTTGGCTGCCTGTGGTCGTCTCCAAAGGCGCAACCAGAGCGAAATTTCGGGAGAGGCTAATTATTTTAGCAATATGCAGAGTGGGGATGTAGGGGCTCTAAAAATGGGTGAAAAAGATCAGAGTCTCATTTACAAGCAAATGGTCTTTTGAAGACCTGTGAATTACTTGTGTATGTGCCTGCGAAGCTGTCTCAGGGAGTCCGGGGCAATGGGCGTTGCACGCCTGGTGGTCTCTCTGCTAATCACGCCACAATGATGTTGCTCCTGCCCTGCAAAAAGAGAAGGGAAATCCTGAGAGAAAATGGCTCTCTTTAAAGGATTCCCCTTCTCCTACAACGCGACTCACCTGGAATGATGTCTCCACTTCTCAGTAGTGAGCAATGTGCATGCTCTCACTGTCTCACTGCAGTCCAATTAAAAAAATAACAACGGACTACCTTTGCGAGGCCCAAAAATAGGGCCCCATAGAGATCCGTTTCGAGGCCCTTAAAATAAACTGCCAGGGCTCAGACCCCCACAGACCCCCCCCCTACTTAAAGCTTTGGGTGCAGTGTTATGTTTGCGAAATTGTAGGTAAAATTGTTAGGCTAATAATGGTATTTTTTCTGTGTGCCGTTTGGTTGATAATATCATCCTAAGTACATAGATTACAATTTTTAAAAATACTATCTATAAAGTTGTCTGCGGTGGGTTGCAGAGGGAGTGCTGTGGAATGGGGGGGTGCGGCGGAGAGGTGACTCTCCTGAGGCTTGAGCCTGGAGATAGACAGATTTGCATTTGGCACTTCGGTAATCTACTTTATATGGTATTCCTTTTATCTGTATTTTAATCTTGGTATTTTGCACCGCTTTTTTGCACAAGTAGTGAGCAGCGCTTACGTTGCATTTAAAAGTCATAATAGTGTGTTTTAACTGTTTTTAAACGGTGTTATCCTTACCTGTGCTCCTGAAACTTCCAAAATTTGCTGGGGAGGGAACCCTGACACTGCATGACTCGTGCTCGAGTTGGGCGGGGGCAGCCATCTTGGGACGATGGGGGTAGCAGGCTAGTCTTTCCCTAACGTTAGCTGCATAGGTAGACGATGGCGCGAGCGCGCCCGGTTACTCTCCTGAGGCTTGAGCCAGGAGATAGGCAGATTTGCATTTGGCACTTCACTAATCTACTTTATACGGTATTCCTTTTATCTGTATTTCAATCTTGGTATTTTGCACCGCGTTTTTGCACAAATAGTGAGCAGCGCTTACTTTTAAAAGTCATAATAGTGTGTTTTAACTGTTTTTAAACGGTTTTATCCTTACCTGTGCTCCTGAAACTTCCCAAATTTGCTGGGGAGGGATCCCTGACACTGCTTGACTCGAGCTCTAGTTGGGCGGGGTCAGCCATCTTGGGAGGACAGGGGGTAGAAGGCTAGTCTTTCCCTAATGTTAGCTACATAGGCAGACGCTGGCATGCCGAAGGCGTGCCTAAGGCAAGCCCGTCTGCGCCTGTCCACGTTCTGGCCCCGCACAGCGCCCGAACCCCTGATAGATTGAGGCCAAGTGAGTCCCCAGTTTATACATACTCCAGATCTTCCCTGTTGGAATTGAAAGGGGTTTATAAGACTGCCGATTGTACATGCCTTACTTTTGATTTAATGCCCGCGGTTCCTCCAGGGACCTGTCCTAACTGTAATATTGTGTTACCTGCTATATGTTACCAGCCGACTAGGCCCAAGAAGGTCAAAAGGACAGTGGCAGCCGGACTTGACAATAAAACTTTCAAATGCATCCTGGTTAACGCAAGGTCCTTGGTCAAACATAGCCTGGAGTGCGCAAGTCTTATAGAGGATAATGACATAAAGATGGCGTTTATCACTGAAACATGGACGGACGAGGCGTCTGGACCCGATTTTGTGATAGCTACTCCACCAGGATTCCTCCGTCAGGTATTAAACAGGCCAGATAGGAAGGGAGGTTGGCTGGCAGTTATCTACCATAACTCCATTCAAGTGGTTTTTAGACCCGTATTTTTAACAGGCTGTGATGCCCTATCTTTCAATTTCAGCTTAACTGACCATCATTCTTTTAAAGGCATGCTACTTTATAGGCCACCAGGGGCCAGATACCCGTTTACCGTTCCTCTGGGGAACATGCTGGAAGAAGGCCTTTGTTGTAACACTTATACCATCCTGGGAGATTTTAACTCTTATTTAGAACTCCCGAATGACCCTGACACAGCTATGTTGATGGACTTGATGGACAGTGCTGATCTTAAACAACTCGTTAGGGGGCCAACTCATGTAGCCGGACATACCCTGGACGGTATATTTTCAAACCATCCATGCTTGTCGTATATAGGCCTACTACCACTTGTGTGGTCCAACCACGGTGCTGTTCTATTTGATCTAAATATGGAGGACCAACATACAAGGAGTAGCTATCACAAAGGACTGATAGAGACTAGAGCCTGGAATAGAGTTGACGCGACTGCTTTTCAGGAGCTCCTAACTTCCACAGAAGGTCATGTAACAGATGGGATAGAGGAGGCTGCCGCCTCCTATACCAAATGGCTTACACAGGCGTGTGATGAACTGGCTCCACGTAAAACTATCTTCCTGAAAAGACTACATCCCTCGGCCCCATGGTATACAGAGGAGATAAAAATTCTTAAATGTAATTGTAAATGCCTAGAACGTAATTGGAGAAAAGGCTATACGGATGCAGAGAAGAAATTGTTATAATCTAGCCTTCAAATTTACAAACAAGCCATCTTCTCAGCTAAACAAACATTTTATTCAACCCAAATTGAATTGGCAAAGAACTCACCCGAAGAGCTCTTCCGAACGGTCTCCAAATTAGCTTCCCTGAGGCCAGCTACTATCCAATCCAGTCCAGACCTTTGTGAGGAGATTGCCAAATTCTTCAAAAAAAAAGTTGTAACATGTTTTTAGCCTTAAGTGACTCTAATGATGGTGGTTTAATTATGGCGAAGGAGGACTCTGAAACACAAGATTCTCCCCGCATGCCTTGGACAAATTCAGGCCACTGACTGTTCACGTCACGTTGGAGCTCCTATTAGGAGCTAAATCGGGCTCACCTTCTGACCCTTGCCCAGTAATGATGACAAAACTGGCCCTTGGTCCAATTGCCTTATCTCTCACAGCCATTTTTAATGTTATGTTTGAATCTGGACAGTTTCCAATGCAGTGGAAGGTGACCTCAATACTCCCCCTTTTAAAGAAGCTAAGCCTGGACCCTAATGACCCTAACAATTTTCGTCCGATCTCTCGTCTCCCTCTCCCCGCCAAGATGGTTGAGAAGGCGATGAATGGTCAACTCAGTGCTTTTTTGAAGGAAGTCCAAGCGTATGATCCCTCCCAATATGGCTTTAGAGAGGGACACAGTACGGAGTCTGCTCTCATCAAGGCTACAGAAGAGATCAGAGTAGCAGTGGATCAGGGAGGCAGGGCAGCTCTTATCCTATTGGATCTTTCTGCTGCATTCAATACGGTCCATCATGGGATTTTGATGGACAGTCTCAGGGACTGTGGGGTACGGGGTAAAGCCTGGGATCTGCTCAAGTCCTTTCTATCACACAGAGGTCTGATTGTATCCCTGGGGAAATTTCAGTCAAAACTCTTTTCACTGCCATGCGGTGTGCCGTGGGGGTCTTCATTGAGCCCAACACTCTTTAATGTGTATGTCTCATCTCAGGCTCCTGTTATCAGTGCTTATGGGTTTGGGATTACATCTTATGTGGATGACACACAAATTGTGGTGCCTCTATTACCCGGCCAAGAACTAGGAAAAGATATCTGTTTTCAGTCCTGCATGGAAGCAGTAGGAAGATGGATGGCGGAAAATTGCTTAAAATTGAACTCGGATAAAACCGAAGTAATGTTGTTTGGGAATGATCCTAATTTTTGGACTCCCAACTGGTGGCCGGCCTCTCTGGGATCACTCCCTTCACCCTCTAAAAAGGTGAAAAATCTGGAAGTTCTGTTGGATGAGAAATTGTCCCTGGGAGCCCAGGTCAATGCAGTAGTTTCAAAAACAGTGCATGTTCTGAAAACGGTTAAGAAGATCGTGCGACTTCTTCCGTTGGGGTGCCGGAAAACAGTAGTCACAGCTTTGGTTTTATCAAGGCTGGACTACTGCAACAGCTTATATTTGAATATTCAGCAAAAGTTTTTGTATAAACTTCAGCTGCTCCAGAATGCTGTGGCCAGACTTCTTACGGGCACATCCAACTTCTCCCCAATCTCAAAAGAGATAAAAAAAATTGCACTGACTCCCGGTGAGGAACCGGGTGCAGTTTAAGTCCCTTTGTATAGTTTTTAAAACTCTGCAAGGGTGGAGACCTGACCATTTAAGACGCCAGTTTCAGTGGTATAGACCGATAAGAACTCTGAGATCATCAGAAGCTAAACTGGTCGTAGTCCCACCCACAAAAAAAGCCCAGTGGGGTGGCAGAAGCTTCTCCTTATGTGAAGCTAAGGCCTGGAATGGTCTTCCATTCCACTTGAGAAACGCAACCAATCTTCTAGCTCTTAGGAGGGGGCTGAAGACCTGGCTTTTTGACAAATAATTCCCTTTTCCTAGCTCCGCTGCACGAGAAGTAGCCAGCGCCAGGACACCTCCAGGTAATCGTGCGCATTAGAAATCTCCATAATATAACATAACAAAAGTACGAGGTAGTGCACTTACATATAAATTGCAAAGGGGTATGTAAATAATTAAATAAATACTTGCTGTATGTTCTATGGCACTACCCACCATCCTACTGCTCCCCTGCCCTGCTCTATCACGTTGCAGCACTGCCTCTGGAAGCCGTCAGTAGAACTTATGTAATTGTATGTTATTATTTTAACATATTGAACAGATGTAAAAAATAATTGAATCTAGTTTTTTTTTTCAGAAAATTATTTCGCTTGGTTTAAAATTTGAAAATGCCTAGAAGAATTGAAAAAAACATAAAAGAGAAAAAATATATACATTTGAACAAAAGGAAAAAATTTCTATTAGAAAAAAATGAGAGTACTACACAAACAGTTTCTTCTGGTAAAAACACTAGACAATTTCTGAAAAAAATATTACCAACATTTAATGAAAATAACATCACACAAGGGAAAAAGAAGAATTTTTCAAGTAAGGAGAAGCAGACTTCAATTTCAAATACCAGGAAAAGAAAACATGATAAAGAAACAGTATATGTTACCCGGAGACAAGAAATTCGTCAGAGACTTTTTCGAACTAGAGTGATTCAGAAGTTAATGAAAACATGCTGCAAATATAAAAAGAAAGTACTGCAATTCAAACAGAAGCAGAGTATTGAAAGTATAGTGGATACTGCTTTCACTTTAAAACAGAAGTTATTCATTGTGATTTTGAAGAGGATCAAAGTGCTGGATAAAATAATCAAAGTGTTGAAAGAGAAAAGTAGAAGAAAAAGACTTGTGAACAGAACCAACTTTTGCAAAATCTTTATTGGACATTGGAAACATACTTCTACTTGTGAGCCTTTTTTTAATGAGGAAAGTTACTTCCAGGAAAATAGTTTACCATTTGCAGTTGATACTGGAGGTTGTTGCTACGAAGTTCAGGATGGTTGTCCCGTTCCAAAAGAGGAATTGGTTGGTAAAAGTGCAGAAGAGTTAATAGCTGAAGAAGTGCAAGGGAAACGTACACAAGCTCCTGTGTATAAGTGGGGTTGTAGCAGTATTTGTAGTATTCAACAGGAATCTATTGATATAATGCGAAATTTGCTACGAGAATATACACAGAAAAGTATTAAACAGAAGATTAGGTTGTCACAAGGACTAGATCCATGTAATGTAAGAAAATATACTGAGAAACATGGGCATTCTCTGGCTTGTCTTTCAAGAAAAGTGTGTAAAAGTGTTTTTCATCACTATAGGATGTTAGCAGTACACCATTCAGAAATGCGGAAGTTTGTAAGGAAACTGTACTATGTAAAAAGTCCTGCATTATGTTTAAGTGAACTGAATACAGGTATTTTACATGGTTCTTTATCAGATGTTCAAAAAAAGTGTGATGATATTGAAATGCGATATTTTGGTTCAGAAGAGCAGTCCATAGAAAGTGAAAGTTTGACAATTACAGATGTTGAAGGGGATGATAAAGTGATTAGCAATGATCAGTTTGAAGAAGAAATTGGAAATTTTAATGTAGTGCACCCTGAAATACCAAACTATGTTTGTGTTTGTTGTCGATGTACTCATTATAAAAGTCAAACTAGGAATGTTGATTTGTATTTGAAAAGTGAAAAGGAGAACAATGGTAAGTGGGAAGAATTTGCAACTTACTTGTTGGTGGAAGGTCAATTTGAGTTAGGTAGTGATCAGCGTATCTGTAAATATTGTTACAATAAATTAGAAGAGAACCAAATGCCTCCTAGAGCAGTACACAACAACTTAGAATTAGTAGCTATTTCAGAGGAACTGGCAGAATTGAATACATATGAGTCAGTTCTAATTCAATCTGTTCATCCTTTTCAAACTATAATTCGGATGGAGCCTAAAACCGGTGAACTGCCACCAACAGACTTGCAAAAAGGGCTGAAAGGAAGAGTGGTGTACTTACCTTTGGATTTTAAGAAAAATATTGAAACTATTTCTGGAGAGAAAGAGGAAAATAAGGCAGTAGTCATTCTAGTAAATGGTATACCAACAAAGAGTCGGAAAATATTGCAAGAATTTGTCGATGTTAATAAAGCTGAAAAGGCTACCTTATATCTTATAGAGAACAATATTTATTACAAAACTGTAAATGTGGATGAACAGGTAATAAGTTTAGAAGATGAATCTGAAATTTTAAGTGGTTAAATAGAGAAAGTGGACAAGTCAAGGACTGAAAATATGTCCTTTGCATTCAAAAGAAGTAATAGGAATCAGCATTGAGTTATTTCAAATGAAAAAAACACAGGGAACTCCAATGAGTGTATGGGAGAAAAGCTTGGAAGCTCGTTGTTTTCCACAGCTGTTTCCTACTGGAGAAGGTGGACAATATGATGATCGACCTGTACGGATTCCAGCTTCAGAATATCGGTCAACAATATTATATTCCAAAGAGCCTAGATTTCAACAGTGCATTCCATACATATTTCACCTTTTGTTTGAAAGTTATCTGTCTTCTCTGTCGTATGCAGTGAACCACATACTTAAAACTGGGGTTCATCAATCACTTCTTTCTGCGAAAGAATTTGTGGAGAACGTTCAAGAAACAGAGGAAATTTTAGAAGCACAATTAATCAATTTGATGGCATGTCAATGTGGAACAAATGAGTATTGGTATCGTCGTCATGGTGAACTCAAGTGTATGTTACGGAACCTAGGTACACCAACATGGTTTGTCACACTTAGCTGTGCAGAGTATGCATGGGAAGGTTTGCTTGAGTTTCTAAGAGAAGTGAATTCCAATATAAAAAATGTTGAAATAAAGACTCCTGGTGAACTGTGTTCATTGGATCCTGTAAATGTATGAAGATATTTTAATCATAGGTTTCAAGCTATGATGTCTTTTATCTGCAATAAAAAAGAATCCACCTCTTGGAGAAGTTACCGATTTCTTTTGGAGAAAGGAGTACCAAGCAAAAGGTGCACCTCATATACAAATGCTACTATGGATCAAGGATGCACCTAAATTTGGAACTGATTCTGATGAAACAGTATTGTCTTTCATCGAACAGTATGTGACATGTGACAAGAGAAGAAGGAGATAGAAGCTTGAGACAGCAAGATTTACGTTTCCAAACTCACCGTTGTGGAAAGTATTGCAGAAGAAAATACAAGTCTAAAGGAAAATTTTACACCAAGTATCGGTTTGGTTTTCCACTTCCAGTCATTTGTAAAGGAAGAGTAAATTCTTTTTTTTCTTCTGTAAGGCACACAATAACTCGGAAATCTCCAAAGAATACCTACAACTTAAAAAGAACTGAAGTGTCAAAGTATATCAATATACAATCCAGTCATTTTAAAAATGTGGAATGCGAACATTGACATCCAGTATGTTGCAGATAACTCAATTGCTGTTGCACGTTATGTTACATCGTACATAACAAAATCAGAAAAAACAGAGATGAAACAAATGTGGGAAGAAATTGCACAAGAGAAAAGCCTTAGCAAAAAATTGTACAGCTTTACTTTGAAAATGCTTTCCCACTGAGAAATTGGATCCTATGAATGTTCAGATCGCTTGTGCTCTTCAAGTTTATATTCAAAGTCGCGAGGAATCCTTTGGGTACGTTTAGGTCTTGGCTGCTCATGGAATAGAGTGCTGAAATCATTAGAAGAAATTGAATACTTAGCAGCAAATGAACCAGACAGTACAGACATTCTTAAAACTAATATGTTGGATACATACTATCCGAAAAGGAGTCGACATCTGGAACAGCTATGTCTGTATGAAGTACTTCAACATTACAGCTTCAAAAGAAATGTTAAACAGAATTTAAAAGAAGGAAAGTATGCAGTAGTTGGATGTCATGGTTGTTTAGTAAAACATGCAAAGGGTAATCATATAAACCACAAGAAACTCAGTTGTGAAACTCCAGATAAGCGAGAATTTTTTTATTTAGCACTTCTCCAACTCTTTAAACCATGGCGTAGCAAAAGTGAATTACTTGCAGACCTTGACTGCTACAAAGATTCTTTTAATGCATGTAAAGATAGCATTGCATGTACAATTTTCCCTACATATTTAAACATGTTGAATGATGAAGTTGAACAGGAAAAGACTATTGCAGCTGAAAAAGCTAATGAAAGTTCTCAAGATAGTCAAAGTAGTGGTCCATGTAGTCAAGATCCTCTTGGACAACCAATACTGGAAAATGAAGCAGCGATTGCTATGCAACAAGCACACGAGGAGAATATAACATTGGAAAACTTAGAAGAACAACTAAATGTTGAACAGAAAGAAATATATGTACAAGTGAGAGAACAGATAGAACATGGTTTGTTGCATGAAAAAAAAGAATGTGTGTGTTCATATTTTAAACCTCTTCTGATGTACATCAGTGGTCAAGCTGGGACAGGTAAAAGTTGTTTAATTAAAGTTTTGACCAGTTATCTTCAAAAAACTACTGGTTCACATTTATGTTGTGTGGTAACAGCTCCAACTAGATTAGCTGCACACAATTTTAAAGGAGTTACTTTGCATAGATTACTGATGTTACCAGTTGAGCATATCAGAAGTTGTCTGGAGAAGCTTCTTATGAAGTGTCAAGAGTGCTGAAGAAAATGAAACTATTCATTATTGATGAGGTGAGCATGGTCTCAAACTTAATGCTTGCTTTTTTACACTTAAGAATGCAACAGGTATTAAGAACAGATTATGACGTACTCTTTGGAGGAAAACATTTAATTGTATTTGGAGACCTGCTACAACTAAACCCCGTAAAAGGTAAACCGGTGTTTAAAACTCTTCTACGTGAAGACACTAAGAAATCTCTGGGAAGTATTGGAAATGTGAATCTGTGGTTAGATTTTCAATATAAAGAACTCACTCAGAATATGCGACAAGCAAGAGATGAAGATTATGCAAATATTCTAAAATATGTAAGAATTGGTGTTCTAAGCAAAGATGGTAAACAAGCTATTCAAAGTCGTCTACTAAAGAACTTGTTTACAAATGAAAACACACCAGCAAAAGTAATGTACAAGAAAATGAAAGAAAAAAAGTCAATAGTTTGCTTAATGCCAGAGTGTTATACATTTAATAGAGAGCTTATGACATTGGAAAATCAAGAAATAGTTCACATTGAAGCTATGGATAAAATTGAGCATCAAGGAATAACAATTCTTCTTTCAGAAAAACTACAGACTAAATTGGATTCTTTGGAAAAGTCTGTATCAAAAACTGCTGGCTTAGAAAAAAAATTAGATGTATGTATAAACTGTCGGGTAATTTTGAGGCGTAATCTGAATGTAGAAGAAGGTTTAGTGAATGGAGCAATGGGGAAAGTTGTTGATTTTGTGAAATATCAAAATAGAAATGGAATTGAATTCTTGAAAGTTAAATTTGATCATATTACAGAGGTAAGATGGATTGTGCGTTGTGCTGTACATTTTTTGCTTGTAAAAGACTTGTATGTTCATAGAAAACTGTTTCCCTTCTGTTTAGCATGTGCAATAACTATTCACAAATCTCAAGGTTTAAGTCTAGATAATGCTTTGGTAAATGTAGGAAGAACTGTGTTTAAAGATGGAATGGTATATGTTGCATTATCTCGAGTTAGAACGTTGTATGGTTTGTATTTAATTGATTTTGATGAGAACAAGGTTAGTGCTGATGTTAATTGTGTAAGAGAATATAATCGTTTGAGAAGGCTTTATGCTCCAAGTTTAGGTGAATATCCTATTTATGAGAAACGAACGTGTTGTGTGTTCAAAACACAAACATGTTGAAGAATCAACTATGGTTGAAAAGCAGAAACAAAATCAAGAGAAAGGAAAAGATGTAATGAAGCAGAAAATGCAAACAAGTGATGATGTTGTTGGACACCAATTAGAAAATGCTTCTGGTGTCAACTGCTATGGTAATGTTATTCTAAACGTTATATTTTATCTTGAAGATGTTTATGGTGAAATTATGGAAAGTCAGGAAAAATGATTATGTTTGGCACTTTATAATTTATTTCAAGAATTGAGAACTGATAGAAAGAAGATCCATTCTGCTGCTGGTATTCGCCAACTGTTGGATACATGTACTGGATCTTTAACGTTCAGTGCTAATTTACAACAAGATGCACAAGAATTTCTGATGGTTATGCTTGGAGTACTGGAAGAAGAAGGAATTCAGATTGAGAGTTTATTTGGACTCAGTTACAAATGGGAACATAAATGTGAACAGTGTTCATTAACTTCAAGCACTATAGTTGACAGAGAACGATTTCTATATTTAACAATACCTGACTGCAAATCTGTACCATTTTCCAAATTAGTAAAAGAAGCTGATCACGAGATGATCTGTTCTTGTTGTAAATCAACAATGCTATCTACATTATGCCTACACAGATATGGAAAATGTTTGATTATAATGCTGCAACGCTGTAGACCAAATGGAAGAAAAGTGGAAACCAAAATAAAAACTTTTGTTGCTAGTCAAGTGTCTATTTCTAGAAGAACTTTTGCAACAGTTGCTATTGTTTTCCATGCTGGAAGTTCTACCACAAGTGGACATTTTACAGTTTATTTAAAGTGTAATCATGGTTGGAGTCACTGCAACGATACACACTTGGAAATGAAACCGAGATTGCCTTATGAATTACCCAACTCATACTTGATATTTCTGAAACAAAGATTTTAGATACATCATTCGGCCTAGTGGGAAGGTGTAAAGATACTTTAAGGAATTCATACTGGATGATTTCAAAACGAAATGTTTGATACATTATTTGGCGTATTGGGAAAATGTGAACAGAAACTACAAATTAATGGTAATATTTGAAGATTGGAAATAGTATTGGATGTGTTATTTGTGTTGACTTTGTATTATATTTACGAGAATTCGGGATTTTGTTTTTTTTAACAATCTAGTTGATTGTTTTTTTTCTCTGTTGTTTATGATGAAACTACACTGACATCACTCGGAATAGTGAAGTTAAGTAGAAGCTGATGACAGCAAAAAAAGGGAGAACATTTGTTTTCTGAATGTTACATTATTTTGTATTATTTAAAAACTGACTGCAATTAGTGAAATATATCACATTGCATAGCTGTTTTGCAGTTTATTTTATGTAGTTGAAAAGTTAGAAAAAACAGTACTAATGATAAATAGCAGAATAGTAGTTCAATATTCAAAAAACCTTTGAAATTCACTGAAAAAACCATATGTTTTACAGATGTTATAGTTAGAAATTCGCTTTTAAAAAACCTTAGAAATTCACTGAAAAAAACATAGGTTTCAGGGACGTTATAGTTAGAAATTCGCTTTTAAAAAACCTTAGAAATTCCCTGAAAAAAACATAGGTTTCAGGGACGTTATAGTTACTTGGACATTTGACTCATATAAAACCAGAGAGATTTGCTTGTTATAGTTAGTTGAGCTAACTATAGCTCGCGCGCCCGCAATCCACTGGTGATGACGCCACATATCACATCACTCATGACATGGTCAGTGACATCACTCATGACATCACTGATGACATCTCAAATGACATCACTGATGACATCATCCACGTGATAGTCTGACACACCTCCTCACACTCTAATATAACCTTTGATACATGTACTCTAAAATACAGACTACCATTTTCGAAACCATAGACACACCAATTCCAGATACTAGATACCCATGCACTGATTTCCATCTATATATTGTGAGCTAGACATACACTCATACAGTCACTCATACATGCTGTCACTCATCATTACATCAGTATAATATCCACTCATACACCGATTCATACATTCACACAGTGCTACTGATCCATAGAGTTACTCATACATCTACTCAGTCATGTAAAAAATGAATCACACACCCATGTACTCACCTATGCAGATATATACACACCACCTGACTTATTTATACACACACCACCTCCCTTATTTATATAGATACTAACACATACTTACTCTCTTATACAATCACTAATACAAGTAAACATTCATGTATGTAGACACTCTTGCAACCACTCTCTCTCATGTATAGTCAATTATACACCCCAACACTCACATATACTGTCGAAAAACATATATAGTTACTCACATATATACTACCGAGACATCAATTCACTAATCAACACACCTGTAGACACAGTCAGCTACCCATACAGCCCTTCTGAGATGCCCTTTTGAATCTATAGAACCAGTGAATCAGCCATTCAGACATGTATGCAGAGAGTCAGACATCCCCACCCACCCACATAGACACTCAGACACCCATACAGATACTCATTATTATTATTATTATTATTATTATTTATTTTTATAAAGCGCATAGTCACCCGGAGGTATCCCAGCGCTAAAATCCCTAATTCAACAAATCTGAGGCCCGGGAGCTAAGAGCAAAAGAGAGGAAGGGTGGAAAATCAAAACAGGGGGGGGGCATGGAAGCTAGGGAAAGAGATGTGTTTTTAGCAGCTTCCTGAAGCGCAGATATTGTGGTTCAAGACGTAAGTCATGGGGGAGTGAATTCCAAAGACAGGCAGCTTGTACCGAGAAGCGTCTTCCTCCTGATCGGACTTTCCTGAATCTCGGGGTATTGATGAGGTTTTCTGCGTTAGAGCGGAGGGATCTAGTGGTAATGTAAGGGGTGACAAAATTGCTGAGGATAGGGGGGCCTTGGTTATGTAATCAATCAATAACCCATATAGACACTGATGTAGCTACTCACCAACCCATGCACCTGCTTACTCACCAACTGAGAGACTAATATAGACATTCAAACAGTTTAGTCATTAACCCATGTATTCAGTAACATACGTTCAATCAGTGACTTATACAGTCAGTCATGCATCTACTAAATAATCCATTCAGGCACTTCTACATCCACTCATTCTTCAATAGACCTTGGCATAGATATATATTAAAAATATTTAAACTTTACAGAAACACACATTCACTGGATGATGTCATCAGTGATGTCATCAGTGATGTCACTGACCATTTCATGAGTGATGTAATATGTGATGTCATTAGCAGTGCATTGCGGCCGTGCGAGTTATAGTTAGCTCAACTAACTATAACAGGCGTATTTCTCTGGTTTTATATGAGTCAAATGTCCAAGTAACTATAACGTCCCTGAAACCTATGTTTTTTTCAGTGAATTTCTAAGGTTTTTTAAAATGCTAATTTCTAACTTTAATGTCCCTGAAACCTATGGTTTTTTCAGTGAATATATATATATATATATATATATATATATATATATATATATCTATATATATATATATATATATATATAAATATATATATATAGATATACGTACGGATATATGTCTGTCTGTATGTATGTATGCATGAATGTATGTATGTGTGTATATATATAAAGCACGTGTGTCTGGACACTGCTTATACCTCGATCCTATGACTAAGGCGTAACTGCTGAAACGCGTTAGGAAATGAAAGACTTTTTAATCTGCAGCCACTCTTCACTTGGAGAATAAATACTGTGTTTCCATGAATTGGCCTCAGCAACTATCTTTGGTGTATTTATTACCAGGATGCTTCGTCCCTGGCAGTTGAGGCTACCCTGCAGGTTTAGGGGCCCCCGACGACGAAGGCATTTTTTTGGTGATGAATTGGGGGGCATGACCCTCTTGTCTCGGTGAGAAAGGGAGAAAGGAGAGGTGTCCTCTCCCGGCGATTCAGGATTCCACTTATTTTATTAGACACTGTGCTCTATGTGGCTAACAGATTAAAAAACTAAATCTGTCCAGAACTCTTTGAAATGTTTACATTTTTACAATGCACGTGACACTTAATTAACAGGATGCATGCACATTATGAAATGTGTCTGATGGCTTGCGTGAAAAACGCTATTAGCAATAAAAGAATACTGACCACAACACTAAGGTACTTTACCAATGCATCCTGGGACTTGTAGGTTGTTGTTTGGTCACGTGATGCAGGACATTTAAAGCACCTGTATCTGGACACTGCTTATAACTTGATCCTATGACTAAGGCGTAACAGCTGAAATGCGTCAGGAAAAGAAAGACTTTTTAATCTGCAGCCACTCTTCACTTGGAGAATAAATACTGTGTTTCCGTGAACTGGACTCAGCAACTTTCTTTGGTGTATTTATTAACAGGATGCTTCGTCCCTGGCAGCTGAGTCCGCCCTGCAGGGTTGGGGTCCCCCGACAACGAAGGAGTTGTTGTGGTGATTAATTAGGGGGTATGACCCTCTTGTCTCTGTGCACAGAGTTGGATTTGCCAGCTACAAAAAATAACATAACATAACAGAACATAACTAAATTAACAGGATGCATGCAAATTATGAAATGTGTCTGATGGCTGGAGTGAAAAACGCTATTAGCAATACAAGAATACTCACCACAACACTAAGGTACTCTACCAATGGATCCTGGCACTTGTAGGTTGTTGTTTGGTCAGGTGATGCAGGAGATTTAAAGCACCTGTGTCTGGACACTGCTTATCCCTCGATCCTATGACTAAGGCGTAACTGCTGAAATGCATCAGGAAATTAAAGCCACTCGTAATCATAAGCGTTAGGCCATAGCAATCCTTCAACAGCAACTGTGAATGCTGGCTATCCAGTTAGCACTTGGTCCGATTGTACATTGTGCATAAAGTGATTAGTCTTATAAGTTTTCTCCCAAGTCAGCTGACTAGAAATAGTTCACAGGCCGATGTAGCAGTCCGCTAATAGCTGCAAAGTCAGGACAGGTAGATTAGGCCTTCCAATAAAAAGACAATACCCCAAAACAAATTACATGTACTTATTGATTGTTGAGCAAGAAGAGTGATGAACACCATGCAATTCTCGGAAGAGCTCTACCAGGCAGATCATTCCACCTCCTGTTCCTTGATGCAAAGCATCGAGGATTCTAGAACCCAGGCTTTTATAGCCACTGGAACAAAATGGCTGCAGAAATGTTGAAATCTTGTGAGAGCTGGGAAATCTTGAGAGATTTCGGCACTTTCAGTTAAACCTGTATGGGAGAGTCCTCTTCACAAGGTGCAGCCACTGTGGTCTGGTCAGTAGAGTTATGTAAGGTTTTTCCACAGTTTTGGGGTCAATAGTTACTTCATTCACACACTACATATATTTCATAACAGGTAACCCATTTACCACAATCCATCACGTCTGGAGAGTTGGTAAAACATTTTGTTAGGGCATAACGGAAGGCAATGCGAGCAATGTGGGTGAGAATAAACCACTGAGCGAGGGAAGCTGGTGCAGACAGAGAGGGTGTAAACATTCCTACTTTGCATCGAATGTTTCCAGAAAAGGCGCCATGAGAAGTGGTGGCCAGGCTGTTAGGGCCACATGCGTTCCCCAGGGAAGACAGCAGAGAGAACACGTGTAGATTCCTGAAAAAGTGGCATTCTGAGATTTGTTGCAGAAGGACAAATGTATTTAATAGTCCTCTCAGTGCCTGTGAAATGGTCATGTTTATCCACTTCTACAGCTTCATTAGACTGCAGCTGTACCCCATAAGTTGCACCCCATTTTGATGATTCTTTTATTGTTTATGAAAATACTTAGTGTTCGTCCCGAAAATGGGTGCTTTGCGTATTCTCTTGCTGTCAATGCCGTCTGCCCTATAAGTTCTGCACATCTTTTGGGGCACCATGCTGGAAGAGATCATAGCAACAGCACAGATATTGGGACCGGAAGCGCAGCCCAGCATGCTGCCCACTCAGACACTGAAGACAGTCCATTATCTGGGTGCATCTGGGCAGCAACCAATTTGAGACCTGGAACCACAGTAAGATTCCTATCACCCGGCTTTACTCTTTAGAACCAGGCCCAGTAGAATGGAGTCAGAGGGGTCATTTTTCCCCAGTCCTCAAGCTTTTTGAAGATCCCAGGATCCTGTACAAGTCTTCAATTACAGATTATAAAGCATAGTTATCCTGTTTTAAAGACAAAGCAGTTCATATGTTCTGTTATGTTATGTTAAAATTTCTTGTAGAGCGCACACACACCGATTGGTTTCTTGGCGCTCACCTAGGATATTGCCGGAGCCCCATGTGTTTGAGCATCTACTGGGTTCTAGATATAAGCTTGAATATATAACCAAGTCTTGAGAAGCCTCCTGAATCTAGAAAATTAATTGCAGGTTCTGATGTCCAAGGGAAGAGTATTCCAGAAGCTGGGTGCCAATACTGCAAACCTACAACCACCTAGTCGTTTTCATTTGTAGGAAGGAATGGTTAGGAGGTTCTTATGTGCAGAGCGCAAGCTCCGGGAAGGTGTGTATTTCTATTTATGAACAAGCCGCAATATGAATTTTGTGCTAGCACCATGCAGGCACTTAAAAATGAGGCAGACAACTTTAAATGCACATCTTTGTGGGATAGGAAGCCAATGTAAGTTTTCCATAATGGGTGAAACATGTTCCCATCTGGGTTGCTGAAATATCAGCCTGGCTGCCTGATTCTGCACCAACTGCAATCTTTTAGTAAGATATAGAGGGATGCTGAAATATAAAGAGTTTGCATAGTCAAGGTGTGAAATCACCTTGGCTAGGATCACCTGGATCAAAGCTGCCCGAATAAGTAAGCTACTAATCTTTCTGTTCTTTCTGAGCTGAAAGAAACAGGTGGAGGTTACTGCTCCTCTCTGGGATTTCATAGTGAGGTCACTATTGATAATCACCCCCAGACCCCTATCAGAATCACTTTGGTTTTGTCTGGATTAAGTTTTAACTGGTTACTTTTCATCCAGTCGTGGATGTGCAGCATTGTTGCCTGGAATTCCGATACCAAATCAGGGGAATTATCGATAGTGAACACCAGTTGCAAATTATCTGCATAGTTATACGTGCACACCTTCCTGTTTTTCAGGGACCGAAGTAGGGGGAAAAGGTAGAGGTTAAACAAATGAGGGTACAATGAGGAGCCCTAAGGTACTCCATATGTCGTTTCCATTTTTGGTGGAGAGAACAGGGAGAGAAGCGCCGACTGGGTGCGATCCTCCAGAAATGACTCAATCCAGCTGGACGCTGCTCCCTTAAGGCCAGCAGCCCTGACACGGTTGATCAGGATACCATGATCGATCGTGTCAAATGCCAAAAGACAGTTCCAGCAATACCAAGGCCGGGGGGGAACCCTTATCAGCTTTCTCTTGAAGTGTGTCCAGTACAGTAAGTATTACTGCCTCAGTTGAATGAGCTGGGTGAAACCCTGCTTGGTTGGGATCAAGATAGTCAGACTGCTCAATGAAAGCACAAAGGCATTTGGCCACATGAGATTCCAATATCTTGGCCAAATAAGGGAGTAGGGAGATAGGCCGGTAATTGGTCAGAATCCTAGGATCCGCACCTGGCTTTTTTAGTAGAGGAACGACAGTTGCTTCTTTGAAAGCTCTCGGGACGCAGCCCTGCGATAGTGAATCATTTAGAAGTGCCAAGTCAGGTCTGGGAAAGATAGTGGCTCGCTGGCGGTATCAACAGGCATCATCGGTGAGACCAAGCTCATGGTGCGGCGTTGCGGCGGTGCTCTCTGCGGTGCCAAAGTTTCGGCGTGAAGCGAGGTGCTGCGGAGTGCGGTGACCACAGGTCGCGGTGCAAGCAGCGGCTCGGTGGCGGCGTCAACAGGCATCGTCGGGGAGACCAAGGTTGCGGTGCAGCGTGGCGGCGGTGCCCTCTGCGGTGCCTTGAGGACACGGAGTCGGAGGCGGCGTCGTAGGCGTCATCGGGTGGGTTTTCCTCTGTTACAGCACAAAACACACAGTCCCCAGTGCTGCAGGCAGAAGGACGTTGAAGTCTTTGCTGTTCCTGAGACTTCGTGAACAGAGGGCAAGCTCTACCTCAAGCCCTTGGAGAGACTCAAAATTCAGGTCGCAAAAGTCCAGTCCTGGCATTTCGCTGCCCAAGACAGAAGCAGCCACTGCAGGTCAGCCCAGCAAAGCACCCAGCAAAGCAGTCGTTCCTTTTCGCAGCTTCTCCGGCTCTTCTTCTTGGCAGTCTTCTTGATCCAGATGAGTTTTAACATTCAGGGGTCTGGGTCTCAGTATTTATGTCAAAAAATCCTTTGATCTCTTAAGCAGAGAGGGTCTGTGCCCGGCCAGAACCAGTTCTGCCTTCTCTGGTGTGAATGCCTGGCAGGAGGTTGAGACGGCATTGTCAGAGGCAGACCAGGCCCTTTGAGGTGCAAGGAAATCTCCTCCCTCTTCCCCATCGCAGCCAAGATCTATTCAGCCCTTGCCTGACCTACCTAGACTATCGGGAGCCACTCCTGCTTCCTAGCCATCTGTCGTGCAAAACCCAGACAGGCAATCCACATTCCAGCAGAGGCACACGGGATGACTGAGCAAGAAAATACCTTCTTTCTAAAATTGGTATTTTCAAACACAGAATGTAAAAAGCACCTTTACTAAAAGATGCTTCTTTAGATTCTGAGTTCAGGCATACTAAACTTTATTTCTCTGCTTGATTCCCCGGGCGAGTTACGTGTATAAGGTGTTATAAACGAACTTCCCATCTTGTCCTATGGGGAAAAGGTAGCCTGCAATAGTGAAGGACGAGTTGGGTTGTCGTTCACTACCGGGACATGCCACACACACCTGGACATGTCCCACCGTTCGCGTATCCTGCACCCTGCCCACAGGGGTACCTTGGGCCTACCTTTGGGGTGACTGACGGGTACGAAAAGGGAAGGTAGGGACCGTCAAGTGTGTGCACTCGCCAGGTCGACATGGCAGTTACCAACTGCGCGCAGACTCTGCAATGGCAAGTCTGAGTTACCGTCTTTTATGGCTACTCTCGGGGTGGCACAACCAGTCCTGCAGGCCCCCGGGTAGCATTTGATTCATCGGCCCTTGCACACGCAGTGCACTTTACTAGGGGCTAACAAGTAAACCAAACATCCAAACATGGAAACACAAATCAGTACCATAATTTACCATGGGAACACCTGCACTTTCCCACTGATAAGCAGTGCGGAAAGTGCGCAGAAACGCTACGCCAGCAAAAACCGAGTCAAAACCGGGAGGTCAGAAAGCAAAAACTCAGAGGAAACACGCCAAAACATGTCAAGTCTAACATGGTAGAACTGATAGACAAGTTGGTGAATGGAATAATGGGCCAATGGGTGCATAAAGAGATGCTTAAGTACAAAACTGAGTTACGTGGATGACGAATGACTGAGTTCATGATGAGATGGGTGAGTGACTGCAAATTTCTTGTTTTATGAGTCGCAATGTTAGATGTTTATGTTTGTGTCTGTTAGACCTGGTAATCTTCGTGTGACTTTCCCCCTAACTTTTTGCCTTCAGGCCTTTTTTTTGCTCGCCTTAGCACACTTTACCACCATTAATCAGTGCTGAAGGGCTTGTAAGGTTTCTGTAAAAATGGTAGATTGGCTTATACCCAATTTTCATATTCAATGGACTTGTAAGACCCTGGTAAAGAGGCCTGTATATTAAATGCTACCAATGGGCCTGCAGCACTTATTGTGCCACTCACTTAGGTAGCCCTTTAAACATGTCTCAGGCTTGCCTTTGCAGCAGGTATAATTTACAAAAACAATGGTCCTTGACAGAAATTCAATTACCAGGAGAAATGAATATAGACTCAAATGAGTGCTATATTAATGCTGTCCGGCCGGACAGTGAAATTTAATGAATTAAGGTTTTTGAGAAAAGGACAAAGTAAAGTGGGACACAGTCCTGCATCCTACACACTACAATTGACATAAAGAAATGAAAACAAACATTCAAGCAGGGCAAATAGCTTGTATAAAGTACAAAAAATGTGACAAGCAAACTTAGACCACACCGTCACACTTCAAAAACAAATTAAATTGTGTATGCAGTGTAAAATCAGTCGACGATGTTTCGATCCCCTTACAGAAATAATGGGATCATCATCAGGACAAAATTAAATGCATGCCTGAGGAATATATGGCCTGCAAAACAATAAAAAAATAGGGAAAAAGAACAGAAGGACAAGGGGGTAAGAATAATACAATGTACAGGACATTTCCTTTACAGCAATATGTCACTGACGAGTGGTAAGTGGAATACTAGAGTGCTGGAGATCAAGACCTACGGAGAGTGAAGAGGGTGAAGTGAGCGCTTAAAATAAGGGAGTAGATCAATAACCAATAAATTGCTAGTCTAAGAGTGATATGGCCGCGAGTTAAAGAATTATAGTGAGGGCCTACTTGGAAGGAGCTTACCATGCAGGGTGTATGTCACAGCTTTGAGAGTGCTTCAGATAGTCACGGGGAGCTGCGAGAAGAGTCAGCAGTTGCGAGTAGAACAGTGCCTAGAGTAAAATATTGCAATCAATAATGGCCTGGGTGTCTGGGCTGGGAATACAATGGAAGCTATGGTGAATTTACTGCGACGGGAGTAGCGGTCTGGGTTGGGCAGCAAGAATTGGCTGTAGGGCATCAGGGGCACGGTGACATGCGGAGGGAAGAGGGAATATAAGCCAGGAATGGGGAATAGGAACTACAGCAAGACAGAAGGGTGTGAGGGTACCTGCAAGGGGTTGCTTGTGGGGCCAATGCTGGCACTGGAAAAAGCGGTGCTTGTGATATCCGGTGCTGTCGATTGTGACTGATTCAGAGAGAGGGAGACCAAAATAATGTTTGGTCAAGGATTTTCGTTCAAGGACCTGAAAGAAAACTCGGGAGGAATTAGATCAGAAGGGGCGCGAAAAGTTAGTGAAGTGCCCGGAGAATTGAACAGCTTACCTGCAATGCAGGGTAGGTAAAGGAACATGGTCCGCGGTGGCATGACCTGTTGTAAGGCTCGATGTCCTAGGCCGGAATGAGTGAAAAGGGGGGATTAGGGAGAGAGGAGTTGCTTACGGGACAGTGTCCATGCTGATGGAGTGATAGGCGTCTTACCTGTGGCGTGGATGCGTGGTGTCTGGATCAATGGCTTGGTACTCGTGTCCCGTTGGGAGGCAACTAATTGAGTTTAAATAGTGCATGGAATGTCAACAGGTACAATTGACTTTCGCGTGACGGTGCCAGCCATATTGGAACAGTTTCGCCAAAGGCAGTGGGGCTGAAGCAACATGGTGGGATTACGAGCTCTAAGGCAACCGACAAGGATGCTGATGTGGGGAGACCCAATTTGGGACCACTAGTGCCTCGGAAACAAGGGTGACGAGCATGGGTTTAAAAATGACCGCGTTATTTATAAGCCTAGGTAAAAGAATCGTGAAAGGTGGTGGCCATCTTGGAGCAATAAATTTGGTCGTGGGGAGGAGAATACAAAAGGAGGGAAGCATGTAAAAAAGTGGACAGACCCACTGAAGGTTTCAAGGAATACTGACATTTAAATTGGCAAAGACACTTTCTGCGGAAAAACATGGTAAACAATTGTTGAGACTTTAAAAACAAATTATTTAGAAAAGAGAGAACAGTTAAGACGGTGCAGTTTAAAATTGATGAGATCAGTTATCTATGTTATGTAGAAGCTGACGGGCTTCATAGTAGAGTTGTCCAGTCTTCATTCGTGTTGAGTCCATTTTTAATGCTTCCAGTGCGAAGGATCCATTTTAGTTCTTCCTTGTTTAGGAGTTGTCCAATGTCTGCGCCTCTTGGCAGCGGTTTGATCACACTGATAACTGTCCCTCTTATGTCATCTTTGCTGTGGCCGGCAGTAGAGAAGTATTCCACAAGAGGGGCATTTGGAGTTTTGCAACGGATGTGGCTGCGATGTTGGCAGATCCGGATTCTCACTTTTTGAATGGTTTGTCCAATGTTACATGGGCAAAGGATTGCATAAATTAAGTTACATGTGTTACAGTTGGAGAAGAATTGTGACTTTATTTTGACATTATTAAACGTGAATTCTTTTCCTTCAACAGTAAAATCACAAACACTACAATTGCTACATTTTGCATGACCAGTGAGGGGATCTAGGCCCTAGTGTTCATCCAATGTGGTAGCTGATCTAAGGTTAGGAAGTGCTGCTCTCACAAGGAGGTCCTTTATATTTCGACTTTTGCAGAAAGCAAAATACAGGCGATCAGTTTTCAGTGCACCTGCGTTAAGGGTTCCCCAGTGTTTGAGGATACGTTTCCATTCAATGTGGGACACAGGTGACAAAGTAGTGAGCATACCATGCGGTTTTGATTGGACTTGGGTTTGGGGGATAAGAGACCATCCCTAGGGCAGTACCAAGCTCTTTTTAAGGCAGTGCCTACAAGTCTGCGGGGATAACCGCGAGCCTGAAGTTTGGTTGAAACGAAAGAGGCTTCTCGGAAATTATCTTCTTTGAGGGAGCAATTACGTCTGATCCTCAGGAATTGTGAATAGGGTAGAGAGTCACGGAGGGCACGTGGGTGATTATTCTCATATCTAAGGAGAGTGTTGCGCTCAGTGGGTTTCCTGTATAAACTCATGATTAATTCACCGTTAGAGTGATGGATGGTGAGGTCAAGGAACGGGATGGAGGTGCTGTTACATGCAAGGGTGAAGTTAAGTCCCTGACAATTATTGTTGAGCCAGTGCAAGAATTGTTTGAGAATATCTTCATTTTCATGCCAAATCATGAAAATATCATCAATATATCGTCTCCACAAGGTAATTCCTGTAAGCAAGGGGTTACTTGTGGAGAGGATTTTAGTGATTTCCAAGTGGTTCATGAAGAGTATGGCTAGATTGGGAGCGAAGACAGCACCCATTGATGTGCCTTTGACCTGTTGGTAATATTGGTCATTGAAAACAAAAATGTTTCTAGTCAAGCATGTTGTAGAATGAAAATGGTAGGCACAATATGGGGGTGTGGTCTTGAGTTAAGTATCTGTTCAATAACTAATAGTGCGTTCACCTGAGGGATATTAGTATAAAGGGATTCGACATCTATAGTGCAGAGGATGTCTGAATCAATATTGAAGGGGTGATGTTCAACTAAATTAATCATGGCCATACTGTCTCAGACGTAACATTCTGTCTTAGGGACAAAGTCCTTTATGAAGAAATCAACATATTGGCCTAATGGCTCTAAAATAGAGCCACACCCTGACACTATGGGGCGTCCTGGAGGGTTTGTGAGATATTTGTGGATTTTGGGAAGTGTGTATATCACCGGAGTATGTGGTGATTTTATATTGAGGAACAAAAATTCCTTCTGACTCAGAAAGCCTTGTGTCTTGGCGTCAGTAGTGATTTGAAGAATTAATTGTTGAAGTTCCTTAGTAGGGTTGGTAGGCAATTTACAGTAATGATTTGTATTAGATAATTGCCGCAATAATTCTGATTTGTATAGTTCTTTATCTTGTAGAACTATCCCTCTGCCTTTGTCGGAAGATTTGATTACCAAAGAGTCATTGTTTTTCAGGGTAGTGATGGCCTTCTTCTCTTCTAGTGATATATTATATAGGATAAATTGTCTGGTACTTTCAAGTTGAGAAACATCTTTAAGGACCATTTTTCACAAGTTAGAATTTCTCCAGGGATCATATTGGAGGTTGGGGAAAAGGTGTATGGAGGGCATAAAGGTGTATTGCAAGAACTAACCGGTGAGGGATTAAGGTGAAAGTAAGCTTATAGGCGAATGCGCTGGAAAAACCTGAGTAATTCAGTCTGTAATTCCAAAAAGGTTGGTGGATAGTCGGGACAAAAGACAGGTCTTTGCTCAGAAGTGATTGTTCTGGGTCAGCAAGAATTGCAGCCGGTATAGACAGCTTAAACTGCCATTTCAACCTGGCAAAATAAATCTTTTGCCAGGCCCAGACCTTCCTTTATAATACATATAAGGCCCTGGACAGCCCAGAGGGCAGGGTGCAATGTATCTAAGAAGTAGTTTTACATGTCCTGGTATTGAAAAACTCTTAAATTCATGTATCACTATACATGGCCTACCTCTCCTATAGGATAAGATTGGCGTTAGCTTATTACATTTTACGAGTGTAATTTCCAAATAAGAACAGCTAACCAATTCATGTTTGGTGTTTCTTTAATTATAATGAAAAGGCCTAACTTATGGTGAAGTCGGATTTAAGTTACAGTACAAAAATCCCACTTTCAGAAAGGGATTTCCTTGCCTTAGCCATTTGGTGCCTGCAGCCTGCCTCTGGGTCACATGACTGGGTGTAGTGGCAGTTGGACTTTGTGTATTCCTTCTAGACAGCCTCAAAGCTGGGTAGCTTAGGTGTGACTGGATGGGCCATCACTGGTAGGATGGGAGGGAGGAGCTGGGCCATCCTGCTCACATTTGAATAGGCTGTGTTCTGTCTCCATACAAAGGGCTGCATACCCATGTAGTTAGTCTGGAGCCTGGACCAGGAAGCCAGGGCACCTGTGTACTTCAAAGGCATGCCTCAAGAAGCTACTCCCAACTTCAAAGGCTCTGGATATAAATACTGGACCTTAGACACCAACTCTTCAGTTCACTTGGGGACCTGTGGATATTCTGCCAGGAAGAAGGACTGCTGTGCTGCTGAAAGGACTGCCACTCTGCTTGTTGTCCTGGAGGAACTGATGCTCTGCTGCCTGTGGCCCTTTTGCCTGGCTGAAAAGGGAACTGGACCTACATTTTCACCCTTAAACCCAGGACAACAGAGTGACTCCAAGGACTAATCTGCTGGCCTCCTGATCTGAGCCTCAGGGACATAAAAGGATCGCCAATATCCTGCATCAGCCCCTGGACCCAGCTGGAGTGCGTTCCTGACCCCCACCATATGGTGCCCCTCAGGTCCTGGACCGCTGGTGTGGCTGAACAGAGCTGTATTCAAGTTTTTGGACTATGAACGGGCCCCTTCGCACCAAAATATCACTGTTCGCACTGTGATTCAATGCAAAGCTTTGGCAGCTAGCTCTTTGCACTACAGCATCAACCGCTAGGGGGGAACTGCCAACGCGAAGCTCCAGCAACACCCACCTGCGATGCCTAGCCTGCTATTCGCACAACTCTGGTAGCGTCTTGCAACACTCTACCTACTCCTCGTGGCCCCTCCATTGCAAACTCGACTCTTGGCACAGACTTGTGAAGGTAAACTTCAGCGAGCCTAACCCGGTGACTGCACTTGTGCTCCATCGTGGTTGGCCTGAAAGTGTGACTTTGACCCGGTTCAGCGCAACCAGATAGCTGCAGGTAGCCCTTTGTTTTTGGAACTATTTTACACTAAAAACATTTTAAAATTCATAACTCCAGTTCTACTGATTAGATTTGTGTTGTTTTGGTCTTGTTTTATTCATTAAAGTTTACACTATTTTTCTAACATGTGGGATCCTTTTTGAGTGGTGTTTTACAATTTAATACTGTTTGAAGTGTTGCAGAAATACTTTACACATTTCCTCTTAGTTAAGCCTGCCCGCTTTGGGCCAAGTTACCAGAGGGTTGAGCACATGTTAATTTGGGGTTTGATTGTCCCAAACCCTGATAAGAATTTTGGTCAATGCTTGGCCACAGGTCATACCCCAGTTAACCAGTAACCCAATTTATCACAGTGTTTTTAGCATATTAGGTGTGATGGACCCCTAGTTACAGTGTTCAAAGTTTTATGTACACAACTGAAGGAAATCTTCAAACATGTCCCCTAATTGCTTACAAGTTGGTGCCATTTGCAACTATTATGTTGCAAACGGTACACATCCAGAGAAAACTTATATGTGCATTTGTCATTGTGCAGAAAAAGATTCTGCAAAAACATAACAACACAGAGAATTAATTTGTATACATTTTCCTTCTTGACTATGTTTAATTAGGATAAAAATAATCTTATGATATAGTCAAAATTATCTTTCAAAATGCAGATGTTAACCAGGAAACTTTTCAAACCTTGTAGATGGGGAAAATGGACAATTTCTCAAAAATGTTATGGTGTAAAAATATATCTTTGCATGCAGAAGCCTTTACTCACGAGTATGGTTAGTGTCCGGAGCATCACTTTTATCTCATTTAAATACCCTTATTTGTCTTGTCTCAAGAAGAAAACATACAAGGACTTTTGCACAGGTACCATGGAATGTAGCATTGCTCATAGATATTTTTGCACTATTCTTGAACAGACCTTTTCGTGACATACTTGAACAAAATGTAGTTTTTACACAGGTCAGTCAAAATATAATTTTCTCACTGTTTGTCAGTGCAAATGCTACTACAAAGTACAAACCTTCCTGACACTAGTTGTTAAATTGTCCCAGAACCAGGAAGAGCTACCCAGCACTGGTTCACTTTTCCTTATCTAGCCACAGGTTTCAAATATCTGGAATGTCACCTCCTGGAGCTCAGGCTATACTCCAGCTGATTTCAGGAAAGTGCCAAAACACTAGCTTTAGGAACTGGATATTTAACATCTAGGTAATTTTGTAAATCTTGAGTGAAAATGACTAAAGAAAAAAACATTGTTTGGCAAATGGATTCCACCCATTCAGTACACTTTTTGCTTTTGATCACCTGGTTTTTGGAGGTTTATTGTGGGTGATTCTCGCTACCTGAATTTCACTCACGTTAAATACATGGCAATTGGACTGTGCATGTTTAATACCAGTGTCCAACTTTTAAGATGGGGCCACAGCGACCCATTTACAACCCCTAAATGATGTGCATGTTATGTTTTCTAGTATGTATGTATGTATATATGCATGTTTGACTGAGGTACTTGTGTAGCACAAACCTAGCCAGAAAGCAGAAGAGCACTCTATGGGGTCGAAGGCAAGCATACAGGCAACGGGTGATATGAGAGATGGCTAGGGGTTCTGGAACAAGAGAGTACTGTTACTGCACTATGAAATATTTTTGTTTAAAAAGGGGAGTCTTCAACTCTGGAAAAGTATTGGGGCAGTCCTGATAGATAAGTGAATATTGTTCCAGATCCTGGGTGCATTGATGGAAAAGCCCTGCTGCAGTGTTTTTTCTTTTTTTACACTTCTTTGCCCCTGTCTGATGGTTTCTTGGCTGTAGGTGTGCCAAGATCTTGTGATGGCTTTGTGAGTAATGCAGCTGGTTTTGAAGGTGGTGCAGTTGGTATGGGGAGTCAATGGAGTTCTATCAGGATGGGGGTGATGTTATCATATTTCTTCAGGACCTGGATCAGATGTGCTGCAACATGTCGTGTATTCTTAAGAGGGGACAATGTGGAGTCTGTGAGGCAATGCAGGAGGGTGTTTATACTGTCCAGATGCAAGAGTATGAGTGATTGAACAGCTGTCTTGAAGTCGCTTTCTGAAAGAAACAATTTTACTTTCTTTAGAAGGCAGAGCTGGAACTAGGCCATTTTTAGGACTTGCATGAAACAGTGCATACATTGTCAAAAATAGTTTAGAGATGGTCTATTAATTACCTTTACTTACCATTGGTCGGTTTCAACGTCATTCTCATTTCCTTGCTTCTCACTGGTCAGTGCCTTCAGCTTTTCCGTTTTCTTACTGTGTAGGTTGGGTTCCGTGGATCATGGCCCAAATAAAATTTCCTATCTAAAGCCAGAGTTCTTCCAATGGCCGCCTACTCACAGAGGTACTTTTTGTTTATTTTCAAGTGATGCACTTCACAAGAGTGCATCGTTTGCAGACCAGCTCCTCCTACTCCTCACTGTGGTCCCTTGATCTCATCCATCTCATCACCTCCCTTCCGTCGCTGCTTGTTTCTTCTCCCTGTTGCTTGCCTCTCCAAAAATCCCTCCTCTTGATCCTCATTGCTGCTTGCCCCCATCGTTGCTTGTACTTCCCCCTACCGTTGTTGCTTGCCCATCCCGCTTTAACACTGTTGTATATCCTGCTACAAAAAAGGGATATACCACCAGTAGAGCACTTTTACTTTCTTTACTTTTAACATGGCTGAGAGTAAAGACCTAGTCTACGATAGCTGGGTCAAATCGCTTTTTTTCTTTACTTTAACCCATGATGCACAGTGGCTGCACTACCATAAATCATGGCTACATTCATTGACAAGGCCAATAGATCTCAAATCATCAAGACCTATTGGCTTTACCAGTGATTGCTGTCTTGTATTCTGTTTCGACTGTTTTGTGGTGCTGTGCCTTGTTATGTTATTGTAGTGCTGGTATGTTGCTTTGTGAAATATTATGATCCTGTGGTCAGCATCCCTGCCAAGTACCATAAATCAGGGGTTAGACTAACACATTTTAGTGTGGTGGTCCGCATCAGCGCCTTGAAACCCCCTGCACTGTGTGGGAAAAGCTGGAAGTGACTGTGACCATCAGAAGCTTCATTAACAGCAGCTCGGTTAATGCTGTGCATACTGTGCTGCTGAGTAGACTACTAATGGCCTTAGTGGTCTCTGTTGTGTATCAAGAGTCGGTATGTAAAACCGGAAAAGAAACTTGGGAAGCACGTCATTCCAAGATGGCCATTAATTTCCAGAAAATAAATGTTCCTTTGTTCAACTCTACGTTTTGGTCACATTTCACACTGATCCAAGATAGCAGCAGGCTCCAACCTGGCGACCTACACGCTAGTTCCCATCAATTTACCGGTGCATTATGTCCCTTTACACTCAGATGCACCGCAAACCCCAGTATCTTGTATGGAAGCTGCCGTTCCACAAGCAGAAGCTAAAATTGAGTCTTGATGAGCACGAGGTATGAAATGCTGTCCACAGGAGTGTAGGTTCTGTGTGCCGTCACAGCACTTGAGACGCAATAAAAAATGTTGGTAGCATATCTGGTACATCAAGAAAACTGAGTGTCGACCAGTGGGCCACAGATCCATCTTCATTACCATAGCCTGAGTTCCCGTGCCACTTTTGCATCATTTTTAACATGGGAAAAGAGACGCAAAAGTGGCGCAAGTTGCTTGTAAATAAGCTTGCTGTGTTTTGAATGAAGACCTGTAGCTAGACAGGGCAGCAGGGAAGCAGCCTGTTTAGACACTGCTCTGCCCAAAGACAGCAAACCAACAAGCATAAGGAGAATAAACTGAGCAGGGACAGGTCCTGGCAAGCATGAGAGCTAGACAAATTGGGACACTGTCACCACAGCAGGACTGGGGACTCCTGCTAGATGAGAGGGGCAGTTTCAGCTTCTCTGTCAAAAGGACTAGATAACCGGCATGTTCAAGGTGAGCAGTGCTCGGCTGCTGTCCAAGGGGCTGCAGGGGCAGCCTTACAGACCCTGTAATATCAAAGTGTGCCCTGGCGAGCCTATTAAAGAGAAACCCAGGATAAGATAAGTGTGGCCTCCCTGGGGACTGCTTTGAATATGCAAGGAGGGCCTGCATCAGGTGACGCATGTAAAAATTGGAGGTTTGCGAGGACGGACACCGAGCAGTGTATGGTGGAGAGGACTGAGTGCCAAGGCCATTTTTACAAGAGGGCATGCAGAGGAGAGCTGATGCGAACCACAGAGAACTCAGAATGAAAGTGCAAGTACATGTGGTCCATTGAAATTGTGTGTGAAGTGCTCAGTGTGCGACATCGAGGAAGGCTTGCTTTAACCATGCTGTGATGTCTCGGAGGGTGGCATATCTATGGCAGAAAGATCGGGTGAGTGGTGCAGTCCTGCTAATGTTGAGCGCCAGGAGACATATAAGAGGAAAACAACGCTGTCTGAGGAATACGGGTGGGTCACTCTGGGGGCCGCAACTGATCGATTGCATAAACCCTGACCACAGTAAGGGCAATTCCTGCCAGCCCAGTCCCCCAGGAATTGCTGCTGCCGCCCACCGAAATTAAATTATAGGACAAGACGTGTCTTCTCTAACCTCCTAGACACATGCTGCCCTGTTGTGTGTATGGTGATGAAGGGGGTGAGGGGGTGTGTCCTGTCACACAGCGAGAGCAGTTGCTGAGTGCCTTTAACGGCCACATGGCATGGCTCTCAAGATAGTGGTGGCCCGCCATGAGTTCTCACCATGACTTCATTCTATAGCAGATGCAACGCAGTACTGTACTGTACAGTCTTGCAGAGGCCGCCCCCAAAGGGGGCCTCGGGGGCCGGCGCCATAACGGACGCCAGAGCCCCTGAAGGATCCGGTTCTAGCCACCGGTAAGCGCCCCGAAGCAGAAGGGGCACTTCCATCGCGGCAAAACTCACACCAGGAAGGCCCAAGTTATGGCTCTTCATGACACAAATGATTTATGGTACACAAATGATTTATGACACAGGATGTACGATCCTATTATATGCAAATAAGTGATGACAAACATAATTTATGACCGACAAATGATTTATGACAAATGATTTATGACAATTGACGGTAATTAGGATGCTCAATTTAGGGCAGGCATGACACAAATGATTTATGACACATGATTTATGATAAGCCATGATAATGATTTATGACCCTGGCCACAAAACATTATGCCTACGGGACAGAAAAATGAGTTTGTATAGAATGGTAATAAAACTGCGGCCAACAACGACCACAACAAACTACAACTCGTGTTGGCTGTGCTTTGGTAATGCGTCTGTAAGGAAGTTGGCAGGCCATCCGGGAGTGGGCCCTGTGTAGGTGGTATCCAGAGAGGAGTATCATCTCTGTCACTGTGCCAGCCTGCACTCTCCGAACTGGCAACTGACTCCTGTCTCCACATCACAGCAACACTGTCTTAGCAGCTGTCTGCAGCCAGTGAGTGACTCTACATACAGTTCAGCAAAGGCGATGGTCCAAAGGAGCAGGCTTTATTTTCCCGGCTGTGTGAGGCTTGGTAAGTCAAAGATACCGCTGGGGATTAATGTTCCTGCTGGAGAGAGGTCGGAGTTTTGTCTACTGGCAGTTTTGACTCTTACCATAAGGTAGCACAGAGGGTTAATATTCCGTCTGTAAAGAACGTGTACCAGCATATCATAGAACTGTATTTTATGTGGATGGCTCAGTGGGTTACTGCTTTTGTCTCAGAGATCCCCTTGTAGCTTGTGGTTCAGCTGCGCCTGGCGCAAAGGTGATTGGTGGAGAGTGCTGTGTATTTCGAAATCAGATTAAAAGCACCTGCAACAGAGTTTCTCGTTGTTCAAATGTGAGTAATTTCTGAAACGTATCTGTTTCCAGGAACTTTGTTGCCTGATTGTGCTCGCAAGAATGTGTCACTCTAAGGGTCACGCATTTAGTGATAAATGTCACTCATAAGTGCCCTGAAACTATAAAACTGTAACACATATAAACAATCTGAAACCTTGCAGCTATGAGTAAGATTTCTTTAAAGCTCCAGAGACAAACAACCATTCACCAATGTCTAAGGTGGTACACCAGACACCGGTCAGCCCCAAACTGTAGCAGCGAAATATTGTAAATGAGGACTTCCAGTGATTCCTTTTTTTTGCTTGTGTAAGACCTTGATCTTTATCGAGGCGAGGGCAATGTGTGAGCTTATGTAAATGTAAATGAACTAGTAATAATTAATATTATTTTCCTTCCGCGTGTGGGTGGTTTGTTCTCATTTCCGTAGAACAATAACTCACTTCGTTGTAAACACTTCATTAAGAGACAGTATTTTCACAGCTCCCATCCCAATGCTCTGTTCTGGAACAAATTTCAGCAGGGTTTAGTAAACCGAAGCAGCCAGAGGGAAGGAACGGCTCATGAAACAGAAACTCCTTTCACTATCCATCAGAGATAAACAGATCATTAGCATTGTGCCAGCCAAAAGGAAAGGAAACAACAGAACAGGCAAAAACAACGATGACGGACGCGTTTAATTAGCTGCCCGCTGTAACCCAACATGGCGGCTGCTGTTGTTGGCCTCGCTTACACTAATTGAGCTGCAGTAAAGAATTCCAGTGCTGGAGAGGCTGCCGAACAGATGGGCCCCCGGCGCCTTCTGGGATTCCACAGACCTCCACCACCCCGGCGCCTTTTAATGACCGCTAGCAAGCGATTTCACCCATGTACTGATGAAAGGCACGTTATTCCTAAACTACACGAACAAGGGATCGGACTGACTGTGCAACGGATGTTAGAGTCACGATCGTATTTACGCTTCAGGAAAACATTGTACATACACCGCAGACGTCAATTAGAAGAAGCCGTTGTAGCGCAGCTATCGCTGGCTTCCAAGGGCACGTGAGCACTGATCACAAGTGAACGGGAACAGAACGTTTCTTTATTTTCTGTACATTCCTCTTTTGATGTGGTCATTCCTCTGTATTTATGATAGACATGACCCAACAACAATATTTACTGTAAGGGCCAAAGCCAATGGTCTGGCTTATCTCTAAGAGCCTGCACTATCTGAGACCTGAAAATATCAGGCATGTAAATCATGCAACAAACGTTGCAGGGTATTTACAACACAATGTCGGAGCGCGGTGTTACTCCTAAACTGGTAAAACGCTGTATTTACAAAAACACGGCACACCCCTGTGTTTTCCCCAGCGCTGACAGTGAGAAAGCTGCCTAGCACCAGCACCGGCACCCATGTGCCATGTTTCAAGGGTGCCTCCACTGCAGATGAGATTGTTTATGTGCAGAAAGATAAACAATAACTAAAAGTGATTTTCTCTTTCTAAAAACGAGGAGAAATTAAGCCTTGTAAATATGGGAAGTGTAAAAAAGCAATTGGTGTTGCGGCAGAACGCCCACTGCAACACCCATTGCACGCCCCTTTCACGCTAAGTGAAGCAAGAAAAGGGGCCTTATTTACGAAGCGGCGTTAAGCCACGTTAACGCCGCTTTGTAAATAAGGAGAAAGGGATATCGCCACCAGAACGTCACTAAAAGTAACGTTCTAGTGGCAATATCCTCTTGTTAATATGCCCTGTTATGTTAAAATATGATGAAGTCGCATCAAAATTCAATAAAGTGTATTCTTGTACATGGGAGTGTGTTTTAGTATCTCAGATTATATCACTGTATCAAGAAGTACTTATAAAAAGTTATAGTTTATAAACATTAACTTAAAAGCATTCCTGCCTCTCCATCCTGTCAGTCCCGTTAATAAAATAAAAGGCTAGTCAGCTGTCTTGTGGACCCTATTTATGTGGTCTAGATTTGTATTGCAGCTAGAGCAACATTAAAGTCTATAACACAAAAAGATGAGGTGTTTGTGTAAGACCAGGAACAAGGATTACCACATACCACCCCTCTTCCCAATAGTGGGCACCTGAACTGCAGCGAAGGTCTGGGAGGTTACTGGCACTGGTTTCTATCCTGGGCTCCTCTGGCGCTAGCTTGCTGCTGCTCCAGCATCTCCTCTATGAGTCTTTCATGGAGGGCTGCTGGAACTCATGGCTGTGACGCAGGTATGGCCACTATTGGCTCATACAAGGCCCCTAACAAGGAGCTCAACTTGCGTGATGATGATGCCGCCTTGCCGCCAATGAGCCAGGATAAATTGGACTTCATTCTGTAGGCTATAGCTGAGAGCTGTTCAGCGCTGGAACATAAAGTGGGCACAGTGGTACAGGATATGGGTATCTTACGAGAAAACCAGTGTAAACTCTATGATAAAGTTCAGGCCAGCACTGCACTTATTCAGTCCCTTCAGCTCCAAAACACAGAACATGCAAAGACCTTACAGGACTTCTCTGATAACATATGGCACTTGGAAGGGAGCGCTGAGGATGCAGAGGGCATGGCACTCCGCCATAACATACGCATAGTCGGGCTACCAGAGAGACTGGAAGGACAGAACCCTAAAGTATATATACAATCATGGATACAAAAAGCGGTCTCCCTCAGGGCCTGCCCTCTTTTTTTGCTGTGGAGCATACTCCCAGCGTGCCCACCAGGTGGCCCCTCCCGGCAATGCACCTCAGCTAATTGTGAAATGTATCCTGAATTACAGAGGCGTAAAACAACAAGCTGCAAGGCGAACAAGACAGTCCAGGGACTAAAATGCTAATGTCATGATATTCCATGATTATACATTAGCGGTGCAACATAAGAGATTCTCCTCCCTAGAAGTCCAGAAAAAGCGGATTGATCTGAGTGTCAAATACATGCTTCTATTCCCCTGGTAAAATGAGGATTACAGCTCAACAGCAGCCCCACTTATTTCTGATACCGGAGCAAGCCTAGGACTGGATAGAACAATTTCAAACTTAGCAAGGAGCAGGTGCTTATGGGCATTTTCCACGCAGCCCTGAGGACAATGCGAGACGCTATAGGCAGAAGTGGCCAATGCGGTGGCTCCTTGGCTGTGACTCTCTTCAGATCCTTGATGAATATAGAAAGGACCCTGAGGTGACTGCAATTATCACTGGGGGGCACTTAACTCAGCAGGCCTCGGTCACGAGATCCGTGATGTGTTTTCAGGGGCCCCACCTGATGACCATAAGAATCTTTATGGTTGTCTGTCCTTCCCACTTGTAACTCTTCAGTGGTCGACAACCTGCTGTGATTGCGCATACAATGTCAGCCTTTGAGACATTGAATTTTGTTATATGTTCTATAGTTTAGTGCCTCTGCTTTCTCTGAAGGGCCTACACTTCCGAGCCATTGTTTATCAATGTTTTCTAATGAAGGTTTGCGGCTGCAGTGAGTAGCAATGAGCATTGCCGGGCTGGCAGGTTTGTACTGTGATCAGCTGGCATGCCTTTTTAGGTCTCGGCTAGCGTGGCAGCGCACATGCGCAGCTCGCTCAGTGAGATTTAATGTAAATGAGTACTTTCATAAAAGGGCTTTAAGCCCCGCCCCTCTTTTCCATTGGCTGGCATCACCATTTATGCTAAACGCTGGCCAGCCATTGGAAAACAGCTTTGTATGTTGCTTCCCTTTGGCTTTTTTGGACGGGCTACTTAGGCGAACTCGCCTGCTTTCCTTTTGTCGTAAACGTTTTCTCATCTTTATGGGGCCATGTGTTTAAACACATGGCCCCATAAAAGACAAGAGCGCGGTCCTCTTTTACTTTCGAGACTGCGCTTGTGTAAGAGTGGAGGTGTTGCTCCCCCAGTAAAGGGGGCTAACACAGCGATGTTTCTGGTCTATCCAGATCCGAGCCGGGGATGCTTGCATCGCGCTTTCACTTAAAGTGAAAGTGCGATTCAAATTTAAACAAGCGGCTGAATGAAAACACATGGCGAGCGCTTGTTATGCATGCATCTTTTGAGTACAAACTGAAAAGTCCATAATGTAATGATTTAACATTTACTAACTTTGCCCATAGTTTGACTAACATCCTATGTGCATTTGTATAACGTGTACTGCCAATAGTATGATCCCGTAGTACTTTCAGAAACTGGCCAGCCTTTCAGGTTGTCGAGGACTGGGAAGGAACACGGTCTGCCCACATCGTATTTGGTTGTGTTTCTTATGAATATCCTTTACATTTTATTCTATATAACAGTTCTCAGAACACTGGGACACGCAGACTAATCAGTGCGCTATTAATTTCATGTGCTTATAGTAGGCAGACGCTCACACACACACTAGACACAACACGAGCAGAAACACAGGCACATACGCTGCAATAAGTGATACTGCAGACATACATGAAAAGTAGTGAAAAGCCATGCACTTCCTTTTATGTGAAATGTTGCTTTTCAGTACTTCCTATTATGGGAAACGGAAACCTTCTAGGTCCTATAATCTGACCATGCTACACTAACAAACATTGACAAAGCCAACCATTTTGCCACTGACACAGTGCATACAGGTCTTCACAGGCATGACTAACCACAAAGACAAAGTAAACCACAAGCCTTCAAAAGGGCACGTTTTCTTCACACTCGTATCCCTTACTACAGCGGAAACAGCAGTGCAGCCTCCTCTTACATACAAAAAGTAGAAGCTTTCCACTGACAGGACGAGTGCAGCACCGCCAGGAGCAGGAACAATGTGGGCACTCGCGCAACCCAGTCCATGCCACTGCCGTGGAAGCACGCCTCACGTGAGGCAATGTACAACGTGCCGCCCGCAATCAATCAATCAAATCAATCAGAAAATTTGTAAACCACGCTACTTACTCGCGAGGGACTCAAGGCGCTGGGGGGGGAGGGTGCTGCTACTGCTCGAAGAGCCAGGTTTTGAGGAGCCTTCTGAAGGTGAGCAGGTCTTGGGTCTGCCGTAGATGGGTGGAGAGGGTGTTCCAGGTCTTGGCGGCGAGGAAGGAGAAGGATCTGCCACCGGAGGTCATTCGTTGAATCCAGGGGATGGCGGTAAGGGCGGGGCTGGCGGAGCTGGCGGAGCGGAGCGGAGCTGATGGGTGGGGGTGTAGAAGTTGAGTCTGTCATTCATGTATGCTGGTCCAGTGTTGTGGAGTGCTTTGTGTGCGTGGGTGAGGAGTTTGAAGGTGATCCTCTTGTTGACGGGGAGCCAGTGCAGGTCTCTTAGGTGGGGGGTGATGTGGCTGCGGCAGGGGATGTTGAGGATCAGTCGGGCTGAGGCGTTCTGGATGCGTTGAAGTCGTTGCAGGTGTTTGACTGGGATTCCTGCGTAGAGTGTGTTGCCGTAGTCCAGCCTGCTGCTAACGAGGGCTTGGGTCACAGTTCTTCTTGTCTCGGTCGGGATCCACTTGTAGATCCTGCGGAGCATGCGGAGGGTGTTGTAGCAGGAGGAGGCGACGGCGTTGACCTGCTTTGACATGGAGAGGGAGGAGTCGAGGATGAATCCCAGGTTGCGTGCGTGGTCGGCGGGTGCTGGGGCTGCTCCCCGTGTGGTCGGCCACCAGGAGTCATCCCACACAGTGGGGGTGGGACCTAGGATGATGACCTCCGTCTTATCCGAGTTCAGTTTCAGACTGCTGCTCCTCATCCACTCGGTGACTGCCTTCATTCCCTCGTGGAGGTTGGTTTTGGCGGAGTGCGGGTCCTTGGTGAGGGAGAGGATGAGCTAGGTGTCGTCGGCGTAGGAGATGATGTTCAGGTCGTGCTGGCGGGCCACTTGTGCGAGAGGGGCCATGTAGATATTGAACAGGGTTGGGCTGAGGGATGAGCCCTGGGATACGCCGCAGATGATGTTGGTGGGTTCGGATCGGAAGGGTGGGAGGCAGACTCTCTGGGTTCTGCCGGAGAGATAGGACGTGGTCCAGTCTAGGGCCATCTTCTGGATTCCGGCTTCTTGGAGGCCTGTTCTTAGTGTGTGATGGCAGACCGTGTCTAAAGCGGCTGATAGGTCCAGGAGGATGATGGCCGAGGTTTCGCCGTTGTCCAGCTGGCACCTGATGTCGTCTGTGGCGGCGATAAGGGCAATCTCGGTGCTGTGGTTGTGTCTGAATCCGGACTGGGATGGGTCTAGGATGTTGTTGTCCTCGAGGTGGCAGGTCAGCTGTATGTTGGCGATTTTCTCGATTACCTTCACCGGGAATGGGAGCAGGGAGATGGGCCGGAAGTTTTTGAGATCTTTGGGGTTCGCCTTGCGCTTCTTGACGAGGGCGTTGATTTCGGCGTGCTTCCAGCTTTCCGGGAAAGTTGCGGAATCGAAGGAGATGTTGATGATCTTTCGTAGTTGGGGGGCGATGGTTGCATCCGCTGTGTTGAAGACGTGATGTGGGCAGGGGTCGGATGGAGATCCTGAGTGGATGGTGTTCATGGCCTTGCGTGTTTCTTCGTCATCGACGTGGGCCCAGGAGGTGAAAAGATTGGTGCAGGTGGTCTGTTGCAGCCAGGACAGGTGAGGAGTTGAGGCTGTCATGGATGTCGGCGATCCTGCGATGGAAGAAGGTGGCCAGTGAGTCGCACAGCTCTTGCGAGGGCGGGATGTCGTTGGTGTTGGCGCTGGGGTTGGAGAGTTCCTTCACTATGTTGAAAAGCTCTTTGCTGTCGTGTGCGTTGTTATCAAGTCGGGCTTTGAAGGACGATCTCTTGGCTGTTCTGATGAGGTGGTGGTGTCTGCGAATGGCTTCCTTGTGGGCTGCGTGGCTGTCTGGTGTGTGGTCGTGGAGCCATTTCTTCTCCAGTTTTCGGCATGTGCGTTTGGAGGTCTGGAGTTCTTCGGTGAACCAGGCAGCTTTCTTGCTGGCGTGGTCGGTGGAGGGTTTCTTGAGCGTGAGGAAATTCAAAATATGGCCCGTCTTTGCTTGTAACACCACCACGCTGTTGCCCTCACTTAGGCCCCTTCAACATTCATAGCGTTTCTTTCACGTTCTATACTGTTGCACATATTACACGACCTTTCCTGCTTCCCCGAGCTAAGTCCACTCTGAGACCCGGCTCGAAGCAACTAATCCCCCAGATAACCATCTATTGACCCTTGGTGACCGTTCTCGGCCTCTCCAGTTGTTTTACGAATCACCATCTTCAACACGCAAACACGTCCTGTCGTAAATTAATTCAACCCAGGAATGGCTATGCCACCTGACCTATAGGATCGGGTAGAGAACACGACCTTAGGGAAGGAATTTCTATTACCCATTATCCTGTATCTTGTACAAAGAATGTTTTCTTGTGGATGATTTGTATTTTTATTGCACCTTGTGGGGGTTGTTGCTTTAGGGGATTCAAGCGCTACAAAAGACTGTGAGCCACAGATTGAAGTGGCAGTCTGCTGAGAACCTACCACCGATGTACTTCTTGGACAACTGTACTTAGCTGCAGCTAATAAATTGAAGTTCCTATGCCAGACAGAGTGTTCCGTGTCTCTGTAATTTGGAAGGCGAACTCAGAAGATTTCAGGCGTACCCTGCGCCGCTGGGCTTTAAAAGCCCGGTTCTTCAATTTGGTGCCCTCTGTGAGGCCGCTTCAGAGGTCGTGGGTCCAGCCCGAGGATCGTGAGGAGCCCCGCAAGGAAATTCAGGAGGACGCACACCATGTGATCGACCCCTGCATGTCGTAAGTGGACCGAAGGTTTTTTACCGTGTGGCTTCTCCCTCCCAACATCTGAAAAGACCTGCTGCCCTGACTGCGGCCACACTTTGGCTCCCTTTGGTTATTTGTATCGCGAGACATCAGACGGACCTCTGTTGGCGTACGGACACATCTGGATAAGTTAAGTAAAGTGGCCACTCCTTTGTCTTTGTTTTGTTTTGTTCGACTTTTGCAAAAGCCGAAACCGAGGGGTGAGTGCAGTTTGTGTACTATAAAGTGACTATTTAAACCCCTTGAAGTTTGTATAGAAACTAGTGTTGCAGCGATGCCTGGTTTCAGTAAATCTGGAAATTGGTTTGGTTGTAATCGCGATAGGGCTTCCCGACTGGAGGATTCTTGTCCAATTCCTCCGGCCGGAACTCCCACTTATGAAGTATATTCTAAACATGGTATTGGCCCCATAGCTTTTAATGAGGCGTGGGTTCGCTATACTAGAAAAGATGGTGTTTTAAGATGGCCGCAGAACGGCAGTTATGAGCTCAACATTTTAGATCATTTGGAGAACACTTTGTTTAAGCGAAAAGCCCGGCCGGCTATGTTTGACTCTTTTCGCCTATGGCAGAAGGAGGCCAAACAGAAAGAAATAAAACAAGCAAAAAGGGATAGGAGGGATATGTCTATTTTGCAAGCTGCGCAACAGTTTAAAAATAACGAAACCGATCATGCGATTGAGGTCTCAGATAGGCAACATCGTCTGGCGGTAGATAAATGTTATCCAGTGTTGCCAACTTCCCCTACGGAGAAAAATGTGGACTCTGAGAAGGATCCTTTAATGTCCCATCTGCTGAGATTACCTCCGCCCTATGCGCAGGGAGCTAATGTACCTTTTGGATTACCGCCTGCTGCCGGAGCGAATGCACCTTTATTGTTAGCACCTGTTCCGCCTTTTGTCCCACCTGTCGCTCCCCAACCGGTTCCTGCACCCCCACCACAGTCTTCTCCGGCATTGCCGAGCTCTCCCTTACCTTCGGCTCCCTCTGTAAATATTACTTCCTCTTCTGCTCTGCCTAATATTCTGTCTCCTGTCCTAATGACGAATTCTCCCTTCGCTCGGAGGCGAATGATCGATACCATTTCTGGCCTTTTGTCCCCTCTCTTTGGGACATTTCAAATGACCCCGGTTCCTCCTCATAGACAAACTCGTAGTCAGTTACCAGGTCCGGAGGAACAGGAAGTGCTAGACCTTCAAGCCCGAAGGTGGATCACGAATGGCCCCCAGTATAGTGTGCAAGATATTATGGTCACCTTTCGGCAGTTTGAGGCACCAACGCAGAGATATGTTTTTGATGCTATGTGTGAAATTTTAAGTCAAGAGTGGGAGGATATGGGTTTGGGACGAGCCCCTCAGGGCCTGCTCGATGTACAGGCCGAGTTTGATAGAGAACTGATTGTGGGCGCAGAAGTCGAGGACGCGGTAGGAACGCTTGTCACTTTTAGAACGATGCTTGCCTGCCGGTCCTTGCCGAAAAGCGATTCCTCTGTCAGGCGAAAATTAAAGCACTCTCCCATGAGAGAGGTTCCCCCAGTGTGGAGAGAGGAGGTTGCAGCCCAGGGTGCTAATCCTCTTATACCTGCTCACTTTCAACACGTGTGGGTATACGTCCCGTGGAAGCGATCTGAGGTATTGGCCCTTAAACAGTTGTTACCGGACCCCCGTAAAAATCCTGCAGGGTACTACAAAGAGTTGTCTCAAACTGTCGATGCATGTATCATGAATTTGGCCGATATAGACATGCTAATGGGTAATGTGGTCCCACAACCGTTATGGGCTAGGATTCGGAAGGAGGACCATGTAGGGGAACTGGGGGGTGATTGGGCTGCCATACTCGCCGCGGACAGACTCCAAGTGGGTGGTGCCAAACCTGAACCTCTAATTACAGAACTCCCAGCTAGGATCATTACCTTACTGTAGACTATGATGCCCCCTCTGCGAGTTAATTGGGATAAGTTAGCAGCTTGTACGCAGAAGGCGGATGAAAACGTCTCTGATTTCTTCACTCGTTTCGAGGAGACGTTCATCGATCATAGTGGTCAGGATATGAACGATTGTTTGTAGACAAATGTGTGTCTAATTTGGTTCCAGAAATATCTAATAAGTTGAAGAATTCCGAAAGCGTGTGGGCGGTCTCCTCTTCGGCCCAGATATTGGCTACTGCCCAGTATTATGAAAATAGGGATAAAGAAGAAAGAGAGAAACTTGATAAAAAGACCAAAGAGTTGAAAACAAAAGTTCTTTTGCAACAGGCTTATCCTCCTTGCCCTGCCCAACGTGAATATCAGCCGTCTCCACCATACCAGAGACGGCCGCAGAGGGCTGGGCCTTTCGTTCCCCGACCCCCACTGGGCCAAAATCAATGCGCTTACTGTAAAGAAGAAGGCCATTTAAAGTATAATTGTCCGGTTCTGTTACAGCGCACGAGCGGTATTCCCGCGTCACGAGGCCAGAGTGGTTATCAGTCAGCACCAAGAGGTAGAGGACGAGGTACGCCACCTAATAACCAACGTTCCATGCCCCCTGGAAACTCCACGAATTATTTTGATCAGCAAAATGTTCAGTCTATCAACTATTACAACATTGATTACTATACTGAGGATGAGAGTCAGAATTCCCAACCTAACTAGGACAGCCATGGACAAAGTAAGTGAGTAGTATCAGTTCCAGTGGACCAGAGTGGGCCTTATGTTAATGTGGAAGCACTAGGTGTTACAGAGCCATTCCTATTAGACACTGGTGCAACAAAGAGCTCTATGATTCACTATAAACTCCCTGGGGCACCTTTGTCTGGCTGTACAAATGTTTCTGTAGGTTTTTCTGGCGCCCCAGTTCAAAACCCAGTTTCATGCCCTTTGCCCATTTCAATAGGTCCTTACAAGTTGGAGGCCCCGCTCCTTTTAACGACTGGTTGTGGTGAAAATTTGTTGGGCTTAGATTTATTGAAGAGATTGTATGCGACATTACATTGTTCCCCTTCTGGTGTACGTCTTACCTTAGGTAAGAAATTGGCCTCACCGATGTACTTGTCTAAAGATCAGCTTCCCCCTGAATTACAATCTCTTCCAGCCACTCTCTGGGCCACCGGCCCCAATGATGTGGGCCTCCTGCGGATTCCTCCCTACATTGTAACACTCAAGCCTAATACTAAATTTACTCGCATTCCACAGTATAAAATTTCCAGTGACGGCGAGAAATCTCTTTTGACTATAGTTCATGATTTGGTACAAAACGATGTGGTTGAAGAGACTAGGGGAAATGTATGTAATAGCCCCGTTCTGCCTGTTTTTAAACAATCCAACCCTTCTTAGCCACCTGTCTACCGTTTTGTGATTGATCTCAGAGAGGTCAACAAGATTGTGATACCTCAATTCCCTGTTGTCCCGGATATTAATGCCCTGCTGACGATGATACAAGCCTCAGCTTCCTGGTTTTCCGTCATTGGCCTCAAAAATGCTTTCTTCAGCATTCCCATTGCTGAGGAAAGTAGGGATATTTTTGGCTTCTCCTTAGCAGGCCGAAGCTTCCGGTTCAAGCGAGCTCCTCAAGGCTATTGCGAGAGCCCCTCCATTTATAGTCAAGCATTGAAATCGCAGCTCGATACTTTGTGTTTACCACCAGGAGCCAGTCTCATACAATATGTGGATGACCTGTTGGTTGCAGCAGATTCTGAAGACACTTGTAAAAAGGCTACCATTTCACTGCTACGCCACTTATCTGACCACAACCACAAAGTTTCACCATCAAAATTGCAATATTGTTGCCAAGAGGTTACCTACCTAGGTCATCTCTTGTCAAAGGAGGGACGGCGATTGACCCCAGAACGTAGCGAAGCAATTGCGCAAATGCCTATTCCATGTACGCAAAGAGAGGTGCGTGCCTTTTTAGGTATTACCTCTTATTGTAGACAATGGATCCCCAATTTTTCCCTCCTGGCAAAGCCCTTGTTGGCACTTACTCTCAAAGATACACCACACCCGCTTCCATGGACTGCGGAATGTCAGAAAAGTTTCACTGATTTGCACACTGCCTTGTGCTCTGCCCCTGTGTTAGGTACTCCTGATTACAGTAAGCCTTTCACACTCTATGTTCATGAGAATGAAGGTTGCACGTTATCAGTGTTAACGCAACAATTTGGTGACAAGCAACGCCCCTGTGCCTATTTTTCGGCCACGTTAGATCCAGTGGCCAAGGCATTACCTAGCTGTTTGAGGCCTACAGCAGCAGCGGCAGTTTCCATTCGCCAGTCTGCTAGATTGGTATTAGACAATACCCTTATGGTCATGGTACCGCATGCTGTAGATACCCTCCTAAATAGAACAAAGACTCAACACCTCACGAGTGCCCGCCTTTCGGGGTACGAATTGACACTCTTGGCTAGCCACATACACATTAAGCGATGTAATACCTTGAACCCGGCAACATTGCTGCCAATTCCAGTAGAAAATGACACTCAGGAGCAACACGACTGCTTCCTCCGCACGGAGGAAGAGACAAAAGGCAGAGTTGATTTGAAGGATACTCCACTCCCGGACCCGGATGGGACCTTATGGGTGGACGGTTCTTGTTTTAAGCTTCCCAATGGTGAAACGACCTCAGCCTATGCAGTCACTACCTTATACACTATCGTAGAAACAGCGTGTATTATACATAACTCAGCCCAGGCAGCTGAATCGATAGCACTGACTAGAGCTTATGTGTTGGCTGAAGGAAAAAGGGTGAATGTGTGTACTGTGTTGGCTGAAGGAAAAAGGGTGAATGTGTATACTGATAGTCAGTATGCGTTTGGAGTGGCCCATAGTTTTGGCCGCCTGTGGAAGGAAAGAGGGTTCCTCACATCCCATGGCACTAAGATACAGCATGGCCAATTGGTAAATGACCTCCTTGAATCGCTCACCTTGCCCACTCAGATAGCGATTGTGAAGTGTAGTGCGCATAAGAAGATCATTGATGATATAGGTAAACAAAATGCTTTCGCAGACCACATAGCAAAAGAGACAGCTAGAGACACTAAAAGCCGCATGTATGTTGTGGGCTCTGCTAGATGGGTTGCACAAGGAGGGATGTGTGAGAATACTGTGGACAGTGTGAAAATGATCCAGGCAGAGGCCACAGAGAAAGAATTGAGTACGTGGAAAGAAATTATAGGAAGATTGGATGTGACAGGGTGCTGGACAGACTTGTCAGATCATCAACGCTGGTTGTTAAAAGATGCTTATGTACTCCCAGTAGTTACCATGGCATATGGTCCAGCCCATATTAGCGCTAAAGGTATATGCAAGCTTCTGGCTCCGGTATGGAAGAATGTGGGGATCCCTAAATGTGCAGACAATCTGGTTAAGCATTGTATTGTATGCTTGATGCATTACCCGGGGAAGTGAACACCAACACCAGCAGGACACTTTGCTCCCCCAACTTACCCTTTTGAGGTTTTACAAATGGATTACATCCACATGGAACGATGTAACAATCTGAAGTACGTTCTTGTTGTGGTATGTGCCTTTTCCCGATGGGTAGAGGCCTAAACCCTGAAAGATAATACTGCGCTATCCACGGCAAAAGTCCTTTTAAAGGAGTTTCTGCCAAGATTTGGGTTACCAAGAATTATTTGGAGTGACAACGGAAGTGAGTTTGTGGGTCAGATCATGAAGAAAGTATGTGCAGGCCTTGGCATTCAACAAAAATTCCACGCAGCAAACCATCCTCAGTCAGCAGGTTTGGTGGAATGCTATAATGGCACCCTTAAGCTTAAGCTGGCGAAAATACAAGCCAGCACGGGTCTTGCCTGGCCTGATGCCTTGCCCTTGTCTCTCTTATCCACCAGAACAACCACCCATTCCCGTATGGGACTTAGTCCTTATGAGGTTGTCTTTGGACGCCCTGCAAATGTTTGGGGAGTCCCAAGGCCAAAGAAATACTCTGAGATAGAACATCCATTATTGATTGACTATTTACATGATCTAACCACTAAGTTACGTGTCCTTCATCAACAGGTACAAGATACTTTGCCCCAGGCTTCAACGGATCCTGGTCACACCATACGGCCGGGAGACTGGGTCTGTGTCAAAAACTTCCAGAGGTCAAAGAACTTGGAACCTCGCTGGAGAGAACCCCCTCAGGTGCTCCTGACGACGCGTACTGCAGTAAAGGTGGTCGGCAAAAAGAACTGGGTACATGGGGAACATTGCAAGAAAGTGCCCCTACCATTGCCTTATGATCAATGGGTTCATCAACAAATTAGTGACTCTGAATCCGGAAGAACACCAAAATTTGGACTATTCAGTGATGCACGCCTAGACTTTGCCGGAGCAGAACAAGACGACGACACGGCCCTCCAGACAGCTATACCACCGGCAGTGAAATTGGACACTACTAAACCACATCTCCTTTTCCAAGAACAAACTGTACCTGGTTCCCAGAGGTACGATTTGAGGCCCAGACTGAACAAAATACCTCAATAGTGCTTCATTGATTTTTGTCTTTATCCCGATTTCCACATGATTGCAGGGCCGTGATCGTAAGTCTCAGAATTGTGACCCAAATGTGGCTCTAGGCCTGTGGGACTTGTAGGAAAGTATAAAGAACTACAGACAATCACAGCTGAGTGAAGCAACCTCCCGTCACGGGCAATATTTAGAGCTGGAAATGACTGTTAACAAGGGAATGGACAAAATACAAACAATGAGCACGAAGCATTGTAAATTATTGCATAATCGTTTTATAATGGTTTTAATAATATTGATTTTGATATGTATTATATTGTCTTGTATAGGATGGGGACTACACGTAGTTTTTACACAGCCTACTCCCAAAGTTACGGTTGAAATGCATACACATGGCACTCTACCACCTCATGTTGAGTCAAGAAGGAGTGAATTCCGCAACGACACATTTGTTTCCATGCTACACCAACATCAATTGGCCACTAATGCGATGAACTGTTGGGTTTGTGGTCTTCTGCCAAGTTCAGTGAATACTGGAATGCCATACATTACCCTTCCTTTTTCATTTAATGGCTCTTATAGTGCATGGTGGGAATTGAGCGCCAGTTGGGTCTTTTCTGGAGATGGGGATACACGAGAAGTAAGGAGCTTGGGAGTACATCTATACCATTCATGTTGGCGAGACAGAAAAAGGATATATGGGACGGATAGTGAGAAGTCAGAATATGCAGATCGCCAAACCAAATCTACGGATTTGTATTTTCTGCCCTCTAATAGAACCTCTCGAAAAGGGCAAACTTTTCTAGTGGTACCTGGACAAGCACCATTCTGTATTAGGAAAGGAGGGTTAGAATATAAAGGTACAAGCAATTGCCAACATATTGTGACCTTAAATGGGACAGATTGGCCTCGCATGGTTCCCTCACGTAACACATACTTCGTGTGTGGAAATAAGGCTTACACTTCTCTACCAGGTAATTGGAAAAGCACTTGTTACATCACTTGGTTGTTGCCCCCTACATATAGAGCAGATGCCAAGCATCATTTACAGAAAAGAGGGGTGGCGTCTGGCCAGGATACGTCAGGACAAGAAGTCGGGGATGTCTTGAAAGGACTCATTCCATTCTGGGGCTCAATAGCCAACAGTAGAGACATAAGACACCTAATTCGAGTTGTAGAAGCCACTGTCAATGAAACAGCTGGAGCTTTGAGTAACATCACTGCAGAACTCGCTGCTGACCTCCTTGTCATGCTTCAGAATAGGATGGTATTAGATATCATCCTTGCTAACCGTGGGGGCGTATGCAGATTGATCGGATCTAGCTGCTGCATTTTTATTCCAGACAACGCCCCTACAGTATACCAAGCCATCTCTAAGCTACATAAGATCGCTGAGTCCGTTCACCAGGATGAAGGGAATTGGTCTCTGATGGGATGGTTTGGGGGTCTACTGTTTACATGGGGATGGAAGATTCTTACCTTTGTCGGAGCGACTTTGGCTATTCTCTTCTCATGTTGCCTTTGCCTACAATGTGGTCCAGCTATATGCGGACTCTGCGCCACCCTGTGTGTTCCAAATCCGGTATCACAGAAAGAAGCAAACACAAAGATAATGCTGCAGCAACAGCTTGTAGATTTCATGGCTATTGAAGTTGATTCAGATTAACACCAGCCTCTGGTTTCTTTGCCTGAGTAATGGCAAAAGGAGGGTCTGAGGAAATTCAAAATATGGCCCGTCTTTGCTTGTAACACCACCACGCTGTTGCCCTCACTTAGGCCCCTTCAACATTCATATCGTTTCTTTCACGTTCTATACTGTTGCACATATTACACGACCTTTCCTGTTTCCCCGAGCTAAGTCCACTCTGAGACCCGGCTCGAAGCAACTAATCCCCCAGATAACCATCTATTGACCCTTGGTGACCGTTCTCGGCCTCTCCAGTTGTTTTACGAATCACCATCTTCAACACGCAAACACGTCCTGTCGTAAATTAATTCAAACTAGGAATGGCTATGCCACCTGACCTATAGGGTCGGGTATAGAACACAACCTTAGGGAAGGAATTTCTATTACCCATTATCCTGTATCTTGTACAAAGAATGTTTTCTTGTGGATGATTTGTATTTTTATTGCACCTTGTGGGGGTTGTTGCTTTAGGGGATTCAAGCGCTACAAAAGACTGTGAGCCACAGATTGAAGTGGCAGTCTCCTGAGAACCTACCACCGATGTACTTCTAGGACAACTGTACTTAGCTGCAGCTAATAAATTGAAGTTTCTATGCCAGACAGAGTGTTCCGTGTCTCTGTAATTTGGAAGGCGAACTCAGAAGATTTCAGGCGTACCCTGCGCCGCTGGGCTTTAAAAGCCCGGTTCTTCAATTGGGGCGAGGGTGTTGGCCTAGCCGTCGATCCACTGTCTGAAGTTTCGGGCAGCGGTGTCTGTCTCTGAGGTGTCGGTGGGTGGGTTCTGGGAGAGGGTGGAGGTCAGCTGGTCTTCGGTGACTTTGCTCCAGCAGCGGCGGGGCAGTTGTAGGGTGCAGTGGTGTATGGTTGGTTTCTTGAAGGTGAAGTGGATGCATCGGTGGTCGGTCCAGTGGAGTTCAGTGGTGTGATTGAATGCGACGTGAGTGCTTGTGGAGAAGACGGGGTCGAGTGTGTGGCCAGCGGTGTGGGTGGGTTCGGTGACGAGTTGACGAAGGCCGAGGTTAGCAAGGTTGTCGATCAGGGCGGTGGAGTTGGTGTCGTTGTTGTTCTCGAGGTGGAAGTTCAGATCCCTGAGGAGGATGTAGTCCGTGGAAGTGAGTGCGTGGGTGCTGGCGAGGTCTGCGATGGCATCACAGAAGAGGGCCCGGGGTCCAGGAGGTCTGTAGATGAGTGTTCCTCTGAGGATGGTGTTGGGGTCGGTCTGGACCTGGAAGTGCAGGTGTTCGGCGGAGTTGAGGGGGTCGTCTGCGAGGGTGTGGACCTGGAGGGAGGCCTTGTGGACGATGGCTATTCCTCCTCCCGTTCCGTTGGGGCGGTCTCTGCGGGAAATCTTGTAGCCGTCCGGGATGGCTATGGCGATGTCAGGTGCTGAGGAGTCGTTCCACCAGGTCTCTGTCAGGAAGGCAACGTCTGGGGCGGAGGTGTCGAGCAGGTCCCAGAGCTCAACGGCGTGTTTGCATGCGGAGCGGGTGTTGAGTATGCAGTGAAGGTGGTTGGGTCCGGTCCTTGGGGTTTTGGTGGTTACCTCGCATGTGAAGTTGCAGGTGTGGCAGGAGAAGGGTCCGTGGGTGCGTTTCTGGGTGACCTGGTAGCAGCGGTGGTCTCTGCCGGTGTTGGGAGCGCGGAGAGTGTTAGCGTCGTATCGGAGTCTGGCGTCGTGGCGTGTGTGGGGTCCAGGGGTTTGGGCGCGGTCCAGACGCGGATGGGCACAGACGGGCTTGCTTCTGGCGCGCCAGCAGCACGGCCGTGCAGCGGCTGCCATAAGTAGGGAGGAGGGAGGAAGGAGCAGCTGGGAGGAGGGTGGGAAGCAGCCAATGAGGTCGGGGGTGGGGCCGCAGGGGATGCAGCGGCGGGAAACCAGGAAGGGAACGGGAGGCAGGGGGTGGGGTCGCAGGGGGCGGCGGTAGGAAAGGGACGGCGAAGGCGGTGGGGCGGGGTACAAAAAAGAGGAGAAGAGCACTACCATGAAGTGAAAATACAAGCAGAGAAAACAGTAAATACAAAATACAAATCTGCACACTTGGCAGAACGGTACACTCGAGCAGTACCAGTGATGACAGGCAGCCGCCCAGGGGGGACCTCAAACACGGGGCTCACAGCAGCAGCGGGGACGGGCGCACTCGGGTGGGCTGCGCGGCGTAAGGAGCGACTGGCCTCGACCAGGGTCAAGGCTCGCAAGTAAAGTATTCCTGGCTCAGGATAAGCACGGCTCAGGCAGAAGCAGCAAACGCGACCCTGCCAGTGAAGAGGCGCAGATCAGGCAGAGCCGAGGCAATGGAGAGGTGCAGCTCAGACAGAGCTTCCCTGACAGACAGGGCAGGCGCAGCCTGGCAGGCAGCACCGTAAACACAGAGAACAGGTTCGGTGAGAGCAACAGCAGCAAATGCCTACACATCAACTATCACCCTCGCTCCCTCACAGGTATCCTTAGCAGGAGTGCGAGTTCCTTACACATTGACAACAAGTACAGCATAACAGCTGAACAAACTATCACACTATCGGGACAGCAGCAGTGCCAGTACCCTCACACAGAGAGAACAAGTAATGCATGCGAGAAAAAGAATCCACCCTGTGGGTGTTAAAAGCAACGTATATTTGAAAAGACACGTCTGCATGTCTCAAAATGTCTCTGTTATTGAGAAAGAGGGATAGTGACGATGCTGCGCCCATGCTTCTTTAATCTTCCCAGAAACTTGCCTTGAAGGTTGTATGCGTTTGTTTAGAGGAGAAAACCTCGGTAGAAAACTCCAAAAATGTTTAGGACGGAAAATGAATTTTGTGCACAACAACCTGCCTGCTAGCAAATCTGTTTAAATCCACACGTTGTTTAGTTCCGACCATTATGCTTTTCTGCTGTGTCACGAAGCAACCGCGCCGTGTGTGTGATTTTTTTAAACAGCAGATTTAAGTGTTCCAGATCCATGCGTGAGTAGATTATCCAGTGCTATATTTGCTGTGGGACTTGTCAGACGTTTCTGTTGGATGGATAGACAACTACAAATCCCAAACTGTAAAAAGAAAAAAGCTTTAACTGAATGAGATAGTGATGTATGGATTTGGAATACCTGAGAGCTCTGAGCAGGGGACCAGCAGCCACTTGATAACTTTTTGTGAGGAACAGCTCTGCCAAGTTTCCCGTGTCCATGCATGAATGGCATGCTGCCCCAGTACAGGTTTTTGGGGAATACTAAGACTTGCCATGTATATTTCATTCTAAAACGGGACAAGTCCCAGAATTCAATTAAAAAACCCAGCGTGGAGCAGCACATCCCGCATGTACCTGAAAAACTTGACAGCTATGGAAAAAGAGGAAGACAACTGAGCACACTCAACCCCACCTTTCATTTCTTTTCCTTATGCTCTCATACGCGTAATTCCGAAAGACCTTCACTTCTCAGGAATAGAGACTAAAAGGGCCTCCAAAAACGGATCTCTGCCTTTCCCAGGTATATGCATCAGTAGTTTATTTATTACCGATTTTTCAGTGAATTCTGGGCACACCCGTCCCACTGCCGCACAGCCGTCTCACTGCCCACACACCCGTCCAACTGCCCCACACACCCGTCTCAGTGCCCCACACCCGTCTCACTGCCCCACACCATCTCACTGCCCACACACCCGTCTCACTGCCCACACACTTGTCTCACTGCCCACACACCGGTCTCAGTTACCCACAGTCGAACAGTGCCCCACACCAGTCCCACTGCCCACGCGATAAGCAGGTGTGTGTACACAGCCCTACAGGGCACTGCTGGCTGCTGTCATGGGGCCCGCACCTGTAACTAGGCACACCCGTCCCACTGCCGTCCCACTGCCCCACTGCCGTCCCACTGCCCGTGCGATAAGCAGGTGTGTGCTCACGGCCCTACAGGGCACTGTTGGCTGCTGTCACAGGACCCGCACCGGTAACTAGGCACACCCATCTCACTGCCCCACAGCCGTCCCACTGCCCACGCGATAAGCAAGTGTGTGCACAGAGCCCAGTGCATACACTACAGAGCACTGCTAGCTGCGGTCACAGGACCCGCACCTGCAACTAAACACATCCGAATAGAACACAGCCACACACCCGAACACTGCCACACCCCCGTCTCACTGCTCACCCAATAAGCAGGAGTGTGTGCACACAGCACTACAGAGTAGGACTGCCCCACACCTGAACAGTGCCCACACACCCATCTCACTGCCCCCCACACCAGTCCCACTGCCACACACACACGTCCCACTGCCCAAGTGATAAGCAGGTGTGTGCAAACAGCCCTACAGGGCACTCCTGGCTGCTGTCATGGGGCCCGCACTTGTAACTAGGCATACCCGTCTCACTGCCCCACACCCGTCTCACTGCCCCACACCCGTCTCACTGCCTCACACCCGTCTCACTGTCCCACACCCAACTCACTGTCCCACACCCAACTCACTGCCCACACACCCGTCTCACTGCCCACACACCCGTCCCACTGCCCCACACCTTAACAGTGCCCCACACCCGAACAGTGCCCCACACCCGAACAGTGCCCCACACCTATCCCACTGCCCATACGATAAGCAGGTGGGTGCACACAGCCCTACAGGGATAGGGACCCATTTCAACACCTGCTCTTTAGTATTGCCAGCACCGGCAGGACCCGGCCCACCCAAAGCCATGGGTAGTGCTCAGGATGCTTTCTAGCCCCTCCCCTTCATTCTGACTGCCCCACCCCACCCCGGCTCCATTTGTTCTGGTCCCAGCAGCCTCTCATTCAGTCTTTATTTATAAAATAACGAAAAGGCCACGCTGAGACTTCACCCGTCCCACTGCCCCACACCCGTCCCACAGCCCACACGATGAGCAGGTGTGTGCACGCAACCCTACAGGGCACTGCTGGCTGCTGTCACGGGGCCCCACCTGTAACTAGACGCACCCGTCCCACTGCCCCATACCCATACCACTGCCCCACACCCGTCTCACTGCCCCACACCGTCTCACTGCCCACACACCTATCTCACTGCCCACACACCCGTCTCACTGCCCACACACTCATCTCACTGCCAACACACCCGAAAAGTGCCCCACACCCGGCTCACTGCCCACACGATAAGCAGGTGTGCACACAGCCCTACAGGGCACTCCCGTCTGTGGTCATGAGGTCCCCAACTGTAACTAGCCGCACCTGTCTCACTGCCCCACAACCATCTCACTGCCCACACACCTGTTCCACTGCCCCACACCCGAACACTGCCCCACAGCCATCCCCCTACCCACGCGATAAGCAGGTGTGTGCACACCGCCCTACAGGGCACTGCTGGCTGCGGTCATGGGGCCCGCACCTGTAACTAGATGCACCCGTCTCACTGCCCACACACTCGTCTCACTGTCCACACTCCTGTCTCACTGCCCACACACCCGTCCCACTGCCCACACACATGTCCCATTGCCCCACACACCCGTCCCACTGCCCCACACACCCGTCCCACTGCCCCACACCCGTTTCACTGCCCACACACCCATCTCACTGCCCCACACCTGTTCCACTGCCCCACACCTGAACAGTGCCCACACACCCGTCTCACTGCCCCCACACCCGTCCCACTGCCCATGCGATAAGCAGGTGTGTGCACACAGCTCTACAGGGCACTCCTGGCTGTTGTCATGGGGCACGCTCCTGTAACTAGGCACACCTGTCTCACTGCCCCACACATGTCTCACTACCCCACACCTGTCTCACTGTCCCACACCCAACTCACTGCCCACACACCCGTACCACTGCCCCACACCTTAACAGTGCCCCACACCTTAACAGCGCCCCACACCTGTCCCACTGCCCACGCGATAAGCAGGTGTGTGCACACGGCCCTACAGGGTGCTGCTGGCTGCAGTCATGGGACCCGCACCAGTAACTAGGCACACCTGTCCCACTGCCCCACACCTGTCCCACTCCCCACTCCCGTTCCACTGCCCACGCGATAAGCAGGTATGTGCACACAGCCCTACAGGGATAGGGACCCGCCTCAACACCTGCTTTTTAGGTCTCGCCTGGCGAAAGCAGTGCATGCGCTGCACTCGCCATTGCGAGTACCTTTTGGAATCAATTCTGCCAAGGGCTTTCATGCACGCGTTTGCATGGACAAAGATGGCTGCTCTCACCATTTGTTCACATCAAACAGCATGCGCGTGTCCATGGGACTGTGGACAGTCTGACGCCATCTTGCGAAGCTTTCATTGTCATAGCAACGAAAATGCCGCTTTGCATATGCAGCTTGCCGTTTCTTTTTTGAGTCCTTTTCCTGAAAAAGTCACAGGTTGCACTTGCAAGCCATCCACGTGCAGATAAATCCAACTTTGAGGCCAGGCAGCACTAAAATAATCTTGCAAATGCCATGAATAATGTATGTCTTCGCAGAAGCCCCCTCCACTCGCATCTCAAAGGGGTTAATGCGGCGCTTACAAAGGAAAACCCTGCTATTTGTTGCGGTTCAACCCTTGTACACAGTTACACTTCTGCCCCGTCGGCTGAAAGCAACATGGCGTGTGTGCAGGGGGTTGCGCCTACAGGAGGGGGGCAACTTTAGATGAAAAATCAAAAGCAACTGCAGGAGATGGAAATTGGGTCGGGGCTCCGAACAGCCCCCGCCACTTAAATTCAGTCTCATATAGGAAAAGCTCACATCCGTGACAACCTTCAGCTCGCCTTCCCGCCCACGGTGTAAATAATACACACTACCCATTGGAAACATTTACAGCGAGTAACTGTGAGAAGGGCTTGCAGGGACAATCACGACTGCTGTCACGCGAGGCAGTATGCGGTGTATATTTTTATCTCAGGGCTATTTTAAAGTGCATTAGGGACTGGAAGTCAAATGGATAGAAAGTGATAGAAACAGGCCTCATTTTCACGGTCATGCCATCCTGCTCGAGTCGGTAATTAGCTTTTTCTTTCAGAGACATAAATGGCATAGTTAGACACATTATTTTGTATATTGCACATAACAATACAAGATGCACAAAAACAGCTGGTACAAAACAATTCATATTGATAGAAGAGACCGTAGCTGCAGCCTCAGATTACTATAAATGTGCGCGCACCCTCTCAAGTGCCTGCAGGCAGCGCCGCACAATGAGGCGCAACTTCTGCTAACTTTAAGGCAGGGGCAATATATGAAATGATGTCTGCGGGGAAACGGTGGCCGGTGGCGGCCTAAGGGCAACCTGATACATTCTGTGCCCCCATGTCTCTTGCCTAGCGCACCCCCACAACCCCCCATGCTATAAGTGCAGCTGCCACCCCACCCGCCCAAAGTGCCTAGAAGCTTCTGTGGTTTAAACAGGGTCTTGTGGTTGCAACAGTTCAAAGCCAATAGTAAGCTTTTTGCATTAGTAATAATCACATTTTCTTTTGATTTATATTGTAAGTAAAAAGAGTTTCCATACCTCTAAGTACACATCTCTGTCAGGAAGCATACATACTCTACTATTAAAATTATATGTGATGGTTAATAATTTTAACATTGAAATGTTTTATCCCAAGCATACGACTGCAGCGTATATGCAGCAGCACACATGCACATATATAGAGATTAACATTTGAGGATAAAAGAAACTCAGAAATCCAAATAGAAATGCAGTTGGTGAAGATTTAGTTACAATGCCAACTCTAACACGCATTGAAAATGCAATAGGTCTCACCTTTCATTATGTTAAAGCCAATTGCTTTGCTATACAATACCATTAGCAAAGCAAATCGCTTTAACTTAATTAAAGGCGAGACCTATTGCATTTACAATGCTTGTTCTATTAGTCTGTGTGGTCAAGTATGCAAGCAATTGTCAGGTCTGCATGTGAGGACATGATAGTGGTGGCCACTCCATCTCCCCTTCCTCCCACACCTTAGCTTGGAACACTCCTAGTATGGATGGGTAATACTGTTCGTTGCAGTCTTTGAGTTCACAGGACAGGTAGTTGGAGGGGGTCTGTCCTAAGGGTATGGGTTGGGGTTTTACATTAGACACCAAGGTTGTGCTACACTTGCACCTCATGAATCAATTGCTTTTGGCAACACATGGAGGGAGAGGTGGGTTTTGGCCAGTAGTGGAGTGAATTGGCACATGGCCCCTTTAACAAGACATTGTGTTCATACCCTCTCTAACATATGGCGCATTATAGAATAGTCTCCTGGAATATCAGTTTCCTCAATGTGCCCATTAAATTATATAAGATACACTCATGCGCTGGTAAGAAAAAATTGTTTTTCTACAGGAAGCACACCTCACACAAGGGAATCAAATTGCAGTACTGCTGGAGGGGTCAGATGTCCAATACTACTTACTCTGCATATGTCTGTGGTGCTTTTACTTCGGTACTGGCTGTTGTTTGCAGGGGCGGCTGGTGACATTTCAAAGTGGAGAGGCGTAAAAGTTGAGGATGACTTTTACTTAGCAAGCGAGTGAGCCCGACTAATATAAAGGCAGTTCGAAGTGGTCTTACCCCTGAGAAAACTTTAAAAAAAGTTATGTTAAGTGACACATTTTAAAACTAATTTTAATAAAGAATTGGAGAGAAAGGAAGACGGTATAGAAAGCAATAGTGAATGTGAAGTCTTCAAATATTTAGAAACATTAAAGATCACCCCTAGATCTTAGTGCATTGAATAAGTTCAGCAGCTATCTGAGCATGCAGATTTCAACGATGCAACAAGTACGTTTTTTTATTCTCTTACCTAAACACACTGCTGTCTCTGCACTCAATCTAGTTGGTGACATACTGTCCAAGTGATGGAAGACAAGGGTGGTGCTAGGTCTTAGACAGCATTTCTGCAGGGGCTGCTTTTAACTACTCTCACCTGAGATACTGCCAAAGTTCTGTGCATTACTAAGGTGACAACGCTTTAGCATCATTAGGGACCTGCTGCACCTGACACTCTGAGAACCCGGTCAAGAAATGTATGGTCATTGATACCATCACACTTTATCCTTCCATAACAGCTGATCAAATGTTGTGCTATCTTCTACTGCGCTTGTAAACCAAACAAGAAAAACATTTTTTTTGTTCTTTTAGCCTCTTTCACATGCATGCACCGCAGTGGCTCAGTTTATACCAGTGTTTTTAACTATAACAGGGCCACTATACATTTCTTGACTGCGTTCTGTTGTAAATCACATAGCGGCACATAGCTCCACATCAGTTACCAGGAAAAACTAGAAGACCCTTTTCTGCTGTAAAGCGCACAGACTCCCATAGTGCTCCACCTAAGTTACTGACAACTAGGAAAAACGTGAAGACCGCGTTCTACTATGAAGCGCAAAGATGCACGCAGAGCCACACCAAAGTTACTAACAACGAGGTAAAAATGAAACTAAAAATAGCCCAAGAGCTAACCCTTAGCTCCAGGATTCGGCTAGGTGTAGGGAAAATATTACTGGAATTGTGTTTGTCCTCCAATCCCTGATGCAGTCACGGCTCGAGGGGGTGGGGGGGGGGGGGAGTGTCACGCAGGGGTGGGGGCCAGGGGGGTGGGGGGAGTGTTAAAATAAATAAAAAAATCCTTATCCTACCTGAGGTCCTGAGCAGGTCCGCGCCGCCTCAGGTCCGTTCCGTTGGCGCCTACATCCCCTCTCAGGCTCTCAGCCAATCCTGGCGCTGCCAGCAGCGCCAGGATTGGCTTAGGGCACGGTTACTGCTCGCCCGCCTGCCGATTAGGAGACCGAGGTTTGAGCCTTTGCTCAACCCTCGCTCTCCTAATGGGCATGCGCCAGCCAGAGCAGACACTAGTGCGCATGACAGGGCACCGCCCACGGTGTAAATAATACACACTACCCATTGGAAACATTTACAGCGAGTAACTGTGAGAAGGGCTTGCAGGGACAATCACGACTGCTGTCACGCGAGGCAGTATGCGGTGTATATTTTTATCTCAGGGCTATTTTAAAGTGCATTAGGGACTGGAAGTCAAATGGATAGAAAGTGATAGAAACAGGCCTCATTTTCACGGTCATGCCATCCTGCTCGAGTCGGTAATTAGCTTTTTCTTTCAGAGACATAAATGGCATAGTTAGACACATTATTTTGTATATTGCACATAACAATACAAGATGCACAAAAACAGCTGGTACAAAACAATTCATATTGATAGAAGAGACCGTAGCTGCAGCCTCAGATTACTATAAATGTGCGCGCACCCTCTCAAGTGCCTGCAGGCAGCGCCGCACAACGAGGCGCAACTTCTGCTAACTTTAAGGCAGGGGCAATATATGAAATGATGTCTGCGGGGAAACGGTGGCCGGTGGCGGCCTAAGGGCAACCTGATACATTCTGTGCCCCCATGTCTCTTGCCTAGCGCACCCCCACAACCCCCCATGCTATAAGTGCAGCTGCCACCCCACCCGCCCAAAGTGCCTAGAAGCTTCTGTGGTTTAAACAGGGTCTTGTGGTTGCAACAGTTCAAAGCCAATAGTAAGCTTTTTGCATTAGTAATAATCACATTTTCTTTTGATTTATATTGTAAGTAAAAAGAGTTTCCATACCTCTAAGTACACATCTCTGTCAGGAAGCATACATACTCTACTATTAAAATTATATGTGATGGTTAATAATTTTAACATTGAAATGTTTTATCCCAAGCATACGACTGCAGCGTATATGCAGCAGCACACATGCACATATATAGAGATTAACATTTGAGGATAAAAGAAACTCAGAAATCCAAATAGAAATGCAGTTGGTGAAGATTTAGTTACAATGCCAACTCTAACACGCATTGAAAATGCAATAGGTCTCACCTTTCATTATGTTAAAGCCAATTGCTTTGCTATACAATACCATTAGCAAAGCAAATCGCTTTAACTTAATTAAAGGCGAGACCTATTGCATTTACAATGCTTGTTCTATTAGTCTGTGTGGTCAAGTATGCAAGCAATTGTCAGGTCTGCATGTGAGGACATGATAGTGGTGGCCACTCCATCTCCCCTTCCTCCCACACCTTAGCTTGGAACACTCCTAGTATGGATGGGTAATACTGTTCGTTGCAGTCTTTGAGTTCACAGGACAGGTAGTTGGAGGGGGTCTGTCCTAAGGGTATGGGTTGGGGTTTTACATTAGACACCAAGGTTGTGCTACACTTGCACCTCATGAATCAATTGCTTTTGGCAACACATGGAGGGAGAGGTGGGTTTTGGCCAGTAGTGGAGTGAATTGGCACATGGCCCCTTTAACAAGACATTGTGTTCATACCCTCTCTAACATATGGCGCATTATAGAATAGTCTCCTGGAATATCAGTTTCCTCAATGTGCCCATTAAATTATATAAGATACACTCATGCGCTGGTAAGAAAAAATTGTTTTTCTACAGGAAGCACACCTCACACAAGGGAATCAAATTGCAGTACTGCTGGAGGGGTCAGATGTCCAATACTACTTACTCTGCATATGTCTGTGGTGCTTTTACTTCGGTACTGGCTGTTGTTTGCAGGGGCGGCTGGTGACATTTCAAAGTGGAGAGGCGTAAAAGTTGAGGATGACTTTTACTTAGCAAGCGAGTGAGCCCGACTAATATAAGGGCAGTTCGAAGTGGTCTTACCCCTGAGAAAACTTTAAAAAAAGTTATGTTAAGTGACACATTTTAAAACTAATTTTAATAAAGAATTGGAGAGAAAGGAAGACGGTATAGAAAGCAATAGTGAATGTGAAGTCTTCAAATATTTAGAAACATTAAAGATCACCCCTAGATCTTAGTGCATTGAATAAGTTCAGCAGCTATCTGAGCATGCAGATTTCAACGATGCAACAAGTACGTTTTTTTATTCTCTTACCTAAACACACTGCTGTCTCTGCACTCAATCTAGTTGGTGACATACTGTCCAAGTGATGGAAGACAAGGGTGGTGCTAGGTCTTAGACAGCATTTCTGCAGGGGCTGCTTTTAACTACTCTCACCTGAGATACTGCCAAAGTTCTGTGCATTACTAAGGTGACAACGCTTTAGCATCATTAGGGACCTGCTGCACCTGACACTCTGAGAACCCGGTCAAGAAATGTATGGTCATTGATACCATCACACTTTATCCTTCCATAACAGCTGATCAAATGTTGTGCTATCTTCTACTGCGCTTGTAAACCAAACAAGAAAAACATTTTTTTTGTTCTTTTAGCCTCTTTCACATGCATGCACCGCAGTGGCTCAGTTTATACCAGTGTTTTTAACTATAACAGGGCCACTATACATTTCTTGACTGCGTTCTGTTGTAAATCACATAGCGGCACATAGCTCCACATCAGTTACCAGGAAAAACTAGAAGACCCTTTTCTGCTGTAAAGCGCACAGACTCCCATAGTGCTCCACCTAAGTTACTGACAACTAGGAAAAACGTGAAGACCGCGTTCTACTATGAAGCGCAAAGATGCACGCAGAGCCACACCAAAGTTACTAACAACGAGGTAAAAATGAAACTAAAAATAGCCCAAGAGCTAACCCTTAGCTCCAGGATTCGGCTAGGTGTAGGGAAAATATTACTGGAATTGTGTTTGTCCTCCAATCCCTGATGCAGTCACGGCTCGAGGGGGTGGGGGGGGGGAGTGTCACGCAGGGGTGGGGGCCAGGGGGGTGGGGGGAGTGTTAAAATAAATAAAAAAATCCTTATCCTACCTGAGGTCCTGAGCAGGTCCGCGCCGCCTCAGGTCCGTTCCGTTGGCGCCTACATCCCCTCTCAGGCTCTCAGCCAATCCTGGCGCTGCCAGCAGCGCCAGGATTGGCTTAGGGCACGGTTACTGCTCGCCCGCCTGCCGATTAGGAGACCGAGGTTTGAGCCTTTGCTCAACCCTCGCTCTCCTAATGGGCATGCGCCAGCCAGAGCAGACACTAGTGCGCATGACAGGGCACGGCGCGAAAATTTGCTCACCTTCCCCACTCATGCGCACTTGTGCTGCTGCCTGTTGCCCCTGGTCCGTCTGACAATCATGTCAGTCAACATGACGCCGGACCGCCCACCCCCTTCAGACTCTGAAGGGGATGGGCGGTCCGACGTCCTGCTGACTGAAACGATTGTCAGTTCTCCCTCGACGTCTTTGAACTTAAGTAAATTGATTCAGTTTACTTAAGTTCAAAGACGCCGAGGGAGCTGCGGGGGGGGGCTATGCCCCAACGCCCTAATGGACGCACCGCGGCTGCTTGTTTGTGTTGGAGGTAACACACATAGCTTCTCAAAGCAGGAACATCTTGATTTGTGGTAAGCTATATGGTATGCGACTACTGTAGGGTAACGTCTATGCCCTGAACAAGGATCAAGGCAAATATTTAGCCTCCTTAACTAGAAAGCTGTCAAACTGAACTGGCACCCCGTGGATCCTGGGAGGGGACTTCAGTGGTGTCTTGGATATGATCTGTCCTACCTCTTCCACAGGCAGTGCCTTTAGTGCATGCTAGGGACTTGAATTGTTGGCTGAAAGGCTGGTCATTGTTAGATTTTGACAAAAGAGACATCTGTGTAAGCAAGAATACTCCCTTTACTCACCAACATACAACATTTCTACTAGATTGGACTGGATCATTTGTACAGCAGGGATATTAGCCCTGTTTCAATCAATAACCAAAACATAAACCAAATGTCATATCTGACCACAACCCAATAGAGGTAACACTCTAAAGGGAAAGCCTCTTCTCTCCCACCTCCACATGGCACATGTAATTCTCAGTATTAGATGACCCCTCCCCCCCTTAAGCATAGTGTGGAGCACATATTAAACAGTTTTTCAATAATAATGAGGGTGCGACCTCGTCACTGTTGGTTAAATAAGAAGCCTTCAAAAGTTCTATCACAGGGCTGTGTATTCAGACTATAGTTGGGGCTTGTACAACATTGCTAGAGACTCCACTTATGCTAGAACTGACCCTAGGCAATAGCAAGATAAACTCCATTGCCTTTGGGCAATGCAAAGAATCGCTGTCTGAGCTCCAAAAGCAACATACAACCTGTATGATGAAATTAGGGTGCTTTGGAAACGGGGCTTAGCTTGCAAAGACTCAAATTGAAGGCAGCAAAGCAAGTAGGCTGCTGGCTCGCATGATTAAACCCCCATACATACCAGTCACGGCTGGTCCCCCGAATCAGTAAGGGGGCAGGAGGGCGGTTTGGTTTGTAGATGTCAGAATTGTTTTTTTGTTTTTTATTTCACTTCCCTGGCTAGCTGACTGCCGCCTCTCTTTTCAGTCATCTGCCTGGCTTCTGCTGGAACAGGAAGTAGGATAGGCTCACGTAAGCCAATCACAAGGCTGCAATGCAGTGTTGTGATTCGTAAGCACCCAGGCTCCCCATAGCCAGTCACAACGCTGTGGTTTGAGCACCGTGGTTTGGTGCTCAGATGGGGAATGGAAGCCTAGGCATGTTCTCCACCCAGGCTGTAATGCAGCCTGGGTGCAGAACCTGCTAAGTGCGCATAAATGTTTGGCCGGCTCCGAGTGTCGGCCAAACATTATTGTGCACTTATGAGGGTGTCACCACTCCTCCCCCCTGCACAGCCAAGCCACACCCCACAAAACTGCCCCAGCACAGAAAAATAAAATGATAATAACATGTTATTATCATTTTAGTTTTTAGTTTTTGCCGGGCTGGAAGGCAGTGGCGCGACGCTCCTCTGCCTTAGTGGAGGAGCCGCCCCTGATACATACACATTATGCTAAACTCTATTAGAAATAACTACGGGCACATAGCATATACACAGATGGAAATTAACACAGCTTCCTTGCAATACTATCATGATTCATTTCAAAAGGTCAGTACTCCATCGCTTGACATTCTAGCAGATCTTTCACCACCTATCTCCTCTGCCACTCCAGACACTTGACCAGCGGGCTGGAATAGACTCGCTCATCACTGAACAGGAAGTTGGGGGTGTGCTCTGGGAACTGGCAACTTTTGAAGTTCCCAGGTCTGACGGGATTCCCACTGAGGTTTATTCTTCGTTCTTCAATTGGATAAGGTAACCCCCTAATAATTTGATTTAAGGTCAGGGAACAGGGGGAACAAAGGACAACAACTATAATATACAGTATCCCTCAAGACCTAAATTGCTTTAACTTTTTGTGGGTTTACATGGAAAAAGATCACCAAATTTGTATATACATTTTATCTGTTTTATTTATTTTTTGATTTGTTTTACCTTTTTTTTAAAACTATCATTTGTACATTATTCTTTCGTATACATGAAATTCATTTCTTTTTACAAAAAAACACGCTATACAAAATTAATTCTTGTTATTCTATGCATGCACAGACCTATTTTCACAGTGCAAACATGTATAGCCAATTTTTACAAATGCTTTGGCATAACAAGACCAAAAGTATTACAAGAGTAGAGAAAAAGATTTTTATCACAAACATACCAATTTCAACATTAATGCAAAAAATATCCTCACACCGGTCATACCTCTAACCATACTACATCCATGTCACTTTCATACATGTCATTCATACTACACCCCAGAAGAGCACCAACGTGCTCAGAACTGGTCAAACATGGGTAAACTGCTCAACCCTCTTGATGTTAGGATAGACACTGGGGTGTGTCACTCAAGCTGGTCGACGCACGTTTCGGTGGCTCAGTATTCTTTAGTTGCCACCTTCTTCAGGACCTGTTGCTATGTGTATTTTATCACGGGCAAGGATGGGGGGGCTTGTTATCTGTTCTGTATTGATGTTTAGATAGCAATGCTCGTGTTCTAGTAGTCGTAAATCGTCTGGATACTTATTTGTGGTCCTAAGTTGGTTGGTACTTGGTCAAACTGAATCTCGATCTTTAGATTCTAGCACATAAAGTCATCATGTGATGGATATTCCGAATTTTTATCACAGGGGAGCACAATGGAGGTCACCCTTCATGTGATCATAGTATACCTAGTTGGTCAACACGTATCCTGTTGGCTCTTCCTTCTAACTTCTTCTTATTTTTTTTTCTTCCTCTCAAGTCATAACTTTAATAGATTTCTGCATAAAAGTTTATGTTGCTCTTCTTGTTGGATACCCTGTCGATAGTAGCGTATATCCACCAGTCAGGATACCTGGCGTGAACCGACTCCGATCAAACAATGACTTTATGTGCTAGAATCTAAAGATCGAGATTCAGTTTGACCAAGTACCAACCAACTTAGGACCACAAATAAGTAACCAGACGATTTACGACTACTAGAAAACGAGCATTGCTATCTAAACATCAATACAGAACAGATAACAAGCCCCCCCATCCTTGCCCGTGATAAAATACACATAGCAACAGGTCCTGAAGAAGGTGGCAACTAAAGAATACTGAGCCACCGAAACGTGCGTCGACCAGCTTGAGTGACACACCCCAGTGTCTATCCTAACATCAAGAGGGTTGAGCAGTTTACCCTTGTTTGACCAGTTCTGAGCACGTTGGTGCTCTTCTGGGGTGTAGTATGAATGACATGTATGAAAGTGACATGGATGTAGTATGGTTAGAGGTATGACCGGTGTGGGGATATTTTTTGCATTAATGTTGAAATTGGTATGTTTGTGATAAAAATCTTTTTCTCTACTCTTGTAATACTTTTGGTCTTGTTATGCCAAAGCATTTGTAAAAATTGGCTATACATGTTTGCACTGTGAAAATAGGTCTGTGCATGCATAGAATAACAAGAATTAATTTTGTATAGCGTGTTTTTTTGTAAAAAGAAATGAATTTCATGTATACGAAAGAATAATGTACAAATGATAGTTTTAAAAAAAGGTAAAACAAATCAAAAAATAAATAAAACAGATAAAATGTATATACAAAGTTGGTGATCTTTTTCCATGTAAACCCACAAAAAGTTAAAGCAATTTAGGTCTTGAGGGATACTGTATATTATAGTTATTCTTCGTTCTTCCCCAACTGGTGCCTAAATTGGTGGCATCCTCTGCCTGTATGTATAACGAAGGTCCCTTGACTTGACTGGTGAAGCCTTTATTGTTTAAATCCTGAGCCCTGACCGAGATAAGTAGAGTATGTCTTCATATTGTCGCCTTTCTATTCTATAAAGTCCTTAGCAAACTGCTGCCAACCAGAATACTCCCAGAAGTACCAAACCTGATCCACATTGATCAATATGGGTTTGTTCCTGGAAGCAGCACTTTCCTCAAAATCAGAAGATTGTTCTCTATCCTCAACTATGCACCCCCTCGTTATCCCGCCTCGGCCTTCCTTACCTTCAATCTAGAAAAGGCATTTTACTCCCCTGATTGGACGTATATGCATTCAGTCTTGAGTATGTCATTGGTAGCAGCATTCCTCCCTGGGTTTAAATTCTGTAGTCCAACTCTACAGCTAGGGCTAAGATGGGCCATTGTGCCTCGGCCTCCATTACTGTGCACAGAGGCATGTGGCATGGGTGCCCCAGCTCCCTTCTGCTCTGTGGTTCGTTATTGAACTGCTTGCAGATTTGCTTCGTAGTACTGGGGTGGCCCTGGGTGGCCCAAGGTCTGGGTCAATGCACACTGTATCGCTTTATGCAGACAACCTATTGGTCTACATCAATGATATATCGGCCAAACTGACCAGGATCAAAGAGATCCTGCAACAGTTCCATCTGGTCTCTGGCCTCATAATCAATTGGGGTAAGTCCTGTAACTTCCCTTCAGGCATGGATGCCATCCCTAGACTGATTTGTTTATGGTTGAGTGGCTTGTGTTGGGCACCGCACTTCAAGTCCGTTGGGTTGAAGATATACCACTCTGACACAGAGAACATTGAAGGTAATCTTGGGGCAGCGGTTCATTGAGAGCACAGATTAAATTCTGGACTACATCGCCCCTCTCAATGGCAAATGAAGAAAGAAGAATTGATGTATGGAATGCTGAACATTGTCAAACATTCACCACCAGTACAGAGATCTGGGCCTAAATCCATCAATATGTTTGCTCACCATGCCATTCCAATTTGAACCCAGTCATATGTAGATCAGCCTTGTCCCTGCTCCCTATGGGAACAGTCCAGCCCAAAATGCCAGGCCAGGTGCTCCCTGAAGTGGAAACATGCATCCTGGGACTGGTTTCAGTGTATTAACCCTCCAGCCAGGCTAGCTTGACTCCAGTGGCATGCTGCTGCAGTTCGAACTGCTGTGGCATGGGCTGGGCAGTGTCTAAAGTCTTATCTCAGCCACAACTGAGTTTTACACAGGTCTTTAAAAGATCATTTACATGCCTTTTGTGAATTGGTTAACAAGGCTTTGTTTGTTTGTTTCACTTGTTCCAGTACCCCTCGGTCCCCGCTCTGCCTAAGCCTTATATTTGCATTTTATTTTTACTGCCACAGTGGGAGAATGGATTAATTTAGTGAAAAGGCATTTCATGAGTTGGGATGCCACCTTTCCAAAAGAAAAATACCACCATTTGTTGTTTAAAGAGCCGGCACAGGCCTCACTTTGACACTAAGGGGCCAATTATGATGTCAGTCAGAAAGGCTCCTAACGGGATTCGGATTTTCCAAATCCGATTCGGAACCTATGTTTCCGACCGAATCAAATACATTTCCGACTGACTGAGTAAGATGCAAGGACACCGTTCGGGCTATCAGAATAGGTTCGGATCGGTATTTGGACAGCCCGAGTCGTTCGGAGATGAATCGTACAGCTCTATGGACACAGTTTCCGACCGAGCGATTACGATGGTCGATTTTGACAGCCGTTTTGAATTGGTCTGCCCAACATGAAATGGCTGTTGGAATCTGACTATGGGGGCCCTTCGCAAGCCCCCCAATTACCCATAGGCCTCCGGTTGGGGCCCTTAGGGGTACCCAAGGGACCCCTCTTTCCAACCATGAACAGTGGGGCATGCACCATGAGGTACCCGCCACAGGGAGCAAAGTTTTCCACAACCACCCCTTTTTTCAATGGGAGCTAGGCTTCCATTGAAGTCAATGCGAGTCCGACCGAACGATGTTCTGCAGCATCGTAATCGGTCAGTCGCACTTCCCGAAACCGAGTTGGTCAGAAACAATTCCGAGACCGAGTAGGTTGGAAGAGTTTCCAACCGACAACGTAATCGGCCCCTAAAAAGGGTTGTGATTAAAATGGTATGTATTCATTTGTAAAAACAACAGTTGATGGACAGAATGCAGAACAATGTCATACATTCACCCCAGTACAGAGATCTGGGCCTAAATCCATCGTTTTTTTGCTCACCATGCCGTTCCAGATTGAACCCAGCCATATGCAAATCAGTCTTGACCCTGTGCCTCATGGGAACTGTCCAGCCCGAACTGCCAAGCCAGGTCCTCCCTGGACTGGAAACAAGCATCCTAGGACCGGTTTTGGGGTTTCACCCCTCTTCAGCCCGGATAGCTTGATTCCAGTGGCATGGAGAGCACAGGACCCACGTCTGGGCATACCCTTCCCACTCGGGGTGACAAATGGAAAAACAACAGTTGATGGACAGAATGCAGAACAATGTCATACATTCACCCCAGTACAGAGATCTGGGCCTAAATCCATTGTTTTTTTGCTCACCATGCCGTTCCAGTGAAACCCCGAAACCGGTCCTAGGATGCTTGTTTCCGGTCCAGGGAAGACCTGGCTTGGCAGTTCGGGCTAGACTGTTCCTATGAGGCACAGGGTCAAGACTGATTTGCATATGGCCAGGTCTAAACTGGGGTGGCATGGTGAGCAAAAGAATGATGGATTTAACCCAGATCTCTTGACTGGGGGTGAATGCTTTGATTTGTTCTGCATTCCGTCCATCAATAGTTCTTTTTGCATTTGTCACCCCGAGTGGGACAGGTATGCTCAGACGTGAGTCCCGTGCTCACCATGCCACTGGAATCAAGCTATCCTGGCTGAAGAGGGGTGAAACCCCGAAACCGTTCCTAGGAGGCTTGTTTCCGGTCCAGGGAGGACCTGTCTTGGTAGTTCGGGCTGGACTGTTCACATGAGGCACAGGGTCAAGACTGATTTGCTTACGGCCAGGTCTAAACTGGGGTGGCATGGTGAGCAAAAGAATGATGGATTTAACCCAGATCTCTTGACTGGGGGCGAATGTTTTGATTTGTTCTGCATTCCGTCCATCAATAGTTCTTTTCGCATGTATTCATTTGTAACATGATTTTTCTGCCTTTATTTCCTTTAATTATTAGTCATGGATTATTAATGCAGCCCTAAAACACATGGAAAAGTGCTTTCTATTTATATTTGCCATTTGAAGTATGCACAGAATGCACAGATAAGTGCTAAAAAACAGCTTTGGTTTATTTTGTTTAGTTTTGTACTGGTTGGGATATCAAACTACCGGTGGTGCTAGTAGAAATCTGATCGGCTGGCAACTCTGAACAGACGGCAGAAAATTTGTGGCAGGATCAGCGCATAATTTATTTCCTCCACCCTCCTTCCCTGATTGATGCATAATAGCAATAGATTATAAATGAAACCCTACAACAGCTTACTACTCATTCTCACTGCTCACCCTTCACTTTCACGCTCACCCTGCACTCACAGCGATCACACTGCACTCATGCTACTCACCATGCGCCTACGCCATTCACCCTTCTCCTACCCTGTACTCACACAAGCACACCGCTCCCCCTGCACGTACATGACACTCCACTCACTTGTCACTTTCACTGCTCACCCTACACTCACAGCGATCACACTGCATTCACACTGTTGCTCTGGACTCACACAGTTTAATATCCTTTTACCCTGTGCTCACACAAGCAAACTGCTCACCCTTCACTCTCAGTGAACTGATGCCATTCTCTCTGTACCTACCCTGCGGTCACATGAGCACACTGTCACACTGCACTAACAGTGATCACTCTGTACTCACACCACTCACCATGCACTCACACTTTTCACCCAGCACTTACACAAGCACACTACTTTCCCTGCACTCAATTCAATTCAATTCAATTAAGCTTTATTCGGTTCAAATTAATGACCATAAAAGCACAAAAAATACACATTATAAAAGTACAAAAGGAGAGTTACAGTGAACATTGGCAACACTATAAAAATCACAATAAATTGGTTAAAACACAGAAAAACACAATTTGTTAAAAACACATACTTTTCCTGGAGTTGATGCATTTGTTTAAAAAAGTTGCAGTATAAAAACAGATGTCCGCAGATTGCAAATTAAATATTAATTTCATTGCATGCTCAGCTGTACGTATTCCATTTTTAACAAACAAGGGTTTAAGAAAAGCGATACGAAAATTTGTGTACAGTTTACAGAACAAAATAAAGTGCAGTGTGCTTTGTATGGAGATCCCATCACATCTACAGGGCCCAAACGGATGTTTACTCGCAATTGGATGGGCCACCAGATGGTGTGCCATTCCAAATCTGAGTCTTGTTAACACAAATTTATGCGAGGGCCTAGTAACCAAGGTTAAATAGACAGGAAATCCTTCCATAGATAGGTACCTATTGTAAAACATAACAGTGGACAAAGTACCATCTGCAACTGCCCTCTTTCTCCCAGCAAAATCCAGAAAAGCCCTTTTTAGGGATCGATAAAACTGCTTTAGGATCTTTTACAATATTCATGTTAAAAATATCTGAAAAGCATACAACGATGTATTTAATCCAGGGTATTGCTATAAATTTATCTAATCGCAGACAGTCCTGGATAATAGATCTAGTAAAGGACTTCTCATCCTTCAGCCATATAGACCGCCAGGTCATCAAAGGCCTAAGGGATAAAAAGTCAAGTAAATAATTAACAGATAATTCACGGTGACTCAGAGCATTAGAGGCCGAGGTAGGCAAGCATAGAAGTTTTTTAAGGAAAAGATTTTCTTCCAGCTGTAAATTATGGGCACAACAATAGCCCCAAACTCCTGCCCCATACAGTGCAATAGTTGCACATCTGGCCTGATAAATTTTAAGCATATCCCCGGTCCTGCGATCCCCGATTTTGGTGGCAAATCTGAAGATGCCGTGGGCATTTCTAGCCATTTTATTACGAATATTATTAAATTCATGAATCCACTTCTTGTCACAAGAAAAGGTAATACCTAGGTAGCAGAACTTGTCCACTTGTTGCACCTTTTCATTATCAATAAAATAACCTTTATTAGTATGTTTTAAATTCTTTAAACCACAAATCAAGGTGTGTGTTTCCCCTTTGTTAATGACAAGTTTCCTATCTTTAATAAAGGACGAAAAGCTATCCATCAGCCGCTGCAGTCCCACAGATGTTCTGGATAACAAAACAGCGTCATCGGCGTATAATAGCACCGGCACTGGAACACCATTGATCATGGGAGCATCTGCGTTTACTTCCTTTAAAATAGCATCAATTCCATTAATAAATAAAATAAATAAAAGAGGAGCTAAAACACAACCCTGCCTTATACCACGTTTGACGCCAAAGTTTGGGGAACATTCTCCCTTATTACCAAAGCGCACACAAGTTTTTAATTTCTCGTACATTCTGGCAAGAAAGAATATTATACCCTCTGGTGCTCCCATTTTCAACAAGGTTGGCCACAAGATCGAGTGGTCCACCATGTCGAAGGCGCTGCTCAGATCTGCGAAGCACAGGTACATAAGGCCTGGTTTTGCATCAGTATACTTCCCGATCAGCAGTTCTAAATTAACACACTGATCAAGCGTACCCCTGCCTTTCCTAAATCCGTACTGGCTATCTGCCAGAATACAATCCTGTTCCACCCATTCCTCCAATCTTAAAAGCATGACTCTACTCATAACCTTTATAGAGGAGTCCAATAGAGAGATAGGGCAGTAGTTCTTTGGATCGGACCTGCTTCCCTTTTTATAAATTGTGACAATAATAGACTCCCCCCAAGTTGGGGGGGGCTCAGTACAAACAGCAGCATTAAAGACAACGGCCAGCAATGGTCCCCATACTTAAGGTGCAGCTTTATAGACGTCAATCGGCACCCCATCCGGGCCTTGGGCTTTCCCACCCTTACTCGCCCGAATTCCACTTTCGACCTCCCTAACAGAGATATCAAGTGGCAAAATAGGCCAACTGGACGAACAAGCATCAATAATTTTACCAGAGTCAAAAATAATCGAAAAGTGGGTAATCCACCCTTCGCTGGAAACATTTGCAGTTAACTCGGGTACATTGGCCTCTTTAAGAAATGGTGAGTTAACCGTTGCCCAGAACAGTGTGCAATTAGATAGTTCTGCAGCTTGATTAAGTGAGTCCCAAGCTTGCTGCTGCAGTTCCCCCTTCCTATGTTTAAGAGCGTTTTTATAGTCTGTCCGCAAATTTATTATTACGTTTTTATCCCTAGGCTTCTTTGCTAAAGCCTGCTTGAGGCTGGTTAGAGCTGCCGAACAACAATGGTCAAACCAACCAGGTCCGATCCTTATGCGGCCCCTATTACGAGCGGTAAACTTTGCATCAATGGCAGTGTTGATTCCTTTAAAAAAAGATAAGACCCGCTTATGGTCAAATCTATTTTCTAAAATAAAGACAATGTCTACCAAATTCTCCTTAATTATAGAGATAGTCAATTCCGAGGCTTTTTCCCCTACCCACCTAAGCCTTACCCCATTAGCCCTGTGGGCTTCTTCTACATTATCGATTGTAGTTCCCACCTCTACAGCACTATCTTCCCACAAAGTGGTGGCCATAATCATACAATTATGGTCACTTATGGCTGATATTTCAGTTTCCGGGGGGGCAAAGCAATCTATAATACTGGAAGATACTATCACATGATCAATCACAGAAGCAGTACGCCAATTTTTGAAAGTTGGAACGGGCAAGCCATTTCCATCCTTACAACATTCCAATATTTCCAGGTCATGACAACCCATTAGTTTATGCAAGGTTTCCCCGTAGGTATCATGACCAAAGTGCAGTACGTCCCATCCAGCATTATTAGTAACCCCGCAAGCCTTTAACGGTGACAATTTACACAACGTGGTGTTAAAGTCCCCACACCAGATAATATCAAATACAACATTGGATTCCAAACTCAGAGCATCAATGGCACTGGCCAAATCTGTTACTACTTTACTCCTGGTGCCGTCGAAGATATTATTGTAATAGTTAATCAAAAGGATATTGCGGCCTTTGCCCTCAGAGATCCAGAGCATCTGAACAAGATCACCTACTGGTATATGCTTATTAACCACTATCCGGCGGTGTACCGATATAAGTATAAGTAGACCCCCTTTGGCTCTTCCAGGTCCCTCTCCCCGTGCGGGTAGGTTATAGGACACAAATCCCTCATAGTTAACATCACCTTTGCACCAGGTTTCTTGGAAGCATAAAATATCATACTTGCTAATAAAAGTTTTCCAGCCTGGATCTCTGCCCTTTGATTTTAAGCCGGCCACGTTCCAGCAAACCATTGTGGTACGGGTGCCTCTTCTACTAACATTCGTGATTACAGGTCCAGTGACAGAGGCCCCCCCTATAGGCTGCCCCATTTTACACAGTTCCTCATATCTCTCTACAACAGTCTCTACCTCGGTCAATGAGGACATAGGTCGTGTAGCCATGATTGTAGTTTTAATTACACAGTCATCCCTACCAATACTTTTATCCTTCTCTTGGTACTGCTCTTCCCCCAGCGTAAGTCAATCATTAGAGTCCAGGGAGCTAAAGGCATGAAATCTATTTTGAGTTGGAATAGCAGGGTAAGGTCTGTAGGTAGCCGGGTAGGTGATATTGCCTCTGTTCTCACAATGATTAGTGTTAAGATGACTGTAAAAGAAAGCCAACGATCGAGCACATACGTTAGCATCAGAGGTCGGGAGAGACGCAGCTCTTAGGAGAACAGTGGCAGCATGTTGTGGATGTTTGAAGTTTACAATCACACAATCCCCCCTTGAGCTTTTCCTAGAACTCCCTATCCATTTAACTCTCCTGGTAGTCAGGATGCGGTCAGAAAGACTTAACGGAAAACCGCATTGCTTGTTCAGCCAGGATATACTTTTATTTTTTAAGGAGACATGTGTTTCCTGGTGACCCCCAATTTCTAATGGCGGTACATTCATTAGTACTACCACATATGGTGCGCATTCAGGCGGGAGGTTAGTAACATGCCCTTTCCTTATTTCTTTCCAACACTCACTACTTTTGGTAATAGTGGCAGTCTGACTGTCACTGCAAATTGACTCTTGGGGGGCAGTGGAGTCATGTGTAAGGTTCTCCCCACTGCCTGTAGTCTTCATAGAGGGAACAACCTGGGTGTTGCATTTTCCGCTAATTATAGGGGTAGTTACACTTCCTGGTTCTTCAATAGCCTTTTTAAGGAGTCCGCCCAGTCTAGCGACTTCTACTGTTAGTTGTTCAATTTTTGACACAAGTGGGTACATAATACCTCTGATCTTTAGGTCAATAGTGTCCGCTAGGTTCTTCATTAAATCGGCGTCTAATTTGACATCATAAGACTTGGCAGCCTCATCTGTGTCAAAATCTTTTAATGGAGAGGCTGCCTGTTTCCTTACAGTGCGTGTTCCCCCCCCTTTTATTTTGGTTTTTCCTACATGCTCTAACTTGCCGCACTACTGGGGCTGGAGAGTGTTGTGCTACGTTATCAATAGAATCATCTAAATCCGCTAAAGTGGGGAGAATCTGCTCATGCTCGGTCAGTACCCCAGCTAAACCATCCAAATTATTATTAATATGAATACAACTATTCTTATCCAATGGAGAAGGGGCTGACTGAGACTGGGTAGGGGTTGCCCGCGGTGGAGATGTACTTATCCCTAGTGACTGCCGCCTTTCATTATTTATTTTCCTCATCACCTGCACCAAATAATTATCCAAGGTACGTGGTCCAGGAGGGGCCTTCTGCTTAGACATACTACAAGGGTAGTTAAAATACAATAATACCCGAATAAAGCTTACTAGATTTTACACACCATCAACTGGTGAAATAGCACATTTCACATACAAAACAATAAACAATAAACGACAGTCCGACGCAATATAATATGAAAGTCTCACTGTGCAAAGCAGCGTTGAGTCCAACAACTTGTTAGCAGCAAAGTCTCGGGCCCAGCCCAGCCTCCTCTGGCCACTGAGGCCACAGAGGGCCCGCCCTTTGCCCGGGCTTAACCCGGCGCTGCCCGCGTGCGGTCCCGCGACGCGGGGGTTGGGGCGATCTCTTAAGCGCCTCCTGGCGCGGAAACGGCGTCGGCGGTTTCCTGCCGCAGGGGTCGCTGGGAGGTGTAGTCCTGTCTCCGCTCCGCGGCCGCTATGGATGTTGAAGCAGCGGCAGGAGACAGGGCGAGTCAAGGGCCAGATCACAGCAAACCAGGGAAGAAAAGTCTCCGCCGCAGACCCAAAGGTAAAACACAGGAGCCCGCTCTGCCGAGATTAGGGCGATCTCTTAAGCGCCTCCTGGCGCGGAAATGGCGTCGGCGGCTTCCTGCCGCAGGGGTCGCTAGGAGGTGTAGTCCTGTCTCCGCTCCGCGGCCGCTATGGATGTTGAAGCGGCGGCGGGAGACAGGGCGAGTCAAGGGCCAGATCACAGCAAACCAGGGAAGAAAAGTCTCCGCCGCAGACCCAAAGGTAAAACACAGGAGCCCGCTCTGCCGAGATTAGGGCGATCTCTTAAGCGCCTCCTGGCGCGGAAACGGCGTCGGCGGCTTCCTGCCGCAGGGGTCGCTGGGAGGTGTAGTCCTGTCTCCGCTCCGCGGCCGCTATGGATGTTGAAGCGGCGGCGGGAGACAGGGCGAGTCAAGGGCCAGATCACAGCAAACCAGGGAAGAAAAGTCTCCGCCGCAGACCCAAAGGTAAAACACAGGAGCCCGCTCTGCCGAGATTAGGGCGATCTCTTAAGCGCCTCCTGGTGCGGAAACGGCGTCGGCGGCTTCCTGCCGCAGGGGTCGCTGGGAGGTGTAGTCCTGTCTCTGCTCCGCGGCCGCTATGGATGTTGAAGCGGTGGCGGGAGACAGGGCGAGTCAAGGGCCAGATCACAGCAAACCAGGGAAGAAAAGTCTCCGCCGCAGACCCAAAGGTAAAACACAGGAGCCCCTCATGTGACACCTCACTCACCTGTCACTCACAGCTCACTCTGCAATCTTACTCAAACAATAACATGACCTCACCATTCTTTAATTCCTTCCACTTTACACTTTTACACACACCCTAACTCATATGTCACATCACCCACCCTGCAGTCACTCCTCTCACCCTACTCTCACAGTGTTACATCCCTCACTGTGCACTCACATAGGCACTCCTGTCACTCACACAGCTCACCCTTTACTCACATGTGTACAGCACTCGTGTTGCACTCCCACCACGCAAACAAACAGAGCACTCACCCTGGAGTCACACCACTCACCCTCCACTTCCTCCTCTCATCCTGCACTCACATGGGCAAACCTCTCTGCCTGCATTCATACAGGCACTGGTCGTCCTGCCTGCTCACGGAGACAATACTATGCCGGAACTCATAGGGACAAACCACTCACTATGCACTTACTCCTCTCAGCATGCGCTCACCAGTCACTCTCACAGATCACCCTTCACTCTCACTGCTCATCCTGCACCATGCACAGGCACACCACTCACCCTCCATTTACACCTCTCACGCCATCCGGAACTCACTCCTCTCACTTTGCACACACTCCTCTCACTTCACTCACATGGGCCCTCCTCACATTATATTCATTCAGCTGACCCGACACATACATCAGCACATTTTTCACTCTACACTCACACCACTCATGCTGCACCCACTCACAATATTCAGCATCGCATAGCACTTACATGAGCTCATCTCTTACTCTGCATAAATAAAAATTACACAAATCTCATGAATATAAAAATATTCCTACAAAGGCACCCACAGAATACCTGCTGTTTTCGTAATACTAGATGCCTACATAATTCCATCTGCAACAGCGGGGTTGGTGCAAGAGGGGATTAAGAATGTGGAATGGCACAAGGAGGGATACTAGGGCTGAGGCTTTTCAATATGGTGCTGGATTGAGGATCGTGTGATACCTCAACTCATTCCTGGCTTTCCATTCACCACAATGCATCATTCCGAGACATGCAGTTTTTTTCTTTTACATTGTAAGTTGCGTCTCAAAACACCAGAAATGCAAAGTGTTACTGGATAAAATCCAAGGTTGCCAAAGAAGTCAAGCATTTCATAAGATCAGTTGGATGCTGTGATATTACATGTTAGAACATGGATTAGTTAATTCCCAATACTGTACCTGCTTGATCCACACGTAAACCCAAATATAGACCAAGTACAGCTATTTTAAGGAAGTGTACTTTTCATTCACATCATGCTATTATATTATTATTTTTGAATAGCGAATAGAGAATATGTTTTTATTAAGCTTCGCTAAAGAGCAAGGCAGGTATTACAGAAGCAGCAGGGCAAGCTTTTCTAACACAATAAAAGCAGATTGACTAATAGATGTGTGAGCGGCAGTGTGCCTGCGTGTGAATGTGACAGAGTACAAATGTATGAAAGAGTACAAGACATATAGGGAAAAAGTGTGTTTAAGAGAATATGCTGTGAGTGTATGTGTGTTATGCATGCAAGTGTGCTGCTGATCTGGCAAACTGGAAGTTATTCTTGCCTTATGGACAAGGGCACTAATAGCATATGGATGGGAGGTGTTACCTCTGGCAAACTGCAGGCCCTGACAGACACCATCATTGGCTGTGTGGACTCGAACTGTCTAACTGAGAAAGTCGCTAGCCCAGTCATACCCAGCGGCAGGGACACAGAACACGCCCCCTCACACCTGGCCGAAGGCCTGAACATGATGCACCCAATTCGTAGCATATGGGATGGATCCATAGTAAACTGATATTTGAGGTAACTCTTTTAATAGGTTTCCTGTACTCATTTGATGGGGGATGTGAATGGCAAAATGCTGACCCTTGTATTCCGCTAGCAGTTTTTAGAGGTACCCATGACCGGGTGAAGTATCCATGGTAAATTTATGGCACTGTCATATTTAATGTACTTCTTGGCATAAGGGGCTCACCCATGAAAAAAATTATGACCTTGGTATAGTGTAAGTAATTTCTGACTTAGGACACTTGCAAAAAAACTAGATCTGCTCCTAGGAAAGGCCATGCTTCTCTGGTGCACCATGAAAGTACTGGAATATTTAATGAATGCCCTATAAAGGTATGTGGCGTTTTGGCAAATTTGCTCCTAAAGGTTTAAAAAATTTGCAGGGGAGAATTCTACTCTCCCTTAAATCCATATGACCATATGTAAGAAATCTGTTAACGTGTTTTGCTTGCTGGAATTTGGTGGAAGTTTCACACCACACCACTTACATAGATCTTTTCCTCCTATAATGGCTATGAGGTTAGCTCTGACCCCATTTCTGGAAATGCTTGTCCTGCTCCATTGCTGGGAGCAGGACAGGCTTCAGGGTGGTGTGACCAGTGCAGCCACACCTAGCATTGACTTTGGTAGGGAGCGCTGTATTTAAAAATAATTTTTGGTGTAAAGGCACATAAACTTCCTTGCGCATGAGACAGTTTTCAGGCAACAATGAAAATGACAAGATAACTCTAGTGATTAATGTTCCTACTGGTGAGCGTTTGGAATTTTATCTAGTGGCAGTTTTGGCTCATCGTAAAGTAGCATGGAAGATTAATGTGCCTGCTGCAAAGAACGTGTGCCAATCAGATCACCGGACTGAGTGTGAGTGAACTATAAGTAGCACTATAAAAAATTTAATTAGGTCAGAGAGAGGCTATGGAGAGATGAGGTGCACTGTTGGAGAGCAGTAGTGTGGGAGGGAATTCATGGAGAAGGAAGCTATGTGGGAGGACAGCTCCAAAAAAGACTATTGTAATGGCCACCACCAGTGCTCGAGCCAGCCCTGGCTGTGAGTCTTAGCCCCCATCCCGAGGTTTGGGTCTAGTTGTACCCCTGTGCAAGCTCCAACACCTGATAGCAACCTGGTATGTGGGGTATTTTTGTTCAGCTTTTCTCTTAACTTTAAGTTCTGATTACTGTGGCAGGTGGTATTAATATGGAGGTTGTATTTATATTGCTCTTGTATTCTAAAATTAAAAGACATTGTAAAGTTTAGGTACCATGACTCTGTAAGCTGCTAATTTCATAAAGAGCATTGATTATGTTACTCAGGTTCATGATCCTACCAATACTCTGATGCCAATTGTTAGACCTGGCATCCTTGGCGTGGTTTCCCCTGACTTTTTGCCTATACCTCCTGTATTTTTGACACTGTGCTGGATTTTATTTCGCTGGTTTAGATGCTTTGGGCACTTTGCCGCTGCTGATCAGTGCCAAAGTGCAAGTGCTCCCTGATTAAATTATTACTGTGATTGGTTATCCATGATTGGCATATTTGTCTTACCTGTCAAGTCCCTAGTAAAGGGCACTAAGTGTGCCAGGGCTGGTAATTCAAATGCTACAAGTGGGACTGCAGCACTGATTGTGCCACCCACCTGAGTAGCCCTAAAATGGTGTCTCAGGCCTGCCACCGCAGTGCCTGTGCGCAGTCTGTGAACTGCCATGTTGTCCTGGCCAGGGTACACACTGACCAGGCCTGACCCTTTCATTTTCATACACATTGGACACCCCTATGGTAGGCCCAAAGTACCCCCCTGTGCAGGGTGCAGTGTAAGTGAAAGGTAGGATATGTACTAGTGTGGGTGACATGTCCGGATAGTGAAATACTGCCAAATTCGTTTTTCACTATTGAAAGGCTATCTTGCCCATAGGCTAACATGGGGAATGCTGTGTATCATATTTACCTGTATATCTTCCCATAGCGGCAAGATACACATATGGAGTCTGGTATCCCTGAACTCAGAATTTGATGACGCATCTTTTAGGAGAGATGGTTTTGAAATTCCGTGTTTGAAAATAGCACTTTTTAGACAGTGGCTATTTTCCTGTTCAACCTTTCTGTGTGTCTCTGCCTGTTTGTGTATTGCCTGTCTGGTTTGTGAGTGACAGGGGTTGGGGGTGGCTGCAGGAGGTTGGATGAGTCAGCACTAGGCTGAATAGACCTATCTACACTTAGAGTGATGGGAGGAGTTGCACCTGGGCATGAATAGGACTGTGCCTGCCTTCCACAATGCTGGCTCCACCTCCTGCGGTGTGTCTGATGGCCCTGGCATCCCCTCACAATGGAAGAAGACTTGCCCTGGCAGAAGGCACCCAGAACTGGTTGGGACTTGATCCTGGGCCCCTCACACAAGGAGAACAAAGACTTTTGGGGTATAAAAGTAAGACCTGAAACCCCTGTAATTTTGACTACTTCTGCAATCAAGAGGAATCTCTGCCCAAGAAGATCAGCTGAAGAGACTAAGGAAGACTGCCCTTGCTGTGTGTTCTGGGGCTGACCTGCAGTTTGCTGTATCCACTGAAGGAGAGAACAGGGGACTTTGCTGTGTGCTGTGCTCCCCTGCACCTACTTGAGGAAAAGACATTACTGTGTGCTGTGTCCTACAAGAGTCTCCAAGGGCCTGATAAGAGCTGGCCTCCTATTGGGAATGCAGGGATACCAAGGATCCCAAAGAAACATTCTGCAAGCAGCTGTGTGCGTGTTTCTGCGCACAGCCTGGACTTTGTGAAGATTGCCATTGCCTGCCCGTGTGATCCTGGGGCTCTTATCTGGCTAATCCAGCGCTTGAGAGTGCGTCTCTGTGCACTGCCTGAGGCCGTCATCAAAAGGAGGCCGGAATCACCGCCGCTGGCCCAAGACAACTATTGGGAGAAGTGCTTTTAATTCCATTACAGTGCTGTACCCAAAAAGATCACCGCCGCACCTCGAGTGACAGTCCGGGTTCGACGAGGAGAGAAGAGCCACTGACGTCACCGCTGTGCCACGGCCCCAGCCATCAGAGATTCCCGCGTCGTCATCGGCATGCCGCGCTGGGATTGGTTCCAGCTCAAGGGATTCTTACCGCGTCATCGGTCTGATGCGCTGGGATCGGCTCAGCCTCAAGGGCTTCCCCACGCTCAGACCAAGAAGCAGAGCTGCGCCGGAGACCGGGGAGCATCTCAGAAGAGGAACCTGCCTCGCCGGGAAGACGCATTGAGTTTCACGGACTGCCCAGCGCCCGCCTGACAGGTAACTCGCTCCGGTTCTCTTGCTGGAGCTTGCGCCTACCGCAGTAATCCCCCAGCGCCCAGCCAACGGGCCGTGGGTTGCTCTTGAGTCCCGTACTAGTACCTGCGCATTGGGAGACAACAGTCACGGGCAACGTCCTGTTCAATTGGAGAAAGAGGCAGCGGGGGCCATATTAAAGATCCGAGTCCTGTGGGTGGCACCGAGGGCAGCTTTCACATACTAACTGCGGGGACAGAACACCCGTGCTTCATTTAAAAACTGAACTGCCGAGTACCCGCTTTTGGGACTAAAACAAACTGGTAACAAAGAGACATTCCTGAAAACAAGTAATATATGTATGTGCATTTGTTTTTGCTAACAGATCTGAGCTAAACTATATATAAAGATATTGATATTTTTATAAACAACCTGTGTGGTGTACCTTTGTGGTGTTTCACTGTATTACTGTGCGTGTTAGTGCAAATACTTTACACATTGCCTTGGGGATAAGCCTGTCTGCTCCTGCCAAGCTACCAAGGGGGTGAGCAGGGGTTATCAACAGTGTGTACCCCCTCACCCTGACTAGAAGTAAGAGTCCCTACTTGGGCAAAGGTACTTACCTCTGCCAACTAGAGACCCCCAGATCTAACATTGGTGGTCAGCGGTGAGGATTTGAACTTGTGTTTGCACTTGACCCAAAGTGATTGGTGAACATCACTAGTTTAGCGCAGATCAGTATGCAACCACATACTGAACTTTTTGGGTTTTGGTTCTATTTTTGCGTAACGCCTATGTCTCAGAGGGGGAGTGCAACAAATAAGGAAGCAGAATTGCAATTTCATATTGAGGATCTATATTCTTACAAGAAGGATGAGCTCATACAATTTTGCAAAGATTTTGGTTGCACCATGAGAAGCAGCTCCAGGAAGGAGGAGCTGCAGGAAGTCTTGAAGGCTGGAGGCCAAAGAGGCAGAGGAGGCAGATGCTGACAATGGAGGGGAGAACCGTAGGAAGAATAGGTTTAGGTTACAGGATCTGCCAGTGGGCGAACCAACCTCAGGGTTTGGCAACAGCCATTCCAGTAGGGGACTCTCTCCAGAGGAGTTACAGGAGAACCAGAGAACATGAGCTGGAAGTGTTGAAGCTCAAGAATCAACTGAAAGAGTGGAGATTGCTTTTGGCTCATGAAGTGAGCATGAGGGAGCTGGACCTAAAGGCAAAACAATTGGAGTCAAGCTCAGATGGTGGCAGCGAACGGCCAGTGCCAGGGGGTAAATTGCCCAAAGGTATAGTGCAGAATTTCAAGAAAGGGAGAGGATATTTATGCATGGTTTGAATCATATGAGGTTGCTTTTAGAATGCATGAGGTGCCTGAAAAGAACTGGGGGGCGGGCCTGTGGATACATTTTGAGTCAGCAGGGACAGCGGTGTTAACACCATTAGAAAAGGAGGGTGTCCTGACTTATGCCAAAATGAAGGAGGCCTTATGCCTCAAGTATGGGCTTACCCCTGAACAGTACAGAGTGGCGTTCAGGAATTAAAAAAAGAATGATTCAGACAATTGGGTTGAATGTGCGAGAAGTTACACCCTTGCATTGGAAGGTTGGATGAAGGGCAGCAAAGTTACTGATTATGAGGGGTTGTGCCATCTAATTAGTTGGGAGCACTTGAGCAGTCTATGTGTTCCAGAGCTGCGCCAGCTTCTTTTAGACAGCAAGTTGACTGACCCCAGTGAGCTTGCCAAGGAGGCGGACCGTTGGACTAGCACCAGGGTCCACAAGGGGATTGTGGGTACCACAGCCAAAGGTGGGCAGGGTCCCCAGCAGAAGAGTGGGGGGACAAGTGTAATCAAAAGGAGTTCTCTAAAGGGCCCCAAAACAAGACCAAGGGAAAGGAGTCCCAACCACCCCAAGCTAAAACATTGCAGCCCCCTAAGGGCGGGCACCACGTTCAGGGTTCCCCCAGGTGTTACAACTGTAATGAGAAGGGTCACATTGCCTCTAGGTGCACCAAGAAGTCTCCAGTACCCACTGGTGCTCAGACACCCGGGTTAGTGAGTGCAGCCTTGGGGGAGGAATCAGTATCCAGTGAGGGGGAGGAGCAAGCAGTCATGACCTATGTCTGTTTAGGAGACCGAGAGATGCTCCAGGAATCCTACTTGCTGGAGAATACTAAGAAATACAGACAGTGGGTGACCATTAATGGGAGGAGGGTGGAGGCTCTGAGAGACACAGGAGACAGCGTGACATCTGTGAGGTGTCAGTGGGTGTCTGAGGAGCAGGTCATTCCCAACGCACTTCACCCTGTAGTTGCGGCAGACAACTCTGTGCGCCACTGCAAAGTACAAGTTCCCTTTGAGTGGGGGGGGGGGGGTCTCAGGTCCCTTTAAGGTTGTTGTTCGTCCATCCATGACTGTAGACTGTCTGCAAGGGAATGACCTGGAGAGTTTCCCCTTGGAGGGAGGTGGAACCCCAGGCTCATTTGGAGATGTTGGGTCTGCCTGAGTGGGTTTGTGTGACCACTCGGTCAATGGCAGCCGGTTGGGTTAGCCAAACGGACCTGGAGCCGGAAACAGTGGCCCAGGTACCTGCCAGGAAGAGGAAGGGCAGGGGGCATGGGAAACCAGCCCCCACAATTCCCACGGTCCAGGAGGAGGTGGAACCTGAGGGGGATGCCCTGGAACCTACAGGGGAACAAGTAGCCGAACTGGGAGACCTGCCTGAGCTGACCCATTGGCAGCAAGAAGGAGGTCCCTCCAGGGAGGAGTTCTGCAAGGCACAGAGAGAATGCCCTTCTCTCATTGGTATGCGGCAACAGGCCACAGACCAGGCAGCAGGTGGCGAGTCCAAGAATCATCTCATTTACTGGGAGGATGGGTTACTCTATAGTGAGCCTAAGGTCACTGAGCCCCGTGCAGCCAGTGTGCTGGTGGTACCCGAGCGCTTCAGGACCTTCCTACTGGGTTTGGCTCATTTCGTGCCTCTCTCAAGTCATCTGGGGCATGACAAGACCTACCAAAGGCTTGTCACCCACTTTTACTGGCCCCAGATGAAGTCGCACATCGGGACCCATTGCAAAACTTGCCAGACTTGCCAGGCAAGTGACAAGAGTGGAGGGAAGTGTAAGGCTCCCCTCCAACCCTTTCCCGTGGTGAGCACCCCTTTCGAGCAGGTGGGCATCGACATAGTGAGCCCCCTGGAACCCAAGACAGCCTTAGGCAACAAGTTTATCTTGGTCTTGGTGGACCATGCCACCAGGTACCCGGAAGCTGTCCCTCTCCAGACAATCACAGCCCCTGTGGTGGGCCGTGCATTGATGGGGATCTTTTCGCGTGTGGGGTTCTCCAGAGAGGTGGTCTCCGACCGGGGTACCAACTTGATCTCGAAGTACATGAAGTCTTTGTGGGAGGAGTGCGGGGTAACTTACTAGTTTACCACTCCTTACCATCCTCAAGGGAATGGGTTGGTTGAGAGGTTCAACCGAACCCTGAAAGGCATGATAATGGGCCTTGAAGAGCCCATGGTACGGAAGTGGGTCGTCTTCTTACCATGCCCATTGTTTGCCTAGAGGGAGGTGCCTCAGAAGTCCTTAGGGTTCAGTACCTTTGAACTCCTGTATGGCCACCCTGTTAGAGGACCTCTCAGTATGGTGAAAGAGGGTTGGGAGAAATCCCCCCAGGATGTGTTCAGCTATGTGCTGGCCTTCCGCAACCAGACTCAGCGCTTAAGGAAACTCGCTCAGGCGAACCTGGAAGCTAGCCAGGAAGAAATGAAAAGTTGGTATGACCAGAATGCCACTCTGGTCGAATTTCAACCTGGGCAGAAGGTGTGGGTGATGGCACCAGTGGAGCCTTGTCCGCTCCAAGACAAGTGGACTGGGCCATATGAGGTGGTGGAGCGCAAGAGCGATGTAACCTATCTGGTTGACTTGCAGTCCCGCAGGAACCCTTTGAGGGTCCTACATGTGAACCGCCTCAGGCCACACTTTGAGAGGTCTGATGTGACAATGCTCCTTGCTACAGATGATGGGATGGAGGAGGAAAGTGACCCTCTTTCTGACCTCCTGTTAGCCAAGGAGCAGGATGGGTCAGTGGATGGGGTAAACCTCTCTCCCACACTGACCCCAGAACAGCAGAGGGACTGTCGCCATGTGTTGGGTCAGTTCGCCTCCCTGTTCTCCCTGACGCCAGGAGTCACCAATTGGTGCGTCCATGATGTGGACACTGGGGACAGCCTACCTGTGAAGCAGAAGTTTTACAGGGTAGCTGACAAGGTCAGGGCCAGCATCAAGTAAGACGTTTCCAAGATGTTGGCGCTAGGGGGTAATTGAGCCCTCAAGCAGCCCATGGGCTAGCCCAGTGGTCTTAGTACCAAATGCTGCTGCACCCGGTGCCACTCCAGAACTCAGGTTTTGCGTGGACTACCGTGGGCTCAATGCAGTCACCAAAATTGACGCACACCCCATCCCCAGAGCTGATGAGCTTGTGGATCGGTTGGGCGCTGCCAAGTACCTCAGTACGTTTGACTTAACTTCTGGGTACTGGCAGATTGCCTTAACTGAGGAAGGCAAGGAGAGGTCAGCGTTTTCAACGCCAGAGGGGCACTTCCAGTTCCGTGTCATGTCCTTTGGGTTGAAGAACGCCCCTACCACCTTCTAGAGACTGGTCAACTAGGTACTGTCCGGGCTGGAGGAATTCAGCGCTGCATACTGGATGACATTGCTGTGTTCAGCTCCACTTGGGAAGAACACTTACAACACCTCTGTGAAGTGTTGAAGGCTCTGCAGAGGGCAGGCCTCACTATCAAGGCCAGTAAGTGCCAGATAGGGCAGGGATCTGTGGTGTACTTGGGACACCAGGTAGGGAGCGGCCAGGTGGCACCCCTCCAAGCAGAGATTGATACCATTCTGGCTTGGGAACCCCCCAAGACCCAGACAGAGGTGGGAGCCTTTTTAGGACTCACTGGGTATTACCGCCGATTTGTCAAGGGATACGGTGCCATTGTTGCCCCCTTGACAGAGCTGACTTCCAGGACCACGTTTGACGCCCTGAAAGCTGCCATGTGCACGGCACCCGTGCTCAAGGCGCCTGACTTCTCCAAAGAGTTTGTGGTGCAGACAGATGCTTCAGAGCATGGAGTGGGAGCAGTACTCTCACAACTGAACGACAAGGGCTTGGACCAACCTGTAGCCTTTATTAGTAGGAGGCTACTTCCCAGGGAACAGAGGTGGCCTGCGATTGAAAGAGAAGCTTTTGCTGTGGTCTGGGCGCTGAAGAAGCTAAGGCCCTACTAGTTTGGGACTCACTTCCGTGTTCAGACAGACCACAGGCCCCTCAGATGGTTGATGCAAATGAGGGGTGAGAACCCAAAACTGTTGAGGAGGTCCATCTCCCTACAGGGAATTGACTTTATGGTGGAACACCGCCCTGGTACAAAACACGTCAATGCTGATGGTCTGTCCAGGTTCTTCCGCCTTAGTGATGAGAACTCCCAAGAGGGTGGGTAGTTCTCCCCACGTTTCAGCTGGAGGGGACACGTGTTAGACCTGGCATCCTTGGCGTGGTTTCCCCTGACTTTTTGCCTCTACCTCCTGTATTTTTGACACTGTGCTGGATTTTGTTTCGCTGGTTTAGATGCTTTGGGCACTTCGCCAATGCTGATCAGTGCCCTAGTAAAGGGCACTAAGTGTGCCAGGGCTGGTAATTCAAATGCTACTAATGGGACTGCAGCACTGATTGTGCCACCCACCTGAGTAGCCCTAAAATGGTGTCTCAGGCCTGCCACCGCAGTGCCTGTGCGCAGTCTGTGAACTGCCATGTTGTCCTGGCCAGGGTACACACTGACCAAGCCTGACCCTTCCCTTTTCTTACACATTGGACACCCCTATGGTAGGCCCAAAGTACCCCCCTGGGCAGGGTGCAGTGTATGTGAAAGGTAGGACATGTACTAGTGTGGGTGACATGTCCTGATAGTGAAATACTGCCAAATTAGTTTTTCACTATTGAAAGGCTATCTTGCCCGTAGGCTAACAATGGGAATGCTGTGTATCATATTTACCTGCATATCTTCCCATAGCGGCAAGATAGACATATGGAGTCTGGTATCCCTGAACTCAGAATTTGAGGACGCATCTTTTAGGATAGTTGGTTTTTAAATTGTGTGTTTGAAAGTGGCTATTTTCCTGTTCAACCTTTCTGTGTGCCTCTGCCTGTTTGTGTAATAAATGTCTGGTTTGTGAGTGACAGGGGCTGGGGGTGGCTGCAGGAGGCTGGATGAGTCGGCACTAGGCTGAATAGACCTATCTACACTTAGAGTGGTGGGAGGAGTTGCACCTGGGCCTGAATAGGACTGTGCCTGCCTTCCACAATGCTGGCTTCACCTCCTGCGGTGTGTCAGATGGCCCTGGCCTCCCCTCACAAAGGAAGAAGACTTGCCCTGGCAGAGGGCACCCAGAACTGGTTGGGACTGGATCCTGGGCGAAGGAGAACAAAGACTTTTGGGGTATAAAAGTAAGACCTAAAACCCCTGTAATTTAGACTACTTCTGCCCAAGCAGATCAGCTGAAGAGACTAAGGAAGACTGCCCTTGCTGTGTGTTCTGGGGCTGACCCGCAGTTTGCTGTATCCACTGAAGGATAGAAAAGGGGACTTTGCTGTGTGCTGTGCTCCCCCCACCTACTTGAGGAAAAGACTTTGTTGTGTGCTGCGTCTTACAAGAGTCTCCAAGGGCCTGATAAGAGCTGGCCTCCTGTTGGGAATGCAGGGATACCAAAGTTCCCAAAGAAACATTCTGCAAGCAGCTGTGTGCGTGTTTTTGCGCACAGCCTGGACTCTGTGAAGTTTGCCATTGCCTGCCTGATCCTGGGGCTCGGTGTGCGATCGGCACACAGTAGGGCTGGTTGAGGCTTGCCGTGCACTTATCTGGCTAATCCGGCACTCGAGAGTGCATCTCTGTGCACTGCCCGAGGCCGTCATCAAAAGGAGACCGGAATCACCGCCGCTGGCCCAGGACAACTATTGGGAGAAATGCTTTTAATTCCATTACAGTGTTGTGCCCAAAAAGATCACTGCCGCACCTCGAGTGAGCGCCCGAGGCCGGGTTCGACGAGGAGAGAAGAGCCGCTGACGTCACCGTTGTGCCGGGATTGGCACCAGCCATCAGGGATTGCAGCATCGTCATCGGTGGGCCACGCTGGGATTGGTTCCAGCTCAAGTGATTCCTACCGCGTCATCGGTCTGATGCTCTGGGATTGGCTCAGCCTCGAGGGCTTCCCCACGCTCAGACCAGGAAGCAGAGCTGCGCCGGAGACCGGGGAGCATCTCAGAAGAGGAACCTGCCTCGCCGGGAAGACGCATTGAGTTTCACGGACTGCCCAGCGCCCGCCTGACAGGTAACTCGCTCCGGTTCTCTTGCTGGAGCTCGCGCCTACCGCAGTAGCCCCCCAGCACCCGGCCGACAGGCCTTGGGTTGCTCTTCAGTCCCGCACTAGTACCTGCGCATTGGGAGACAACGGTCACGGGCAACGTCCTGTTCAATTTTAGAAAGAGGCAGCTGGGGCCATATTAAAGATCTGAGTCCTGTGGGTGGTTCCGAGGGCAGCTTTCCACATACTAACTGCGGGGACAGAACACCCATGACTCATTTAAAAACTGAACTGCTGAGTCCCCGCTTTTGGGACTAAAACAAACTGGTAACAAAGAGACATTCCTGAAAACAAGTAATATATGTATGTGCATTTGTTTTTGCTAACAGTTCTGAGCTAAACTATATATAAAGATATTGATATTTTTATAAACAACCTGTGTGGTGTACCTTTGTGGTGTTTCTCTGTATTACTGTGCGTGTTAGTGCAAATACTTTACACATTGCCTTGGGGATAAGCTTGTTTGCTCGTGCCAAGCTACCAAGGGGGTGAGCAGGGGTTATCAACAGTGTGTACCCCCTTACCCTGACTAGAAGTAAGGGTCCCTACTTGGACATAGGTACTTACCTCTGCCAACTAGAGACCCCCAGATCTAACACCAATAAAAATGTATATTAATAAATGCCAATCGAGATCCTAGGATGGCATTGCAAAGCCTTTTAGTCTTGTTTTTTTTCTTATTTGTACTTATTCATCTTTAGTTTTGTGGTGTCCTGGTGCCACTGGTTGCAGAGTTGCAAGTTGTACATCCTTTCTACATAAAGTGTATTACATTTATAAACTGTATTGCACACAGGAGAAGTTGAAGAAACTTTCAAATCACAATGAACATTGATGTTTTGGACGCCCTATGGGGGATCATTGCAGTGTATTTTTTCAATTAGGGTAGTTTTTTCGTTATAGTATAGTGAATTCCCTAAATTATGATTTCCTCGTTTAAAGGAAATTTTGTAATAAAGATGTCTCCAGGCAGGCATATGAGGAGAGTAGGTTTATTAGTAGCGGATCCTTCAGCCTCTATCACTCGTCTCCAACGTTCTAATGCAAGCTTCAGCCACCAACATTCTAATTATGGACAAACCCACTAGTAGAGGAAAGGAGGGGGGGCACAGGGAAAGGGAAACCGGGACAAGTTATGACAGGAAATTCAGTGGATGATCAGTTTTTGATGTGCACAATTACATTAGTTAAATGAGTAATTCTGATGTTATGGGAAGTGTCCGTGACCTGGCACTGCAATGTCTGCAGAAATACTGTGACTGTAAAATGGACCTTTAATGCTGTAAATAGCAAACAAAAAAATTGAATACAAATTGACATACGTTTCATCGTGAATTTTAAAATCTTTACATGTATATCGTTCGTAGTCACAATATAAATTCTTTGGATTTAATGTTTTTCTCAGTTTTCAATCTGCACATTTTTAGGTTGCACCCTGCTTGAAAAATCTCTTGTAAGGGAAAAAAAATCTTTAAAAGGGCTTAGAGTCCGCACATTACTTACCTTTACTTGCCATGAGTTAGATCCCACGTCACTCTCATTTCCTTTCTATGTGTTAGTCAGTGCCTCCTCCTGCCTCTAGCTTCCTGCTCGGTTTCAGGTCTTTGTCCATATGTGGAAAATGGACCAAGTACTACTTGCAGTGGCCGGTATCCTTCAGCCGGCTGCACACTTGTAACATACTTGTATTCAATTTCTAATGTACGCAATCTGTTTGTTACTTTCCCGTCCCTACCACCACCTCCTGTCCCATTGCTACATGCCCCTTACATGCATGACCCTTCCTCATTGTTCATGGCCTGTCCCTCCCACCACCTTGCTCCAGTAACTCCATGCCCTTCCTCACCCCGTCGTCGGGACTGCCTGTGGGCTGCACTAGGGTTGCATATGTGTCTGCATCTGGACAGCCATAACACCACATCTATACTTTCGTGTTTGACGGGTGGAGAAGTGGTATTAGGAAGGGGCATTTCAAGGGCGTCCCTTCCTAATAGCGAGTCGCAGGGTCATATATGAAGGAGGTGGAAACCCATTCGCAAGGGAAAGGGGTCCCCAATAGGACCCGTCTCTTTGTGAATGAAGGCTCCAACATTTTTTAAGAGCAGGCAGTGGTCCCACAAACCACTGCCTACTCTTGAAAAATGAAAATGAAGTAGCTTTTCATTTTTATTTTTGAAATGCATCCCATTTTCCTTGAAGGAAAACGGGTTGTATTTCAATAAAAACATTGCTTTATTTAAAAAGCAATCACAGACATGATGGTGTGCTGACCCCAGCAGGCCACCATCCCTGTGATTACAGGACATTCCCAATGGGTCGCAAATTGTGACCTGCATCTTTAATACTGATGAGGTAGGTCAATTGCAACCCCATTGGGAATCGCAAACAGTGCTGTATATCACATTTTGTGAGGCTCACCCGGGGGCCGATAATTAACAAAGCGTGGGAGCCTGCAAATCAGTTTTTGTTTTCCAGCAGGATTCGTAGATCTAGTTAAAAAAGATCTTTTCTTTTTAAATGTTTTTTCTGAGACTTGGCTCAAGTCGAATCGCAAGATGGCTGCCAACTCTTCCTGGTTTGAAGTGTTGACAGCCAATCATATCTCATCAAGAGATCAGAAGGGGTAGCCAAATTTGGTGTAATTTCGTTCTGCAGTTCTGGCTGTAGCTGTGTCTAAATTTCCTATGGATATTAACATGGGGAACACGCATTTTGAGACCCCCCTTTCTTTTGGGCCCCTGCTTGATGGATCAACGAGGAATTTTCAAGACAGCAGCTGAAGTGAGTGGCAAATTAGTTCTGAAAATTTCATGAGGATTTATCAAGCGATACCAAAGTAATTGGCAAATTATAAAATGCTCTTCCAATGGAAACAACATCCTAACTATAACTATAACTGCCAGTAGGTAATACATATATATATATATATATATATATCCTTAAATCATAGTGAACATCTGACCACAGGTAAATCCTTAAATTCCCAGAATGCACAAACAATGTCCATGCAAATTAATACTTATAATGTTTCCAAGTGCATTTGTTTAAATGTAACGGTCACATATATTTTCAATAGAATAATACCAGCCTTTCCTCTATGCTGCTGCTAAAATAAAACAAATCCATGTTTCTTTTGAATGCACAGTTAGTCCGCACTCGCAGAAAGAGACAGCTCTCCTCCTCTCCCTTTCTCACCTCTGTATGCTGTGGAAATCCTTGATGGCTCTAGAGGACGAGCAGAAAATGCCTCCTATGTTAGATCAAAAAAACACGCTCCAAGTGAAAGAAGCCCCTGTTCATGCAGGGTGGCTTCATAACGGGCCTGGAGCAGACCGTAATTCAACACACTTAAAAGAAACATGACAAAGCCCAATTCAAGAAACATGCTGGCATTTATTTTCAAATGAAGATGGCAGCATAATCTTTCCTGACCCGTTTTGGCTAATGGAATAGCCCTGATCACAGGTGAGCAAGTTCATGGCGTAATGTGTCCAAGTGTATTTGTTTAAATGTAACAGTCACGTATATCTGCTGTCAAAATAAAACAAAACCATGTTTCTTTTAAATGCACAGTTAGTCTGAACTTGCAGACGTGGGTCCTGTGCTCTCAATGCCACTGGAGTCAAGCTAGCCTGGCCAATAAGGGGTGAAACCCAGAAACCTGTCCTAGGATGCTTGTTTCCAGTCCAGGGAGGATCTGGCCTGGAAGTTAGAGCTGGACTGTTCCCATAGGGAGCAGGGTCAAGACTGATTTGCATATGGCTGGGTTCAAACTGGAATGGCATGGGGAGCAAAAAAACGATGTATTAAGGCCCAGATCTCTGTACTAGGGTGAATATATGACATTGTTCTGCATTCTGTCCATCAATTGTTCTTTTTGCATTTGCCACCCCAAGTGGGGAGGGTATGCCAAGACATGGGTCCCGTGCTCTCCATGCCACTGGAGTCAAGCTAGGCCGGCTGATGAGGGGTGTATGACATTGTTCTAAATTCTGTCCATCAATTGTTCTTTTTGCAACTGGCAGAAAGAGACAGTTCCTCTCCTTTATCTATAATATATATATTACCTACTGGGCGTCGCTAGTAGGTAGTTATAGTTAGGATGTAATTTCCATAGGAAGAACATTTTTTCCTATATATGTATATATATCATGATATTTTTGTGCCTCAATAGTTTTGTACACTATTTGTGCAACTCAATATTTCTAATCCGATATATTGACCTAATACCCAATGTGATATGGATTGCCCTTCTCCCTCTTTGGTACCTTGTACAGCCACTATACCAATGCTGCCACTGCCCTCCGAGGCACCTCCCCCACTCCTCCTCACTGTCTGTCTGGTGTGTTCCTGCACCTCTCTGGCTCTTTGTGGTGTTACCTACCATTCATAGCTTCTCATTATGGTTAAAAGTATTCAATAAGTTGCTCTAAAAAACCTCTGGGAATTGAAGAACCAGAACCTTTTGGGCCTGGCGGCGCAGGGTACGCCTTAATCTCCTGGATTCACCTGCTTAGCTACACAGAGACACGGGACACTCTGTCGGCGTTAGATTTATTAGCTGCAGCTAGTACAGTTATCCCAGAAGTACACAAGGTAGGTTCTCAGGAGACTGCCACTTCACTCTGTGGCGCACAATCTTATATACCATATAGAAACATATACATTAACCAAATGTACACGCAGAGCATACAAGAAAAGAACCAATAAAGAAAGTTGGAAAACATGACAGAAAAAATAGGAGAGATTGGAAAACAAAGTGTCAGATGACTCGAAGAAACCTCTCCTCCAACTATGTTTGTCACCCCTCCCTCGAACTAATTTATTAACGGATTCGTAACTAACTTGCAGGTGGCGAGATACGTTTGTGTGTGTTGGAGGACAGTTGTGAAACGAGAGAATGCTAGCATAGGACAGTGAAGGCCAGACGATAAGATAAAGTCAGAAAAGAATAGTGTGAATCAACAGATAGTTGAGACGGGGATTAGAAAATCAGACAGGGATTAGTGTACTCGGCCAGTCCTAACACCAGCTTTGCAAATAGAGGCAGAAAGGCTGTTTTTAACACGAAGCTGCAGAAAGAGCAGAATAGACTTTGTTCGCCGTGCTGCCTGAGTGATGGCAACACAAAATGGCGGCGGAGCACAAAATGGCGGTCGATTCGATCGCGATCGGAAATCGAAGTTCCTCAGACCCTCCTTTTGCCAGAACTCAGGCAAGATAGACTCATGCTAATCTGAGTCAATGTCATCGAGCTGTTGCTGTAACATCAATCTTATGTTTTCTGTTACTTGTGGTTTGGGTTTAGGGATGCACATAGTAGCACAAAGGTCACAGATGGCAGGACCACAGTGCATACAAAGGTAACAAGAGAAAATAATAGTCAAAATTAGTCCATGGAATGTCAACACTTTCCAACCCCATTTGGACAGTAGTCCCCAAAACCACTCAGTAAAAGACCAATCTCCTTCGTCCTGGTGAATCGACTCAGAGATTATGTGCAACTTGGAGATAGCTTGGTATACTGTCGGAGCGTCATTAGGTATGAAAATACAGCAACTTGACCCGATCAATTTGCACACTCCACCACGATCTGCAAGAACAAAATCTAAGGCAACTCGATTCTGTAAGGTCATACGACGGTCCGCCTGTAGTTCTGCCGTGATATTACTTAAGGCTCCTACAGTGATGTCTATAGTGGTTTCTATGACACGAACCAGTTGCCTTATATTTCTGCTGTTAGCCATTGGACCCCAGAAGGGAAGAAATCCTTTGAGGAAATCTCCTCCCTCTTGTCCTGCTGTATCTTTCGAATCAATAATTCCTCTGCCGTATCTGTTTCGGTGATGATTTGCGGAAGCGGTGTAGGTAGGGGGAAGAAGGAAAGCTATATAGCAAGTACCGGAGAAACCCGTTGGTAACCATGTGTAAGCTCTATTATAACAGATGAAATATGTGCCTTGAGACGGCACTAGAGGAGGCGAGTTTTGAGAGGAATAAATGTACGTGTGGGAACAGTTATTTCTTTGCATGGTGTCAGAAGACTGACCATTTATCTGCAGACAGAAATTTCCCTGATGAGGAATAGTCCAAATTGGTGAAGATTTTCCTTTCTTAACTTTATCACTAAGACTAGTGATATATTGGGTGACGTTCCAGTTAGTGTACGCTTTTCTTTCGTCTATGGAGATCTTACTATTTTCCATGATTTTAGCCATAGCTACCATTCCCTTAATCAACGAACTATGACTAAAATCCGGATCACTAACACGTGAACTAACGGATCGTCTGAATTTGCTTTGATAGGCATTGGAGAAGATGACAAAATAAGCCCAAGCAGAACCCTCATAAGAAAACGGGAGAACTAAATATGGCATTCCTTTCTCTGTGGTATGTGGCATAAGTCCACACACCCAACAGTCAGTCGTATTGACCACTAACTGGTGCTGATGTAACAACTGGACAAAGGAACTGTTATAATTTTCAGTTCTTCTAATGAGTTCATGTTGAGGAAGGGTATGAAAGAGATGTGGAGAGACAGTAGAAGAAGATGAAAAGGTAGAAGGAGAGACAACTTTTTGCTGCAGAGCATAAATAATCCAACCTATAAACGCCAAAGCAATACACAATAATATAATAATACATAAGGTTATATTGAAATGACTGTACATTAATTTACAGGATTCTTTCTTCATTTAATTCTTTCTCTCTCTTTTGCTTGGTGTAGTTTCCATCTTTCTAATGGATGCTCACGGCAATCTTCCTCGATCACTCAATTATGATTATCTGCCGTCCTATGACACTGCAAGTCCTGCAGGCCTATTGCCACTACTCAGGTCACAATTAAGACTCCTACCGTGACCCTGCAACCGGGACAGAATACTACGCAAGAGAGAAATCTTAAGAGTTCTTTGCTCTAGGTCTTAGATTGTAGTGTTCTTTTCCAGGTGTGGTCTGATCTTGGAACAATGTTCGTGGATTGGTCGTATCAAAGCGACGATGTGATGGTATTACTTCCTGCAGAATGTCGTCGTCCTCTTTCTCAGACAATGTCCCATTCAGGTGTGCATCACTAAAGGGCACGAATCGTGGAACCTTCTCACTCTCAGAGTCACCAACACCTCTACGAACCCACTGATCGAAAGGTAGAGGCAAAGGCACTTTCTTACAATGCACACCGTGAATCCAATTTTTCTTTCCTTCAACTTTGACTGCTGTTCTCGTGGTTAGCAAAACCATTCGGGGCTCTCTCCACCTGGGTTCCAAATTTCTCGTCCTTTCAAAATTCTTGGTACAGACCCAGTCACCTGGTCGGATGGAATGACCTGGGTCGGTGGAGTCCTCCGGCAGAGAACTCTGAACCTGTTGATGGAGAACACGCAATTTAGTCGTAAGGTCATGCAGGTAGTCAATCACCATTGGATATGGCAAGTCTGAGTATTTCTTAGGGCGAGGGACTCCCCATACATTAGCCGGGCGTCCAAAAACCACTTCGTAAGGGCTAAGTCCCAAACGAGAGTGTACTGCAGTTCTGGTGGACAGCAGAGCCAATGGTAAAGCATCGGGCCAATTGAGTCCTGTACTAGCATGAACCTTTGCTAGTTTAAATTTTAAGGTTCCGTTGTAGCATTCTACTAAACCCGCTGACTGTGGATGATTTGCCGCATGGAACTTCTGCTTGATACCAAGACCCGCACAAACTTTTTGCATGACTTGGCCAACGATTTCGCTCCCATTGTCACTCCAGACAATGCGCGGCAAACCAAACCTGGGGAAAAACTCTTTTAGTAGAACTTTAGCTGTGGATAAGGCTGTGTTGTCCTTTAGAGGGTATGCTTCTATCCACCTTGAAAAGGCGCATACTACCACCAGAACGTATTTGAGGTTGTTGCATCGCTCCATATGAATATAATCGATTTGCAATACCTCAAATGGATATGTCGGAGGAGCAAAGTGACCCGCTGGAGTTGGGGTTCCCTTTCCCGGATTGTACATTAAACAAATAATACAATGTTTCACTACATTGTCTGCGCATTTTGGGATTTGTTCATTTTGCCACACTGGAGCCAGAAGTTTGCATATACCTTTTGCACTTAAGTGGGCTGGACCATGTGCCATAGTAACCACTGGAAGTACATAAGCATCTGTTAACAACCAACGTTGGTGTTCAGATAATTCCACCCAACAACCCATCTCATCCAACATTCCTGTACTTTCTCTCCACTTGCTCAACTCTTTCTCTGAAGCCTCTTTCTGAATCGCTCTTACACTTTCCACTGTATCCTCATACATTCCTCTCTCTCTAACCCATTTTGCATGACCCGCCACATACATTCGACTTGTTGCATCTCTCGCTGTCTTTTTCGCTACCTCATCTGCAAATGCATTTCCTCGACCAACATCATCTGTAATCTTTTTGTGTGCACTACACTTCACGATCGCTATTTGGGTGGGTAAGACAAGTGATTCAAGGAGATCAGTCACTAACTGGCCATGTTGTATCTTGGTGCCATGTGAAGTGAGGAATCCCCTTTCCTTCCAAAACGCCCAAAATTAAACGCTACACCAAAGGCATATTGGCTGTCGGTGTACACGTTTACTCTTTTTCCTTTTGACAGTATACATGCTCTCGTTAAAGCTATCAATTCTGCTGCTTGAGCCGAATTGTGTCTAATACGTGCTGTTTCCACGACTGTATGTAAAGTAGTTACAGCATAGGCTCCATTAGGCATTTTAAAACAAGAACCGTCTACCCATAGAGTTCCATCCGGATTCTCTAGCGGTGTGTCTTTCAAATCAATTCTTCCTTTTGTCTCTTCCTCAGTACGGAAGAAACAATCATGTTGCTCCTCAACACTTTTCTCATCTGGAAGAGGCAACAGAGTAGCCGGATTTAGGGTATTACATCGTTTGATGGGTACGTGACTAGCTAAAAGTGTCAGCTCGTATCCAGTTAGACGAGCACTCGTAAGATGCTGCGTTTTCGTTCTGTTTAGTAAAGTATCCACTGCATGTGGTACCATGACAATGAGAGTGTTATCTAACACTATTCCAGCAGACTGCCGAATACAAATTGCTGCTGCTGCTACAGGATCCAACGTAGCCGAAAAATAGGCACATGGCCGCTGTTTGTCTCCGAATTGCTGTGATAAAACTGACAACGCACAACCTTCTCTCTCGTGAACATAGAGCGTAAAAGGCTTACTGTAATCGGGAGTACCCAATACAGGAGCAGAACACAGAGCAGTACGTAAATCAGTAAAACTCTTTTGGCACTCATCAGTCCAAGGAAGGGGCTGAGGCGTATCTTTTAAAGTGAGTGCCAACAAAGGCTTGGCCATCAGAGAGAAGTTAGGGATCCACTGCCTACAATAAGAAGTAATACACAGAAAGGCACGTACCTCCCTTTGTGTGGATGGCACAGACATTTGCATAATCGCCTGAATTCGTTCTGGGGTTAATCGTCGTCCCTCCTTTGATAGGAGATGACCCAAGTAGGTAACCTCTTGACAGACATATTGTAATTTGGAAGGTGAAATCTTATGATTCAGTTTAAACAAATGGCGTAACAATGCAACAGTGACATTTTTGCAAATATCTTCTGAATCAGCAGCGACTAACAAGTCATCCATGTATTGGATAAGAGCTGCACCAGACGGCAAATGAAAAGTATCAAGATGACATTTTAAAGCTTGGCTGTAAATGGAGGGACTTTCACAATAGCCCTGAGGTGCGCGTTTAAACCGGAAGCTTCGGCCTCCAAGAGAGAAGCCAAAAATGTCTCTACTCTCTTCTGCAATGGGAATACTAAAGAAGGCATTCTTTAGATCGATAACAGAGAACCAAGTCGCTGTGGAAGGTATCCTTGTCAACAAGGCAGTGATATCTGGAATAGCAGTAAATTGTGGTACAACAATTTTGTTTACCTCCCGCAGATCAATTACGAAACGATATACAGGTGGCTGAGAAGGATCAGTGCGTTTAAGAACAGGAAGAATAGGACTATTGCATGTGTTACCTCTTGTTTCTTCAACCACAACCTTCTGAATCAAATCATGAATGATTTCCAAAAGCGCTTTTTCACCTTCAGTGGAAATTCTATACTGCGGGATGCGCGGTAATTCAACATTAGGCTTAAGAGTGACAACATAAGGTGGAATCTCAAAAACAACCCACATCATTCGGACCCGTGGCCCAAAGCGTTGTCGAAAGGGAAAGCAATTCAGGTGGAAACTGATCTTTGGAGAAATACATTGGAGAGATCAGTTTCTGTCCTAAAGTAAGATGTACACCAGAAGGAGAACAATATATCGTAGCATGCATTCTTTTCAATAGGTCCAAACCCAACAGATTCTCACCGCAACCATTCGTCAAAAGAAGTGGAGCTTCCAAATCATAAGGGCCAATTGAAATAGGCAAAGGGCAACAAACTGGATTGCGAACAGGGGCGCCAGAAAATCCTACAGAAATATTCGTTAAGCCAGACAAAGGTGCCCCAGGGAGTTTAGAATGAATGATTGAACCTCTCATCGCCCCAGTATCTAGAAGAAATGGCTCTAAAACACCCATTGTAGTGACGTTAACATAAGGTCCATTCTGATCTATTGGAACCGACACAACTCCCTTACTTTGTCCATGGCTGTCCTTGTTGGCATGAAGACTTTCATTTCCGTTTTCAATATAATGATCTTCATTGTAATACTGTGTAGACCTAACATTTGGTGATCAAAGTAGTTCATGGAATTGGGAGAAGGAAGGGCACGCTGTTCTTGAGTCAACACACCTCGACCTCTACCTCTGTTTGCTGACTGGAGGCCAGCACGACCTCGTGGAGCAGATAATGCTCCATTGCGCTGCAATAAAACCGGACAACTACTCTTAAAATGACCTTCCTCTCTACAATAGGCACATTGATTAGGTCCTAACAAAGGTCGCGGAATGTATGGCTCAGGTTTTTGATACAACCTCTGAAACTGCGGAGGCTGTTGTAACTGAGGCTGAGCATAACGGGGAGGATAAGCTTGTTGCAAGAGAACCTTCATTTTTAGTTCTTTCGTCTTTTTTTCTTGCTTTTCTTTTTCTTCTTAATCTCTATTTTCATAATATTGTGCAGTAGCAAATATCTGGGCAGAAGAAGAAACAGCCCATGAACTTTCAGAATCTTTCAATTTGTGTGACAGCTCGGGAAGCAAATTAAATACGAATTTGTCCACAAATAATGGCTGCCCACCCTCTGTAGCCATATCTTGACCACTGTGATCAATAAATGTCTCCTCAAAACGAGTGAAGAAATCAGAGACACTTTCATCTTTCTTTTGTTTGCATGCTGCTAGTTTATCCCAGTTAACTCTCAATGCAGGCATCATAGTTTTCAATAATGTAATAATCCTACCAGGGAGTTCTGAAATCAAAGCGTCAGGCTTTGCACCACCCACTTGATCTCTATCTGTGGTAGTTATAACATTCCAAGTAGCACCTAATTCCTGGGCGTGATCCTCTTTACGAATCTTAGCCCATATTGTCTGTGGAACTACATTTCACATCAACATATCGATATCAGCTAGATTCATGATGCAAGCATCAACTGTCTATGATAATTCTTTATAATAACCTGCAGGGTTCTTACGAGGATCCGGTAGAGTCTGTTTAAGGGCCAAAACTTCAGACCTCTTCCAAGGGACATGTACCCATATACGTTGAAAATGAGCAGTAATAGTTGGATTTCCACCTGCTCCTGCAACCTCTTCCTTCCATACTGGAGGAACCTCTCTCATGGGATAATTTTTCAGTGTTAGTTTAACCGACGGATCAGAATCAAGGAAAGCTTGAGAGGACAATAAGGATCTATAAGAAATAAGTGTCCTTACAGCTTTCTCAACCTTAGAACCCACAATAAGTCCTTTATCGAATAAATCAGCCTGAACATCTAACAGATCTTGTGGGATCGGACTCGAATTTACATCTTACCATTCTTTAATGAGAGTATCGCACATTGCATTAAAAACATATCTTTGCGTAGGCGCATTCCATTGCGAGAAAGTAGACATGATATCAAGCACACTGTATTGAGGACCCTTTTTGATCCATTTACGTGCAAGAGAGTCTAACCTTTCTCGTTCTTCAAAATCTGGGAACTGACTACGAGACTGTCTTCGAGCAAAAGCCGGAGACATATTTAAAGCTTCAAAGAAAGGAGATAAAATACCAGTGACAGTGTCTGTGAGACGCTTACGCACAGACGGTGAATTGGACATAAGAATCGGAGACAAAGTATTAGGAGAACTGACAGGAGGAGAACCGATAATTGCAGGAGGAGCAGAAGGCAGAGGAGATCTAAGATCAGGAGATGAGGGCAAAGAAGTTGAAGTTAATTGTAAAACCGGCAGAGGCGGTAATACTGGAGGAGGCAAATGCGGAAGAGCAGGAACAGGCGGAGGTACCGCTGGCGGCTGAACAGGCTGTAACAATTGGGGTGCATTGGCATTTTGTGCATAGGGCGGAGGCAACCTCAATAAATGGGACATTAGGGGATCTTCTTCTATATCTTTCTTATTTTCAGAAGGGGAAACAGGCAACACCGGATAGCATTTATCTATCGCCATGCGATGCTGTCTCTCTGAAATTTCAGTTGCATTATCAATTTCATCATCTTTGAATTGTTGGGCAGCCTGTATAATTGTCATACCTTGTGCTTTTCTATCTCGTTTTGCTTGCTTAATTTCTTTCTGTTTGGCTTCCTTACGCCAAAGGCGGAAAGAGTCAAACATTGCCGGACGGTCTTTTCTTTTGAATAGAACTGCTTCTAAATTGTCTAACACATCAGGATCAAAACTACCATTTTCTGGCCATTTTAAAACACCATCTTTCTTTGTGTATCGGGTCCATGCCTTGTTAAAGGCAATGGGGCCAATACCATGTTTCGAATAGAGCTCAAATGTGGGAGTTCCAACCGAAGGAATCGGACAAGAGTCCTCAAGTCGGGAATCCCTATCACAACCCAAGCAACAAAATTCTCCAGACTTAGTCAGACCAGGCATCTCGTGATTTCACCGGACTGTTCACAAACTTCAAGGGGGTAAAACTCAGTTTACGCAGCACAAATGCACTTACCCTCGGCTTCGGCTATTGCAATAGTCGAATCTAAGGACCACAAATACTAAGAAACCAAAGAACAAAAATTGTGGGCGCGGCACGAAGACACTTAACTAAGGACGTCTTCTTACACCAACAGAGGCCCGTCTATCGTCTCGCCTTACCATACATCACCAAAGAAAGGGCCAAGGCAGGGCGGCAGTCAGGGCAGCGGTCGTCAGTAGCCGTCAGGAAGTAGTAACCGCGCTGCAAAAGACCTTCGGACCACTTTCGACATACAGGGGTCGCTTAATGTGGCTCGCGAACCCTCCAGAATTTTCTTGCGGGGTTCCTCACGAACTTCGGGCAGAACCGGTACCACTGAAGCCTCCCCATGTTGGGCTCCAGTTGAAGAACCAGAACCTTTTGGGCCTGGCGGCACAGGCTACGCCTTAATCTCCTGGATTCACCTGCTTAGCTACACAGAGACACGGGACACTCTGTCGGCGTTAGAAGATCAGATTTATTAGCTGCAGCTAGTACAGTTATCCCAGAAGTACACAAGGTAGGTTCTCAGGAGACGGCCACTTCACTCTGTGGCGCACAATCTTATATACCATATAGAAACATATACATTAACCAAATGTACACCCAGAGCATACAAGAAAAGAACCAATAAGGAAAGGTGGAAAACATGACAGAACCAATAGGAGAGATTGGAAAACAAAGTGTCAGATGACTCGAAGAAACCTCTCCTCCAACTATGTTTGTCACCCCTCCCTCAAACTAATTTATTAACGGATTCGTAACTAACTTGCAGGTGGCGAGATACGTTTGTGTGTGTTGGAGGACAGTTGTGAAACGAGAGAATGCTAGCAGAGGACAGTGAAGGCCAGACGATAAGATAAAGTCAGAAAAGAATAGTGTGAATCAACAGATAGTTGAGACGGGGATTAGAAAATCAGACAGGGATTAGTGTACTCGGCCAGTCCTAACACCAGCTTTGCAAATAGAGGCAGAAAGGCTGTTTTTAACACGAAGCTGCAGAAAGAGCAGACTAGACTTTGTTCGCCGTGCTGCCTGAGTGATGGCAACACAAAATGGCGGCGGAGCACAAAATGGCGGTCGATTCGATCGCGATCGGAAATCGAAGTTCCTCAGACCCTCCTTTTGCCAGAACTCAGGCAAGATAGACTCATGCTAATCTGAGTCAATGTGGCCTATTCACAAACTCCAGTTTGTTGTACGTTTAGTAGTACTACAATACTACTACTCACATATTAGAAAATATTGTTCACAAACTTACACAAGAACACCTCCCACTTCGCCTCTCCTATTGTTTCTATGCAGATGTCTCTGCACATAGGTATACTTTTTTTATTGATAATTGTGTGAGGAACCTGGGAAAATGGCTGAAAAATGGGGACTATTTACTACTAAATGGGACGGGATCAAGCAGGTGTAAGGAGGGCTTAAAACATAGTAAAGAGAGAGTTTAGGGTGCAACATTCAAATTCAAACACCCACTCTCAAAAGAGTCAGATCATTGTAATTGCAATTGTGAATGGTATTTATATACCGCATACTACCCATTGTGGAGGCATTGAAGCACTTTGTGACCAAAAGCATGCTGCTCTGGAACCCAAGATTAGAGGCTAATAATTAGATAGATTAGCAATTATTTAATTTTTTTGCGTTACTTGTGTTAGGTTTGTGCTCTTTTTTTCGAGTGTGTTTAGTAGAGTTTAGAGTAGAGATAAGATGATGGGAATGGATTGATAGGGGAAGAAGTACGTTGTTTGTGTAACTAGTGGTTGTATGTGCCTGTTAGTTGGGTGACATGGCTAAACAAAGAAGGGAAAGTTTGAGATGGAAGTTTGGGGGTTCATAGTAATGGGGATGTCATGGGATGAGTCAGAGAGAGGAAAGATGGGGTAAAGATTGAAAGTAGGATTTTTTTTCTAGAGCAAATAAAACCTGAAAGTTTCTTATACATACATATATGCATATGGCACTGGGTGGGTTTTATTGGCTGGAGAAACCCTTTCTTTAGAAATACCCATATGTTGAATAGAAGCAGCAATATTTTCATGGTCAGGTGTGCACAATTACCTTTCATGACATTTCTACAAGTTTTGGTAGCAGCCATAAACTCCTCTATATATGCACCATATGTATATAGAAGCAGCAATTATGACATTGTCTTATGGACACATGCATCTTGTGGTTTAATAAACATGTATCCCTTTATCTAAACGTATCTGCTTATTACAATTACAATGAAACAATTTACTGTGACACATGTATAAGAACAACAAATGCCGCAAACTTACAAATGGAAGGGAAACATGGATGGTATTGTTAAGATCAAAAAGGACTTACCTGTGACAATCTAAAGCAGCTGCCAGTAAATTTATTTTTGTTCTTCATTAACATTCCCTTCTGCTGCTATACTTCCAAAGTAATTACAGCAAAATGTCCCAAAACTGTCATAACTCTAATCTAGCCCACCTTTGTATTACGTCTAACAACACCCAGGGTCACCCACAAGTACTGCAACACACTCCCTCTGAAAACAGTGGGAGCAGGGACTATCAATATTCAATTGTAAATTATTTTCTTTAAAATTATTTAAATTAATATTTCATTAATGCAATTTTAATTTTTTATTTAAAAAATGGAAATTCATTAAAATAATTAAACAGATATGGTTGAAATATTTTACTAAACAATAATCATAAAAATTATAGCGATAGTGGGATTTTTAAAAATCATTTTATATAATGATAATAAATTAAGTTAATATATTTTGTTTATTGATTTCTTTAATAAAACATTTAGTTAACATGTAGTTATATTTTATTTTGATAGTTTTAAGTTAATAATAAATATTTTCAAGTGAATTTATATTTTAATTTGCATTAAAATATATATTTACAAAAAAACTAATTCAACTTTATTATTTTTCCCTATTCTTTTCCACAGTGAAATCTACGTCCCACTGGTCTACATGTGAAAAGTGAGTAGTCATAACTTTCCACTCACAGACCCATTTCTAGCAAGCTCCACCCCTTCTTTTGGCGAAGTGGAGACATGTAAGTTTGCATCTAGTAGTACATTTAGACTAAGAAATGTTGAATAGCAAAAATGTGTAAACTTACTAGTAGGTGCAGTAGTAATTTTACACAATAAACCAACATGTGTAAATTTACCCTTGTGAATATGGCCCAATGTGAGTCACAATCAGCAGTACATCGTTTCTAACAGGTGTGGAGTCTCCATACTCATAAACATACTATTAAATGCAGTTTTGTCAATACTGAAAAATCGTAAATTTACACAAATGTGTATGTTTACCTTTGTGAATCAGGCCCAGAGTGTCACAGAAAACTGATGCGTTCATGATTGGTGATTCGTTTTTGATAATTTATGGAGTTATTGAGGTCGTTAATGCTGTTCCCTTGTTTTGAACTAATGTTATACCGGCGCTTAAAGGAAATGGATAACATAGGTGCTGATTACAATGGCGGTTCAATTTACGTCCGACCACCATCGTATTGGGGATGGGATCGCCCGACAAGCTGTTGGCGGTCCCGCACCCTGAATTACAATGCAACCTCCTTCAAGGCTGTTGCAAAGTGTATTTTTTGTATTGCGGTGTGTGCTGCCGGCTGCAGCACACACCGCAGTCCAAAAAGCGCACATTGTGCATATGCCTGCACTATGTGGCAGACGCCATGTGCTGCCTGCCACATGGTGCTGGGATATGTAAGGGGGAACCATAGGTGCCCCCAAAACCCAACACTGAGGGCTAGGAGTAAAAGGGGGCCCGCTATGGGCCCCTAATGTCCCTTTCCACCAGCCTTCTCATGGCGGGTAAACCTCTATGAAACGGTCAGCAGGGAGGGACATCATAATTCCTATGGCAGTGCCTGGTATGCACCGCCACCATTGTAGGGATCCGAGATCCCTCTGATGGTCCGTAGGGCTCCTTGAGCCCGTCGGATCCGTGGCGGTCGGTCTCTGCGACTGCCACCCCTCCACCCACCATTCTAATGTGGCAGGCGGAAAACATGCTTACGATGGCGGTGAGACTGCGGTAACACAAGCTCCCATAGCGGAATGAGAGTCTGTGTTCATCCACATGGCAGGCACCTCAAGGTGCCTGCCACAAGGCGCAGGGATCATCAAGGGGACACCTATGGTGCCCCGTCAGCCCCAAACCAGAGGCAGAAACCAGAAGCGGGCCCTGCTAGGTTTCCCCAAACACGCTTTCTGACAGGGTTTCCATGTCGGAAAGGCCTCATGGAAGCCCTGCCAGACACCTTGCATCGTAATCCAGAAGACGGAATCGCCTTCCATTTGGGATACGGGCCAGTCTCCGACTGGCAGACCGGCTCCTGGAGCCCGTCCGGAGCCTGCCAGAATGACCACCGATTCCAATTCCGACTGGCTGTAACATTATCAGCAGGTCAGAATTAAAACCAATGATGAGTGTCGGAAAGCCTCCAACCAAAAGTCGAAGGCTTTCCGACACTCATCATAATCATCCCCTAAGTGTGAGTATGTACTATTGATTGTGTATATACAATTTTTTGTGTGCAGCACCGTGCATACAATGTTTTACATTGTAGTGGAAATATTATTGTTACCCCTTTAATGTCCAACACCTTCCCCAAATTGGTTTTGATTAGAGTGGGAATAGCAAATGTCACTTCTTTCGTGTCCAACACCTTCCCCAAATTGGTTTGATTGGTGTGAGAATAGCAAATGTCACCGCTTTAGTGTCCAACACCTTTCCCAAATTGGTATAAATTGGAGTGAGAATAATAAATGTCATCCCTTTAGTGGCCAACACCTTTCCCAAATTGGTATAGATGGATTGGGAACAGTAACTTTCACTCCTATAGTGTTGAACACCTTCCCCAAATTGATATCAATTGAAGTGGAAATAGTAACTGTCATACTTTAGTGTTCAAGACCTTCCCCAAATTGTTTTTGATTAGAGTGGAAATAGTAAATGTCGCCCCCTTTAGTGTCTTACTCCTTCTCCAAACTGGTTTAGATTGGAGTGGAAATTGCGATTCTCCTATTACCATGACTAGAGAATCTAGATTTCATTAAAGACACGGAGGCTAACATTATGCATATAACTTTTAATGCGTCACCAAGCAGCCGCATACATCATAAAGAAGTGAAGTTCCAGAATAGAACAATAATGAAACATCAGCCGTGAGGACATAACAATCAGCCTCTTTTAAATTGTGGAATATAGCACGATAAGTCCCAAAAAATTTAGACTCCAGGAAAGATTCCATAGGTAGTAGAGGATATCACAGAAACGAGGGAGAACTCAGGAAACGAAGAAAGGATTCTTCCAAAAACAATGAAGATCGTAAAGTTAAGATGGATTATCTGCAAGAAAAAGAAAATTAAATGAAGAAAGAATAGTATAAAACTATAAAAGTAAAAACAAGTAAACATTTCAAATGAACATCATAAATAATTAAGGCAGAGAGACATAGAATAAAATATAGTATAAACAATGCAAATAGGATATAAATACAGTACTAAATTAACCACCCTGGGAAGGGTGGGAGGGATAATGTTAGCCTCCGTGTCTTTAATGAAATCTAGATTCTCTAGTCATGGTAATAGGAGAATCGCAATTTCATTACAAGACCGGAGGCTACCATTATGCATGTTGGTAGCTATGTAATACAACATCAGACATATGAGAAATTGGTTTGCAGTAATGCTTAGCAAAAGTAATAGAATTAGACCAATCAGCAGCTCTAAGAATATCATTCAAGTTACCACCTGAGTAGAAGGATTTGCTGGCCATAGAGCCTCTGATGGAGTGAGGTTTAAAAATGTTTAAATCAATACCTGCTAGTTCCATAACGATGTTAACCCATCTTGCGATAGAAGCAGAACTAATACCTAGGTGAGGTTTAACGAAGGAGATGAGTAACTGATTCACACCAGAAGGGCGGAGAGAACTCATTCTACAGTCATATTCTTTCATACAGTTAACCACACAAAGTTTTGGGTAAAGATCAAATTTGGGATAAAAGATAGAGTCAGACATAGTTTTGGTTCTTCTGAACAAGTCGAATTTGACTCCAAACATGTCATAAGATCTATATGAAATGTCAAGAGCCTTAACATCAGAAACTCTACGGCAAGAAACTAAACAAAGAAGAGTGGCTAACTTGATAGAAAGGTTCTTCCTATTCAGAAGATTATGGTCAGGCCAACTAGAGAAAAGATCAAGAATTAAATTGACATCCCAAAGGAATTGGTATCTAGGTTTAGGAGGTCTTCTAAGTCTGATACTTTTAAGGACTCGACAGACAATGTTGTTTTTGCCTATTGTCTTTCCATTAATGAGAGCATGACCTGCAGAGATTGCTGATCTATAGCAATTAATTGATCTATAACTAAGCCCTCTCTCGAAATGAAAGACTAAGAAATTAACTATGTGAACGATAGGAGCCTCCACGGAATCCAGGTCCCTTTCCAGGCACCAACGTAACCAAACTTTCCAGATGTTGTTATACCGGTAGTGTGTTCCGGGAGCCCAAGACTCGCTGAGGAGAGTAGAAGCTGTTGATGAAAGCCCTGAGAGATGATTGGATCTCCTGACACTCTCCAGGCAAGAAGGTTCAAATTCCCTGATTGGACTAGAGGGTGAATGTGTCCGTCCACGTCTGAGAGGAGATCTGCGAGGGGAGGAATTAGGAAGGGAAGATCGCAAGAAAGTTCTAGGGTAGTGGGAAACCAAGCTTGGGATGGCCAAAAGGGAGTCACTAGAACGATTGAAGCTTGTTGAAGTCTGACTTTCTGAAGGACTCTCTGAATCATTGAGAAAGGGGGAAAGGCATATGCGTTGATCCCTTTCCAGCATTGAAGAAATGCGTTCACGGCTAGAGCTCCCGGGTCGGGCATCCAACTGTAGTAATTCGCAAGTTGGAAAGATAATCTGCTCGCAAAGAGGTCTATCTGGAAAGGACCCCAGAAATTGTTGAGAGAATTGAAAACGGAGGTGTTGAGCTTCCAGTCGCTGTGATCTAGGAGGAACCTTGAGTTCCAATCGGCACAAAGATTCGCCTTCCCCGGAAGATATTCCGCTCTTAGGGAGATTTTGTGTTCTAGACAGAACATCCAAAGTTTCTTCGCTAGGTTCGAGAGATCTGCGGATTTTGTACCTCCAAGACGGTTTATGTAAGCAACCGCAGACATGTTGTCCATCTTTAGAACGACAGATCTCCCCTGAAGAAATTTTCTGAAACTCATCAGAGCATAGAGACCGGCAGTAAGCTCTAGGAAATTTATATGGAGGGAAGATTCTACCTGAGACCACACTCCGCCTGTGTTCTGATCTAGGAAACATGCACCCCATCCGTGAAGACTGGCATCTGATTCTAAAACAAAATCTGGGGTTAACCCAAAGATCGCTCGTCCATTCCAAGCGTCTAGGTTGTCCAACCACCAATTGAGTTCCAGAATAGCATCTTGGTTGAGCGAGATTCGATCTCCGTACCAAAGACCTGCTCTTAGAGCCTTCCCTTTTATCCTTTGGAGAGCTCGATAGTTCAACGGGCCTGGGAAGATAGCTTGAATGGAAGAGGAAAGCAGACCGAGAAGTCTGGCTAGTTCCCTTAAGGATAAGTCCTTTTGTTTGAGAACGTGTCTTATAACCTTTCTTATTTTTGAAATCTTCTTGGAGGGAAGGAGGAGAAGACAAGTCGTAGTGTTGACGTTGAAACCCAGAAATTCTAATTCCTTTGAGGGGAAAAGAATAGACTTTTCTCTGTTTATTATAAAACCCAGAGTTTCTAGGAGGTTTATTACAAAATTCATATCCTGAACAATTTGAGAGTGATCTTGAGATAGGATGAGTATATCGTCCAGGTATATGATAAGACGGATGCCCTTTTCCCGTATGCATGAGGCCACGGCTCTCATCACCTTGGTGAAACACCAAGGGGCTGATGAAAGGCCGAAGGGAAGGGCTTTGAACTGGAAAAGATGATTCTTCCATATAAACTGGAGAAAGGATTGATGGCACTCGGCCATTGGAATTGTGAAATAAGCATCTTTCAGATCTAATTTCACAAGCCAATCTCCTTCCAGAAGAAGATCTCTTAAAAGATGGATACCCTCCATCTTGAAGTGTCTGTAAAGAAGGAACTTGTTGAGTTCCCTTAAATTTATTACAGGTCTCCAACCCTTGTCTTTTTTCTCTACTAAGAAAAGAGTGCTCACAAATCTCATCAGATGGAAGGGTACTTCTACTATCGCTCCTTTCAAAAGCATAGAGGATATCTCTTCTTCTATAATTTTTTCTTGATCTAAGGACAAGGGGATGCTTTTTGGTATAGAAAATTGAATCGGAGTATCTATGAAGTCTATCATAAAACCACTCACTGTACTCAGAACCCAAGGGTCTTGGGTAATTAGTTTCCAATTGTGAACGAAATGTTTTAATCTGCCTCCTACTTTTGGAGAGGGGAAAGGGGGGTTGGATGGAAGAGTACTCACTTTGAGGGTTGAAGTCGGTGGATGATCCTCTTCCTCTGAAATTTCTCGAGCGAAATCCTCTCCCCCTTGGGGGGTAGAATTGAGGAGTGTTTGAGGGTTGGTAGCCTCTACCTCCGTAACCCCTGGACCTGGAGTATGGCCTTCGGTTGAAACGGCCGGAAGATTGGCCTCTTCTTCCGGCCCTGCCAAAAAGGTTGTAGTTGTTGAAAACTCGTTTCATGTTCTGGTTAGCCTTGTCGAGAGCGGTAAAGGTAGAGACGTATTTGCTCAAGGTCTTGATCATGTCTTCGCCAAATAATAGCCCTTTAGGGTTGTTCGTGGACTCCTTATCCGCCAAGTCGCTCAATTTTGGACTGATTTTGGTGAGAACAATTCTCCTTCTCTCGGAAATGATGCTGGCATTAAGCATTGCCCAAGAAGACCAGGGCCCTCTGGCTCCAGCCTCGGATAGCCTCGGTATTCAGTACTGAACCATTAAGGTAACTATCCTCTGCGGCGTCGATGATCTTAGCGAGGGGTCCGAGGACGTCTAATAAACGATCTTGGCAAATTTTGAAAGATCTTTCCATACCCTTTCTTGGATCTCGCCCAAGTTTAAAAAGATATTTAATTAATTCAGGGTCAAGATTTGGAGTCTGGCAAACCTTATTCTCTATAAAGGGTCTAGAGCATTCTGATCTTAGTAAGCTACGTGTGTCCCTCTCCAGAGTGTTCCTTAGCCACTTAGTTATGAATTTACTAACGTGCTCTTGAGGAAGCCACTCGTTGCTTCTAGGGTGCTTAATGTTAAGGGGAGAGAACATCTCACCGCCTAAAGGGTCAAGGATGGTGTCCTTTGAAGAGGAAGGCAAATCATCGTCTAAGGGTTGAGAGTTAAAATCCTCATCGTCCTCATCTAGATCGAGGATATATTCATCAGGAAAAACGGAGGCATCGTCATCGATAAAATCATCATCAACATCTTGCTCAAGATGTGTATCAGATATGTGAGCACTTCGATAGTTCGTGCCGCTAGGGACACCCATAAAATTTGTGCCGCAAGGGACACCTTTAAAAGTTGTGCCGCAAGGGACACCTTTAAAAGTTGTGCCGCAAGGGACACCTGAAGTATTTGAGGTGCAAAGACCTCCCAATATTTTTGAGGTGCTGAGACCTCCCGTCGTGCTCTTGGGGATAGAGTCAATATTTTTAGTCTTTTTAGACCTTTTTCCCCGAATTTCAATGAGATCGTCATCACCAAAAGTATGTTGAGTTTCATTCTCCTCAGTGGGGAGTGATCTTTTTGAAGTAATCACTTTTGATAAGGTAGACAACATACAAGATCTCATTTCGTCGTGAATCAAATTTTTGATTGCCTCATTTTCCAAATTAGGGATGGGGGCAGTGGCCTCATCCGAGTCTAGATCAGACATATTAATCAGGAGCACAGGGAAATAACTGATCTCTTGTAAATATGATCACTGATAAATAATTATTAATATTCTATATGTAATATATATTTTCTCTCTTAATATTTTTTTTTTTTTTTTTTTTAAATAAAATCTAATTAACCTAAAGTACCTTTTTTTTTTTTTTAATATATTGGTAAATGAAGATAGTAAGGTTATTCAAGAGGTAACCTCTTCAGAAAATAAATGATTTGCCTTCCAAAGGGGATTAAACCGTTAACAATTAAGGTTTAGTAAGGAAAAAACTGATCAAATACTGAGGGAGTAGGGGTTAACCGGTTCTTGTAACTAACGAGCGATATGAGAAACAGCTCGAGCTCATTGCAACGTTGTTGAATAGAGAGAGGAAAGTGCCCTGGCAATGCGCGAACGTTGCGCGCGTGTTGCCAAGGTACTTTCCTCTCACCATCGAGTTAAGGAAGCTAGTAACGCGAAAGAAGAAAAGGAGAGCATTTCCTACAACGAGTGGTGTCGGTAATGAAGCGGAGGCCTGGGGTCACAGAGGTAATGAAGCGGAGGCCTGGGGTCGCACTGCCTTTAGATTCGGAGGTCCGGTAAAGACGCTAGAAAGGCGGAGAAAGAATGAAGCAAAAGGCAGCTTCAAAAGGAGTAGGGGGGGGGGGTGAGGAAGACCAAGGACTAAAATAGGAGCTTGGTAAACCGGCGGCAGGAAGGGGGGGGTGGGGGGGAACCCAAAACGGTTTAAATTAGCCCATTATGGCAGTAAAAATATTGTAGCAAGAAAGAATCAGCTAGCGATCGATTAATACTAACACAAACATTAATAATGTAAATAAATTGCAGTTAAATAACATCAAAGGCAAGAGAAGTAGTAAAGCTTGACTTATCTGCTTGGAGCCGCATTTAAAAGAGGCTGATTGTTATGTCCTCACGGCTGATGTTTCCTTATTGTTCTATTCTGGAACTTCACTTCTTTATGATGTATGCGGCTGCTTGGTGACGCATTAAAAGTTATATGCATAATGGTAGCCTCCGGTCTTGTAATGAAATTGTAAATGTCACACTTTTAATGTCCAACACTTCCTTTAAAGTGGTTTACATTGGAGTCTCATTATTTAATTTTATAATTCCAGTTTAAAGTAATTTTTTAGAAATGGTATTTATATGTAGTGGGAGTGGTCTATGTCATTTAATTAGTTTTGTTGGTGTTTAGAAAGATAATTTAATAAGTAGTTATGTGTATATTTGTAATAAATAGCATTATTAACTACATATTTTCATAGAATAAAGACGCATCACATTTTTTCATTTTTATTTATTTTTCAATGTTTATTTAATGATTATTTTTAAATTTTTAAGCATAGATAGTTCTAATTAAAAATTTACATTTATATGTAGCTAAATAAAATGTAATATATTTTAACATTAAATGAACAATGTAAATCATATTTAATCATATTTAAATAGTATTGCATTTTCCAAGTTTTTTCTATTGTTTAACATGTTTTTAACAATACCTAAATTGTTTCATATACATATTTTCTAACATTTCTACAATGTTTTCTGACATGTTTTAAATGTTTAATAATCTTTTCCATTTTTTAATACATTTAGTCAACATTTCTTTCTTATTTTCCCATTAGTTTTTGTAGGGAGATAGTCTTTTATTAGTTTAATTTATCAGCCATTTTTTACAGCTATCTTCTGTTTTGTTGTCTATTAGTGTCTCTTTTCTGGGATGTAGGACGCGGAAAGGTGCTGCTGTTTGTCAGAACAGGTAAGTCCTTTATAAGGTTATTTTTAGGGTTGTGATGTAGGGGGTTATACAGGGATTAATTATAGTGTTATTTGTGGGTTTTGTGTACATTTATAGCCTGATTACGATGTGAGTCGGAAAACCTCTGACCGCAGGTCGTAGCCTTTCCAACTCACATTGACGGTTTATTACCACCGTGTCAGGAAAATACACCACAATGTTCCTGTATTGTGTTCGGTATGTCTTCTATCACAAGGGAACGTCTTTAATCATGGAGATCCTTGTGTGTGATTTACTTGTGAACCAACTTAATGCTTACAGGACAGTCTGATGGCAACTTTGGACAATAACTAAGGATACATGTAAATGAAAAAGACACGCATTTCTTTTTTCCTTTTGCACATAATTAGGAACCTCACGTTGTTGGCACAGAGTTAGGAGCACGTTTTGTTTATATTACACGTGCTTCCGTTACATCACGTTGCCATGTCACCAAGGGGAAAACGTGATCGGTAACGGCAAAACCCCAGCCTGTAGTGTCCTAGCATGGACACGTTCTAGTGTTCAGAAGTGTATGTTCTACACTTTACACCCACCCACCACCTACGTCACTGGGTCAGGTGACTAGGCTAATAAAAGGGCCGAGCGCACGTGCTCGTGGCCAGTTAACCCACCATCTAACCATGTGTCTGCGTCAGTCATTCCCAGCATGAGGGCCTAGGGCCCCAAACACTACAATGGCGACGAGGCGGGTAATCTACCCCGCATGTGCAGCCCCCAATCGGCGCACCATCGATGACTGAGGGGGAAAGAGGACTGCCCGGTGAGCACACCCCCGGGTGAAGGCGCCACGCGCCGAGAAGCCAGCCAGGCGAGCGGAGCCCGCAGCAGGCCCTGCGGTGACCGGGTGCCCACCCCGCACCGCCACGACGACTGGTAGGCGACGATGTGCCCCAGGGAGGAAGCGTGGTAGTCGGGTGCCCACCCCGACCTGCCGCGGTGCCTAGAAGCGCCCAGAAGGAGAAGTGCCGACCGTGCGGAGCCCACCCGCATCGGCCGCGACCTGCCCGGTGAAGGAGGGGCAGTGCGGACCGTGCGGAGCCCACCCGCATCGGCCGCGACCCACCAAGGGGCAGCGATCCACGCGGAGCCCACCCGCGGGAGACAAGAGGCCCGCCGGCCAAACAGGAGCCGCACCAGAATTAACGGCCACGTGTGGTGAAGTCCATGCGAGGAAGCCGGACGAGAGCCCACCCCGCCGACTGAAGGTATGCCGTGACGTTCCCCCCCCCCCACCCGCAGCGTGTGAGTTTTGTGACGCTGCTGCTGCGGTGGGGGCGGAATTAGCAGAGAGCGAAAGCGGGAGCCCACCCCGTGCTGAGAAGCGAGCGGCACCGGCGAAACCCCCCCCCCCCCATGGTCCGTGAAGGGAAGGGACCTGCCGCGGGGGTGGGAGAATTAGAAGTGTCAAGCGGAGCCCACCCGCGACGGACAACAGAAGCGGCACCAGCAGCCCCCCCCGCGCGGTCGGTGAAGCGACGAGACCTGCTGCGGGGGGCGGGACGAACTGAGGAAAAAGCGGAGCCCACCCGCGAAGGAGCGCGAGACCTGTCTGGCCCGTGAGGCAAAGACAGTACAAGAACAAATAGAGACACTACCAGCGGGTGCCTACCCCGCATGAGGGCGATCCTAAATGTAAGGAATGGCCGCTGCCGGCCATGAAGATGTGTCCTACCTTACAGGACCCCCAGCAGAGCCCTCACGAGCAGCACGCAGCCAGCGCTGCCACTAATGAATAAAACACTGCGTGAGAGCACCAACTGCCCCTATGCTCAATAGGGGGATGCCTCATCCTCTCTGCAGTGCCTGTGCCCCCTGCGCCTCACTAAACAAGTGCCCATAGAAAGATGCCTCATCCTCTCTGCAGTGCCTGTGCCCCCTGCCTTTCAATCAACTTAAATACAAAAAAAAAACAAAAGACTTACCTGCTGCCATGTCCTGGACTCCACTGCTCCAGCCTCATCTGGACTCCACTGGTCTGCCTGGCTCCAGCTCCCCTCCAGCCCTCTGCACTCTACCGGAGCCTGGGGAAATGGAGAAAAGGAAAACGAGGGATAGAGTTCTGGCAGTACAGAAGGTTGCTGCTGAAGCCCAACAAAAGCATCACTGCCACCCAGTGGCCACTGGCAGTACTGCAGCAAGAGGAACATCAACAAGCCTACAGCAAGCCAAGTGAAGACAGCAGCTACAGGAGACCGACGGAAAGAGAGAAGAGGCAGCAAGGCAAGTACCGCAAGGTCTGACGGAGGCGCGATGGTGAGCGCACGGGAAGTGCGACGGAGGCGCACAGGAATGCGCCAGAAGCGCAGGAACGCGACAGAAGCACAGGAAGAAGAGACGGTGTGCCACAGGGATGCAGCGCCATCCCGCAGCAACAAGGAGGTAGAAAGAAGAACGGTGTCGAGCCACATCCACCCCAGCGAGGACTGCGCTGTCGCCGCATCAAGTGGAGCGAACCCTCAAGAGAACAAACGGACTCAGCGCAGTTGTACCCCGGACGCGGAAGGTACACTGCAGCGCCTACACGAGAGGAACCCACTGAAGAGGATGGGCGCAGCAAGTATCCAACACTGGCGGGCAAGGATGCCGAGCCCCACCCAGTGGCGCCAAGAAGCCACCACATCAAGTGATCATGATACTAGGAGCAACGCTACACTGGAGATGTACCACGACGGTACGAAGAGTAGCACGCACCAGCGCCTGACAAGGCAGCGGACAAAGGTAGTCACACGACGTGATGCACCCCGTCAAGCCGACCAGCCAAATGGTCGCACCACAAAGGCCAAGCCGACCTGCCAAACGGTCGCCCCACAAAAGTCAAGCCGACCAGCCAAATGGTCGCACCACAAAGGCCAAGCCGACCTGCCAAACGGTCGCCCCACAAAGGTCAAGCCGACCAGCCGAACGGTCGCACCACAAAGGCCCAGCCGACCTGCCACATGGTCGCACCAAAGAAGCCGACTCGCCAGGAGTTGCACAAAGAGGTCTGACGCAAGACCGAAGATATCCTGCCAGTGATCGGCAGCGCGGACCGTCAAGTGGTCCAAGAAGCTCAAGAAGAACCAAAGCAACTGGTGAAAGGGAGAAGACCGAAGCGGACCATGAGCATGGCCCCACGAACTTCAACCGAAGTAACTGGTGAAAAGGTGAAGATGAAGAGAAGGTCACGACCCTAACTCGGAATGCTGAAGAAGATGAAGAGAGTGTTCTCGGACGAGGACAAGACCAGGGGGAACACGTGCAGAGTGCGCGCGCTGCATGGAGAAGCCTGGCCAGATAAGAGGAGAACAGGAACGGTCCAGAGTAGGTCGTGAAGCGAAGAGATGAAGAGACCAGAGTGGCACGTTTGCCACTACAAGAAATGAGAGAAGATATCGGAGTGGCACGTTTGCCACTACAAGAAGGAGGATGACATCAGAGTGGCACGTCTGCCACTTAAAGGAAAAGGGGAAAGAAAGATCGGAGTGGCACGGTTGCCACTGTAAGGAAAAGAAGAAGTCAGAGTGACATGACAGCCTCACGGAGAAAGAAATAGAGGACAAGGAGAAGAGTGTGGCAAGACTACTCACACCTCAAAGACAAGGAAGGTGACAAGCATCAGAACACAGTGCGCAAGTCCTGAAGAACACCCGTGGCACGGAGAAAAGACCATCTGTTTGATGATGCTTTCAGCACACCTGGGATCTGCAGAGGTGAGCAGGCCGGACCATTCGAAACACCCACCTTTGGGGTTACACGGACACTGGTCAATGCCAGCCGTGGTGACTCAGGGGCAAAGGCCTCAGGGATGCCGGTGAGAGAGAGTATCCCCGCGACGAGAGATGGTCATCAGCCGCCCTTCAGCAAAGGTCTCAGGAGGATGAAGACTTCGCGTGCTAAAGACAGGAGCCAACAGCCACCCTCCAGGTCTGACTGCGGCATCTGAGGTGAGACCTGCCGTCTCCTCCGCACCCGTACTTATCGGCATGGGAGTAACACGATACAGGACACTGAACCCAGGCCAGATCTGAGGAAGAGGGCCTCAAGGATATCCCGTGGCAGGGGAACACCTGTGAGAGGGGCATCCTGGTGAGAGGGGTGTCTTGCGAATAACCCGTTTTTCTGCAAAACAGAACACACGCCACCGATAAAGAAAAGGACTGGACTAAAAAGATAAATGGCAACATCTAGCGCTGAACCAAAAGAACTCAACAACTGCGTTTGTCGCCAAGAAAGTAAAGCGAAGAAAGACTGTGAGAGCAACTTCAAGGCAGAGCCGTCAAACAGACTAACTCCATCGAGCACCCATGACTGGTGCCACAGTGAACTGGTGATTGTCCGCGACAGGAAGAACATCGTCCGCGACAGGAAGAACATCGTCTGTGACTCCAGGCTGCTGAAGCGTGAGCGACTCTGCAGAAGTTTAGTCACTGTATTACATCTGTATATATATGTCTTTTCTCCCCTAGGTTGGACATTTGACTCCGGGTTTTGTTATTAAAGATTGGGAGGAATGTAGTGTCCTAGCATGGACACGTTCTAGTGTTCAGAAGTGTATGTTCTACACTTTACACCCACCCACCACCTACGTCACTGGGTTAGGTGACTAGGCTAATAAAAGGGCCGAGCGCACGTGCTCGTGGCCAGTTAACCCACCATCTAACCATGTGTCTGCGTCAGTCATTCCCAGCATGAGGGCCTAGGGCCCCAAACACTACACAGCCTATAAATAGCTAGGTTACCCTGGAGCCCCCGCTTGACTTTCTTCTTGTTACTGTACCGGGGTGAGCGACTTCGGTTTCCTGGACAGCGCGCTGAGCTTCGAGGGACTCAAGAGCGGCTCGGGACTTCTAGAAAGAACGCCGATTGGAGAAAAGAAGCAGCGTTGGACGCCCGTTTCCAGTTCTCGATCCGGCGGTGTTTCATTCTCAGCTAAGTCCCAGTACTTAGGGAGCTTCTTTACTTTCGCGCATAAAGCTGACATGTGTTGTTTACTTTTGGGTACTTCAGTTGATATTTGTGCATAGAAACAAACTGTGCTAAGTTAATCAAGGTGGGTATATAAAGACAATCAGAAAGCCTTATAAGACAACTGAAGCAGTACTTTTCTTCGTGTTGGGACACTCGAACTTTTGGAGATTAACAGAAGCAACATGATAAAAGTTATATCTAATGTGATTTGTCCTGAAGAATTTCCTTTAGTTTGTACATTATCTGTATAGCATTTTGCGAGTGTATTATTGTCTAGGCAGAGTTAAAGGTTGTTATTACGCAGTTAAACTATTGGACTTTGTAACGCAATCCTTATCAAGCCTATCCCCTATACAGCTTAGAGGAAAGTTATTGAAAAAGAAAAAGAGATGCAGTACAGAGAAAATCGTAAGGACATACAAAGAAGGAGACAAAGGTAAAGTGTACCTAGAATATGATAATATAGAGTTTAATGGCCAATAGAATTTCAGAGGAAATTATTATTTTCTTTTACAGAGGAAGAGTCTTTTAAGTATGACAATATGAGAAATGTGCTGAGTACAGTATAAAGATTAGAAAGACATCACTACTAAGGAAGAGTAACGCATATCAATCAGGTGATTACATCACAGTGTTTTAAAAGTTAAAGAAAGAGTTCCTCAATAGGTAGACAAGCATAAAGTTTACTATTTCCTTGTTCTCTGCAGTACGACGTGGACGATTCTGTGTCCTGGCTGGTCCAGATAGCAGAATTTGATCGTGGAATCTGATCAAGTCTCTTCTCTTGTCTCTTTCTCGTCCCAAAACCCTTTCCCTCCTTGTATGTTTATCAGGCGCACTGTAAGTAACCAGTGCCCTGGGAAGCATACAGTGAGAGTAGAGGTACAAGCATCGCTCCTGTTGACTTCCTGGTTGTTCAGGTGAGTGGTGAGACAAAACCAACAGAAAGTCAAGCCACAAAAATTAGAGTCAACCTGGGCGATGGACACTTCCACAGACCAAAATACAGTAGGGCAAGAGGCTTTAAATATGCAGGACGTTTCTAGAGTACTCTTAGATTTGCAACAAGAAGTAGCATCCATGAAAAATGAGAACGCACTCCTTAAAAATGATCTCTTACGATACAAACCAAGTGATAATCCATGGGAAGGAGCATCGGTTAGGCCAAAAGTTTTAGTACAGCCCCCGCGGTTTACTTTCGGTTCAACGTCCACTGAGATCCCTGCTTCTCAACCAGTTAACGTATGTATTACTACACCCACTTCAGTGCCTCTAGCCCCCCCAAAACGTTTATTTGGCGACAGTAGTAAATATGATATATTTATAAATCAATGCCAGCTACACTTTTTATGTCGCCCTGCAGCTTTTCCTTCGGACGCTACTAAGGTGGCTTTCATTTTGTCCTATTTGGGTGGAGTAGCCGCTACCTGGTCAATTCCATTCATCGATAGAGACAACCCGTTGTTACACAATTTCCCACAATTTAAAAATGAAATGCGAAAGCTTTTTGCTAAACATCATTTCATTCAATCTAGTGACAATGAATTACTCAATTTACGTCGGGAAATAAGGATTTACTGTCTTATATTACATCTTTTAATCAATTAATAGTTGAAACAGAATGATCTAACGAAAAAAGAACGTCCTTGTTCTACAGGGGTTTGCGGGATGATTTAAAGGACGTTCTTGCTCAAATTGTAGATCTGCCTACTGACTGCTCAGAATTCATTGAGTTAGTACTCCGCTTAGACAATCGCCTGGGTGAACGAAAAGGGGAAAAAACTTGTGGCGAAAACATGAAACTATTGTTCTTAAAACAGGAGAAGAAGGAAGCAGTTCACCCCAATTCAGATGCCTCAGAGCCTATGCAAATAGGCAGTCTTCGTGGACCGTTAACTAAGGAAGAAAAGGACCGTAGACGACGATTAAAACTTTGCCTTTATTGTGGAAAAGCCGGTCATTTTACTCGTGATTGTTCGTTAAGACCAAACGCTCCACGAAAGGTAATTGGTAATATCGACACTACTAGCTCCCAAAATGATCAGTCGGAAAACTAGTCAGCCCGATAAGGAAAGAGACCACCTTATCGGGCGCTGTTGATACCAGGGTCTCCCCTCACCATCTGGCTAACACTGTCTCCTCCTCTCCTCGACACTTGACTCTTATAGTGACTATGATCCTAAAAGCCCAAACTAGAAAGGTAATTCCCATTCTTCTTGATTCTGGGGCAACAGGTAATTTTTTAGATATTGGACTAGCCAAAACCCTTGATATTGCTACCATTCAGAAGGAGACACCCGAACCAGTTCGAGCAGTTGATGGCTCTGAGTTGACCTCTGGTTTAATTCAATACCAAACCTGTCCTTTAACCATGATCTGTGCCGATGGTCATTCGGAGCAAATCCAGTTCGATTTGATTGATACTCCTGTCTTCGGAGCAATTTTGGGAATACCCTGGTTGCAACTGCACAACCCACAAATTGACTAGGTTAAGAGAACCGTCACCTTAGATTCAGTGCACTGCTCGCAGTGCTGTAATCAACAACGGCAGCTTCCAATAACACCTTTATACTGTGCTTCTCTTCTTGAAAGTTCCGAAACTAGGATTCCCTCTTTGCCACAAGAGTATCAAGATTTCCATGATGTTTTTTGCTGAGTCGCAGGCATCTCAGTTGCCTCCTCATCGGTCCTATGACTGCCGGATAGATTTAGTTCCTGGGGCTATACTACCTTGTAGTCGGGTCTACGCATTATCAGAACCTGAGACCCATTACTTACGAGAGTATCTGGATGATTTGTTGCTCAAGGGGTTTATTCGCCATTCTACCTCTCCCGTCAGTTCTCCTCTTTTCTTCGGTCCGAAGAAAAACAAAGAATTGAGGGCATGCATTGACTATAGAACCATAAATAAAGTCACAGTTAAGAACAGATACCCCCTTCCACTCATACCCGTCCTTTTGGATCAGGTGCATAATTCCACCATCTTCACCAAATTAGACCTGAGAGGTGCTTACCATCTCATCAGGATGAAGGACGGGGATGAGTAGAAAACTGCTTTCAGAACCAAGTTTGGGTTATTCGAGTACACTGTAATGCCTTTTGGGCTGTGCAATGCCCCAGCGGCTTTCCAGTTATTCATAAATGAAGTCCTGCAGGATTTTTGGGACATTTGTGTCATCTGCTATATTGATGATATTCTAATTTATTCTTCCACTAATGATCATGTAGAACATGTTAGAGCTGTTTTACAACGCCTTTGAGAAAATCACTTGTTTTTCAAATTAGACAAATGTATCTTCCATGCCACAACAGTAGACTTTTTAGGCTATGTCATTTCACCTCACGGAATAGTCATGGATCAATCTAAAGTACACGCTGTTCTAAGATGGGAAACACCAAAATCTGTTAAGGACATTCAAAGATTTTTGGGATTCGCCAATTTTTATCGGTGTTTTATCCCAAATTTCTCTGCCACTGTCTCTCCCATCACACAGTTGTTAAAAAAGCGGATCCGTTTTTTTTGGTCAGACAAAGCAGAAAACGCCTTTCAGCTCCTCAAAAAAGCTTTTACAGAGGCACCCATTTTACACCACCCTGACCCAACACAACCTTTTTATGTTGAAGCTCATGCCTCCTTGATTGCTGTTGGAGCCATTTTGTCACAAAGAGATCCAAAAACTGGTGTGCTCCATCCTGTTGCTTATTTTTCAAAGAGTTTATTACCAGCAGAACGAAACTACACGGTGGCAGAACGTGAATTGTTGGCTATCAAATTAGCCTTCCAAGAGTGGCGGCATCATTTATTGGGAGCCCGTCATACTGTAACCATTTATTCCGATCACCGCAATTTACAGTTCTACCAAAGTGCAAAGGCCTTAACTCCACGCCAGTTACGCTGGCTCCTCTTTTTTAACTAATTTGATTTTATTATCACATACAGACCTAGCAAGGAACAACAAAAGGCTGACACTCTTTCCCGTTTAAGCTATCATGATGATGAGTCACCCAATGAAAAAACCCAATCAGTCATTCCTGACAATAAGTTAATTGGACTCTGTATCCCTCAAGAATTTCTCCCTCAAATACAAAAAACACAACGTGACTCCCCCGTATTACCTGATTTGATTAAAAAGGGAGATTTATTGTTCCATAATGAACACTTATGTGTCCTACTCAGGATCTGCAACACACTGTTTTATCTTGGACCCATGATACTGCTTTCGCTGGTCATCCTGGTGTTAAAAAGAATATTGAACTATGTCAAAGATTTTTCTGCTGGCCTACGCTCATTGATGATGGAAAAAATTACGTTCAAAAGTGTCCTGTCTGTGCTCAATCAAAAACTCCTCATCAAGCCACAACTAGTCTTTTACAACTTATGCCCATACCATCATCCCCCTGGCAAATACTCAGTATGGATTTCATCACCGACCTCCCTGTTTCTAATGGCTACACCGTCATTTGGGTAGTCATCGATTATCTTACCAAAATGGCCCATTTTGTCCCTTTAAAAAAAATACCTTCTGCTAAAGAGATGGCTACCCTATTTGTACAGCACGTAGTCAGGTTACATGGCCTCCCCATGGCCATAGTTTCTGACAGGGGCCCTCAATTTGTGTCTCGCTTTTAGCGTAATTTTTGTGCATCAATGAACATAGATGTTCATCTGTCCTCAGCTTACCATCCGCAGACTGATGGACAGACTGAACGCCTGACCCAAACCATGCAACAACTTTTAAGTTGTTTTTCTTCTAACGTGACTACAGAATGGGATAAAAAACGTAGAATTTGTGTACAATAACTCCATTCACTCAGCAACAGGTGTATCCCTTTTTTATTACTTGTTAGGATATCATCCAAGAATGTTACCAATTCCCCCAGTTGTTAACATTAATAGTGTCCCAGCTGTCTCTGCCCATCATACTTGCCTTCATTCAATACAAGAACAAGCTCGTGCACATCTAGTCACTTACCAACAACAAGTTAAAAAACAGGCTGATAAACACAGAAGAAACTCTCCTATCTATGTAGAAGGAGATAAGGTCTGGTTATCATCTAGAAATTTGCACATGGAAGGTTCCCATAAGTTACAGCCCCGTTTTTTGGGACCTTTTTCCATGAAAAAGGTCATCAACCCTGTTACAGTAGAGCTTAGTTTACCACCCGACTATCAAGTCCACCCAGTCTTTCACGTTTCGCTCCTACAACCGTATGCTAAAAATACTCGACCTGGTCCTCCTCCCCTTCCACTAAAGGTGAAAGGTCACTGGGAATATGACGTAGCTAAGATTCTGGATTCTAAGAGAGAAAATGGACTTTTGTATTATTTGTTAAAATGGAAAGGGTATGGTGATGATGATAATTCCTGGGAACCAGCAGCTTCTGTTCATGCCCCTCGATTGATTAGGTTATTTCATCAACAACATCCTGCTAAGCCAGGCCCTGTATCGGGGGTCTTGCGGGGGAGGACTGTCAGGAAAATACACCACAATGTTCCTGTATTGTGTTCTGTATGTCTTCTATCACAAGGGAATGTCTTTAATCATGTAGATCCTTGTGTGTGATTTACTTGTGAACCAACTTAATGCTTACAGGACAGTCTGATGGCAACTTTGGACAATAACTAAGGATACATGTAAATGAAAAAGACACGCATTTCTTTTTTCCTTTTGCACATAATTAGGAACCTCACGTTGTTGGCACAGAGTTAGGAACACGTTTTGTTTATATTACACGTGCTTCTGTTACATCACGTTGCCGTGTCACCAAGGGGAAAACGTGATTGGTAACGGCAAAACCCCAGCCTATAAATAGCTAGGATACCCAAGAGCCCCCGCTTGACTTTCTTCTTGTTACTGTACCGGGGGTGAGAGACTTCGGTTTCCTGGACAACACGCTGAGCTTCGAGGGACTCAAGAGCGGCGCGAGACTTCTAGAAAGAACGCCGATCGGAGAAAAGAAGCAGCGTTGGACGCCCGTTTCCAGTTCTCGATCCGGCGGTGTTTCATTCTCAGCTAAGTCCCAATACTTAGGGAGCTTCTTTACTTTCGCACATAAAGCTGACGTTTGTTGTTTACTTTTCGGGTACTTCAGTTGATATTTGTGCATAGAAACAAACTGTGCTAAGTTAATCACTGTGGGTATGTAAAGACAATCAGAAAGCCTTATAAGACAACTGAAGCAGTACTTTTCTTTGTGTTGGGACACTCGGCCTTTTGGAGATTAACAGAAGCAACACGATAAAAGTTATATCTAATGTGATTTGTCCTGAAGAATTTCCTTTAGCTTTGTACATTATCTGTATAGCATTTTGCGAGTGTATTATTGTCTAGGCAGCGTTAAAGGTTGTTATTACGCAGTTAATCTATTGTACTTTGTAGCGCTATCCTTATCAAGCCAATCCCCTATACTGCTTAGAGAAAAGGTATTGAAAAAGAAAAAGAGACGCAGTACAGAGAAAATCGTAAGGACATACAAAGAAGGAGACAAAGGTAAAGTGTACCTAGAATATGATAATATAGAGTTTAATGGCCCATAGCATTTCACAGGAAATTATTATTTTCTTTTACAGAGGAAGAGTCTTTTATATATGACAATATGAGAAATGTGCTGAGTACAGTATAAAGATTAGAAAGACATCACTACTAAGGAAGAGTAGCACATATCAATCAGGTGATTACATCACAGTGTTTTAAAAGTTAAAGAAAGAGTTCCTTAATAGGTAGACAAGCATAAAGATTACTATTTCCTTGTTCTCTGAAGTACGACGTGGACGATTCTGCGAGTGGCATCCTGGCAGGTCCAGATAGCGGAATCTGATCGTGGAATCTGATCAAGTCTCTTCTCTTGTCTCTTTCTCGTCCCAAAACCCCTTCCCTCCTTGTATATTTGTCAGGCGCACTGTAAGTAACCAGTGCCCTGGGAAGCATACAGTGAGAGTAGAGGTACAAGCATCTCTCCTGTTGACTTCCTGGTTGTTCAGGTGAGTGGTGAGACAAAACCAACACACCGCATTACAATGCTGGCAGTCTAAAGTGAAACCTGCCATTCATTCCGGCTGGATTACGATAGGGTGAAGGACCCCGTCGACCAGTTGGAACCAGCACGTAATCCCTTAATGACGGCGTTTCAGATGTCGGTATAACGATGTCAGTTTCTCACAGGCTTTCCATGTCAGGCTTTCTGACATGGAAAGCCTATCGGAAAGCAACTTTGGAGGCCCCTAGCAGGGCCCCATTTTCCCTGTGGCCTCTGGTTGGGGGCCGAAGACCCTGCACCATCAGGTGCCTGCCACCCGGTGCATGGATTAACCAAAACTCCCATTTCTCTATGGGAGCTTGTTCTACGGCCGGATTACGGGCGCAGCATAAGCTCCCATAGAGAAATGGGAGTATGCAACCGTACCATGTGCAGTCGCATTGTAATAGCGGTGTTGGGACCACCCACTGGAGATCGGTCGGTCCCGAGAACACAACAGTGTTGACATCATAATCACCCCTTTAGTTGTAATATTTGCAGTGTTTTTCACTAGTGTGTAGGTTTGTGTTTTTTGTGCACTGTTTTAGTGATATATCAATATATTATGTTATATAGTGTTATTTTACTTGCTTTATGATGATTAAGTGAGGGATAATGAGCCGGGAAGTCAGAGATCCAGGCTGTAGTGTCATCAGTCGGGAGAACGCGGTCAAGTTGGCAGCATCCCGAACGCCATATTATGACATGACTGCTGCAACCGCAGCAGTCTGTCAGTGGTGGCATGCTCAGGCTCACTATGTGTACCTTAGGGCGATTCCACCATGGTGTAGCACCTGCACTGTTGTGCGCGCACTGTTGCCATGCACCATGTCGTTCATGGCATACAGTGCACACCCAACAGTGCATGTACAGGGGGCAAAATTGCCCAGTGGCTCTGTTTGCGGTCCTCTCTTTATGTTTTCAACATCCTTTACATGTTGAGGTTGCTGACATGTAAAGGATGATGAAAAGAGGTGTCATAATCCTGACAGCGGTACCTGCCTTGGCACCACCGCCATTCACTTGCCCTCTCACCACCGCCGCACCATTAGGATGCAATATCCTGGCAGTGGTGGTGGTGTTGTGTCGGGCAACTTTCGGTCGAGTCCTAATGCAGCAGTTGGACGGACGGTCGGCGGTCGGACTGTGATGATGAGATGTCAGCAGTCTGACCCCCGGCATTGTAATCAGGCCCTAAGTGTAATGTATATGTTATTTTGGTTATATAGGGGCCGATTACAATGTTGGATGGAACACCACCGACAGGCCGTCGGAGGCATTCTACCCGACATCCAGTGTATTTTTCCAACTGCTGGATTATGATACCGGTGTTCTAAGTGATTTGAGTGGGGGGAAAGACCACCGCCTCCTACAGGCTCAAGGAGCCCGTAGGGCAGCAGTTGGATTCTAATTCCCTACAATAGAGACAGCACCGTAGGGATTAGGATGTCAGTTTCCAACAGCCTTTTCAAGGTGGTGCCACCAAATGGAAAGGCTGTCAGATATTGACTTTTGTGGCCCCCAGCAGGAACCACATAGGACTCTGCGATGTGGCCGGGGGGGCACAGGTGCTGCCCACGTAAAAATCATGCACTGAGTGCCAGGCACCACATGGTGCATGGTATGCGGTGCATGGATGTTTAAAAGCATCCCTTTTTCTATTGCGACTTATGCTGCGTCCCTTTTCCGGACCACAGCAGAAGCTGAAATAGAATAGAAAAAGGATGTTGTTGACCGCCTACACGGCGGTCACATATTAATCGGAAGGATGGGACCGCCGACTGCTTGCCAGTCAGTCACCCTTCCCATGTGAGGGCATCCAACCACCATCATAATGATCCCCATAAGGTTTTTTGCAGGTGGGTTTTCTGCTTTAAATAGTCTATGAATGTGTGCTATCGGCATTGGTATTTACCTTTTGTTTTTATTTTTTTTGTTTAAAGAAAATCTCTTTTGTTTTATAATAAACCAATCTTTTTAACTTTGATTTCCTGTTTTGGGACACATTTGTTTTTATTAAAACTTTTTTTATGGTTCTTAGAGACCTTGGATTGCTTCGAGGGATCTCTATTGGACTGGTTTTATGTTTGCATTTTTAGGGCTTTTTGGCTAATATTTTTCCCTTTTGTGGTGGATTTTACTTTTTGACTACGTGGATACAGAATATGATCTGCAGCTTCAGAACAATAAGTAATATATTATTTTATTTGTTTTGGGTGGAAAATTTAATATTTGATTATTTGTGTAACTATTAGTTGATTGTTATTTGGAAATGTGTATTTTACGTGTTGTATTTATTTTACATAATGAATTGAGTTTCTTCTTTGAGCTTTAAGGTTGGTGAGGTTTGGATTTTCAATATAATTAAATCATCTATTATTTTTTTATTTTAGTCTTAATTAAAATTGGAGTTTTATTTGTTTTGACTGATCTAATAAAATATTGTGTTTATTGTTTATATAAAAAATTATTTAGTTAAGTTTATATTATAGTTTTTGGGGAGTTTTGTATGTTAGCATTTATATTATAATATGCTTTTGGCTATTACTGCTAAATAATCTACTCCTTTGTTGTTTATGAACAGTTTGACTCTAAGTTGTAGCATGTCCTACCTTCTGTTGGTTTGTTTGCTAAGTTTAGGTGCAATTTGGGTTACAGATTGCTTCATTCATAGATGTTGGTAGCTTTGTCCTTTTTATAATGCTACTATAAATGTATAGAGTGTAGGCTGGTTTCTGCCTAGTGTGGATTGGCAGGCATTGTGCAGTCCTCCCTCTGTGTTGTTTGTGTTGGCTTCCTGTGCTAAAGTGGTATCATAGACATTTCACCATGGTATTTGGAATTTTGGTTGCCATCTGTCGTCAGAACAATCCAGTCAGTATCTTCAAAATAATCCATAAGGGGTCTTAGTTTGTGTTAATTTTGATGGAAGAAAGGGCTTTCTATTAGTAAATCATAGTGGTTAGCTACCTATGTGACAGGGAAATAGGCTAAAGATATCATGTGTTTTATTTCAAAGGCAAATTGACTGTTCATAGCCTATTCTACACTTACGTCCTGATAAAGAGTTTGGCGGTCCGACTATCCCAAACACTGCGGGCACCAGGAGACCGCAGCGCCAGCGGTCTTCTGACCACGGTATTACGTGTTAACCCGCGATGTGGTTTCGGGGATCTTGCGGCGGTGGTGATTACTTTTTCATGTATATCAATGCCGGCACGAGTATTTCGACTCCATATGTATCAGATGCACACATATGCATGATACATGAGGAAAAATATCACCTACCCATTGCTGGAGTCAGACCCATATGTGGGCAGTCAAGGAAATGGGTATATGGTACATCACCACCAGGGTCGTAATCCTTGAGGTGAAGATGCTGCTGTGAAGGGGGACCTGAAGAAAGAGATCCACGTCAAACTCTGACCGAAAGAACAAGAGAGGGGTGATTACTCACCCCACATCTGTCGTTTCTGCCGACTTGAAGCTGCCAGTCCTACTGCCGCAGTCAACTCGTTGAAAAGCCAACTAGTAATACGGATGCCGGTGAAACTCCTCTGTGCTGCCCTCTGGCCGCTGCTTTTCCCTGACCGCGACCATAGCGGTGTGCGAAATGGCTGGGAGCCGCGGTCTTTGCAACAGCAATACTCACAACTCATAATACGGCGGTCAGACCAGTGAGCTTGCGGTGGTCGGATAGCGACAGAAGGTACAGCAGTTCATGGGCCAAACTCGTAATAAGGCCCTTAGTGCAGATTGTTGGAAGTGTCTCCATGTGCATTGATTCAAATGGTAGTAACGGCCTTGTATGGATTTGTGGGGGTAAAGTTTAAAAATAGTTTGAATCCTGGCTGGTTCAAAATCGATGATTATTTGTTGTGGGTAGTAATTGGTTTATGTTTAATGTGGTTTAAGAGTTTGTAGTAACTGCGCCTTTCTTATTTGGTAGAAGGGCACATCCAGAAAGGATATTTGTGTTTTGATATTCATCATGTATGGTGTATATCTGAGTGAATGGTTTGGACACTTTTTGAAGGTCACACTCATCATCCAGTTTTGACAATAGCTTAGTTTAAGTAAGCTATCTGGTGGAGAAAATATTAGGATTTGTCTATCATTGTTTAGGTTGTCATATAACAGCAAGGGTTTCTCATTATGTGTAATTTTTAAGCGTTCATGCATTTCTATAACTTTGCATCTTCTAGGAGCAGCAGGAGCATCTCAGGTGGCTTTTTTAGTTCATGCAATTAAACGTTTTAAAGCTGTTACAGGTGGTAGTTGACATGTGGAGTGTTCAGGAACTTTAGGGAGTAAATCTTTTAGAATTTTGGTTGTGGGTTCCTGGGAGTTAGTGCTTGCCTCTCATATGTCCTGCAATACCTCCCTTACTTTTATTTCTGTTACATTTGTAAGTGGTTGTGTTCCCTTATATTAATTACATCATCTAATTTTGTAGTGGCATTCTCACAGCATGCATTAGAATATTATTTAGCACATTTTTAATTCACATTTTCCAGCGATGCACTTTCTTGGTTGTAGCTGTAGTCTCTTGTAATCAGCACCTGGACTCTGCAACTGTGGGTCCTGCCCTTCCCTACCAAGTGGTGCCACCCCAGTCTTGGTCCCTTGGAAGTGGGCCTGATGGTGCTTGGCAAGCATATTTGTGGATCCAGTAGAACCGATGTATCACCTCTGCTGCTTAGCCCAAGCTTAAACAGAACCAGCGCATCGCCTTTGCTGTGATAATTCTTTCAGTGCCAGGACTCCACATCGACCTCACAGCCCACAGGTGCATTGGAACTGGTGCTTGCTGCTGTGCAACACAGGACCCCACATCGGAAACCTCTTGGCGATGCATCCTCCACTGGACACATGGCTTTGCAGTTCATGGGGGGTGGCCCGATCCTTAGAGCGCATTAAATATCGGCAGCCCCTCCTGACATACGGGCTTCCCACAACACTTCCAAATGAGCCGCTGACGCTCACCTCATAGCAGACTTTACAACGGCGGCCCCTCCTAAAATACGTGGTTGCGGCTAAGGTCCCGACAGGCTTCGGCCTTCGTTGGTAGCAATAACTTCTACAGCTGCCCCTCCTGGCTTATGGGGGGTTGCTACAATACGGCAGTTCAGGCTTTATTGCACGGTGCTCAGTTCACGGCTTTCTGCACAGCAGGCCTCTCCTGGCATACAGGGGTTGCCGCCTTAGATTTCCACCTGGCCAACGACCTGATCGTTGCAGCAGCTGTCTTCTCGAAATTCACACCAGAAGACCTCTGGTCAGGGTTCCCCACTGGACCTTACTCCCTCCAACACACTCTTCTTCCTCACAGAGCACACTGGTCTTGGCAATCAGGCAAGCGCTGGTGCTCTAGACTCCAGCGCAGGTACTTCTTGTTTTCCTGGGTGATGACCCCTCATCCTGTAGGGAGACTAGAAGGCCATAGTCCCCAGTTCTGGCCACAGGCAGAAGTCTTGCAGAGCTTCCCCTCCTCACATATAACATCTGGCTGCTTTACAGATGACAATTTTTGCAGTCTCAACCTCCCCTTCTTATAGTCCATTTCCAGACACCAAATGTGATTTAGGGTTGATATCTTTGAAGTTTTATGCAGGGGTTCTGCTTCTTTGAAGTGCACACTTCTCCTCTCCTTCTTCCTCTTGAAAAGCTATCTGTAACAACAAGAAAAACTCAGACATTGATAGTCCCATAACACAGATCATGGGAGTTCACACCTGGATGCCAGCCACAGTGATATGTGCATTGCAAGTTTAATACCAGGCTCCCACCCCTACTCTTTATGGTTCCCTTATCTGCTCCATCTTCTTCCTAAGATATGTCTATACCCTTTCCGTGTGATCTCCCACTTCATCAAAGAGCACCCTTTGAAGTCTCTCTCTCCCTTCTCCAGTGTGTCCACCCAGCTGACAGTAATGCAGCAATACACAAATCTATCTGGGGGGAATTCCTCTACCTTCTCATGTTTTCACCAGGCAGTCCTGGACTTCCAAAAATGGAACCCATGGTCTTCCATGTAATGCAGCATTACTGGCCCACTTGCACTTAGTGTATGCACACAGCACACACACGGCTTATCACTGTTACCTCCATATATTGTGCCACCTCAGACATACATACATTCAGCACAGACATTGACTCTGTTCGCCCTGCTCAGTACTGTAGCCTCTTTGTATTGTGTCAGGTGCCGGAACACATACAACCAGCACACACATTTACTTTGCACGTGCTGCACAACACTGCACCCTTCATGCATTGTTGTCCTCACAGGTACACATACACCTGGTACATGCACTCACCATGCATACACTGCACAGCTGTCATGTAAGGCACTTGTTGCAGGTACACTAACACCCAGAGAATGCACTTACCATGCATACACTGCATAACACTGCTCTATCCCTGTACTGTACACTCCCCAGGCACACATAAAAGCAGTGCAGACTCACCGCTTTTGCACTGCACATCACTTCACATTTAACTGGTGTAGGTCAAGGGGGAGTTAAGAACACAGCAGTGGAACTTTGTAGTCCTCACTCCAGCAACAGTTTAAAAAGGGCGTGCTCCACCACCGTGCTCATGCTGCTTAACTCCTGGAGAAGGTGGTAGCCTTCCTCCACTATGAGGATAGCGCTTTGGGGGCCCCTCCTGATCCAACAAGACTGCAACTTGTGAGTCCATCTGTGGTTTTCCTGTGTCAACAAATATCAGCATTAGGGATCCAGACGACAGCACAGTTGGGCACTCAGGGCAGGGGGGCACGTCTATTATGGAGAGGGCTTTCCATCCCAACAGTGGCATTACAAGCCCAGACAGATTTCCAAGATGGCTCATTTACCTGTACGCAAAGTTTTGAGAAATTAGAGGTACGCTTCCAACAGCGGTGCAGGACCACCCCTGGCTGCATTACTGTTCAAGAGGAAAATGTGCATCTGCATACTACTAAATGTCAGCATCCTCAGAGAGAAGGGGAATACACACTGCATATTACTACTTATATGAAGAGTCTCATGAAGTAAAAGCAGACAAAAGGAGAGCTAAACCACCCTGCCAAAGCCAAGGAGACATGACACTTGTCAGAGAAAATGGATCAAAAAAACACAAACAATGCCTCTACATTCAATCCTACACTTTAGCTGGTCACTGCTGCCAAGGGATTCATGTACACTTTATGGAGAGCGGGCCAGACCTTGCCCATTGTTCTTGTCATTGCAAGGAGGGTGCACTTACGTGAAGCCGCTACCTGTTGAACAGGCTTCTACAGAAAGCACATCATTGTCACTTTGATAAGCTTGTACAATGAGGGAAGTGTATCTGATTACAGCTAAGTTCCATGGCTAGTCTCTCAGTAAACAACAAACTATCTCGGGTTGCAGCTCAGCTCCCTGCCTGGCACTCAATCCTTCCTGAACAGTCCCTGTTTCCTGTCGTGTAGTACAGCTCTCCTTGCTGTCCGTAGCCTAGGGAACCTGCATGTGGAATAAGAGACCAGTGGCACATCATCAGTGCTCCTAAGTGTCCTTATTTCATGCGCCTGAGTCCCTCATTCCAGACTCCTTTCATGTTTTCCAGGCCTACTTGTTGTGAATGGAAGGTTAGGAATGATGTACATAAAACTCAGGGATTTCTTCAGGCAGCATTATTTGGGAGAAAGAGAGAGGCAAACAGGTATTCAGGGACATTGTACCCGAGCATGCGCATGCGCGCGTGTGCAAACACACACACACACACGTCCGCAATGGTGGTCAACATGTGAAATATGATAAGACTTGAAATGTGTTATTGATTTATATGGTGGTATTAAGTCTGCACAAGGCCCTTTTACTTGTATTATGGAATAGTAGCTCTTGCTTGTAGAACGGTATTTTGTGATTTTAAGGCCATGCTAGAAGGGCTGAATGATGTTTTCACATTAATGGCAGTACATCAAATTCTAATTTGAATTGAATAATCGATATTCATAACAGATAGGTAGATAATCCACGGATTTCTCTTAAATAATAGTGCAATTTTCTGGTAATTTTAACAAAAACCAAAGAAACCCGCACATATGATGGATTTGCTGCTAAGGTTTTTGAAGGCAAAAATATGTACAACAGTCAGGCCTGTAGATTACTACTAGTCCACACATAAACCCAGGAGTATGGCCACGGTAGAACCTGACCTGAATTTTAGCCACCCCTGTGATACCGAAATACTCAGAGCCAAACACCATTGTAGTGTCCTGCGAGACACGCTCTAGTGTCTCACAGGAAGCTGTAACCCCAGCCACTCCCTCGAGGGCTGGACACACTGCACCCGACACCCATTCATCACGGGTGTCACGAGTGACGTGGCCCTGCTAATAAAAAGGCCCGGGTGCACGTGCTCATGGCCAGTTACTATACCACAGATCCTGGTGTCCGTCTCTGTCATTATCATAATGTGGGCTTGAGGCCCGACTTTACAATGGCGACGAGGCGGGTCTGACCCCGCACACCTGCCGCTCTGTGCTCTGTTGTCCCTCGTGAGGGGGAAAAGAGCTGCCATCCGTGACTGCTGGGACGGTGTCAGGAGGGCGACACAAAGGCTGGATACCATCCACCCACGGCGGTGCTGGCAAGAAAGGGGACGCGGGCGGACACCCCGCAGCAGCCACCGGAATACCCGAGAGAGCGTAAGCCCCTTACTATCCTGGCGATAGTGCCGCCGCCAGACTCAAGCAATCGCCGCCGGAAGGTGAGAGCCCGCGACCCTCACCACGCAGTGCCCCAAGAGCATCCCCACCTCCTGTGAGCAAAGCACGGTTCCTCAGACTGCACTCCCTGCGCCTGCTGCACGACGGGAAGGAGCCACGACACCCTCGGCCCCGCATGCCACGCTGCACCCTGCATTAACCGGCACTACGAGGACTCACCGGAGCTGAAGGTACCGCACTCCGTCACTGCCGCCGGAGGGATGAGGGGTATGACAGGCGCCGCTGGAGCTGTGAGCAGGTGAGAAGAGCGCCGGTGAGACGGTGCTGACTGCACCGAGGCTACAGACGAGAATGCCAGCGGAGGGGCCTCCGTTGCAGTAGGGAAATACAGGCCGACCCTGCTTCCAGCGTCGAGGGGTGTCCGCAGCGACCTCAGCAGCAGTGAGAGGAAACAAGAGTACCCCCGGCCGTCTCCTAAAGCCAATCGGCAGTGCTCAGGGGGAATGGACATGCTCCCCGCAATCTGTCTGCAAGACCAGCGCTGCGCAGCCCGAAGCAGCCCGCCGTACTAGCACGGCTGTCTCGACAGGAATGTAAGTGGTAGACCCAGCACTCACCGAGGCCATTCCAGAGACCAACCGGATCGGGGCTGAGATGAGCAGCCTTCCAGCCCTATATGCCCCGCATTGACAGCTCGAAGTGAGCGTGGCATCAGCGAGGATAACCCGGGCTTACGAGGTGCCAACAGCGCCACCTGGTGGACACGAGCGGCACCGCACCTCCAACGAAAAGTAGTAAGGAACACTCGTAGAAGTTACTGTCCCTGAGCAGACATCCCCCGGGCCCGATGCAGCACGAAGGTGCCATAGCCCAGCGAATAGCATCAGCGCTACCTGGTGGTCAAGGTGCCACATCACACTTGTTTGCACATCGGCACCCTGCAAGCACATATGCCAGCAGAGCACTGACTGCACCCTGTGACCCCAGGACAGGACAGTCACTGGCATGAGTAAATAGACCACACACCACCTCAGGGTGGCACAAGCCGGAGGCGTCTGGCAAGCGGAACACAGCACTCAACAAGGGAGGAGGTCATCCCTGGACAATGGAGAGTCCAATGCTGCCATCACAGCACCGAGGGCACACCCAGGAAGGACATCGTTAGCGTTGCCCACCACAAGAAGGTAAAACGCTGCCCCAATCTATGCGCACAACCGTATATAAAGCCCTGGCTGGAGCTGTCCCATCATCCCTGAGCCCTGGGATGGATGCCGATCCATGCGACGCTACTAACCGAGGACTCCATTTCAGCCGTCGCTACCACCAGCACCCGGTGGCCAACAGTACCCGCCAGACCCACCTCTGCACACAGGCAAGTAGCGCCACGCGTCGACAACACACAGAACGTTGCGCGCACTGCTCCAGTGCTCAAAACCTGCGACAACCAGGGCAAGCCATCAAAACGACCACAGCGCCAACTGGTGGCTCTCCAGGCACAACGCGCTGAAGGACGGACTTACTGCCGGGCCGGAGCAGATAGCTAGCCAGGCCCCTCGACGGTCAGCCCAGGCAGCACCATAGACCGGGGAGAGGCCCTAACACCCCGCTACCCTGCCGGAAGGGACTGGATCAGCAAAAAGAGACTGCAACAGGATCCTAGCAGGAGGATCTGCACCAGCGCATCCAAAGAGCGTTCAGCACACTACCTGCTCACCGCGGCCGCCGGCTGCAGACCTACGACGAGCGGAGCGGCACTGCACCCCACAGACCAGCCGCACCAGGGCACTGCCCAGCGCCTGGCGAACCAACCGTCAACAGCAGCCAGCAGATCCCAGAGTACGCACCGCTGTCACCAGGAAACCTGCCAGCTCATGCCCAGTAGCAGAGACGGATTTCGCCAGACACAGTACGACGTGCCCTCAGAGAGGAATACTCAGAGAGCGGCCCTCTGCGCCCTGCACGTGCGAACAGCCAGGAGGTTTGTGAAGAAAGCGAGCCACACTCCAGCCCCAAAGTGGCCCCAGCCACACCAGCAAAACCCGGCATCATCTAAGCCAGCGCACAGCCTGCCGCCTCGGCAAAGTACGGGGAGAGGCTGACAGACCCCACAAAGAGCGGCAAGTAACTTGGAGCTACACACAGACAACCAGGGCCAGGCAAGACAACAACGTCTCCAGGGAACTGCTCCCAGCAACAGCGCAGGGAAAACTGATGCGGAGCACGCACCACACGTGGCTGCCCAACGCCACCGCCAGGGAAGAGGTCGCATCACCCGCCCCTACTGGCGAACAGGCACATTCGCCAACCACACCACAGGCACCCCAAGTGCCAGAGGGAAGCATCCAAGAACGAGACATCTCAACAAAGAAACATAGCTGAACGCAGCACAGAGAACGACTACGTCTCCACTGCACCAGCGAAGCCCCGCAGTGGGCCGAAAAGCAACAAGGTCCTCCTCAACACAGCCTCAGGATGGAGTCGGCGGTGACCCACGACAGGCAAGAGAGGAGTCGCACTCGCAGCGGCCCGAAAGCGACACAGTGTCCTCCTCAACACAGCCTCCGGATGGAGTCGGCGGTGACCCACGACAGGCAAGAGAGGAGTCTCACACTCCACGTGGCCGGCCGCCACAGCAATAGGTGCTCCAGCGACACGCGACTGGATGTCACGTCGCCCAGCAAGCAAGGAGCGCGCCGGAGCGAAGGCAGAAGCCGGCGCCCTGACAGCGCCGCCTCGAGGTCCAAGCGCAACGCCCTCGAAGAAAGAAGAGTGACAGCCCTGTCACCCTGGAAAACCGGAAGACAGAGGTAGACTGAACAGACCGGAAAAAGGACCAGGGACTCACAGCAAGCCAAGAGCTCACCCTAACACATCCGACAGCCACCAAGGCGGACCACCGTCCCTGGACACAGCCTCACAGGAGAACCGAATGTAAGCCGCAGCAGTCGCGAACCGCGTCTCTCCACAACGCCTCCCCAGGTGAACGGCAGCTTTCCAAGTGTCGGAAGTCCGAGTCAAATGGCATCCCTGCTCCTGTCCGCAGATGCCCCGGGTGAAGATCTGCTCGGAGTGTCCGTCCTCACACCGCCTCAAGTTGGAGTCGGCAGTGGCTCCCAAGCCCGGCAAGAGAGGATCAACACACTCTACGTGTTAAACCGCCACGGACGCTCAACATCAGCAAGGCGGAGGCACGTGGCTGCCCAGGTCCATCCTGACATCCGAACTCTCTCAGCAAGCCACCACCACCTGTAATTCCGACTCACTACGTGGCTGGCCGCCATCACCACGCCAGCCATCAACACATGCGTCAAGCACCACTCCCTGGGTACCGATGGACTGGAGTCCGAAACTGTTGCCACACAAGCCGACTAAAGGGGACCCAAAACCACCTGTGAACCTGGCCTACACCGGAACAGCGACAGCAAGTCTTGACCAACACTCCTCCACCCGTGAGGGTTGTGCGTGCGACCAAGCAACGGCTCCTCGGCGGTCCTGCTGCTGCCGCCAGACGGCACACAAGCAACGGCTCCAGCGCAGCCTTCCTACAGTCCCACAGCAACCCCGACGACGGGCCTCCCCAGGCGGGAGATCGAGAAGAGACATTGCCCCACCGACAGGGTACCGGTCACAGCCAAGTGTTCCACAGGGACAGTCGGTCCAGCAACACCTCCGTGAACTCTCACGTTAGACCCCGTCCATGGTCATGACGCAGCCCACCAAAAGAACTAGTAGATCTCACCACAGACCGTCACCGACGTCAGCCAAGAGGCAGCCATGCAAGACACTTCATCGTCAGCGAACGGACGGTATGCAGCGGACGTCTCCAAGCCAGCGGTCGTGCCCTGAGTCCCTCAGGTTAAATTACGAGTGCCCGCGGAGAAGGTTCTGCTGCAAGCCAAGGTCACCAGCCCACGTCTGATGTCGTCCTGCCACCTGACTCGAGAAGCTGATGGACCCTGTGGTATTTCATCAACTGTGTTTTTCCCCACAGGTTGGACTTGACTCCTTGTTTTGTCCTTCAATAAAGTTGGGGAGGAATGTAGTGTCCTGCGAGACACGCTCTAGTGTCTCACAGGAAGCTGTAACCCCAGCCACTCCCTCGAGGGCTGGACACACTGCACCCGACACCCATCCATCACGGGTGTCATGAGTGACGTGGCCCCGCTAATAAAAAGGCCCGGATGCACGTGCTCGTGGCCAGTTACTATACCACAGATCCTGGTGTCCGTCTCTGTCATTATCATAATGTGGGCCTGAGGCCCGACTTTATAACCATAAGGAAATCGTGTCACTTGCACCGATAAATCAGATTGTGGGGCTAATAAGGGTGGGTGCCACAGAGGTGCATGAAGTGCATCCTACGTACAACATTAGTAAATGGCACAGACTCTGTGGTGCATCTTGAGAGGTGAGTGTGAAAAATGCGCTATACACCAGCAGCGGTCAATGCGCGCCTTCTGATTCGTTCTATGAAGCATATTATAAAGAAACGGAGTTACAATTATCGCAACTGCCGCTAAAGCGGCGATAATGTGCTTGATAATATGCGCTTGAGAATTCCCATAGAAGCCCAGGTTCTGGTGTGAACATGGGCTTCTATGGGAATTCTCAAGGGCATATTATCAAGCCCATTATCGCCGCTTTAGCGGCAGTTTTCTGCCGCTAAAGCGGCGATAATTGTAACGCCGTGCTTGATAATATGCCCCCATATTTTTTCCAGGCCAAACCAAGAGAAAATTAAATATGAAAATGGCTCCTGTCCTGACCTAGAAAATCAGTTCCTAATATCCCTTAAGAGTAAGGTAGAATGCAAAAAATATCATTAGTCCTTTGTTCTTCGCTCTAGCCTCCCTAAAACGGAATGCGATGACATTAACAGATGAGATGTACAGGAATAGCCCGGTAGCTTCTTCTGACAGTAGGCCATTGCAAATATATCTATGATAAAATAGTATTAGTTAATGAGATGCATGGGAATAGCCCAGTAATCTTTCTCTATCTAAGTCATTCCATCTTCTGTTCAAACGACCTTTGTGCCATGCATGGCAGTTCAAGGTGAACAGAATACGCAATGCCCTCTGTGAAGTAGTGCGCTGACACTCCTGCACTTTTCAGGGGATCATTTTAAATTCTCTTGTGAGCTTTAGTTTTACCCATCAATTGTCTTTTGGAATCATGACGTGTTAATTCCATAGGAACACATGTGTGCACCTCCATGCCCACAGATTATTTCAAATATTTCTATATAATGCATACCTACCCACAGACACATTTCAAATCATGGTTCTTCAAACAGATATTTTAAAGTGAACTCTCATTCAACTTCTGAGAAATAATGTGTGTACATTTAATACATTGTAATTCACTGTTATTTTTAATAATGCGTTTTACTTTTATTTATCGACCACTAATTAATAGTGAGTTAAGTTGTGAATCGGTTGAATCGCAACTTTGCATTTTTAAAATACTTTGCAAGCTCTGCGCAGTGGAAATCTTGAAATGTTTCAAATGAAGGCCCCTTCAGTGGCTCTTCAAGAAGTAGGAAAATATTCCTTGCCCAGGGAAACTCTGGACAGCACGTGGACCGAATCCCAAGTGTCCAGCTGTCCCCAGCGCTCAGCTCAGCTCGCTCAGGCACTGAACCCCACGCTCCACGCCCTGCCCAAATCTGAGCGCTCCTACACATTATCCAGCCCGATCAATTATCGCCATAATATGTTTACCATGTGCGTATAGATAAAACAGTAGCTCATTACAGTAATGTATCGTTTTGTGCGCTTTAAAAAAAACACAGAATAATTAATTGTAAAAATGTTCTAAACTTCTTGAGTCTGTCTTTTCATGTGAATTCTGTTAGAAATTATCAGAAGAATTATTAACATCAACCAATATTCTACCCTCAAAGTTTTTCTCAAGCTGTGGTCCAATATACATTTTTGTCGACTGTACTTAGTTATGGTGTGTTGGGAGATGGCACTGCTCCCAGTCATGTTCTTTCTGCAGTTTTATATAGCATGAACTTAGCCCAAAGGCATTATAGCACTTTACATCACCAACATTTACATTACACCAGGTGAGATTCATTTATTTTGTTGGCAAGGGAAGATTAAGTGATTTGCCCTGAAACACACATGTTGAGCCGACGCCGGCACTAACCCAGCTCCCCATAGTCGGAGGCGCTCTGGCCTAACACCATTTCTTCTATTTTCAAACTATGTTACCCATAACTCACTCTTAGCACCGCGGCCGCACTCGTTTTATATCTCCTAATCTCCTAAGCACCCACCACACATCATCCGATGCTGTCGAAAAGATAGTGAACAAATACTGGAGGATTTTGACATCTTACTAACTTAACTTCACAAAAACCTTATTTTAGTTTAATAGGAGCATAAGTATTAGAGACAAGCTGGTTCACACTAACACGTGGCAACGCCCCAAAGATAGGCAAAACACCCATTGGGAATATTACCCCAGTTTCAGGACATGTCACCTTTGGAAACTGTTCCATGTGCCCCCTCACTTCACAATCTAAAACACAATATCTT